>NC_072792.1:24163175-25413175 GCF_028583425.1 Eublepharis macularius | reverse complement strand
CAACTACTTTGATTCATCTCTTTGTGAAGTGGCAGCCAAGAAAATAAGCCCATGTAAGTCAGCTCAAATTAATTATTTACACCCAAAAGCTACCAATAATGGTTCTTACCTGATCAAACTTATTCACATCGTTCGATAAGAGATTTACAATTTGACCGGTTGTTGTTTTTGTCATAGCTGCATTATTCAGACGAAGTGCCTAAAAAAAGAGACAAGACGCTGAAAGGTTTTACAATTACAGGTACACTATTAGCTCCCTTGTTTTGGTATTATCTTTTCTAACGTTATTAGGTACCAAGAACCCACTTTACGTTATATTACTGAGCATATTCAATTGAAAAGCATAGGCAACACTTCTTGCCTCAATCATGTGGATAACCTCAGTCAAGCAGATAACTGATTGCTCTCACACTGCGTGGCTGAACACTTCAGTCCCTTTTCAATACAATCCACCACACCACACCCCCAAACTAAAAAAGAGAAATAATTTTCAACCTTGCTGAAAACTCTTCACAAGAAATACCATTAACCTTATCAGCTCATATGTAAAAGAACTGCATACACAGTACCCAATTCTAAAGAAGTTTATCTAATATTTAACAAACAATGAAAATGACATGGGGGGGTAAGAAGAGTGCAGATACTAGAACATATATTCAAACATGTTGGTCTTGACTGATCATGAAAAAATATCGAGATACAGGGGTAGATTCCCCATAATACTTGTTATGCCATTCTATGAAACTGCATTGCCACAACACTTACTTACTTTCTCCCTTGCCTAAGAATTTGTTTGCAGGCGCTATATATGTGGATCACAACATTTCTGTACAACAAAAAAGAATTATAAAATTGAGGACTACTGTCATTACTGACGCATTGCTCAGGAATCTGTTTTAGCCAAAGCCCAGAACTAGGAGTCAGATCAGTTTCTCTTCCTTCACATCGAGCAAGACTGTGCTCTTCTTTTTTATATTTTGGAACAGAACCTACTGAGCACATCTTTGCTGTGGTCCATTGTCTGGGTACAAGAAGCCCGGCAGGATTTTTACCTTGTGGAACAGCTTGTACTCAAAGATCCTGGCGTTCCTGGCCAGATGTGCACAGCATTCACTCTGACAGGATGCTAGTCTTTTGAGGTTTTCAATGGGCCATTTCACAGGTGACAATGATCTTATTATGGTTTTCCACAAGGTCGGGTTTATTTCCACTTTTAGTTCTTTGTGCATTTAAAGGTGGAGTAAAAGGTACAGAGAAAATTAAATCTCTACAGGAAAAAAGATACCATCCGAATCTCTTTGTCTTTCCACGCTTCCTAATCTAGCGTGCAAGTTTTCACTGTACAACCAACAGCAGTTGCTTGTCATAAAGGCTATTTTATTAACTCGTCAAATCAAGTTATGATCACTGGCACAGCAAATTAATACCTCCGAGATCTGTTTATGTACAAGGAAGCAGTATGACTTATTAAAGCACAGCTCCGCAGGGATCATTTCCCAGGTATCACAAGAGAGAGGAAGAAAAACAAATTCTCCTCTCCCGAGATGACCCGAGATTCTGCCGACTTCATCTTCTGCCCACACAATGCACACCATAAACCTGGTCCAAATGGCTGCAGAATGAGCTCCACACACACCCGGCATCTGCAATCCCCAAATGCACAGTAAATCCCACAGGACTCAGTGAGGCTGACTTCACAGTAAACATGCACAGGATTGTGCGGCAAGCTTTCCCTTTCTTGAAGCCAATGAGGTTAGACAAGGTACCACTAAAGCTTAGGGAAATTTTCAGAACACTCAACAACCATGGAAGCATCCTTTCTCAGGGAGGATACAATATATGTACACTGAAATCAATGCACAAAGAGGGTGAGCAGACTGTACTGGCCTCAACTATGTGCAATTGTGAGCTGATGAGTACAGAGTCTACATGCATACAAAGCAAATTCCATGGGCCATAATGCCCATACAGTCGTGAAAATAACAAAGTGCATGCACTCAGGCTCTGTCCCTGTGACCAGGAATTCTGCATTTCTTTTAAACAGCCCCAATCACTAGAACAGAGGCAATGCGCATAGGCCCTGTGCTCGTGAGACAACATTTATGGGTTCAGGACCCTTAGAGGCCCTACCTGCTGGGTAGGGTTGCCAGCCTCCACGTGGTGGCTGCAGATCTCCCAGAATTACAACTGACCTCCAGACCACAGATACCAGTTCTCCTGGAGAAAATGGCTGCTTTGGAGGATGGACTCTATGGCATTATACCTCAGTGACACCCCTCCCTTCCCCAGATGTCACTCTCTCCAGGCTCCACCCCCAAAATCTCCAGGTATTTCCCAACCTGGAGTTGGCAACCCTACTGCTGGGTCATAAGCCCCTACAGAAATGGGAGGTTAGTTCCTTTTTGGAAGGAGCAGCTACTACTGCACATGCAGAGAGAGAGGGGGCACATTATTTCATACCTTTGTACACTCACTGAGAGGAGCAATGGAATTGTGAGATGAGGCCATAGCACCAGAGAGGAGTACTCCATGGCTCCAACCCTATAATACACTTCTTGTTGTTTAGCTTGTGTTTTTCTAGCTCTCTTGGTCTGCTGACCACGGCCCTAGCTTTCATACCAGAGATGTCACAATGCGGTCTTCCTGTTACATGACTAATATCACATGACTTCCTGTCATGTGCTTGATGTTCAGCAGGGCCCATCCTCAGTGGGGGTGCTCTAAGTTAATCCCTCACATGAAAGGTGCCAACACTCCCCTCACTTGTCATTTCTTAGAATTCATCCTTCATCGCTTCACACCAAATTCATTCAGAGTTATCAGACACACTCTGAGCGTAATCCAAAAACTCTTTTCACTGAACATCCCCATCTTTCAAACACCATTTCTGACGCCAAGCTAACCATTTTGAGTGCTTGCTTTAGAGACAAAGGAGGCAAAGATGTGAGCCAACATAAAACACCATGTTTATTCACATAGAGAAAATGTACTGCTTACCTTCCGATAAATCATATGGCACATGGCCACCCTCAGCTTCATGCCAGCACGTTGCACATGATAAAAATACAGGTGATGTGTTATGGCCAAAACCAAAGTACACACAGACAGGGCCACTGCGGAGGCATAAGCGTATTTCAAAGCATAGCTGTTGTCATCAAGGGAGCCTGTCTTTTCAAAATAGCTAATAATATTCCCCAGAAATATTGGCTGAACTATTTTGAGTGTTTCCTAAAGAGAAACAGTCCAAAAAGAAGAAAAACGTTACAAGCAAAACTTTTTATTTGACTACTGCCTTAGTTTACCTGGCTTCAAAAGCTGAATCAACTCAGCTGGAAAACATCAGGCTCTGTTATCTGACATAGCTTATGTAATTAGAACAACTAAAAGTGGGGAACTGCAACAACTTGAGGAGGGCATGTCATTTAACCCTCCACTACTCTTTGCTCTTCACCTTCCCTTTCCTCGTTACCTTCCCTGGCAGCTCCCATAGCTTCTCCACTTTTCTTTCTTCCTTCTTACCTTCCCACTACCAAGCACCCTACCTTTATCTGCCCCCTTATCTTTCCCTCCTTCCCTCCCCATAGCAGCCCCTATTTCGGGAAAACCATGGCTTAGCTGTACGGTGGGGGACTTCCCCATAGCCCCATCCCCACATTATTTCTTCTTTCTTCCTCTTTGCAGCCCCTATATCCTCACCCCGTCCCTGTTTCCCACCCTCCAACCAACCTTCCTTTTATTTGCCCATCATCTTTGGCTATATTGATATTTATTTACTTCATTTATACTGCACTTTTCTCCACAATGGGGATCATATCATATCAAATCACTATCATATCATTCTCCATTCCTCCAGTTTATCCTCACAACAACCCTGTAAGGTGGGTTAGGCTGAGAATGTATGATTGACCCAAGGTCATCCAGCAAGCAGAATGGGGCTTTGAACCTGGGGCTCTCATATCCTAGTCTGAAACTCTAACCACCACACCACAATGACTTTCATGGGGTGGCTGAAGCTGAACAGTAGCAAGCAGCCAGGCTTGGGTGACTCATATAAGATGAGTAGTAAGTAGCAAGTTGACCAGTGGATGCTGTCAAGCCTGGCTCCAAAGAATCCTTTAATGACCAAAACAGCCACGGAAACAGCCCCACCCCCACCCCCTGCTTTTACTGAGAGAAACCAAGGCACAAGGGCTGGCAATGCTGTTGTGGTTGCCTAGAAACATACAGGAGAAGAGGGCCACACAAAAAACAGAGCAAAAAACCCAAAAGAGCAATGTTGCAGGGGGAAGAAAATACATTTATTCAGTTATACTGCCCCACCACATTTCACCTAAGCTTCTTCAGGGGGACTAGTACGTTCAAAGCAGTTCAAAGAAATTCTGTTGCTGTGGGAACTGCTTTGGCAATACTGCTTTGAACAAACTGAGTAGAAAAGACTGACCTTGATGGACCAATGGCCATTACGCCTGGTCCAGCGTGGCAGGGCTCTTCTTATATTCATGTACGTATTACAAAGCAAAAATACACCACCTAAGGCTAACAGTAGCAGCTGCCCACTCCAGATGTAAGGTCAGAGAGGAGGCGGGAAACAGGATGGGCAAGCAGAGGCTGTGGGAGGCTAAACTCTCCCTGAATCCTCGCTTGCACAACAATGATAGCGCGTCTGTTCCAGTCTGTTACCTCAATCAAGGTAAAAAGTCCTAGAGCCAAGTAAGACTTCCAGTAACAAAGTATAATTGCTTTTGTTAAGTGCGGGACTCTTGCTTCCTTTTTCGCTTTTTGCACCTCGTTGTCCCAGTACCTGTGAAAAAAAAAAGGAGGAGGAGGAGGAGGGGCATAACAACAAACTGTGAATGGGGGAGACAGTCGGGAAGCACACCAAAACCAAAATACAAATGAACAGTGCACAGATGAACTGCTTTGATCCACTGCATGGGAGAATACTTCTACTGGCAAGAAGAAAAGCCTTCTCTCTGGTTTAGGAAAGCAACGGAAGTGTGATTTGTTTGCTATCGGCTGAAGAAGAAGGCAATTAAGGACCTAAACTTCTGTCAGAATAAGGCAGCACCATGAAGTCACAGTGTTTTATTTCTGTCCTGCAACAGAGTCAGAAACCTTCACCTGCTGGGAGCTACTCTTGCCATATGTGGCTCAAGAATTGGGAGGCAAAATTAGCCCCATGCAAATCGCAGGAGCACGCCCGTGGCCAGCGTGATGACATCACTTCCCGGAAGTGACATCATCACACCTTTCCAGGTGCACATGTGAGGAGGCCTCAGAAGGTAAGTCCAGGGTCCCACACCGCCCATTGGGAGGGGGCAGGGCCCTGGGAACCCTAGAGGTGAGTGTAAAGGGTTCTGCTGCCGGGTCAGGAACGTCGAGGAGTCACATCGTCACTAATCTGAGAGAGCTACACAGCCGCCTTACCTAAATTGCTATCAATATTCGTAAGTCACACTCACAGACAGACATCAAAACTGTTAAGCCACAGAAAGTTGGAATTCCATTTGCATATAATCCAAGACACTCAAGTAATTAGGGAAATCTGAAGCAGGAATAATCTACCTCTCTTTTGAAACATGGGAATTAAAGTGGTTTCCACACAGGGAGCCGTTTATATAGTTTCCCCCTTCCTGATTTGACTGCAATAAAGCACAGCAGCAACAGGGCTTCCACCTGGCTTCCCACAGCTTCCCTGCCCTAGTCCCTTGGCATCAGCCCAGCCACCCCACCCTGAGGGCTTTTTCATTTTTTAATCAATTCAGTATTAATGATACAATGTTATAACAATCTGTTCTCTGAATTTCCAACTTTCTTATTTTAAAAAACGTTTCTAGCCCCTTTCATTGCAGAGACATGCCTTTCCCCTTATAGCTCCACAATGAAATATACACAGTAGGCTTACCACATAGCAAGTTCTGGAGGGCAATCTCCCAGTGGTTTGGCCCCACCCTACCCTTGTGTCTGGACTGGCAGAAGAAATGCAGGGGGCAGAAATGATGTTGCACGCTGTGTCAACAACACAAATTCCAAGTGAAAACCAAGAGATGATGTCAGAGTGTCATGTGGCACTCTGGAATTTCCCTGAAACTCTAAACATTCAGGGAAATTTCAGAGCATCACCTGATGTGGCATCCAGGTTTTCACTCAGAAGTGACATTGATGCATCACATGATGTCCTTTCTGCTGTGGAGAAACAGGGGAAAGACCCTTTCCCAATAGCATTAAACACAGGGCAGAAAACTCATGTAGGACTGACATAATTCTGCCACACAACAGTGGCAAACAACCAAGCACAGCAAACCAAAGCACAGATGAGAAAGAATGTTAGATTGCAGGTTTCCCCTTTTTAGGAACTAGCTTGTTCTTCTACTGCCTGCCTGAAAGAACTCTGATCTAACTACCATTGTTCCTAGACTGGAGAAGAGAGGGGAAGGGCACACTGATCTCTGTCATCAACAAGAGGACTAAGGGCTGTTGGGTAGCTGCGCACCTCCATCTCAACAAGAATGACAAAGGAGGAGGGGGGGATATACTGCTAGTTTGCCAGCAGCAACTGAATACCATCTGGACCAAGTTTGCTCCCTCCTCTGTCTGTAAGTTCTTCACCTGGGAACAGCCAGGGGCACAAGCTCTTGGGCACGAGCCCAGGAACACAAGCCCAAGGACTCCTGGCCCGTGGCTTGCAGCCTGGGGCCAGCATCAGCAAACCTGGTGGATCAGGAGAGGCCCAGGATGTTTGTCTTCTTTGAATGTTAGTGTTTAAATTGGCTGTTACATTTTGCAATTTTCTATATGTCCCTTGGGGGAGAAAGAGGGCACATCAATGCCCTAATGAACGAACGAACGAACGAACGAATACTAGCAAGGAAAGATTGACCTGGCCCCTACCGGAGATACATGCGGATACAGAAATAAGTTTGACAGTCTCCCTCCTTTACTTTTTTCCTCCCCTTCCATGTCTTGCCTGCAGCACTTGATCAACATGAGCTACTTTGGGAGATAGTTGTCCAAAATTCAGAGTATCCAACAAAACAAAGAGGGAATCGGTGGATTCGGGAGGGATGGCCTGGCAGCGACACCATGGAAGTATCTATCATTACTGCGTGCAATCAGATCAAGAGGCTTGGTCCTCATCCTTGGTTCACAAATTGTTCCATCCTGTGCAGAGTTACTCCAGCCTAGGTCCATTGATTTCAATAGGGTTAACCTAGAGTAACTGCACAGGATCGCTCTGTAATGCACGGAAAATCACTCCTCAGCTACTTACCTTTGCAACTCTTCCCCAAGCACCTTCGAGGAATCTTCGGACAACACTTTATACATGTCATCTTCGTCTAGTTTCCGTTTATGGCCAAGAACAAACAAAGGATTCAGCCACCTGTTCAAACAGCGGAACAGCATTTTGGTCACTCTCTTATCAGCACATTTAGACACAAGTGCACAAAGAATCATCCAGAAAATAAAAAGTAACCTATCTTTTTGTTTATACTTTTGTAAAAAGGTTGGGAATTATTTTGGGGGGGGGGGTGTCAACAAATACTATATGCCCTGTAAGGTGCAGGTTTATACATTCTTGCCCATCCCACATTTCCAGCTCTGCAAATTGGCCTACAACCTACAATAAAACTCCAAGAAGAGGAAGTTTAATTACACACCACACTTGAGCAGGAAAAACATCTCTAAGAGTCTCTCTGGTCTGCTAGAGGATTTAGCAGAAAGCCAAGTCCTGAAGACATTCAGGTGCTGCTGAATCCCAAAATGAGAAGTTTTGCCAAGGTGTGATGGACTCGTTATAAATGGACACAAAGCAAACTGAAGGAAAATCTAAGGATTTTTCATCCCCTCGCAGTGCTTCGTCACTAGATTAGGGTCAGACCAAACAACAAGTCCACCTACACATCACTCCTTATCCTCCTCCTATTAACGCAAGATACAATCCCAACCAGCGAAGTTTCTTGCACAATACGTTTCTTTAACCCTCCGCAACTGCTCAGCGACTAAGATTCCATCTTTCTCTGCTCTTAAATGATATGAGCTCTCTCTCTGTCTCTGTCTCTGTCTCTGTCTGTCTCTCTCTCTCTCTCTCTCTCTGCTTATCTTTTTACTTCACTTGAAGGATACATTATTTGACTTTACAGCTGGCGGAAAAGCTAAGAACATAAGCTGGGACGTTTCTGGTTCAAAGCTCAGCTATGTGCTTAAATGCGTGGCCTTCAAGGGGCCACTGTGTGCTTTCAAGCCTCAGTTCCCACATCTGCAAAATGGAATGAGACTGACTGACCTCACAGCTTTGTCACAAAAACAGAGTGCACAGAAAGCACTCTGAATACTCAAAAAGTGATATAAAATGGTTGTCCTCTTATTTATTTTTTCTACAGGATCTGTTGCCACTTAATTCTTCCACACAGACTGAGGTTCTAAGAGCTTAGTTTATAACCAGTATGGTTGACCCCACTTACAAAAAAAACCTTACAGTCAGCATCCCATCACAAAACAGAGATTTGAATTTCACACATTAAACAGAAGGAACTGGGATACTGTACTCAGAAAACAAACAATCCCTTATACCGGTATTTCCAGTTACCAGCACTTCTGTTCCTTTCATTGCACCAATCTATAGAGATGCGGAAAGCTAGCCAAAGTGTGTGTGTGGGGGGGGGGGAATATTACTGTTTATACCACATAAATTGTTTTCAGTTCTTGCAAGAAGCTTTGCTTTCTAAAGCCTCTCTGACTCACTGCCCTTTGGACTTTCAATTACCCTGCAAGGCCTTCCCGACACTGAAGTGTTTAGTCGCTTATTAATTAGTGACACTTTAATGCTTGCTCCTATTAAAATCTGAGAAGAATGATGTTTGAAGCGCTCCATCCCCAGAGGGCTAGCTTTTCCACCAGTCTGGGAGTCCCCAATCTTTTTGAATCTTTGAACCCCTTGGAATTTTGAGAAAGGTTGGTTAGCATTACACCAAAACGGCTGCCACTGGAAGTACAGCCAAATCCAAAACTGCCTTCTTCTCTTTGCAAAAGAACTGCAGAAGGGGAATAAAAAGAAATGAAGGAAAGCCTGAGGGAGGGAGAAAGAGCCAATAATAATCCTGCCTGAAAGTGGCCTGGCTCATTTTCTGAAAAGCGTGGCAGGTGCTGGGGAAGTAATGGTGCACGCCGTGGTGTTCGCAGACACCATCTTGGAGAAACCTGCGCTAGGCTATTGTCTGGGGCAGCAGTTCACTTGCAGCTGTAAGGAAGTACCTGCCTAGAGCAGGTTAAGTTTTGCTGTTCCTGAAAAGGAGCGGAGGAAGGACAGACAATCCAATGACAATACAGACATGTCTCTCAAATGCCTTAAAATCAGCTCCTCTTTCTAACATGAACTAGTCTGGGGGACTCTCTAACCCAAATTCAACAAACAGTTTGATGGCCCAAGGTGTAGTCTTTGTGTGTAGCTGTCTGCCTTGATTACAACAATGGAAAGAAAGAATCAAGCACACACAAAAGGAAGGCGTGATATACTCTTACAGTACAATAATAAACAGAGCCACACCCTTCTAAGCCAGTAGACTTCAATGTAGTTAGAAAAGCTTGGTTCTGCTAAGGTTATTCACATGGCAGAGTCCACTGGGCGGGAAAGAGCCATCCTGTCCAGCCATCCGTCGACTATGCATAGCTAGGATAAACCAGAGTGGTACGTGCATGAAGTTTTGGACTAGGACACCCATGTTCAAGACTCCACTCTGCCACGAAAAGCACTAGGTTACCTTGTATCAGTCACTCAGTCTCAGACTAATTTACCTCAAGGGTTGTCGTGAGGATAAAATGGATCAAACAGGACTGAATCAAAAGGTGGGAATTGAGTAGCTATTTCCTGGAGCGATGGGACATAGCCAATGCAGACAGCAGGCAAGGTTCCCACCTAGAGCCTCTGTAAATATGCGACTACAGGTGGCTGTGGTAAGATGACCGTAATCCCACCACATCTGACTATAGCCTAAATAAGACTGAGTTAATTTCTTGCTTTTTCTTCATCAATACCACGAAAATGGAAACTGGACTGTCCAAGGGTAGCTGTCTAAGAAGCAATTGCCACAGCACCTCCCAGGCCTTCAAGAAGTTAAATTGTGGCAAGTCATCCTATGGAGAAACGCCCTCCACCCTGGAATTCACCTCAACCTTTCAATAACTGGGGCTGCACTCTACATATGCCCCAGGTATGTAACTGCTGGTGAGAGACTGGGCTGACCCAGAAAGGAGGGAGATGATATATTTCCCTGTACACACGAGAACGGGCTTTTTAGCTTTGTGCCATCTTGTCTTCAGCCACGACATTCTGGATTATCCATGTCTGCCTCAGAATTCCATGTCAACTGCATGTCAAGAGACAATGGGGAAAATCCCCTAAACTTGAAAAGAGAGATAAAGGAGACTTTTTATTGTTGCAACCTCAAGAGTTAAAAGCCTATCCTAGCAACAACATTATTAGGATACGTCTAGAGCAAGGGCTCGAAGATAGTATGTTTTTGCCTATACTTTATAAGCTTGCTCCACCTGAAGGTTGCACAAATCTTGTTTGCTCTTCTTATTTATTACATTTTCTTTTAATTTGAATGGTCAAAGCCTGATCTCTGTGCCCTTATCCCACCTGATTCAGTCATACTTTCCAAAGAGGAGTAAAGGGGAGGGGCCGCAGTGAGCACACCATCCTCAAAGTGTAAAGTTACTAGAGCGCAATAGATTGTCCCCACACTAGCCGGTATAAGCAAAATGTGAGAGACAGCCCCTAGGCAGAGCCTTTAAACAGCAACACAGGACAGAGCACTGGAAGCAACACAGTATAGAGTGTACACTTTCAAATTTGTGGTAACAGCAGTTACTACCCAGATACAAGCTGGAAAAGCCTCTCTGGGAGTAAAGGGAGGAGAGGAAGGTGAATGGCTGGATGGAGATACCAGATGGCTGAAGACCCCTCTGAGCAACCAGAGCCTGACAGAAAAGGGCCTGTAAGACTATCAATAGCTGAGTGATTGGGAAGCCATTGCATTGGGCAGCATTGGATCTCCAAGGTCTCTGATGACACTCAAAAGCTGATATCCTGGAAATCTGTTTGGTCTTTAAGAAGTCACCGGACTCAAATCTTGCTCTTCTATTGCAGACCAGTCTGACTACCCACCTGAAACTTCCAAAGGAGTAGATAACCAGATTATTATTATTAAATGCAGTTACATTCTGCAATTCTCAATTTTTTTAAAAAAAAATCCCAAGTGGCAGACAACAGTGTTAAAATTCAGTGACAATAAAACTCGATAAGCAAACAGCAAAAGATACAAAACAAACTATACCCAACACAGATTAAACTAAAACTCAATAACTGGGATCATCACAAATAAAACAGCAGTATCAAATGCACAAAGGAGAATCATATACCTCAACAAAATATTAAGCAAAATACCTGGGTAAACAACTGAGCCTGGTATATTGTCAAAGGCTTTCACAGCCGGAGAACGATGGTTGTTGTGGATTTTCCGGGCTGTACTGCCGTGGTCTTGGCATTGCCAAGACCACGGTGATACAGCCCGGAAAATCCACAACAACCAACTAAGCCTGGCATTAGAACTCTACCCAGTTTGCTGCAAGGTAGAAGAAAGGACACTCCATCTCACATCTGAACATGAGGCACATGGAGTACATCCACAGATGACAAATCTAATGGTTGGACAAGTATGTATGGAAGAATCTTTAAAGCCATGGCCAATCTTGGTCCAGGGTAGGGACAAGAAGGCAGTATCCTACTACAGGAACGTTTCTTCAACTTATTTATTTACAATACTTGTCGTCCACCTTTCTTGCAGAGACTCAACTTGGCTCTTCCACTGGAGAAAGAGCCAACTAAGTTAGAGCAGATTCCCCAACATGGTGCCTGTGAGCACCATGGCAACTGCCAACACTTTTCCTGGTACCCACCTCGTGTTTTTTTAGAAAGCAAATCTGGCAGGGCTTCTGATTGACTGCGCAGATTAAAATAATGTTGTTTTGGTGGCAGCTGCTGCCACAATGTCAGTTTTATTCTCTCGCTCACTTTTCCCCAGTATATTTTTTAAATTACTCCTCTTCATTCTTTAAAACTGCTCTTCAAACTTGGCTTAGTGCAGTGGTTTATATTCCAGCACTTTAAATGAACTTGTAGCTAACGGAATACTTTAAAGATCAGGCCAGATGCATTCTCTATAGGTGATACCCACAAGCAGTCTTGAAGCTACTTTCTGAACTAGCTGAAGGTTCCAAACAATCTTCAAAGGCCTCACACATTGCTGTAATATGACCTGGAGGTGATGTAACTCCATTGCAAGCTCCGTGGGCCATAAGCAGTGCTACTTAACAACTGGAAGAAAGTTGAACGACGGCTATAATCCTAAGCATATTTAGTAGAACAATGTAGCAATCATTTTCTGGAGGCCTCCTTCTTATTCAGCAAGCATGTTTAGGATTCGCTTGTAGGTCCTGTAGTGCTTCCAAATGGTGAGATGGGCACAAACCAAAATACGAACCAAAATTATGCATGAACCAGTTCAGTCCGTGAACTGCGGTTCGTCAGATCCCATTTTTGACGAACCGCCACAAACTTTAGGCTGGTTCGTTTGGTTTGTTTTTTGGTTTGTGACTGCAGACAGCCTGGTGCCAATCAATCAGCTTCCTAAGCAACAGGGCATGGACTTCCAGCAGACCTTCTGCTGACCCGGAAGTGACCTTCTGTTGGCCCAGAAGTGACTTTCTGCTGACCCGAAAGTGATGATTTTCTGACCTGGATGTGACATTTTCAGGAACCAAACGAACCGGTTCGCGAACCAGGGGCAGGTTTGTGAAAGTTCGTAGTTCGTGGTTCATGAAATTTGACAAACCATGAACCACATGGTTCAGTTTTTTCCCGGTTCATGCCCATCTCTAGTGAGGACTTTCTAGACCAGATCTGCATAACTTGTGACCTGCCAAGCCGAAGGCAGACCATGAGCGATTGCCTCGCTCTTTTTGTTGTGTGCCCAGGATACATGAAGTGCCCAGCACTGGACATTTATTAAAATATTTATACCTTGCCTTTCTTCTTGCCATACATGACCAGTGGACTTCGTTCACCTTAGAGGATCACAAGATGAGCATGTCTGCTGTAGACAAAACTGGAATGTTCCAACTACTTAGTTCTCAACAAGTGCTCAAAACAACTGATGATAACTCATCTTTCTAAAGCAAGGTTGCAGCTACTGCCTGAACTCCTAAGTTACTAGATGCAGAGGAGTTAGCCGTGTTAGTCTGTGGTAGCAAAATCAAAAAGAGTCCAGTACCACCTTTAAGACTAACCAATTTTATTGTAGCATAAGCTTTCGAGAATCAAGTTCTCTTCGTCAGATGCATGGTACAGAAACTGGTCAAATATAGAAGAGGAGGGGGGAGGAGGGGAGGAGAGAGAAGATGCAGTTGGGGGGGAGAGAGAGGGATGGAACCAAAACATTCCTTTGCTAGTAAATGTAAACATCCCCTCTTGGAATGGAGACTAAGTTACTAGAAATACTCGAGACTTCTTTCAAATCCGTTGTTTGCTGATCCATTTTTTCCATAAAGAAAAGACTGTGAAACTAGCACTGGTTCAGCAAACGCAAGCAAGTAGGATTTGATTCTTATAGATCTCACTTGTTGACTACTGAAACACAAAAACACAAAAGGGAACAGGAGAACCAGATGTAAAGCCATGAGGTCCGTGTTGCCTGGACACCTAGATGCTCACCCAGCCT
Organism: Eublepharis macularius; assembly: GCF_028583425.1. Classification (NCBI taxonomy): domain Eukaryota; kingdom Metazoa; phylum Chordata; class Lepidosauria; order Squamata; family Eublepharidae; genus Eublepharis; species Eublepharis macularius. The sequence goes on along the minus strand of NC_072792.1, from coordinate 25,399,397 downwards.
TGAAAATTATTTTCAGATGCTGTGAATCCCTTGAGCTAGTATCAACAATGCAAAGCAAAAACTGTGAAAATGCCCGGGCACACAACAAAAAGAGCAAGGCAGTCGCTCATGGTCTGCCTTCGGGTTGGCAGGTCCAGGGCTTTTTTTCAGCTGGAACACGGTGGAATGGAGTTCCGGAACCTCTAGAAAATGGTCACATGGCTGGTGGCCCCACCCCCTGATCTCCAGACAGAGGGGAGTTGAGATTGCCCTCCGCACCACGGCACAGAGGGCAATCTAAACTCCCCTCTGTCTGGAGATCAGGGGGCGGGGCCACCAGCCACGTGACCATTTTCTCCAAGGGCAACCCACTGAGTTCCACCACCTCTTTTCCCAGAAAAAAAGCCCTGGGCAGGTCACAAGCATTTTTAACATTATACCAATTATCAGAGCTTCCACCTATAAACATGGTAAGTGGTCAGTTTAGTTTCTGGTTAACTATAGAAGCACACACAGTAAAACACTAGCTCAGAGGTCTTTGGCCTTTCCAGACATGGTACCTACCTTTAACACCTCCATCAACAGCACAACACCTATGCAGCTACAAGCATGTGACGGAAAGCCATGTGACACCAGTCACATGAAAGGAAGCAGAACCAAACTTATGACCCTCCATACCCAGACACAATAAACGCCAGTGATAGGACAACATCAGGGGGAAACCATGATATCCTGGCTCTGTTGGATCGTTCTGGGGGCATGTGGTTGGCCACTGAGTGAAACAGGATGCTGGGTGAGATGGACCATTCTTCTGACCCAATATTCTCATGCCCTCACCAAGGTCAAAGCCAGGAGCTCAGGTAGACCAAGAGAAGTGAGCACCAGGAGTCGTACCTTTGTTTTCTTACTGCTACAGTCAGACCTACATTTTTTTCTAGATAGATAACCAAAGCACGGACTGCTTTCTTTGGGTAAAGATCCAGGAGCTATACTGATAATCATTAACACTGACCCCAAAGCTACACCAAAACAAACTATTATCAATTATGTTATTCATACATTCATATCATCACCATCAGTGATGCTTCAAAGATTTATAGATCAGCTGAAACTAAAAAGAACATATCACTTTCTCCAAGGATCTTACAATTTTAAATGGGTCCTCCTTGGGGGAAACAGAAAAGGCAAGATAGAGAAGACAAGGAAGGAATATTAACAAATGTCATTACACTGAACACACTGCTCATCCTTGTGCATGTTTAGTTAGAACTAACCCTCTACAACTTAAAAGGACTTACTCCTGGATTGCAGTCTTGGGGGGCCAGGCTTGGTAGGATGCCAGAGGGACAGAGAGGCTTCATCTCCCTGGGAAAACTCTCTTGCCTTCTCTGTATTCCTCCACCTGACACTACCCAGCCTGGCCAACCCCACGGCTGTATCCTTAAGAAATGAATAGTTTCTCAGTGGGAGTTGCTAGGCATCCACAACAAAAATGCCAGCCTTCAAACCTTGGTTTCTGTCTGTAAAAGACAGAAGGGAACAGGGCTCTTTCCATAGACATGGATAAGTCCTCTGAAGGAGGACTTATCACGGCCAAGCCTGGCAGCAACCACTGAGAGACTTGATACCACACAACTTGCATGACTCAACCAGGATTGGCTGCTTATTACTATTTTACGGTATAACAAACAAGGCAACCCCAGTAGTTAAACTGTAAGAATAGAAAGGGGACGCCCCAACTGGGTCAAAAAGTTTTTTTCTTTTTCAAAGTAACAAATGCTTACTCTTACATAAATAAAGACATGACTCCAGATAAAAGAGTATTTTATCTGAGAAAGAGTATTGGTGTCGCTCTCCAGTTACCTAATAAGAGAGAGAGAGAATACGTGTATAAGACTAAAGGAGACAGATTAAAACGCCCCTGAGGAAGTCTGTGGGACGAAAATCAGCGTTTACAAATAGCCGGCCCCGATTTGGGCGTCTGCGTGGGAATGCCAATTCCTCTGACAACAACAACTGATAAATACAAGCTGCAAAAGGACAAGCTGCAAAAAAAGAAGAAGATAAGAGCATTACTATGAATGGACCCTTCATTACTACAGTGTATAAAGAGTGAAAAAGAATGGACTTTTAATTACTTAACTTGCTTCAGTTATCTGGAGTCATGTCTTTATTTATGTAAGAGTAAGCATGTGTTACTTTGAAAAAGAAAAAAACTTTTTGACCCAGTTGGGGTGTCCCCTTTCTATAATTACAGTATTACTATTTTACAGCAGCCAGTGAGGTAATAGCCAGTGTAGTGTAGTGGTTAGAGTTTTAGTCTAGGATCTGGGAGAAACAGGTTTAAATATTTGTTCTGCCATAGAAACTGATTGGGTAACCTTTGGCCTGCTACATATTCTCAACCTAATCTACTTCACAGTGTTGTTGTGAAGAAATCCTCACCCAGCAGTTTCATACAGAGTGGAACCACAAGTGACAAAAGGCACAGGTTGGACACTTGTCAGCTTCCCTCAAGTTTTGATGGGAAATGTAGGCAGCTTGGCGGAATGTTGGACAAGTGACAGTTGAACAAGTCCATTGGACAGCAGTCAGAGAGCCAAGCTGCAAGACTAGGATGCCTACATTTCCCATCAAAACTTGAGGGAAGCTGACAAGTGTCCAACCTGTGACTTTTGTCACTTGTAGTTCCGCTCATAGATGTTGCATAATACAAGAGATGACATGGAACATTGTAGTATACTGTAAACAGAGTGAGGGGAACAGCCTCCTAACAAAATCTTCTACAATGTGCCCTCCAGGAAATATAAGAGCCCCTGAAGTGTCCCAAACCCACCCCAGCAAAGCAATCCAAAAGTTGGTTATGTTTAACAGTGTAAAAAGACACAAAGTTCTGAAGACTGAACAGAGAAACACTCCCTCTGTCTGTTTCCTGCCATGAGTCGTCTACAAGAGCAACCAGGGCAAACTCAGTTTAAAAACTAGGTCTGACATCGGACTGAAAAGGATCCAGATATCCAGTATCATCCAAGTATTTGGAGTTGAATCCCAGTATCTTCAACGGTACTGCCATCAAATATTCAAGGACACTGCCCCAAAACCAGACATTGGCTAATAACTGTTGAACTCTCTGGCATCAACTGAGGGGTTTCCTCAAGATAGTGTCCTTCACGTCTCCACAAAGACCTCTCCATCCCTCAAGAAGGCACTATAATAATATATGGCTGGGTGAAGGGGGAGCAGGTATTGCTACCTACTCTGCTCCTGATCACAACTGGGTAATGGTGGGGGTGGGCATTGCCACCTCCTCTGCTCCTGATCCCAGTTGGATGAAGGGGGGCATGCATTGCCACTTGCTCCGCTCCTGATGCCAGCTGGGTGAACATGGGGATCAGGCATTGCCACCCACTCCCCTACTGATCCCGGCCTGGGCTTCCCACCACGGCACACTCTCTGGAGGGACAGGCCGACTCACCTGGGCTTCCCTCTGCAGCAGCACCCTCTGGTGGTGCACCAGGGTAGGAAGTGAATCATCTAGAACACGCTTTCTCTTTTATATAGTAGGATAACATTTTATTTATATACTGCCCTTCAGGGCAACTTAACACCCACTCAGAGCGGTTTACAAAGTATGTTATTATTATCCTCACAACAATCACCCTGTGAAGTGGGTGGGGCTGAGAGAGTTCAAGGAAACTGTGACTGACTCAAGATCACCCAGCTGGCTTCAAGTGGAGAAGTGGGGAATCAAACCCAGTTCTCCAAATTAGAATCCCAGCACTCTTAACCACTACACCAAACGGGCTCTCTAACTACCTCAGCTATCCAATAGGCTATTTGTAGTTAATCTATCAGCTTCTAAACACAAAGGGTTAGGAACAGAATAAAGTTTCCTCAAAATTACCTTCATTCAACACCTTCCTAAACAAGAGTTAAAGAAATAATGGTTTTATTCACGTCTTTCATCTTAGCACAATATGTGATAGCACTGTATTAACTCCAAAAATATTTGCAAGTCATCAGCTTTGTAACCATCAATTACATGCCTCTCTCCTTGAATGCATCTTTTTTTTAAAAAAGACATCTTCCCTTCACCAAAAGCTAGTTACACCTCTGCAATAAGCTTGCCTGTATCCAGTCTGGGGCTCATAACATAAATATGTACATTATTCAGTTTCTCATCACTGATATTCACCACTTGAAGATTCTCAAATGAATGTGTGAATTCATTCATTTGAAAAACATTTTGTTTGAGAGGAGTCAAATGCGGGAATCCATTACGGTGGATTACTCCAGGCACTCCTGCTGGACTAGACGGGTCATAATTGGAAAGCAGCAAACAAGGAACCAACCCGAGCCCCTCCCAGAACAGGTAAGCAAAGCCTTCAAGAGACTGATCTACCATCCTGGTATGAATCCCACCTCCCTAGCAATTTACTAAATGGCCTTAAGCCTTCCTCTCCTGCAATCAGCAGTATAATGCTGACCTACCTTACAAGGTTGTCGCAAAGACAACAAGGGAATTGGGCAAAGCACTTGAAAGCCCTCCATTAATGTTATATATCATTACATTTGCTACATCGAAAGGAGTCCAGCAGCACCTTTAAGACTAACCAACTTTACTGTAGCATAAGCTTTCGAGAAGCACAGATGCATCTGACGAAGAAAACTGTGATTCTCGAAAGCTTACGCTACAGTAAAGTTGGTTAGTCTTAAAGGTGCTACTAGACTCTTTTCGATTTTGCTACTACAGACTAACACAGCTAACTCCTCTGGATCTATTACATTTGCTGGTACTGAATCCCTTTGTCCTCTGATCTGCCAAGCTTTTCCTCAACCACTCAAGCCACAAGAACTTTGAAACCCAAACCCAAATCTTACAAGCAGCCCAAACCGTACAAGTGCAGAAGCTAGGATCCTGAAGTATACACACACACTCGTGTACACTGAGGTCCAGCTTATGCTGCTTTGACCAGTGAGAGCCACTTGTTTATTCTCTGACATTTTAAAGCTTATTGTAGGTTACAAATTGCTGACAGGCAGCAAGCCAGTTCAGCCTATTACTCAACTGCTGAACCTTCTGCTAGGAAAACCTTTGGAAGACCAACAAACAACTTAAACCACTTCACTTTTACAAGGGGTGGAGAAAAGAAAGCGTGATGAATTTAACCAGGTTGCATCATATCCGAAGCAGCGCTGCTTGGTTGACAAAACACATCAGCAGGATTCGTTTCCTAGTTTCTCCGCTAACACATAAAAGAGCAACATCGGAACCCCCGACTGGTCAGCACCGAGGTGAGCAAAATAAAATTTCTGTCCGAACAAGATTTTGAGATTTACCATACTGAACGTCCCCAGGGTACACAAATATAAACAACTGAGATTTGAGGACTATAGAGTAGGTCAGCTAAATATGAGCTATTATCATGACGGGAGGCACGAAACAGGAAGTTATAACAGCCCTGGAGGAAGCCAAGTCCAATGGCCCTTGCAGCGTTAAGAGGAGCGACTGGGGCTTGGCTCTGATTGCTCCTGGTTACCAGCAGCCCACCAGGAACTGCCCCTGTAAGTAAAGCAGCCAGTCGGCTCCTGCATGAAGGAAACTGTAGGCTCCAAGCGCCCATCAAAAGGAAATAAGGTTGCCCCAGGCAACAGACAAAAAATGCAGGAACATTTGAGAAGATAAGAAGGCTAGTCAGAGAACCTGGCGGCCCGGAGGTGGTGGACCATCTCTGGAGTAACTGGGATTTTCCGAATCAAAACCCAACTACCCTCGTCACTTTCTGCTTCTGTTTTCATAGCTTCCAACATTCCACATATAAAGACACCTTTTTAGAAATCCACACTTTACTTCCACCATGCCAATGTTTTCTTAGTCAGATATTGGCAAATCCCACACGATGCTCAGAAGTTTCACTGCAGCACCTCTCTCTCTCTCTCTCTCTCTCTCTCTCTCTCTCTCTCTCTCTCTCTCTCACAGACCCATAGAAAGATGAAAAAATTAACTTAGGGTTTTCATTAGTAGAATTGTCGTTTTTAAAAAACAGCTTGATTTGAAATTAAAGCTGAATACCAACAGGTTAAATCTACAATTGTCTTTTAAAGAGAAGCCCGCAGTGCCACCCTCTCCCTCAAATGCTGCGGGAAGGGAATGGGAAATGTTTTCCACAGCCAACAGAGAGGAGAGTCAGCCAGGCCAGCCCGACACAGCACACTGGGGGGGGGCGGGAATGGAGGTGGCCATTTAAGGGGACAATATCCACCCCATCCCTCTCTTTCATGCTGATCTCTCCCCCTCTACCCCCGAGGCTATAGCAATGCCAAAAACGGTGGTGAACAGCCCGAGGCATCAGTGAGTAGGGTGAAGAGGCAATCCTCAGACCACAAGCTTGGTGACTTCATGGAGCTGTGCAGACATTATGTTCACATGGGAGCCCGTCAACTGAGCATATTGGGAATGAGCATATTGGGAATGTGCAGCCCCCCTGATGCAACCAATCACTATTATTAGGCGTACTGGGCCACATGTGGAACACATCGCCCAATTTACCAGAGAAATACATTCCACACATGATATAGTGATCGCCAGTATTTGGCGCATGGCAGGAACTGCACGCTCCTAATGCTCACAGCTGGCAGGCTCCTGGATTGTGCAAAACGTTAGGCCTGCAAGGGCTTTCATGCATTCACTAGCAAGGGACACCACATTCTCCCTTCCCCTGCTAGTTCCTGGTGCCCCACAGGCATAAGTGATGGCTTGGGGCAGAAAGTGTATGCAGCAGCTTTCCATTCATTCATTCATTCATTCATTTCATTCATATAAGCTCTAAGCCTCCCCACCAGCAGCTAGGTGATGGCAAGGGCATGGTGAGGGGCAGAAAGCTTGGAACAGAAAGAAGGCAGGGTGTTGCTCCAAGCATCTTCCCCCTCCGGCCTCAGCCCCACAGCCACCTGTCAAGTGACCCCAGCCAGCTGCTGGGGGAAGGGGGGAGAAGAGAGTTCACAGATACACCTTGTGCACCAATCCACCTCCATCCAGGTTGCCCCTCAGCTTTTAAGACGTACAGTGCAATCCTAAACCGAGTTATTCCAGTCTAAGCCCAGCTAAGCTTAGGCTGGAGTAACTCTGTTTAGGATTGCACTGATAAAGTTCGCAAGATCACAGTCAGTCTTTCTTTTTTGACTTGTAGTGTCTGCACAAGCGGTGATATCACTTCTCCATTTGGGGGAAACTTTTGACCCACGGTCTGGGGCCAAGTTCAGACTACATGAGGGACAAACGGCTGGGCTCACTTTGACGCAGCTTCCTAAGTTCAAACTGAGTTTGTGGCCTTTATGAACAACACTGAACCCTCTTTATAAACATCACAGAATCCTGGGGAGAAATATTTTTCTTGTGGTCGAGCACTGTAAATAAGATGCCATAGGTCACACACTGTATTAGATACGGTAGGAAATTGTATTTCTGATGTCATGAATAAGCATAAATATTTGCTTTCAGCCTCATGAAAATGCATGTTTCTTCACTCAATGATTTACCAGTCTTGCTTCTGGAAAGGTCTAGGCTTTCAGTCCACAATCCAGCATGCTTCTGTACTGGGTTTGTGAGCCTCCTCTTCAAGGAAGTGATCTCAGCGTATGAGAGCTAAACAGAATTCCTTAATTTCACAATTACTCCCATTAAACACATTCCACAGCATAAGGCAAAAAGCATGTAGGATGTATGGCCAGAGGTTCTGAACCATGTTTTGGGTAGTACAAAAGGCTTTATTCAATTGCAAACCAATATGTTTTAATGCCAATTTATTTTAGTACATTTAATCCGGTCCTTCCTTCTTCATTTTACCCTCACAACAACCTTGTGAGGCAGAGCAGGCTGAAAGAGACAGTGAGTGGCTTAGGGTCACCCAGCAAGCTTCCATGGCAGAGTGGAGATGCATTGTTTTTCAGCTCTATATAGGGCCTGGATAGTCCAGACAAGCCCAGACTTGTTTGATGTTGGACGCTAAACATGGTTGGCTTTAGTCTGCAATTGGATGAGAGACCTCCAAAAAAGTAAAGGGTTACTGAGGCAAACAATAGCAAACCATGTCTGTTAGTCTCTCGCCCTGAAAACCCCAGCAGGGGTCACTATAAGTCAGCTATGATTTGAATGCACTTTCTACCACCACGAGATACTCGTTTTCAAATTTTTACTATCATTACTCTATTGTTTTCTTTACTGAATGTTCCAGATGTTGATCATATTGACTTAGTTGGAGTTAGTGCTGCTATGTTCATGTGTATATATATGTATTTTAATTGTGTAATTCTGGATGTTTTTATGGTTCTTAACTTATATTAACTGTCTTAGGTATTTTAACTTGTATATGCTTGTAATCCGCCTGAGCCTGCTGGTGTGGGGAGGGCGGAATAGAAATAAATAAATACTATGTAATCTGCATTGAGTCTGAGTGAGAAAGGCAGATTATAAATCACATTAAAAGGATGAAAAATAAAAAACCTGGGTCTCCCAGATCCTAGTCGTTCGCCTGAACCACTACACAAAATTCAGCCAATGAGCATGAAACCATCTTTAGGAAATGTATGAATTTCAAAACAGGAAACCTGATGTAAATCAAGGGACTTAATTTAGTCCCTTTTCTTGATTCTACAGTCAACCCATAATAAATTAGTCTTTTTTTTTCCTAGATGGAAAAATGACTTGCCCAGAAGAGGAGGAATGAATGGCAAACTGGCCAAGACCACGAAACATCATTTGATGAAGACGTGATCATTTTTACATAAAAACAACCTTTATAAAATTGAGACTGGGTTGTGAGATGCCACCAGTTAATCCAACAAAATCAGCAGTGGCTCACAGGAGGTTTTATCGAAACAGATGCTGGTGCCGTTGGACTTGTTTTAATTTGCTCCCAAAAACTAACACAACTAAGTTTACATATCAACTTCCCTCACCTATCCACTGGCTCCTAACAGTGGGATCAGAATTAGTATTCATAGCTATCTTCAGAGTACAACCTGTTTTAAAAACCCCAGAAAGCTTATGGAAAAATCAATACCGCTTCTTCAAATAGGGTTAACACTCAAACCCGTTTACTTCAGAATTTCTTTCCGGAAGTACTGCATACTCTGAAGTAAGCATCATTGACTGAGAAAAAACCACGTTCTCAGTGGCCAGAACAAACAGCCTTTGGATCCAACCAGGGCAGCATCCACACATGGCTGAATACTGTACTACAGCAACCCTTCCCAACCACTCCATATCAATCTTTCAAGTGTGGACAAGACCATACACCAAAGGACTCATACAGCACAACATCCAACCATGTACAAATGCAACACAGGAGAGAATCTCCCACAATGAATCTTCTCGGGTTGCCAGCTCCAGGTTGGAGAATTCCTGGAGATCTGAGGGGCTGACCCTGGAGAGGGCAGTGTTAGGGGGAGGGAAAGGACCTCCGCAGGGTATAATGCTGTAAGTCCATCCTTCAAAGCAGCCATTTCCTCCAGGGGAACTGACCTCTGCGGCCTGGAAATCGGTTGTAATTCCAGGAGATCTCCAGCCACACCTGCAGGTTCAAGATCCAGGTCCAATAGCACCTTAAAGATGAACTAGATTTCCAGATATGAGAGTTCAAGATGCACCTGATGAAGGGAGCTCTGACTTTTGAAAGCTCATACCCTAGAAATCTAGTTGGCCTCTGAGGTGCTGCTGGACCGAAATCTTGCTCTTCAACTGCCCACTTGAAACTTCCTGGAGGCAGGCAAGCCTACTTCCCACATTTTTTAAAAAGAAGTGCCGGGGCTCAGTAGTACTCCCAGGCCCTAATCTCTTTGGGGGGACCCTCATTACACTTTCTACACTTCCCCAGAGACGCCCTTAACCTTCAAGCGCCCGGGGTCAGATTAGTGCCGGGCACTCTGCACATGCTCAGGCGCTCCCCTTCCAGAGCTAAGTAAATCAGGGACGGGGGGTTGCTCGTGTCTCATTCATTGTCCCGAGGAGCTGATTCGAGGGGCGGGCGGGGGCAAGGCAGGGGGATCCGGCCCGGCTGCCCTCCACTCACCAGAAGAAGAGCCGCGAGCAGAAGTTGGCCTCGCTCAGCGGGTTGGGCTTGGCGTCCTGGCCGGGCAGCGCCTCCATCGCCGCGGCTGCAAGCGGGCAGGAGGGAGCGACGAACTGCTGTGGCTACACGCGGCGTCCACGCCAGGCTTTTGCCGGGGGAAGCGGCGCCTTCGCCGGCGCAGGGCAGCTTCCGGGAAACCCGACACCCGCCTGCCCGCTGCGCTCCGTCCGGCTCAGCCGCAGTAGCCGCGGGCGCCTCTAGAGGGGGCCAGAAAGGGAGAGCCGCGCGCTTGCCCGGAGGCGCGCCTTGGAGACCCGCAGAAGGCGCTGCGCCTTTGCGCGGAGAGAGGCTGGCTTCCTTGCTGCCGTTGGAGATGCGCCTCAAGCCGGTGGATTCTGCCGGGACGACGGCGCGGCTGGCTGCAAATGGGCATGGGCGCAAGGGCGAGCGGGGAACAGCCAAACGTTGCAGGCGCGAGCGTGTGTTTGTGGGTCGCGATAGGAACTGAACTCGCAAGAGCGTTTTTTTTCACTACAAACCTTTCAACAGTCAGAACAAAAGAAATAATTTTTTTATAACTGGGCACACAGAAGGATCAGAAACTAGAAGCTTGCAGCAAATGGTATCTTTGGGTTCACTGAAGCAACTGGTGGTTTCTTGGTAACGCTTTGGGGTGAGCAGGGCTTTTTTTCTGGGAAAAGAGGTGGTGGAACTCAGTGGGTTGCCAGCACAGGGGGCAACTCTTGGCAGGAGGTGGTGCCCCTGGTACCACATGTGCGCACGCGAAGCACACAAATGCTCCCAGACCAATGTTATGTCATTTTGGGTCAGGGGGAATAAGGGGAGTTTTTAAAAGTTTAAATCACCCAAGGCGAAAATGGTCACATGGATGGTGGCCCCACCCCCTGATCTCCAGATGAGGGCAAGCTAAACTCCCCTCTGTCTGGAGATCAGGGGTTGGGGCCACCAGCCATGTGACCATTTTCAAGAGGTGCAGGAACTCCATCCCACTGCCTTCCAGCTGAAAAAAAGCCCTGGGGGTGAGTAAAGTCCAGCTTCTGCTGGTCCGCCAAGCGCCAGAGGTTTGGGATGCAGTCCTCTTGACTGAAAAATCAGCAGTGGCAGAACATAGCCTAACTGAAACAGGGCACAGTATCTTATTCCAGGACACCAAAATACTGGACAACACTTCCAACTACTTTGTCAGACTGCACAGGGAAGCCATTGAAATTCACAAGCATAAGCAAAACTTCAACAGGAAAGAAGAAACCTTAAGAATGAACAGAGCATGGTTTCCAGTTCTGAAAAACACCAGGCTAACAAAACACTCTATACTCGACAATAGCCCTGCAGATAAGATTAGCACATCAAGCTCCAATCCATATGCAAAAGAACCTCCTCAGGATACAGTGAAGCCTCCCGCCATTAGCATTCCACACCCTGGGAAACTCTTACAGGATGACTCAGCTCAACCCCACCCCTCCTGAGTAGATACAAATGACCTGCCTACATCTTTTCCACACTGTGACACTGATCTCTGTCTTTTGGTGCTACACCTCTGAAGATGCCAGCCACAGCTGCTGGCTAAACGTCAGGCACTACAATGCCAAGACCATGGCAATACAGCCCGGAAAACCCACAACAACCATCATTGCCCCACTCAGAGTTGTGAAAAGAGTGGAAATACACTTTACTAAGTACCTAGAGACACTCAAATAAACCTCATTTCACGTGTCCCCCCTCCAATTTTCCATGCACTCGCTCACACAGTCACACTTCAGTCAATATATTCCACACATATGATGTCAGTTACTGCTCAACTGCTAAAAGTATCCCAGTTTCCCCCATCTCCCTCATCCATTCATTGAAATGAAGATCTTGATACTTTCTCACACCTTAAAAGAAACACAAATTGGCATGCACATGTGCCGAGCAAGAGCAGCCTGCACATAAAACCGCACATAAAATCCTGCACTTGAGCATCCCTAGGTACTTAGTAATGTGTATTTCCACTCAAAGCCAGTGTTCTTATTTTACCCACAATACAGCTGGGGCTGAGAGGGGGTGGCCTACCCAAGGCCACCTTCTAAGCGCATGGCAGTAGTGGGAGTCAAACCAGTAGAGTGCTGATTCATAGCCCAACCACTTAACCACTATGCTTCAGCATACCTGGTGGTTTTTCTTCGTTTTGGATTTTAATACGTAAGAAGATCTACAGCAGCAGATTAGGACCCAGAGAGAGTGTATGGAAGTTTTCAGACAGGATAGGAGAAGTATGCAAATGGAAACCAGCAAGTACAAATTCAGACAAAGAAAGCTGGCTGCAGGGATGAGTCGGTAGAATCATAAGATCCGTACTAAGATTAAAAATAGGCCCCAGGAAAGAGTGTAGTGTCAAGGCCAGGAAGAGCCCTTTGTGATCGTATCCCTTCAAGACCTGCATACGACTGGAAATGAAATCGATGGGAGAAAACAAAGACAATACATATTTCTGTGAGAATTAGAGATGTATTCAATCAATCTATATAAAAGGCGCTGCAAACCTCCTTTTGGGCACCAGCTATCTATACAAGTGGTTCACAAAATGCTGCAACCCAGGAAACAAACAACCTCCTCCGTGGAGTTGTCACGCCTGGATTGTTTTTCCAAATCCAGTGCCTGAGGAAACAGCTATCCACAAGCAATTTTGGAGAAAGGCTACCCAAGAAAGTAGTCTTGTTATCTTAAAGACTTGACAAATTTATTGTAGCTTAATCCTAGGGAAGCCTGATCTCATCAGGTCTCAGAAGCTGAGCAGGGTCGGCCTTGGCTAGTAATTGGATGGGAGACATCCAAGGAACACTGGAGTGGCTATGCAGAGGGAGGCAATGGCAAACCACCTCTGTCAGTCTCTTGCCTTGAAAACCCCAGCAAGAGTTACCATAAGTTAGCTATGGCTTGATGGCACTTTCAACCACCAAGATTTTGTGGGCTAAAGCATTACAAAGGCTGCTGGTAGTTATAAAGGGCAACTTATTTATGGGTAAGAAAAGTTTTAAAAAATAAAATACCACACATCAAAACTGGAGAAGTCATCATAAATCGTAAATTTACTATGTTTGCAGCAACATTTTTTTCAAACCTGTTTTGCAGAATTCAACATATTAATCCAGCTTTGAAAAATGAGGCTTCTGCCCAAGGGAGAAGCTCAGACTTTGCCCCTCTTGGGAAACCGATGTCTGTCACAGAGAGACTAATATACTCACTCTTAGGGATTTCTAAAGACTGAGCAAGTCTCAATTTCTTGCTTTGGAGGTGCTTTATTTTTTTCTGTGCTTTGCCAGTGAAAATTATCATGTCACTTAAATGATTTTGCTTGGTGTATAATGCTACGTCTCAAAAATAGCGCGCAGCCCTAACTACTCTGCAAAATCATTGGTTTTAAAGGGCACTGTGAGGCTGAGGTGACTCCATCCCATGGGTGCACCAGCCCCCCGGCCATTTTTTTCTTCAGAACAAACCCTTCTGTCTAAAATGTTTGTCTGTAGCATTGGGCTTCAGAATAAACCATTAAATCTTTAAGTTATTTGAAGATCCCTTTGTTACTGTTGTTTATCTTAAGAGTTTAATATTTCCTTAAAGGAAAGTGAGTCTCTACTGGAAAACCCACCCAAAATATGCAGCCCATATCCTTAATGGCTTTTGTCTGCACATTCGGCGGGAAGAGTCTCAACTGAGACAACCCCGTCTCCTCAGTTATGAGTATGGCCATTCTAAAACTCTTTATTTCAAAAACTTTGTTATTCCACCTAAAAACATTCCATTTTTAACCCTATTCTTTCTCTGTGGAGTTCAGGGGCAGCACATATATTTTATCCCCCATTTTATCCTTACAACAATCCTATGAGGTAGGTTAGGCTATGCAGGGCTCATTTCGAGGGGGACGCAAAGGAACGCAGTTCCGGCAGTTCTCCAAGGAGGTCACATGTCAGGTAGCCCCGCCCACCTTACTCTCAGCCATTTTGGGCCTATTTCGGCCTGGATTGGGGCCAAAACGGCCCGGATCGGGCCTCTGACGTGTGGTGGATCACTCTCCCACTCATCAGCAGCCTGATCCTGACCATTTTGGGCCCCTTCTCAGCCATTTTCAGCCCTTTTTTGCCATTTGAGGCCCAATTTTGGCCCTGAATGGCCAGGATTGGGTCCAAAACAGCCAGAACAGGTGATCTCAGGGGGTGTGGCATATGCAAATCAGTTATACTAATGACACACTTCCGTTGATGGCAAGAGGTGTGGCATATGCTAATGAGTTATGCCAATGAGCTCCTCCAGCTCTTTTTCTACGAAATGACCCCTGAGGCTAAGAGATAGTGAGCAGCTCAACTTCATCCAATAACACACACGACAGAGTGGCCATTTGAGCCTGGATCTCACCAGCACTAGTCAAACACTAACCACTGCAATATACCACTGCAACATACTGGGTCTGCGGATTCATGTCGGGGTGTAAAACCAGTTTATGGTTTGAAGTGCAGCTGAGCTGCCCTTCAGCTGCTGGTGTGCAGGAGACACTTTTCTGTGACACAAATCAACGCTGCAAAAAACTACGCATGAATGGCTACATGTGGGTGGGGCAGATCAGGTGAGTCTTTTCTGTGCAACTGGCAACTCCAGCAGGTACTGATTGCATAGGGAATACACATATGCAGGGCTTTTTTTCAGCTGGAACGCGGTGGAATGGAGTTCCGGCACCTCTTGAAAATGGTCACATGGCTGGTGGCCCCGCCCCCTGATCTCCAGACACAGGAGAGTTTAGATTGCCCTCCACGCCGCCAAGTGGCGCGGAGGGCAATCTAAACTCCGCTCTGTCTGGACATCGGGGTGGGGCCACCGGCCATGTGACCATTTTCTCCAAGGGCAACCCACTGAGTTCCACCACCTCTTTTCCCAGAAAAAAAGCCCTGCACATATGGAATACCCCATCCATGTGGCTGCATCGTTCACAGCTGTCTGGGTTTGCACCAAGGAAGAGTGGGTCTGGAGCAGCACGTGCCAGGATCACTGGCTTATGAGAACCCTGAGGACTATGGTCACCCCAGCTCCAGTTTTACTTGCCAAAACGCAGGATTTCGAAAAACAGCTGCAAGAAGCAGTTCTGCTCAAGGACATTTGATCAGCTCTTGCCTCAGTCCATGTCCTGCTTACAAGTAGCAACCGCGGGAGCCACTGAGTTGGAAAACTGTTGTATTATAACTTGTGTGCGCATCAATCACACTAACAACATATATTGTACCATTCTTCCATCGGGGACCCAAGGTGGCTTAGCTGCGGCTTCCAGAAAATCCCCAATCTGCACATGGGCCAGGCCTAGACCTAGTTAGCTTCAACGAGTTTGATGATCCTTGTGCACACTTGTCTTATGATCTGAAATCATTTTCGTCTATTGCCCTTCCCATTAACTTTCTGGTTGTCCAAACGTACCATCAGACTTTGTTGCCAGTGGTATTAAGGAAAACTAAGAAGTAAAAATGGCTGCATACTTTTTTCCAGAATAGGGTTGCCTGGTCCCCTTACCCTCTCGGTGGGAGGGGGGAGACCTAGCACTCACCTTTCTGTTCTCTCTTTGCTCGTACGCTTTGCGTGCATGTGCTCTGCCTGCATGATGACGTCCCTTCCAGGAAATAATGTCATCATGCGGGAACGGTGCACGCACACGCTGCGCACCAAGCTGATCTAGGCCCCAAACAGGCCCGATTCAGCCTATTTACTTGTGGCCTACACTCTCTCCACTGACAATGAGTTAAATTACTCATTGAGTAAAGGAGATTTTCCTTTTAAATACGTAAAACATTTACCTCAGTGAATGTGACGTATAGATATGAAGTATCTCCCTCTGACCTTTAAAGCAAGCCAGAAGCAAACAGTTCAATAAAAGAGCAATGAGCAGTACTTGATTTTTCTGGACTTAATCTCAATTTCCGAACATTTGGAGCCAGGAAATTTAAGAACAGGATTATGGAGGACATATTCTGGAGCTTATCAAAAGCAAAACTAAAGCTCTGAAGGATCAGCATTGATCCCAGAGTCAGCATAATAGCAGTATCTAAAGCTGTGTTTACTTTACATATTACACATTCACGTGTTCTAGGAATGAGTAACGTCAGGTAAGTAACTCATGTATACCTGACGATACAGTTTCCTGATGGGAAAACAGCACTTGCGTATGCCGTCTTTGAGGGAGCATTGCCACAAATACTGACTATAACGAAATTGCAAGGGTCAATAGCCCCCAGATTAATCAGAGGTAAGTAACAGTGAAAACAGATTACCACTTGTAATGCTTTGCTGTTTGTTTTTGTTTTTAAACGTTTGCCTTTGGACCTTTAGTTCAGCTCCTCCTTAAATTACCTTAAACTTTTACCTCAAGGGGGCCCTGGTCCCAATCAACACTCCTTATATTTCCACTCACACAGAGCTTCAGGTGTTCTCTACTTTACCCAGGTTTAAACCTTCAGTACACCTCCTCTTTTTTGTGTGAGTGTGACCTATATATTCCTGCCTCCCCAAGAGGTTTTCAGTGCCACCAACAGCTTTTTGCCTTAATTCTTTTCTGCTTAACTGGTACTATTACAATAAGGCTTTGTTATAGATGGTAGTTTGACAGAACAGTCAACATGTGAGGGTGGTTGTGAGGTAAACAAGGATCTTTTTTTCCTTAAAAGTAAAATTTATTTGTAGGTACATAAGCATGATGGATGCAGAGTTTTATTAAGCGTATTGGTTTCAGAATAGTTCTTAAGTCTGGCGGTTTCAAAAATAGTTAGATCTTCACAGACCCAGCAACAAAGACTTGTTTTCCATACAGGTATTCATTAACAGTTATCTACCTTTCTAAGTCCATAGAAGTCGGTGGGTTTAGAAGAGCATAACTCTGTTTAAGATTGCATTGTAATCCATCTCCATCTATACCACCTTTGGGTCTTCGTGTGTCTGATAGCAACACATAACATCTGTATGCATGCTATTTAGTTTGGGGTGGGAGGAACTAGTTACAGGTATTTTATAACATGTCTGATAGCAAAGCATAACAATTATACGCATGCTATTTGGTTTGGGGTGGGGGGAACTAGTTACAGGTATTTTATGAAGAAGACAGATTGTTCTATCCCTCTACAGACAAGTAACAATTATTGGGGATGCTGAGTAAGTACACACATCTGTAAATGAGAGGGATTTTTTCATAAATACTTCTATGAGTTTTGAGAAAAAGCTGCAGGTAATCCATTGGTACAAAACAGGACCCCAAAACAAAAGCCACGCAATATTGCATGGGTTTTGTGTTTCAGCTCTTGAGAATTACAGCAGACTCATCGCATTTGTTTCCCACATGTCTTCCAACAAGCTGCCTGTACCATCTATGAGGTTATCTTGCTTTATCTTCAAACAGCCCTGAGAGATTGATTACACTTAGAGAGCTGTGGATCTGATTACTTCAGACAGGTGCTCCCCTGAGAACAGAACAGCAAGCATTTCCCATGAGTGGCCATAGGGTTCATTAGGACCAACCAAACAGACACAAAACATTGTGCAAAATTTTGAGCACACTTGTCATCAAGCCAATTGTTACGAAATTTTAAAAGATAGAGGGTAGAATGTGGATTTTGTTCATTACGCATAATCATACTTTAACAAAACCTAACAAACAAAACTCAGAAACTCCAAAAAGGCAAATGTGAAACAAAGAAATGGCAACGGGGGTGGGGTTTTTACAAAGTTTACAATTATTGCCATATATTTGGTTATAATGCTTCAACAAGATGTTGCTACCATTCTGCCACCTACGCCTACTTAACTTGTCAAATTACTGTTAATCTTTCCATAGATTCGTAGCTTTCAGTGGAAGATGAAGAGCTGGTGAGTTTTAATTAGCAAAGGATCTAAATGGATTCCAGGTGGCATAAAAAGCATCCACACTCATTTGATAGTTTGCTAATTTAATTTGATGAGTTAATTTTTCCAACAGAGTTATATTCCACAGGTGCTCATATCACATACTAATAATAATTTTTTGTGAGCTGAAATATGATAGATCTTGTTATTTTTAAAAAATGATAAATGATTTGTGTGCTAATTGCTTGTTTTCTTCTTTAAATAATTTTAACAAAGCCTCTTTGGAGGAGGTATTAAATTTAATTTCAAAATTGTATTAATCCCATCGTATATCAACTTCCTAAAATATTTAATGTTTTGCAACTCCACCCCATCAGAAAATATGTACCAATATTATTATGGCATCTACAACAACAAGCGGAAGATGTTTTATGGATACACTTCACTGGTGTAAAGTACTGTCTGTATAACAGCTCCAGGGAGTTTTCTCTTAACATAAACTGATTGGTGGGGAAGGGTTCTTCTAAATTGCCTTCCAAACTTCAACTTCTATTTCCAATCCCAAGTCCTTTTCCCCAAGCATGATGTAGCACATTTGTCTCGTGATTTTAATTAAATATTTATATATACTTGAAAGCAGTTTTTTCAGGTCACGATGTTAAGGTCTGGTTTTGTATTCATTGTCTGAGGAATGCCAGCAAGCAATTAGCTTAACTTCATTGCTGGCGTGGTGTCACAGTCCATTCTCCGGGAAGCTGAGTTCTTTGTTCTTTCACAGAAATACAGAAAGAAACCACTCCAAGTGGACTGTCTGCTATAGTCGAGGTGGCCAACTCCAGCCTGTGGGCCTAATCCATCTGTCCTGGTGGTCCTGCCACATTTTTATCAAGGTGTGCCTTCACTTCTTCACTCTAAAGAAAAGAGCAGTGTTTCCAGCCGGTCAGAAAAATAAATATTATATGCAGGAATTGTATGTTTCTTTTAGATCTTAATGTCTTCCATGTGAAAGGTTTGTTCTGCTGCTGAGTCTAAACTGGAATGTGGTTGATTTTTTTTGGTGCACCCACACAATATTGTCCCCTAATCATCCTCTTTCTGCATTTTCCAAAACCTGGTTTGGTAATCTCTGCTGGGATAGATTGCAGTAACAACACTATTGCATACTGCAAATATGAGAAGGTGTGCGTTTTTGCAGGACCCACACACACTGGCACATCAGCACCATATCCCCTCCCCAGCCCCCCATGGATGCCATTTGTCCCCCCTCCCCACAGTTGTCAACTCGTGGTTGGGAAATTCCTGGAGATTTGGGGGTGGAGCCTGGGGAGGGTGGGGGAGGGGAGGGACTTCAGTAGGGTATAATGCCACAGAGTACACCCAGCAAACCTGCCATTTCCTATAAGGAAACTGATCTCTGTTGTCTGGAAATCAGTTGTCATTCTGCGAAATCTCCAGGCCCCACCTGGAGGTTGGCAGCCAACCTCCACAGTGGGTTGCAACATAATTGACATATCACATTAAGCTACTACGCTATGTCAGTTACCAATCTTAAACTTGAGGTTGAATAGTAATTGACAATCACATTAAGCTACTACGCTATGTCAGTTACCAATCTTAAACTCAAATCTCTACTCTGCTATGGAAGGTCACTAGGTAATCGTAGCTCTGTCACTCTCTCTGTACCTAGCCAACATCACAGGGCTGTTGTTAGAATGAGATGGGGGAAGGTAGAATGCTGTTATAAGCTGTTTTGTATCCCCATTTGGGAGAAAGGTGAGATATAAACATCTAAATAAATGAACATAAAAATATGATCAAATTTACTATTAATGTTGGGATCAGAGAAAATGGAGTGAAGTTATTGCACAGATGGTATGATACACCAGTATACTTTAATGATTAATTCTAGATATGCAACCAATTGGTTTGTACTTCTCTGTAGGGTGAAGCTGCCTTGTTCCTAAGGGACATTAAGACAAAACATTTGATATGATGACCATGTTGGACATATTAAAAAAAAAAGACCTAGGTCTTGTCTTTATAGAGATAATATCTTCCACAACACTACGCAAGATGTGAAGCTCAATCATTCTAAATCTTCTTGCAGCACCCCTTGCTCAATTCTGGAAAGAGCAGCTTTACCAGAAATGCAGGAACGGTTAAGGAAAGTGTAGCGCATGATGCTAATAAAAATTAAGAGCAATTAAGTATCTAAGAGAGAAAGGAGCTTTACAAGGAACATTGGCAGATGTCCATTAATTATTGGAATCTTTCTAATGAACTAATATGGGCAGCAAGAAGTTTTATAATCAGGGCTCAATTTGAGGGGGAACACGCAGGAACACAGTTCCGGTAGTTCTCCGAAGAGGTCACATGTCAGGTGGTCCCGCCCACCTGATTTTTGGCCATTTTGGGCCCGTTTTGGCCAGGATTGGGCCTAAAACAGCCAGGATTGGTCCCAAAACGCCCAGGATCGGGCCTCTAACAGGTGGTGGATCACTCTCCTGTTCAGCAGCAGCACAATTCTGACCATTTGGCGGGCTTTTTCAGCCCTTTTCAGCCCCTTTTTGCCATTGTGGGCCCAATTTTGGCTCTGAATGGCCAGGATTGGGTCCAAAACAGCCAGGTAGGTGAGGTCAGGGGGTGTGGCATATGCAAATCAGTTATGCCAATGACACACTTCTGGTGATGGCAAGGGGTGTGGCATGTGCTAATGAGTTATGCTAATGAGTTAAGACCCCTGTTTATAATATATCTAGATTATGTAATAACAATAACAACAACAACAAGCGTGCTTATATTTTGTTCCTTCTGGACACATTAGTGCCACACTCAGAGTGATGAACAAAGTTAATGTCATTATTATCCCCACAATATAGCTGGGGAGCTGGGGCTAAGAGGAGTGGCTTACCCAAGGCCACCTACTGAGCTCATGGCAGTAGTGGGATTTGAACCATCAGAGTTCTGATGGATGGATGGATGGGATATAACCCTGTTTTGTTGTTTGATATCTTTGGAAATTGTTAGGTGTTTGTATGTTTATAACAAATATTGATTGTACATTTATTTCTATTTTTATATAATAAAAAGTTTAAAGAACTGTCTTAGTCAAACTTTGGACTCCTCAGCAAACTAGGGAGCTTGTCAATGACTGATATTTCTGTGAGCGGCCTCTGTACTTTTCTCGATCCCTTGTGAACTTTACCTACTTATTTCTCTCAGTATTTCCTGCATTTCATGAACCACTGATCCTGCTGTTTAGAATTTTTTTCTTTACAACTTCATATATAATTGTTGGTTGTTGTGGATTTTCCGGGCTATATAGCCGTGGTCTTGGCATTGTAGTTCCTGATGTTTCGCCAGTAGCTGTGACTGGCATCTTCAGAAGTGTAGCACCAAAAGACAGAGATCTCTCAGTGTCACAGTGACACTGCCAGTCACAGCTGCTGGCGAAACATCAGGAACTACAATGCCAAGACCATGGCTATACAGCCCGGAAAATCCACAACAACCATCGTTCTCCGGCCATGAAAGCCTTCGACAATACATCATTCATATATAATTGATCACCACTACAGGCATCTCACCAAGTGGGACCTGGTCCACAAAAGCTTATACTGGACTAAAATCTTGTTAGTCTTCAAGGTGCCAAAACAAGCTACCCCCCTGAAACCATTAGTATGGAAGGCAACCAATTTATGACAACATACAATATACATGTTCTGATTGTTACTTGCCATTAAGCAAAATTAGAACTCTCTGGTCAAGGACATTAATGGTCAACTAAAATGTTAGAAGTTGACGATGCAGTGCTCTTTTAGAGAGAGACACTCATGAGTGTACCATATGGTCAATTTCTAACATTTTCTCGTGATGTCCCCATAGTTTTCAATTATATTGACATTAGTTTTGTATTGTTCCATATGGTAATCTATTTCCTCATTTAGGAAACTTTTGTGCATCATCCCAGAACTAGACATACACACACTTCTAGATTTCAAGGGGCGTATAGCTCCCTAATTTTGTGCCAACTTTGAGGTTAGTGATATGAAAAATTATTACATAAGCCTTGTCTTGTCTTGTCTCCTTATACAAAAATAGTTTTTTTTACCTGCCTGGTCAGTTCTTTTGCTAATGTTTCAGATTGCTCCTTGTTTAAAGAAGATGCAAATAAGTTAACATATTAGCTTTTAACTTTGAAAACAATGACTGATTAACTTTCTCCTCCCACTTCTGAACTTTAAATGTTTTGGTTGAGGATTGTGATGCTGAAGGCAGTCCATCCCACCACAGAATGGAAGACCAGGGGTGGGGTGCATTTAAAGATTTTTCTTCTGGAGTGTTTTTTCGACTGTAAAAATGTCACCCTCCACTGCTTTTTTTTCCAACCAGCACTCATATCTTTCTTTCATGGGGGGGGGCACCCTAAAGTAAATTTTAAGTATAAAAGCACAGAGGAGAAAGGGTTAAAAGTCCCTCTGTGACAGACAGGAATAGTTCAAGCTCCACCTCTCCTGGGAAACAGCCAATGAAAGCTGGCGGAATGCTGGGGAAGTGACAGTTGAAAGTCTATTGAAAGGCAGTTACTGAGGGAAAAGGCTTGAAGTCTGCTAAGGAAAGGCAGCAGAGAGATAGCTGGCTGTTAATCTGTTCTGTTACATAGTAAGCTTTCCCTGTTTAACCACAGTATATGTATAAGTTTTAGAATCATTCATGCCTATGTTCTATGTTAGATATAAAAGTTATTTTTTGTTCTATTTTAACCCTGGCTGGCCTGAAGTTGTTAACTGAGAGAAAATAAAACACACAAAACCTCAAACACTCTGGTGACATCCAATGGGCCAAATTTGTTAAATGGTTGCAGCATACATAGGGAAAGTAAACAGTAAGTTCCCTTTCCCTAATAGCCCTGGGCTGTAGCTTGGTGGGAGGAGGTAAATATAGGGACCTGGTTGCCTGTCTGATGGAGCCTCCAGAAAGAGGAGAGAGGGGACCCAGTGCAGATTTGGGACAGGGCTCTTTGCCAGAAAATTAGAGTTTAGGCAGTTGATGGGTTGTGAGTGACTGCCCTTAACTGCCTGTGAAGCCCCAGACCTATAAAGGGAAGTTTATGGGGGGTGGAGGTATGTAAGGGAGGGTCACATCCTCCCACATCCCACCCATATGTGTCTTGCACTTCAGACAGAAGAAATTTTAAAAGCCTCAGGGGAAACCAACATGCAACTCTTTATCATGCGCTTTTGAGCCACCAGGAAAATCAAATGTAAAAATATGAGATCTGTGTTGTTAAATGAGACCCAAGTCAATCTGATCCAGCATCCAAACAATTCTATTATCTCTTTGCCCTCCTTCTTAATTCTCCCTTCTCTGCTTTCTTTGCTTGTATGACTGTAACATTTCAACTTTGGGCACCCTCTGCTTATTTTAAATATTGCTGTGAGAGCCTTATACATTCTGGTGCCTTTAAAACGAAACCATGATAAACATCACTACAAAGCATGTATGTACACATTTATGTGGAATCCACTTTCAGTTATCCCATGTAGTAGCTAAGAGCACTGTTCATGTGCAGAGGTTTTTTCCTTAGCTGATCCACAAGGGGAGCCACAGTTTACCATATAGCACAAGCCAAAAGGTGGGACAATGTGATAGTATCAGCCATATTGCCCTCATACAGCAAGACAATGACACGTGTTTTAATAATTAAATGCAGCAATTTTGGACCAGGTTCAAACTCTGACCAGGTCCTAATACCACAAAGGAGACTGGTGTGTATCATTGTGAAGAGTGCTTTATTTTTGAACTGTTTATCTGGCAACCCTGCCTTTGAGTTGCATGAAGATTTGGGGGGGATCATTCAGATACTTACGTTATGATCAGAGGAACTACCCAGTGTGGTGTCATGGTTAGAGTGATGGGCTAGGATCTTAGAGACCTGGGTTTGAATCCCCACTTGGTCATGGAAGCTTGCTTGGTAACCTTGAGCCAATATATTGTCGAAGGCTTTCACGGCCGGAGAACGATGGTTATTGTGGATTTTCCGGGCTGTATAGCCGTGATCTTGGCATTGTAGTTCCTGACGTTTCGCCAGCAGCTGTGGCTGGCATCTTCAGAGGTGTAGCACCAAAAGATAGAGATCTCTCAGTGTCACAGTGTGGAAAAGATGTTGGCAGGTCATTTATATCTACTCAGGAGGGGTGGGGTGGGGTACAGGATGACTCAACCCAACCCCACCCCTCCTGAGTAGATATAAATGACCTGCCAACATCTTCTCCACACTGTGACACTGAGAGATCTCTGTCTTTTGGTACTACACCTCTGAAGATGCCAGCCACAGCTGCTGGCGAAACATCAGGAACTACAATGCCAAGACCACAGCTATACAGCCTGGAAAATCCACAACAACCAACCTTGAGCCAGTCACACACTTTCAGCTTAACCTACCTCACAGAGTTGCTGTGAGGATAAAATGGAGGAGAGGAGAAGGATGTAAGGTTTTTTGGGTCCCCCTTGGGGAGAAAAATAGAGTATAAATGAAGTAAATAAATAACAATAAATAAATAATAATAGTCTCTGTAAGATATCTGCAGTATGAATGTGTTTCTAAAAAAGTGTCCAAGCAGCTGATTTCAGAAATCAGTGTATGAGAGAAAATAGGGCCAGACTATCTGTCTCCTTCCTTGTTAAAACAGAACCTTTGAAATAATTCTTCTGAGATATCCCCTCAGATTCCAGTTGTGGCAGATCTACCTTTCATGCTCACATTAGATACTAGGGGAACCCCTACCCTCAGCCTTGCCACCGAAACTGTTCACTTGATGGGGGAAACTGTTCCTTTTCTATGTTTCAGAAAACTTGTAGAAGATACAAACAACCATACCAGAAACCAAGTATATGGTCTGAATGCAGCAGTGATTTCCATCAACAAAGCAGATCTTTCTTGCCTCCTTCCCCCTCCCACCATAGCCTCAGATGATCCCCAAAATTCTGCTTCTGGGGGCCAGGGCACCTCAAGAGACAACATGGGCAGGACAAACTGGTGGCCTGCAGTGGGAGGAAGGAAAGCAACACAAATGATATCCCTACACCTTTGATTCTGATGGAAACACTCTTAAAGTTTTGTATCATTATTTATCGGATTAGCTTCTAAGTGTGTTTCACGCTCAAGATTATGTCTTGGATTCTCTTTTGGCCATCTCTCAATCCTGGCCAATATTCAAACAAGCCATCATCTTTTCTTTTTCTCACAAACATCCTCTCTCTTTCACTTGTCCACCTTGTTCTGGGAGCCAGCAAATGCTAAATAAATTTCATTTAACGCAGGGCAGAATTTCTAGCGATAACGTCAGAAATGACTGGATGGGGCCATGATAAAGCCATCTGTACTACACTTCTGATATGCTTTACAATCTAATCTGTATACCATCTTCCACTTTTAAAATGTTGCCCAGCCAATATTTGCCTACCTCTTTTCATACTTTTTTCCCTATCCACAGAACTTGGGGTGATGCACATATTTTGCTCTCCCTCCATTTTATTCACACAAAAACCCTGGGAAATAAGTTAGTCTGAGAGAGAATGAGCAGCCTGAGGTCACAGAGCTTCATGGCATGGAAACCAAGTCTCTTCTGTCCTTGCTGAACATGGTAATACGATACTAGTCCTATCTTATGAGAACTTTTCTAATCATTTATTTCCTCACTATACTTCCTCAGAGACACTCGAGCTGTACTTTATAACCCTAATGACCTTAATAAGTAGGGTCGATCGTATTCGTTTTTGAAACTGAGAGTGGCAAAGAAAAAAAACATTTTAATCCATCCTGCTTTTCTGCATAAACCACCTGAGCTGTCCAACCTACTCTGGTCACATGATTAATTCGATGCACAGTGCTTACAGACATACTTTCAATGGCTTGCCGCTGTTTAAATTAGTCTATGTGAAGAGCAAAACAAACTCCATTGTTGTAATTCCTTTAAACACAGGAAAAGAATTCTGTGAAGTCTGATGATTGCAGGAATGCAAACCTGAATCACATTTGAAATTGCAGTCCCCTATTAAAATGTATTCAAATAGATTGTTACTAATGTCAAATACGGCTGTGCAACTTGGACTCTGCACCTATTTTCTAGTTATGAGGTCTTTTTTGTTTGAGATTAACCAAAAATTAAGCATTAACTTCATAACAGATTGCCAAAAGAGAAGCAGATATATAGATCATCTAGAATTGCAAATTAATAATGTTATGTTAGTATCAACGGCTGTTGCTAAATGCTTCCTACCAATATTGTCTATCCTTTCTTGCTACATAACTAGCAGGGTGACAGTTTTGGATGCCAGCCAAACATGACAGAAAACAAAATTTACACTTGCAATAATGCTCAGTGACACTTGTTAACATGTAATTTGCTAATATTGTACTAGACAGCAAAAAAAAAAAACTGCTCTGCCTCTTCCACAGTGACATAACAAGCCACTGGGGGAATTTACCAGCATCCAAAGAAGATGTTAGGGACACAGATTATAGCTTTCCTCTTCTGTTTTTGTGGAATAGCAGCGATTATTGCAGCCACGGCCTCGAATGAATGGAAAGTGACCAGCAGAGCTTCATCGGTGATAACAGCAACATGGGTCTTCCAGGGACTCTGGATGAATTGCGCGGGGAATGCGCTGGGGGCTTTCCACTGCAGACCTCATCTCACGATCTTCAATATAGAGGGTAAGTCAAAGGAAAGTTGCAGAAATCAATGCTGCAGCCGAGAAGCCAAATCTATGTGTAGATCTTTTTAGCTAAGAAAGAAACGTGGCTTTGATGGTACTCATAATTAATGATGTACCAAGATTAGAATATTTATTTGGGTCACTGGAGGGGGACTAGGATTGGTGAGGAGTTGTCTTCTACTCTGAATTCCTACTTGTTGCTTCTTCCTCCCCTACCTTCTGCTGCCACCACTCTTCCTGAAGCCTCCCCATCCATAAGAGCCACCATGTTTTCATCCTAATGTTTGTATATATATAATGCTCAGATGTAACAAGGGATATTATATTTAACAAACATGGTACCAGCCATAGGACATCTTTGTTGGGCTTGTTAACATACGCTGGCCTTTTTCAGATGTGCCCAAATAGGTATTACAGTCAAAAACGGCGGTCAGCTAGCAAACAAGCAGCAACACAGAAAGCAGTAGCAGGTGAGACACAGTGAAGATGGCAGACTGGGAACAAAATGGCTGTGAAGCCCAAGCCTGTATTTGTAAGAAGGTTCAAAAACACCTATCTAAAGCTTGAACAAAGCCAGTTCAATATTCTTGGGATCTTTCCCATATTGGCATGCAAATTCTTCTTCAAGGGCGTATGTGTGTATGTAAAGTGCTGTTAAGTTGCAGCTGACTTATTGCAACCCCTGCTGGGTTTTTCAAGGCAAGAGACTAACAGAGTGGTTTCAACCCTGGTCTTCACTGGAGGTCTCCCATCCAAGCACTAACCAGAGCCAACCTTGATTATCTTCTGAGATCTGATAGGATTGGGCTAGCCTGGGCGATCCAGGTTAGGGCCAATGACATGCAGTACATACTATCTAAATAAACAGGATTTGAACACACTAGAACATAGGGTTATAGTCCCTTCCAAGATAGTAAGTATGAAAAGAAACTAGTAGGAAAGCTATATGGAAACTTTTTATTCCTTAAATTATTTGAATGCTACCAGAGAATTTATCCACATCCAAGTTCCTTGGAGGATTGAATGTTGATTTGCAATAAAAAATCTAGACTTGCATCTAGAAAAGAGGATACCACATCATGAGCACAGAGTTGTGGGAGTGCAAAATTTAGTAGTACCCGGTATAGAAATACCTCGATTGTGAATCTGTATTTTTGCAGGGTTTTGTTTAATAGGGCTTGTCACAGGTAGGTGCACTGTGCCATTAGAGCGGTCCCTCAGTGGAACAGGCTTCCTCAGGAGGTGGTGGGCTCTCCTTCTTTGGAGGTTTTTAAGCAGAGGCTAGATGGCCATCTAACAGCAATGCAGATTCTGTGAACCTGGGCAGATCATGAAAGGGCAGGAAGGGTTACATCAGCGCTTAGTTCTTGTGGCCCCTTCTTCCATGCCCAGGGTAATGCCAATCACCATCTTAGGGTCAAGTAGCAATTTTCCTCAAGTCTGTTCAGCTAGGGATCCTGACAGTATTTTTTCATCTTCTGAGCATGGGGCAAGCAAAGGTCACAACCGTGTGTGGGGAAAGGGGAGGTAGTTGTGAATTTCCTGTATTATGCAGGAGGTTTGACTAGATGACCCTAGAGGTCCCTTCCAACCCTATGATTCTATGATTCTATGATTATAAGCCCCCAAAGCTGGCGTATCACTGATATTAGTACAAGCAGAGACCCTTGCGACAGAGAGCAGATGTTTCCAAAAAGACCCTCTCCAAGAAGTTGAGCACATAGCAACTGCTCTGGAATGAAACTGCCAAACGCCCACCAATCATAGAGAAGGATGGTGAGAACACGCATGCATCCACCATCTATGGAAGTAGCCTGGTGTCACCTGGTCCCCACCTACCCACAGGGGACAAACAAAGGAAATTCAGCAGCCTTCATTGTAGGGGGGGCGTGGCACATCCAATAGGAACTCTGTAGCTACCATACTGCAGGAAGTTCTACAGATGAGGAATTAGGTCCCATCTTGCTAACACGTTCTCCTTAAACTTCTCTAGGACAAATGTGCAATGTATGGTGTCCATGCCAAACACTGAATGAATACAGATTACCAGTTACCAAGCGGTAACATAAACACACTGAACATGTAACCTTTTGGTAAGCTACGTGGAAACCAATGACCATTTTGCCACACATTCTACCACGTACTTGCAGCTGATGAGCCCTGTTCCTTGCCCTTCTGCAGGGTGACTATCGTAGGGTGCGAGAGTTCATCCTGGAGAAAATGGTTGTCTGTACGGGCTCCGTCGGTCATATGCTACCAAATGAGAATTTTACTGCACATCTGCACCTGATCATAGACCTCAAGAAGCAAAGGCATGTTAACTTTCTCACAATTGGGGAAGACACCATAGATGACTAGTTTTCCAAGGGGATAGAGGTCAAATTGTTAAGCAGTTTTCTCTGTACTCGCCCAACTGATGCTGTGGCAAAGGAGTGACCAATCAGTCATCTTTCCAGGTATTTTGCCACCTGGTGCCACCCTTAATGGCAATTTTGGCCTTTTTTTCTCATCAAGGATCCCGAAGTGTAAGCATTCTTAATAGCTGTGTCAGATAACCAGAAATGTTGCTGATGATGGTTTTTCTGATTTATTTATTCTTTATCATGCATTTTCCTCTAACAAAATTCGCACAAGGGTTCTTAGCAGTGCTACAAACATTTCTGGACAGCATGCAACAAAAACTTGGCAGTGCTCTGTTTGTAACTCCACCGATAAGGAGACTGACAGGTGCTCTTGTTCAAATGAGATGGCAGCCACACACACAGAAGTGACATTTAGGAATACTAATTTTAACTGCTGTGCGCAAGCGTTTCCTGCACTATAGAATTACAGTGGGCAAGATTAATGACGGGATAATAAACATTTTTAAATGGTTCATATTTGCAAACTTCGAAGAAGAGGGATTCTCTACTGTCAAGGCTATTCTGTTTTAGGTATGCCACATATCTGAACCTTCTTCATTTAAATTACATAGTTTGGTGTGTGTTACAGACAGACAGACAGACAGAGCCTAATCACTACACCAAGCTGGGACAAAGTATGTGGACGATAACATTTACTGGAGGAGAGACCAGACTTGTTCCACATTATGCTATTCATTGTGTGATACTAAAATTTAGAACTGCCCTTTTTGCTATAAACAGCCTAGCGAAAAACTGAAATTAATTTTGATCTCCTTCACTCTTCAACAGTTTTGTAAGATTTAGTATTTCCTTACTGCAAAAAAAGAAAGAAAGAAAAAGCAACAGCAGCAGCCTAGGCTACAGCCCTAATTACTGCTTCCATGTGGAAGGTTTTCTCTGTCATCTTTGCTTCTAAACTGGAGGAGTTCTTAATGACTCATCTATACAATGCCATAGTCTAATTATCTTCTTTCCAGGATTTCACCATCCCGTCCACATAATTCTTTCCCAAACCTGTTTTATTCCCATCCTTTAGGAAAGTAAACCCTACAAGTTCCTGCCCGCACTGGCACTATCTTTCTTCCATTTGTTTATTTAAACCATGGTTTCATACAGTGTCTGAACTGACTCACCGTTCATCTCTTACATCTTCTGATGCTCGCTGTTAAACTTTGTTGAAGAAAAATACAGGCGTAAATTTCAGGTCACAGGAAATGACAATGACAATCTGTCCATATTGCTAGAGATTTAATGAACCACTTTTACTGCTGGCTTCAGATTTAGGTTTACCTCAGTTCACACCATTTCCCAATGCTGTTAATTAATGCTCTAATATTAAAGTCAATGGCTGAATTCTTTTAAGTTCATCTATCCAATGGTCTATTTGACATTAGGGCATACCTCCTTCAAATGCATGTCCACTCCCTTTTTCGCTTTGGGTTTATTCAGAACAAAAATTTTCTTCTCGTTTCATCACAAAAGTAATTATTATTGAGAGATATGACAAATTTCTGTATCAACAGGACATTTGTAAGACTT
This sequence comes from Eublepharis macularius, assembly GCF_028583425.1. NCBI lineage: Eukaryota > Metazoa > Chordata > Lepidosauria > Squamata > Eublepharidae > Eublepharis > Eublepharis macularius. The sequence continues at coordinate 25,368,817 of NC_072792.1, read as the reverse complement.
TAGCCTGGAACATTTGGATAACTATGGGGGGAAATTATCACTGTTGTACTACCTAACTTGAACAGCTAAAGAAAACACTGAGAGGTCTGATTTAAAACAGAAGGGGGAAAAGAATACTTGAAAAGTGTTTACAGTGGTATGATAGAGAAAGACTCACCCACTCAAATAGGTTTTGCGAACTTTTAAAAACACTATTAAAAACTCTCTAAAATCACTCTGTCAGAGACGGGATAAGTATGTATACCAAAGCAACAAATATTCTCAACTACAACTTCAACTCTGAAAAAATAGACCATGCATCTCCAGCTTCAGTTTATTCTATACTAATACTAGAACAAATACATTATGGTTTTTGAGTGCCTTTCTGCCTCAGGTGAACTTAGAGTTAGCAGCAAGGCTCAACGCTGGGGGGAGGGGACTACATGCAACAGAGGCCAGACTCTAAATTGCTGTTTGGGGGCAAACATGATAGTAGGTCATAGGTGGCTTCAAACCAGCATTTCCAATGGTGAAAAAAGGAGGAGAAGCCCGGTTGGTCACCCAGAGAGGATATGACGGGGATCATGGGGTGTGCAACGGGGGAATCCATGTGGGACGGGGGGGCATAGTACGGAGGGGTGTTGAGTGAACAAGCCATAGAGGTGTTGACATTTTTCATTGCCAGGATCAGCAGTATTTCCCAACCACCACCACATATACTTAGCAACTCTCATTATGTACCAACTCCAAGTTGTAAAATTCCTGGAGGTTTGGGGGTAGAGCCTGGGGAGACCAGGATTTGGAGACAGGAGGGACTTTAGTGGGGTATAATGCCATAGAATCCACCCCCACACACCACCAAAGCTGCCATTTTCTCCACAGGGACTGATCTCTGTAGTCTGGAGATTAGTTGTGATTCCAGGAAATCTCCAGGTACCACCTGGAGATTGGCAATCCTATGTACAGCTTCTGTTGCCAAAAGTAGTTGACCAGGGATATTGGCTAGAAGAAGACCTTTCATGGTATCTGGGGCCAAGGTAGGAACACTACAACCCCACTGTTCATTGAGCTAGCATCAGTCTCCATGTATTTGTCTTTGAGGTTATCATGAGCACTCCCTGGGCAGTTATTTTCTGCACCCCTTATGCTAAGACGTGGTTATTAACAGATAGATTATCTCTATAGGCCAGAGTGGTTGGGTGGGTTTTTATTATTATTTTTGAGCTGGCACAGTGACACAACAAGCTATTCCTGGAAGATATAATTTGTGAAATGGCAGATTTGCTCAGAATGAGGAACTCTGATTCAGATTTCCAAAGGAAACAAGGACTCAGGAGTACAATACTTCCTTTCCCAAATGGAGAGCTTCCAAAAGGCACAGGCGTTGGAAGATTAACGTCCAGTGTGCTGTAAAAGTGCAAACAACTGGAACAACACAGTAAAGTTCTAAGTATCAATCGCATTTTAATTCCACCCTTCCTTCAAGGAGGTCAGAATGGCATACATATTTTTCCCTTCCCCATTTTCTCCTCAAAACAGCGATGGGAAGTAGGCTAGAGAAAGCAAATGGCTCAAGGCGGTCCTCCAAATACTCCGGCGCCAAGCCATTTAGGGCTTAAAAGGTAAAAATTGTGCCTTGGAAACAGGTAGTCAGTGCAGATCTTACAGCACTGGAATGATAAAGAGCCCCACATTGATCTGGCTGCCACAATTTGAACTGACTGCAGTTTCTGGGCAGTTTCCAAAGACAACTCCATGTACAGTGGACTACAGAAATCTAACCTGGATGGGATCACAGCATGGATCACCATGGCCAGATAATGCTTTTCAAGGAAGAGCCGTATCTGGCATATGAGCTCAAGCTGATAGAAGGCACCACGTACCATAGAGGCATAGGAAGGTGGTACTCTGCACTTTACCCACCCCAAGGTAATATCCCGAAAGAACCCTGAGGCTAGAAGTAGTCCATAAAAACAAACTTTCAGAGATGGTAGCCTTCAGTTAAAAGGCTGGGTAGTGAGAAAAGTTTTGACCTGGTACCTAAAGAGCAGTGTAGAAGGTGCCAGGCAAGCCTCCAGGGGGAGGGCATTCCAGAAGTGTGACATCACTGCCGAAAACATCAAGATAAAAGATTTAGTGTGTAGAGATATGGGGGAGAGAGGGAAAACCTGAAGGCTCCTACTCACATTAACAAACATGTTTAAAAATTATCCCCAAAAGCTAAAACAGGGACGGGGCTGCTTCCATACATGGATATTTCCTTAGACGGAAAGAAGGAAGCCTTTGTGTGAAAGGTGAATGTCCACATCACTTGGTTCAGGAACAGTGTCTGAGCATGACTTGCAGTGTTCTTGGGGCTTTCCCCTCTAAGCTGGATTAAAAATAAACCTCTTTTTCTTTGTCTCTTTTTTCTTTGACTACATGGGGGGGGGGGATCTGTGTGGAGACTCCCTCCATTGCCACAACAGGGAGGGGGGTCGACTTAAGCTCAGTTTTCAAAATGGCATACAGCGGATTTCTATCATGTGCCATTTTCTCTCCCTCCTCCCCTTTAAACTCTTTAAAGGACATTTCCCCACCTTCACAATGTTGTTGAACCACACTGTAGGGTTATGGCACAGCTCAGTACAGGAAAGAAACATGAAGGGAAACAGGAGGTTCTGGGCCACGGAGGGTCTTGAATGGTGGCTGTTGTGCCTGTACTTTTTCACAGGCACAGCGTGTAGGGGGCTGGCAGCAGTGAGCAACACAGAAATAAGAGGTGCTGCTGGACCCCATTCCCACGCATTCCTATGCTGCTTGCAGTTATGGCAGGATCCCATTTTGCACACACACCCCACTCAGGAAGCAGTCTCAAGATGATAATTCTTAAACTTAGTAAGCAGGGATGACTGAAGTGTATATTATTGGTAGTACTCAGTTGGGCTAACTATGTCCCAATTCATTAGTCTTCCAAATCCCATTATGTACATATAGTCTCCTAAGCGTGTTTGCTTAGGGCCAAGAAAATGTAAGCTATTTAGCAGGAATCTTACTATATAATTGAGTAAGCATGTTTCAGACAACTTACTTTATACCCTGGTGCACCACCAGAGGGCGCTGACATGGAGGGAAGTCTAGGCAAGGCACCATGGCCCTCCAGAAAAAGTACCGTGGTGGGAAGCCCAGACCGGGAGCAGGATGGGAGCAGGTGGCAATGCCCACCTCCTGCCTTGACCCAGCTGATATTAGGAGTGGAGCAGGTGGCGAGGCCCACCCACCCCCCGCTTTAACCCAGTTGGTACTAGACGTGAAGCAGGTGGCAATGCCACCTATTTAATAACTAATATTTTGTGTATATTTACGATAACAAAATATTTATGACATTCATTATTGTGATTCCTGGTTTCTAGTCCCTTAGATGTGGTTTTCCACCTAGGTCTGTTGAGCTTCGCCTCTAAGGGTGTTTTCTCTCTTTTTTTCTCTTTTCCCAGCTATGGTGTGCTGGGAATAAGAGGCCATGTTGCCAGTTGCAGGAGTAAAAGCAAGGCAGAATTTCCAGAAGTGCAGCTTCTCTTAGCACATAGGTGCCTATATAGAGGAGACTGCTCCGTGCCACTGTTACAAGACTGCAAAAAGATCGAATTCTTATCCAAAGTGGAAAAGACATTCCTAGCACAGGAGACATCTGCATTATGTCTTTGAATCCCACACCGATCTCATCCCCTCCCTCCCAATACAGTTCCCAAAGTAATCTATTTATTTATTTATTTAATTTTATTTACGGTCCACTTTCCCTGCGAGCATGCTTCCAGCGGAATTACAACATATAATTACATATAATAAAAACATGTAATAAATATCGGTAGCAATCATATAATACTGTACTAAAATACTACACTGAGGCTGATTCCGCACACGTTGAATAATGCACTTTCAATGTGACATCGCGCAAAACTCTCACGAGAAGACGCTATCTTCCACGGTTTTTGCGCGATATTTCGCAACATTCCGGGAGCAGGTAAGCAGTGCAAAAAGGGCCCTGTTTGTAAATATATTTGGCAACATTGTTTCAGCTGGGAGTCATTAATGTGGTCTTTTAAAAGCTAATTTTACTCCGCTATAATCAGCCTCGGTACCTTGGCCCAAAACTGAGAAATGAAATGAGTTTCCTAAGCTTTTGCCTTTGGGTACTTGGAAGCACCAACCACTTTTCCTTCCAAGATGTTAGTTCCCTCATAACCTGCATTGGATTTAGCCAGGTAAAGTATGAATGTTGAAATTTAATTGGGCATATGTTAAACCTGGAGATTTTAAGAACTGCTTAGACATATGAGAACAGTGGATATAGGGTCAGGCTAGGATCTGGGAGAGCCAGGTTCAAATGCCCACAGCCATTCAGGAGGGAGAGAATGTTAGAATGCTGTGTAGACGATTCCAATGTTTGTTCTAGAAAGAAAAAGCATCTGACCTCTGAGGGAATCATTGAGCTAGAAGGTGGAGCAGCCTATTTGATTAATGCTACTGAGAAAAAGTGGTCTTATTCCATACGGAGTTTATCTTCTGAAGGAAGTAGACTGGGTATACCTGAATTGCAGTGACTGTGGGGTCTGACCAGTTTGAAGAACTCCCGAAGTAGGAACTGTCATAAGTTGATTGACTTGAAACAGTTGTCAGTCAGTGCTGAAAGTGCATTTAAGCTCTGAAGGGAGTTGGGTTCTTTCTCACAGCATGGAGAAAAGCTCCAATAAGCGTCTGTAGGTCAAGCTGTTGGTGAAGCAAAAAAAAAAAAATGGCAACCATACTAATAACAGGTCCTAGGATATAGGTTGGAAAGCACATAAAACAACACCCTTGCCAACCCAGTATGGGCCCAGGGACAGGAGACCTTTTGGGAATCACATGTATGCTCTTCTTGAGATCCATGATGGAAAAAAGTAGAATAGGAATGCAATAAATAAATATACACTAGGACAGGGGTGGGCAAATTGCGGCCCGCGGGCCACATACGGCCCGCTACAGAGTTTTTTGTGGCCCGCCAAGACAATAGAAAAGTGTGATAGGGTACATTTGTCTCATTAAACTGATTCTAAAATTAAATGTGCTTGCAGCTATAGATGATATGAAATTAGCACAATAAATAAATTGAATAAAACTACCACTCTTTTATTTAATTTATATTTATTGATTTTTATGATACAATTTATACCTTTTCTGAAATGCAAAGTTAACTAATGAATGCAATCTTTTTAAAAGGTGTGGCCCTCTGCTAACCTCCGCTTCCACAAAGTGGCCCCCGAGCCAAAACAATTGCCCACTCCTGCACTAGGAGAACATCTCCTTGGCACCAGTTCCTAATTCTTATACATTCCTACCCTTCACCTTGCGGACTTTAAATCTTAAGAGTTATTTCATTAATTGGATGGCTCAGGATAGATAAATAGCTCCAGAAACCTACATTTTTTCTAGTGAACAATGTCTTTATTTTTCTTGCTCCAGAGAATGATACTGTATTTCTTTTACAAGCACTTAGATTATTGCTCAGAGAGAGCTTTTCCTAAATATTATTTCTTCCTTAAAATCCTCTCTATCTCTGTGTGTGTGTGTGTGTGTGTGTGTGTGTGTGTGTGTGAGAGAGAGAGAGAGAGAGAGAGAGAGAGAGAGAGAGAGAGAGAGAGAGAGAGAGAGAGAGTTTCTTCTCCTCCTTATGAGGTTGGAATTTGCTCTCGAACATCAACACATCTTACAGGAACAAGCTAACACAAACAATTCCAGAAAATGTTCTTCATACAAGAGTATATGCCAAGAGCCTATTGTTTTTCCTTGTTATTGTGAAGAGATTTTTACTTAATTTTTAAAAAATAAATTCCAAAACAAGTATATCTATCTGACTTATTAAAGGGCTTTAAGATATAACTAACCCATGCGTTTAGAGATTTTAGTCTTATGACATATTTTATTTTATCAGATCTTATTTATCCTTTCCCATTATGGACTTTATACTATGTATGTCTTATTGGGATATTTTATCTTTGCATGTTTTATTTGATTCTGAATTATTATGTTTTTTACAATTTTATGATGTTTTAAATTTGTTAATTGATGTAATTTTGTGATTTAAGCTTAAGACCTATGGTCAAGTGAGCTAAATAAAAGGGAAGGAAAAATTTATTCCCTTTTACCTGGCTTGCACAACTGGTGACCCATCAAGACAAAACACCATTGGAACAGGAGAGTCAGTATACTTTAGACATTGGGGGCACTGCCTGTGACAATTTGTTCTTTTCCTGATAAGTAGCTTCTCTTTGTCTAAAGGTGTGTCCTCTTTTGGAAGACCATGAGGCAAGAGAGAGAAATATTCTCAACTGAAATAAGAAGAGAGGAGGAGTCAGGCTGGAGGCGTTCTCACCTTAGACAATAGACGTACCTTGCTCATCAAGAAAATAACACATACACAGAGAGAGAGATCCCCCCCCCAGTGTCCAAGGCATGCTGAGTCATCTGTCACAACACCCCCTCTTGACTCTGTATGCAGTCAATGTTCTTTATGCGCAGGCCATGTCACAGGCCTTGGTACTTCACTCTTGGTAGCAGCATGGTGAACATATCCTCTATCATTTCCATACAGAGACAGTAGTATAGCTTGTCGACTCCTTGCCCCTGCAGGAAACATATCCTAGTGTCAGATCTCAATGTGCTTTATGCACAGGGTGTTTCTTTCTGAAGGAGAGAGAGCTATACAACTTTGGTTATTTTCTAGCATTTTAACTAGTAAAGGTTCTGCGATGTCAAAATCCTCAAATAACATTAAAAGCATCTTTAACTCTCCGCACACATCTGAAGCTGATGCAAGTTCTGCTTCAGTAGGTGAAACAGCAACAATTTCTTGTTTATAACTTATAGTTCCACCCCCATAGAAAAATACATAACCACTTGTAGATCTTCAGCCTGAAATTTCTCCAGCCCAGTCTGCATCAACGTACCCCCACTGGGAGGGCCTGAGGTCCTTAGTCACCTCTGCCACCATAGTAGGCCCTGGCTCCTCTGGCACATCTGCTGGTTGGGCATCTGGTTGTGTGTGCTCAGTGGCTGCATCCATTTCCTCCTCACCTACGTTCACATCTGGTTGCATCTGCGTAGTGACCATCTAGGAGATACAGAAGCAGCTGGTTGTCGTCTCCATCTCCCTCTGCAGCATGTGGCAGGAGTCTGGTTGTTCCTTTTTCGTTCATCAAATTGTACAACTCTTCTCACAATAACATTGTCTTTGAGTCTAAAATTCTGTATCCCTTGCATCCAAGAGCAAAGCCTACAAAGATGCCTTCTAAAGCTCTGGGTTCTAGTTTGGATCTCTTCTGGTATACGAGCATAAGCCTTGCATGCAAATACTCTAAGATGTTCTATGCTTGGCTTCTTGTTATGCCATGACTCTTAAAAGGTTTTGTCTGTGGCATTATTTGGAAATCTGTTTTGCAAGTAGATTGCAGTCATTGCAGCTTCTCCCCTGTATTTGCAAAGAAGTCTTAAATCAATTAGCATGCACCTGACCATATTCATGATAAAGCGATTTTTCCACTCAGCCATCCCATTTTGTTCTGGGATGTAGGGATTGGTAAGTTTGTGCTGAATTCTGTTTTCCCTGAGAAATGTGTGTGTGGCGTGAGAAATAACTCATCTCCATTATCACTCTGAAAGGCTTAGGCTTAGGTTATAAACTGTATACAGTTTACAACTCTGATTTTTCAAAGTGGACTGGAAGGATAAATATTAAGGATTATTTATGATGGTTTATTAGCTGTATATTTATTGTCATATATTTATTGTAGAATATTTATCACATTTCAGCACTTTCACCTTTGTAAGAATTAAAAATATAAAAATTTACAAAATTTATTTAACATATAACCTTCGAGGTTTATAATTTGTTTTGGACTGCTCCTGATTCCGCCAGGTTGAGGGGGAGGGCAGACATTGCTGCATGCTTGGCTTCTGACTCTTGCAGGGTGAAGACAGAGTGGGCACTGCTGCCTGGCTCAGTGGCTTAATCTGGTAGGTTGAAGAGGGCGGGCATTGCCACCTGCTCTTCTTCTTATCCTGGCTGGGTGAAGGGAAGAAGGGCATTGCCTCCTGCTCTGCACCTGATCCCAGCCAGGTGAAGGCACAAGGTGGACATTGCCACCTTGCTCCACTCCTGATCCCAAATGGATGATGGCGGGGGGTGGGCATTGCCACCTGCTCCACTCCTAATACCAGCTGGGTTAAATTGGGGGTGTGCATTGCCACCTGCTCTGCTCCTGAGCCAAGTTGGGTGAAGGAGGGCAGACATTGCCATCTGATCTGCTCCTGATCCCAGCTGGGTTAAGGTGGGGGTGGGTATTGCCACCTGCTCCGCTCCTAATACCTGCTGTGTTAAGGCAGTGGGTGGGCAAAGCCACCTGCTCTCTTCTGATCCCTGTTGGATGAGGGGTGGGTGGGCATTGCCATGTGCTCTGCTCCTAATACCAGCTGGGTTAAGGTCAGGGTGGCATTACCACCTGCTCTGCTCCTAATAACAGCTATGTTAAGGTGGGAGGGGAAATTCCAGCTGCTCCGCTCCTAATTCCAGCTGGGTTAAGGTCGTGGGCGGCATTGCCACCTGCTCTGTTCCTGATCCAAACTGGTTCAAAGGAGGGTGGGCATTGCCACCTGCTCTGCTCCTAATACCAGCTGGGTTAAGGCAGGGGGTGGGCATTTCCACCTGCTCTGCTCCTAATATCAGCTGGGTTAAGATAGGGTGGGTGGGCATTGCCGTGTGCTCCACTCGTATTACCAGCTGGGTTAAGGCGGGGGGTGGGCTTTGCCAACTGCTCCCCTCCTGATCCCAACTGGTTCAAAGGGGAGCAGGCATTGCCACCTACTCCACTCCTAATACCAGCTGGGCTAAGGTGGGGGTGGGCATTCCCACCTGATCTACTCCTAATACCAGCTGGGTTAAGGCAGGGGGTAGGCATTGCCACCTGCTCCGCTCCTAATACCAACTGGGTTAAGGTGTGGAGAGGGCATTGCCACCTGCTCTGCTCCTAATACCGACGGGGTTAAGGTGGGGGTGGGCATTGCCACCTTCCCTGCTGCTAATACCAGCTGGGTAAAAAGGGGGGCGGGCATTTTCACCTGTTCTGCTCCTGATAACAGCTGGGTGAAGGCAGGGGGTGGGCATTGCCACCTCCTCCCAACATGCTCCTGGCCTGGGCTTCCCACCATGGCACGTTTTCTGGAGGGACATGGTGCCTTGCCTAGGCTTCCCTCCATGGCAGCGCCCTCTGGTGGTGCATCAGGGTATAAAGTGAATTGACTGAAATACGCTTTCTCAATTATATAGTAAGATATCTCAGCTGTGCTTGGTTTAACATATGACATGTTCTGCAAATTTACATGACCTTCCTGTCTCCTGGTAGGTTATTAATTATTGTTCATTTGTTAAAATTACCAGGTACTATAACACTGTTGTGACAGATTGTTATAACATGCTAGTTCTGTGTTTGCTTGGTTTTTTTTAATGTGCAATTGCAAATTTGCAAACTGCAGAACTGGAGACTTACTTTGTTAAAAAAAAGAAAGCTGGGAACTAGCACCTTGCAATTTATTAATTCTGGTTTTTTACAAGTATCCCTAAAAGCCTCCTGTTTGTGTGGGGGAAACGGCACTTGGGGGCTGAGCTAAGGAGAATGGTGCTGATGTGGACAGGATACCTGCTCCACGGCTGATCCTAGCCGTGTGAGGGGGGCGAGTATTGACACTTGCTCTATGCCTGTTCTTGGCCAGGTGAAGATAGGGGGTGGGCATTACCACCTGCTCTACTCTTGGTCTCAGCTGGGTAAAGGGGGGAGCAGACATTTCCACCTTCTCTGCTCCTGATCCCAGCTAGTTGAAGGGGGGCAGGCATTGCTACCTGCTCCGCGCCAGATACCAGCTGGGTGAAGGCAGGAGTCAGGCATTGCCACCTGCTCCACGCCTGATCCCAGAGCAGAAATTACTTAGGGGAGCAGGAATTAGAGGGTGTGGAATGGGTTAAGCAGGAGAAGCAACAGGAGTGACTTCCTTCTGCCTGTTGATTCATCCCTAGGCTGAGAGATAATGGCTTGCACAGAACCATTTTGCAGCTCTCCTGGGGTCTGAGTCTCCTTTGTCCAACCCTGCTGACAACACGAGTAGAAAGAAGGATGTGTAGAAGAAGGAATTTCAGCAAGTGCAGCTTCTTGCATCACATCAAGGAACACGTGGTGGAGTTCCCTCTTCTACACAGCCAGAGGAGGAGACCGGCTTTTGAGCATCTGGTTACTCTGTTCCAGGGCTGTTTCCACAGGGGTGTTTTGCCCTGCCTTGGCTTCCTTAAACAGCACTGTTATTAGATGTTGTCCTCTACTTGTCCTGCTTCTGGGTTAAGGTGTGGAGAGGGCATTGCCACCTGCTTTGCTACGCTCTTTCTCAAACCTGCTATGACCTTTTCAGAAGGTTGCCATCAAAGCACCTTTTGATGCTGTGTGGGTGGGAAGCTGTGCATTTTTGCAGGTCCTGTCCACATCAGCACCATTCTCCTTAGCTCAGCCCCCAAGTGCCGTTTCCCCCACACCTTCACTTGGCCAGGATCTTGCACAGAGCAGGAGGTAAAGCCTACCCCCTATCTTCACCTGGCCAAGAACAGGCATAGAGCAGGCGGCAATGCTTGCCCCCCCTCACACAGCACCAATGCCTACCCCACCTTCACCTGGCTGGGATCAGGCGCTGAGCAGGTGGCAATACCCGCCCCCCGACTTCACCCAGCAGGGATCAGGAGTGGAGTAGTTGGCAATTCCGACCCCCTGCCTTCACCCAGCTGGGATCAGGCATTGAGCAAGAGGTAATACCCATCCCCTGTACAATCTGCCAGAATCAGGCATGGAGCAGGCGACAATGCCCCCGTCACTTCACCCGGCCGGAATCAGGCGCAGAGCAGGAGGCAATGCCAGCCCCTTCTTCACCCACCTGGGATCAGGAGTGGAGCAGGTGACAATGCCCACCACTCCTTCACCTGGCAGGGATCACGAGTGAAGCAGGTGGCAATGCCCCCCCCAGCTGGGATCAGGAGCAGAATCAGGCATGGAGCAGGCGACAATGCCCCCGTCACTTCATCCGGCCGGAATCAGGCGCAGAGCAGGAGGCAATGCCAGCCCCTTCTTCACCCACCTGGGATCAGGAGTGGAGCAGGTGACAATGCCCACCACTCCTTCACCTAGCAGGGATCACAAGTGAAGCAGGTGGCAATGCCCACCCCGCCCCCTTCACTTAGCCAGGAGCAGGTGCAGAGGAGGTGGCCATGCCTGCCCCTCCTACCTTCATCCAGCCGGGATCAGTGATGGAGGAGGAGGAGGAAATGCCCGCCTGCCTCCCTCCCTTTTCTAGAGCCCATTGTATTTTTCCCCACAACCGGCTTGTTGCTAGCAAGAACATAAAAAGAGAACTACTGGATCAGACCAGTGGGTCATCTTATCTAGCATTCTTCCCACAGGGAGCAACCAGTTTCTCTGGAGGGCCAACAACAGGACATAGAGGCATAAAAGCCTTTGTCCAATGTTGCCTCCTAGCTCTGGTATTCAGAGGTTCACTGCCTCTTTATGTGGAAGTTCCTTTTAGTCGAGATTGGTAGCAGCTACATTTTGCCTAACAGGTAAAAAGAGGTTTGGATCAGTGTTCCAGCAGAAGTGTGTAGGAGGTAGCGTGTTCCTGGAAAAGCCCTATGCAAATGAGATCCCGAAAGTTAGCAGGAGAGTGGGATGAAGGAAGCGCCAGGGAGTACACAAAGAGCAAGTTCCCTTTTCATTTCAACCACTGAATTACTTCCCCAGGCAGACTGACTGGCAAGCAGTTGCTTCTTGCCCATCAAAAGGAAACAGAGGCCCTGTTTACCGAAAGGAAGTAAATGTACGTGTCACTCCAGTGCTATTGTTCTTTTGCAGGGTTTTCTTTCTCCTCCAAGCAATTATCTACACAGCTTTGCAGTGCTTATTTGCAAAACTTATCTAACATTCGAAATACGTAGATAAATCAACTGATAGCTCAGGGCTGTGCTGTCAACTGTGATTTGCTAACTACAGAGACAAATAATTAAGTCCAAAGAAATTGAGGATGAGGAAATAGAAGGGTGTATAAAAAAGAGGTGGTTAGGAAGGCACTTATTCTCATTGTAACATGACAGTCGCCAGACCATTATATCAACCACAAGAATGGACATTCGTCACCACTAGCATCTGTAAAGGGCGGAGGGGCCTTGTGTCCATTTTTAAGTGGGACTAAATTCCAATGACCTTTAAGTTCCAGTCCCAGAGCTCCCTGCACATGGGACATAGCACACCTGGTGCAAGGAAGCCTGAGGCAAGAGGGAATGGGTAGGCCTTCCTGCTGCCACCAAGGCCTGCTGGTAATGGGAGAGGAGCTGGAAGGCAGAGAAACTGGCAGGACACACAGGGAGAATGGGAGTGGGGGGCATTTGGATCCCAATGGCGTGGTTAGAAAGTGAAGTGGGTCCTGAAGAAAATGAGCTATTTTCCAGTTTGGGGGGACAATGCCTCAGTTTCACAAGCCTGCTACCAAATCGAGAGGAGGGGTGTTTGCCCACCCTTAGACCTGCCCGAGGGCCAAATAAGATGCAGTCCTGGGACTTCTATGTCCAAGATACTAATCAGGGTTTTTTTCTTTTTAAATAGCACCGTGGAATCCAATTCTGATTAGGACAACAGCACAGGGGGAGAAGGGAGTTAATGCCGCCATGTGTCATTCTGCGTACCAGAAATGGGCCTCAAGAGCTGCTATTTGCTCCTTATGGAAAACATGCACTCTGGGTTGCCTGTATGTTTTCACAGTTCCCCAATCCCAATACAACCCCTACACACCTGTTTGATTCAAATGAGTCTACTTTAATCCATCTTGAAGGCAAATCCATGGCTGAGAGTCTATCCACAAAATAGCAAGCTAAGCTCCACATTTCCTCTACCCTCTTCAGCTATTTAAAGAGATTTATCCCCCACCCACCCACCTGTGCTGTGCAGCTTACAAGGTGAGGAAGCAACGCCCAAATAGAACCCAAAGCCAAAGGAGAGATAAAAACTCTCACTGAAGGAAGAAACACCAATCTCTACTTATATAAATATTTATAAAATGCTCTACTGCGAAAGTGCTAATAAATATCAATATCAAAGGTATAACAACATAGAATCTCATATCCCAATAAGTACACAATCGAAGCAGACCAATAAATATGTCTATAAACAGTATATATGAAGCAGCCAAACAATGCAAAATATCATTCAAAACACAGCAAAGACACAATATCAAAGTCCGTAGGATATATCAAAGTCCATAGGGTTTAATATCAAAGTCCGTAGGGTTTAAAAGGGACTTAATTAAAGAAAGGGACTTAATTAAAGAAACAATACCCTCCCCCCTCCATCATAAAGGAGCAGTACCATGATTACAGAAAACATGTGAAGCTAAGTTGGTTATTGAGTCCTGATGGTCTTATACTACTCGGAGAATAAATCCCAAAGGCCTCCTCCTTCTGTGCTAGTTCTCTAGTAACCTGCAGTGGAGAACTCTTTCTTGCCACAAATAAGACAGTGAACTTGAAATCATTTTCTCGCTTGTGATGTTGAGAGAAGTGCTCCACCAAAGGAGCTTCCATAGTGCGGTTCCTGATCCTAGAAATATGTTCCACAGCGTTCCCCCTGAAAAAAAGCCCTGAGTATAACTGAGGCCACTGCTCTGTATATTCCCTAACCTTGGTAGATACGGAGATAGTGCTTCAGGGTGGACATACAAAGGTCCAATTGCGGGCTTTTTCAATGTGCCAGATAGCAGGGGTAGCGTGTTTGATCATATGTAGCTGTGGTAAATTATATGTGGGGAATACCATAAAACCCTTTCGTGTACGGATCCTAGAACATATTTCTAGGATCAGGAACTGCACTATGGAAGCTCCTTTGGTGGAGCACTTCTCTCAACATCACGAGAGAGAAAATGATTTCAAGTTCACTGTCTTATTTGTGGCAAGAAAGAGTTCTCCACTGCAGGTTACTAGAGAACTAGCACAGAAAGAGGAGGCCTTTGGGATTTATTCTCCGAGTAGTATAAGATCATCAGGACTCAATAACCAACTTAGCTTCACATGTTTTCTGTAAGCATGGTATTGCTCCTTTATGATGGAGGGGGGAGGGTATTGTTTCTTTAATTAAGTCCCTTTCTTTAATTAAGTCCCTTTTAAACCCTGCCCCTGATGTGCAGCTTTGCGCACGGCCAATTACTGAGGTGTGCCTAGACAGACAGACAACAGAATTATTATGCTTGTGTGGGTGAGTTTTGGATGGGTAAATGGTTGCGGTAATGTGGGTTATTGAATGAACAGACCATTGTGTTTTGAATCTTTTTATTGAGCAATGATTTGTATTGTAGATATATGGTGGACTTATTGCACGACTCCTGATGAAGTGTACATACGAAACAAGTGCTTGATTAGCCGGCCCCTTGTAGGGTCGTTGGGGTTGTTCCCTGGCATGTTGGTTCCACCTTTGGAGAAAATACATCCAAGAGGTTAACAAGCTTCATATACTTACCTCAGACGGAAGAAGTTCCCTTCTTTCAGTTCTTCGTCTTGCCGCACCTGCAAGAAGTGAAGAAGACAAAGACTGCCTTAGGGGTATCCTACGTACTGTGATATTGTGACTTTGCTGTGTTTTGAATGATATTTTGCATTGTTTGGCTGCTTCATATATACTGTTTACTATTTATAGACATATTTATTGGTCTGCTTAGATTGTGTACTTATCAGGATACGAGATTCTTTACAGCGCAGCTTGGCAGGGAAAGGAAAGGGGAAGGCATGGGGCTGCAGGGCAGGAGGGAGGAGGAGAGGAGTAGGGGTGGAGGCAGCAGCAGGGAGTGGAAGCAGCCTGGCTGTGTAGCACTAGCTAGAATGTACATAATATTCAGACAGATGAAACAGAATTGCTTTAGGAAAGGAAAGCCCTTCACTCCCTTCTCGTAGTTACACTCAGCCTGACCCAGTCTCCTTTCCTTCTCTTTTCTATGGGACAAACTACTGGACACTGAAGAAGCATAATCAGGCCTCTTGGCTTTTGTCCCTTCCCAGTAATCATAGGCCGGGGCAACCAGCTTGAAGTCGCAGCAATGAATGAAGCACCTGTGCTATGTCCCCCAATCTAAAGAGCATCCCTGTTCAAACCTGATGTTATTGACGGATGAAAGGGGGGGAGGTGGCTTAAGTGCAGGAAAGTAAAAAGAGCATATAACTCCTTTCCCCGGGGATGTTTTCAAGTGAAAAAAGACAAAACTTAAAAAATAAAAATATCAAAAGTTAAGAGACACCAAATATGTCCCTCAGACACCACAGTCTTGAAACATCTCACGACTAATTTGAAACAATTTGAGGCATAGCATCTCTCTACATGAGACATCTGACACATGAAGAACACATGCCAGGAGATGCAACCTTAGCTAGGAAGGGTAGTTTAAAAAGACAAAGCTGGCAGCAGGTCAAAGGCTATTCACTGGAGCTGTGTGAAGGGGCTGTGAAATTCCAGAAGGGAAACTTCAGCCCATTATAACCTCTCCAGGTCCAAGCCCGGATCTGGAAGGCAGAGGATTTCCATTCCTCGCTACCCTCCGGTTGAGATCCCACACAGTTCTAGACTGGAGAGGTGAAATTGACAGAGCCTTTGGGGAGACAAAGATGAAATTAACAAACCCTCTGAGGAGCAATCTCTGCCAGCTCTGTCTTTTTAAACTATGCTTCCAGGTTAACATTGCGTCTCCCTACACTTGACGAACACGCATCGAGGCATCTTGTGTAGACAGTCTTGTGTAGAGAGACTCATACTCAACATGTACTGTCAGAGCTTAACCAACATGATACGTTTCTCATGGATCTGTCCTATTTCCCTCTGGATCCTGGTGACCAATGGGGCAAACAGGAAAACAGTGGCAGGAGGCAAAGTTTAAGCCCCCTCCTCTCTGCCACAATTCCAAGTTGTTTCTCCACGCAGATGTGGGAATTAAGTTTTAACATGGAATTCTCAGCAGAAGTCTGGTCAACAAGACCCAGGGAAAGCAATCAATCCTGGGGAGAGGTGGATTGTCCAGGATTATCTTGGACTGAGCCTGTTTGCACCTGGTCACTCTATCTGAGTCTCTTGTAGATTTCTAAAAGCACAGAGGAGATAAAAGAAAGTGTGAACATCACCTAGTCTCTCCACACAAGATGATTAATGAGAATTGTTTCCTGTCAGTGAAAGCTTTTTCTGTTGCACACCTAAAGGAACGCTTGGTCAGGAAAGCCAAACGGTCATTTGATGGGAGTCTTAGCTTCTGCAATAGAGATCCTTTGCATTTACTGCCCTCTAATGGTTATATACGATCTTTCCCCCTCTGCTTTGTATATTTTCCAAAGTTTTAATGACTCACTGCAGCTTTAGATGGTTCCACACAACAGCCTCGTTGAAAGACCCGTTTTCCACATTAAAGTGAGATTAAAATGAGGGTTCCATGCAACACTTAATTTAGCCCGTAATTCCTTTTAACAGTCTGGCAATGCCTGCCTCAAGGGCAAAATCCAACTATATGTCTACTTAGAAGTAAATTTCCTTCAGCAAAACTCCTACCCACAAAGAAGAGGTTAACTAATGTTGAAAGAGCAATAACCAGAAGAATGAAGCCGTAGAACTTTTCCTACGCTGTATTACTTCAAGCTACTGGAGGGGAGTGGAGAAAAGAATTCTAAGCATAAGAGAAAGTCCTCTTTTACACAGGTGATTTATGCTGCTTTGGGCCCCATACCTCTTTGGGTGTTCTTCTGAATTCTGGATGCTTAACTCCCCCTTCAGATTTCAATGTGGTGTTTAAAACTGCATTGAAATCTGAAGGGGAAGTTAAGCATCCAGAATGAGAAAAAAACCTGAAGAGGTAGTAGGGATCCCAGGTCCCCTGGTGGGAGTGGGGGATCCCCCACTCCCACCCCCGCGCCTTGCCACCATTTACCTGGCCAGCGGGGGCAGGGGGTGGAGTTGCAGGAACGGGCCTCCTCAGTGCGCTCCCAGGGCGAAGTGACAATGTCACTCCCAGGAGTCATTGTATCACCCTGGGAGCATTCCCGCACTTTGCAGTGGGCTGATTTGGTCCCCAAACAGGCAGAACTGGGCCCATTTGGCACCCAAATTGGCCCACTGTGAAGCGCAAGAGGGCTCCCAGTCATTGCACCGCCCTGGGAGCATTCCTGCACTTCGCAGTGGGCTGATTTGGTCCCCAAACAGGCTGAATTGTGTGCCCCCCTAGGAGTGTATGCACAAAGATGTCAATGAAAGTGACAGCCAGTTCCCCCCTCCTGCAGGTAGGGGCAAGGAGACCTGACAATCCTAGGTAAAGGCCAAAAGCAACAAAAATGCCTGTGGAAAAAGGCCATAGAGGCCTAATGTGAGAGCCAGCATGGTGTAGTGGTTAAAGGGTTGGACTAGGATTTGAGAGAACCAGGTTTGAATCCCTGCTCTGCCATGGAAGCTTGCAGGTGACTTTGGGCCAGTCACACACACTCTGCCTAACCTAACTCACAGGGTGGGGATAAAATGAAGGAGAGAATTATGTAGGCTGTCTTGGGGTCCCCACTGGGGAGAAAGCGGGATAGAAATGAAACAAATAAAAATAAAACAAATCTTCTAAAGAAAGCTACCTCTATGTGCAGGAAGGGCAAGGGGTGAAGATTCCAGTCCTTGGTCTCAAGCCAATTGCCAAAAAAATGTTAGGGGGGGCAAATGAGAATAATGGAGGGCAACCTGTCACTTCATACATCTGGTTTAGTACAGTTGCAAGCCAGTTTGCATTGCAAGGGCTTTGTTTAAAGTTATGTAGTAAAGAGTACCTCTAAGCATATGCAAAGTATCTCTCCCCCCACCAAACAAACACAGCTTTTTTACCTACAAGGTCAGGACAGACATCAGATGCAACATCTTCTCTTTTTTGGGAAATCTTTTTTCTACCAAGCATAGTCGATTCATATTATTTCTTCAACGTCTCCTACAATCCATTTTAAAACTACGACAACCTGCAGGCTTGTGACTTTTCTATCATACCCTAAAACATCAGTTTAACTACATGGGAGACCTGCTCGATCAGACTGGTTTGTTATAGTATTCAGTTTCCTGGAAAGCCCAAATGCAGAGGCCAAATCCTCTCCATTGTTACTTCCCTTCAGCAACTTTCACTGTTATACTACCCCTGAATATGGAGGCTTCATTTTAACAGCCATTGAGGGATCTATTTTTCATGAATTTGTCTAATCTCAGTTTAAAGCCTTGACAAATTGGATCTAGGAGCCAGACTCATTTTTCATCCTTCATCCTTTTTTTCATCCTTTAATGGCCAAATTTGCTAGTTATTGCGACCACAAAACCTGGATCCCAACTTTGCCACAGTTTCTCATGTTGTGCACTCATTTCAGAGAAGTGCCTGTCTTAGAAGAGGTATTCCCTTCTGTGCAAGAAAGAATACGCTTCTTCAACAACTGCAATAGAGCCTGCCACCAGTTGTTTTTATAAGCATGTGTGCACACACACACACTTTAAAATCTACTATCATGGGTATCTTTTAATTGACTTTAAAGCTTTTAATTGGTTTATCTAATTAATTGAAACCAATTAAATGTTGCAACTCTATTTACTTTCCGGTAAGTACAATTATGATTGCAGTGTTCCTATTAATAGAAATACGATGTACAAATGTTTGCAGTAAAAGTTGGTGATTCAGAAACAGATCATTTTGTTTTGAGGACTTTAGCCTTCGTTCACAATTAGAAACAAAAAAGACGCGTTGGCATCTCAAATACTAACAAATGCATAGAAGCCTATACGTGCGTAGGTTAAAGTCCTCTTCATATAACGTAATAAAATTTAGCTTCAATGAATTTGTTAGTCTTTAAGGTTTTGCAAGACTCCTTTTTGCTTTTACTGCAATGGGCTAACTCTGATACTTCACAGGAAATTATAATTCATTACCAGAAAATGTTATGAGCCACCCTGAGTTTCCATCAAGCTCCCTTGAGATGCCCACAGGAGAGGTATATTTTCCCAGCATGTTGCCATCTTCAGAGCAAATACAGTCGTCTCCTGGGAATACAGATGCCCACGTGCTAGCAAAAGATCCTTTACAAACATTTGCTGCCTAAATCTAGCCTATAGAGAACATAAGAGCAGCTGTATGGGATCTAAGTAAATTCCCAAGCAAGATACAAAAAGATACTATTGTAAAATTTCCTGTGGGAGATAAAATTTGCAGAAAGTTTGATTTGCCTGTCAATGCCAGAGTTACTCCAGAAACACTGACCGGTTAATTAATGTCTTATTTCATTGATTTGATAGTAAGTTAACAGTTGGATTACCTTATAGTAGCAAAGTGACAGTGCTCGGGCACTCCGTTTAGAGAACAAGTGACTTCAGGCAATGCCAGGAGACAGTGAAGTAAGCCTTCGATTTAGGAAAGCCAACCGGTTTCTCCGTAAACTAGCCCCTGTTGCACAGCACACTTTTTTCGGAAGAACAGTTTAAGCTCAGGTTCAATGCGATTAAAGGCAGATTAAAAGTCGGTCGTTTTTTAAAATGTGGAATTTAAAATGAAGCTTCAGTTTGGTCTAGTAATTTAGTTTAAAAGGAAGTCAAACTCCAGACCTACTTTGAAATGTCCCAGATCAGATGCCAGCAGGGCACAGAGACAATGAGTGAAGGCTTGACTCAAAGTATATTTCCTGGAAAGCCATCCCAGAATACCTCTTGACTCATGTACAAAGAGCCGCAGGCTCTTGCAGAGGAACATGAGCCACAGAACCCCTGCAGGGCGGCTGCAGTCAGGCCAAGACTGGAAACTTAATCTGGTTGCCAGCCTCGAGGCGGTGGCTGGAGATCTCCCAGAATTACAACTGATCTCCAGGTGACAGGTACCAGTTCCCCTGGAGAAAATGGCTGTTTTGGAAGGTGGGCTCTATGGCATTGTGCCTAATTGAGGTCCCTTGACTCTCCAAACCCCACTCTCCCTAGGCTCCACCATCCAAATCTCCGGGAATTTCCCAACCTGGGGCTGGCAATCCTAAATCACAAGCTGGCTTGTACTATTGTGAAACACTGCCCTCCCCCCCTCTCTTCTCTACTGCAGCAAAATTTGATTTTTGCTCCTCCCCCATTGTCCTTTGGGCTTTTCTCTTTTGTTTTGCCCTACTCCATCATAATTTTATTCCTCCTGCTCCCGTTATCCCCTTGACCTTCCTCTTTTTCTTTGTTCTAACACAATTTTTTAATCACTCGTTATGGTCCGACACAATTCTGCTTGCTTGCTATCCTCTGCACACACTAGTGTCCCTCGAGGTGGGGCCTGGAGATATCCGGGAATTAAAATTGATCTCCAGTTCTAGCCCATGATTGTACTAGAGGGTTTAGAGGCATGTTTTTAAATTGGTCTCTGTAGACTGGAGATCAGTTGTGATTGCAAGAGAACTCCAGAGCCCACCTGGAGTTTGGCAACCCTAGCTGCCAAGCATACATGAGGCATTGGATGTCCAAGCAGTGAGAAGCCTGAGGCCTGCCAGGGTGGGGGCAGAGAAAAAAGGCAAAGGAGAACATTTGGGTGGGGTGTTTCTGAACCAAAGAGAATAATTTCTACCACTCAGAGAATTTACATCACTGTCCTGCTGAGAGAGAGAGGCACTTTTTCTCTTTACTCTGCAGCAGGTCCTAGCCCAGGATTGTACTAGAGGGTTTCTGGGCATGTTTTAAAACTCATCTTTTCTTTTTGCCTGCTGGTAATTCCCCCGCAGAGAAGGAAGCCCGCTGGCTGAAGCCACCACTTATTTCCTTCCCTCTTCCTTCTTTCCCTCTTCCTTCCATTAGCCAACCCAGTTCCCATCAGGCTTTCCCTCAACTGGGAAGACAGGTGGGTTACATTATTAAATAGTTGAGATCTTTTAATTCCTAAGGCTGTCGTCAGTAGTTACTTGCAAATTGCTGCTGGAGACTGAAATTACTATGAGGGGTGGAGGAGGAAACAGCACCATGCTCAAAAGCAAAGAGCTTGCCCTGTTCCTCTTTGCTCAACTGGCGTTCACCAGGTGCCAGTTGCAACAGAGGACCAGGCAGGGGTGCCAGGTTGCAACTCCTTTGAGCTGTAAATCTGCAGCTTCTCCTGCACATGTGCCACTGCTTCTTGAGCTGCCCCGGTCTTCTTGCCCTTGCTCAACACGCTCCCCCCCCCTTTAAGGACCTGCTTGCTCTTCCTATATCCCCCCCCCCCCGCCCATAGCTCCTGAATCTCCTCCCTGACTCCATCCTTCTTTAACTTTTTTTAATTAAAAAAACATTCATCTAATGCCTCTCAACCCTTCAGCAGATAGCCAAGAGAACTCTACATCAAGAATGGGGGGTGGGTTCTTGGGAATGTTGTTTGAGGCTTCCTAAGAACCCCAAAACAGTAATCCAGATCTCATGAGATACTCCTGTGAGATGTCATTGGGCATTCTTTTTTTGTTTGTTTGTTAAAGTTGTGGTATCTGTGTTGGTACAGGCATTGTTTTTATGAATTTGGAAGGCTTTTAACCCCCATTTTCCCCTACAAACCGGGGGAAACATCTCACCCATCCCTGTAGGGTTGCCAACTCCAGGGTGGGAAATTCTGCTAGATTTGGGGGGACTGGGGAGGGGAAGGATCTCACAGGGTATACAGCCCTAGAGTCTATCCTCCAAAGTTAGGGTTCCCAAGGGATTTGCCCTGTCGTCCACCCATTGTCAAGCGATTGGTGGGAGTGGACAAGCTCCCGGATTTTATATATATATATATATATATATATATATATATATATATATATATATATATATATATATATATATATATAAAAATAGATATTTTATATATGTGAAGTGTCTTAGACAATCTGTGTTTTTATTTTAATGGTAACATTAGGATTGAAACACCTCAGGAGCACGCACTATGCACGCACTCCCAACTGGCACGGCGCTGTCACTTCCATGACATTGTCACGCCGGCTGCGGGAGTGTTTCCCGCACTTCATTTGGGGCCGACTTGGGCCCCAAACAGGCTGAATCGGCCCTGTGCCAAGTGCGGGAGTGCATCTCGTGGCCGGCACGACAGGGTCACTTCCAGAAGTGATGGTGCCGCGCAGCTGGCATGATGACATCACTTCCAGAAGTGACATCATTGTGCCAGCTCCTGAGCACACGCACGGGGGATATACAGGGAGCTGGCAAAAGGTAAGTGCCAGGTCCTGTCCTCCCACCAGGAGGATGGAGGGACCTGGCAACTATATCCAAAACAACCATTTTCTCCAGCAGAAGTAGTAGCTGGGAGATCAGTTGTAATGCCAGGAGATCTCCAGGCAGGTTTCCAGCCCCCTGCCGGGAGTGGAGGATCCCCCACCACTGGTCCCCAACAGCCCATTGCCCCTGCTGACACTCAGCTGGCCAGTGGGGGAAGAAACAAGAGGACTTACTGGCTCGCAGCAGGCTTTCCAGATGACACTGTGATGTCTCCAATGGCACAACAATGACACTTCCTTTTCACCTGGAAGTGACATCATCACATCACTGGGTGAAGCTCTGATATTTGGACAAAAACCATAGAGTTTTGCCCAGATATTACAGTAGTTCTAGACTGATGATGTTGTTATTGGAAATGATGTCATGATGACATCACCTGAGTGTGCGTGCAAGCTAAGAATCCCCATCACCCCCCATTGTTTTCCCTTTCCCCCCTCAGTTGCCAAGAGTGACCAGGCAATCTGGCCTGAAAATTGGCAACCCTACATCCCCATGTAGCCCCATTATGTGGTGTTTTTTCGTATATACAGTGTGTGGCCACCCTGAGAATTAGATATATGATACCTGTTGCCCTCATCCAATTTCTCTATGTCCCCTAATTGATCCTGTGCTTTTCCAACTCCTGGCTGCCATCCCCATCGCCTTTCTTTTTCCCACTCCACCATACGATCCACCCATCCCTCTTCCCTAGTTTCTTTCTTCTGCATTCAAACACTCTGCCACTTCCTCCATTGTAAAAAAAACAACCCTCCCCCTTATCTCTTCTGCTCTGTTATATATGATCCGGTTCTATTCTGCACTTTACCTCCAAAACACTCTGGAATTACTCCTGCTGCTCCAATCTTTCTTCAAGCTCCTGTTCTGTTATGATATAATCTGCCTTCCATCCCTCACACTCCTTTGAAACTAATGTTACATATAGTAAATAATTCCAGAAGACCAACCGTGTCTTATTTATTCATTTATTTATTTAAAACATTTATATCCCGCCTTTTCTCTTTAGATTCAAGGCAGCTACAAGGCTACAGCAAGCTGCAAGGATAAAGAAAAATTTGGTTTTGTTTATGTTATTTGTAGTCCGCCTTTCTCATTGAGACTCAAGGGGGATTACAAAATGTAAATCACTGCAATCAATAGGATAAGACATCTGATAAGCAAATTAATTGGAGTAGGGTTACAGAAATCTGAAAACAAAGCAGAAGTATTAGATATGATATGTTAACAATGCCAAAGAGTAGAGGTTGAAAATAATGTATTGAGAGCAAGATAATACATATAACAAACAGATAATATATACCATACACAGCAGTAAACATAATACATAAATCCATTAACAAGATGATAAAAATTATGCAATGTAAAAACAAACACTGAAAACCAATACAAATTAAAAACGGAGATATTTAGCTACACTGATTAAAAATACACAGATTAAAACCACAGACAAATTTGCCTAAGCAGTTTATACTTCACCAAATGCCCTCTGAAGTTGAACTGCCTCCCTAAATGTAGCCAATAAAAGCACCCTCTGTACTAGGGACCCTCCAGGTGGGGTCTGGAGTTCTCCCAGAATTACAACTGATCTCCAGGCTACAGAGATCAGTTCCCCTGGAGAAAATGGTTACTTTGAAGGGAGAACTTTATGGCATTAATCTCTGCTGAGGTCCCTCCCCTCTCCAAATGCTGCACTCCTCAAGCTCTACCCCCCAAATATCCAGGAATTTCCCAGCCCAGAGTTGGCAACCCTACTCTGCACCCACTCTTTCTGGTAGGCCATTCCAGAGGACTGGGCTTCCATTGAGAAAGTGCAAAGAGAAGGCTATTTAACAGTAGAAATACACATTACTAAGTACCTAGTGATGCTCAAGTGCAGGATTGTATGTGTAGTCCTCAACTCTCCTGCAGGCTGTTCTTGCTCAGTGCACGTGAATGCCGCTTTCACAGGAGTTCCCTTTGTGTGAGCACATCTGCAAGTGAATCCGGAGGGCAAAGCACCAATTCAGCTCTGTTTTCACTGCAAGAACAAGTACTGTAGGCTCCTTTGACTTGCCAATTTGCATTTCTTTAAATGTGAGAAAGTGTCAAGATCTGCATTTCAAGGAATGGATGTAGGGGAAACTGGGATACTTTTAGCAGCTGAGGAGGAACTGATATCGAACATGTGAGCAAATTGAAGTGTGACTGTGCGAGTGAGTGCATGGAAACGCCAGCAGTTACTCTGCCACAACCTGCTCAAAAGGAAGAGGAGATTGGACACAGGACAGTATCTGCACCTGTCTTTCTCATCCAACACGAGCTTTCATGGACTAGAGCGCACTTTCCAGATGTGACGAGTGACTCCACCTAATGCATAGTGAAAATCCACTCATCACATCTGAAGAGGTGGCCTCTAGTCCACAAAAACTTATCGAGGAATACAATTTGGTTAGTCTTTGAAGTGACACAAGACTCCTGTTAGTCTCACTTACAGTCTCCTCATTGCCAGATCATTGTCCTCCTAGATCTCTAGTTGAGCGTTCTCTGCTCAATGACCCTTAGCTGGTTCTCTTCCTCACCATCAAATTGCTCATTCAACGTTTCCACCAAGAGATGCCTCTCTTCTGCTTTCTTCCTTACCACTGGAGTTCTCCAGAGTTCCCTGCTTAGACCTTGCTCTTTTCCGTCTACACACCAGATGATCTCATGGCTTTCATGATAACTGAGCTTTGTTGGTTTATTTTGCTAACTTCCAACCCAACTTTCCAAATGCACGAGGGGACTTACATGTTATAAAAAGAACAATAAAACTGTAAAACGGTTAAACCATAAAAATCAAAACACTACCTCAAGAAAGCCGCCTCAATCACTGCCTAATACAATCTGTGAAGTTCAGTAGCAGCCATAACCCATAAAACATTTCTAAAACCTCAGTGTAGCCTATGCGCCCTTTTCATTTCAAGGTCTTGACACTGAATGGGCAAAAGAGAAGTTCCTTAGTGCACCTCCTGAGCAAACTCATTCCATTGCCTCTCTATATTAGACCTTTTCTGCTCTATTCAACCCCCCACCTCAATTGCCAGTCTGACATTTCTTCTTGGATGTCTCGTGGCCACCTTGCACAATATGTCCATGACTTCAAACTGCTCTCCACTCAAACCTTCCTCTCCTTGTTTACATTCTGTTTTCATTGACATCACCCACCACTCTATCAGTCAGGCACCTAACCTTGGCTTTATTTTTCATTCCTCTTTCTCCTTGGGTGCTCATATTCAGTCTTCCTCAGAGTCACACCATTTCTTCCTATATTTGAAAACATGCCACTTGCTTTCAGTTCCTTCATCTAGTTAATGTTCAGTTCTGATCACTTCTTGCTTTGACTACCACCACCCTTTCCGCTCTGGCCTTCACCCACCAGCAGTCTCACCTCTATGCAGAATTCCACCACAAAAATCATACAGCTGATGCACCGTTCAGACCATGTGGTGCGCCTTTTTAAGTCCCTACTTTGCTATCCCAATCAAGATTGTGCAAGAGTCATTTATCTTTGAATGTGTATGTCCAGGGCTTTTTTTCTGGGAAAAGAGGTGGTGGAACTCAGTGGGTTGCCCTCAGAGAAAATGGTCACATGGCTGGTGGCTCCGCCCCCTGATCTCCAGACAGACGGGAGTTTAGATTGCCCTCCGTGCCGCCAAGCAGCGCAGAAGGCACTCTAAACTCCCCTCTGTCTGGAGATCAGGGGGCGTGGCCACCAGCCATGTGACCATTTTCAAGAGGTTCCAGAACTCCATTCCACCGCGTTCCAGCTGAAAAAAAGCCCCGTGTATGTCCATCTCCTGAACTAGTCCACCTGCAAAGGTAGGCAAAGTTCTGTCAGAAAGCTGAGAAGGAGAGAAAATTTAACAGACTGGGCTTGGGAAAGTGGTGACTATTGCCTTGGAGAAAGCTTCTAGCCCAGCATCCCATTCTGCTAGGAAAGACGCCCATAGAGAGTTACAGGCATTGTGACATCAAACGCAAGTCAACCAATCCACTTCCTGCTATCTGAATTCAATACAATCTAAGATAGTTATCAGTAAAAGGCCATTACTGACCTGCAATGTCTGAATAAAGGTGATACTTAAATATCTAAGTTCCGGGTGATAAGCTATAATTGACGTATATTTGGATGTCAGGTAAGTTTTTATTACAAAGAACCTTACCTAGATGATATGTAGATTGACTGGGAAAAGTTAATACTATGAAACAGTTTTTTTTCCTTGTTGTTCAACTTTATGGTGCACTGATGAGACACAAGAGATCCAAGATCAAAGCTTTCCGATATCTTTAATTTTATGTTAAAAGCTGACATAGGTGGGTGGAGAGACCGATACGGAACAAGGGCCGTTTCTAAGATAGCCCAGGGATGGAGGATTTCGATTGCCCCAATATGGAGGAATAATAGACAGTGCCATAAGATAGAAAGGTGGCTAATAAATGTTTTAAAGAAAGAAAGAAAAGGAAAAAAACAATTTAACATTAGAAGGTCAGTAAAAATACAGTAATCACTGAGCATGTGAAAAGTACATAAATATATCCATAACTACAAATCCGTGGACGTATTGCAGACATTATCCAGGTGCAATAAAGGAGCATTACACAGACTATGTATGGGTGGAATCATGGATCTTAAAACAAAAATTATATAGATCACTCTAAAACTTTCACAAGTTAAAAAAATATAACTAACCTATAAAATTGTATAACCAAAGAAGTTTTCACAACACAACTGAGACCAGTGGGTCAGGGGTGACCCAATTCAGGCTCAGACAGCATCATGCCCCATGTCACAGAGGGACAGCATCATGCTCCATGTCACATTCCCATGCAGGGAAATGTACCCGGGGGGTGCAGGGATGCTGGCAGTCCTGTACTGGGTGGTTAACACACTCTTTTGCCAGAGTGCCCTCTCCCCCCAGGTGGCTTGGGGTGACTGTCAGCTGCCCCTCCGTGATCAGTAGATCAGTAAGCCAAGCAACCATGGGATTCATACCCTTGCAGGATTGGAGTCCTGTGTAGCAGCAGCAATGGAGCAATTGCAGTTGAAGGGAAATTCCTCATGGGATCAGTGTCGTTATAGTTTTTCATCAATAAATATACAACCAAAAATCAGAGGGATTGTTGCTGCTGCCTTCATGGATATGAAGGCGGCTTTTGATACTGTACCTCGTGCCAGATTGTGACACAAGTTAAAATTAACATCTATTGACAAGACACTTTTGGCTGTGATTGAGATTCTGTATTCTAACTCCACTGCACAAATCCGTTATGGGTTAGATGGACAACTTTCCCACAAAATTTGCCTACAGCAGGGAGTGCGTCAGGGGTGTGTGCTGGCTAAAGGTGGGCACGAACCTAAATACGACCCAAAAAACTCTACAAACCAGGCCAGTTCAGGGTTCACGAACCAGCGTTCATGGAAGCTCCTTTTCATGGAACTTCCACGAACTGTATACTGGTTCATTGGGTCGTATTTACAGGGGCAGTTTAAATGGCGGCAGGTCCCTTTAAACTGCCCAAACCTCAAACTGAACCAAACCTCCTGGTTTAAACTGAGGTTTAAACTGAACCAAACCTCCTGGTTCGTTTTTTGTTGTTGTTCCGTGCCCATCTCTAGTGCTGGCCCCTTCATTGTTTAATTTTTATATTAATGATATGAATCCTGCTGTTTCAGGATTATTATTTTCCATCTATTTCCAATATTTTTAAAATTTTTGTTGATGCAGTTCTCCTATCAAGGACAACATCAGGACTGATAAAGGTTTTTGTCTCTTATTGTCTAGAAGAAAACCTGATGTTTAACTAAAATCTGAGGTCATTGTCTCTGGTAAAAAATCTTAAGCACATCATAGATGGTGAATCCATGATAATAACATCGAGGAGGTCCCCTATTTTAAATACTTAGGGGGTTGGTTTGACTAGAGATGAACTTGGTCAGTCCAAACTGCTCATGTTAAAAGATTAGCTACAGAGGCAACAAATATAATCTGTCATTTCTTTTATTCATCTTGGACTCGATATATCTAAGCTTGCCATTAAACTCTTCAATGCCAAGGCGATTGCACAAAGTTTGTATGGGGCTGGTATCTAGATCGATAAAATAGGGGAATCTTTTGATTCAATTCTATTTAAATTCTTATGTTCCATCTTTGGAATTGTAAACTGCATAGCAGCGGTGGCCCTCCAAACTGAACTGTGACAATCATGTTTTGAAGCTCGGGCTTGGCTGAAGGCTTTTTCTTTTAAAGATAAAATTATACACTCTGACATCCAAGAGAGCTACCTTGGCCTGATCAGAGAGGACTCTTATGTCTTCCCCTGGGATCAACTTGTAGAGCAATAACCTCAGCTCCTCAATCTTCCCTTGGACTCCCTTTACTCAGCAGACAGGAAGCTACGAGCGTAATTAAGAAACGTTTATTTAGAAATGATTACAACAGCACAATTTGTAGAGCATGATGTGTTTGGTACACTCAGTTAATTGGTAATCTCCCATCAAGCCAGCTTCCGGACTATTTATCATGTTTGACTGTTCCTCGGTATAGGTGTGCCTTTATTTTGGTGCACCTGAATGCCTTGCCATCTAGAGTTATGCAAGAGAGGTATTGTAGGGTATCGTACTCTGATAGAGTGTGTGATTGTGGCATAAGGTAGTGTGGATACTCTATATATCCAGTGACTTTTGAATGCAGTTATTTTTCCGAGGCATGAAACTGTTTCCTGTGTTTCAAAATGTAGATCATATGGAGACATTTTCTCTTTTATTAGTAGATAATAGTAGACCTGTCATTTTTATGCACTTGTGATTGATTTTCCAGCCATTTAAATGTGGTCTGGTTTTTAATATTGTAGTCTTCTTCAAACTAATTAGTTAAGAAGCAGTATGAGGTAGCATTTAAGAGAGTGTCATTTGGATGGTCAAGAGTCCAGTAGCACCTTTAAGACTAACCAACTTTATTGTAGTGTAAGTTTTCGAGAGCCACAGCTCTCTTTGTCAGATGCATCTGATGAAGACTAACACGGTTAATTCCTCTGGATCATTTAGACAGGTACAGCATGCTCCTCAGGGGGGTTCCCTGGCAAATGAGTCGTCCCCCCTGGAGATGGAACTGCAGACTTTGCCAGGGCACCACAGCCATGGCGGTGGCCAGCACCGCGTCTGTGCAATGTTGCATCTATGCAGGTGGTGATACAATTGGGAGACCTGGGACATGACCAGTGCAGTTTTGGTCACTCTGCTCAGTCTCCAATTCCAGCCTGGCTCCTGGAGCACCCTGCCTCAGGCAGCCTTCCACCAAGCAAATCCACCTCACTCGGATGCATGCTGTTCTAGAGATGGCTCAGTCTCTCCCCTCCTGGCCCCGGGGAGCAGCTTGCAAAAGCACAGGTGCTACGCTGGACAGAGAGAGTTGGCAACCCAGTTTATCAGAACTCTTCATGATTTGCTGTTCAATGAAGTCTGGGGTGTTCTACAAATTTGTGCTTGTCTGTTTGGAGTAGATCAATGCCCTTCCCTGCCCCGCCTCCTCGACCCATTAGGGCCACCCCTTCACATATTTAAGAGGGATGCCCATACTGTGGCCTTTCTGGAACCTCCGGACTCCCCATTTTGTTCAGCTGCAAAACATAGCAGAGGTCCAGTGGCATCTTGAAGGATGCCCCACACTTTGGTCCCAACCCCCTTCTCTCACACACACTCTGCTGGCTGCTGTTTGCAGCTCACACAGGCAATAGGACTGGTGGAGGGGGGGGGTCCCACTCTCAACCATATGGATACCATTCCCCCAGTGGGGGTGGGGATTCATCGCTCCCAACTTTTGCCTCCCCCCACCACTTACCTGCTCAGCAGGGGGGAAAGGCAGGGAATGGGCCTCCTGGGTGTGCTTCTGGGACCGGTGCAACAATGTCACTGATGTCATCACGCCATCCCAAGAGCGCTCCCACGCTCCACAGTGGGCTGATTTGGGCCCCAAATGGGCCAAATCGGGTCCATATGTGGTCCAAATCGGCCTGCTGTGAAACACATGTGCACTCCCTTGCGTAATATCACTTCCTGGAAGTGACATCATCATGCAAGCCTGGGAAGTGCTGGGTCCCCCCTCCTGCTGGGAGGGTAAGGGGATCTGGCAATTTTACTCAACCATATTACTGCTGGCATCTAATAAATGTTGCAGCTTGGCGGTGCAAATTCAGGGGATCCATGATGGATGCAAGGGAGCTGCTGCCATGAGGACGGCATAGAGGGGTTCTGGAGCAGCATCCTGGCCCAAACGATGGGTTTCCAGGGTTCCCATTGACTGGACTGTCCCATTCCCACTTTTGTTGTTTGCGCTGGTAAAGCATCAGCTCCAAGGCTTTAGATCCTGTCTCTCCATGTGGGGATCGAACCAGGAGCCCTGGCTATGCTATGCCAAGCCTGCCTCCCTTGAATCTGACTTTTTGACCCAGTGGTCAGGATGCTGGTTTGGGAGGAGGGGCTATGGGCTCACACCTGCGTCTGTCTTTTCTTGACTTTCTGTCTTTACTTTTTCAGAGGAAGGGGATGCAAGGTTCTGCACCCACCGACACTCACCTTTTTCAGAGTCCATTGTTGTTTCTTGTGTATGCAGGGGTGGATCTATTATGAAACTAATGAAGCTTAAGCCAGGGCTCCTAATCCTGGAGGGGCCCTGGAGCAACTTTTTTTTAATGAGCCCCTCCTCAACTGGCCACCACCACTGCAGCAGCCCTCAGGATTGCACTGCCCACGTCCTTGTGATAATAAGTTGTACGTTGGCAAATCTTGAACGCGCGTTGCAGAATATTCATCTTTTAAAAACAGGTACCTATTTGGCTCAGCGCTTTCTAGAGTACAACCACGGTCTAATGGACTTCACATTTGGGGCTATTTTTAGATCAGAACACCATAGTGGTTCAATGTAATTGAAAAGGGAGGCAGAGTGGATTTTGAGACTGACAGCTCTGGCCCCTCGTGGGTTAAATGAAAGCCTTGAATTGTTATCTCTTATATGAGCTAACAACTGAGTAAGATCATTACGCTTCTCTCTTTGAAGCTCTATTGCTGTGGAAACTTCTTTAGTTATACATTTTTACAGGTTATATTTTCCTAACTTATTCAAGTTTTAGAGTGATCTATATAATTTTTTTAAGATCTATGTTTCCACCCATACATGGCCTGTGTAACGTTCCTTTATTGTACCTGGATAATGTCTGAAAGACGTTCATGGATTTGTGCTTCTGGATACATTTATGCCCTTTTGACATATTCAGTGAACTGTCTTTTTGCTAAGGTTATTATTTTTTAGTGGTAATTTTTTCATGTTTTATTTTCATTCTTATGGATCTTCCTGGAGAAGCATATGTAAAACATGGAGAGGCAATACAAATGAATATAATAATTTTTCTTCCCACCACACCACTGCTGTTTGCTCTGTCTTTGGTGCAGCCCTCTTCTCCTGTACCTTAAAGGTTAACTAAATGTTATTCTGGCACAGAATAGAGCCCACTTCTTCCGATGCAATGAATGAATCTTCTCTTTGTAGATATTTTATGTAAGAGGATGAGAAAAACACAGCTAGGGCAAGGGGCCATTTCATGCAAGAAGGGCAGGTGAAATGTACTTACATGGAATTCAAGTAATCAAGAATTGTGCAGTGATAATTCCCTAGTTCTGCTATTAACTTGGGCAAAGAAGGTTGATAATCCACTTAGAGCCACAGCTAGAGCCGGATCTAGGGTTGCCGGTGCCCGGGGCAACCCTAGTCCGGCCTCGCGTGCACGCACAGCGCGCACGCACTCCCGGCGCGGCGTGATGACATCATTTTGGTGACGTAATCATGCAGGGAGCCGGAGGCAGCATGCAGGGCTGGGAAGCTGCCCGCACCATTCGCTTCTCCACAGGTGAATGGCGCGGGCGGCCTTGCAGCCCCCCGCGCTGCCTTTCGCCTGCCCCGCGGGACAGGGGGCGGCTGGCTTGCCACGTGCCCCCTGTCCCGCGGGGCAGGCAAAAGGCAGCACGGGGGGCTGCGAGGCCGCCTGCACCATGCGCCTGCCCTGAAGGATAGGGGGCGGCCAGCTGCCCCTCTTCTGTGGGGCAGGTGAATGGCGTAAGCAGCCGCGCTGCCCTTTGCCTGCCCTGAAGGACAGGGGATGTGCGGCAAGCCGGCTGCCCCCTTTCCCGCGGGGCAGGCAAAAGGCAGCGCGGGGGGCCGCGAGGCTGCCCATGCTGCTGCCTGTGCGCTCCGGCAGCTGGCAGCTGCTCCCGGCGCCCCCTCCCTGGTGGCGCCGGGGGCAGACTACCCCCCTGCCCCCCCTCGATCCGGCCCCACAGCCCTGATTCAAATGCCCCCCTCCCCACATCTGTTTAAAGTGCACCCAGAAATCAGATTATAGATCTCTCTCCTAGCACCTTTAGTTTTTATGCTTCTTGATGATAACGGCAAAGCTCTATTTTAGTATTGTCGAAGGCTTTCATGGCCGGAGAATGATGGTTGTTGTGGATTTTCCGGGCTGTATCGCCATGGTCTTGGTATTGTGCAATGCCAAGACCGCGGCGATTCAGTCCGGAAAATCCACAACAATCTATATTTTAGTGTTTTAGACTATAATCACAAATTCTTTGCACTTCTTATGTGCCCCCACAAGTCCTGCTGATAGACATACTCTGTAATTTCTAGACATGCATCTTGATTCAAATCAAGATTGCTGCAAGCAAGGGGCTGTCAATTTCTTGGGGCTCCAGACATCATCGTATGAATTCTGCATCTCTTTCATACCCTCCCCAAATCCCAGTGGAAATAACATTTTGTGGAGATAGAAATTCAGATTTGGGAATAAAATCCCTACTCAAGCTTGTTGCTGATAGCTAAGAGATGAGATGAACTGGTACAGAAAACATGGGTTTCTTTTAAAAACAGGAGCCATGTTTATTTAAAACTATACACGCTGAGGTAAACTGTGGACACAGTAGGTTTGCCAACCCCAAGGTGGGGCCTGGAGATGTCCTGGAATTACTACTCATCTCCAGGCAACAGAGAACAGTTCCCCTGGAGAAAATGGCTGGGGGCGAGGGGGGGGACTGTATGGCATTATACCCTGCTGACATCCTTCTCCAAACCCCACAGTCTCTAGGTTCCAACCCCCCAAATCTCCAGGAATTTCCCAACTTGGAAATGCCGACTCTAGAACCCAGATAAGTGAATTTCAATTTTTCTACAGTACATGAATTTAATAAAACCTTTTAAGGAAGACTTTAACATCATCTTGTTAAAACATTACACTTAATCCACAGCTCTCCACTGTAATTCAGTAACTATCTCAGGAGGCCAGATTGTTTCCTTAGACCACCCTCCTGTTTCACTTACCCTTTCACCAAATTCTGCTCCCTCACTACCACATTCCAACGTTCAAGTGACAAAATTTAACTCCCAGCTGACTAAACCAGATACCCATTCTTAACCCTGTTTCACAGCTCTAAGATGCTACTGGATGCTTGGAAACCACTCTCACGGGCTCCTCTTGTTACTAGGGTAATTTTTACTGTTATACCTGTCACAACAATCCCCCACCCCTCTATTTTTCTACCCCGAAGTTTCCCTGGGGAGCTGCTCTTTGCTCTGCTGGGAAAACTTACATGTGCATGTAGCCCATACTCATTTCCAAAGTAATGAAAAATGGGACCAAAAAGCCCATTAATACATTCTTTAGGGTGAAGAAAAAATGAGGGGGGGATTACATTTGTTAACTGGGATTTACTTTAGTTAGCAGATGCCTTGGGTCTTTAGTTGCCTTAAAATTGCCTATCTACTTGAAATTTGGCCCTAATTGAAATAACTGGGATCCAGGGCCGGTTCCAGGTTTTGGGGTGCCTTTGGCAGAGAGTACTCAGGGCCACCCCCATGCCCGCTACTAGGTTCCCCTTCTTGCCCTCCTGCCCACATCCCTGCACCTGCCTGTCTTTCTGTGCTCACTCACAAGTTCTCCCACCACCAGCAGTCACAGCTACTCTCACTGCCTGCACACCCTTTCCCCAAGAGTGCTGGGTGGTGGGTGCAGCTAGGAGTGCCACTGCCTTGGCTACCAGGAATGCTGGTGCTTTGTGCACCACCCATGAGCCCTTTTCCAGTAGTGGGCCAATCAGAAACCACTGGCCCTGTCAGCTGCCACGCCTTGCCATGTGTTGACGCTGGCCCTGATGGGACATTTTTCACTATCTTGTGTATTATCCTATGTATTATTAGGTGAATCTAATTACACTATCTTGTAATATGTAGTATTAGGTGAAACGAATTATTTCGTTTATCAAATGTAGATGAAAACAATAATGAAATGAAGAACATGTTGAGTGTTCATGACAAATTCATTATGAATAGCGCAGTGATACTAAATGTGGCATTTGTGGGCACTATTGTGCCTGCCTGCCAGTTTATTTTGTGGCACCTACTTGCTCCTAGGGGAACAATCCAACAAAACAGGAGAAAAAACAGGGAACCTTAGATTGCATCCTACCAGATGACTGATCAACAAAGCACATGGCTCATTACAGACAGGTACTTCCAGGATTGTCAACTCCAGGTTGAGAAATTCCTGGAGATTTAGTGTTGGATCCTGGAGATGGCCGAGTTTGGGGAGGGGAGGGACCTCTGTGAGGTATAATGCCATAAAGTCCACCCTACAGAACAGCCATTTCCTCCAGAGGAACTGATCTCTGTTGTCCGGAGATCAGTTGAAATCTGGGAGATCTCAAGTCCCTGCGTGGAGATTGGTAGCACCAGGTATTTCCTTTACATTTGTGCATCACTGACTTGACCCTAAACAGGCATGTCTTAGGACTTGGCAAATCCTCCCCTTGCTTTGGAAAATGAAAGCAAAGAGCTCATCTTGTTCCCTTTGGCATCATTTTATTTTTATTTGGCCCTTCCCCTATGATAGCCATTTCATGATGATGCCCGATGCCTTTTTCAAATTCCTGAAGTATCTGCAGGCACAATATGATTACTATCCTGCACAGGGCTTTTTTTCTGGGAAAAGAGGTGGTGGAATTCAGTGGGTTGCCCTCGGAGAAAATGGTCACATGGCTGGTGGCCCCGCCCCCTGATCTCCAAACAGAGGGGAGTTTAGATTGCCCTCCACACCATTCGGCGGTGCAGAGGGCAATCTAAACTCCCCTCTGTCTGGAGATCAGGGGGCAAGGCCACCAGCCACGTGACCATTTTCAAGAGTTTCTGGAACTCCGTTCCACTGCATTCCAGCTGAAAAAAAGCCCTGATCCTGCATAAGAGGATATCAGCATTATCTGTAACTGACTGCCCAAAAGTACAGGATAATGTGGTGAAGTGCCAAGGAGATTAGTTTGACTGGATAGGATTTAAGAGGTTTATTGGAATATACAGTAGGATGACTTCATTTTCAACTTTTTTGTTGTTTATTTATGTATTTATTTGTATCCTACCTTTTCTCCTCCATGGAAACTCAAAGCAGCTTACAGCATTCTCCTCTCCTTTATCTTCACAATAACAACCCTCTGAGGCAGCAAGAGAGAGTGACCAGCCCAAGGTTACCCTGTGAACTTCCATGGTAGAGTGGGAATTCAAATCTGGGTCTCCCAGATCCTGGCCTGACATTCTAGCCACTACACCACAGTGGCCCTCCATTATGGACTGTTAACTGTCTTTCCCCCTGAACAACTTTTTGAAAAAACCCTAAACATTTAAAGAGCAAAATGCCAAGAACATTGTTGAGGTGTACCTCTTGCCAGGAATTAAATGATCTGATACAGGTTAGTTATCTAGATGCCTAGGGTTTTTAAAGTGCCTGTCTATATCTAAATCAGGCTTAACCAGAATCATCCAGAACCAGGAGCAAAGCTAGAGATGTCTGCATCCTCCTTGCCACCCCTAAGAAGACCCAACCTCCTTGTGTTCTCTACAGCTGAAGTGAACAGATGACCTAGTTGTAGGTGTCAGATGATATCATTGCAATTGGTGGATAAGAGAATCTGTATGTTGATGTTGATCATTTGCTATTGCTCAGGTTTATTTACTTCATTTATACTCCACCTTTTCTCCCCAGTAGGGATCCATAGTCAATTATATCATTTGTCTCCACTGTATCCTCACAACAACTCTGTGAAGCAGGTTAACTGAGGGTTTCTGGTTTAAGGTCACTTAGCGAGCTTCCATGGCAGAGCAGGGGTTTGAACCTGGGTCCCGAGAACTGAAGGCAACACTCTAACCACTACACTGCCCTGGCTTTGTTCTTAACCTTTTGTTGTATTGTATTTTGTTGTGCTCTATTAAATATTATTTTAGTGGCCTTTGGTTAGATGATATAGTTTACAACTGAAATCAGCAAGACTTATTTCCAGATCAACGTGTATCAGATCAGATCTCATAATCAAATTAAGTATGTACACAAATGTTAGTAGAATGACAGCCATAAGCCATATTCCTACAGACCAATTCCGGCGAAGGGAAAACATGGGCGTATACAGGTGACCTTATCTCACTGTGATGGAAGAAACCATACCCAGCTGTGTTTTCCCTTTCAAACAACCCTTGATCTAGCCCCTCCCCTCCCAGGAGTGGACTTGGCAACCTTAATAGCCATCAAATCTGACTACAGAAAACCAATCTTACGTTTACAATATGATAATGTAGGGTTGCAAACTTTATGTCAATGTCATGGAAAGCTCCATCTACTGATTTCTGCAGATCAAGGGGCTGCTGGCAAGCCAAAGGGAACCCACTGTTTCTGACATCTCTTAGCTTCTCTGGAGGTGAATAGATCACTCAAGGTCAAGTTAACCTATCGAAATTGTCATACTGATGTCAGAACCAGAGTTTCATGACTCTCCTGTCCCAACCACCAAGATGGTACTTTAACCACTCAAAAGAAATATCTAATTCCAAACCAGGATCTAGAGTGTGGATCAAAAATGCATACCCTGGGCCCAGTTACTGAAAGGGGAATCCTGAGCTTTGCAAGGAAAAGACCTAAACTTTAAAATGGGGGGGGGAGGTAAAATTCCACCAAAGGAAAAACAATGTGTGCACAGATGAGACTTTTTAAACATGCCAAGCAAGATCTTGAAATCATGGTCAGCAGCAATATGGTAACTCTATACATGTCATTTTTTGTCTAGTTCTAAAAGCCAAGCAGAGGAGCTGCTGACTCCAACAGTGATTTTAAAAAATTATTTCAGGACTGACTAAATTAGTGTTTTTGAGTTCTTAATTTATGGTTTGTTTATGGTTTATTTATTTATGGTTTATTTATTTCTATGCCACTTTTCTGCCACCGCATTCAAGGTGGCTTACCGTTCAAAATAATCGCCTACAATACAGAAAGGGGATAGGAAAAGGTAAACAAGAATACTGAGATACGAGCTCTTAGGCACAAACAAGATGGTCCTGAAATGCCTGACCCTACTCTATGGTTGCCAGGTTCAGGTTGGGAAATTCCTGGAGATTTTGGGGGTAGAGCCTTGGAAGAGGGGAGTTTGGGGAGGGGAGGGGCCTCAGTGGGGTATAATACCATAGAATCTACCCTCCAGAGCAGCCATTATCTCCAAGGGAACTGATCTCTGTGGCCTGGAGATCAGTTGTAATTCCAGGAGATCTCCAGCCACCACCTGGAGGTTGGCAAACTACCCTACTCACTTTATTCTTTTGTTTAGAAAACGTGTCTGCTGCTTCTCCAGAGGTGCTCAAGGTGGCCTTCTCTGAAGCCACACAACAGTTGCAGAGAAACAAATCTCCCCAAACTCCACAGGTCCTCATTTGGACTGGGGCAGCGGAGGGTCCTCTGCTTTCTCCTACACTGTGTTCCTGAGCTGTAAAGGCCCTGGGATGTCCTATTTACCTCCTTGGAGGACAGCATGAGCACTGAATACTATATGTGCAGCCCCAAGTAGACAAATAAGGCTGTAGGTAGTGTTGCCAGCCTCCAGGTAGTGGCTGGAGATCTCCTGGAATTACAACTGGTCTCCAGACCACAGAGATCAGTTCCCCTGGAGAAAATGGCTGCTTTGGAGGGGGGACTCTATGGAATTATGCCGTGCCAAGGTCCTTTCCCTCCCCAAACCCCACTTTCTCCAGGTTTCTCCAGGTTTCACCCCCCAGATCTCCAGGAATTTCCCAACTTGGAGCTGGAAACCCTAGCTGTAGGCCTGTTTCAGCTTAGAAAAATGGCCCTTGGGTGTATGGGGGTGGGGGGAGACAGGCTCCTCCTCCCCAAGACCCCAGTATGAATCAGGACCTGCAATTAGGCCTCCAGCCTCCAGAGGGATCTTGGAGTTCTCCCAGAATTACAACTGATCTCTTGACAACATGACTTGAAGAAAATGGCTGCTTTGGAGGGTGGATCCCAGAGGGTTTTTTTCAGGGGATATATACTGGTATGGAGTACTGGCACCTCTTAGGTTGAGAGGGGAGAATACATTGAGTACGGGCACCTTTCTTTTTTGAAAAAAAGCATTGATGGACTCTGTGGAATTATCCCCCACTATTATTCACCCTTCCCAGTCCTGTTCACATGGCCAGCAGTGGAGGAGAGGTGTGGGGGTGGGGAGAAACGCGTGCACATGCTCCTGAGCTCCCCCTTCTTATAAGCATCATGGTGCATGTTGAAACAGAGAAGAGTGAAAAAAAACCCTTTGGGAGCAGTTTTCACTCAGCTCAATTTCACCACAACTCCTGCCTTCATCCCATTGGAAAATGAGCATAACAGAGGAGGGAGGAGTCACTCTCCTTCCTCCGTCGCACTCATTAACCAATGGGACAAAGGAAGGAGTCACAGTACATGCACATTGAAGACGAGCTGTGTGGAAATTGCCTCCAAGGGGCAGGGGGTCTTTCACTCGGTTCCATTTTAATGCGCACCAGGATTCCTCTGTGAAGGGGAAATGCAGGCGATTGTGCGTGCTATGCACACACACACAGGTTAGTCCCCCAAGGTCCTCTGCTCCCCAGCCCTCTGCACCCCTGCTTGGTCCATTGGATCCCTGGCAACCTACATGGAGGTCCTTCCCCTTCCCAAACTGTGCCCTCCCCAGGCTCCTCCTCCAAATCTCCAGGAACGCCCCAACCTGGAATTGACAACTCTTAGGGAAATAAGTTCCTTGCAACTATCGTGTTGCTGTGGGGAAGGTTAGGAGACCTCCTGCGCAACTTGTGGACAAATACATTTTTATTATTTTATCGTCCACATTTCTCATTGAGACTCCTGGTGGATTATACAATATCTGCATTATAGGTCAGGCTTTAGTTAATTCATGTCATGGTTACATAATGAGAAGAACAGGACACAGTTTGTAGGATGGAAGGGAATACCCAAATTACAGGTTGTTCAAGTCAGAAGGACAGGGGAGCCTTTACGATCTCATTTCTCTCTGAGGATGCTAGTTGGACTCCTGGTTCCAGTGGACTGAGGGGGGGTGGTGGTATCATTCTCTCAATGTATGCAGGCAAGGCTGAGGCTGAAGGTCCTTTGGTGAGGTCTTAGGTAGGCCAATAAAGAGAGGTTCCACTTTGGCCACATTTTTACCAATGCTCCATATCAACCCATACTGGCTTATTCTCCCCTGGGTAGGATTCAGCCCATGGTTTCCAGGTTGCAACCTGATGAATATCCCCTTTGATGCCTTGACGCAAGTGAGAGGCAAGGCATCTGGGTCTTCTCTCAGCTGGGTCCTCCCAACTCTACGGTCTACCCATGTCTCTGCCCTACCTCCTATGAACATAAGCAGCTGCCTTATACTGAATCAGACCAGTGGTCCATCTCGCCCAACACTGTCTACTGACTGGCAGCAATTCTCCAGGGTCTTCGGCAGAGAAAAGTCTTTCCTGCCACCTAAGACCCTTTAACTAACTGAAGACACCAGGAGATGAACTTGGGACCTTGTGCGTCCCAAGCAGGCTCGTCTCTACCACTGAACTATGGTCCCTCCAGCAGAGCCTGGTGTCCTCCTTGAATTGGTGGGCAAGGAGAAAACAGCAGGAGAAAAAAATTACTTACTTATTACTTCATTTATATTCTACCTTTCCCTCACAGACTAAAGGTGAATTACAGAAGTTAAAAACTGACAACATAATAAAACCCTAAGTAAAATAAAAAAAAACAAAACATGCAATAAAAGCTATCTGGAAAATTTTCCACAAACATTAAAACTGATTTTAAAAACTCACACAAGATATAAAAATGCCCTGCTAACAGTTCCGTGTTGCGCATTCTATGGGATGATAGTAAAGCAGGAACCTTCCTGGCCTCTTCAGGCAGGCCGTTCTACCGTTCCACCAAGTGGAAGCTGGTACTCTGTGCCAACAGAAGTTTAGCAGATTCTGGCCGATTCTGCACAGCTTACCTGAAGCCGGGACGTCTTCCGGCATGTTCCGCAACGTCCCGGCTTCAGGTAAGCAATGTGGAATCGGCCTCTGTATGTCCTACTGCTGTTAAAGGCACAAAAGGAGTAGCTATTAAGAAAGAAACCAGGTGACAACCCTATTTCAAAGCAAAAGGCTGGCAGTTTGCTTTGTCATGCTTCTCAAGACGTTTCATAGCCCAGGTCCTATTATTTATGGCCAACAGGCTTACTAAACCAAGTAGGTTTATAATGCAATAAAGCATTGTTCAAAATATTTAATGATACAAAATGCCACATGAAAGGATAAAAAGATGAACGTATGGAATGCAATATGAATCACCACCCAGATAAGCACAACAACAAAAGGTTTTTAAAAAATACTTGCAATGAGAACCTCACCCAGTGTGCTTACACAAGCAAGGTGAAGAAGGTTCACAAGTTCAGGTATAACTTGCCCCGGAAACTGTCACAATCCCTAAAGGGGAAACTACACATTAAACGCATGCTCTTGGAAGCAAAAATGCTTTGAAGTGGGGGTGGTTCTGCACAGAGAACTAGGGGGGTTAGTACTTTCCCAGTCTACCCCTGCAAATCCGCTCCTCCACAAATAATTAGCCCTTTATGGGTATCTATAATCAAGTATTCCCTATCAGAACAAAAGCAAAGTGTGTGTAATTTATATGCCCAGACATTGGAACTAGAAAGTGGGAGCTCCATGTGAACAGCGAAAGAAGTTCCAGATTGGGGCTCCGCAACTCACTCCCAACTGGCAGCTGACCATCCGTCCCCACCACCACCATTTTTTCTGCCTGAATGCTTGCTTTCTCATCTGATCTTGATGGCAAATGAAAACTGCCTTATGCTGAGCCAGACCATTTGTCTATCAAAGTCAATATTGTCTACTCTGATGGGCAGCGACTCTTCAAGGTCTCAGGCAGAGGTCTCTCACACCACCTACTCCCTGATCCTTTTTAACTAGATATGCCAAGGGTTGAACCTGGGAACTTCTGCATGCAAAGCAGAGGCTCTACCACTAACCTGCATTGCCTCCCAATGCCAGAAATTACCAGTTTAGAGTGAGGGGTTCTTGGGTCACAGGTAAGAGGAAGAGTGTATTTGCACTCGTCTCTCCCAAGCCTCTTTTGCTGTTAAAATTGGAGCCCTTGCCTCACCTCTTTTTCTACATGATGATCGGGCAAGTGTGTTGGATCCACACGGCGTTGGATTCACAGCCAGCTTTTCACTCAAGGACATCTAAGCATGCTCCTTAGTACAGCCTTGATCCCCAGGGCTGGCGCATCCATTGAGGCAGGTCCGGCAGCCACCTCGAGTGCTGAGGTGCTGGAGGGGGTGCCGGGGAGCGGGGGGCACATGCCAAGGAGCTGGCGGCGGCAGCGCTGGTGGCTGGATGGGAGGGATGGGAGGCTGCTTGCACACCACCCCAGCTGCCTGCTGCACCTGGCCCGCAGCTGCTGCAGCCTCCCAGCCCTCCTGCGCAACTGCCCTGCGTAGCTGCCACTGCGGCCAGCATACACCCCCCTGCCTGGCACAACAGCCACAGACCAGGCACAGCAGGCATCCAGGGCGGTGCATGGAGCAACGGAGTGAGAGGGCTGGGAGGACACACGCATGTCTCCCCAGCTGCCCGCTGCGCCTGGCTGGGAGGGTGCGCCAGCGGCCACAATGCGGGACAGTCTGAGCAGGCAGCCTCTCAGCCCAGCCACCCTGCGCTGCCATTAGTACACAGCTGCAGGCCAGGCGCAGCAGGTGGCCAGGGCAACCGAGCGGGAGGGCTGAGAGACCACCAGTGCGCCGACCCAGCTGTCCACTGCGCCAATGGGGCCAGCTCGCAGCGGCACGCTGTGTGATGACGTCAAATGCAGTCTTTTGTCTTTTTGATGGCTAAAGGGAACCACTTCCTCCCTTTCTGACCAGTGGAAAAACTGGCTGGATCCCACCCCCAGCAACTCTACATGGCTTGCCCTGTGAGCTCACAGTTAAGAGGTCAGAGCTGAGCATGGGACTATCGGCTTGACTCTTAAACCACTTCACAACACTAGGTCTCAGTTACTCTGACCAAAGTCACAATGTGTTCTTTTCTTATATATAATTGGCCAAGAAGAAACACGAAGAATAATAGCTGTGTGCTCTGACTGAAACGATATTCATCTGGTTCAGAACACCTGAGCAGCTGCTTAAAATAGCTCCAGAATAAAGGCAGCTTAATTTTTTTCAGCACTAACAAACTTCTAAATTGTGCCCACATTTAATCTGTAAATAACCCTTTCCCTTACAGCTATCGTATGGCAGTTTTGATACTATTTCCTGCTTCTTGATCTTGTACCCACACGATAGGTTTTTAAATCTTTATTGTGAGCAAGGAGATTTTGCAGATCTTATCTGCCCTTTTTAATTCTCAGAGTACAACTTCTGAGGCTTATTATTCTCTCCTAGCATCTACTGTCAATTTCACTACAGGCAAAGTTGAACATTTAGTGCAAGAGACCATCATTAATAGTTTTTTTAAAAAAATAATAATGTTACAGCTCAGTGCTAGTCTGTGTGGGATTGGGTGTACTAGGGACTGAGTTGCTAGTAGCGCATCACCTTCCAGCATAGCATCAACAACCAGAGCCATTTTTGTACCCTAACACCTACCAATGCCGCTGTACCTGTAGCCTAACAGCCACTGAGATTGGCCTGCAACGTCCAACTGGTAAATTTCCATCTGTGACGACATTTGAATTCGTGACCTCCCAGATCACAGCACTGCAGTATGGCCTGTCCTAATTGTGTTGCATACAACGCCACTGCAGTTATGTTGGCACAAGCCAGTTTGTAGGATTGCAGGGCCAGTTATATGCTTTTTTTGGAAGGTGCATGCTGTGGTCTCATATCTGTGTGTCCTCCTTCTCTTTGGTTTCCTGTGCTCCCAATCACAGACAACCTTTTCTTTGTTGCTATGACCTTTTTTTGATCTTTGCCATCCTGGCTTCCCTTGAGCTAAATTTGTCCACAGAGACTGATCGACTCCATATTTTTTGCATTAATATGCTTGGTTTCACAGGATCACTGGCAGTGAAGGAGGAAGCCAAGAAATACACAATGAGACTTCAGGCAGTAATCTGTAAAAAAACTTTACTGGTTTTTGCAGAGGAATGAAGAGCACTGGCCTTTAGAAAAGCATTTTGCTAAGGGATCTTAAAAACCAACATGGAATAAAAGAGAATAAAAGGAGCCCCCTTCTCTTTTACCCATTGTTCAGCATGCACAATAACCTATTTGATACAAACAGGCCCTTGATGCAACATATATTGAACTGTGGATTTCTTGCAGTCTCTGGCTCTAAGT
This sequence comes from Eublepharis macularius, assembly GCF_028583425.1. Taxonomy (NCBI): domain Eukaryota; kingdom Metazoa; phylum Chordata; class Lepidosauria; order Squamata; family Eublepharidae; genus Eublepharis; species Eublepharis macularius. Next base: position 25,324,744 of record NC_072792.1, on the reverse strand, counting down.
ACCCAAGCTAATTATAACATTTTAGTTTATGGTTGTTTAAATACTGATAATTCTTAGGCTGCTTTTATTTTGGTCAAATCCACATTCACCCATTACCCGCATGTTTATCGGATATCTTCCGTTTGCCTCCAATCTGCGATTTTTTCCTCTTCGTTCACATTCCTGCTTCCAATCCGTCTTTCTCGCGCGTCCGTCCGGTCACATGGCAGCTCGAAAACCGCTTTTGGGGGCGGGACCTTTTTTCCCGCCCATTTTTTTTATTTTTTTGAGCGCACTTTCCCATTATTTCAATCTTGCCTTATAAAGAAACATCATTGAAGATAATGATGCCTCTCTTTCCCCCACTGTCAGCACTGATGGCTCTCTCCCGTTTCTTTTTTGGAAATCTGGAAGCATGTGGGAAGTTTTCGTGGGCATTTCCTATGCAGGACAGTTCAGTGCCTGAATTTTACTGGTTTCACTTCCTTGGAGTGTCATTATTTTGATATTTCGTAATTTCGATGTTACAGTAATATAAAATAAAAAAAATAAAAAAACAGTTAAAAAGGAAGCTTCACGAGTCCGTTCTGAGGATGGATTCACCCCAAAATGATTTTTCAAACTACCAGATTTGATTCAGAAACAGCATAATCAATAAATCCAATGCTATGAAGTCAAAAACAGTCTTTTGCAGACTACGGAGCACTTGCAAGTTGAATCAGCCAATAGGAACTCCCGGAACGGCTGGAGAGACAGGAAGGGGGGTGGTTTTGAAAAAAACCAGGTAAATTGCGCATTGGCCCATTCACGGCCACTGTGAAACTCCCGTTGAAAACCTGTGACCACATATTTGGGAGAAATGCGAATGAAATGCGACTGTTTAATGAGGTAATGTGACCGGCACTCAGGATTGCGTGGGGAATGCGGGGAACAGGCGACTTAGAATGAGTAATGTGGATTTGACCTTTATTGTATCTTTTTACTTTGTGAGCCACCTTGAATGTGTCTCTGGAGAGGCAGCATAAAAATAACTAAGAAAATCAACCCTGCTTTTAAAGTGCAGCTGGCATGTTTCTCCTGGTGTTATTTTGAGGATGCTTGCTACTAACTTTGAACAGAGGATATCTAGCTGTGGTGGGTGCTGGAGAGGGAGGATATGGTTGTTCATGAAAATTTATAAATCAAAATGGAGGTCCTCTCCGAGTTGGTAATATCTGGGAACCATCGCTTTAATGTTTTGTAGTGTCGTGTTTGTTTGCATGTTAAAGAGATTAAGCTAAACTGGAAGAAGATGAGAAGATTAATCTAAACTGGAAAAATGAGTCCCTGGTTATTCAGGAACTCCTTTCTCACATAGAGAGTTGCCTTCAGATTATGGATTTTAGTAGTAAGTAGTAAAGGTTTATTGTGTTTAGCCATAGGCCATTACAAGTCACGAATAACAAGAATAAAAACAGAAACACGTTTGAATAAAATGGATGTGACATAATCAAAACAGTAAAATTTAAAACTAAATAAAACCAATCAGCCACAGCTTACGGATTTTATAAATAGCCCAACAGTCACAATTTCAGTTGGGTGGAGTTAGATACATGTTTCACATTTTACATCAAAAGTGACAGCAAGCTAAGGGACGTGCGGAGGTGTGATTCCAAAGGCTTGGCATTCACATTGAATGTTAAACCTGAGGTCAGGTTAAGGATTAGTCAATTAACAACCTTGGAAACATTCTTTAGTTTCCCTGGATGATGCAAACAAACCCAAAGTAATTCATTTGAATACACTGAGACAAAAAGAAAAAGTGTTCCTGAACGAGTTTAGAACATGTTTGACTCTACTATGGCGATGATAACCAGTGCGGATGAAGATTTATTAAAGCAGCTTCCAAACAGCCAGTGTGAACCTTTGTCCAACGGAGAACAACAGACATAATACAAAAAGGACTCATAGATGGTTTCTCAGTTACAGCGTAGCTTCGTCCTGGCTTTGTAACCAAAATGAATACTGAGCATCCCAGCAAAGTGAATAGAGGCTGCTTAGTTATCAATTTTGCTACCCCCCCACCCCCCCCCACACACACACCAGATAGACTTTCCAACTAAGGCATTTTTCATTCATTCATTCATTCATTCATTCATTCATTCATTCTTAACTTATTAACTATCAAAACTTTTTTTTAAAAGTCCAATACTATGTGCAAGATTTTTTTGATAGGCAGCTAAAAATATTCCGATTAAATTAAAAATATTCCAAGAATTAAGGAAGACGTTTCTTGATGACTTCATAGGAAGTGTCCATCTTTGCTGTGGTCAGCTGGTTACAGTTGCAGACATGTATTTTTCAGAACTCGGTGTGCTTGGATCAAATGTGCTCTGGGCTCTTCCAGATCAGTTCTATTGCTGTAAACTGTTACACCTGCCTTCATCCTAGATTCCGAGTGCTTAAACTAAGGGAGCACTTCTTCAAAGTGCATTGCTGTTGTGACACAGTGTTCTTCCTTGTTCCAGCCACTCCTTTGTCAACTGAGTCTGTCATTTACATGCCACCAATTAAATCCCTATCAAGTCAAATATCTGAGGGAAGGCGGCATCATAGAGCCTGATCTCACCAGATCTCGGAAGCTAAGCAGGGTCAGTACTTGGATGGAACCACCAATGAAGACTCTGTGCAGGAAGGCAATGGCAAACAACTACTGCTTCTTACTCACCTCAAAAGCCCCTTGCTGGGTTTGCCATAAATTGGTTGCAACTCAAAGGCACATACGCAAAAAACGCAAGTCAGATCTCGGTTACTGCCTTTTTATATATATATATAAATTTTTATTTTAATTACTAACATCAAAACTACAAACAGAAAAAGGAAAAAGGAAACAAGGGGAGAGGGAAAAATCAACATAAGAACACAGACTACAACTACAAGTATTGAATTCCCTTCATAATACAATTATTTAAAGTTAAACTTTCTAATACGCTATTAGATTGGTAGATCTTATAAGATACGGACTACAGTCAGGATCAGGTCTTCTTCCCCCCCCCCCCCCCGCGTCTCGATCTCAGTTCTCTTTGAACAGCTACAATAGCTGCGCTCACTCCCTTCTCCCCACTCCCCCCTTCAGATTCTGGATCTTCTTCTTGCTCGAACTCTTGATGATTAAGCACAAAATCCCTCAGCTGTACTTCCGATATTATCTTGTAGGCTTGGTCTTTATATCTAAACCAGATGCCTTCCAGAAATAACCATTTATATTTTATATCACGCTTTCTCAGAAGAGCTGCAAACCTTTTGTATTTGAATCTTCTTTTCCAAGCTAAAAATGGAACGTCCTTCAATATCTTAACCTTGTTGCCAAGAAAGTCCAAGTCCACGTTAGTCGAATTGTATAAAATGGTGTCCCGAGTCTTCTTAGATAAAAAATCAATAATAATCTCGCGAGGCAGCTGACGCTTCATTGCATATTTTGAAGATGTCCGACGGACTTCCAGAATATCGCTTTTTAACTCTTCTTTAGTTGCCTTTGCGAATGACGCCAAAAGTTCCGACACCAAATCCTTTAAATTTTCACTTTCCTCCTCCTTCACATTCTGTAAACGCAATACCGTCTGAGCACGATCCACTTGTAGTCCTATCAATTGATTCTCCAAAAGCTTTACTTCTTTGTTTGTAGCTCTCATGAGTGTTGCATTTTCACAAGCAGATTCCTCTGCCTCGAGCGCTACATCTTTAATGGTTTTCACTTCATTTTCAACTGAACCAACCCTTTGTCCGATTTCATTTAGCTTATCAACAAAGGGCTTCATAGCTTCAACGACCGACCGTTTAACCACCTCTTCAAGAGTCTCTCCCTTCCCCTGCAACGCAGCCGAAACCGATTTGCCCACAGCAGGGCTCTGCTTTTTCGTCGCCATCTTGGGGGGGGGGAGTCCACCAACTAAGTTCCAAAACTCAATGAAGGGGAAGATATCCGAACCTTCTTAAGCTTCAACTCCCACCAATCCTTCACATACGCTTAGAGTAACAGAAGGGATCCGCTTACTTACAGGCTTTTCACCTTAAATCTGCTTGTTGCCGTTCTCCATGGCCCGGCAGCACGCGATGTGCTGCGCAAGTCTGCCGGCCTCCATAGGAGCAGACGGGCTATTTACCCCCTGGATCGACTTCAGGGGGCTCATCCCGCAGCACTCCGGACCCTGACCCCCTACCTGGGAATCCTAGGGGTTAACCCTTACAGGTCAACCACCTGGTCAGGCTGCTCGGCCACTTCCTCCCGGACCTGCGGAGAGGAGCGTCCGACATGGCCGGGAAAATGGAACCGAATCTCGGTTACTGCCTTTTTGATTGTGTTCCGCTTGGCCATCTTCCCTCCCCCTTCTGATTTCATGTCTTTCTAGTTGAAAAGAAATACCTACTCACCCACCATCAAACTATGTCTTGTCCTTTGCTACCCAATACATCCGTTTTTATTTATTGTTACTTAGATATGCATATGCTGCTTTCCTCTTCAATTAAGCGTACATCATTCGCTCTTCTATTTTATCCTCATAACAACAACCCTGTAAGGTAGGTTAGGCTGAGGGTGAGTGACTGGCCCGAGGCCACCCAGCAATCTTCCATGGCAGAGTGGAGATTTGAATCTGTATCTCTCAGATCCTAGTCTGACACACACCACACTGGATTTCATAGCAACAGCCAGTTGGAGAGCCCAGTCCTATGAATCCATTTATGCTGAAATGTAAGAAGACCACTGCTCTTGGGGTACTGTTTGTCTTTTGTTCTTTTTGCTATCCCCTTCCTCTTTGGTGTCATCCCGTACTGAGGCTATTCTCTTCAACCAAATTGTTGCTGTGCCTTCATTAGCTGCCAGAATTAGAACAGAGGACCCATACATGGGTTGATTTGAACTAATTCATATTTTCTCATCCACGTAGGTTGGATGTATTAGGATAATGAATCTGCTTCCGTTTTTGTTTACCAGCATTGGCAGAAGGATACCTTCATCGCTTTTCTTCCCCATTTCAGCTGATTGGTACTATTATTCCAGAACAGCTTGTCATTACGCCATAGCTGGGTCAGTAGGACATCCCTTGCCCAGCACCCCCCCTCCCACCAGACATTACAGAGGAATATCAGGAATATCACCCTAACAGTAGAAATGGAATCAATTCAGAACGGCGTAATAACAACAACACTAAGCAGTTCAGAAATTGACAACAGGAACTACTTTCTTATGCACCAAAACACATCATCCAGACAGAGACCACGGTGAAACAGTAGTGGAAAGACCATACATACACTACAGAGATTGCAGTTTGATTCCTCACAAAAAAAAATTTAAAAAAATCACAGTCAAATACTTCTTTTAAAAAATGGGATCGTGACAGGGAAAACTCATCATCATTCTAGACCACCCTCATTGTAATTGTGTGTGCAAATTATAGTATCTGCTCTATATCTGATTAGAGTGAAATTACCCTAAGCCTGCAGGAATGCCCCTTCTTCAATAAACCGGATCCGGATGTTTCTGCATGAAACTGATCAGGCCTGATTCAGATATAGGCCTACACTTATGAAACCTTAGGTGATTTTCTCATATCAGATTATTAGGGCCAGATCTAGGGTTGCCGGCGCCCGGGGCAACCCTAGTCCGGCCTCGCGTGCATGCACAGTGCGCACGCACTCCTGGCGTGGCGTGATGACATCATTTTGGTGACGTAATCATGCGGGGAGCCGGAGGCAGCATGCAGGGCTGGGAAGCCGCCCGCGCCATTCGCTTCTCCGCAGGCGAATGGCACAGGCGGCCTCGCAGCCCCCTGCGCTGCCTTTCACCTGCCCCACGGGACAGGGGGCGGCCGGCTTGCCGCGCGCCCCCCTGTCCTGGAGGGCAGGCAAAAGGCAGCACGGGGGGCTGCGAGGCCGCCCGCACCATGCGCCTGCCCTGCAGGACAGGGGGCGGCCGGCTGCCCCCTCTCCTGCGGGGCAGGCGAATGGCGTAAGTGGCCGCGCTGCCCTTTGTCTGCCCTGAAGGACAGGGGATGCACGGCAAGCCAGCTGCGCGGGGCAGGCGAAAGGCAGCATGGGGCCTGCGAGGCTGCCCATGCTGCTGCCTGTGCGCTCTGGCAGCTGGCAGCTGCTCCCGACGCCCCCTCTCTGGCAGCGCCGGGGGCAGACTACCCCCCCTGCCCCCCCTCGATCTGGCCCTGCAGATTATTTAATTCTTGGCAAGAGGTACACCTCAACAACATTTCTGGTTCTTTATAGGTATAGCACGTCATACTATTAGAAAATCTTTGCTTCCTTTTTATCCTTTATTACAACTCAACTATTTTGCGTCTCTAACATTGACTAGCTCTAAAGAAAATTATACTGTCCATTATTGCTGCACAGGTCATTAAAAGAGAGAAATTACATGAATCCATAGAAGTATTTCATCCAAAGATAAGCAGGTCACAAGCAAGGAGCCCCTTCTAAGAAGCACCCAGCCAATTTAAAGATAAAGGTAGTCCCCTGTGCAAGCACCGAGTCATTACTGACCCATGGGGGGACGTCGCATCATGACGTTTTCTTGGCAGACTTTTTGTTATAGGGTGGCTTGCCATTGCCTTCCCCAGTCATCTACACTTTACCCCCAGGAAACTGGGTACTCATTTTACCTACCTCGGAAGGATGGAAGGCTGAGTCAACCTTGAGCCGGCTACCTGCACCTGGCTTCCGCCAGGATCAAACTCAGTTCATGAGCAGACCTTGGGCTGCAGATATTTATAGTTTTTAAAAATCATCTAACAATAGTTAGCTGTCCCACTTGATAAGGGTGCTCATTCTTTGCCATCTAATTATAACTTCAAATAGCATACAATGTTATCTATACTTGTAGAAGAACAATCTGAGATTTTTTTCCCTGTTCCATTCAAGACTTTCTTGATTTTATCCCCAACATTCAAGAAGCAAATAGGCACCAAGAAATAGATAGACAGGCACCATGGCACCCACCATGGCACCCACTGGTGCCATGGAGGGGAGTGTTGGGGTTGGTCTAAGCCCTTAGACTTTTCAAAAATGAAATAGTGCACTGCAAGCTCCACGGGGCATCTTAGAGACCAACAAGATTTTCAAAGTGTAAGGTTTCATCATGAGTCAGAGCTCTCATCATCAGATGCTTGGAGTGGACTTTCTGCCATGGTCAGCAGGGACTTATAGCAGTTGAAATGTGACCTTGTTTCAGGACCAACCAACTCTCAACCAAATCGGTCCTCTTTTCTAGATGTGCAAAAGTCTATAGGACATCAGGCAAGAAACTGAATGGACCCTACCCTCCCAATGACAATACCGCCTTTGTGTTATGTTCTTTAAAAAGGTTCAAAGGAACTATCTTAGGGACTTGGAGCAAATGCAATTGCAATATAGTGCCTGACTGGAGACCCTGGATTGTTTTATTTATTTATTTGATTTTTATAGGCTTCAGGTGGTAGTTGCAAGTAAGTAAGTATGTATGGCAGTCAGTGGGTTTTCAATATGTACCCATCACCTATTAGTCCAGTAGTGTACTGAAATTTTCCTTGTACATGAACTGGTTGGTGGAGAGGTAAAATGGTTGAAGCCCTGGAGGAACCTCTCACACGCTTCCTTTCCATTTGTTTAGATCACAAAAATGTTGACAATAAGTGGTGTTAATGGGTAAGATCTGAGGAAGCTTTGCTCTAAGTCAGCCATGGAATGTTTGCAAACGGTGGTGCCGGCTGAGTACCCCTGGTTGTGCCAGTAACAGGAAGGTACAGTTCTTTGCCAGATCTGAAGTAGCTGAGAGTGGCAAAGTTTGGCCACAAGGTCTGCTGTGGTATCATCACAGCAAGCCAAGCGTCCTCCTTCAGTGGAGGCAGCTGTTTCCAAATTGATGCTTCCTGCAGAGACAAAAATCTCCTGGGCAAGAAAAGCAATACGATTAATTAAACTATCCCAATGTTTGTCTGTTTTTTTTTTTTTTTGCTATCTTCTTTTAAGACCCTTGTTGAGATTCGCTGATTTCTCTCATTCTGTTTTTCATCCTGGTGCTCTTTTGCTTACACTTTTTTTCTGATTTAGAAACAAACTAAGCATTTGGTGGGGGAGCATCAGGGTCTGTGAGCCTCGGCCTCGACCAATCATTTAAAAAGCAGCAAGGGGAGGGTACAAACTGGAGGGGGTGGGGCATGGGGGAGGGCTGCTTAACCCTTTCAAAGCCTACTGTTTCTCCTGTGCATTCCCTTTTTCCAAGTGCTTTTCCTCGGTTTGCATTCCTAGAAGAAATGTATTTGCTGCAGGAAGGAGAAACGCAAGTGGAGTCCAAGAGAAAGGGCTTAAGCATCCTTCCCCTATCCACCACTTCTTCCTTTCAAATTACACCCTCCACACATTCACTCCTTGTTCAGTGGAGACTATGGACCAAGCTACAAGTGACGAATGACACTTGAACGGCAAGTGAACTGAGAGGAATAGATGTGAGATTCCTCCCAGTTCACTTGCGCTCCACTTGCACTCCACTTGATCACTATCTATGTGATCAAGTGGAGTGCAAGTGGAGCGCAAGTGAACAGGGAGGAATAGACGTGAGTCTGTTCACTTGCCATTCAAGTGTCATTCATCACTTGTAGCTTGGCTCACAGCCTTCCAAGCCCTGAATCTCTGCTGGAGAAAAGCATCTATTTTGCCTTTAGATTAAGCCAGAAAATAATAATCCAGTCCTTCCTCTTTTTCTACTTGCATTTACCTTATTTAGCTTGTACACTGTGGGCTTGAATTGCTGCCTCTTTTGTACAGTACCTAGCTGACTTCAGTGTTTTAGAAATAATTGGAAATAAATTAATAATAGTAGTCCTGGAAATGTTATCTCTTTTCACACGGGCAAAGGGTTATTGGAACAAGACACACTGTTAGTAGGAACAGGTCAAGGAAGGGAGTTCATTAGTGTGCATCCAAGCAGGGAGAAGAAAAAGGAACAGCCTCCCAAGTAGGCAGCTGTGGGCAGGGAAGCTCATTGGCATCTGCTCTTGCAGAGATCGGCAACCAGGCCTCCTGCATCTTGGAATGGAAACAACGACATTCAAAGCCACATCGAATGTGGACCAAAATCTCAGGCTCTTCTTGACTTCTTTATACACAGCATCCCAAGTCCCACCCCATGAGCCTGCCCTTTTGTTAATCAGACAATTGTCCTTGCCGGATTTTTAACTGCAATCCCATGCAGTTACTTATTGATTCTAATGGCTGCATGCTGACAGCTTTTCCACTGGTGAAAGAGGGGCTCCTTTTCGACCAAAGACACTATGCTGAAGCTCATGGGACCTGCACGGATGAAACCAAGAAGGAAGGGGGCAGCGGGCAGTGAGGAAGGGAATCTGGCAAGACCGAGCAGATAAGTTGGCAGGAGCCAATTCCTTGGGATCAGGATGCCTTAACTCTGCATAGGATTGCATTTAAAACCATTTGAATTTTTTAAAAATGTCGTATTGGGGATATTTTCCAGATTTGGCACCTTTTTCTACCTTTTGTTTTGATTTTCATATCTAGGGGTAAATTATGACAGAAAGGAAGGAAAGTTAAGGAGCACACCTCAACAACCTCGATTTCTAACCACCCTGTTGCTTGGCACATGCCACCCATGGTTTTTCAGCCAGGGAGATAATTTTATGAGTCGTTAACTCTCCGTAAATTCTGGAAACGTTTTCTAGTATTCAAGCATGATTAGATATCCAGGGGTTAAAATTTCAGCCTTGACTTAGTGATGATGTCTTTTTCTGGTCAGCTGCACCCGTGCTCCGCACACACATACCCCTCCTCACCCCACCGTCTCTCTCTTTAATGGGCACGGAAGAGTTTGATGTGGCCCAACCATGGAAAAGAAAAACCAGTCCAGAAGAACAGGCATGACGACCCTGATGTGTTTCTGCTGGCTAGAGAACAAACAATACTGTCATCCAGTATTTAACTTATGAAATGAGAAATGGCCCCGCTTGGGATTTGTTTCCCCCTGCAAAAGACGGTTTGCCATGATTGAGTGTCTTTCGGCCTTGACAAACAAAAACCTTTTCGGCAGAACTCTTGGTGCTGCAACCCAATCTGGGATTGATATGATAAGCGATCCAATACAGTCTGGGACGCATCGATCAAGTCGTTTCATGGTGGAAAACCTTACTTTTTATGTCAATTCAGAGAAGTGGCCAATATCTCTGGGTCGTTAATGGCACCATTTCCTGCTCCGTGGCTCAAAGGGGGCAAGATCCAGATGCCAGTTGGACTTTCATTTTGTATGCTCTCAACTTTGGGCTGCAGTTCATAACAGGCTGGCTTCTGAGTTATCCATGGCAAGATTTGAGTGCAGTAACACCTTAAAGACCAGCAAGATTTTCGGGGTAAAAGCATTTGAGAATCAAAGCTCCCCTCTTCAGATACCTGAAGCTTACACCCGTCCCTGAGTTATCCATGGAAAGGTAAACTAAGGTAAAGGAGAACATCTTGACAGGCTGTTAGAGTGTGGCATCATTGCTCCGGCTCAATATATACATTCTTCCCACTATTGTCTCTGGAAAACCAGTTTTATTTTTTTTATTTTGTAAAAGAGTTGTCAGGTTCCGCCATGGGTGCTACTATGCTGGGCGCCGGCACGCTTGACCTTGATTCTGGGAAGCCGTCAGGGACAGTGCAGGCTCTTGCTCTGTGGAAGGAGGGGGGGTATATAGCACCCTTGCTCCCTCTCAGTCCCCTCGCAGGCCTGCTCAACCTGACAGAGTCCTGGCTGCCTCCCCTTTCTCCTCCCCTTCCAAAGCCTCTACCCTCCTCACCTCCTCTGGGCTTGCTCTTCTTCCTGTTCTTCCTCTCTCTCACTCCTACTTCTTCCAGCTTTCCCTCCCTCTCCCAAACTCCACCACACTCCTACACAATCCACCATGAGCTCTCTCCCGAGCCTGCCTTTATAGGGCTTCTCCGAACTCCCCCCTCCCTTCCTCCCTCCCAGGCTCTGCCCTATCCCTGATGCTCTCCAGCTGAGTATGCCCTCAGGTGTTTCCTTTCTCGTCCCAGTCTCTCCCTGCTCTCCTGTTCTTTCCTGCAGGGTGGGGCTAGCTGTAACCCAGCTGGTGGCAGTCTCAGGTGTTCCTCCTCCCCTCATTGCCTGCTCTCTTATCCTTTCCTGCAGGATGGGGCTGGCAGGGCCTTTCCAGGTGATGTGGCTTGGCTGCTTCTGCCTCTGCTCACGAGGTGCTGCCCTGGCCTCCTGGGTTCTGGCGAGTCCCCCAGGGTGGAGGCTGCTGCTGCTGGTTCCCCCTAGGGCTTGGGCAGGGGCTTCTTGCCCCTCTGTCTTGGTCTCAGCCCCCCAGGTAGGCCTGCATGCTTCCTGCCCTTTGGGGCTCGGCTGGGCTGTGTGCTCCTGGCAGGCCTCCCCAGCTGGCTCCTTTCCCCGCTCACTCTCTGCTGGCTGGAGGTGAGTCGCCTCCCCTGGGCTCTCTATGCCTGCAGCTGGGGTGCTGGTGGTCTTCAGGTAAGGGATCTGTGTCTAGTCCGGGGCGCTTGGGGTGCTCGTCTCCAGACAAGAGTTTTATTTAAAAAGAAAAAGACAATAGAACATGCATAAAAAAGCTTTGATAATCTACAAAGTGGTAGATTTAGGCTACAACAAAAAAGAAGCATATACAAGATATATAACCGCACAACTAAATTACAAAATACTACTCCTCTCCTCTTTAATTACTTATGCCCAATATTTTATACTTAACGTTCTATATTCAATCGTATACTTCATGTTTCATATTCTGAATTTTTGAGATATTAATTTTATAATTAATGTATGTCCATATTAACTATTCTTGATGATAAACAAGTTTTACATGTTCTTGCAATGTTTCCAAAACCTGTGAAACCTGTTTGATCAGACACAATGAGACAAATTGCAATGTGTCCTGGGCGACAATGGTTTTGTCATATCTCCTTCATCATTCGAGAAACACTATCAACCTAAGCCTATTCCGGGAAGGGCTTTTCTTTAATGCATTCTGTAGGATCTATTCCAGAGCTGGTGGCACAAGGTAAACATTAAACGTTTTGTAGGCTTTAAATCAATTTCCTCCTCCTTGTTTTACTAGCCTAATTGTTTTCCCGTTGCCTATGTTTTCATGATCTGCTTTCAGGACGGACAAAAAGAAGTAGTTCTTTACTCAATGAGTAATTCAATTGTGGCCGTCATTGCCAGAAGATGTAGTGATAGCCACTAGCACAGGTGGCCTTAAAAGGGGATTAGACAGATTGATGGAGGAGATGGCCCTCCAGGGCTCCTGGCCATGGCGCCTAAAGCGAACCTCCACATCCAGAGGCAGTAAACCTCTGAACACCAGTGCCAGGAGGCAACATCAGGGGATGGCCTTGGCCTCTGGGCCCTGTTTGTTGGTATCTCTTGGTTGGCTGCTGTGCGCTACAGGGTGCTGGTCTAGAGGGACCACTGGTCTGATGCAGCACTGCTCTTCTCACGTTCGTTGCTGCTGTTTTTGTACTGCTGATTTTTTTTCCCAAATTGATTGCTGTTTTAACATATAGGTGAGCAGGGCTTTTTTTTCTGGGAAAAGAGGTGGTGGAACTCAATGGGTTGCCAGCACAGGGGGCAACTCCTGGCGGGAAGTGGTGCCCCTGGTACCACATGTGGACGCGCAAAGTGCGCACATGCTTCCAGGACTGTGCAATGATGTCACTTTGGGTCAGCTGGAATGGGGGTGGTGGAGTTTTTTAAAGTTTAAATCGCCCTCAGTGAAAATGGTCACATGGCTGGTGGCCCTGCCCCTTAATCTCCAGACAGAGGGGAGTTTACATCGCCCTCTGCCAGCGCGGAGGGCAGTCTAAACTCCCCTCTGTCAGAACATCAGGGGGCGGAGCCACCGGCCATGTGACCATTTTCAAGAGGTGCCAGAACTCCATTCCACTATGTTTCAGCTGGAAAAAAGCCCTGTAGGTGAGTGTGGCTTTTCTATTGTGCTAGATTTAATTATTATTATTAATAATTTTTTATTGCCATTTTCATTGTTATAGTCTTGCTGTCAAGACTTTGAAGAGGCAGGGTCCAAATCTTCTGAATGAATAAAAAGCCAGAATGAACATATTTACTGTTTGTGTGTGCATGTGTCATCATGTCTGCACCCATCCATATCATTTATGTTTCTCTGATCAAATATATTGCTCTCATGCATTGTTCATATGATTGTGCTTTGTACTGTAGTCACATAATCAAGTACCAATGTTAACCTGCTTGAAAAGAAAAGTGCCTTGCTCCCAGAACAAGCAACCGTTATCTCTGAAAGTATGCTCGGTGACCTTGCAGCTATACTGTAACTCTTTACAGGGGAAAGAGGGAGTTTTGATTCCTTGTGATCTTCTGCCTTTCTCTGTCCAGACGAAGCTATTGTGTTCTCACGGAACTTTTTAGGATTTTTGCGCCTAAATGCTAACTGCTCAAAGGGAGGGGGGAACAATGCTCCTCATATCAATAGTGCATATGCTTGTATACTCATTCCTGCCAACCTATCCTATCTATGGATGTACCCATGAACTTAATAGATCTCTGAATAAAGACCTTTTCAACCAATGCACTGGAGTGCTTGCTGTGAGGGGTGTGGGGGTCTATCTGCCATGGACTGCTGTCCCTAGAACTGACATTGTGTGTTGTCAAGTCACAACCAACTTATGGTGACCTCAGCAAGGTGCTGTCAAGGCAAGTGAGAAGCAGAGGTGGTTTGCCATTGCCTTCCTCTGCAGAGTCTTCCTTGATGGGCCCCCATCCAAGTACCAACCCTGCTTATTTCCCAAGATTTGACAAGATCAGGCTATACCATGCTGCCTTCCCTCCCATTTACTGTTTAAAAGGGGTGAAAGTAACTTAAATTTTTACCAGTACTCTCTCTCTAGGGGGGCTCAGAGCACCAGATGGACAGTATCACTTCAGCCACTTTCTTACTCGTACGATGTACTGGCCTGTATAAGCTTGCGTTCAGGACCAGTGCCACCGTTGAGGCGGTGAGGCAGGGGCCGCGGGGCCGGAGGGGGTGCCGGAGGGGGTGCCGGGGGTGGAGGCATGCATCCTGCGCCGCCAGCGGCCAGCCCTGCACTGCCACCGGCCCACCCAGTGCCGCCGCCGCACGCCCCAAAGCGGGCACAGCAGCCACAGGCCAGGGACAACAAGTGGCTGGGGTGGTGCGCAGTGCGCGGGCAGCTTCCTCGTGCCACCCCAGCTACCCGCCACACGGCACTGCGTGATGACATCATCATGCAGTCCAGGTCACGCGCGTGCTATGTGCGCACACGAGGCTGGCCTCTGGTGCCAGAAACCCTGGCATTCACCCCTGCCATTTAAGCAGTAGATTGAAGATGGCCAGCCTTCTATGGCAAATTCTGTGCTCTTTGTTGAAAAGGAGTCAAGGCTGCCTGTCAGATCTTTGGTCTTTACTCCAAAATCCCTGAAAACAAAAGTGCCCATTCGCTGGGGGGAAATATCCTGGCAAAATTTTGTGGGAGAGGGAGGGGGCAGGCAGTGTCTAATCATCTACAGGTCTCACCACACGAGACAAAATACACTCAAATTACATGGGTAATTTGAATGTATTTTGTAATTCGAGTGGATTTGAGTGTAATTCGAGTGTAATTCAAGTGTATTTTTGTCAAACCACACGAGACAAAATACACTCGACCCTAAGATATCTGGTGGGGAAATTGTTGATAGGAGAACAGACTGGTTTTTGTCAAACCACACGAGACAAAATACACTCTAATTACATGGGTAATTCGAGTGGATTTTGTAATTCGAGTGGATTTGAGTGTAATTCGAATGTAATTCAAGTGTACTGATTTTGTAATTCAAGTGTACTGATTTTGGCTTTGCCTTTTCTAGTAAATATCCCAAAGAGGACAAAAGAGCCAGGTACTGTTGGGCTGGGGCTCAGTGGCAGAGCGTCTTCTTTGCAAGCTCAAGGTCCCAGGTTTAGTCTCTGGCATCTCCTGTTAAAATAGATCGGGCAGTAGGCGATGTGAACAACCTTTGCCTAAGACCCTGGAGAGCTGCTGCCAGTCAGAGTGGAAAAGATTGACCTTGGTAGACCGATGATCGGACTCAGTATAAGGCAGTATGATATAATGTACTCATTATATTTTATTGGGGAGGGGCCACGCCTCTGTAGTAAACCGTCTGCTTTGTATGTGGAAGGTTCGAGGTTTAGTCCCCAGCATCCAGGCTTGTAATCATGGGGGGCTTCTGGGGGCAACATCCTCTAAAATATATCATACTCTATTTCTAAATTCCCAGCTTTCATTTTTAAAATCTTAATTCTCAGCTTTCATTTTTTTAAAAAAAAAACACTAGCCCTTTTCATAATGGAGATATAAGGAGAAATGTGCAAGCTCCTTTTGACTGGATTATCTGGGAAGGAAGGGGAAGGGATGATGCATATTAGCTAGAACTTTTAATTCCTTTGTGACAAAATTCATTATCTTCTGCTCTATGTGGGCTCTTTCCTTCTTGCCCTCTTTAATGCCTGCAGCACTGAGAAAATTTGACAGAAAACTTGAATAAGAGTTATACTATTTGGAGGGTTGCCTCCTCTAATTCCAGTGGGAAATTTACCTCAGGAGTTTGTGGGGCTTTGGAAGAGGAGGCAGGCACAATTTCACTCAGCCTAGTATCTTGCTTTAATCATTAATTGTAAACCATCTTGGTGTAACTTGCCTGGATAAAGAAATGCATGCCTCTGAGCATGCACAGAATGTTTTATCGATGAATAACCACAGTTAAAGGTCTGTCTTCCAACCTCAAAATTTTAACTGGTATTAGGACTGAAGGGGCATAATGTTCAGGCATGTTTGAACTCCAGAACCTTTCACAAGAGAAAAAGAAGCTCTTTATACTATATAAAACATCCAAGCATTCTTAAGTCCCATCACTTTTATGACAGAAAAATAAAATCTTTGAGATGAAGATAATTCTGTGCCAGGAGTTGACAATTACCTGAATGCTGAGACTGCAAAACCTCTATACATGTGCAAAGGTTCATTCTCTGCAACTAGACACATCTGCCTTGCTATTGCTTCGTTAGCTGCCTCGAGACTGAGGAGGTAAGGCAGCACATGAATATTTAAAATAAGTAAACCATCTCTACCTTGCATTAGGTTTGGAGAAAGGGATCAGCAGGCAAGCGCAACTTGGGAATCTCCCGTTTTAGTAAGTAAAGCCCCATCTGCCCACTCCTTCCTTTCCCAACAAAGCTGCCCTGTGGCACCTTTTGAGAGAAGCACATAAGCCCGGTAACCAAATCCACAAAGGTTTCTCAGTTATGATCATGAGCAAACTATTTTTCCTGAACAGCTGGCAGTGCTCTGCACTGCAGGTAGGTGACTGGTTGTGATGCCCACTGCACAAACCAACTGGAGAGGGGAGGCAACGACGGGCACTAAAAGCTCAGCTGTGTTTTATATTAAGTACACAGTTAACTTGCATGTGATGTTTTTACTTCTTTAGTCCGGCAAATGCCTGTCTCTTCAAAGCCACACGATTAAGTCCACACAGATACCACGTGGTACATGCCTAGTGGTGTGTGGGAATTCTACTAATGGACTACTACTAATTCAACATGACCTCACCAGGCTCCTTCCCATGATGTTGCTGGACACCCACCCAGCCCCGTGATGCCATCAGGTTCCACTCAAGTCCTGCCAGCATCTCCAGTTAAAAATGATGAGACAGGGGAAGATGAACACTATCTCATCATATATGCAGAGGAGTTAGCCGTGTTAGTCTGTAGTGGCAAAATCAAAAAGAGTCCAGTAGCACCTTTAAGACTAACCAATTTTATTGTATTGTATTGTAGCTAAATGTAGGGCTTAAAATGCACTTCAGCCGTACCTGCGTTTCTGGTGATGTAAGAATGCCTCAATATGCGTGCCAGCGCATGCTGCCTGTGGTGCTTATGCAGGTTCGTTGCATGTGAGCAGAGAATAACTGCCAGTCAAGACAAGAGCAGACAAGGCTGGAAGCCCAAGCGGATGAGTCAGCATGGAGCGGTCATGCGCCCCGCCCGGGGTTGCCAACCTCCAGGTGGGTCCTGGAGATCTCCCGGAATCACAACTGATCTCCAGGTGACAGGGATCAATCCTCCCGGAGAAAACGGGTTTTCCCGTGGGTGCACTCCAGGATCATACCCTGCTGCGATCCCTCCACCCCAGACCCCGCCCTCCCCACGCTCCACCCCGCAAGTCGCCAGGACTTCCCCATCGCAGTCCCTCGGCGTTCTCCCTGCCCTCTCACCCCGGCCCGGCCCGGCCGCCCGACTCCGCCCTCCTCCTCCTCCTCCTCCCCGGGGATGCCGAGGTGCTGAGGGCCCCCGCAGGGCCGGCGGCGCTCAGAGGACGGCGCGCTCCCGCCATGGCCAGCAGCTCCGCCGAGCTCATCGCTTTCCTCCTGGTCATCTCCGGCTGGGTGCTGGTGTCGTCCACGCTGCCCACCGACTACTGGAAGGTCTCCTCCATCGACGGCACGGTCATCACCACGGCCACCTTCTGGTCCAACCTCTGGAAGACCTGCGTGACCGACTCCACCGGCGTCTCCAACTGCAAGGACTTCCCCTCCATGCTGGCGCTCGACGGTCCGCAAGTCCCGCACACGTTCTCCCCCCACCCCTCCCCACCCCACCCCGGGGGCTTTCGGCGGCTGCGATCCTGCGGGCCCGCGCTTGGGGGGAAGCCCGGCTGCGCTCAGCGGGACTTCTCCCCAAGGAAGCGTGCCCGAGGAGGACCCAGCGGCGAAGAGCGGGGCTCAGGCGTGTGGGCGGGGAGCGCAAGCCCAGCTGGTCGCCCGCCTGTCCGCTGCAAGCCGAGGGCTGCCGAGGGATTCTTCTTTTGAATGAGGAACCCGCGCAGCCGGCATTTCCTCCCCTCTCGCTTCATTTGTGCGCGCTGTGCATTATTTATATTTGGTTTGGGATGGGGTGTGTGTGTGTGTGTGTGTGTGTGTGTGCAAAAATTGACGTTGCATTCACAAAGGCAAAACATAAACTACTGGCAGGGAAAAAAACCGACAAGAGTCTACACAAGAGATCTTAAACCAGGATGCTCAGGTGAAAGATCTTACACTTGTTCTCCCATTGTGGATACACACGTACTGCTAGGGAGACAGAGGACACTTGAACATAAGACCACACAGAAAGTCAGTCGCTTGAGCATCTGTGTCAGATGTCTTGTGCAGAGAGTCCGGTTTTTTTCTTTCTTTCATTCTTCTTCCAGTATTCCTAATGAGAACATTTTGGCCAGTCTTCAAACTTTACTAACTAACCAGAAGAACTAGCAAACAAAATATTTGTTGTTCCTAAAAAAGAAACACCGATCTGGTTGCTGATAGCACGCCATGAATAGGATGCCCAGCTTGTGCCCAGCAGTATACTGTAATGCACTCCTACTAAAAAAAAAATTTCCAAAATGGTCTCAAATGCTGTATTTTAAATATATTCAGCTCTCTCCTCTATGATTGCGGGGGACACACTGGGAATTCCTTTGCAACAAGATACCAAGGCTCTCCTAACCTGAAACCTAACTTTAAATCTGTCCAATCCTGATGGGATGAATAAACAAATAGAAATGTTTTAAAATCCTGGAATGCTGTCCTTTGAGTATCATTTTTTCGGGCATATGCAATGGCTGAGCTTATCATGGAGTTTTTCAGAGCGTCTGCCTGCTGGAATCAAATATAGTCCTAAAAGAGCCCATGATACGATTTCTCTCAGGGAAGTTTGTGCTGGCTTTTCTCTGTGCGTATGCAGGTAGAAGATCCGTAGCTGAAACAGACCTCCTTGGCAGATGTCTGGAACTCACCCAACACACCTGTTGCGTGGCTGTACCCGGTCATGCACTATTCATCAAAAGGCAGGTGCCGTCGCATTAACATGAAGCTGCCTTGCTCCGTTTGGTCTGTTAAGATCAGTTGTTACTCTGACAGGCAAAGGTTCACATCCCGTACTACCAGATCCTTTCTAACTAGATATGCCAGGGACTGAACCTGGCACCTTGGGCCTGCCAAACAGATGCTCTTCCACTCAGTCACAGCCCCTGCCTAGCCCCAGATGTGTCCAACGTGCTCGCCTCCCTGGCCTTGTTCTTATTTTTTTACTTGCTGTGATCAGGTCACCGAAGATGTAAAAACTCCCACCTACTGGGAGTAAACCCTGCTGACTAACATGAACCTTACTTTTGAGTAGATCTGCTTAGGATTGTTCCCTAAGTGTAGTTGAAGGGTTTTGCTACTGTACAGAGGTTAGTTCTAGGACCTCTTCTTGCTATATAGAAGCAGGGTGTTATTGTGTCAATGCTGGGCTCTCATTTGTGTAAAAGTTATGCTGTCCAGGAGTTCCTTATTCACTTCCGACTCGTGGCGACTGTATGAATTAATGACCTCCAAAATGTCCTACTGTTAACAGGCTTGTTCAGGTCTTGCAAACTGGAGGCTTCCTTTATTGAGTCAAGCCATCTCTTTTTAGGTCTTCCTCTTTTCCTACTGCCTTCCACCTTTCCTAACATTATCGTCTTCTCCAGTGAGTCTTGTCTTCTCATGATGTTACCAAAGTACTAAAAGTACCAAAGTTTTGTCATTTTAGCTTCTAGAGAAAATTCAGGCTTGATTTGATCTAGAACCCACTCATTTGTCTTGTTGCCCATCCATGCTATCTGTAAAGCTTTCCTCTAGCATCACATTTCAAATGAATCAACCTTTTTCCTGTTAGCATTATCCAGTTTTCACATCCATACATAGAAATGGTGAATACCATGGTATGAATTATCCTTGATCTTGGTCCTCAACAGATCCTTATCCTTGAGGATCTTTTCTGTTTCCTTCATGCTCTCACTCCTTGCAAATTATTCCTGCTTTTGCACTGCTAGGAAACCAACAACTTCTCTCTGTTTTCCTAAATAGCTTTTAACGCAATGTAGTGATTTCGATAAGGGTAAAGCTTTTACAGTTGGTTATACTGAACTTACAGTCTGCTCCCTTGCATATTTCCCTGGGAGTAATCTCATAGAGTTTAATGGGATTTACTTCCAATTACGTGTGGATAGGATTGCACTCTTACTGGTAATAAGCCCCGTTGAACTAGGTGGGATTAACTTCCCAATAAATATGCTGTTATCCTGTTACGTATTAACTCGAGAATCAGTCTGTGAGTTTGAGGAGGGTGTTACTTTTGAGTTAACATGCACATGATTGTGCTCGAGGGCAGAAACAATCAGTTGCTCAAATATGCTCTCGGCTAATTATGATATGGGGGAGAAATGAGGAGAGGTGGAATGAACCTGCACTTTTACTTGGAGCTAAGAGGCAGGGATCTCCGTGGAACCAACTACTGCAGCCTCATCTACCTGCTGGGTTGTATGTGTTGCATCTATAGAAACATATAATAGTTCATTGTGAAAACAGCTGTTTGTATGTTTGCCCTGAATCTTGCTCTTGATTTTTGCAAAGTGTTGGAAGCAGGCCTGACCTCTGTGCGTGGCATGGTTGAGCATCTGCCAGGGCCCGGAAGCTGGCAGGGGGCCCAACACTGATTGAAGTTCCTGAAACCAATTCCAATGCCAGGCCTTTCACAACAGGACAAGTGGTTGGCAAGGCATGATGGCAAAGGAGAAGGAGGAGCCACAGCCAACCCCACCCTTGGTTGCTGCCACCACCCACTTATTGCCTTTCCAGCAGTGATATCACCAGGTTGCTTGCTGGCCTGGACAGCTGATGGGGAGATGGCAGCAGCAGTGAAGAGGAGATTGGGAGGGGGGCTGCTGTCTCTTCCCCCAGTGTTCGGCCCCTTGCCTGAATTTCTTCTTCTCCCCTTTGTCATTGAGTAGGAAAAGGGACAACAGCAGCTGCCAGGGCTGTGGAGGGTGAGCAAGGTCTAGAAACCAGTCTCTGTTATTTTAAGGCCGCCCCCTAAGAATGTCTCGTTTGAAGCCCGTCCCTCCTCAATCTGAAGCCAGCACTGGTTGGAAGTTAGCTATTTGAAAGAAGGTGTTATATATGAGAGGGAAACATTCCTCTTTTTCAGTGCAAGAGATTTGGGGTGGCTTTGCTTTTTAAACCAATGTGGTGTAATGATTCAAGTGTGGGATTAGGATCTGGGAGAAGCAGGTTCGAATCCCCGCTCTGCCATGGAAGCTTGCTGGGAGACTTTGGGACAGTCACACACACTCAACGTAACCCAACTCCCAGGGTTGGCATGAGAATAAAATGGAGAAGCGAGTGATGAAAGCCACTTTGAGTCGCTGTTGCGGGGGGGGGGGGGCTAATGAATAAACACACAGCCTGATTCTAAACATCTTTACTTGGAAGTAAGGTCCACTGGGCTGGTAGATCTTCTTCCAAAGGAAGAATATGCACAGGACCACAAATAACTAAAAACACCCATCTTTCAAAAACAAAAAGATGCTTGAGAGAAACAGAACACACAAAGCCAGGAGGGTATCCCCTTGCCCGTTTCTGCCCAACTCCCTCTCTGGGGGCTTAGGCAGAGGCTACCTTCAGAAAGCCAGGTGCTTGATTGTTTGGGGGCATTCCGGCTGCTTGCATGGTGATGGCAGAGACATTCACAGCACCAATGGAGCATCCACAGGGTAATTTCCCTTGCATTTCCCTTGCTTCAGCCCTCTGAAGCCACCATTGCCTCCAGCAGAGGAAGTGCTAGATTGGTATAGCTATGTGTTGCAACAATGTACTAGTTTCCAGCATGCATTTTAAAAGCCTCTTGTCCTGTTCGTTGCAGAGTTATAAGGGGAAATGTGCAGCACATGCATTTTTCCTTATGACTCAGCAACAAAAAGGACTAAAGACTTATTTTGGTTTCAAAAGACCTCATTTTGGGGAGGGATGGGCTGAGGAAAGGAAAATGGTACCCATGACCTGTAAAAATGGGAACCTCCTACCGCTCAGCTTTCAAAGGCACTTTCCTCCCAAACGCTGATATCAAACAAAGTTGGGGAAAGATAAGAGCAAAGCAGGGGAAAACACAGAAGCAAAATGAACAGAAGATGGCATCCTTAATGGGTGATCCTTAATACAGCACTGCTGTACAGGTGCCAAGAAGGAGCAAGACATCCTCGTGGAAGCCCACTGTGTTTAATATGCAAGAAAACCCAGATTGGTCATGACTTCCAATGAGGTGCAAAATACTTCTGTTTAATATGTAAAGAACAAAAAGACCCAGCAGTGCAGTAGAAAAAATACTTTTATTCAAATATACTACCCCCCACCCCATATAGCAAGTTTGGTGTAGTGGTTAAAAGCGGCAGGACTCTAACCAGGTTTGAATCCCCACTCCTCCACTTGGAGCCAGCTGGATGGCCTTGGTATAGACTGACCTTGAGTTAGTCACAGCTCTCTCAGAGCTCTCTCAGCCCCACCCACCTCACAGGGTAATTGTTGTGGGGATATAATAACACCCTTTGTAAACCACTCTAAGTGGACATTAAGTTGCCCTGAAGGGGTGGTATAGAAATCAAATGTTGTTGTTGTTGTTGTTGTTATATAATTGAGGCAGTATATTCGAATAAAACTATTTTTTTCACTGCACTACTGGGAGGGGGGGTGGTCCTTGCTTCATACTTGGTGTGGCCCTCTTCTCATATATAAAGTGGCCATAAAAATACGGAGTCAAAAACTGGAAGGGTGATGTTTACTAGTGACCTTGGGTCATTGGTGCTTTCTTGTTTATTTATGAGTGACAGAGAGTAATATATTCTGCTGGCTGCTTGAAGTCCTCCAGTTTCCAGTCTTTCCAAGCTCCTTTTTCTACAGTTTCTGCCTTTTTTAAAAGAAAGAGGCCGCAGTTCTGTGCCTTGGACAGCGGCATTAGTGTGGTAGTTACAGAAGCAAAGAACGGCTTATCAAAGGCGAAGATGTGCACTGCAGCAAAATTGGAATCCTCCCAAACTTTGTGTATGTTGACCATGCTTAAACGAGTGATGGGCGAAATTTATTTTATTTCCAAATACTTTTATGAAATCTCTATAAAAAAACTAGTCAACCACCGTCATAAAAAGTCTAAAATGACGTTTTTTATGATTATATTATGTTGATAGTTTATTCTCAGGATATACTTGTGTCATTCTCACAGATGCAATCTAGTTCGTCACCAGAACTTCCTGTGCACCCATTTCCTTTGCTGCGTCAGTCGTTCGCTACAATGCATTTTAACCGGAGTTTACAACAGATACGCAGGGCTGTCTTTGAAAGCAGTTTGGAGTCCAACAAGCCCAGAATGTGGTAGCCAGATAATTGTTGGGTTCGTATCACCCCTGGTTGCCCATCTGTTTCCAAGCACAACTCAAAAGTGCTTTCATGCCCCAAACAGACTGGGGCTGGGGTACTTGATGGACTGCCTCTTCTTTTTTTGTCTAGGCAACCGGTTAATATCCTTTTCTCAAGCCCTGCTTTCTGTGCCTCCACTTGTAGAGGTGAGTCAGGTGGCAACTATAGACAGGCACCATGCCTTGATGCTCACCTAACACTTTGCCTTGCTATCCTGTAGGTCAAATAGTTTTCTTTACCCAAGCTTTTCACTAAGAGGATCCTTCTGTTTTGTGATCTAATCCGAGACTAAGGACTGTTTCATCAATATTATTTTAGATCACACGGTTTATTTTATGCAGCTTTTCAACCCTGGCAGATTTTTAATGACCTGGTTTGACTTGTTTTTATTGCTTTATTTGTTTTTGTTATTATTTTAGTATTGAGCTAGTTCTAGAGAGGTGGCATACAAATTTTCTAAATAAATAAATACGAACAAATCATGTACTGCATGGACACCTTGGCCTTTTTCACACTGCTTACTTGCTCCCGGGACGTTGCAAAATATCGTGCAACGAACGCGGAAGATAGCGTCTTCTTGCGAGAGTTTTGCGCGACATCGCGCGACACTCTTGCAAGAAGACGCTATCATCTGTGTTTTTTGCGCGATATTTCGCAACATCCCGGGAGCAAGGAAGCAGTGTGAAAAGGGCCCTTGCTGATGTCTTGCTGTCCCTCCAGATTACATTAAATAGCATCATGAATATGTTTTTTTAAAGCAAATATAATGGGAACAAACTTTACTTTTATGGTTTTCCATTCTTTTGGTTCTATTCTGTGTAGCTCAAGACTCTGCAATGCAGCTCTCTAGATGCATTCTTAGGCTATGCAAATTTGCAACCTTTTCTGGAAGTGATAGCTTTTGGACTTGATTTTTCCTTCTGCCCATAGCAGCCTTTCTCATGTATGTCCATGTATGTCCAGTGCACCATACTCAAGGATTCATTGACATTTCCATGGTAGAGCTTGACAAAGATTCAAGTCCAGCTTCATCCCATGTTGATTCACTATTACTCATCTTCTTACTTAGTCATCTGACTTCTTGTGATGTGGAGAACATGAGAGCTTTTACCATCACCAGGGGGAGCGCATGTCATATCACATCCACTCATCTCATGGAGCAACAAAAAGTGGCGATCAGCAGTATCTTCTCCAAAGAGCACCTGCACTGGAGGAATGTTTAGTATCTTCTGCTGTTTCTTCCCTCTCCCTTATTTCACATTCCCAGATAGATATTTTTCATGTGTGCCTTTCTGTAGAATGCCAGCAACAGAAGGACAAATTGATATTGTCTCCTGCCCCTGTTATCACCCAGTTGCAAGAAGCGAGTTGTAGGGCTGATCCAACGTTTTGCAAAGCAACATCTTGAGGGACTTGTGACACATCAACCCATCCAATGGGAGATCATGGGCAAGCAAAGGAATGAATTGATCTTTTTCTTGTGGATTTGGTAGATACCTGTCTTAGCTGGGAAGAATTGTCATTGCTTCTGTTAATGACACATCGTCACTCTGGATCATGAATCTTCTCTGGTACTTATTGAAAGCCTCTCAGGGCTTTTTTTCAGCAGGAACGCAGTCGAACGGAGTTCTGGAACCTCTTGAAAATGGTCACATGGCTGGTGGCCCCGCCCCCTGATCTCCAGACAAAGGGGAGTTGAGATTGCCCTCCGCGCCACTTAGCAGCGCGGAGGGCAATCTCAACTCCCCTCGGTCTGGAGATCAGGGGGCAGGGCCACCAGCCATGTGACCATTTTCTCCGAGGGCAACCCACTGAGTTCCACCACCTCTTTTCCCAGAAAAAAAGCCCTGCTCTCTCTTATATACATTCAATGTGACAGTGATATTTGAGCCAGTATGTGGAAACATGCTAGCAGTGCTGGTTGATATTATCTAGATACGCCCCATATTTGTTTCCACAGAGTAAGGCTCCTTCATCTATGACCAATTTTGTCCTCATTTCAGTTCAGACATTTTCTCCATAATGCAGTAACAGCGCAGTACTGAGTAAGCCCCATTTAAGAGACATGTGTAGAACTCCAAGCAGAACTGCTTAGGACTGCTCTTTGTCTTAACAATCACCTTGGGAAGTTTTTGCATGTTTTTTCAAAAAACAGATGGTAATATTGCTTCTTGAGGTAAATGGTAGCAAAGTCTCCATCCCTTCTTCAATGACAGTCGGTCCCCAGAATAAAGTAGCATGAAGATCTTATAACTCTTTTATACCCTTTTGCAGTTTTATGAGCATTTTCACTCTATTAGGCATTTATAATGACATATTAGAAGAGCTAGTGTTGTCCATCTTTTTATTCTTACCACACAAAGTTGGATTTTGCTGGATTCCTGACCTGTTGTTGAACATACCTTTACCTTTCATTTAAAGGTAAAGCCTTGTTTGCTTCAATAGCTTTTTCCTTTGGGCCTGAGCATATTTTTGCTATCCCAATAGGGATGTTTTGAGGCTAAGGGACTCTGCTATTGTGAACTTGTTTCTGAGCTTGGAATGCAAAACACAAAGGTCTTCACCTTGTCATCAGGGTAGATTTATGAACTTCAAGAGAAGCCATAGCTAGTGGAGCAGAGCATGTCTCCTCACCCCCAGGGCTCAGGTCTTAGGAGAGCACCTGAATAAAGTTGTTTCTCTTTCATCTTGGTCAAGTGCAGAGGAAGATAGGGAATCTGAATCTTTAGCAGTATTTTGGCAGAGAATGTCAGCCGGTAGAATTGTTTCTAGCCTTGAATGGCAGCTTGGGAGTGTATGCCTGTAGACCATGCAGTATCAGGTTGCCATTTTTACTCTAGGTTCCTGCTCCTTTCACATCTCCTTGATATGCAGACACTAGTGGGGGCTGATGGTTCCCGCCTGTGCTGTGAAAAGTGTTATCTTGGATTTGTGCGGATCAAGCTTCTGTTTAAAGTACAAGAACAGACTAGGTCAGTTTTCCTGGTCAGTTGGTGACCTGAATGAAGCTTTGTCCCCCTGAGACCTCAGATCTAGCGCTGGTCAGAAAGCAAAATTATAAATCACCCTGTCATCATTATATGAAAAAAGCTTGAAGTTCTTCTAAGCACAACAGATATGGAACCAGCTCATTCTGTGTCTGTATTCATTGCCTCGTGTGCTCCTCACTAGAGATGGGCACAAATTGAAATACGAACCAAAATTAAGCACGAACCAGGCTGGTTCGTGGTTCGCGAACCATGGTTCGTCAGATCCCATTTCTGACGAACTGCCATGAACTTTTAGACTGGTTTGTTTGGTTCGTTTTTTGGTTCGTCACTGCAGACAGCCTGGTGCCAATCAATCAGTTTCCTAGGCAATGGGATGGACTTCCTGCAGACCTTCTGCTGACCTGGAAGTGATCTTCTGCTGGCCCGGTTCGTGTCCATCTCTACTCCTCACATATATTCATGATAATATTGGAACTCAGGAAAGAAAGACATGACTTGCTAGGATTTCCATTAACAAATCAGTTGCTAAAATAATGGCAATGATTCATTTATAGGAGATGCTGAGACTGAAAGTCGCTTAAAATTCTCACTCCCTGATCTTAAAATACTCTCCCACATCTTCCTTGTGTGGGCTAAGGCTACTGACAGTGCAGTCCTGATCAGAATTACACCCTTCTTATTCTATTTGCTTCAATAGATTTGTGTGTTTGAAGCGGCAGCAAGTTGCAGCTGACTTATGGCGACTCCATAGGGCTTTCAAGGCAAGAGATGAACGGAGGTAGTAGTTTGCCATTGCCTGCCTTTGCATAGCCTTCCCTGGTGGTTTCCCATCCAAGTACTAACCAGGCCTGACCCTATGTAGCTTTCAAGAGCTGGCAAGGCTGGGCTAGCCAATAGACTTAGAAAGATGTAATTCCACTTCTAATGGCACTGCCAGTGGGAATGGATGTTTGTTCTGAAAGGCACCTTCCTCTTCATCAAGAGTTAGGCCTAGGGTTGCCTGGAAACTGGTGAGTGGATTGGGGGTGGGGACACAGGGGCATGACATTGCGTATGCTGTTATGTCCCTTCCAAGGTAAACATGGAAGTGATGGAGGGTAGCTCTACTAATTGAGTTTTCCCCAGAAGCGATGTCACGTCACATGCAATGCAGCCTTTCCCCCCTTCCCGCTGCCCCCTGGAGCAGCAGCCGGCAACAGTATCTGAAGGCAGGGGGTCAGGGCCCGGGCACTAGCAAGCCAAGCTATGACTGACATTGGCAAGTTCCAGAGCTGAACAGGCCAAATCTATGAGATTAATTATCTGACTGATTTCTTTTGAATAATGCGCATTTTAAAAAGCAAACAAACTGAAATAGGTTTCTTCTGGAATGTTGCCAGACCCGAACTAGATACATCTAATAACTATTTGCTCCTGCTCTGTGTAACAAATAGTGTTGCCAGCCTCCACATGGTGGAGATCTCCTGGAATTACAACTGATCTCCAGGTCCCAGAGATCAGTTCCCCTGGAGAAAATGGCTGCTTTGGAGGGTGAACTTTATGGAATTATACTCTGCTGAGGTCCTTTCCTTCCCCAAACCCTGCCGTCTCCAGGTTTCACTGCCCAAATCTCCTGGAATTTCCCAACTTGGAGATGGCAACCCTAGTAACAACGTACCCGTCCAAGTTCACCGTGTAGTTTCTTGGTCAACGTTGCTCAAAAACTAGTGATAGAAATATTGATATCAGCAACCTAGAGGAAGAATTATTGGAAGGATAAAATGGGACACGGCCTTTCTCCTCCGAGGAAGAGCAAGGAAGCAGTGGCAGGCCCGCCATCTGATTTGTTTATACTTCTGAACCATGGTGGAATTTTGTTTCTGAGGGGGCTGTCATTGCCGAGGACCACTATGGCCACCTCTTGACCTAGACAGGGTCCATTTTTTTCTTTTATGTTCGAAAAAGATGCCTTTCTGCCCTGCAGCTCTTAAAGAAACGTAAACAACTTTAGGCTGGCAGGTGTCATTGTAAATCTGAACCTTAAAATGGTCTCTAATGCATCAGGCTGTGTTAGAGGAGTCCTTTTTTTAAAAAAAGCACCTGTCCATTTGTCTCCTAAGGAATTGACAATGTTATCATGAGAAACCATCTGGGCTCTCCCAGGTCTTGCCATTTTCTCTTATCCACATGAGATAAGCATTTGGAGCGCCTAAATGGTAAAGGAACACATTACCAGACAGGGTTTTAAAGAGGTTGCATCGTTACAGAAATTCAGAGGGTCCGTTAAAGCATTTGCTGGGCTTTTGGCATTCAGTGATTTCTTTTAAAGAACTAGCTGTCTATTCCTAAGTGTGTTTCTGTTTTATAGGATGGGGGGCATTGATTTCGTTCTGATGTTTAGTTCTTTCTCACCCCAAGTTGCAGTACGTTGCCATGGGGTTTTGTTGCACATCGTTGAGCTTCTTTCTTGTGGAATGTTACATGTACATTAAAAAAACATTTTCAGTTCAGAGCTCTGCGATGGAAATGACCCATCCTAAAATAAGATTGCCGTAGAATGTTAAGAAAGGGGGTGGATTGCTGTGGGAATATTACATCAACGCGGCAATGCACAACGGATAGATTTTGGTGGAGTGCTAAGAGGCTGTTCTGTTCAGAATGTTCCATGCATGACTTTATGCTTCCGTATTCTCTGTTGGCAACATTTCAGACAGGAGATCACTATTATTTCCCCCTCATTTCTGTGCCTTTCAGACAGAAATTGAACCAGTGATGCTTTTCCCTGCATAGAGCTGTAGAAGGAAAGATATACCCATTAGAGGGCAGGGGTGACTAACACACTGCCTAGCCCTTTTCAGGCCGCTTTGAGCGCCAGATAATTTGCAGTTTCATTGTCATACTCTATATGAGTGAGCCCCAACACGGTGCCCGTGGGCACCATAGGGTTGCCAGGTCCCCATGTGCTCCCACACCTCACATGATGACATTGCTTCTGGTGTAACCAAAAGCGATGATACCACGTCAGGGCCAGCTCTTTAAGAATCAAACCAAAACACTACGTTGGACCAGACGTGATGTGATTGTGTGGGGTGCAGCAGTGTACACTGATGCTCATGATGAAGGGAACGGTAGGTACACATGCCCCACGACCTCCCAACAGTTGACAGAGCCAATCCTGGCGTCCCTCCATTTCTCTGGAGCAGGAGAGCCTCATCACAATTGACTTCATAGGCATATGCTTTATTTGTAACTTCCCAGTATTTTGTGATTAGTCCCAGTACCCCACATCAACCATTTTCTGATTGCTGGCCATTTTGTGGCAGCGCTCGTTCCGTTCTCAAAATTCTGAAAGTTTAACTAGTTTGGGGACCCCTGCTTTATACAGATTATTTAATGATGTTCCAAGGTAGCCAACAATGTCTTGCCCACCTCCATAAATGATTGCCCCTCCATATCCCCCATGATCACTCTTATCTCTCGAATACAGTTACAAGGAGGAGTGTGAATCTGCAATTTGTTAGTCTTTGTCATCAGGGGAAATATAACTTTCCCCAGAGCTCTGGAGGACTTATTCCATAATGCATTGCAAGCTTCTTGAAGGAAGTTGTAGAAGTCAGTAGTTTGAAAGGAGAGCCATAGACACAGACTACTAGATGGTCCCCATTCTTTCAATCATTTTGGAACGTCACCTCTACGGCCAGTCAACCTTGAAGCGTCCTACTCCAGAAGTTTAATGCAACCATGCAAGATCAAGGGGAATTGTTGGGATGGGCAACATACAATTTATTGTGTTCCTGTGATGCCTGCATCGTATAGACTAAGCGTAAGAGCTAGAGGAAAGTGGTATTTCTAAAAGCTATCATCTGAGCCAGCGATTGAATCTATTCCCCATCAATGCTTATTGAGCTTAGTGCAAAATTTGAGCATGGCCCCGTGGCAATTGCAGGATGGGAATTTGGCACTCTAATTCATGTGAGTTTGAACCCTGTGGTAGGTTGACAAGGTGCAAAGGAAGATAGGGATCCTGTACCCGTCATGGATATTAAGAAGATGAAATTTTTGCAAATACCATGCAGGGATGAGGAAAAAGGCCTTTTGCATACAGCTGTTAACTTAAAACTGCAATTCCTTCCTTCCTTGGCAGCTGATCACCGTGTACACAGGGGCGTTGATTCAAACCCTTTCCACTGCAGAACTTTTGACAATGAAGTTTTCCTGGCATAGGGGGCCCACCTCCGAAATGTAATTTGGGGTCAGTCTTCATATTGCAAAGTTCTTGTGTCCTCAAAGTGGCCTCTACAGCCTCTATTGGCTCTACTGGGGAAATTACATGTAACCCCATAAATGACATGGGTTATGCAACTCTACGGGGCAATGTGAGGATGTGAAAAATGCACCAAGATAGAGAGACTGAAGCTGCTTCATCCCTCCATGATGTTACCTTTGCTTGCAGGTTGAGAATAGGCAGCTCGCTCGGGTTCCTGCTGTTAGGCTCACACAGTGGAGATGGGTGTGTTCAGAACAAAATCTGTTTATTAGAAAGGAGACACAGGGGCAGCAGCAACAGGATTCAGGACAAGAGCGCTCTTCCAGTCTACAAACAGAACTAAGAAATAGACTCCCCCCCCCTCCCATGGGACTAAACCAATACACACAAATATCAGAGGGGGGACCAGACTGTTCCATTGTAATGTTTACAGTAAAGTCCCACAATGCACCCCACGGTTGCAAGTAGAACAGCGCACAAAACTGACATCACATGTCGGATATAAAATCCTTGTGTTGTTCCCTAACAAATATGAAGACTTTATAACATGAAGATTGGCCATTGGAGACCTTTAAAATTCAGACAAAAGAGCGGACCGGAGATTTCCATCCATCCTTCTCTGCCCATTTACATGATGTCGATTACTGTTTGGAGCAGTATTCTTTGTCCCATGCGCACCTGTGCCACAGTGTTCTGTTATACTTGTCTTTTGACAAACTCTTAATGCTAATTTTTTGGGGAATATTTGTGTTTCCCTGATCCTACCACAACTCAGGACCTTGGACTGGATGACCGTTAGGCTAATTGTTGTTCCCACCAAGCCAAGACTCCGTGCTGGTTGAATGAGTTGATTATGCCTTGCTTTCTCCTCCTGCTTTCCAACAAAACTTGCGCTTACCTTTGACCCCTGTATGGCAACCATTTTGTTTTTTAGCACATGCAGGCTATATTGGTTGGGGTAAATGTTTACCCATTTTTACCTAGGAGATTAGCCATAAATTAAACTTGAGAGGACCTCTGGGTAAATACCTTCATGCTTCAGCACCTTAATACGTTAATTAGCTACTAACAGTGCCAATAAATTGGAGCTGTCAGAAAAATAATGGCTTCCTTGATTTACAGGTGTTCCTAAAGAATGTAGCCCAGAAAGACATCACACTTCAGAGAAGAAAAATCTTTGAAATTAATACATTAGACCAGGGCCACATAACTGAATCCTGGGCCATATCCTGCTCATTATGTATGTCTAGTGGCCCACCAGGGCTTAGCATAACTGGTTTTTCTGCTGCTTTCCAGGGAAGCCAACAATAAATGAATTGCCAGGCATTGGGCAAGTGAAAATATCTTGCGATCATTTCAGTAGATCACAGGTTTTGTAGGCACACATTAGAATTTAGAATTAATTAACCTTGAATATGTGTGTGGAAAGGCCCCACTTCTGCTTGAAGGCCATTTCGGCCTTCGTTTACGGTGCCTGAGTCCCTTCATGCCTAATTTTACATCTGCAATGTGAAAGAGAATTGTGAATTTTTGTGAAGAGAGCATTTTTCTCCCGTTGTGATAGAATAAGGAATTCACAGTTCCTTTAAAAAAAATTTTTTTTACTGGCCCTGCTCTTTAAAAAGGCAGTAAAGTAGAGTGGTTAGAGTTCTGAATTAAAATCTGGATGACCCAGGGTAGATTCTATGCTTTGCCATGGAAGTTTGCTGGATGAGCTTGGGTCAGTCACTCTCTCAGTTTAACCTATTTCAGAGGGTAGTTGTGAGGATAAAATGGAGGAGAGAAAAATGATGTAAGCTGCTTTGGATCTCTGTTGGGGAGAAAAGCAGGGTATAAATAGCTAAATAAATAATTACAGTGGCAGCATGACAAACAGAAATTAAATAGGTAACGTTTCTCCTAGCACCGAGATCAAGGTTGAGAAAATCTTCACTAGCAGATCTCCTGAGAGTACGATTGCCATTAAAGGCACAGGAGCAGGGCTAGCAAAAAAACCAAAAACCCTGGCAACCATGTTTTTACTGTAATTTTATAGTATCAATGGGGCAATAAAATTGCCATGCCTTACTGTATGGGTGTAATTTATCCAAATCTAATAATGGATTTGAATCGCCTCATCGATATTCTTTCTTCCACCTAATTCAAATTGTTTTCATTAAGTGTTTTTTCCCAATGAGTACAGATACAGCCTCCCTGCCCCCATTCAAGTGTAGATAAATTTGCTGACAGACTTCCAGTCACTTCTGCATTTATTGCATCCTAGAGAAGGTTTGTTTCACTTCATTGCTGATCTGTAAATTGAAGTAAAGTGGGAGGGAGTCTATGAAAGGTTTGTTTGAACTTAAAAGGCAAATGAAGTCACGAGGAATAATCATGCCCTTTGGCGATCGCTAATCTTCAATCTTAAAAGTGCATCTCTTTTTCCTCTAATACCGCTGAAGTTATCAGAAACTTTTTGCTATAATTTGCTGCCAGAAGATGGAAGATGATAAATATTTACCTTGACCTTTTAAAGGGCCAGAATGGGATGAGCATCTTCCGTGCTCACTCTCCGTGCCAAGTGTTAAGCAACATGCACGAGGAACTTAAGCGCAGCCTGCTGGATAAGTTTGTTATTTCCAGCATCCTGATTCACACGGCAGCCAACCAGTTGCCCTGTAGAGCCAGCAAATGCCGTAAAGTCCAAGATCGTCTTCGTCCTTCTGTGCAGCCCCACATTGGGACTGCGCAGGCGCAGGCCAGCCGCGGAAAAGATTTTTCTAGCTCTAAGAGATGTGAGGGGGACGTTCGGATCCACCGCGCATGCGCGCCGGTGTTCCCGCCAATTTTGAATGCATATATATCCGAACGTCCCCGGCATTCCCTCAGTTCCTTTTTCGCCGCCGTCGAAAAGGTTCTTATTGTCTAGCGTTCGTTTCCAGCGTCTCTTCGGAGTTTTGGATCGTTTCTTCTGCTGGTCGGTATTTTCCCCTTGTCATCTGTCGGGAGATACCGTTCATTATGTCGCAGACATCTTTGTTTAAAAAGTGTCATAAATGCGGCACTAAGATGACCCATTCGGACGGCCATGAGCTCTGCCTCATCTGCCTGGGCGAGGGGCATGTTGTCGAGCGCTGCTCCATTTGTATGTCCTTCACTCCGAAGGCAAGGAGTGATCGGAAGGCAGGCTCCGTGCCTTCTTGTGGGATGCCAACCTTCTCCCCCCCAAGCCATCGGGCTCTTCGGGAGATAGGCCGCGCTCCGCCGCTCCGTCACCGGCGCCGTCTCGTAAGTCGCCAGAGCCGCTCCCCTCGGAACCGACGGGGCAACCCGTTCCGGAGGCCCGACCTGATTCCGGTTCCGGGGATCGTCCTTCGAGCCGGAAGGCCAAGAAGCGTTCCGCTCCCAAGCCGAAGTCCTCCTCCAAGCCTTCGGTTCCGGAGGCTGTTTCGGAGCCCCCGTCCAAGAAGGCCAAGGCGAAGTCGAGGGCCAAGGGCCGTGCATTGTCCCCAGCTCCGACTGTGCTGCCTGGTTCTCCGGCCGAACCAGTCCTGATACCCGACGATGTGGTGAGTCTCCACACCCCGTCGCCTCCTTGCACGCCTCCTCCGTCGGTTCCCGAGGAATTTATGCCGTTTCCGCCTTTCCCGGAACCGTTCCAATCTTTTGAGCGCTCCCTGCCGTCCGCCCCGGCGCCTTCAGAGGCCTCCGTTCCACTGCCGTCTACCTCGTCGGTTCCGATGCCTCTTCGCTGGCCTGCCCCGGTGCCTGCTCCTCTGCCCCCTTGCCAACCGGTCGCGGGGGTTGGGAACATGACCTCCTGGCAGGATTTTGTGGCGTGGTTCCAGCAGTCGCTGCCCTTCCTGCAACATCCGTCGGTTCCGATGGTCTCCGTTCCGGCTCAGCCAGTCGGGCTCCCAGCACCCGCTCCTCCACCTCCGGGCTTGCCTCTGCGACCGCCGGTTCCTGCAACTTATCCGTCGGCCCCGACCGCTCACCGGTCTTCGGTTCCGACGCAAACCTCGCCGGAGTTTTCGGATTCCGAGGATGATGAAGGTCTGGCGTCACCGTCGGAGTGCTCTTCAGACGCGGCCTCGGATCCTTCCCCGGATGACACCGTGGGTGGGCCCCGCTCATCGTCCCCGAATGACGATTACATATTCTCCGAACAAATGGTGCGGATGGCCGCCGCGCTGGAGATAGACGTCTCCTCCACGACCTCCAAGCCCAAGAGTAAGCTGCTGGAGGCGCTGTATTCCGGGTCCCCCGCGTCGGTGGCGTTTCCCCCTGTGGAGGATTTTGTTGATAACGCTCTCGCGCTCTGGCAGACGCCGGCGTCCCTGTCCGCGACGGCAAAGAAGGTGGAACGGTACTACCGTTTAAAGCAAGATGATTGCCCGTACCTCTTCAATCACCCGAAACCCTCGTCGATCGTGGCTGAGGAGGGTCAGGCTCGGTTCCGTTCCGGTTCCTCGTCGGCCCCGGCGGACCGAGAAGGCAGAAAGCTGGATGGCGTGGGCAGGAAACTCTACTCATCCGCGTCTCTGGGATTCCGTATTGCCAACTTCCAGGCCATAATGGGATCCTATAATCTATTCCTGTGGAAGAGGCTGTCCTCTTACCTCTCCGACCTCCCGGAGGATCGCCGCCACCTGGTTAAGGCCCTCCAAGCCGAGGCCGTGAAGCTGTCAAAACAGCAAATGACAGCTGGCAAGGACGCCGCCGACTCTGCAGCGCGAGCGATGGCAACTTCGGTGGTCTTGCGTCGGCACGCCTGGCTCCGGTCCACGGCCCTGCCTCCAGAGAAGAAGGCGAAGGTGGAGGACTTCCCGTTCGAGGGGCCCCAGCTCTTCTCGGAGAAGACGGATGAGTCCCTCTCCCTGATGAAGAAGAATCAGCAGACGGCCAAGTCCCTCGGGGTCGCCCCCTCAGCCCAGTCGTCGGGTCCGAGGTATCGTTATGGTCGGTTCCGATCCTACCAGACCCCTTACCAGCCTTACCAGCAGCGTCAAGGGCGCTTCTTCTCGGGCCAGTCCTACGGTCACCGATCCTACTCTGCCCAGCAGCGTCACCCTTCCAGGCGCTCCGGCCGGTCCAAGGGCAGGCAACAGCCCTCTTCGCCCAAGCCTTCAACCTCGGCGCAGAAGCCCTCGGTCTTCTGACTACGCCTGGACGCTCCCCCGTTGGCCTCCGAGGGTGCTTCCTCTGCTGGCCAGTTTCTGGACAGGCTTCGACCTTTTTTGCCCTGTTGGCAACGTGTTACTTCTGACGCTTGGGTCCTGTCCATTGTGGCCCATGGTTACAAGTTAATGTTTACGGATGCACCCCCTCTCTCTCTCCCTCCCCGTTGTTCTCCATGTTGTGATGTTGTGTTACACAATAATGTTATGGAGTTGGTTACCAAAGGTGCTGTCCGGGTGGTCAATGTCTCTACTTCCCCATGGGGATTTTATTCCAGATACTTCCTTGTGGATAAGAAGGGTGGAGGTTCCCGGCCTATCTTAGACCTTCGAGGCCTCAATGGTTATTTGAAGGCTGAGAAGTTTCGCATGCTGACCCTGGCGCGAGTCATGGAACTCCTGGAAGTGGGCGTCTGGCTGGCCATTCTAGACCTGAAGGATGCCTACTTCCACATTTCTATATTTGAGGGCCACAGGAAATACCTGCGGTTTGTGTATGGGGATTCTGTGTATGAATATACAGTGTTGCCCTTCGGGCTAGCCTCTGCACCCAGAGTGTTCACAAAGTGCATGGCCACCGTAGTGGCATACCTGCGGTCCCAGGGTTGCTTTATCTACCCGTACCTGGATGACTGGCTCCTGGTGGGACCCTCACCTGACTCTCTCCAGGCCCATATTGCCCTCACTTTGTCCGTGCTGGCTAGGCTGGGCTTGGTGGTTAATGGGGATAAGTCTATCCTGACCCCAGGCATGGCCATTAGGTTTATTGGGGTCCATTTCAATTCCCTGCTGGGTAGAGCCTACCTGCCCCCGGACCGGTTGGCCAGGCTTTCCGCTTTGGCCCGGCATTTTATGCATTGCCGGTATCAGACTGCCCTTTTGGTTCAGACTCTGTTGGGCCTTATGGCCTCCACCACAGGGGTGGTTTTCTTTGCGCGCCTGCGTATGAGGCCTCTGCAAAACTGGTTTGTCCGGAGGTACAACCCCCTCACCATGGGTCAGCACCAGAGGTTTTCCATCCCCAGGGTGGTGCTGCGCTCTCTGGCCTGGTGGACTGTCCCTGGGAACCTGTCTGAAGGTTGTCCTTTCGGCCCCTTCCTACCTGAGGTCACGGTTTATACCGATGCCTCCAACTTGGGATGGGGGGGGCGCTGTGGACAGCTTTCGGCTCAGGGCATCTGGTCCCCATCTGAGGCATCCATGCATATCAACCTTCTTGAGCTTAGGGCGATCCGTTACTCCCTCGCTTCTTTTGCAGATGCCATTCGGAACAGGAGGGTTCAGGTCCTGTCGGACAATACCACGGCCTGCTACTACCTCAACAAGCAGGGAGGGACGGTCTCGCTCAAGCTCTGCAAGGAGGCAACGACTCTATGGAATTGGGCCATGGTCAACAACGTCCTTCCCAGAGCCGTGCACATTGCCGGGGATCTCAACACCTCGGCGGATGCGCTGAGCAGGGTGTTTTTGCCTCAGCACGAGTGGTCCCTAAACAGGGTTTACCTCGACCAGGTTTTCCGCACATGGGGCACGCCGTTGGTCGACCTCTTCGCCACTGCCCGCAACAAACAGGCCCCGCTGTTCTGCTCCCGGGCCGGCATTGGCCGCCACTCCCTAGGGGATGCCTTCCAAATACCTTGGTCCCCAGGGCTCTTTTATGCCTTCCCGCCCTTCCCGCTCCTGTACAAGGTTCTTTCCAGGGTCAGGGCCTTCCGAACCCACTGTATCCTC
The DNA here is from genome assembly GCF_028583425.1 of Eublepharis macularius. Taxonomy (NCBI): domain Eukaryota; kingdom Metazoa; phylum Chordata; class Lepidosauria; order Squamata; family Eublepharidae; genus Eublepharis; species Eublepharis macularius. Next base: position 25,287,310 of record NC_072792.1, on the reverse strand, counting down.
GTTGCCCCTCGGTGGCCTCGCCAGGATTGGTTCCCCCTTTTACTTTCCCTGTCCCAGGGGCGATGCCTCTCCCTGCCTCACGCCCCGGACCTCTTAACCAGGGACGGGGTGTGGCATCACGATGTGGCTGTACTGAATCTGACTGCCTGGCTTCTGGGCACCCGGGAGTGAGCCTCTCTTCTGGAGTGCTTGGGGTGATCTTGAATGCCCGGAAACCGTCCACCAGGTTGTCCTATCAGAGGAAGTGGTCACGTTTTTCCCGGTGGTTGGCCCTGAAGGGGGTTTCTCCCTTTAGTTGCCCGCTTCCTGTCATCCTGGACTACCTCCTGGAACTCTGCTCCCAGGGCCTTGCGTTTTCCAGTGTTAAGGTCCACATGGCTGCAATCTCTGCCTTCCATGAGCAGATTGATGGGAAGACAGTTTTTACTCACTGGCTTTCCAAGCAGTTCCTGAAGGGCCTGTTCAAGACCTTCCCTCCTAGGGCCCATCCCATTCCGCAATGGAGTCTCTCCCTGGTTCTCTCCCGGCTGATGCTCCAGCCCTTTGAGCCTCTATCTTCTTGTCCCCTACCTTTGCTCACTCAGAAGGTGGCTTTCCTGGTAGCAATCACGTCCTCTAGGCGTGTTGGGGAGCTGTCTGCCCTGCGGTGTGACCCTCCCTTCCTGCAGTTTTTCCCTGGTACTGTCATGCTCCACACTAGCATGGAGTTTCTGCCCAAGGTAGTCTCAAGGTTTCACCTACAGCAAAAGGTGTTCCTCCCTTCCTTTTTTCCAACACCTTCATCCCCAGGGGAACGAGCACTACACACATTGGATGTAAAGCGTGCTTTATTGTTTTATTTGCACCGCACCAAATGTTTCAGGAAGTCTCCTGCCCTGTTTGTGTGTTACTCTGGCCCTCGCAAGGGCTCACCTGCTTCTGCCCAGTCCATCTCTCGCTGGATTGTGTCTACGATTAAACTTTGCTATCAGCATGCTGGAGTCCAGTGTCCCTTGTTGGTTACCGCTCATTCCACTCGAGCGCAAGCTGCTTCTGCTGCCTTCCTACGAGGAGTGCCGCTCCGGGACGTCTGCCAAGCTGCGACATGGTCCACTGCAGACACTTTCATCAAGCACTATTCTGTGGATGTGCATGCACGACGTGACTCGGCTGTGGGCACAGCTGTCCTGCAGTCCTTGTTCAAGTAGACACTCACACCCGCCCCCATTGGTGAGATGCTAGTTACTCTCCCAATGTGGGGCTGCACAGAAGGACGAAGACGATAAACAGGGTTTCTCACCTGTAACTGTTGATCGTCGAGTCTCTTCTGTGCAGACACACATTCCCTCCCGCCTGCCCCGCTGTGAGTGCTTGGTTTCTTCCATTGTTTCTCCGGCGGCTCAGGTGAACTGAGGGAATGCCGGGGACGTTCGGATATATATGCATTCAAAATTGGCGGGAACACCGGCGCGCATGCGCGGTGGATCCGAACGTCCCCCTCACATCTCTTAGAGCTAGAAAAATCTTTTCCGCGGCTGGCCTGCGCCTGCGCAGTCCCAATGTGTGTCTGCACAGAAGAGACTCGACGATCAACAGTTACAGGTGAGAAACCCTGTTTTTCTTCCCCAGCTGCCACCGGTATTCAGAGGTTTGTTTATATGGAAATTTTGCTCTGGTGTAGAGTTACCATAATGCACCTAGAGAGGATGCAGTCAGCTCTACATTCCACAAGCCTGGGGGAACCAAGGCAGCTGCAACTTCTCCCCCCTTTCTTTTCCCTGGTCCTTTCACCCATCTCTTCATACCTGCTACTTGGCGGCCTGCTTGCATTGGGAAGACTGAGGCTGTCTGGCCTCCTGCTGCACTGAGGAATTGAGTGCCAAATGAACATTCCACTCTTTGCTATTTAGCAGTACTACTCTGGATTCAAATGATCTCCTGTTGATCATTATACACCTGACACCCAGGTACAGCTTGTCCCCGGCTGCATCCACACGGCTATTCTGATCCACCCCGGCTTCCAAACCAAAACAAAGTTTCCCCAAAGATCCAGATAATATCATCCTTGGGTTGCTAACAGACCCTTTAACAGAGGCTCAATGTGTGGAAGTGGGCGGATGAAGCTTTTCATGGAGTGGAGGCAGGGCTCATTTTGAGGAGGAACATGCAGGAATGCAGTTCTGGCAGTTCCCCAAAGAGGTCACATGTTAGGTGGCCCCGCCCACCTGACTCTTGGCCATTTTGGGCCCATTTCAGTCTGGATTGGGGGCGAAATGGCCCGGATCGGGCCTCTGACAGGTGGTGGATCACTCTCCCGCTCAGCAGCGGCCAGATCCTGACCATTTCAGGCCCCTTTTTGGCCATTTTCAGCCCCTTTTTGGCCATTTTGGGCCCAATTTCGGCCCTGAATGGCCAGGATTGGGTCCAAAACAGCCAGGATAGGTAATGTCATAGGTGTGGCATATGCAAATCAGTTACGCTAATGACACATTTCTGGTGATGTCAAGGGGCGTGGCATATGCGAATGAGTTATGCTAATGAGAGATGTTAAATGAGTTCCTCCAGCTCTTTTTCTACAAAATGACCCTTGAGTGGAGGTAAATAACAGCACCTGGTAACAGCATCTTATTAAGACTCTATTTTTTCTCCAGGAACTTGGCAGCTTTAATTTCTTTCCAGGTATTCCTTGTGCTTTGCTCAATGTTTTGCTCAATGTTTTCCGAACCTCTTTTTGCGACCACATTTCCTAAAAGACAGTAGTCCAAACAAGTTAGCAAGCTGTCTGGACAGAAAAGTGTTCATTTTTAAAATGTCTGCGCACATCGGCACCATTTTGCTGCTGTGAGCCCCTTGTGCTTGCCATTTCACACACATGCACACGTATGCACACACCCCGTCCCACTTTTTTTACTATAGAGATATAGTGACCAGAGGGGTTTTTTTTTAAGGCCAGCAAAAAGCTTTCTGGTGAGGCTGGGGGCTCAGGGTGGCAAGTGCAAGGGAATGGCCAAGGAAAGAACGGAGAATATCGCCTTGAGGATGCATTAGGGCGTTATTTCTGTGTAGAGGCAGCTCCCGGCAGGGCTTAATTTGGTTCACAAATACAGCCAGCAAATTTTCTGTTGGGTGGTGTTAAAATTATTTCCCTCCCCTGTTGCTTTATTCTCCACTAGAGATGCCTTGTGTGGTTCTGCTGCAGGGTGCAATATAAGTTGGCTATCATGTGCTAAATAGCACTTCCTTGCTGCAGTTCGAATCTTCTTACTCCGATCTTCAAAGACCTTGCTGGCTCTTTTTGAGAATCCTAAGCCATCTCAGCTTTACATTTCTGTATCCCGTCACTGTGCGGAAGAGTCTTGAAAACAGAGTCACTGGCATCTGCAGTTAACGTTTTTCAGGAGCGTGGTGAAGCTAAAATCTGGAAAGGGTTCCGGCAACTTTATCTCCTGGCCCTTCTAGCCTTCCTCCTCCCCATCTGCACAGAAAATCTAATTTTATTAGATGCATTATAAAATATTCCACCAAAATTGTTTGTTAAGGAAATCTGTCCCTTTCCTACAGAACCTTTTGACATTCAGCCAGTCTGCATAGTGAGGTATCAGTTGTAAGCCTTTGATGTAAATAGCGTTTGTTTTTTTAACTGAGCAAAAGTGATCTATGGACTTTTGGGTATAGATGTAAATGGTTCCTCATATCTCCAAATGAGCCCGTTGTTTGAGCCTGGTTTTCCTCAAAAGGGTTACACTTCAACCTTTAAAAGTTGTATGAAAAAACCCGATCGGATGCAATAATTGTGGACGATTGCTTTGTTAGGCGCCATTCCTTTGTTCAATTTCTATGAGTGTCAACAGTTACGATACCCAGTAAAGATAGACAAGGTAAGCATTATGGCAGAGGAGGAAGGAAATGAGTGGAGACAATTGGCTATGTAAGGTCATTTCGACAAATTCATCTTTATCGTATTGTGCAAGTTTTATGGTTGTGGCTCTGGAAAGAAAGTGGTTTACCCAGATTTCTAGCTGCTTTGCACAGTGCTAAGCAAACACCAGTTATCCCTTGAAACTAGTGGTTATTTTCCTGGCAGATTGAAATCTTGCACATTGTAAATACAGGAAGGTTGGCTGTGATTGTAAATCAGTCTCTCTGGATGGACATCAATCACTTTGGAAACCCAGTATGAGTGCATTTAGAATTCTGCAAAACAGGCAGTCTATGCAGAATTATGTTCTGGACTCAAGGCATGCAGGAGTGTGCTTACTACTACTACTAATAATAATAATAATATTTGATTTATATCCCACCCTTCCGAACAACTTAATGCCCACTCAGAGTGGTTTACATGGTATGTCGTTATTATCCCCACAACAAAACACCCTGTGAGGTGCGTGGGGGTGAGAGAGCTCCAGAGAGCCGTGACTAGCCCAAGGTCACCCAGCTGGCTTCAGGTGGAGGAGTGGGGAATCACACCCGGCTCTCCAGATTAGAGTCCCATGCTAACTGGTTATGCTGGGGTGGGGAAGAAACTAACCAGAGAGATTAAAGTGCCAAAATTGGTATATAAAGACAAAAGGCAGTGGGTGCTGAAACTTGGATCATGTAAAGAAAGAGATCATAAAAAATAACTAGTACATTAAACGTGAAACAAGTATGTGTGCTTGTTCATGTGAGTAAATTTACACATACCAATAGTCATACCTTGGTATGATGTTCAGTGCCTTGAACATTTCTTATGGTCCTTTCTTTCTTTACATGGGATATCCAAAGTAGTGATCTACAAATCGGAGAGCTGGAATGGGTTCATAGAGTTTGGACTGCAATATGTACTCCAAGTATCTACTCAGAAATACTTCTCCAGGGTTTCCAAGTTTTACCCTTTATAACTTCTCAGTGAAGCAGCAGCCAAGTCTTCATCCACCCATTCCACTTCAGATGTGATGCAGAATAGGTGGGGGAAAGAGCCAAATGAAAGGAGAAGGGGGATGGGTGAAAGAAGCTGAAGCTGCTAAGTCTCTGTCAGGAACTTAACATCACTCTCTGGGTACATTCTGGCAAGTCCTACTGAATTCAGTGGGACTTAGTACCAAGAGAGGATTGCAACCAAAAGTTGGAGCATGTGCAATTTTGGACAGTCAGACAGACAATGGTCCAATCCCCAGATACTATGTAATCATGGTCTCGAGGTCAACATCTGTACTGATGCTGTATATCCTTCTTTTCTGTTCTCCGCAACGTCTGCCAGTACTTTATGGTTTGCATTCAACCAAAGCATGACAGCTTGAGTGGTGCTAACCACGGGTAATGCTAGTCAGGATTGCTGTCATAACCGGAGTTCGAGACCCATTTCGGATTAGGGTAATCTTGGTTAATACATATGTTGACTTCACACTGGTCTTCTTTGGTCGTTACATTTGGGGGTATCCAACGGCATGCATCAGGACTGTGTGCTACCCGTAATCCTCCAATACCCGCAGTCACCATTTTGTTTGAAGTGGGCACTGGACAATTTTTCAGTTTCACTATGTGCTACATAAAACCAGGATATCAGGAGGATTTCTGGTATAAACCCCTTCTAATCAAATCCCTTTGAATGTGATGCTTAAAAAAAGCTAATGAATGATTCGTGGTTAAGACTGACAAGGGAAAAAGTATGCATAGGAGGTTGCCTGGAGCTTGCTCCCAGTCTCCTAACTATAGATCGTATCTAATACAGAGCTTTTTGAAACAACTAGCTAATGCCTGCTTTTGCCTTTGTGTCGTGCTTTGCAGGTTACATCCAAGCCTGCAGAGGACTGATGATCGCGGCCGTCTGCCTTGGCTTCTTTGGCTCCATATGTGCACTGGTCGGGATGAAATGTACCAAAGTTGGAGGCTCCGATCAGACGAAAGCTAAAATTGCTTGCTTAGCCGGGCTGATTTTCATCCTTTGTGGTAAATACAAAATTATTTTAAAAACCCACCCCAATGCTTTGCTGTTCTCCAGGAGCACATCCTTGTTCCCTTGAAATGGGTGTGTGAGGGATTAGATAGAACCACATTCTGTACAGGTTCCAGTTGCTGAACAGTTCTCTGTCTAATACGTTTTAGGGCTGAGTGCTATGACTGGCTGCTCTTTGTATGCAAACCGAATCACCTCTGAATTCTTTGACCCTACGTTTATTGCACAAAAGTAAGTACTGCTGGGAAAATGTATGGGTTTTTTAAGTGCGTCACAGTTTACCTTTCGGCCTGCTGAGTGCTTAAATCATTAATTTCTACAATACGTTTTATGTCTATATGAGAATGCAAGTGACTTGCAGGAAGACTAAAATGTAGCGTGAATAGTGTAACTCGATTATTTGCATGTACTTTCAAGTCTCTTGCTGCAATGAGAGAAGAGGCAGATGCTCCTCCTTCCGTCTGTTTGGGTTCTGACACCTCCCTCCCGTGCCAAATGGTGTACTGAAAGCCAGTGTTGTGTAGCAGTTAAAGGATCGGAGACTCACGTTTAAATCCTGGCTTGGTCACTGGTGGTCTCTCTCAGCCTAACCTACCTCTCAGGGGCATTGTGCCGATAAAGAAGGGAGATCCCCATATACTATGGCAAGCTCCTCGGAGAAAGCTGGCATAAAAATGTAATGGACAGGTAGACTCAGTGATCTGGTTACTAAAGGTGGATGGAAAGGACTGTCAGAGGATGTATCTGTGGCTTCCTCTTCCCCTCTTGCATTGGTGACTCTAAAGGAATAAATGTATTTTAAAAGTTGCAGTCTCTAAACCTGAGCGACTTCTGCTTGCTTAACGAGTGCAAGCTCATCTTGACAGGAGGTGAAAAAGAGGAAAGGATGGATGTGTGCTTTGTTTAAAGTCCATCAAAAACTCAGCAATGTAAGAGTGACAGGGCAAATAGAGTCATCTCACTGGAACATCCTCAAAGGCAAGAGTCCCACACCCTGTATGGCTGCTAGCACTTCCTCCTCCTTTGATCTGCTTGCCTGGAATGAAAGAAAGCTAGTCCAGGTGGGCTCACCTGACCTATACTTAATAGTTTCAGAGACAGCAACAGTAAACATTTAAGGTTGCCCCTTTACCTTATTGGCCCTGCTCTTGTACTTTTAGCATGCAGAAACGTAGAGGTGAAACTTTTGACAGACTTGGATATCCAGTGATGGGAAAACCTTCAAGCTGCTGATTTTCTGTGCATGTGGCTTAAAAGGACAAAAGGTGCCCTGCTCAGCCATGCAATCCCCTCCAACTGGATCTTGGCTCTGGTGCAGGGGAGAGCATTTACTATTCCCCCTGCAACATTTTGCTGGTTGAAACTCCACCCCCACCCCCCAGCCATTATTGGCCTTGAAGGAGGGGCAAGGAAAGATAATGTGCCTTTCAGGAACGTGTGATTTCAATCAGTGAAACAGTGTGAGAGGGGAAATATTAGACCCTCTTCCCATGCTCCTAATGGAGTTCTGGTCTGAATCGGTATCCCAGCGCAAATGCTAAAATGCATTACATCTGGTTTGGCACCTTGGCTGTAGAGAAATAAACTAATGATGTCTACTGTCTAGTACTTCCAGGCAGAGGCAGGTGAGGGATATTGTAAATCAGGAAGCTGGCTATAATACATGTTGTAATTAGCATGGTAGAGCCTGAGTGCAAAGTACAGAAAATTAGCATTTGTAATGCAAGAAAAATTCTATGTCCCAATTCAACCCTGGGGGATCCATGGTTCCAAATTTGCAAATAAAGTTGATCTCAGCAATCTTGCATTGTAGTTTTCTTTTGAAGTTTCTCCGTTTCAGAACTGCTACTCTTAGGTCAGTGATGGAATGTCCATCCCTCCTTTCCCACCCTCTGCCTGAATTATAAGGATTCCTTCCTTTTTCCATTCCTCATAGCTGATGACGGGAGATACAACTTTTACCCTGGAAATTATATTTCCAAATGTAAACTAACTAGGAGTTAACTAGCAGTAACTGCCTGAGGGCCCTGACCTGAATAACCCAGGCAAGCCCAATCTCATCAGATCTTGGAAGCTAAGCAGGGCTTGCCTTGGTTAGTAATTGGATGGGAGACCTCCAAGAAAGACCAGAGTTGCTATGCAGAGGCAGGCAATGGCAAACCACCTCTGTTAGTCTGTTAGTCTCTTGCCATGAGTCAGGTATGACTTGAAGGGACTCTGCCACCACCACCTGAAGGTTAGGCTGAAGAACATGACTGACCCAAGGTTATGCAGTGAGATTCTTGACCATGTGGGGATTTGAACTCCTAACCCCTAATACCACGCTGACCCTTTCAAGTCATTTCAATCGTCTTTTGGAAGATTGAGAAACATTCATAGCCAGTAATCCACCTTGTTTGCACAAGGCTAGAATACGGCTCTTTTTGCCTGACTAAAGATAAAAATTAAGAGGTAACTGACAAATTAAGGCTCTGCTTCCCAAAAAAACAAGGGGGGGGGGAGTTTACTGTGGCATATGTTTTTCAGACTACAAGCTCACTTTGTCAAAACTTATGCCACAATAAACTCTGTTTACTCTAACAAGCCAATAGTGCCACCCTAAGCAGAGTCCCATCCTTCTGTGTCCACTGAAGTCCACTGAACTGCTTAGCTGGGTGCCATAACAGAGCTATCCTTCTGGGACTTTTCATCAAAAGGGACCCCTTAATAGATGCCCCCCCACCCTACAGAATTGGGGATTACGTGGTTGTCATGAAGCAACCTCCTTTCCTTTGATGGTGATTTATGTAAAGCGCTGTTGTCATCTCATCCAGTAGGAACTGATGTTACACAGTAACAGTGTCTTATTCTGCAAGGCAGGAAACATAAAAGCAACTTTGCTTTCAGCTTGATTTCATTTATTTATTTGAAGTATGTGCCACCTTTCCACCCTAAAGTGGGGTTCCCATGGTGACGAACAGATAATTAAAACATTTAAACGTTTAAAATACATATATAAACACAGTAAAAACATAGACATATATTGATCTAGCTCTTATTGACCTGAAACAAAGGTTACCTAGTCAAGCATGTTTATGCAGTGGTTGGAAATGAATTCCGTTCAAATCAATTGGGAATACGTCTGTGTCAGTGATGATTACCAGAACATCTAAAGCTATATAACTCAGAGGTCCCAACATGATGTCCATAAACACTGTGGTGCCTGCCGGTACTTTTCCTGGTGCTTACCAAGTGTTTTTAGAAATTCGGTGGTTCTTGCCCAGTATGGCATTTGATTGGCTGTGCAGATTAAAATAACATTTCAGCAGCAGCTGACCCCACTGTTAGTTTTATTCTCTCTCACTCCTCTTTTCCAGTGTATTTTTAAAATTATCCCTTTTTCCTGCACTTAAGGCTTCATGTGGTTGGCTCCACCTCTTGTGGTAGCCATTTTGTGATTGGACCCATCGCCCTATGTAAGAATTTCAAAGGTGCCCACAGGGGTCTTTGGAACCAATGGTCAGTGAATGAAAAAAACACCATTCAGGAGAAAAGTAGACGTTTTCTTGTTCTCTTTTGCCATAGCGTGCATCTTCTGCAGCTGTTTAGTGAAATATATGTAAATGTGCTTAAGAACATAAGAGAAGCCATGTTGGATCAGGCCAATGGCCCATCCAGTCCAACACTCCGTGTCACACAGTGGCCAAAAACCAGGTGTCCTCAGGAGGTCTATTTGTGGTGGGGAAGGGACGTGATGATTTTGTTCGTCTTGGTCATAGAAATAAAGTAACAGTAAATCCATTTTGCTGATGTAACTTTACTAAGCGTGGATGTATCGCTTTCCTGCAGGTACGAATTAGGAGCTGCTTTGTTCATTGGATGGGCAGGATCATCTCTTTGCATAATAGGTGGCAGTATATTCTGTTTCTCAATGGCTGAAAACAATAAAACTCCAAGGTACGGAACATTCCAGCTTTATTGAAATTAATACATTAGCATATTTCTAATTATTAAAGATGTTAAGAAGGTATGCTACACGGATCCAGTTTGCATATCTTTCTAAACCCACCTCACAGTTAAAGTTTGGGAGCAAAGGCTTGGAGAAAAAATAAACACGCACAAGATGGGATTTCAAGAGTTGGAAACATCCCCCGCCTCCACTCCTTTTAAAGAGCATGCTTGTTGGATATTGCTTGCCTGTCTAAGTTTTAGTGTAGTGTGAAATGCCGTATGGCAGAAGCTGATAACAAAGCTGTCATTTGCACCCCATGAATACCTTAATGTATCCTCTGTGAAGGGATGTGTGTTCACTGCTCTTAAGAAAGATGATTTTCATGACTGAAGAACTGGGCTACGATCTCAGAGTCTACCAGACACTTCATGCTTTCATTGGAAAGCCAGTTTGGTGTAGTGGTTAAGAGCGCGGGACTCTGATCTGGAGAACCGGGTTTGATTCCCCCCTTTTCCACTTGAAGCCAGCTGGGTGATCTTGGGTCAGTCACAGCTTCTAAGAGCTCTCTCAGCCCCACCCACTTCACAGGGTGTTTTGTATAATAACAACATACTTTGTACACGGCTCTGAGTGATAAGTCGTCCTGAAGGGCGGTATATAAATCAAATGTTGTTGTTAGAAGATAGATTTGGGGCTGCCAAATTGCAACCTTCAGCAACACAGATGCCCTTTTGTTTCTGAGGCCCTACTTCCTCCACCTGCAGTTGCAAATAGATTTTTAATTTTGCCCCACCCACCTCAATAATGGGAGAATGTGGGTAAGCAATTTTGCTTTTGCTGATATGACCCTATGTGGCAGCTTCCTCTAGCAGAGCAACTAAAAGCATAGTGCTCTTAGTGGCTCTGGTCAGTGCGCTCTGCTGCTGCCACATGGGGGTTTTATCAGTGGCTACTCTGCTGTCATGGAACAGCCTTCCAGAGGCTCAGTTACCATTTGAAAGACAGAAATCTAGAATAATTAAAGCACCGTAATTCATTTCCTTGTCCTAGACATTTACTCATCAACTCTTAGATTTTGACATAGCACGACAGCTGATTGTTTGGCCAACCCCAGGGCAACTAGAGCCGTCCCACCGTAAGTGGCTCAGTCATGGGGAAGCTCTCACAGGGCACTGCTAGGATATTTTCAAGTGTCGAGTTACAGGTTGGATATTGGCTGTTATGAGAATCCAGAAGTGATTTGGGGTCTCTGACTTAGAAGTGGATTTGTGCATAAATTCCTTCGAGCACTTTTCAGCTGTAGTCATGGAAATGACTTGGGAGAGCAGAAGCTGAGCGTTGTAATAGCCCTCCAAGCTCCCCTTGTTCTCTCATTTCACAAAAGCTTTTCTCATCGGGGAATGGGCAGACTGTAAGAGTGTATATTGCCCCTCTGAAAGAACCTGCATCGGAAGAGCCACTTTACATTCTTGAGTCTGGCCCATTGCTCTCAGTGAAATAATTCCCTGAACTGCAGCACAAGCTTTGTGCACCATTGCACCCATATATTGGCAAAGCAGTCTTCGGGAGACTCCTAACTGCATAAGGGAAAATAATCTTATGCTTGATAGGTAAAGTAAATATGTGGCCAGAGCTGACCTTTGTCCATAGTTTCTTTAGGTTGCTGCAATAACCGTCAAATACAGCTTTAGCTCCAAGAGTAGCCCATGTTTTGTGGCCTGACTTGCATCTTAGCAGCATCCATCAAATTCAGAGGGGGTCCTGCTGCATGCATAGTCCCTCTTTATTGGATTGGGGTGCTTAGTGAGTTGAATATGACATGGAAAGTCCCTGATCCATTATCTTATGGTGGTGGAGAGGGCCATCAAGTTATAGTGGACTTATGGCGCCCCCTGGTGGGGTTTTCATGGCAAGAGACTAATGGAGGTGGTTTGCGATTACCTGCCTCTGCAACCTTGGTCTTCATTGGAGGTCTCCCATTGGATTACTAACCAAGGCTGGCCCTGCTTAGCTTCTGAGATCTGGCAAGATCAGGCTCACCTGGGCTATCCCAGTCAGGGCCCAAATCTTACAGCAAACACGTAATTGCTAGATGGTGGTGGGTAAGCAAGCTATTCTCTCTCAGGCTCCTCACTCCTGCACCCACCTGCAACATGCAGACCATAAACCTGACTTGCCCCCAGTTCTCTTGCACCTGTGCCATAGAGAGTGCCTATGAAGATTCCATACAATATAATCCTATGCAGTTACCCTGGTCTAAGCACACTGAAATCAGGGGGCTTAAACTGGAGTAATTCTGCATAGGATAGCACTAAAAGTGTTGCATAAATATTAAACATTGTCCTCCCACCTCCCTTTTTGTTTTTGCACTATACTTTGCTTCTGTGAAGAGAACTGGTGTAGCCGAGAAGCTAACAGACTGAGTAGTGAACTAGAAAATGGCTAGTTTGACTCTCCTCTCTGCCATGGATTTACAAAGTGGCTTTAGGGCTAAAGACATAGCAGACCCATGTACAGTGTTGAGTCTGCCACTGAATCACTAAAAAATGGTGGGGTGAGAGGCAATTTAAAACATAGCATGGTCAAGCACCACCCCTCGCCGACACTCTACCTTGAAACTGCTACCTTGAAAGCTGCCCCCTCCCTGGACCTAGACGATTGGAAACTATCCTTTCTGGGAGAAAAATGGCTAAGTGGTTGTAAAGTATGGGTCGGGAATGGTCTAGCTTTCTCCTCCTGCCTGCTGAAGATGCACTTTGAGTCACTCACCCTCACTGCGTAGTGAATCTTTCACACTCAGGTTAGATCCTGCTCGACAGTGTCTATGTCCAGAGGTCATTCATTCTCTTGAAGCTTCAGCACCTCAATATGGGCGAAATACTACAGAACAGTGTTGCTGGTATATATTGGTGTAGATTCAGCTGTCCCCCCGTTTCAGTGGCTCTTCTGTTGGCACAAGAAGCACTTAGAGAAAGGCTCCACAGGTTGGAGGAAGGCTTCTGACTTCGCTTAGAGCTAAGCTACAAGAGACAAATTACACAAGGATGCACTCGTAAAGGGAGTTGTAGCGTTAGCCAGGAAGCTGAGTTTTAAGAGAGATGGGGAGGCTCTGTCAATTTCCCCTCTCTGCAGAGCCAGGGGAGATCCCTCCTCAGAGGGTTTGTTAATTTCCTCTTTGCCTCCTTGAATCCCAGGTGAAACTGACAGAGCCTTTGGGAGGCAAAGAGGAAATTAACAAACCCTCTGAGGAGGGATTTCCCCTGGCTCTGCAGAGAGGGGAAATTGATAGAGCCTCCCCATCTCCTTTAAAACTCAGCTTCCCGGATAACATTGCGACTCCTTTCACATTCTCATCCTCGCGTAATTCGTCTCTTGTAGCTTGGCTGTCAGAGCAGTGGTAGAATGGATAGGGCAGGAGCCACCCCAGTACTGAGATAATTTTGAACACTATATAAATACTATTTTATTAAGATTCATGCTACAGAAACAAAACCAAATTCTACAATGTTTGTTCCATTGACAGTCACTGGATCTTGTGTCACAATAGTGTTTGGGGATTTTTAACTGATGAAATAGATATTGTCCTCTAAATAACTGCTTGTATTTGGGAATGCACTTTAAACTGGGTAGCTTTTTCACTTTTCAGGATGGGATATGTGTACAACACAGCAGCCTCTGCAGTATCTACTCGAACAAAGGCCTACAAGGACTCAACAGATTTTATAACGCCCAAAGCCTCTCCAAAGCACTTCGACAAAAATGTTTATGTGTAAGAGAGATGGTTCCAAGAGTCCTAGTTTTATAAATCACATTTGTGCTGTTCATTCACAGAATAATTTTTAGAAAGGTGCTGGTGTTATTAGCACCAGGGATAAGAATATTTTATAAATGAACTTTTGCCTACTTGTTGTAAATTTAAGATTTTATACTGCTGTGCATAAATTATATCTGTAAATCATTTGCTATTTTTGCTTTCTGTAAAAAAACCTTTACAAATAAAGTTAAGTCATATTGGCTGTGGCCAGTGACGTCCAGGATTCTGTAGATTGGGACACTGTGGGAGATCTCAAAAAGCTGAGTTTTTATTCTTGGGTGCCACTGTACTGTTAAAACATTTCTGACGTCCATTGTTTACATTACACTATAACAAACCTTATTCAAAACCACTGCTTCCTAAAGCAGCTTCCAGAGTTCTGTTACACAGAGCAAACTTAAATATTCTCCAAGCCTGTATGTTCCTTGGCAGTCTGCAAAGCTGCTTTGGGCTTTCAAAAAGAGTCGTTACTCACCAGGATATCAGTAGCAGTATCGAGTTGTTAGGATCTCGTGTTTCTTGCCTGAAGATGGTGGTAGCACTTTTCGGTGTTCCAAAACCTGTTCAAAACTGCACTTTCTGCACCGTTTCTCCACTTACTCCCTTGGCCATCCATCCCCACCGCCTGCAGGAAGACAAAATTGGGAGTCCAGCCACCCAAAGAAAGAAGTGGTGGGGGAAGAAGGCTGAAGATGCGTAATTTCTCAGAATGTGTAAATGAAGAGGCACGGTCTTTGGCTGAGGACCCAACACCCCTAGATATCCTGTGCACTTCAGATGCCAACCCCTAGGTGGTTGACTCCTAGGCCAGGCACCCCTAGATGCTTGCCGTGGCTTTGGGCCCCACATATTACTGTGCTGTAACATACACCAAACAGCCAGGCTTGAGTCTGAATAGACTTCTCCTGGGGCAAGCCTTTATCCGATACCACAAACCTTCAATACTCTACAGCACGGCTCCTTGCTCCTTGGAAAGGAGTCCAGCTCATGGATTTTGAGGGTGATGATAGTAGCAGAACCTTTCTACATAGCTTTATCTGAGGGGGGGGTCACCCATGCTTACCTGGGCCACTGTTGCTCTCCCCCCGTTTGTCAGTCCTGAGTTGGGCCAAGTTATAATTGCTGACAGTTCCCCTGGGACAACAAGAAGTACACTGAGGCCCTCCCTTGGGTGAGGCCAGCCCCACTGCCCACAACCTGCTGGTGGCAGGGACAGGGCAAGCAAATCCAGGAGCGTGTGGGGCCTTCCTCCAGAGCCAGCTGCTGGAGGATCCAGAAGAGAGTGGGTCAGGGAATCCAGGGTCACAGTAGCTGAACAGGCTCAGCTGCAGATACCAGAAGAGATGGGACAGAAGGAGCACGCCCAAGCCCCAGAATCTCTTCCCTCTTCCTTGTGATAGTTCCCAATGCCAAGCAAGGAGCTGGATTGGTCCCTTGGGGAAGGGATAACCTGAGAAGAGGGGGATAAAAGGGAAGGTCGTTTGCAAGTGGGAGAGGATTCACGGGACAGCTCAAGCGTTCAGGAGGGAGCTGTGCCCAATGGAGAGGAGGAGGAACCAGGTGCCACAACCTCTTCCGCATGCCAATCTGGTCAGACCCTTGCAGTACAGGCACTGCCATGGGCAAAGGCAGGTTCCCTGGGGCGGAGTACCACAGCATGACAGTTGAGCGCTCTCTAGAACCCCCTGTGAATCCCTTTGCTCAAAGAAATGCCATCCCAGCAGAGGAGCACATGCTTTGTGTGCAGGCCAGCTACTGACATCTCCAGTTAAAAGAATCTCTGACAGCAGAGGCTGGGAAATACTCTTCTCTGCCTAAAACCCTGGGAAACAGCTGCCAGGCAGAATAGGCGATACCTGATTTGATGGCCCAATGATCCTACTGAGTATTAGAGGCCATTTGTTCAGATTTTGCACTTTTCTGTATGTTTGTGAAGAAAGTAACATCTTAATGAAAAGAAGTAACTTTATTTAAAATGCTCTTATTTTATCTAAAGTTCAGTAAAAAGGTTTTTTTTAAAAAATGTGTTTATGATTACTTAAAATATTGAATCAGTTAATACTGTTTCATTGATGAATATTGTTTCCTTTACAGTGGAGAACTAGCTGGAAGTATTTAAACCAATTCAATCAGGCAAAAATTAAAGACCTCAGAGATTTGTAAACAAATTCCTTGTTAATGCACATGAAAAGTTAACAGAAATCAGATTGGTATAGATAAGATCTCATTCCAAAGACTGACAGTCAGATATCTGAAGAGTCACTCCAGTCCGTGACAGTGACTAAGCTGCTTTTCAATGTGCTTGTTGTATCTGCATCTTGAAGACCTGTTTTTTCAAAAAAGAAAACACCAAAATTAGATGGATTACACAGCAGTGAAAATCAAAATATTTACAAGAGGGGGACCCGCAAGGGCTCATGGGTTGCTGTATCTACTGTGGCACATGGTGAAGCACTTATTTCTGCTGCATGGACCCCCTTTCTCTCCCCCGCATCTCTTCTCCACATGGATTGCCAGGGGATCAGTGCTGAAGACCTTGTGGGGAATCAGATGTACTGATTCTTTGGATTAAAAAAAAAACAGCAAGAAAAACCCATTGTAGCACATGCTGCATGACAATTTCTTTAACTAAAAGGTGCCATCATTCCGAAGGTCACCGACCATCTATTAAAATGTTTCAAGGCAGCAATTCCATGTTCAGAGCCTGTTTCAATCGTATAGAAAGAGGAAGGAGAGGGCAGTCCAATTCTCTTTGGAAGTACTGGGGACTCGTCACCTTGTTAAACTCAAAAGCTGTATTCTTTGCAGGGTAAAAGGTATTGAGAGTGAGAGCTGCTGGTGGTTTTCATATGGTAAGACTGCCTTATGACTCCACCGAGAACATGCCAGGTGATGACGTGAAAGATACAACCGGCATGTGCAATGCAACCGAGCTGTTCCCAACCAACGTGTCAGATTAAGCCACACAAAAGAAAAAAGTCTCAAGGTTTGGTCACAAGAAGGAAGGATGGCTTTAGACCACAGACAATCTCATTACACTGAGAAGAGATGCATGGAGAACAAGGCGAAATCAGGAAGTGTGTGTGTGTATGAGAGAGGGGAGTCGGGAGAGCAGCCCTGGTTTAAGGACATTTGCCATGGAAAACCTGCCTTTCAGCAGACAACTGTGCTGCAATTCCCCCTAGCCCTGACTTAGGAAAGATACTGGTTAATATCCCCCATCCCTTCTGCAGCCTCTATAGATCTGAGTAAACCCCTCCCTCAGTCCCAACCATATATCGCTCTGCTGGGGCAGATCTTCTTTATCGCTCCCAGTGGGGGGACTTGACCTAGTTCTGCCTGAGAGCATCAGGACTACTGATGAGTGGTTGAGATGACCACTAAGAACATACCTTCTTCCTTGGTTAGTTTTCCAAAAGGATGGACCATAGAGACAGCTCCATTTTTAACTTTCTCAACTTTTGTCGGCAAAGGGTTTTCCTCTTCCAGAGATGAGAAATCCCAGTCGTCTTCATCATCATCCACAACTCCTGTGAACTAAAAAAGGAAAGAAACAATTGCATTTTTAACAATCCATTCCCTGAAACACCAGAGCTGCTCCAAAGGAAAAGTTCTGTGTGAATCCTTTCGTAACACAGAACCTGTTAACAGTCTAATAAGCACTACAATGAAATTACGGAAGTAAATAAGTGCAACGTTTTGGGGGAGGCAGGAACAATGTTTGGGGTTTTCCCCTACTGAACAGAAGTGGTGGGGTGGGCATGCGCTGAAATATCAGTAGTATGAATTGCTGTATGAAACACAATGGCAATACTAGCAGAACAAACCAGAAGAATAAAAGCCCTTTATGTCTCCCTAGCAAAGAAGACAGTGCCCTCTACTGACAGGAGGCCACAATACACAGGTCTAGCTCAAAAACAAAACTCTTTACATTACCAACTAATTCTGTACATTTATAATTATTCTGTTACTATGGGCAACACATACTGGACCTCCACAGTAACTGGCTGACCACCGTGTGAGACAGGATGCTGAACTAGATGGGCCACTGGTCTGATCCAGCGGGGCTCTTCTTATGTTCTTACAATCTGGCCAACAAGTCAGCTTCCCATCAATTTCAAAAGACAGGTAAACTGCAAGCTTCAATCTCCCCTGAAATCAACAAGGCCAAGAACCTGCTTAGTTTTGGCCATGCTGTGCCATATTAACTGATATTAGCATGAAGAAGATGTGAATGCAGAAATAGTAATATTGCACATTAAAAAATATATATTTGTAAGAGTGTTTTATGGAAGAGTTTTTACATGTTCCTTAAAGGTTCCAGTTTTACTGCTACTAGGCAAGGACAAGAGGAAATAAAATAATTTCCCTCTAACATTTCCATTTTAAAAAATTGCTGGATCTTCATTTCTACTTGCTAGTGCTACACCAATAGATGGTACCTAGTGCAGGGTGTTACCCATAAATCTTAACTGATGAGTGGGCCCCAGTACAGGGGAAAGGGTGATCTCCTTCATACATTCCAAGCTCATGCTGTTCAAGGATTTAAACCCAGAAATAAAGGGGGCACCTCCGGAACCAATATACGACCAACAAATAAGGGAAAACCCTACCGGAAGTATCACAAAAAGTATATAGTACTAAGACTAAAAATTAGACATTTTTTTAAAGATACTGTATTTATTATAACTTCCAGCACATTGCACCTTTAAAATATCTAAAAATTGTGCCTAATTTTTAGTCTTAGTACTATATACTTTTTGTGATGCTTCTGGTAAGGTTTTCGCTTATTTGTTGGTCATATGTTCAAAGACTGAAGACTGCAATCAGCAGCTTGGATTCTGCTCAAAATCTAGGAAGGAGCCCAGGCAGTTTTGGCGTTTAAGAACTTTTTTACTACAGGGAGGCAAAACTGCAGGCTGTGCTCTTCCTGACGTGCTCTGAATGCTGCTTGCTGTAGCCTCCTAAACCTCTTCTTTTTTTTTTTAAACAGCTACATACTATATATTGAACAAATACAGACCATATTAGCAGACACCGACTAGTTTATAGAAAGCAATTAACATGTTTTGGAAAGGAGCTTCTTACATGTATAAATTATCCATCAAACTGTTGCTCACCTGTAAGGATGAGAGCTTCAGGAAAGAAATACGTCTCACTAAAGATTCAAGTAATTAGCAATAGCATCCTATACCTTTACTCCCTGAGTGCTCTTCTGAACAAGAATTGGGGCAACATTAATTCCTCCAGCGGACTGGCTTTCTTTTGCTTGGCACAAAGTCGTCTTTTCCACTTGTTCGGCCCCCTTCTGAATAACGGCACCTATTTCGTTGTGAAAATGAGACATGGTTGGCTTATAAAGAAAATGAGGTGCAATTGCTGCTGCACACCACACAAAGTTGTGGTAATATGATCTGACGGACAAGGGTATGGATGGATGAATATGATTCTAGAGTAACACACGCTTATCCATTTGGAGTGGGAAATAGGGTCCCAAGTTACAATTCAGGAAAAAGGGCCGACACCTTTATTCTGATGGACGACCTGTGAAGCGGCAGAATCAACACGCTAAAGTCCATCTGGATGCTCCACCTAGAGCCTCTCCATCTCAAAGGGAGTCGTGCTTATAATGGGCCTGACATTGCGATGCAGGGGCATGCCACTCTTCATGGGGTGGGGGAGCCATTAGGAAGCAGCCAGGTAAACTACGGTTTGCATAAATCATAGGCCGGAAATCAGTATGCCAAACCATGATCAAACAACTCAATTGTGGTATGCAGTTCTGGTTTCTGGGCAAACTGTGGGTTGCTGAGTAAGAGAAAGGGGCAAGATAATTTGAATTCCAAGGAGGCGAAAGGAACTTGTAACTGGTGGTGAAGTCTGGATGATTTAGAATGTCATATACGTTTACTACACTCATCAGCTATTCTGCACAGTGCCTGGGTGCCATCGAGGAAACAACAATGAAGCAAAGTCTGGGGTGGGTGCCCATCCAGTGGAAAAATGCTAGTTGTGCTTCCCTAAGGTGCCCGCTCCTCCTTAAGACCACCAACGTAAGTCGTTTTCCCTACCATGTGAAGACTTCAGATTTCCCTGGATTTCTTCCACCTCATCTTCTTCCAGTGAGTTGATGTCACTCTGGCTTGCCAATCTCGCCAAGGTGTTCTTGCTGCCGCTCACAGGTGCTCGGGGCTGCGCTAGTTCTGGTGAGATGTAGGACTGCATGATGTCGTCGTCATCCACTTCATCATCTGAACTAAACGGTGGGGTTCTAAGAGAAAATAAATCACCAGTTATAATCAATCATTTCTTTTTAATAAACAACCATCACAGCAGCTGGATTGGTACACAGCTAAACTCCTGCAAACCGCCATAATCTCTCCAGCCAAAATGTCCCCACATTCTCCACTTAAAATCTCAACAAAGAAGGAAAAGTATCCCCGATTAACATCATTTTGGAATCAAACACAGAGATCTGCCCTGTTTCTGCTCACAGGTCCCCTACTGTTCCTCATCTCGTTGCATGAATTGACCTCCGCTGTTAACACTGATTAATCTAGAGAACTCCCACTCCGGAGAATACTGGGTGAATGATACAGATGTCCACCTATGTAAACTCTCTCCCATGTCTTCAAGGTCATTAAGAAAAGGTTTGGAGCTCCATCTTAGGACCCATGGCACCCGACGTCTGGAGGAGGGGAGAGGGAGGAACACGGGTGCAGCCCTAAGAGGGACAGCAGCACAGCTGCAGAGCAAAGGGAAAGACAAAGCAGGCCCCCAAGGGTAAGGGAGGGGCAGGAAGAGGCTGCCTGTGGGAGAATATAGGCGTCCTCAAGAGAGAAAGAACTACCTGGGAGTAAGCTAAGAGGGTCGCAGATGGAAGAGCTGGATATAAGGCTGAAAAGCAGAAGGAAGCAAGGGAAAGATGAGCAGCCCCAAGCAGGAAGCCTGGGGACACTTGGGACGTCCACCGCTCGAGGTACCCGGGTCCTCCCTAGGGCATTCCTGACCACCACCAGCTTCATCACTAACAACATCAGAAGCATAGCTAACACTGCAGCAAAAGTGGAGCCGGGCTTTGGGCAGGGATGTGTGCAGGGGAGCAAAGGGGAGGCATGGCTTGGTGTGTGAATCACCTGGCCAGCGCAGCTGGTAAACCCTGGAGTTTCCGTGTTCAAGCTGAGTGGTGTGATTAAATGAGGACTTCAGCTACTCCACCTGGTGTCCAGGTGATGCTGGAAGAAGGTGACGTCCTCCTGCAGGGAAGCAGCCCCTGGCTCAGACGGCTTGACAGGCCCACGAGCTGGGAGTGGTTCCTTTCTAGCACTACCTTACAGTCAATTTTATTCAGGTTAACAATTACGTGGTATAACCCAGTCCTTGTCATCAGAGTCAAATGACCTCCTTTTGTGTCTAGTATCAGCAGGTCCAGAATAAACAGGGCTGTGCACGCTTGTTCTGTCTCTTGGTTTGACATGCAATGGCTTTTACATCAAAACAATCTTTCATTCATTTTTAAAAAATCAAATCTGTTTCTATCCCTTGAGCTTGCTGTAACATATAACGGGCAAAAAAATTAGCACAGTGCCAGCTGATTTTCAAGCACTCAGTGGTGTAGTGACCTGCACAACAGACTGCCCCCCTTTTTGATTTCACTGCCACGGCCCTAGGAACCTACTGTCCACCCATCTATCCCAAATCTCTTATGCTTTGTTTCTCATAGGGTTGCCTGCTGGCCTGGAGAAAAATGTCCTGTCCCTTTAACAGAGGCTTAATGAGTGGAAATGGGCAGGTGAAAATTTTCATGGCATGGAAAGAAACAACTTCTCTTGTATATAACATCCAATTAAATGTTTATTAAAGGGAAAGGACGTTTTTCTTCAGGGCTGCTGGGAACTCTAGAGCCTTGTCAGAATTCTCCAAGCAAATGACAAACTTGAATCTTGAGAAAATAATTTATTTCACAAAATGGCTTATATCAATTCACTTGTGTTCTGTGCATTATTTAATTAGCACACAGAGAATTTGGGTTTCTCTTAATGCACAAAGCCCTAACCCTCAAAACTAAAGAAAGGAAAACTTACGTAATACTAAGTGGCTTTCTGGAAATGTTATCCCCCAAAACACTCTTCTTGACTCTGGAAGAAACAAAAAGAAGCTATAAGCCCAACAGACTGTTTCCTATAATAGTGGTAGAAATATTTATCTTTTAAAATTCTACTTTACATGCTGTACTGAACAATTAATAGTGCAATCCTAAGCAGAGCTACACGTTTCTTAAGTCCACTAAAGTCAATGGGCACAGAAGGCCATAACTCTGCTGAAAACTGCACTGTAAGTATTGGAAAAAACTAAAATTATAAATATCCTAAGTAAATAAATAAACAAAACATGCAGTACACACTATCCTTCTAGGGTGAAAATTCTACTAGAAGAACATGCTAAATTTCACTTGGAGGAAGGTAGGATCGAAGAAATAGCTTTCCCATTTCCTTTTCACTTTTATACCATGTCCACCAAGAAGCCACTTTCTAACAGTAAAACCAACCTAACAGTTCAGAAATATCAACTTAGGTGTAAGGTGCCTCTTACTTTGGTGTAGATGTGTTTTCAGCAACATCTTTTCTTTGAACAATTGGGCGTTTGGCAAATGAGCGTTTTGCAGGTTTGGGTAACACTGTGGATAATGACCCTCCTATACGATTGACCCTCTGCCTCCCTGTAAGGAAATGCAAATTCTAATCAGCACACAGGTGCTCAAAAAGAAAGCAACAAAACACTACTGGTAAAAAAAAATATACAGTTAAATTGTGTCTGGGAAGGAAAGAACAACATTATCTTCAGCATCCTACCCACAAATCCAGGGAGGAATTAGCCTAATATAATCCATATCAATGTTATGCCCCTAATAAATACGAGTGACCTTGCTTCCTCTGCACTGGATAACGTTTTGTACATTGTTTACAAGATGTCCCATTCCAAACTTGCCCTTAATTTAGTAGATTGCATAATGTACTGGAAGACTGCAGCACTTACTTCTGGCATCTGCTCAGTACTGTACCATCACACTGAAGGCCCCCAGGCTGCGAAGCTTCCATGTTTTGTGTATGAGAAAGGAGTTAGAGATACGCGGCGAAGCCGAGAGGTGTTTAAAGCATAAATATAGAGATTAGGAGTGTGATTTCTTAATCACAGACAGAAATTGTGAGCTTTTAATCAAGCTGCGCAAACTTTTGTCCGCTGTTTACAAAGATATCTACCATCAGAGAGCTGAAGGTTTTCCTGAGGCGATTTTGACCATTTTGGAAGATAGTGCAAGCCATTATCTGACCCTCTGCAGTCAGCGCTACTGTTCAAAAAACTGCCTTAGCTGACTGCCGTCAAAATAGCATCAATATCATGATTTTACAATAGTCCTTTTAAATTGCTCACTAATAAATTAATCAAAAGAAAAACAGAGTTTAAAAAAATAACAGGTGTGACGAGCTCAGCGTTATAAACAAACAGGCAAATTACTTTTAGGAATACTTTACATGGAAGTGGTGTTACCCAAATCTGAAGCCAGTGAGGGGGGAATAATAACTGGGAAGATATCGCACCTTCGGAAGAAAGATTGGGGCTGGAAAAAAGCTGACTGCAAGATGCTCTTTCTGCAACTCTGAAACTGACTTGCCGTTCAAGTTGCTCTCGAATGTGCTGAATGTCAGGAACTTCTTTGTTTCTCGCTTCTCGAGCAGATTCAACAGACATCAAGACTCTGGTTAAATGATCACTTGGGATACCATGAACTCCCTGGGAGAGAAAAGTTGCATTCTAAAATACAGCAAACGTGATACTTATTGAGATTTAAACATTTGTTTCTTCCGTTTTACAATAGAAGTGATTTTGTATCTGAGGAAGTGAGCTCTGACTCACAAAAGTGCGTAATAAATGATGTTAGTCATAAAGGTGCCACCACTGGACTTGTTTTGTATAACCTCCATAAGGCAGTGTTGTTGTACAGTGGTTTGCTCCAATGCAAGCTACAGAAAGGGAAGATTAAATGTTTTTTTTCCCTACACTATGGCAGTAACAATTAAAAAGTATGTGAAGGTTTTTTTGTAAACAGAAAAACAGGGTTTCTCACCTGTAACTGTTGATCGTCGAGTCTCTTCTGTGCAGACACACATTGGGACTGCGCAGGCGCAGGCCAGCCGCGGAAAAGATTTTTCTAGCTCTAAGAGATGTGAGGGGGACGTTCGGATCCACCGCGCATGCGCGCCGGTGTTCCCGCCAATTTTGAATGCATATATATCCGAACGTCCCCGGCATTCCCTCAGTTCACCTGAGCCGCCGGAGAAACAATGGAAGAAACCAAGCACTCACAGCGGGGCAGGCGGGAGGGAATGTGTGTCTGCACAGAAGAGACTCGACGATCAACAGTTACAGGTGAGAAACCCTGTTTATCGTCTTCGTCCTTCTGTGCAGCCCCACATTGGGAGAGTAACTAGCATCTCACCAATGGGGGCGGGTGTGAGTGTCTACTTGAACAAGGACTGCAGGACAGCTGTGCCCACAGCCGAGTCACGTCGTGCATGCACATCCACAGAATAGTGCTTGATGAAAGTGTCTGCAGTGGACCATGTCGCAGCTTGGCAGACGTCCCGGAGCGGCACTCCTCGTAGGAAGGCAGCAGAAGCAGCTTGCGCTCGAGTGGAATGAGCGGTAACCAACAAGGGACACTGGACTCCAGCATGCTGATAGCAAAGTTTAATCGTAGACACAATCCAGCGAGAGATGGACTGGGCAGAAGCAGGTGAGCCCTTGCGAGGGCCAGAGTAACACACAAACAGGGCAGGAGACTTCCTGAAACATTTGGTGCGGTGCAAATAAAACAATAAAGCACGCTTTACATCCAATGTGTGTAGTGCTCGTTCCCCTGGGGATGAAGGTGTTGGAAAAAAGGAAGGGAGGAACACCTTTTGCTGTAGGTGAAACCTTGAGACTACCTTGGGCAGAAACTCCATGCTAGTGTGGAGCATGACAGTACCAGGGAAAAACTGCAGGAAGGGAGGGTCACACCGCAGGGCAGACAGCTCCCCAACACGCCTAGAGGACGTGATTGCTACCAGGAAAGCCACCTTCTGAGTGAGCAAAGGTAGGGGACAAGAAGATAGAGGCTCAAAGGGCTGGAGCATCAGCCGGGAGAGAACCAGGGAGAGACTCCATTGCGGAATGGGATGGGCCCTAGGAGGGAAGGTCTTGAACAGGCCCTTCAGGAACTGCTTGGAAAGCCAGTGAGTAAAAACTGTCTTCCCATCAATCTGCTCATGGAAGGCAGAGATTGCAGCCATGTGGACCTTAACACTGGAAAACGCAAGGCCCTGGGAGCAGAGTTCCAGGAGGTAGTCCAGGATGACAGGAAGCGGGCAACTAAAGGGAGAAACCCCCTTCAGGGCCAACCACCGGGAAAAACGTGACCACTTCCTCTGATAGGACAACCTGGTGGACGGTTTCCGGGCATTCAAGATCACCCCAAGCACTCCAGAAGAGAGGCTCACTCCCGGGTGCCCAGAAGCCAGGCAGTCAGATTCAGTACAGCCACATCGTGATGCCACACCCCGTCCCTGGTTAAGAGGTCCGGGGCGTGAGGCAGGGAGAGGCATCGCCCCTGGGACAGGGAAAGTAAAAGGGGGAACCAATCCTGGCGAGGCCACCGAGGGGCAACGAGGATACAGTGGGTTCGGAAGGCCCTGACCCTGGAAAGAACCTTGTACAGGAGCGGGAAGGGCGGGAAGGCATAAAAGAGCCCTGGGGACCAAGGTATTTGGAAGGCATCCCCTAGGGAGTGGCGGCCAATGCCGGCCCGGGAGCAGAACAGCGGGGCCTGTTTGTTGCGGGCAGTGGCGAAGAGGTCGACCAACGGCGTGCCCCATGTGCGGAAAACCTGGTCGAGGTAAACCCTGTTTAGGGACCACTCGTGCTGAGGCAAAAACACCCTGCTCAGCGCATCCGCCGAGGTGTTGAGATCCCCGGCAATGTGCACGGCTCTGGGAAGGACGTTGTTGACCATGGCCCAATTCCATAGAGTCGTTGCCTCCTTGCAGAGCTTGAGCGAGACCGTCCCTCCCTGCTTGTTGAGGTAGTAGCAGGCCGTGGTATTGTCCGACAGGACCTGAACCCTCCTGTTCCGAATGGCATCTGCAAAAGAAGCGAGGGAGTAACGGATCGCCCTAAGCTCAAGAAGGTTGATATGCATGGATGCCTCAGATGGGGACCAGATGCCCTGAGCCGAAAGCTGTCCACAGCGCCCCCCCCATCCCAAGTTGGAGGCATCGGTATAAACCGTGACCTCAGGTAGGAAGGGGCCGAAAGGACAACCTTCAGACAGGTTCCCAGGGACAGTCCACCAGGCCAGAGAGCGCAGCACCACCCTGGGGATGGAAAACCTCTGGTGCTGACCCATGGTGAGGGGGTTGTACCTCCGGACAAACCAGTTTTGCAGAGGCCTCATACGCAGGCGCGCAAAGAAAACCACCCCTGTGGTGGAGGCCATAAGGCCCAACAGAGTCTGAACCAAAAGGGCAGTCTGATACCGGCAATGCATAAAATGCCGGGCCAAAGCGGAAAGCCTGGCCAACCGGTCCGGGGGCAGGTAGGCTCTACCCAGCAGGGAATTGAAATGGACCCCAATAAACCTAATGGCCATGCCTGGGGTCAGGATAGACTTATCCCCATTAACCACCAAGCCCAGCCTAGCCAGCACGGACAAAGTGAGGGCAATATGGGCCTGGAGAGAGTCAGGTGAGGGTCCCACCAGGAGCCAGTCATCCAGGTACGGGTAGATAAAGCAACCCTGGGACCGCAGGTATGCCACTACGGTGGCCATGCACTTTGTGAACACTCTGGGTGCAGAGGCTAGCCCGAAGGGCAACACTGTATATTCATACACAGAATCCCCATACACAAACCGCAGGTATTTCCTGTGGCCCTCAAATATAGAAATGTGGAAGTAGGCATCCTTCAGGTCTAGAATGGCCAGCCAGACGCCCACTTCCAGGAGTTCCATGACTCGCGCCAGGGTCAGCATGCGAAACTTCTCAGCCTTCAAATAACCATTGAGGCCTCGAAGGTCTAAGATAGGCCGGGAACCTCCACCCTTCTTATCCACAAGGAAGTATCTGGAATAAAATCCCCATGGGGAAGTAGAGACATTGACCACCCGGACAGCACCTTTGGTAACCAACTCCATAACATTATTGTGTAACACAACATCACAACATGGAGAACAACGGGGAGGGAGAGAGAGAGGGGGTGCATCCGTAAACATTAACTTGTAACCATGGGCCACAATGGACAGGACCCAAGCGTCAGAAGTAACACGTTGCCAACAGGGCAAAAAAGGTCGAAGCCTGTCCAGAAACTGGCCAGCAGAGGAAGCACCCTCGGAGGCCAACGGGGGAGCGTCCAGGCGTAGTCAGAAGACCGAGGGCTTCTGCGCCGAGGTTGAAGGCTTGGGCGAAGAGGGCTGTTGCCTGCCCTTGGACCGGCCGGAGCGCCTGGAAGGGTGACGCTGCTGGGCAGAGTAGGATCGGTGACCGTAGGACTGGCCCGAGAAGAAGCGCCCTTGACGCTGCTGGTAAGGCTGGTAAGGGGTCTGGTAGGATCGGAACCGACCATAACGATACCTCGGACCCGACGACTGGGCTGAGGGGGCGACCCCGAGGGACTTGGCCGTCTGCTGATTCTTCTTCATCAGGGAGAGGGACTCATCCGTCTTCTCCGAGAAGAGCTGGGGCCCCTCGAACGGGAAGTCCTCCACCTTCGCCTTCTTCTCTGGAGGCAGGGCCGTGGACCGGAGCCAGGCGTGCCGACGCAAGACCACCGAAGTTGCCATCGCTCGCGCTGCAGAGTCGGCGGCGTCCTTGCCAGCTGTCATTTGCTGTTTTGACAGCTTCACGGCCTCGGCTTGGAGGGCCTTAACCAGGTGGCGGCGATCCTCCGGGAGGTCGGAGAGGTAAGAGGACAGCCTCTTCCACAGGAATAGATTATAGGATCCCATTATGGCCTGGAAGTTGGCAATACGGAATCCCAGAGACGCGGATGAGTAGAGTTTCCTGCCCACGCCATCCAGCTTTCTGCCTTCTCGGTCCGCCGGGGCCGACGAGGAACCGGAACGGAACCGAGCCTGACCCTCCTCAGCCACGATCGACGAGGGTTTCGGGTGATTGAAGAGGTACGGGCAATCATCTTGCTTTAAACGGTAGTACCGTTCCACCTTCTTTGCCGTCGCGGACAGGGACGCCGGCGTCTGCCAGAGCGCGAGAGCGTTATCAACAAAATCCTCCACAGGGGGAAACGCCACCGACGCGGGGGACCCGGAATACAGCGCCTCCAGCAGCTTACTCTTGGGCTTGGAGGTCGTGGAGGAGACGTCTATCTCCAGCGCGGCGGCCATCCGCACCATTTGTTCGGAGAATATGTAATCGTCATTCGGGGACGATGAGCGGGGCCCACCCACGGTGTCATCCGGGGAAGGATCCGAGGCCGCGTCTGAAGAGCACTCCGACGGTGACGCCAGACCTTCATCATCCTCGGAATCCGAAAACTCCGGCGAGGTTTGCGTCGGAACCGAAGACCGGTGAGCGGTCGGGGCCGACGGATAAGTTGCAGGAACCGGCGGTCGCAGAGGCAAGCCCGGAGGTGGAGGAGCGGGTGCTGGGAGCCCGACTGGCTGAGCCGGAACGGAGACCATCGGAACCGACGGATGTTGCAGGAAGGGCAGCGACTGCTGGAACCACGCCACAAAATCCTGCCAGGAGGTCATGTTCCCAACCCCCGCGACCGGTTGGCAAGGGGGCAGAGGAGCAGGCACCGGGGCAGGCCAGCGAAGAGGCATCGGAACCGACGAGGTAGACGGCAGTGGAACGGAGGCCTCTGAAGGCGCCGGGGCGGACGGCAGGGAGCGCTCAAAAGATTGGAACGGTTCCGGGAAAGGCGGAAACGGCATAAATTCCTCGGGAACCGACGGAGGAGGCGTGCAAGGAGGCGACGGGGTGTGGAGACTCACCACATCGTCGGGTATCAGGACTGGTTCGGCCGGAGAACCAGGCAGCACAGTCGGAGCTGGGGACAATGCACGGCCCTTGGCCCTCGACTTCGCCTTGGCCTTCTTGGACGGGGGCTCCGAAACAGCCTCCGGAACCGAAGGCTTGGAGGAGGACTTCGGCTTGGGAGCGGAACGCTTCTTGGCCTTCCGGCTCGAAGGACGATCCCCGGAACCGGAATCAGGTCGGGCCTCCGGAACGGGTTGCCCCGTCGGTTCCGAGGGGAGCGGCTCTGGCGACTTACGAGACGGCGCCGGTGACGGAGCGGCGGAGCGCGGCCTATCTCCCGAAGAGCCCGATGGCTTGGGGGGGAGAAGGTTGGCATCCCACAAGAAGGCACGGAGCCTGCCTTCCGATCACTCCTTGCCTTCGGAGTGAAGGACATACAAATGGAGCAGCGCTCGACAACATGCCCCTCGCCCAGGCAGATGAGGCAGAGCTCATGGCCGTCCGAATGGGTCATCTTAGTGCCGCATTTATGACACTTTTTAAACAAAGATGTCTGCGACATAATGAACGGTATCTCCCGACAGATGACAAGGGGAAAATACCGACCAGCAGAAGAAACGATCCAAAACTCCGAAGAGACGCTGGAAACGAACGCTAGACAATAAGAACCTTTTCGACGGCGGCGAAAAAGGAACTGAGGGAATGCCGGGGACGTTCGGATATATATGCATTCAAAATTGGCGGGAACACCGGCGCGCATGCGCGGTGGATCCGAACGTCCCCCTCACATCTCTTAGAGCTAGAAAAATCTTTTCCGCGGCTGGCCTGCGCCTGCGCAGTCCCAATGTGGGGCTGCACAGAAGGACGAAGACGATCAGATTTTATCACTACCATTAGCAATTCATTATTGAATGTTTCTACTTAATTTGCACTTAATTCAACTCAAATTAGTTGTTTTGATGAATACTGATTTCAAGGGAAGAGGGAATTGTATTCACAACTAAAATTCAAGGCACTAACAAATGCTTAGTTGGGTGCCCACCAGAGATGCCAAGTACCCACTTTGGGCAGGCATTCTTCTGCCAATCCCCCCGCCTTTGCCTCTGGGGCTGGTGGGAGAAACAGTGGGAGGCAGATGTGCTGTCGTGCAGAAGGACATTAAACAGAATTAAATATGAAGTGCAATAATGTCCATGGCCCAGAGACCCAGGAAATGGCAAGAGTCTCAAAAGAATCCTAAGAAACTAAACGGAAGGGGAGAAGTATCTTTCCCTCCATCTTTTAAAAGACTGTGAAGTGATCTTACTGATTTAATTCCCAAGGATTCCAGCTTCTCTGTTAGGGTCTGCTCCAAAACAGCTCTCAACTCTTTTGTTAAAGAAGGGTTATTCTTCAAAGTGTTTATAATATGGTGTTTATTCTTCCCTATTTTGGTTTCACTTTTCTCAGTTTCTGAAACACAAGAGGGATTTTTTAAAAAGTAAGTTACAGGATTAATATACACTATGCTCGCCCTTCAAAAAGGCAAAACCAAAAAAAATTATTAAAACACTGCATAAAAGATGTTTGCAATGGCATCATATGGCCATTTGTATTTTTGCTTGGTTAATCTGCAATTTTGAACTAAAGTAAGTATGACGGAATGCACTTTAAAGAAGGTTCCCTAAGTATAGCACTCAGAGAGCTGGAAGGGAAGGAGTTAACAATTGCCTGGAATGAGAGCCTGATTGACAGGCTGCTCCCTTCTCTCTGATTGGCCAGTGAGAACCAGCCTTCAAGATGACGGTTGCTGACAAGTTTTGAATTCAGTAGAGTTTATAAGTGAGTCTGACAGGGAAGGTCAGACAGTTTCCCTTCTGGAGTGAGGAAAAAGAAGTCTTTTGCCCAAACTGAAACATCTTTGTCTTGAGGAGGAATTCTAGTTAAGAATTCCAAGTATAAAAGCCAGTACAAGCTGAGACCCATTTACATAGCCACAATAGAAGTTGGGAGAGGTGTTTTTGGTAAAGAGTAACTGGGTAGTAAGTGGAGACTCCCATTCAAGCTAAGTGAAGGATTATATCTTCTTAAGTGAAGAATAATTCCAACCCAGTGTCTAAAGGGGGTTTGGCTACGAGGAGGACCCCAGGTCTGTTATGAAGGGAAAACAGTTTTGAACTAAGTTCAGAAAACCTGAGTTGTAAAAAGGAACTCTGTGAAGAAACATTGTTGCTGTAACCAAAGTATTAAACAAAACACCTCTCACTGTTAAGGATTAAGAACACAGAAACTAAGCTTCAAGAAAATTATGGTGCCTGTGACTTAAAAGAGTATTCTACCAACAAAGTTTACCTCAGCTCTTTCATTCCCTGACTGCATCCCTGCCTGTTTAATAAAGTTGTTGTTTATTTTGAATGTTATACAGTCTCCAGTGCCATTTCCAACATAGAGGAAGAAGGCTCCTGCTTTTTCCCCATCGAGTTTCTGGGCTGGGCTAAAATGCCAAAATTATAAATGCTTATTAGGGTGGAACACAAAAGAACTTTAAAACCACTAATAGAGACATGCTACTTGGGACTGCTCAGCCAAAGCTGGCAAACTTGGATTTTGGTGGGAAAATCTGTCTCAGAGTGGGAGATTGAAAGAGGGTCCGCCATAGCAAGTTCTAATCCTAGCTTTGTTAGCAGTCAGACCCCTTCCCCACACTGTAAGGGCAGTTTGTGGATATGAAATATCATAAAACAGCTTGCCGCAAGTCCTAGACACTGCCTAGCCCCAGGTAGAGAGTATACCAGCCAGCCTGAAGACTGGAAAGTTACCAAGCCATGAGTCATAGGGGAAATGACTGACTGACAGCCCTCACACCCTGGAGGGCAGCAGAGATAATGAGGCTTCCTGAGAGACATCTCCCTGCCTAATCTCATCAACGTCTGAGCCTGTCTGACGGGGAGGGCGGTCTACAAATGTAATGTAATAAATAACGTCTTCTTCCACCTTTCCATTCCCACTTACCTAATCAGGCTATTCAGCACATCTGCCTGCCCAATACTTACTAGGTCATCAAGTAATATTTTTACCCATAGTCCATTCCAGATAGTCATATCAAACCCTTCCCAAGTTATTGTCCTACCTCTGGACAAGCCATTAAGCCAACAATTTTTGGGAGCAAGACATCAGTTTTGCCCCAGTATACGTTTTGCCCTATGATGAGACTCCCCAGCAATGTGCTGTGTGTGTGTGTGTGTGCGCGCGCGCACGCACGCGTGCGTGTTCTGGATCCATACATGTACCCTCAGATACGTCTCAGCCCTCTTTCCTTCTCTCATGAAATGCTGGCCATTTTACTGCTGCTTCCATGGACCCCTCCTTCTTCAGGACTAGTAATCATCACCCTCCCCCTGAAATTGCTTTCCCATTTCCTCGCTGTTTTCTTAGTTAGCTCTATGTGTATGCTGTGTGTTTTCTGTATGCTTGCCTTTTATTTCTCTTTTAATAAAAAACCTTTCTTGTTGAACATCTGCATGATTTATTTGAGAGTTCTATACGGGAATAATCCTGGTATACATAGGTGGAGATTCCTGGTTACCCCCTCTCACTGTGTCTCCTTTAATGCTAATTCCCCCAACAAATTAAGGAGACTTCCTATTTGAGTAACAGCTTGGCCACAAAAGCCATTGAGCATTCTTGGGCAAGTCACAATTTCTCATTCTGAAATGTCTCACAGGCTTCTTTGAGGATAAAGGACAAGAATAATCACTTTGCACATGGGAAAGAGTTACAGAAACAGGAAGAACAGTAAGCTTCTATAATAATGTTCCAGATGTCTGAACATAAAAAACAGTGAGATGGTTCAGATATAACATCAAAGTTGTTTGGGACACGTGAATATGCTTAGTGCTCCCTTACTACCCCCCTTCACATGCTTAGAGATAACTAGTGGCTTCTAGTTTAGTGGAAGCTTTAGTTTGACATTAATTCCAAATTACAAAACCATGGTTTGCACTTTCCCTCCAAACAAGATTGCAAATCCCAGTCTGAAGCTAGTTTATAGGGCAAGCACAAACTATATCTTGTTCATTGTAAAATAGAAGTAACTAACAGCTTTGTTGCACAAGAAAAGGGGGATGGCGGGGAAACGTGTGGACTCAATGCTGATACATGTAGCACCAAATTATGATTTGGCATTATGCCTAAACCAGCCCTGGTCATCCACCATACTACTCTTCCATATTGGCTTCACTTGGCACCTGAAGAAGACACCATAAGAAAGCCAGGAGGGTGCAAAGATAAGAATTATGACTGAAATACATGAACTTGTGCCTAGAAGAAAGACCCTAAAATGCTGCCCCTGCCCACAAAAGCAGTAATAAATAGGCTCTCAATGCAAAGTAAAGGGCAGAGGTGACCCCATCAACCAAAACAAAACCAAGGTCACTTTAACTACAGATATGCCCTAAAAACAATGTAAGAGGGCAGCTCTCAGTCCACACAGCTGACATGCTGGTCCTAAAAACCTCTACTGTGAACAACCCGTAAGTTCACCTTTTCATATGTAAACTGTTAAACTGTGAACAATTGTACGCTGACATTTTCATATGTGACATTCTACACGTTCTACCCTCTTTATAAAAGCCACAGTTCCAATCTGTGACAGCCCTTGACAAAAGTTAATCCGGAGCTAAAACTGCATTCTTAGCAGTCCAGAGAAAGACTGATGGTAGGAGGAGAAGGGCAGCCAAGGACAAGCAGGTGAAACATAGCACCTGATCGTGCTGACAATTTCAGTATGTGGCTGGAAAATGTTATTCTCTCCTCACCCCCGTAAACCATACTTGGAGTCTGCGAGACAACAAAAATGGGTGTACTTATATTCCCAACAAAGCATTTACAGAATGCTTCCCAGAAACTTTGACTGGTCCTATTATTACCTTTTTCATCCTCTGGAAGCTCCTCTATGGGCTCCAGCATGTGCACCAAAAGGGCCTGTTCTAATAAGGAGGAAAAGGAGGAAGAGCACAGACAGAAAGACAGACAGGGCAGAAGTAGGTCAAGATAAAGGTTCAGAGGATGAAAAATTATGGCAAATATATGGAGATGTCGCATTTGATGATTTTTCTTCCAGTTCATTAACTTCAGAGCCCAGCAAATTATTTATAATTCAGGATACTGGGAATTACAGTGATTGCTTAGGTTAAAAATAACCATATGCACACAAAAATTCACCAAATCCAAACTGTGAATACCAAACCAGAGAAAAAAATTGGTATTCCTTGAATACTGAATTACTTCTATAGATTGATTCAATAATATAGCAGAAATGTGGTAAAAAAAATTTTCCTATGAGAAACTCTCTCGGATATCCGGAGGACTGGGGGGAGTCATTTTTCAACTAAATTTCACCAGATTTGCAGGGAATCTACTCCTGACTAAAGACCTCCATAAAGTGTCATAAAGATCGGGCCACAGGGCAATTTTACTGGAGAGTGGCTGGAGGCCCCCAGAGAAGGTGCCTCCAGCCACTCTCCATGATCCCCTATGGGAAAACAATCTGGAGGCTGTCCAGGGGGCTGAGGTGGATTCTTCAAGAAAACGTCACCCTATCTGCAGAGGATCTACTCCTAATGTACCTTTAAAGACTCCCCCAAGTTTCAAGCATATTGAACCCAATTGAGGGCCAATTCTACGGGCCCTCAAAGAAGGTGCTCCAACTACTCCGTTGTTTCCTAAGTGGGAAAAAAGTCAAAGCTGACTCCCGCTGCAGAAACATATTGAGGCAAGGCTGCCACGGCCAAGGCACACGCCCACATGCAAGCTGAGCTCGTCCCAGAGAAAGCCCAACAGAACCAAACTGAAGCAAGGGAATGGAATCCCCCCAGAACCGAACTGGAGCAAGGGGACCAACATAAAACCAGAGAATCACACCCATTCTCTCCAAACCAGATTGATGCAAGGGTGCTGTTGCAACTTGGCCCAACAGGACCAGTGTCATTCACAGCAGCCAGGCACTGGGTTCAGCCAGTGGGGGGATACCACAGAACACAACCAAACGGTACCTAGCCACAAGCACAAGGCATTCCCTTGCTTCAGTTTGCTTTTGTTGGGCTAAGTTGCAACAGCGTCCCTACCATCTCTGCAAAAAAAAGGGCAGGAGCTTCTGTTTTTTGCTGTTTCTTTACAGGGAAACAGCTAAGGAACAGCTAAGCCTTGTTTACCAAATTTTACTGAATTAATTCAGCAAAATTGAGTTTGGTATTCCAAACCTGGTTCTGTATTCATTATTTTGATTCAGAGTACCCGGAATTTACCAAATCAGCTAAAATTCATTTTTTAATTCTGAATACTGAACTGTACTACACACCCCTAGTTAAAAACATGATGGCGCCCGTAGTCCACAGTACCAGAGGAAATGGCATTATTTACAATCACATTCAACTATGGTTGCGTCCTCTACTTCAACTTAAGCGGCCATCCATCTGCAAGCAGAGTGGTAGATATTGGGGAATGGTGTAAGGAGGTCACAGAATTCAATGAGGCTGATCAGAGGACACTTCCCCCACAGGCTCCATGTGCAGTAAGACAGGATGGTGAGTGTAGGGCTAATGGTCTTTTCCATGGGGAGCAGAATGTGCACAAGCCAAAATGCCATTCCTGATTTCAACGGGAACAAACAGGAGCGTGGAAGAAACATCATTCAAATGTGATTAATGACCACTGTATATTACCCAGTTGATTTATATCATCCCTCCTTTCTACTCAACAATACATGTTGCCAAGGAAGATTCATATACGTTTTCCATCTCTATAAATTGTCTACAAGTCAAGCTAATCACGAGTTAATTAAGTCCTGGTTTCATCAGAAATTAGGCATGACTGACTTTTTCTGGACTAGAGCCAAAATTTAACTTTCCACTGATTTAATATACCCAAGAGGGTATATTATTGCTTGTAAAGTGGTGTAACTTCTAAGGCCCAGCTAGACGTGTCTGATCCAAGCTGAATGTTTCAACTGGCTTATTTACTGGAAAAAAGCAACACAGTCTTACCAGACTCATACAGTCTGTTGCTAGAAAGGAGGTGAATCAGGGTTTCCCCTTTAAGGCACAGTTTTCATACTTATTATTTAAAAAGGCCAAGTGGGGTGGAACAAAGTAGGGAAAGAGAGAGAGACAGAGAGAGAGAAAAGACCTGCAGAGATAAATAAAAATAAATAATCACCAGCAACATCATCCAAAATGAATACCCAATTGTGGTTTCAATAATCAACCCCAGACCCCATTATATGAATACTGAAAAAAGGATAGTTCTTTTGTATATACTTAGAGGGATTGTCAGCAATCACAACTCCTACTTGCCTACACTAGAAAGAATGGAAAAGAAATGGTAACGGCAATACAAATATGGATTTAAATTTAATGAAGACCACTTTCCCCCACCTGTCAAAAATGGCGTGGGAGGGACATAGAACAGATAAAACAGTGACAGGAGAAAACACTGAGAGTGTTCCTTTCCTCTTTGCCCTGTTAAGGCTGAGTGATGGGCCCAGGGGAGCTGACAGCTATCACGGGATACAACAGCCTCTGGTGAAAGAGCTGCACAAGTGTCAGCCTCTGTCTCGGAGACACAATAGGCCCCAGCGGCCAGTTCAAAAAACAGGACTCTCATTTCCGTGCAATAAACATGACCTTGTGAATTGGCCAAGTCAGCAAATCAGCTTTTGTATTCCCAAATGTATCCCTTTCCCACATCTTTAGCGCCGTCAAAGATTCTGAGATAAAACCAAACTTAATAAGGCTGAACGCTCTTCTCCAAATCCATTATTATGAGCTTTATTCAGGGTTGGCCATCATATTAGGCAGACTGAGATGGCTGCCTCAGGCAGCTGGATTTGGATGGCCTCAAAAATAGCTAATATATTTGTCATATCCTTGCTGCTAGGTCAACAATCAGGATTTTCTGAAATATTTTGCCCTGGCCCTGTTGATTTTACTACAGCAGAACTTCACACTCAGCGCTTGTTCCAAGGGTTCCAGTTTTGATTGGCTGTAGAACTAATGGGTGTTCAAGAAGAAAATGCCAACATGTTAAATTTACACATGACCCTTGACATCAATCTTATCAATATCTTTGAGAACAGTCTAATGAAAAAATCATTACTCTGTTAATTCAGTTTAGCTGTTACTTATTGTCATCTCA
Source organism: Eublepharis macularius (assembly GCF_028583425.1). Taxonomy (NCBI): domain Eukaryota; kingdom Metazoa; phylum Chordata; class Lepidosauria; order Squamata; family Eublepharidae; genus Eublepharis; species Eublepharis macularius. The sequence goes on along the minus strand of NC_072792.1, from coordinate 25,250,444 downwards.
GGGGACAATGATAATTAAAGATTGTATGTCTTGAAGAAACTCACCATGCGCAGAGGGCAGACTTGATTTAGGCAGGACAGCATTCTGGGCTGAAGCTTTTGCTGGGAAAGCAAATGGAAAGACAAAACTACAGCTCAAATACGTTGTTATCAAATATCCTTCTCAGTGCCTTTATAAAAGAAGAAGTTATTTTCGTACCAAGCAAGTAAGAGCAATGTTATTTTAAAGTTTCTCTTGTTTCTGATTTCCACTTACCATCAGACAGCTTGATGCTTTCTACTGATCGGGTAGCCAGTTTTTGTATCTGAAATACAACAACAGTGAAGACCAGGCAGAGTTAGGAATGAGGACTCTTTTAAAGTACTAGCTTAATAACTGCCCTCTGTGGTCAAACTTTGCAAGCCACAGGTGATCAGGGATTGGATCACAAGGGACCACTGTATGGATTGAGGCTACGGCACAGAGAGAGGCAGGGAGAGTACTCCCCTCCACCCAAAAGAAGTCAACATGCAAACCCCTCAAACTGCTTAGCTCCTGTAGGGGGAAAAAAGCCAGGTACAATATGGGAAGTTCATACTACCTTGGTGGAGGCGGGGGGGGGGGGTCTCTACCAACAGAATGCCATGGGGATAAACTGCTTTTGAACATTAAAACTAATTGGGAAGATAGATGAGCATCTAGCAGTGTACCAGGCCACCCCCTCACTTGGCATGTGGTGGTGACCTGCTCTGTGTACAAAATAAGCTGTGACGGTCTCCGCCCAAGCAAGACCCCAAGGCTCCTGCTGCTCTTGACTGGTCACAATAGGGGGTAAGAGAGTGAGGTTTTTATATCTGCACACGGTGCACCAAAGCAAGGGGCAAAAACTCCGAGCTCGGTTGGATAGGAGGAGGAGGGGTGCCCCGTTCCCTTGGTGCTGGCGCCACCACTGCAAAGCTTGTGGCGAGATTACGGGGCCACCAGATGTGGCTTTGTGCCAGCAGAAGGGACTGTCATGCTACAGAAACCAAGATCATTGTTTGAAACAGAGCTTATGAAATATTTATCCTATAGTAAAAAGTCCAGTAGCACCTTTAAGACTAACCAACTTATTTGAGACCTAAGCTTTCGAGAACCACAGCTCTCTTTGTCAGATGCATCTGATGAAGAGAACTGTGGCTCTCGAAAGCTTATGCCTTAAATAAGTTGGTTAGTCTTAAAGGTGCTACTGGACTTTTTATTATTTTGCAACTACAGACTACCATGGCTAACTCCCCTTGACTTATCCTATAGCGACTGTTAATTGACCTGCACTCTTCTGCTTTATTTTAAAGCAGGCCTTTACCTTTGGCCCTGGGGTCTTAGGTAGAGGATACCTGTACAAAACAGACCTGGTGTTTCTGGGTAATAATAAGCTCATTCTGCTCTTGAAGCCTCTGCCCCAGTTCTTCTATCCTCTTCTTATAGAAGGCGTTGCTTGCATTCAGGTCCTCAGTCACTGAGGCTTTGAGCTTCTCAATTTGGGACAGAAGCTGAATGAAAAACACAAGTCCAGGAAAAGCAAAGTGTTCTAAATGCCACCTCTAAACGTTCTAAAGTAATTCTCTTTCTCTTTTTTAAAAAGGGGTTATTGGATTAAGGCTTGGATCCTATCCCATCGACGCAGGCTGCGAATGATACAGGAGTTGTTTTGGAAATGTTCTCTTTTTGAATAGAATAGTGGTTTTGGGGATAACTGCCGGAAGAAGGATTACGGAAATGGGAAAGCAATACTGGTACCCCCGTTGCAGTTACATAGAACATTTCCTCTTTTGACTGAATTGGACATTTCCTCACTAAGACATTTGTCTCATATTGACTTGTCTTTCTTGTAACTCAAGGCACTGGCACTTTATACTGGAAGCACTGGTCACTTTATGTCTATGTTTACTGTTACTGAGCGCATTGTATTATTCATTCATAAGACGTTCTTAAATGATATGTGACCTATATGATATACATTTATGATACTGCCTCTGAGTTTTTTTGAGCAGCCATAAGATACATATGTGATCTGTAAATGATTGTACTACAAACCTGTTGATTTGGAATGTTTATTGATACATTTGGATATACTGTTTCACTGCATATATATTGATATACATTGTAGTAAGCAGGGCTTTTTTTCAGGGGGAACGCGGGGGAACGGCATTCCGGAACCTCTTGAAAATGGTCACGTGGCTGGTGGCCCCGCCCCTTGATCTCCAGACAGAGGGGAGTTGAGATTGCCCTCCGCGCCGCTGAGTGGCACAGAGGGCGATCTAAACTCCCCTCTGTCTGGAGATCAGGGGGCAGGGCCACCAGCCATGTGACCATTTTCTCTGAGGGCAACCCACTGAGTTCCACCACCTCTTTTCCCAGAAAAAAAGCCCTGGTCGTAAGTTTTTCACGGTGCTTGTGCTTTTTTCTGCTGGTCTTTCCGTGATTCTCTCTTGCTTTGCCCACGTAGGTAAAAGGCCAATGCCAACTCCCATTTCTAGCTACGGCAGATGCAACTCCATAAGCCTAGGGGGCTCACTCCTCTTCTGTAAGCAACGGAGAAGCCCCACCTGCATACACAAGGCTGCTTTGAGGCAATAATTTTTAAAAATGGAATTTTTTGCCTGAAGTGGCGGCTGTCACTAATTAGTGCTTACAAGTTACCATTACTGCATGCTCCCATTCTATGGGAATCCCCTAAGAGCAAGGCAGAGACAGGCTGTTACAACAGAGAAGCAAAAGAGTAAAATGGATAGTTAATAAGCTGCTAATTTAAAGAGTAAACAAGTAGTGAGAACTGTGGAACTGACCGAGGCTCAGACAGCATCCTACAAGTTTCCCCTTATGAAAAACTCCATGTGTAATTCTTCAGGAGCTGGAAATAAATTAATAAGCAACCATCTTTGTGCAACAGATGCCTTTGCCTTGCTGCTTGTTTGTAAGACTGTCTGGCTGGAATGCTGCTGACCATCTCCTGAACTTGCCATGTACACATGCATGTGAAAAATCATTGTGACATGCAAAATACTCATGTTGGGAAATTCCGCGCGGACATACTCTTAGATTGCTAGGAATGTCCACAGAAAGAGTGCTCAGGATCAATTACTGGCTGAAGCTTTTCTCTCCTGCGGATCTTGCACTGTTAACAGACACAGTCAAAATGGAAACGGTCCCCTTCAGAGAAATCACAATCTGATGGATATTCTACTAGCAGCTTAATGGCCTTGGTTTATTCAAATACTAAATCTGAAATCAAACAAAAGATGTGGGACACTGAACTTCAACAGCATTTAAGTTCTGCTGCAAAACACCATCACTTTAGGAACAAGAAACTGGTCTTGTCAAACCCTCTTCCCAAATTGAAAAGAATAGGGGATAAGTCAAATAAATTCACAAAGGAATTTTATGTAAGTATTATGAAAGGAAAGAGATTAGAGTTTGGAGAAGCACTGACGACAAAGCAAGCACTGCCCCACTGAAGCACATTTCAAACCGATAAAATACCACAGAAAATCTGAACCCAGACCCCGCCCTTTCCTCTTCTCAAACAGCCAACATGAGGAATGTATGTATTTATAGATGTAAGGAGAGATGGATCTCTGCTGGATCAGACCAGTGGTCCACCTAGTCCACCATCCTGTCTCACACAGCGGCCAGCCAGTTACTCCGGAGGACCAAGAACGTGGCGTAGAGGCCAAGGCCTTCTTCCCCTGATGTTGCCTCCTGGCACTGGTTTTCAGGGGTTTACTGCTTCTGAATGTGGAGGTTCCTTTTACTCCCTAAGGCTAGCAGCAACTGAGAGAGACATCCTCCATGAATCTGTCCAATCCCCTTTTAAAGCTGTCTATGCCCGGGGCTATCACTACAACCTCTGGCAGAGAATTCCACATTTTAATCATTCATTGTATAAAGAAGTGTTTTCCTTTTGTTTGTTCCGAATCCAAATGAGGCTGATCATTTTCACTGGATGCCCTCAAGTTCTAATATTTGGGGAGAGGGAGAAAAAGTTCTCTCTGTCCATTCCCTCTACCCCATGTCTAATTTCATAAACCTCTATCATTCCCCACCCCCACCCCCCTTAGTCATCTCTCTTCTAAAGTGAAGTCTCAGATTCTTCAGCCTTACCTCATAGGAAACGTGCTCCTGCCCCTTAATCATCTTGGTTGCCCCTTTTTTCCAGCTCTGCAGTTCCAGCTTTTTGAGATACAGTGACCAGGACTGCATAAAGTATTCCAAATTAGGCTGAACCATAGATCAATACAGGGGCTTTATAATATTGGCTGTTTTGTTTTCAGTCCTTTTCCTGATAATCCCAAGCAGAGTTTGCCTGTGGCACTGGACTGACATTTTCATTCATCTACCCACTGTGACCCCAAGGTCTCTTTCCCTGTATTACAGATACCTTTGCGTATAACAAGATTAACAAACAGCTTTACCTGGTGTTTTTCATTTTCATGTTCTTCTTGAAGAGTTTGTACTTGAGAAGCCCATTTACTTTCCTATGTAAAAAATAGAACAGACAGACTCACTATTTGGAAACATATAATGCTAACTTTAAATTCAGCTACAGAAAACGTAGCATGAAGACTCATCATGAGCATGAACTCATTGGGGAGGGGAAATCCTTCCATTCCAGCTTCCCCACACTCTGCTCTACCTAACTGCCCTTCTTCCCCACGACTCCCTCCTCAACTTACCTGCAGTTGCAGGCAGGGGACCAGGGAAGCTCTCTCTAGGCTGCCACCACTTTGGTACAGATTTCCTCAGGAGGACCCAGAGCACCCAACCGATCCCTTTTGTTTACTCTTTCCCAGTAGGTTTTACTTTATGTGTGACCAAATGAGGTGCGAGGACCCAGGCAGAATAATTAACAACTTTATTTAAAAGGTTTAATAATAACCGGTGTTCAAAACTTTGTAGATTAAACAGAAAGTAAAGGTTGGTGAACAAACAAAATAAAACATCCTAACGCATATATCTAGATTGTTCCTAGCTGCCCCTTGGCGACTAGCTTCACTCTGACTCACCCCTTCTGGCTGAGGGATCCCTCCGTCTGCAGCAGCCTCTCCTCAGCTCTGCTCCCTAGGAGTGAACACCCTCCCACTGTGGCGAGGCCTTTTATCCCTTCACTCAGGCATCATTCCCCTACTTCTCTAGTGGTACCTTTCCCCCCCTCCAAATCCCCTCGTAACCATTCACAAGGTGCAAAGGGGCCCTGGGAAATGTAGGCCCTGCAGTCACTCCAGGACAGGCTTCCCTGGAGCCACTAGTCCTCACTACACAGGCCCAGGCTCATAACACCTGGTCACACACCATCCTCCCGAGTAAACACAGCAGAACATTTTTCTCTCACTTGCTCAGTTGTACATTTTCCTCCACCCCCCCCCCCGCCCCAACCTGACTGGACGTGTGTCCCCCTCCATCAGCTAATCCTGACCCTTTTACAATATCTGTAGGAGCACGGAGGTTGCAGGTTATTTTCTGGGAAGGAGCAAGTCTTCTATATATATATATTTATATTTTATATTTTTCTACGAATCCCTGGTTTGCAGAAACATTTAGCCAGCCCTGGGTTGTTCCCCCACCTGTAGATTTTTGATCTGTACAAGAGGGCTGTTACCAAGCATCCCCTTCCTAGAAGCATGCTCTCAGCCCCGACCCACTAAACTAACACCCTATCAGCTGTTTCAGGAGCTAGCAAGGCATTTTGGAGAAGGAGAGGTCAGGGGTTTCCTTACTTACACTAGTAAGTAGCCCAAACCCTTGGTGGGAGACTGATCCACTGACAGGGTGTCCACATGTCGCCCTGAGAGCTTAAAAGCTGGGTGTCCACCTTGGTCATCAATCTAAGTCCTCCTGATCGCAAAATCTAATTACTATCAAGCTGTCGGGGGGTTGCCTAGCAATGATCACTGAGGGCATTTTGTTTCTATTATTTTGGGGAGTTTTAACCCCTGCTATAATTTTTTTTTTTTTTTAGATTTCAGATTTTTCTGCAAACCTGGGGCATTTTTCAGGTCAGCAGAAAGATCTGTCTTGTCTGTTCATGGTTCCAGTCTCTGTATTTAAGTATCCACAGTCTGGGTCACATTGAGAATTAGATATATTGATTCACAAAGCCTTTATGTTATTATTAAGAACTATTCATTTTTCTAGGGTATACTTTGCAGTTCTAATTCAACATGAAATCTAAACATGATCAGTGACTGAAGTCCATGTTTACTCTGATTCTAAAGCACAAATATGCTAGTTTGAGGCTCCAGAACTGGTACCCTTGAGAAAGTAGCTGAAGATTGCCTCAGGGATCCAGTATCTGCGTGTTAATACCCTGTCTTATATAAACAGGATAAGGGGACCAGCCTCTGTGGTTGTTGCTCACTGAACTCGGTTGCAAATTACCTGTCTTTCAAGAAGCTGAATTACATTCTGGTCATCTGCAGCATTCCGAGGTTTCTCTTCTGTGAATTCATAGCTGTCTTTTAATGTGCCTAAATTGGATTTCAAGTGTTTGTTGGACTTCTGTAATTCTACCAGATGCTAAGAGTAAAAAAAGAAAAATGTTAATCCCGATATATATTGTATGAAAGCACTACAGAATAGAATCCTGAGACAGGACTCTTTCAATTACGATTTTTTTCTAGTCTTAGTCTTAGAATTTTTTGAAGAAAGGTAGGCTAAAAATGTTGCTGACAGATAAATGAATGAATGAGATATTGAGCATGCTATGTTACAAAAATGCTTCTAATGAGCAAAATATTTACTACAACCCGCCAGTGCGGCGCAGAGGATATACGGTTAGTTCAAATCGCCACTCATCATGAAACTTGCTGGGTGACTCTGGCCAAGTCATAAGAGTTGTTAAGAGGGTAAAATGGAGGACGGGAGAACCACATTACCTACGTCTTCTGCCAACAAAGCATCTTCAGGGGATTCTCGTAGTCTTTCAATGATAGTAAACTGGACTTCCTTGGTGGTCTCCCATCCAACTACTAACCAGGCCCACCCTGCTTAGCTTCCAAGCGCTAACAAGACTGAGCTAGCCTAGGCCTTCCAGGGCAGGATGTGTAGGCATGAGAGAGAATGGTATTTCACTCTGACTTTTGTAGTGGTTAAGTGCTTGGGCTATGAATTAGTAATCTGCTACTACTCACTATTGCTGTGAGTTCAGTAGGTGGCCTTGAGTAAACCACTCCTCTCAGCCCCAGCCTCCCAGGTGTATCATGGGGATAACACGACTTTGTTCACTGCTCTAGGTAGAGCACTAATCTTTCTAGAAGAGCAGTATCATGCACAGTTATAATAATAATTATTATCACTGCCAGCCCACCATACCATGTTAGTTTTATATCATGTAATCTCCTCAAGAAAGATCCACGTTGAACGGGTCTTTCACCAATTTTATCTCAATGCAGACATTATTATTCCTCATACGGGGACAGCAATTGTATCTTGGGTAGTATTCTACCAGCTTTTCTGCTAGTGAGACACAAAGAAGGGGCTGCTTCTGACCAATGAAAAGGCTATGCTGAGGACTGTGGGACAAACCACATGGGCTACAATGAAGAAGGGGATCAGGCAAGATTAAGGGGAAAAAGCTGGCAGGATACAACCTGGTTACAGTTGTCCCACTCTTACAGCATACACGATACACATACATTGGATGTCTTGTCTGTAAAGGGAACTATACACAGCGATCCCAATTCACATCAGTCCACACTGTGAAATCTGCATCCTGTATATTGGAACATACTGATGGTGTGATTTGGTCTTACACAAATTAGAATCTATGAACGCAGGTAAATGTGATACCCAATATATGGACGCCGATTGACACTGATTGTCCCATGTGCTCCTTTTGGTTGGACCTATCACATTTTGAGTCTGCAGTAAAACATCAATGACTGATCTCATGTCCTCTTTGACTATGATATGAAGCTCTACTGTTAGTTATGTGACTGACTCTTGGAGCTTGGAATTGTCAGTTTACTTTTATCGTGCAATTTTTTGCAATTTTTGTGGAAGGTTTGTATTTCTTACTAAAAACTTACTTATTTTCTAAAGAGACTGGAAAGTCACTGGTTGCAGAACTGCGCCCTGCATTTGTAACATTTTTACATCAAAATATCTGAACAGCAATGTTCATATTTTAAAGAATGAGCAGAAATATGGTTGGCAATCAGCTGCTTCTGCATAAGAAGTGATCTGAGAAAGGATTAAACATAGCTGTATGTATTTAATATTTTGATCCACATTAGAAAGGACAACCATCAGCAAACTTAACTTTGAAAGAATAATATTCCAATAGGAACAGGACAATTAAATGTTTAATATCCAACTAGTAATATAGCTCAATAGTTAATTACAGAAATTCTGTATAAAAATTCTAAATTTCAGCCATTGTGTCTACCCAATTTTTCGTGGTAGCAGAGGAATAAATACAGCCACCTCCTCCCAGCTCCTGAACTGCTGATTGGCACTGATTTCCAAAGAGATCTCCATGCATGCAGGCCAGCAAGGAACAAGGAAAAGGACCATGAACACAACACCCCTATGAATGCAAAAATCCTCATCCATTTGGGAATATGCCAGAAGAAAGCCTGATTCCATAACTGTTTGGCCCTTAGCTAAACTGGGTGGGTTAGGTTTAAGAGCTTTAGCTTATTTTGTCTTCACTACATAAAACCATGACTATACCCTTATAAAACCTTAGCCGTAGAAAACCAGTATTTACAGCGCATGAGGTTACGTTCTGCACTTGGGGAGGGGATGTGGCTTAATAGAAGAGCCTCTCTTTTGCGTGCAGAAGGTCCCAGGTTCCATTCTTGGCACCTCCACTTAAAAGGACCAGGTAGTAGACTATGGGAAAGACCTGTGCCCCACCATGAAGAGCCGCTGCCAGTCTGAGCAGACAATGCCGACCTTGACGAACGAAGGATCCGAGTCACTATAAGGTAATTTCATGTGTTCACTTCAAGTATTGTGACAAGAAACTGTTTGAAACTCTACATTTCAAATACTTACATTTTCTAATTCTGTATTTTTTGCAGTTAGCTCTTTAAACTCCTTCATAAACATCTCTTTTACTTTTTCTAACTCAGTGGCCAGTTTTTCTTTTTCCTCTTCTTTCCATTTGTGAAATAAGTGCCGAATCTCTTCCTCTTTCGATCTGTGTTCCTCATATTCCTGAAATCATTTCAATACGTCATTCTGAGAATTCTGCCAAGGTGGAAACTAACAGCAAGCGTTCAAAACAACACAAAGTAAGCAGCACAAAGTTCTTCACTGAGAAATCTATGTTACATTTTGTCCTCTGGGGGACACGCCAACGGCTTTTAAGCAACTCGTTTTCCACTGAAACCATTTATTTCTGACTTTGTTTTCTAAACTATTTCAGTCTCCCAACAGCTTTGCTTAACAGTGAGAAACAGTAAAAGTGCTTTTCAGAAAACAGGACCTGCTTGCTCGTGCAACAAGGCACCAATTCAGGCATCCTGTGCAACCTTCTCGCCTTATCATGGACTCCCCAGACGTAAGCAATTATCTTCTGTTTCCCTGTCTCCATCCACTCATGTCTTCACCTTCCTTCCATTCCTGAAGTTCCCCAGTTCCTGTCCAACTCTGATTTCTGATGCTGACCTTCTGGTCTAGCTCAGACCACTTTTGCTGCGTCAGCTGTCTGCTTTCTACTTTGCAACAAGTTATCCCGCTTGGTCCTCTAGCCTGACCCTGGCCTCGACCCTCTATGAACCTTGAACAAGACACGTAGTCTCTGCCCAAGTGCAGCAGTTTGCCAGACGAGAGAGAGGTCGGCCTGCTCTCGAATGTACTCTACAGAACCACCACTACAGATGGCCAGAGGTGGGTACTGCCGCTCTCAACTGAGAAGGAATCAGGGTTCCTCCCAATCTTCTAGAACTGCCAGTTCTAGTCTGGCTCTTTAGTCTAGGCAATTCATCTCTCAGGCGCAGATTAAACTGCTCTGAGGCACCCATCCCTGCACGCCCGCTCAAATGACCACCTGTGTTTCCTCTCACATGTCAGCTTGCCCACAGAACATCAGCCTTGACAATCTATATGCTCAGCCCTTCCATTTCATTTATTGATCAAAGCTAGCTCTGCGTCTTAATTTATTCTATAGTGGAAGCAGCCTTGTCAAGATTATTCCAGCCTCAATCTGTTGCACTGAGTAGACAATGAATGAATGCCATATGGGAGAGGAACAGAGCAATTTAATAATTTCAGTTTCTATTCTAGTATAGTCAATAGCATTAAATATTAAATCTGACCGACATGATAATGGTGCAAACAAAGAAATAAAGTTATCGTTGTACAGAATCCCGCAACAGAAGACTGATTCAAAACATGCCCCCACCTTAGCCAGTTTGACCGCGTGAGCACGCTGTTCGGCTTCTAACTGAGACTTGGTGAGTTGTAACTGATCCTTCAGCTTATCAATCTCTGCCTGTAGTTTATCTGCCTGTGCTTTCTTTTTCTGATCTGCTTGAAAGAAATACACATTTAGTAATCTTTTAATTATATTTGGGGAAATGCAGCCCTTCCTTTTTTTTATATAACTCTATTAAAAATTTCAGCATAATTATAAAACATAAAAACAGTAAAGAAAAGAAATGGAAAAAAAGACTAAGTAAAAATACAAGAGGCTAAAAAGAAAACAAAAACAAAAAATAAAGAAGAAGAAAGGGAAAAGAAAAAAATACAGAGTAAAAACAGTAAAGCGACTGGACAAAAATAGAAAATCTAATAAGAAAGCTATAATAACATGAAAAAGAGAACCGAAATCTAAATAACAGGAATATATACCAATTTTCCATTTGAAGCAATCAAAAGCTGATATTTATTCTTCACTAACTTTGGAAATGCAGCCCTTCCTAGAGAAACCTTTCCATCACTATGTGGTGGCAGAGAATGCCACCCCTAATGGAGTTTTCAAGGAAAAAGACTAACAGAGGTGGTTTGCCATTGCCTGCCTCTGCAACCCTGGTATTGGTTGGAGGTCTCCCATCCAAGTACTAACCAAAGCCGACCCTGTTTAGCTTCTGAGATCTGACAAGATCAGGCTCATCTGGGCTATCCAGGTCAGGGCTTCCATCACTATAGCTGGCAGTAAAGCCAAGGCTGGCTTCCATGCCAATCACAAAAGCAGTAGAACCAGGCCACACCAATAAGCTTAGGGGACTCCCCAGATACATGGAAAAATACGATTTCATAAATTAACTAAAAAGGAAAGGGGGAAATAAATCTAAAACAGCCTGACAAGAACTGAAAAAGTTTGAGGATCATGGGAGTGTTCAGGTCAGGGAGGAAAAACAAGCATATGAAATGAGCCTCTCAGGCCTCTTATTGCTCAGAGGATCCTGGAGAGGTATGTCTTGGGGATGGGAGATCTCAAAATTGTTCCTTTTGCCCGCTGCCCCTCACTGGCTTGTGCTTTCCCAAATTCTGTTCTGTGGACTGCCTTCCTGATATTAACATTGCCCAAAGCAACAAGAAGAACTCTTGCAAACTACTCTGAGAGCCAAAGTTTTACTGCAGGGAAAGACATTTGGTTTAGTGAACATTTGGTTTAGTGAACTTCGCAAACATTATCCTATGTTAAGAGAAAGAAATCACTGTGAACAAATTAAAACAACAAAACTATCTTGACTTAATCAAAGGTTCTTATTAATCCACATTTTTTAACCTTGCCAGCCAACTCCCCTCATTTCCAAAGCTAAGGTGAACACCGATGTTAATCTTGAATAAGAAACTGCACCTGATTTTTCATTCAAGATGAGACCAGCTTCCTTCCTGTTCAAACCTTGCATGACAAATATTATATCCAATGGAAAATGGGGTCAGCCATCAGCTTTGCCCTTTACTGCCCAACTTATAATTTTTTTGAAACAATTATATATACACTAATTGACGTATTCTTTGCTTTGAATTCCAAAGAGGTACCCACATTAGTTTGCAGCTGGCGAAATAATAAAGAGCCTCTTTATAGACCATTGATGAATACGCTGTGGCACAAGCTATGTGGGCTCTGAATCATGAAACATTACACCACAGTAAATGTGCTAATAGTCTGTAAAGTGCCACAAGACACTTTGTTATTTCAGCTATCACTTTTGTTAACCATAAAGTTCCACCTCTGCAACAAAAAACAACAGATGATAAAACAAGACAGCTGAACTGGGTGCGCGGGGGGGGCGCGGGGGGGATGCTTCACAGATAGCAACCCCCCCCATCAATCCTCTTTAATTTAATCAGAAAGCAGCTGCAGTAGAGATTACTATAGGAAGAAAACAAGAAAAACAGAATGTGAGAGGCAATGATCTGAATAAAGAAAAGGCTCTTTTCAGGTGGCTCCAAATCACTAGAGCGCCGACTGCACTGATTACAGGTTCAATTATGTCACAGAAATGAAATTGGTGAGTGTTTGAGCAGAATACTATTACTGGCTGACAGTGAGATCCTAGGCACACCTACCTGGGAGTAAGCCCCATAACTACAACTGAACTTACTCATGAGTAAGTAGGAGTCAGTTGAGAATCAACTAGTTGCTACAAACGGAATGCAAACATGGCATATGTAGGGTTCCCAACAGGTCTGGATAAAAATCTCCTGCCCCTTTAATAGAGGTTTAATGCATAGAAAAGGGCCAGTGAAGCTTTTCAGGGCAGGGAGGAAAATAGGATCACCTGGTTACCAGCTCTATTAAAAGGACATGTCTTTTTTTTATCTTAGCAGTTGGCATCGCTATTTGTAGGCTCATCCTATGCATCTTTATTTGGAAGCTGCACTGCATTCAATAGGACTTACTCCCAGGTTAAGTGTAAATAGGACTGCATCCTTAGTCATGACTGCTCTAACTGGGTTAAGGTGATGGTCTCCAAACCCAGCTCCTTCTCTGAGTGGTTACTGCCAATTGCACTTTGTCATATTTAACAGCACTAAGGTTGTGAGGTGGTTAGAGTGCTGGACTAGGATCTGGGCAACACGAGTTCGAATCCTGGTTCTGCCATAGAAGCTTGCTAAGTGATCCTGGGCCACTCACACTCTCAGAGGGTTGTTGTGGGGACAAAATAGTAGAGAATTGTAGAAGCCAACCTGGGTCCCTGTTGGGGAGAAACGTGGGGTATAAATGAAGTAAATAAATAAATACATCCTATGCTAGAAAAAAGACAAATGACCAGTTCTGATAAATGCATTATTTTTCTTCCAGAACTTCGACTCACCACTGTGTGATTCTTCAGCATGGCGACGCTGCAAATGATTGTGCAGGAAGGAATAGTTCACAAAACTTTTTTCACAGAATTGACACTGCAAAATAAAAGTAGAGTTTCGATTTTTAAAAAATCACTGAGAAATGCAATCGTAATAGATACAACTGAGGAAATATGCCTGCATATTTCATACTAGCCTAGGGCCCATTCTGAACTGTACAGCTGGGCTCAGAAGAAGGCAATCGCAAACGACCTCTGCTCCAAACTTGCTTTGAAAGCCCCTTGCAGAGGGCACCATAACTTGGTTGCGACTTGACGGTGCACACACGCAAACTGTGTCAGATCCATTAATTGGCAGTTCTGATTGATCGCTCTACTTTTGTTTTCAGTTTGTTAGACAGACATATTTTTAAAAAGGAAAAATAAACTGGTTTTGCTTTATTCTGTTTATGATTTACAGTCGCACATCACTTGCTCTTCACTCCTCACATATAGTCTTCCTTGAAGGAGCTACTACAACATTTAAAGCAATCAGTGGTGTGAAACTCATGTAAAATGGCAATTGAAGAAGTTGTTCAGCAGAACCTAATTCTTACTGCTGAATTCCCAACTCTCATCTACTATTTAAAATCCTTCTACTGATAGCTACTATGCTATTAAATATAAATGTCTCGGAACAGTCACTAAGAGCATAAATAATTAAGTTACACTTTTGTTGGATAAATGCAAGAACACAAAAATCCCTGACAGAAAGGGCTGAATGCTGCGGAAATGCCAAAACGCAGCAGGGATCCCTCGTCCAAAGCATACCACATGACTTAATGCATTAAATTGGCCATACAATATTATTATCCAGCTAAGCACTCGTGTTATAACTGTCCCACTTGTCCGTAGTGAATGCATGCCTGATTCCACAGGCTATTGCCTTAGAGCATGGTACATTAGTGTCGCTGGTGATGAGCCATGTACTGAGCTCTTAAATCAGTCCTCTTATTCATAAATAAACATAAATTATATGCAACAGCACAGTACTTTCACACTTAAAAGAAAAGGAAGTGGTTTGGAGTTGGGTCTCTTGATGCCATCTTGTGTCTGAACAGCAATTGCATTTGATTAACATTTTAATGTTTCTAGCTTTCCTTGAATAATCGTGCATTAAATACAAATTAAAATGATGCTAATCTGTACAGCGATTTAGATTTAATTACCAGTTACTGGTTTTCCCCCCACAAAGTGTGCATGGCCCACTGCCTACTTACACAGAGTCCTATCAGTGACAACTATAGTGAGAAGTGTAACTAATCCAGAGGGGTTAGCTGTGTTAGTCTGTGGTTGCAAAATAGTAAAGAGTCCAGCAGAACCTTTAAGACTAACTAACTTTATTGTAGCATAAGCTTTCGAGAACTACATACATCTGACGAAGAGAGCTGTAGTTCTCAAAAGCTTATGCTACAATAAAGTTGGTTAGTCTTAAAGATGCTACTTAACTCTTTAATGTAAGTGTAATTAATGCAACTCCACATGTTTGCAACAGGCTTGGGCATATATACTTTAGATGCAACTGAAGCACAGTTAAACCTAACTCACTAGTACAGAAAGAACTACATGGTTAACAATTTGTTTCCAGGCACGATCCGGATTGCTGATGCTTACTCTTAAAGCCCTCAAACATTCTGGGACTGACATATTATAATGGCCATTTGCTCTCACACAAGTCAGTCTGAGACCCTGCTGTGTATACTCCTACCACAGGTAAAAAGGGCTTTAATGTTGTGGCACCTATCTATGAAATTCCTTCTCTGCCTCCATTTCCCTAATGCCTTTAGGTATCAGGTAACACTTTTGTTAATTACTGATTTAATTATATATTGGTACTTTCTACCAAGGTACTCAGAAGTGACACACGTTAATTCAAAACATCAGAATTCCAAAAAGAGCAAAAAGGGGAAAAAAGTTACTACAAATCAATACAATCTGAACAGCAGTCTAAAGACTACAAAACCCACAGCTTTGGAGATGTTTTAATTCTGTTGGTTTATTGTTCATATTTATTGTTTGGGTTGGATCCTATGGATTTGTTCCACTGATAGGAACACCATCCTCAGGCGTGAGATGCTTCCCCTGACTGTCTTAGTGGAAGAGCCTTTTGCACTAGAGGATGCAGCATAAGTGGAACAAATGCATAGGATCCAGACCTTTCTCTGCTGCAATTAATGACATTCCACATGCATTAGCAAAGGGCAAAGGCGCACACACACTTTAGATGCAATTTAAGTAGTTACGCCTGAAATCAATCTGAGTACGTTGGCAGAAGGTACTGTTATAAATATAGTTAGTCAACCATCTGTTACTTTTACTATTTTTATGCTTTCACTGCTTGTATTGTTGCTGTTTGATTTTCTCTCTAGAGATTGCTAGATACGGGTTTGTATTTTAATGTGATTGCTTTGACTGTATTAGTATAATGTTGTATGCTGTTTCAAGAGTTTTCATTATAAGCATGAGTCATCAGAATGCTAAATAAATAAAGATAGATAGATTATAGTTTTTTTTGGCATAATACAACCAAGCTCTGGATTTAACGGGATTGGATCTCTTTCGGTTCACAATTGGATCTCTTTCAGTCTGTATGCCTGATTCCTGAGACTGGTTCTACCAGCAGAACATAAATGATTAGAACGAGACATACCAAAGCTAAGCTAGTAGAACGTAGCGTGCTGTCTTTTATACTAAAAGTCTAGAAATGTAATGCCTAGTGATGTGAAGGCCTGAAAGGGAAAAACTGGGGCAGGGGAAGACTCTCACCCAAGAACTTTTCCCAGCCTTTTCCACTGGAATTTGGGGCATACTGAAAAAAAAACCTATGAAACGCTTTTTTCTTTGAAATGAGCAAAGAGCTTTTAAAAAACACTCACAAAACATATACTCTACTGTAGTATAGTCGTTGGACTAGCATCTAGGAGACAACCACTCCCTGCCATGGAAACTCACTAAGCATTCTTGAGCCAGTCATGCACCCTCAGCCTCACCTCTCTCACAAGGATACTGAAAGAATCAAATGGGGAAAGGAGAACAATGTATGTCACTCCGAGCCCTTCAGAGGAAGGGTGGGATAAAATTGCACTGCAAATATACTAAGGCAATCTTGCACCGTATGGTAAGATTTTGAAAATTAGTATGGTACAAGGTAAAGCTGCATAGCAGGAATGATACTTTCTTTGAAAAGATGTACTAGTTTGTATAGTCTTCAACTGAAATTTAAAAGCCTACTGCTTAGAAAGAAGGTTACCTGTTTTGGGTTTGCACTTTTTCTGAGGCCCCCCGTTACATGTGATTTGAGAGGCTTACAGATGCCAATGAGTACAACACTCATTTTATTTGTTTTCTAGCTTCATTTATATGCCATCATCAACCCCAATAGGGAACCCAAAGCAGCTTATATTGTTCTCCTCCATTTTTATCTTTATAACAACCCTGTGAGGTAGGCTAGGCTGAGAGTGTGTGACTGGCCCAAGGTCAAACAGCAAGCTGACATAGCAGAGTGGGATTTCAACCTGGGTCTCACAGATCCTCATCTGACACTACAAATCGCCATGCTGACTCTGAACACTGTTTAAGATGGCATTGTCAGTTATTGAAAAAAGAGGAGGGGGAACCAGGTGCAAAGTGAAAGAATTTATTAAGATTCTACTCCATAGAAGATCCCCTGACGAAGCTCAATAGCGAAATGCATAGGGATCAAAACATCTTAATAAATTCTTGCACCTGGTTCCCTCCCTTTTTTCCTGCCTTATGGTGCGGCCGCTATTTCTCCAGCATTGTCAGTTACTGAACATGAGGGTGGTGGTGGGGCACATACAGCGACCAACCATTCTATGAAGGTCAGCATTGTCTACTCTGACCGGCAGCAGTCTGCCAGAGTTTCAGGGGGAGGTCTTTCATGTCACCTACTGCTAGGGCTGCTAACTCCAGGCTGGGAAATACCTGGAGTTTTGAGGTGGACTCTGGGGAGAGCTGGGTTTGAGGAGGGGAGGAACCTCAGCAGGTTTGGTGTCATAGTTAAGAGTGCAGGACTCTAATCTGGAGAGCAGGGTTTGATTCCCCACTCCTCCACTTGAAGCCAGCTGGGTGGCCTTGGGTTAGTCACAGCTCTCTGGAGCTCTCTCAGCCCCACCCACCTCACAGGGTGTTTTGTTTGTGGGGATAATAATAGCATGCTTTGTAAACCACTCTGAGTGGGCATTAAGTTGTCCTCAAGGGTGGTATATAAATTGAATGTTGTTGTTGTTATGCCAGAGTTCACCCTCCAAGGCAGCCACTTTCTCCAGAGGAACTGATGTCTCTGGAGAGCAGCTGTAATTCCTGGAGATCTCCAGCCTCCACCTGGAGGTCGGCACTCCAACCTACTACCTGGGCCCTTCTGCAGGCCAAGCAGAAGCTCTACCACTGAGCCTGGCCTCCTCTCCCTAAATCCGGAGCGGTTAATTCGGAGCGAAGAAGGGGATGGCCCGCGGCCCGCCCAGCCTCCCCGGCTCCCCAGCAGCGGCACCTGGTGGTAGGCGGCCCCGGCCTGGAGCATCATCTGCTGGGTGCTGATCATCTTCCTGCGGCGCTTGCACTCGTCCTTGAGGGTGCGGGCCAGCTGGTCCTTGGCGGCCAGGTCCCGGGCCAGCTGCTGGCGGTGGGCGTCGGCGGAGCGCAGGGCCTCCTGCTGGGCGCGGAGCTGGGCGGCCAGGTAGTCCTGCGAGCGCAGCAGGTACTCGAGGCAGAGCTGGGCCAGGCGCAGCAGCCGCAGCAGCAGCGGGTCGGCGGGCGCCTGGCAGTGCGGGCAGCGCTCCCGCTCGGCGTTGCAGAAGGTGACGTGCTCCAGGTGCTCCTGCAGCGCCGCCACGTCCATCTCGGCCGCCACCCGCGCCACGTCCACGGCGCTCAGCCGCCGCCAGTCCGGGCTGTCGTGCCGCGGGCGGAACTGGAAGGGGGGCAGCGCCGCCGCCGCCGAGGCAGCCATGGCCGGAGCTGCTGCGAGAGACAGAAAGAAAGAGTCGGAGGCCGCTCGGTCAGTCCCCGCCGCGGAACGGGCCCGGCCTCCCTCCCCGCGGCGCCGGGCATGCCTTCGACGGCGCTCCTAGGCCGGTGGGCCGCCTGCGGGTGAGGCCCGGCTGGCCGCCTGCCCGCGCGTCTCCTGCGTTGCCATGGACACCGGGCAGCCCAGGCCGCGCTTGCCGCCGCTTCAGGGCCTCAGCCTGCAGCAAAGGCCCGGCAGCCCCGGCACCACCTGGCCACTCGCCGGAGCCCCCGCGGCAGGCTCTGCCTCCTTCCCAGGAGCCGCCTCGCCCCTTCAGAAACAACCTGGAAGACCCGCCCGCTCGCAGCCCCAACACCGCCACGTGTTTTGGTCTTCTCCCACACGTATGCAAAAGCCCCCTCCCCTCAAAAAAAGGATAAAGCGGGCTAGGCTACCCTGCATTCACACGTGCGCACCACTTGCTGTCATTTAAACAGAATGTGTCAGCTCTGTCTGGGGCGCAGGCAGAGAGCTCAGCTCCTTGAGTGACAGCCTGTCACTCAACTGTTTACAAAAAGCAGCACCTCCTCTCGACCTCTCAATTTCACTGGACAAAAGCAGAACCCAGCCATTTCCAGAGGCTTTATAGAAGAGAGCTCTGAAAGCAAGGCGATCTGGCCCTTTGACTGCATTTTAGGATATGCAAAAGAATTATTATTATTACTGTTTTTATTTCCTTATTATTTCTATTTCATTGCTTTCCAGTGATGTCCTTCAGTTCACAGTAGTGTTCCACCAGAAGTGGGATCAGATTGTTTGAGGACCTAAAGTAGTTTTAGACTGCATTTTAGGCAGCAATTCTACAGGTGCAGTTATCTGTATCCACACCCTCATTGAACTTCTGCCCACTGACTTAGCTGAGAAAGGCTGCCAACTTCTGGCTTTTTTTAAAAAAACATGGCACCTGAAACTGCAGGCCTCTAAAAAAGGCAGAACTGTTTTTCCTGCAGTGCAATACATTTTTTAAACCATCAGAAGTAAAAGGCAAAATACTATCGAGTGCCCAGTCTGGGCAGGCTTTTTGGAGCCGAGGGAAAGATACATGTGTTTTCTAGTGACGCTTATTCCATTTTGGTTGTATGCTAATATCAAGGACAGAGGAAGCAGATACCTGCAGAAAGCATCTTAGGTGCCACCTTGGCTAATTTGGGGGCACATTAGGGTGGCTGCCACACCGTAATTGCCCTTTAAACATTTTAAGCATTGTAGGAATACATCGTTATTTTTATTTACTTCATTTATACACCACCTTTCTCCCCGATGGGGACCCAAAGAGGCGTACATCGTTCTCCTCTCCTCCATTTGAACCTTACAACAATACTGTGAGGTGGGTTAGGCTGAGGGTCTGTGACTGGTCCAAAGTTGCCCCGCAAACTTCGATGGCAGAGAAGGGATTCAGACCTGGGTCTACCACATCATAGTCCAACAATCTTAACCGGTACATGACACCACCCCTTATTGCTTATTTAAAATACTCTCCACCTTTCCATCTTAGGATCCATGAGGCACCTTGCAGCAATATAACCAATGCACATGCAACCTCATCTTATGCATGGTTACTCTGAAGTAGGCCCTACTGTGTTCAGTGGAATTCACTCCCAAGTAAGAGAGTACCTTGCAGTCTTAAAAGCACAATTAAACCATAACGGGAGCAACAAAAGAAAAATCAGCAAAGCCATAGGGCAATTCCCTACAGTCCCAAAATGCTCCCTGACATAACCATGATTTATAGTGCAATCCTAAACTGAGTTATATCCTTCTAAGTCCATTGTAACCCTACTTAGGAGAGCACTGTTAACCTGCCCTCTAGTGACTGGCCCAGGCACGTCTCCTTTCTGAAAGAGTTCCACAAAGTAGAACCCTGTTGTGATGGGATCAAGGTGTCGAAGATGATCTAAGCAGATGTGTAAGCTTTTATGGGAGAAGATATGCAAAATAATAATAATAATTACTATTTTATTTCCTTATTATTTCTATTTCAGTGCTTTCCAGTGATGTCCTTCAGTTCACAGTAGCGTTCCACCAAAAGTGGGATCAGATTGTCTGAGGACCTAAAGTAGTTTTAGAAAATAAACTATTTCAGCTAATCTCCACACTCCCGACCTCCAGAGCTTGATTGCTGGGTAATTAAAATAGCATTTATTTACCCTATGGCATTGTTTATTGAAATGTCCTTGATACTGACTGTATTAATCTCACACTATGTAATCCGCCTTGAGTCTCAGTGAGAAAGGCGGACTATAAATGACATTAATAAAAAAATAATGGGGCAAAACGGGACTTGCAGTCTTATCTAAGTTTACTCAGAAGTAGATTTCACCAGGATTTCCTTCCAAGGAAGTGTTCCTAAGATTGTACTGGTCTGCTGTTAACATACTATTCCTATTTTCAAAATCTACAGTCTCTTTTTTCAAACCAGAACTTCAAAATGATCACTTTATTCCATCCCATTACTTCAGAAAGATAATCATTTTTCTTCTTAAATAGTATTTGAATTACATGTCTCTCTCAATGAGCAAACCTACTCAAATTTATATCTACAAATAATTGTTAAGCAAGATTTTGTGGCTTCATCTGAGAAAAGCAAAGAGGCTGCTGATCGCAATAAAATAAAAAAAATTAGAATAATCTTTATAGACTATACTTTTTTACAGTCTCTTTTACAGTCTAATCTGTTTGGATTGATGCCTGATGTTTTAGCTTATGACTATATCATCTGACTGAAAGAATATTTTCTCTGAATTAATATGTATGAAAGATAAACCTTTAATTTGATCAATTATTTTTATACCCTAGTTTAGAACACAGTTCTAACATGAATGAGAAGCCAGGACAGGCCCAACTATCTAGAAAACAATATTTTAGCTAGTTTCCTAACTGAAGATATTTTCAAATTAAACCTGGCAGAGTCGACTCAACTCAACAATGAATATTATTTTTAAAACATAGTAGGCATCTCCTGCATATGAAAACGTGTGTTGCAGGCATTTATTTAAGATTTTAAGTTGCCTTAAAACTCTTGTGTTTTTTTTTTTGTATAACTGATTAACATGGAAACTCTTCTAGATTTTACAGGATGTTATACATTAAGGCCACAGATTTGAAAAACTAGTTATAGGCAGGCTGTTAAAAGTTTATGCACCATTTCCTGCTTTTCCCATTCAAAGTCAGGGTTAAAACAAACCTTAACTTTCATAAAACAGGTGAAACTGGGGCCTTACCTGCCACTTCTAGAACCAGCACACTTGAACAGCCCATTGGCCAAGGAAGGCTGCAGTCTTCCCAAACAGACATTGGGTTGTGTAAGTGTGCATATTCCACTAGTTTGTGGACTGCACAATACAGTGGTTGAAATCTTGTAAACAGTTACCTGGAAGTAAATCCCACTGAATGTAACTTACTTCTGAGTAAGAACACATGGGCTTGCACTGTAAGTCTGTCAACTGATCAAAGCTGTTTTTAGTAGATTGTTTCATTTGTAATCAATCCATTCATTTTCAAGGATTTTATTTTCTGAACTCCTTAATGTGTGTGCTAGGCTAGAGCAAACAGCACAGTTTTCCCTCAAATATAAATAAACAATAATTTATCAATCTATATTACACTTACAACAGCTACTAGAGAAGAGAGTGCCATTTTTAATTTTTTGCCCCCAATTTGGGATTTTGCAACATGGAACATTCCTTTACAGCAGCACACATGAACACAATAAAATCCCATCAGCCTTTTTAAAAGGTGCTGTGACATTGATTTCGGGGGGACGCGATTAGCTAAGCTTAAATTACTCCCCTGACTCTTGCTAGAAGGAAAACAATAGAGGTTTCACTCATAAATGCGCAATGTCGGCTATCTTTTGGATACAGCCTTGGAGAAGCGGCCCCCTTTCCATTCCATCGCTTCGCCTGCCTTTGGGCCCTCGCTCACGCCAATTGCAGCCCCCTTGATAGGCGGGAGAGGGCATCTCAATCCGCAAAGGAAAACGCGAGTCGATTTATACCCCGCGGCCACATCTCGTAAAACCTGCCGGTGGTGCCAAGGCCACTCTCGGCGTGGCTCCCAGATGCGCCAAGCTTACCCTGATCCCGGGGATCTGGCAATCAGTCCAGGAGCGGAGAGCCAGGCGGCCTTCACGCGTGCCAGGAAAGAGGCCCGAAGATGCCTCGGTGCCCTCCTCTCCGCGGGGAGAGGCCAAGGGCAGCGAGAGCCAGGCGCCGGGGCCTCGGAGGGAGGCGCGCAGGACTCCCCCCGAGAAGCCGCCTCGCCCCCTCGGCTTTCTCCGGCGGCTTCTTTGGCCTCCCCGAGGCGGGGGCCGGGAGGGCGAGGGGCTCCCCCTGCTGGCAGCGATGTGCCGGTACGCGTGTGAAGAGCCAGGAGCGGATGGGGAGGCAGTCCAGGGATCTTTCCTCTCCGCTCCGCAGCTGCCCTCTCCCGCTCAAGCGGGGGCAAACAGGCGCTCGCTCAGCGCCGGGTCCCCGATCCCCTCGTGCTGGGTCCGGGAGAAGAAGCTGCGGGGCGGCCTCCCTCTCTGCCCCCGCTCCCCGCACAGCTCCGAGGGGATCGGGTTTCCCGCGCCCTCCTCCCCTCGCCTGGCTCCCAACAAACCGCCTCCCTCCCTCCTCTGCTCCCTGCCTCGCCGCAGCCTTCGTGCCTGAGCGCGCCCTGCCTTGGAGCTCGTGGGGTGCGCAGAAAGGGCGAGCGGAGGCATGAAGGTGGCACGTCGGCCGGGAAGCCCGCAGGAACCTCGGTTGCCAGAGTGTGGTTTGGAGGAGAAGAGCCGGGCCGGATCGGGCCAGCGAGCCCAGCGACCAGTTTCCCACAGATGCTCTGGAAGGCTCACCAATAGGCCTCAGAAGCCAAGGCGCTTCCCCCCGCACACACCCATGTTTCCTGGTAGCGCTATTATTTAAAGGCCTGCTAGTTCTGGATGTGGATCCAGGTCCAATAGCCAGGGCTTTTTTTCAGCTGGAACCAGGTGGGGACCTCTTGAAAATGGTGCCAGAATTGCCCTCCAGCAGGGAGGGCAATCTAAACTCCCCTCTGTCCGGAGATCAGGGGGCGGGGCCACCAGCCATGCGACCATTTTTCCCGAGGGCGATTTAAACTTTTAAAAATCCCTCCTTGTTCCAGCTGAGCCAAAGTGACGTCATAGTGTGGTCCTGAGTTCCACCACCTCTTTTACCAGAAAAAAAAGCCCTGCCAATAGCTATTGGACCCGGCTCTTGCTCTTCTACTGCAGACCAACAGGGGTATCCACCAGATGTGGAAGTTCCCTTTAGTCCCCATGGCCAGTTGCCACGGATGGACTGCTCCTTCATGGATCTGTCGAATCCCTTCTTAAAGCCATCCATGCTCCTGGCATCCACTGGCAGCAAATTCTGCACTTTTCATTACCCCTTGAGTCCTTGCCCATCCTGTACATGTTGCCCATCAACTTTATCAGATGCCCCCGAGGTCTAGTGTGATGGGAGAGGCAGAAAAGATGCTCTAGATCCTCTCTCCCCTCCCCACCCATAGTGTTCTGAACCTTTCTCCACTCCCCTGCCCTGCCCTCAGTGGTCTTTTATGAAGCAGAGGCTGAGGTCTAGGCTGTACATCTGGCAGAAGAAAGAGATGGTGGACACCTGAGGAGATAGAATGAGTCGCAAGGCGCAGCTGGGGGGATTTTGAATGTTCCCCATTTAGGAATTCTCTGCAAAAATTAGCACAGCAAGGGAAAGCTTGAAGACTAGCCTTTTGCAAACTCTGCTTGTTTTCTACTGATCTGGATTTGTAATAGGGAACTTCCCAAAGGACATGTGGTTGGCTATTGTGTGGAACAATTTGCTGGACTTGATGGAGCCCAGCAGGAATCTTCTTCTTGGACTGCACTGATAATCCAGACTCCTTCAGGCACCTACGCCCTTATTTTTTGTCCCTGCAGTGTGAAGTGGTAGAACACTATTGCAGCACAAAATGCATATTTTATTATTGTCGTACAGTTTCCAACACTTATGGGGAACCGAAAGAAGACAGGCTAATTTATCTTGCAAGAATAAAATAACCCCTCCCAACTTTATAACTACTCCCTAATTAGTTCTAGTAGCATAGCCAGGCAACAGGTGATTGATGGATTGATCTCATGGTCTGACCCCACTCTGCCAGGGAAGCTCGCTGGGTGACCTTGGGCCAGTCACACACACTCAGTCTAACTTACCTCACAAGATTGTTGTGAGGATAAATATGGAGGAGTGAAGAACAATATAAGTTGCTTTGGGTCTCCTCTGGGGACAAAGCAGAGTATGGCTGTAAATAAAATAAAGAAACAATAGTGGTGGCCACTGGCTTGAATGGGTCTAAAAGGGGTTGGACCAATTTATTCATTGCTGAATATTGCCCATGGAAGCTGAATGGGATCTCTAGGTTCAGAGGAAAAACACTGCTGTGTTTGTTTCTATGCTGCCTCTCCAGAGAACCTTCTCCAGATGGCTGGGAAGATGCTAGGGACGGATCAGGTGACAGCTATGGCCAGGGGGCCTTGCTTGTGGGCTTTCTTGTGGCAACTGGCTGGCCATTGTTGGAAATAGGATGCTGGACTGGATGGATCATTGGACTGATCCAGCATTGTCCCTGTTATGTTCATAGGTAAGTACAAAATAAAGCAGTTGCAAAGTCAGTTTAGTTAAATGGGTTACTTGCTAGTTGGGTCATATTTCAAAATTCTAACCCACTTAGTAGGATTGGCCTTGCAATACCTTAATGCTAAATTTAGCACCAGTGGTAGAAACTGGGCTTTTATGCTGATTTAAGGACAAAAGTATCATACTGGTTTATGCATGGTGGAGAGTTGGTATGATCTTGTCATGTTGCTAGACTACAGTACAGATTTTTTAGACCTAAAAACATGAAATTTGGAGAGAACATTCCTTTCATGATGCAAACACCCACTAAGAAGGGATTTTAAGAAATTCGCCCCCTAAGAGGGTAAAAATGGGTAAAATGTGTTTTCCCAAAGGGATACAGCTTCCCTGTGTGGCTGGCAGGCTGCTGCCTGCTTGTGCCCCCGCCCACTGCCAGCTCGGCTACTCTTCCCTGATTGGGCCAGCCCTTCAAGGTCATTTGCATATGTGGTCTGATGGGGCTCACAACATTCCATACCTCATTCCCCCCCACCCCTCAGAGACAGTTGGAACATAGAGGTCATTTGCATATGTGGCCTGATTGGTTCTCACCCTCCACATTCTAATCTGTCTGCACTTGCTATAAGGAGTCATTTAACGTGTCTTGAGGTAAAATGCACCTCCCAGTCTTCCCCTAAAAGTTCAATCTCCCTGTGGGGCCTGGCTTTCCTGTGTGGGTGGCAGGCTCCTGTCTGCTTGCACCCCCCTCTCAGTGATTGGTCATCTATGGAACTCTGTTTTGAGGTAAATCAGGTAAAGGGAGCTGCAGACTGCTGAAGAAAGATGGTACAAGACTCATGAATAGGGATTTTATATAAAAGTCAGTATGGCAACTCAGTTTTTAAATGTTCATGGGGAGATGTTACATACCCATAAGTATTATAACTGGATTTAAAATAGTTAAATACCATAGCCGAGCATGGGTATCAAGCTATATAACATTTACACCACAACATAAGATTACTACATTCGATTGTGTGGGAACAACATTGTGTTTTTAGAAAATGAAACTCTTTTAAAGAATTCAAAGAAGGAAAACTGGTTTTCATATACAGCAGGCAGAGATTACTGGCAGCAGGCAGGCAAAGAGTTTAATATCCCATAAAATGCTGCAGTTCTGTTCAGCCAATAGCAGCCTTTCAGAAACTGCTACACCAATGCCTGTAGTCCACAATTCATTATTAGGATGTTTTATTGGCCTCTAGTGGCTGTTGCTGGCATTAATATCCCTACTCTTGACTGGTACTTTTGTTTTGCATTAGTGTAACATACTAGACAAAAAGGACACACTGCAATTCAGTCATAGCACATCTTGTATTACTGAAAGTGTTCAGATATTGAGAATCATGTCCAACACTGTTTTGTTACACCTGTTTTGCAGATGGACATTTATCCCTCTACAGCAGCTGGCTCTTTATCTGTGGAAGCTGTTTGGTAACGTGGATGGTATATGCTCTGTTGGACCACGAATCTTACTCTTCCCAGGGTTAATGAAAGATCAAATTGATGCACTCTGGGAAAAGCAGTGAAACCAAGAAAGTGGTCTGAGATGCTGAAACAAGATTCAGGTCTAGCCTTATAGCAACTTCTCAGCACTACTGCATTTCCCTTCTGTTGTCTGGTCCAGACCGTGCTCTGCTCTCCTTTGGGGCTGATTTTAGTTTTCAGGCGATGAAAATACATACAGTTTTCAAATGGTATTGGTTTGGTCAATTGGCAAGGACTCCAGCTTTTCTCAGCATTGGAAGTGGCCCAGCTGTGGAACCTGAAAGCCGTTCAAGGCAGCAGAACAAGAGACGGACAGATCTGTCCCATGAGACCAGAATCCACCAGGAGCTTCTCTTGCGCAGACCTTCCTTGAATGAATGAGAGCTACGCAAGAGCTCTTCTGTGCCCTTCTGCAGCTCCCAGAAGATTCTGCCCCATGTCTTGGCCTGTCCGGTCCAGCCCAGTTTCCTTTTCAAGCCCTGCTTGTTTTTTTTTTTTTGCTTCCACTTGCAAGAAAAGGAGAATGGTCTACATTTTAATGTATGCTTATATAAATAACATAAAATGAGAATAATTCCTATGTTGCCAATTTTTTTTGCTCAACAATTTTTCTCTTTTCTCTGCCAAAGATTCTCTCTGTGTGTGTGTGAACTTTTTTAAAAAAACAATAAGAATGGCACCTGCCCATCAAGCTTAAAAACAAGACCTCTGGTTACAGTTGCAAACCTCTAGATGGGACCTGGAGTTCTCCAGGAAATAAAATTGATTTTTACTCCACAAAGATAGGTTCTCCTGGAAGAAAGGGCAACTTTTGAGGGCAGACTGATTGACACTACATCCCTGTTGAGCTCACACCCCTCCTCAAACTTCACCATCTGCAGCAGCAGCCAAATCTTCAGGAAGTGCCCAAGACATCATTGGCAATCCTAGCTGTAGGCCATGTCATAATGGGAAAAGCCAGACTTTTTATGTAAACATTTTAAGTACATGCTTTTGAAAGCCTTTAGTTCACTGTTGCCTTTGAATTTAAATCCAAACATAGGAAAATGAGAGGAATTTGGGGAGGAAGTTTCTGACTAGGGAAGGTGATTGGGCAAAATTTAAAAAATTGTGTATTGTAAATTAGGCTGCTTTGGATAATCCTGTCATTTTATTGCTGCTTTTGCTCTGGATTAATTTTTTCCTTATGTTTGTACTGTCATTTAATTATGATTTGCTTTTGCAACACTTTAAAGTTGCCTCGTAGATCGTGATACATGGAATGGGGTATAAACACTTTAGTGAAAGAATTAAATGAAACACTCCTCTGGGCCATGTTAACATCGTGTCAAGTTTACAATATTTTGGACTTAAGAGGATTTGTGCAACTGGAAGGTTCCCATCAGCGGCTCCAATGTAAGGTATTCTCTTACTTGGGGCGAGGAGAGGAATTGCTTTGCTGGTTTTTGTTTTCCCCCCTTCTGAAGGGCAACCAAAGAGGTTGGAACCAAATAAGGTGAATTTAATAACTCCAAACATAATACAAATGAATAAAATACTGGTATATAATTTAGTTCAAAAATCGAAGTATAAAAGTATGATTAAAACATCAACAGTGTGGTTTAACGTGTAAGTACATATAAGTACTGTACCCTTATAATTTGTTGAATTAAATTATATACTGGTGTTTTATTCATTTGTTGTTCATTTGTATCATGTTTGGAATGATATTTAATTAACTTTCCCCCCCTTTCAACCTCTTTGGTTACCCTTCTTCTACAGAGTTTTTTTCCTCCCCTTTTTTGTTATCCTTTCCCCTTTCTGAAACAACGCCTTTCTGTTGTGGGTTTGTTCTGGAAGGAGCTCTCAATCTAAACAGCAGTAAACTCTGCACTTACAGTTGCAATACCAACTGTGTTTGGGAAATGCCTGGGTAGAGTTTGAGGAAGGAAGGGTTTGGGGAGGGACTTCAGCCATACAGTCCACCTTCCATAGCAGCCATTTTCTCCTGGGGAACTGATATTTTTAGGCTGGAGATAAATTGCAATTCCAGGAGATCTCCAGGAATCATAATCTGGAGGTTGGCAACCTGACGACCGCATTTCTTGGGCACAGCGAGGGCACCACGGTAATGACTCGGGCTTCCGTCCTTCCTCAAGCGCATGCTCCGGGAGAAGGGGGCGGGGACTTTTGACAGTAGCCTCTCCTGCTCTCCACGTTGCCTAGGCAGGGGCGGGACGGGGTGGCGGAGCAGCCAATCGGCGGCTCCCACGACCCTCCCCAGGGAACCTGGTTTAGAATGTTGAGAGTTTCAGAGTTCGGAGCTGAACTTTTGCGCTGCGCACGTGGGGGCTGAGCGAGGCAGCGATGGTCTCCGCTCGAGCGTGCGTGAACAAGCTGGGCTCCGCGCTGCCCTTGCTGTTGGTGCTTTGGGATCTCCACTACGAGGGTGAGGAGACGGGGGAATGAGGTGGGCGCAAGCCCTGGCGTTTGTTGTTCGGGGAACAGGGGAGGGAAGAGGGGGGAGTGCCACCTGCTTTTGATGGAAGTGTGATTAAAGGCGTGCTTCCTCTTCCCGGCGGGTTGGCAACGACAGCTGGACGTTTAAGACCACCTCTCCAAGGGACGCAGAACTGGGAAGGGGCAGAAGTTTGGGTGCGCTTGCTGCCCTTGCAATGGGAGGCGTTAGTACAGTCCGTGCAGAATACGGCTATTTGCTGAGCAGCGCCAGTGGATGGTGCTGGAAGGGTTGGGGAAGATTGGGGGTATAAAGGACCCCCCCTTTCATGAGCTGCCCCTAGTGTGCCAGGAGTCTATTGAATAACTTTTGTGTACTAGGCTGGAGAAAGGACGCTGCTGGTTGTGGTGTCGTGAACTGGGCATTTTCCAAGCTCACGTCTTACCTCCTTTCCTCTTTGCTGAAATCTCACTCTGGGTGGCTTTAGGCAAGTTAAGAAAATCTTTCCGGCTTAGCACTTTCCCTAGATTCAATGTGGAAATAATAATGCTGGCTTAATCCATGTGGTTGTTGCATATTTACTGTAAGAGTAGGTTTGTGTCGTTGGGGAAAGCATTGTAGATATTCTAATTATTGTCACGGTTACTGGATTATTATTATGTGGTAGTAAAAGTAGGTCTTGTTAGCGGAATGAATTAGCAGAGGCTAATTCGTACTGTTGGGTCCTGATGAATGTGGTCCAAGTACTTTTGCATTGGCAATTGTAATGTGTGAAGTGGGAGATCCCAGATGTAGTAAATAACTTTCTGCAAGTGCAATAGCGCTTTTTCTCAGTCGCTGTAGTGTGTTCAGTCCACCAAGGCCAGAGTGACCATTGCTGAGGTCCTAAACTGTGTCAAGTTTGAGAGGCCCCATAGTGTCACCAAAAATGGCAGTTTAGTAACTTTAAAAAAGTTAGTTCCCTCTGGCAAGCTTGATCTTATCAGATCTCGGCAGCTAAGCGGGGTCAAGCTTAGTTAGTAATTGGATGGGAGACCTCCAAGGAAGACCAGGGTTGCTATGCAGCTGCAGGCAATGGTAAACGACCTCTGTGACTTGATGGCACTTTCAGCCAAGCCAACCGTAATATGAGGCCCTAAACTGTAGTTTGCTTAAATTCAACTCTGTGCATAAATCCAGCTGTACAGTCCACTACCTTTTCTCTTTTCCTTTCCCTTTTTAGTCACGTTGGTGACAGTGGGCCGAGGTGATGTGATAATACCCATTAGTGTCACACAACATTTTCCAAGGCCCTGCTTCGGGTTTCCTCACCTGAAATCAGGCAGGTAGCAATCCTGGAGGGGCCTTCTTGGACATGGTACCAAAACTCTGAAACGTTCTCTCTAGAAAGAGTAGTCTGTCCCCTTCTGTTTCCATCTTCCGTCAGTGGGTGAAGACTTTTGTTTGTTTGTTTCATCTGGTATATTTTCAGTGATCCCTTCTTCCTGCCCAGTGTTTTAATTGTTGTTTTTGTAATTTTTTAGCTTTTGCTTTTATTATGTGTTTTTATTAAGATGGATTTAGATGTGTTTTCATTATGTTTTAAATCTGCTAGCTGTTTTGGTGGCCCTGATAAAGGCAAAGTGGCAGGGTATAAATTTTTCAAATAAAAAACATTGTAAACTTCTTTATTTGTAAGACCAGAATGCTGCTTAGGTTATGGGACTTAGCACTTGGGATGTATGATGAATTTTATGTCATGACTTATATAATGTTTTATATTAATACTAATGTTTGAGGTTGCAATTACACACTTTTATTTTGCTATGGCCTGAACACTGTAATCCTAAACACCTATGTATACCAGGAAATATGTCCCACTGAATGCAATGAGACTTTTCTTTTGAGTATACATGTTTAGGATTGCACTGCATATACAATTGATGGGAGATATGTTTGGCCCAAATAAATGGAATTGTGTACAAGAGGTAACAGTTAATTTATAAATTCAAAATAATCATGTGGTAGGGCCCTGTTGGACTATGCCACTTCGGTCTATAACTTGACAGAGCAGCATGTTTATAAATACTAATCCACATAAGAAATTCACTGTATGTAGAAAACTAGCTTAACAGCGAGAGATAAGAGTCTGCCTCCCTATTTTGCTACTTTTCAGGGAGTTTAAAAAAGCGTGCCTGTGAACACGCATGTAGCATGTAAACCTGCAGCCCCCTAACTCTGTTCGAAAATGGTACAGTCCCAGTATGTATTGGCTATATATCTAAACATTGGTTTGTGTGAAACTTTAGTTCCAGTGTTTGTTTTCTTTTGAGGCGCGTGCACACACAATTTCTAGCTAAATAAATACTCACTCTGGTTTCCCAAGATAAAGTTGGATTCTTTATAACTCCCTCGCCACCAGCAATAGAGGCTTGTATAGTCTTCGTAAACACTGGTGTAACTTTGCTTTCAGTTTTTCTCTTAATAACACAGAGATAACCTCACTTCACATTTCTGAGGGCATGCATGAGGTAAGAAGAGATTGCGCAGATATAATGTAATTTGGCGTCTGGAGTTTTTATTGTCCTTGATGATGCGTGAAATGGGGAAGAAAATCACCATATTGGCTGTCAGAGCTCAGTAAGTCAGTTGAGCATTTAGGAGGAAAAGTTATTTGTACTTGAAAATAGCAACTTTGATTTGGAAATCAGTGCAAGACGTAATCCCCCCCCCCCGTACTTTCCATATACCCTTCTTGCTTTTTAAATATAACTTGCTAGAAAGTATAGTGAGGTAATATTTGTTAGCATTGATAGTCCTGTTAAAAGCATACCATATGCTTGAGGGCTGCAGGTCAAATGAATTATATATACTACCTCCAGCTATTTTACTGTCTGAGAGATTGAAGTCAAAAGTGCTTTACTTTCGGAAAAGAAAAATTACTGAATGTCTCAATAGCCGTCATCGCTATGAAAATTATATGCATATCTTAATGGCATGTAATGATACCTTGGATTTTTAAAAAATTTGCTTATTCATTAAACAAACTGAAATAAATGTTTGTTAGAGTTTTAGCCCACCTCTTCCAAGGAGCTCAGCAGGGTATTTGGTTTGCCCCTCTTATCAGCTTTGCAAGGCTGCCATTTTATCAGCCTTGCAAGGCTGAGAGATAGTGACTGGCCAAAGATAGATATTGTAATGGAATAGGACAGGGTTTTTATTGTATTGCTTTTTCTGGGGGCTGAGACCTGGTTCACACATTCATGTACAACTTTGTTATCTAGTACTTGATTATACAGAATGTTCGGTTAACTGGCATCACCCAGAGGGCAGGCTTCTCCCCCTTAGCCGCCATGCCCCGACATCTTCAGGCACATGTGTGGAACACTGATACCTCTGGCTGTTGCTGGGCTTCTGACTGCCTCCTTCCCATTCAGCCTGGCCTGATCATTCATGAGCCACTTGTCCCAGAGGGCTCCCGGGCAACTACCCACTTGTCTGCTTGCTGCATAGGACGGTTCTGTGGTTTGGGGGTGGATGGGGATCCCACCAGGCGATGGTCTGTTGCTGTGGCATTCCCAGTGGTGTGGTAACTGCAGATTTCTGTGGATACGGGGCAGGGCACAGCAATAAGTTTGAGTGTGCTGCTCGCTTGATTAACTGACAACATCCATTCCCCATGAGTGCCTGATAAATAAGTTTTTACAGTATATCACTTAAATTGTCTGTACTTGATTAGGGTACATGTAGTGTCTGACAGCTAAATACGTGAAATGATCAATTGAAAAGCATTCTGTTTGAGGTGACGTGAAACTTCTTTCTGTTGTATGTTACATCCACGACGGCCCATCCCAACATGATTGGCACAGCTAGTGTTGCAGAAGTCAAGTGACAAAATTCATGTTTGAACCATCCTTGGATAATTCACAGTCATGTGTGTGTGTGTGAGAGAGCTTACTCCATTCTCTTAGAGCTGATGTGAGGCAATATTCAAATTCTGATCTTGGTGGCTTATTCATATGTAAAGTCACCAACTAATGCAAGTAGTAAATACATTAAAATCTTTGTCTCAAGCTCTGCTTTCCATAGAGGTCAGTCAGGTGGCAGTTAGAGACAAGACTTAAAAGGGTAGCACTGCATCTTTGCAATGCTATCTCTCTTTAGAAGTTGGCTGACATTTACTCTATTGACATCTGACCAGGGCTTTTTTTCAGGTGGAACGTGGTGGAATGGAGTTCTGGAACCTCTTGAAAATGGTCACATGGCTGGTGGCCCTGCCCCCTGATCTCCAGACAGAGGGGAGTTTAGATGGAAGGCAATCTAAACTCCCCTCTGTCTGGAGATCAGGGGGCAGGCCCCCCAGCCATGTGACCATTTTCTTTGAGGGCAACCCACTGAGTTCTACCACCTCTTTTCCCAGAAAAAAACGCTGCATCTGACCATGTCCAAACAGTCTTGTTTGCCCAGACTTTTAAACCCACTTTTTAGTTTGTTATTGTAATATCTTTATGGAGTCCTTCTTTTTGGTGCTCATTTTAGTTTCTGCCCTTTCTGGTGCTAGTTTTAATTTTCAGTGTGTTTTTATGTTGTACTTTTTTGTTTGGGGGTGGTTGCTGATGTACTGTTGATTTTATGGCCACTGGGTTAAAGGCTTTGTTGCTGACTAGGTTAGCTTTACTAGAGTTGGCGGTTTTTAATTTTTATGTTGAGAGCCAACTTCGGCGGTTTCTGGAGAAGTGACATATCAATTTTCTAAATCAATAAAGGTGGGAGTCAATTGGCTTTAAATAAACAAAGATGTGAGTGAATTGACCTGAATATACACACCTGAACAATTGCACGAAGCATAATTCAGTAACAGAAAAACCTTTTGGAGCTGCAAGCATTGTTCTTTAAGAGAGGAGGAGTGGGTATGTGTAAGAGTGATGGTACCTGAAAAGAAAAATCTAAATTCCTTCGTCATGTTTACCAAAGATACATATAAATAATAGGTCTGTATAGAAAGGGGTATTGTTCAGGAACAAAAGCGTGAGGTAAAAGTGGAGTGTTTTTGCTTCTAAAAGCGGTTGTTTTTTTGAGGCTCCTGAGTTGTCGGTCTTTGTGCAGCCTGCTAAGGAGTGTCACCGTTTTACTCAGTGAGGTCTAAAGCAGTCTACCTCATTCATATAGGGCACAGAGAACCACCAAGTAATGGATTCAGAGAATTCCTTCTACAAACATTAGTGCAGTGATCTGTAGCAGCAGATCGCTTTATTCTTTCCCAACCTGTTCCAGTTTTCACTAGTTAATACCAGTAATATTCAGTGGCTCTGCAACCACATGTGGCTCTTTGACATACCACCTGTTGCTTTTCTGAGCACCCTTCTCCAATGCACCACTTACCTCACATTCCAGAAAAGCGGGCAATTGCTTTAGAAGTTGGATTAACTTCATCGTTGCTGTGGGCCCGAGATAAAACTGTTCTAGTTTTAAATGTGATACAACTTGTCCATGATCGTTATATCAGAGTTTGTGGAGATGGACGGGTGGGGTTCGGTGCATGAGGCCGGGTCAGTATGTGCAACTGAATGAGGTGGTGGAATGGGACACGCCACTGTTGAATGCTAACCCATGAAACGCAACTTCCAGCAGTGGGGAAAGACAACCCTACATTCTCAGAGGTGCTCTGGTAATTTAAAAAGACTCTATAATTGTTATATATTAGTGGTTCTGAGTGTTTGGGGTGGTGGCATGCAGTAGTCCTTCGGCTCTTTTGATTGAAGAATTGCAAACGTGGCTGTCTGTGAGCCACAGCGTAAGTACCAAGTTACATGCTTGGTTCCCACATAGTGTTTCATGCCCACACATTATCAGTAGAGTCCGAAGTAAAAAAAGCCACGAACAGCCCAATCTGCTCTTCGCAAACAAGCTGTTCGTGAGGCCCCCATTCTAAACGAACAGGTGGTCCTTGCAAGCCCTGTTCCTTGCTGTTCATCAAGCCAGACAGTCTGGCACCTGCAATCAATTCCCTTGGCAACCGATGGCAGGGATTGTCTGAACTCCTGCTGTTGCCCTGGAAACCCCAATCTAAGCCCAATTTAGCTTGATAGGCAGGTCTTCCTTTCAAGTGTGGAGCTCCAAATTTGTTACAAGGAAGCAAAGAGCAGGGGGGGTGGGGCCTCCCAGCTCTGGTTTTGCAGGCAGTGAGGGAGAGACAGTTGCTGTTGCCATTTTGAGAGAGAGACAGGGAGAGTGCATTGGAGCTTGAATTTTCTTTCTGTGTGGTGGGATAGGGATCTACCTGTTCAAGTTCCAGGGCTGCTGCCAGGCTCTGGGCCAAGCTATTATTTATTACTGGTACCTTTCCTGCCGTCTGCTCAGGTAAGGTTTCTGGGAGTGGTGCAGTAGGGATCTTGATGGCTGGAGGAGAGCCTGCTGGCCCCCACGAACAACAAACATGTTTGTGAACAGGTCATGTTCATCAATGTTTGTTGTCGGTGGATGACAACGAACAACGAACACCATGTTTGTTTGTTTTCTGTTCGTGCCCATGTTTAATGATCAGTACTATGAAAAATACTTACAATCAATCGTGATTGAACAAAATGGCAGTTTCAACATATATATGTGTCACTATTGTTTTTTAGAAACTGAAAAGTATTTATAAATGCACTTTACTATTCTCTTGCTATAGTGGTATCTACTTATGCAGAGTTGGGGTAGCTGTATAGAGTGAAATTGCAGGTTTAATAGAATAGTAAATAAAGCAACAATAGTAGAACATTAGCTGTAGAACTGTGATAAAGAGGATAGAATGAGGAGTTATCCTCCTTGCACAGTTTCCCGAAGAGATCTGGGACGCAGGAATGTTTATGCCATTAATCCTGCTATTTCTAAGTTCATCTTTTGTATGCAGCAGACAGGTTGGACTGTGGTTGGGTGTGGTTCTCAGTGCAATACTTACCTGACTACCTTCTTTCCTTCCATGCTGGGTGGGGGGAGCCTGTCAGAGAAGACTGAATGCTTCTGTAGTCCCCCCCATGACCTTTCAATTAGGCACTTTTACCCTACTTTTCTTCCTGATGGGGACCCAAAGTTGCTTGCAAAAATACCAACAATGTACAATTTAAGTGAAAAAAAATCCAGGAAATTGCACTTTTCAGATCCAACCTGGTATGTGGCTCTTTCATTGGGCCTGATCTCTGCTCTCATCTCTGCACACTGTCATATAGCCTCCAGGGCTATTCAGGAACTGGGAATCTCTCACTCTTCTTCTCTTGTGTGTCTTTTCACATGGTCTCTCTCCTGATGTCTCCCAGCTGGCGGGACCAGTCTAAGAGCCAAAAGCCAAGGATGCTTTGGTTTGTGTTCCATTGCTCCTGCCAAGGGCTCGTACCTCTGGGCCAGTTCAGGCTCAAGGTGGCTTTTGAAAAGGGTCATCTGGGTTAGGCCAGGCCATGCTCTGCTATAGGTCTGATGGAGTGGGCTGGCAATCCTTTTCTCTCCCCTCTTCACGTCTCATAACTTTATGATGTCACCTCAAGTGAAATGCCAATGAAATCAAAATTTAGGTGCTGACATTTTTTCCCCTCCTTCCTTTAGGAGCAGAATGTGGAATAAACGCAGAAGTAGAAAAGCAGCTTGAAATGGGAAAGAAGCTGTTGGCCGCGGGGCAGCTGGCAGATGCCTTGTCTCACTTCCATGCTGCTATAGGTGAGTATCTAAAAGGTTGTTGGTTATTTGGTATTTTGGTTGCTGTGCTGTATCTCCTAGAGATGGACCACTGGACTCTACAGGACTATGATTCAGCAACAAAAAAATATTCTTGGCCTCTATTAATATCCCCCTTGCTGGTGCCTAATATTTTAATAAGTCTATTGAAAGTTGCTGCCATTTTGTGTGTGTGTGCTTTTTTTAGTTCTGGAGCACTGTGGCTCATGTGTGCTCTATTTGAACTTCTTTAGCCTTTAATGAGCAGTGCATTCCACTAAACATCTCTCCATATTCACTTTTTCCTCTTTCCTAGTGGCAACAAACTTTAAGTACTTATAATGACTGCCTTATTATTTTATTTATTGTGGAGTGTGTGTTTTATCCTCCTCTTTTTCCAAGGAGCCTGGGACAGTGTATACTGTTTTCCCCTTCTGTATTTTATCCTCAAAACAGCCTTGTGACTCTGGATTAGGCTGAAACAAAATGACCACCAGTAAGTTTCATGGATTTGAACCTGGATCTTGGCAGGATCCAGCCCAATGCTGTAATCACTATACCACATGGGATCTCTAATAATCATCTTTCTTCCTTTTGTTTGTCCTTCCCATTGTTGAAATAGAGACTGTGAGCTCTTTGGCCCAGGGACATTCTATTTCGATTTGTTGCTGTGCAAGGTGTCCTGTGCCTTGAAGAGGGCTATAGAAATAATAAAACTTTTTTTTGTAAATTTCTGTAAATGACAGCGATGTGCTCTTGGTAGTAATGTTAGTCCTCAGTATTTGTTTTCAGATTCAGGGTTATATATTATCAGTGCTGTGATGAGAAGGTTTGGTTGTACATTCTATGATAGACTTCTTTGTCATATTCAACAGACTGCTTTGCAATCTCTGGGTGGAATTACAAAGTGCTTCTCCCCCAGCGATCTTGTGCTGCTCTGTCTTTGAAAACTTATTTTAAGACATGGTAGATTCCACTCATTGGGGAGGGGGGCACTAAAGGCTTGCGCCCATAAGCTACACTAGAAAAATACTTTTACCCTAACAGTAATCCCAAGTGATTCTTTTAAAACTACAGTTCCCAGAAAACATTGCATCACCTAACACTTAAAGAACACATGCCAGATGTCTTGTGTGGAGAGACTCAAACAGTGCAGTCCTAAGCAAAGTTACTCCATTGAAATCAAGGGGCTTAGACTGGAGTAACTCTGCTTAGGATTGTACTGTAAGTCTTGGGCAATCTTGTATCTTGGACTTAATCATGTTTTTCAGATATCTCTGGCTGTTGGTTGTTCACATCAGGTGCAGGCCTGTATAAGGAGGCTCGAGATTATAGGTTGTTTCGGTATGGGAAGAAATGAGAGAAACTTGCTTAGGTGCAGATCTGACACTTGAAACATTGCAGGTTGCTTCGCAGAGGACATCTATGCTACACATCCTATGAACCCAGAACAGAAGAAGCTTATGGAATGGATATCTCCCTCTTCCCTGGGGCCTCTCCTAAAAACCGCTCTGGAAGGTCAGGGAACTTTTAGGAGCACAGTGGTAATAGGTCAGGGGGTTACAGTTTGAAGGGGGGAAGCAGAAATAGCCCCCCATGTGAGCTCATCTGTGAAGAGAGCAAGAGTTCATGTAGGGGGAGAGCAATTTTTGCCAGCTTCTACCTTCTTGCTACAGTCCCCGAGATGAGTACTGTTCTGTTCCTAAGAGTTCCCAAACTCTCAGGAGCAGAGGGGCAAAGGAAAGGGGAAGAAAGCTGTTCCTGTGAACTTCTCCCATTTCTGGATCTAGCTCCATGTTTGTGTGGTGGGAAAAAAGTCCATTGTGTGAGTACTCAGGGCTAAAAAAACCCCACCTGAGCTGCATAGCCCCTTCGCAATGTTCATTTTTGACACTGCAAGCATGTGTAATGGGAGCCAGTGCTATGTACAAGCCTCCCACTACATGCAGTCACCATTCTGTGTGAATAGCGCAATGTACATATTTTCTATGCAGCACTCTGTGTGTATAAAATGCATACACAGCTTAAGCATGCGCAACTGCATTTCCTCAGATCTGGAGTTCTGATCATGTGTATGGAAGTTTTCCTTGCATGGAAAATATGCACATTGCCCCATATACATAAAATGGCAACCTCGTGTATCAGGAAGTTCATGCATTACGCATGGTTGGAAGGTCAAAACTGAGCATCTGCAATGAGCTGCTCTTCACAGGAGGTGCTGTATGTGTGAGGGTTTTTTTTTTAATAACCAGATTTTTCTCCCTGTTAGAAAAAGGATGCATGTGAAGAAGCAGCTCTGACTTTCCTGTGAGTAAATTTGATTGGCGCAGATAGCCTGTCACAACCCAGAGAGTATCAAGAAGTCTCACTTTCATTAGAGCAGCAACGTCCATGTAGTAAGAAGCATAATGAATGCTCAAGGTATTGGTTTTTACTACTTTGAGATGGTCCGTCTCCCCTTCCAGTAGTTTGACTCCTTCTTTTCTCCCTCCCGTTGACCCCCTTGATAAGGATGCTCCTGGAACACTGCTGATAAGCTTTCCTATCTGTGAAGCTTCGCTGCATGTAGCGACGATTTTCGGAATTGTTCTTAGTCACATTTGTTAAGCCTGATCTTGATCCTCCCGATTTACTGAGCTGAGGCATAAGTACATTCATTTTGTGCACCAGAAAAGTAGTCGGGCTCTAAATCTTGAGCTGTTTTTATGTGTGCGATAAGAAGTTTGGGTTCTTTTTCGACATAAACAGATAGTTGGGCGGACTGAATGTGTACTGCAGCTTTGATTCTGCCTCTCTAATCTCAAAGCCCAGATCTGAGGGGGAGTGACTGATTGGTTTGTGCATTTTGGATGTTCCCAATCTAAAACCAGCAGTTCTGTAGCATGTTTACCCTTATTTTTTCTTCTTCTATGGGTGGAATTTGAACAATTAGTTTCAGGAAGTAAGAAATGCGTTTTTTTTTAAAAGGGTATCTATTACAAGAAACTATGGTGTTGTCCAGAAAATTCCTATTCCAATATAGATACTTGACTTTGGGGGGGGGGGGGGTGGACTGTTCTTCAAAGATGAGTGCCTCTGAGCATACACCAAATGCATTCTGTATCACTGTGCAATTGCAGGTTTTAGCTAGCAGGCCTACTAGCTGAAAGTGTGACTTTCAGCAAGTTTGGCTTCTGATACCTTTCACTTTTACAAGTTTAGAGTTGGGGAGCCAAGTGCGTTGCCTTCTCTCTTATAGTGCCTCATATAAGGAATTCGCTTCCCCGATAATCCTGACAGATTGGTTAATTTTTATATTTTGTTTTGTCATCATGACACCAGGGAGTTTTAAGGGTGTTTGAGGGTTTCATTGAAGTTTTGCTTTTCAATACTCATGAATGCTAGTACATGAAGAGATGCAGATTTTTAAACTCAGATGTGACTGAATCCAAAAAACATGCTATTAAACATCTTACCAATTAATATCAGAAAAGAAAAGGGAGACCTTTTTCATTACAAGGTTACAGTAGCAAGAGTGCTGTACGCAGCAAGATGAAAAGCACATGTGTGCCCTGAGGTGTCAGAGTGGATAGATAAAGACTATGAATGCATCAATGGCCAAATTAACCACCTATGTATGTAACAGACCAGTAGCTGAATTTTGGGGGCAATGGAAGGATTTCTTTTACTACTTAGGCCAGAACTAAGATTAATTAAGGTAACTCAGAGCAGAACCACAAGTGACAAAAGGCACAGATTGGACACTTGTCAGCTTCCCTCAAGTTTTGATGGGAAATGTAGGCAGCTTGGCGGAATGTTGGACAAGTGACAGTTGAAAAGTCCA
Source organism: Eublepharis macularius (assembly GCF_028583425.1). Lineage (NCBI taxonomy): Eukaryota > Metazoa > Chordata > Lepidosauria > Squamata > Eublepharidae > Eublepharis > Eublepharis macularius. The sequence continues at coordinate 25,210,084 of NC_072792.1, read as the reverse complement.
TTGGACAGCAGTCAGAGAGTCAAGCTGCAAGACCAGGATGCCTGCATTTCCCATCAAAACTTGAGGGAAGCAGACAAGTGTCCAATCTGTGCCTTTTGTCACTTGTGGTTCTGCTCTCAGTATAAAGATAAGAGGATAAAATCACAGGGAAATGACTAATCAAAATAATTGATATTAAAATTTGTGTAAGTATAAAGCTATTGTACAATTAAGTTCTGTTATTTAAAAAAATTGACTGTATTTTTCTGTCACTTTAATCCAATTTCAAATGTACTGCTTGGCTGCTTCCACACACATTGGATAATCCACTTTCAATACTCTAGTGAACATTTGGAACTGCTTTTCCATGTGTGGAACAAAAAATCCACTTCCAAAGTATTGCTAAAGTGCATTGAAAGTGCATTATTCAACATGTGTGGAAATGGCCCTTGTTTAAGTTCGAAACCAATCCTAAATCTGCTGTTTGTATAAGTAAGTATAAGTCTCAAATTAATCTCAATGTACTGTTTGTATAAGTTTCTTTTCATGCACTTTCTATTGTTATATTCTATCTTGTCTTTTAAAAAAAAGTTTCTATATTGAAAAAAAAAAACCCGCACATGTCTGCACATGCCTGCTGTGAAGTTTAGTGGGTGGGTGACCTTGATCCAGTTGTTCTTTTTCTCTGTCTTCCACCCCAACATGATTCATAGGGTTGTTACAAGGGTAAAATGAAGGAAGAGAGGGTGACGTTTACCACAGTAAGTTACTTGGAGGAAGGTTGGAATAAAAATGCAATTACATACTATAATTATTATTTTTTTTAAATGTGGGCTGATTATTTCAGCTGTATATTCAAACACCGCAACACCCTTGCTGGGCTCTCTTGAGCTGCTGAGAAATCCGTAACCAGCAAAGTCCTGTGAGACTGACTAGCAGATAGCAATGAATGCTAAGTCGGGCTTGTAGCATCAGTAGAATGGTTGGGCTTGTGTAGAAGAGTATTCCATGGCTGATCCCTAGCCAGGTGATGATTTGGTCTTCTGTAAACAAGAGACGCAGGAACCAGGACCGCAGAGTGGCAAAATGTAAAACAGCCTTCCCAAATGCAAGTCTGCAGCTTGTGATAAAAAGCTTTCGCGTGTCGGGGGATCTGACTTTGCTCCATGACTGGAATGCGCTTTGATTACCTACCTTTCGAAGCCCTTAAATATAACCTGGGAGCGAAAATGCTGCTATATGCATATACGATTTTTGGGGAAATGTTCGTTAGCATTAATACATGCAAATGTATGCCATGTATGACTGTAATATGTAATGCTAATTAAAAGTAGGTATCACACTGTTTAAAAATTCTGGTAATGGTGCTATTATTCCTCTTTATTGCTTGCTTAGCTGTAACCACAGATTTGGCTGGCTTGAGGCATCGTTCTGATTGCTCCTTCTTCACTTGCAGAAGGGGACTCTGATAACTACTTTGCCTATTACAGAAGAGCCACAGTATATTTAGCCATGGGCAAATCTAAAGCTGCCATTCGTGACTTAAGCAAGGTGGTGGAATTAAAGCAGGATTTCACATCGGTAAGCAAGGCTTTCTAACGATTCCTTCGGGGGGGCTGATGAAAACGGTTTTGTTTTTTCATGTTATGTTGCTTTTTTTAAATGGGAGTTTTCACTAAGTGGTATAATCCAGTGGAAAACTTCTGTTGTCCCCTAACTTGGAGAGGTTAAATGTGTGCAGTACAAAAAGGTTTATTAACAGGGAAGGCGTTCTTTTCCAAGCCCTTAATGCTGTTATACCAGTTGGTGTACTGATGTTCTTATATTAATTGTCAATGAGTCCTGACTCCAAACAGAGTCCCACATTCTGTCAGTGCAGAGTGCTGGTGGTCCCAGATCTTTCCTGGGTTACAAGACCCACCAATTCTTTCTGACCCCAGAAAAGCAGTTGTGAACGAACAGCTGCATAAATCTGGAGGCTGTAGTGGGAAGGGAGAAGGAAATGAAAATGTCCTTTCTGTCTATTCTGTCTGTGCAGCTTTGTTGATGGCAGAGAAAGAATTTACCCTTCCAACCCATGTGGGTTTCACAAACTTGGGAATAAGTTGGGAGGGATGGGAACCCAGGAAAGATCTGCAGTCCTTCAGTCCATGGAGCTCCTCCCCCAGATTCCCCATGTAGAAAATGTAAAAATGTTTAGCAATTAATGGACTAACAGAATTTGGGCCTGTTCTGAACCTATATATGTACAAGCTCAGGGGTCACCAACCTTTTGGAGCCGGTGAGCACCTTTGGGATTCTGCCAGAGGGTCGTAGGCACAACAATAAAAGGCTGCTGCAAGGGGAAAGTGGAGTGAGAGAGATGCAGTGGCAGATCCAACTGAACTGTTGTTTTCATCTGCACAGCCTGTTAGATCTCCAAAGGTCAGTAGGAAGCCCTGCTGAGCAAGAACCCCACAGGGCCCCACTCATTTTCTAAAAACACTTGGTGGGCACCAGGGAAAGTGTTGGTGGGCACCATGCCACAGGCACCACATTATCGGACCTAGCTACATAAAGTGTCCCCCCACTACCAAAATTTAAACAATCAATTCCCTGGTCAGGGATGGGTCTCATTTGCTGAAGTTAATCTGTAAAGTGAGGGCACTCACAGGAAAACTACCTCTCTCCACCCCCCCCCCCCACTTTTTTACTAGATTTTCTATGGAACTTTACGTGTCTTAGTAGAGTTGCTGTTCCCCCGGTGGGGGGCAGGGGATTCCCTGACTCCACCCTCCACCCTCCGCCCCCCCCCCGGCCACCATTCACCTGGCCGGTGGGGGAACAGGCCTCCGGGATGCGCTAGTTGCACCAGGAGCACTCCTGCACTTAGCATGGGGCTGATTTGGGCCCCAGAGTGCTGTCTCGCCCCCGCCCCAATCAGGAGGGTAAGGAGACCTGGTAACCCTATTTGATTACACATCAAATTTAGAAAAAAATTAAGAGCACGAATGTCTCTCGAGATAATTAAAAGATTCAAGACAGGACCCGGACCATTCTAAAATCTGCATTTATTTATTTTGTTTTAATAAAAGATGAATGTCCCATATGTCTGTCTTTGTGGCTCAGGGCGGCTTACAAATCAACAGTCAAAAACATCAGGATGCCTCCCTCCCAACTTTTGTACAGGAGGATGGGGAACTCCCAAGAGTAGCTGGGTGGGGAATCGGAGGTACAGGATTGCCCCATCCCCCAAATGTAGGTGCGATCCAAGCCCGGATATTTCTGCAAGGCTACAATTTGAGGAATCCTGCAAAGAAACGGATAGCTTGTTTGTGTAAGGAAGGATGGAATGTATAGATGTAAGCAGGGGGGTTTTTTCTGGGAAAAGAGGTGGCGGAACTCTCAAGAGGGAAACGAGGAAGAAACACACAAGTTTCTTTGAAATAATATTATTTTCAAGCACTGTTGCCGAGTATTTTCAAGAGGTGCCGGAACTCCGTTCCACCGCGTTCCCCCTGAAAAAAAGCCCTGGATGAAAGCAGGAACACACAAAAAAGAACGTTCCATGCTTTTAATTATAAAAACATGTTGAATATACTCTTCACTTTAAGAATCCCGTGTTTTACAGAACTGTTTCCTGTTTCTTTTAGGCAAGGCTACAAAGAGGGCAACTGCTTCTTAAGCAGGGGAAGTTTGATGAAGCAGGAGAGGACTTTAGAAAAGTGGTAAGTCAGATGTGTGGTCAGTGGCATAATTGGAAGTAGGACTCTAAGCTTTGCTGAAACTGGCGCAAAGGTGATACGGTGTGGACACCCAGTGTGTCTTTTAGTGGAGGTAACTCCTGTGCTGTCTATCTGTTGAGTTTTGGAGGAAGGTTCCTTAGACTAGAGAAAATCCTCCAGCTGTAAGGAGCCTTCCTCCAATTTAAGTAGCTCTTCTGCCAACAGAACAGCCTCTTCAGTTGGAGGAAGGCCTCAAACTCTGCTGGATCAGAAGCTTATGCACTTGTTCCATAGCGCTTAGTTGCATTCAGCAGTGCATGAAATCAACAGACCGCCCCTACCGTGTGCTGTGCCCCTAGCCAGTGGTATTCTGAGATGTGCTGCCTCTGCATCTGAACATACAATTTAATTAACTTGGAAAATAGCCATTGATACACCTACACTTCATTTCTCTAACTGCCTTTGATACACCTTCTCTAACTTCCATTGATACACCTACACTTTATTTCTCTAACTGCCTTTTAAGGCTATCTAAGCCAGTGCACATGGATTATGCATTGTGGAGTTCTAGTGTGTGTGTGTGCGCGCGCACGTGCGTGTTTTCTTCTCTTGCATAAATATATGCCTATTAGCTTTCTCCATATCATTCATTATTTTATATAGTGACTTGAAATGCACCAACATACATATTGCAGAAAATCAGATGAGATGGAGCCAACTGGTTTTAAAAATTGCTAACATTGCTAATTGCAGATCCGACAAAAAGGTGGGAGGAAGGACACATTTAGCTTAAGAAAGAGTGTTGGATATAAATACGATAAATAATTGAATAGAGAAAGAGAGCAGAAAATGTTTAAGGACAGAGCACCTATCTGGAGAAAGTTAATTCCGTTTAAAGCTTTGCGACAAGTTAGTAATGACTCAAGCAAAAGCAATTTTCGTTGGATCATGGCCAAAATAAAGAAGAGGTGACATAGCATAGTAACCTGTACCATAGTTTCGTATTCAAGTGAACCGTAGGCTATGAATGCTGTGTCTGATTAAAAATAAATAAGTGCTGGAATTTTCCCAGTCACTTGTTTAGCAGTTTTAATATTTAAAAACACTAAATTATTGGATTCCTTTCCCAAGGAAAATCTGTCTTCATTTCCGTGGTTAAATTATCTGCCAGCCCATGGCAGTGGTCCATCTAAGGCAGGTTAATTGTGAGTAAGCGGCCCTAGGCAAGAATCCTAGGTGTAGGATCTTAATATATGCAGGCAGAGAAGGTCTGTCGTCCACAAACAGCTGGAAAATGCTATGTTGCATAGCAACTAACTTACAATGTACATCTCTCATTTCTTTCCTAATGCAGAGGTCCATCCAGTTTCAAAAACTTGGTTAATTCCAGTTAAAACACAGACTCTGACTCTCTATAGAGCTCATACCCTGGAAATCTAGTTGGTCTTTAAAGGGCTACCGGACCTGAATCTTGCTGCTCTATTTTGCTTTTGTAACTGTCATTAAGTAGTCCGCAAAGTTGTGAAAATGCTTGAAAAGGAACAGAACAGCTTAGTGGCTTTCAATCGATGGGCTTAAACTGGAGTAACTCTTAGGATTGCCCTGTTAGTCTGTTTGCATAGATCAACTCTCCAGAAGTAAGGATTTAAAGGCTGGTGGCTTGGCTTTGTGGTGTAGCAAAGGTATTGAGTTTGGCTGTACGGATAATAAATATTTTTCCTGAGTCTGGAATACCAAGGCAATCTTATTCCTTCCAGAAAAGAATATGAAGCAAAAACATGTTTACCACCATGATTAGGTAAAGGTAAAGGTAGTCCCCTGTGCAAGCAACGAGCCATTACTGACCCATGGGGGGACGTCGCATCACAATGTTTTCTTGGCAGACTTTTTATGGGGTGGTTTGCCATTGCCTTGCCCAGTCATCTACACTTTACCCCCAGGAAACTGGGTACTCATTTTACCAACCTTGGAAGGATGGAAGGCTGAGTCAACCTTGACCCGGTTACCTGAACCCGGCTTCCACTGGGATCGAACTTGGGCTGCAGTACTGCAGCTTACCACTCTGCGCCGCAGGGCTCTTACCACCATGATTAGTAGGCATCTTTTGAACCAAGAAAACAAATCAGTTTGCTAAAATGAGATAAATATCTTTGATGCCAGCCATGTGCGGTAGTGCTACCTTTTTAAATGGGCTTGGATCCTTCAGCGTGTTTCTTCCGATTTCTGCCTGCAGAGGGCAAATGTTTTGCCTCCCTCCTGCAAAAGGGATTTGGGGCTGCAGCAGAAGGAGGGAGGCGAGAAAATCGTGCTCTGCTTGCAGAAATCCTTCCATCTGCAGGTACACTATGGCGGATCCAGGCCGTGATGATATCTTCTGTATAATTGCCTTCAGATCAGTCAAGACTACTGTTTTGCTCCTAGTTCAGGAATGAGTATTGTGGAGGCACTGTTTGTGTGAACTGACTTTCAACTGTCTGGTGTGTATAAAGCCACCAAGATTTTGATATTGTGGAAATTGTGCCTGGTGGCTGTAAATGTGGCCCTGAAATGAGGGCAGCCCTGTACACTCCTAGAAAACACTGTTGTGTGTGAACTTCTCTGGTTGAGTTGCCTCTTAAGACGAAAGTGGCTCAGTACGGCAATAGCAGTTGGTCATTGTCCCTGGAAATAGAGAACTGATGTTCTGCAATAGTCACACATCTGTCCTTGTATCTTATGGTTACATGGTGAAGATTCTCACTTGGGGGTTTACCCTTGGAGTTACAGACTGAAAATTTGTTGTCCATTTTTGTGGCATTCCACTAGAGGCCAGCAAAGACTTTCCTTGAGGATAGATAATTGCAAAGTGCTTATTTTTCTAACCTGGAACATGCTAATTTACAATTAAAAACTTTTTAAAAAGTTATCTGTCTGTGTTACGTGGGCTTGAATTTACAATTAAATAGGCTGAAGTGTTTCTCTGTGAAACAATAGATTTTTGTCCATTCCATATTTATTCTAATCTTCCCTTTATTGTTTTAAAGCAAGCTCATCAATCACTATCTCTTGCGCTGAATTTCCCTTGATACTTATCCAGCCTGTTCTGTAGAAGTAGGATTTGTTTCCTCATCCTAAGAAAGAAAGTGGTGTCTCTCCCCTTCCCTGCCCCCAGCAGAAACTTTTAATTTCTTCTTCCACTTTTGTTTCATTTACCTTCTGACATAGTATTTTTTTGTCCCTGAATGACATGGTGGAAGTTATCAGCTCAGTGCTAGAATAACCTAGGTGATGTTTTTGAAGCATCTTTCTTTCCTAATACTTAACATACACAGGGCCAGCGCCACCGTTGAGGCAGTGAGGCGGGGGCCGGAGGGGGCGCCAGAGGGGGTGCCGGGGGCAGATGTGCATGTCCCGTGCCACTGCCAGCCAGCCCCACGCCGCCACCGGCCAGCCCTGCGCTGCCACCGCCTCCCCCCCCCCCTGGGCAGGCGCAGCAGCCACGGGCCAGGGACGACAGGTGGCTGGGGCAGCATGTGGCACGTGGGCGGCCTCCTCGCTCTGCCCCAGCCACCTGCTGGCGGCACTGCGTGATGATGTCATCACGTGATGATGTCATCACGCCGTCCGGGGCGCGTGCGTGAGGCTGACCTCCGGCGTCAGAAACCCTGGCGCCAGGGCTGAACATGCACTCCATTTCTGGCTCAGTGAGAGCCTTGTGAGTGTATCTATGTGCACCTTTTCATTGAAAGTACAGAGAGAAAGTTTCCTTTCACTTACATTGCAGCATGTATCATTGTGTGCAAACTGAAGGATCATCGGATTTTTGTATGCACTGCAGTCCTTGAGATATATTTTTAAGTTCAGTTGGTTTATCAACCATCTTACTAGAGCAGTTGAGCTTTAGAGAAGGCTGTTGGCCTGTATTCACTGTTCGATTCTGAGGTGGGATGCGAGAAGGGCAAGCTGGTTGTTGGAAACAGTCTACCCGCCCCTTTAATACCTATTGCACACTGGCATTGCACTTACTCTCACCCTGTCTAATGGCTACTTGGTTTTATAGTGGAAATTTGTGTGCCAGTACAGTTAGTGGACCCTTGCCAGGCCAATCAGAGCTTCAGGCATTGGAGGATGCTCTTTCGTTTTACATTTTATGTATTTAACAGAGCAAACATCAGTCATATGCTGCCTGAACTGGCACAGAATTCCCTCAGTCTCTACGCACGTTTCTTCAGTTCAGTCTAAGGATTAGTTCACATACGCTTGATCATCTCTTTATGTCTGCTGTGTCAAGCAATGGCCTGAGTATGCAAACAATCATCGCAGATTGAAAATGACAGATAAAGCTGTCAACTGAAACAATGCTTTCTCTTCTTATATTCAGTGCCACTCCTGAAGTGTACAAATAAATGAGTGTAGTCAAAATAAAGTAGACATATTGTGAACCTCACTTTTTTAAAGGGCTAGGTATTAAACATGTCATTTTTAATATTGAACACTGAATACGGTTCTCAATGACTGCATTAAAAATAACGAAGGACTGTGGTTTATATTATTTGATTAAGCCGCAGTTAGTTGTGATGTAAGAAGGTAGACAATACAACAAACTAGAGTTTGTTGGCTGATATCAAATTGGGCCTTCAAACTAGGTTTTGTAGCCGATTTGTCAACTGTAGCTCAGGTTAATTGTGCTCTGGATTCACAGACCAAAGTTGGTTGACTAGCATTGTTGTGTAGTAGCTGCCTAGTAGAGAGGATTCTACTTGGCTGAAAAGTAGAGAGGAAGCAAAAAGCTGACAAACTGAGGTTTAAACATAAAACAGGATTTTGTTCCTTATGACCGGTTAGGACTGACCAGAACTTGTTTATAAAAAAACTTTAAACTTTGGTTTATTGTGATGCTAGAATACAGCTGTCCTTCTACGTGTCCTGCATACAGAGAGGGAAGCATAGTCCAACAGGAAATCCAACTGCCTTCTGCTTTCTTTGCTCATTTCTAATGACACTGCCACTTTCAGTTTTCTCTCTGTACCTCCCATCCCTGCTGGCAGTGGCTTACAAAGCAGGAGTGTGTTTCAGACACTTGACCCTTTCCCAAGTGGAAATTTAAAAGGTAGCAAAACCACAGAAGAAAATAGGAGTGGTGGTGTAAAAGATCATCCACCCACCTGGAGAATAAAAACTTGGGCTGCAGTGAAGATGCTTAGAAAGAAAGGGGAAGGGAAGGTTGACTAATTATCTTTAGCCCCAAGGGGAAAAGAGGAGGCTTGACTTGCTCTATGCTTCATTCCCGCCCCCCATTTATTGCAGCAACCAATAGCAAGATGGCTGCATATAGTGATGCTTTGCCCTCTGCCTGGCAACACAAGGGAATTTAGGGTAGCATACAGGGATTCTACTTGGAGGTGCATAGGAAGACGAGCAGCAGATGAACCAGGGTATACAAACTAACTCTAGTCTTTTATGTACATCTGATAGGTTAACTAGGCTTTGTGCAACAAACTGTAGTTTAAATAAATCACAGTTTATTGCGATGTCTGAATGCAGCCCAGCGTGCCCAGATGTTATTTGCCAAACCTGAGCTTTACTCTGTTTCATCTGAATTATCTATTTCTTTTAAAAGATTTGCTTTCAGAATTTGATTAAAAGACTTCAAGACGTACCTAGTGATGTGTTTATAGATTTTTATTAAAAAAAATGGTTCACTGCAGGCTAAAAGATTGCTTAGCTATGAAAAATGAATACATCTCCAACCCCAGGAACATGTAGTCTGCAGCAGCAAGCTGATGGAGCTCAATGAGAGAAATTGTTAAACCCAGCACATGTAGATGGTCATTTCTGGTGTATTTTTTCTTTACTTAAAGTAAACTGAATTCATAAAGCAGAAGTGAACTGCAATCCAAATCATTTTTTTAAAAATGTTTTGCCCATTTGCATCTCATTGATTTTATATTGGTGTTAATACACAAAGCTGTACTAAATAATTTTTATTACCTATATTATCTTGCTATAGGGAGGTCACTGAAGTGTATTTTTATAGCCACAAGTTTGGCTGACATAATTCTTTTACGGCTAGAAATCTTAAGTTGCTAAACTTTGGAAGAATAGTCCCTATCTTGTTGGTGACTTTCTTTTTTTCTTTTTTTAGTATTACATTGTTTGCAAAAGGAGAAATTTTGTAAGAAACCCAGCAGCCTATAGACAATTTAAGCATTATACTTACCAGTAAGTATGGGCAAGGTTGCATAGTAACCACTAGGAGCGTGCAGCAAAAAAAGATTAGGTTTTCCTGCTCATAATTGACGAAGCGGGAAAAAGAGTCGGAAAGAAGCAATTTCCGAAGGGGCAAGACGCTTCGGAAATTGCTTCTTTGCCCCGCTTCGAAATGCTCTGAAAAGATTCGGAGCACTTCGAAGCTTCCCCGTCCCGCAGCTACTTCTGAACCTGATGGGGGGGGGAGAGGTGGGGGGAATTCACTGTCTCCCCGGCATCAGATCAGTGAGCGGGGCGGCCAGTTTAAACTAGCCCCCCCCCACCGCTGCCTCCTTTTCACCCGATGTCAGGGAGACTGGGAGTCTCTCCATCTCCCTGGCATCAGGTCAGCGGCGCTGCCTTCCCCTGCTGCTGACAGGGCTAGGTAACTCTCTGGCCTCATCAGCAGCGAGTGAACGGAGGCCCGGCAGCGAGGTGCAGGCTTAAGCTTACGTCCCCCACCACTGCCATCACTCACTGCTGATGGGGCCCGGGGAGTCGGGGAGACTCTTCCTTTGCTCTTGTATCAGGAGAGTGGCGCCGCTGGGCTGCTGCACCCGGTGCGAGAGGGTCGGGGAGACTCTCCCTTTGCTCTTGTATCGGGAGAGTGGCGCTGCTGGGCTGCTGCACCCGGTGCGAGAGGGGCGGGGAGACTCTCCCTTTGCTCTTGTATCAGGAGAGTGGCGCCGCTGGGCTGCTGCACCCGGTGTGAGAGGGGCAGGGAGATTCTCCCGTCCCTCTCGCACTGGGTGCGTTAAGCCCTGTGGCTCCGGCTCGGGCGCAGTGCTGCCCCCAATGAGCAGCCAATTCGGTGCTTCAAATGCCTCTTTCCGTGCCCCTGTGCAGCAGCATGGAAAGGGGCATTTTAAGCCCTGCAGCCAGCACTCGGCCGCTAATTAGGGAAGCCCTCGATGAGCAGCTGATTCAGGGGTTTAAATGCCCCTTTCTGTGCCTCTGTGCAGTGGCATGGAAACAGGCATTTAAACTCCTTGACCCAAAGCTTCCCGAAGCTATACAAATATCTTTGGGAATCTTTGATTCGGGGTTTCCAAAACGGACCTGTCATACTGGGGCCGTTTTGGAAATCCTGAATCTTTGCGAATCGGGTCCAATTTGGGTATTTTTCCCGAATCAGAAAGCCGAATTGCACATCCTAAGTTTTAGATGATGCAGACTGGAGGGCGCTGGGGCACTTGGAAGGAGGGTCTCATATAGGAAAGCTGATGTTTCTCAGTCATTTTATGCTGTTTTTACAAAGTTGTGTTTTGAGTTAACTGTGGTAGTTCTGGTTCTTCATTCCCCAGTTATGGTGGGTGTGATGATCTAATATTTTGCTGTTCATGGGCAATTTTTTACTTACACGAGTAACAGACCTATGGCTTCTGAAATATTAAATGCTCATAGATTTTTTTTTTTAAAAAAATGTTTTTCACACTTGTATTCTGTACTTCCTGTAAGGAACTTGGTTTGGCATGTGAGGGCTTAATCTAACAAAGCCATCCTAAACAGAATTGCACCCTTCTTAGTCCATTGACTTCAGTGGCCTTAGGAAGGCTTTCTACATAAAACTGTTTTCCTGTGATAAAGGAAGCCATGGTTCATATGTTGTCCCTGTGTCTATAAACAGTAACCAAGTTGGTTGGGTGACTTTCACTACCGTTGTAAATAGAGTTACACCCTTCTAACCCCATTGACTTCAGTGGACTGAGAACGGTATCACTCTGCTTCGATTGACACTACTGGTTCGTTGAAATCACTTTGTAATGTGATGCTATGTAGGTCTCTCAACTGCATAGAAATGGGATTACATTGTACTTGCAAGAGTGACATGTTTGAATTTGCTTTAATACAAGTGTTTTATTCATTTTCTCAAGTGTCTGATCTTAATTGATAGAAAATTTGTCAAGAACTCATTGTAGGAGCCTGTGGTTTATACGTGTATACCTCTCTGCAGTTACGCCAGTGTGCTGTGGATGAGGGCCACTTTTCCCGTTATGACTGCAAGTCAGAGGGATGTTCCCTCATCAGATTTTTGTTTTGAATTGAAACTGTAACATGTTTCCACTCACCTGCTTGTGAAAATAAGACGGGTTTATCTGATTACATTAAAATCCAATATACCTTGAATGATGTCTTTCCTGGTACAGCCAAGAATGTTGCTTTGTTTCTCCAACATGCCAATTAAGATCTGTCAAGATAATACACAGTGATTGTTACCAGAATGGGACTCCTTGCGAGTAAGAGAGGGAATTAGCGGCAAGGAGTAGCCTTTGGGAGAGGCGTAACAAGCGGGACCTCCACCAATTTTTACAGGGTCCCCTCCCCAAGGAAACTGACAAGACTGATGTTCTTCCAAGTAAAAGAGTGATTTTATTTAAACGAGAAAATACACACATAGAAGAAGCAATAAACGGTTTGCACAAGCACACAGAGTCCTAGGAAATTAGCCAGAGGTTGGAATGGAGTGAGGTATTCGGGATATATTACCTATCCATGAAGCGAGGTATATAGTAGAGCAATCCACAGAGGAAGAGGGCTTCAAACAGCCAGCGTTCTTGACCAGCAGAGCCTTAGGGAAGGTGACCCTAAGAGTACAGCGCTTGGATCCAGGAAAGCGTGCACAGTTTGAATGGGGCAAGAGCCCTGGTTTTTATAGGGCAAAACGTGTCCTGAGGCTGGGGAGCCCCCTCAGCTGTTGGGACAAAGACCATAAAGGTAATCTGGGAATGACAAAGGTTTGATTACCTGTGATCAGTGCTACTGGGGTGTGACAAAAAATGTATAGTGTCTGCTGGTGCTTCACAAAGAAGCAGTTTGCTAATGAGTGTTCCTAGAGCTGAACTGATGAATTTTAGAAGTTTTGATTAAATGTTCCCAAGGACCAGCAAGCTTATCAGAGCTGATTGATGGCTCTGAATCTTTAGGGTGGGAATGCAATCATGGAAAGGTGGGCAGGATCGGAAAGTGGAGTGATAACGCAGCAAGAACCTTTCTTGTCATGAAGCACGTCCACAGAGTGGGAAGGCATTGAGCCAATCAGGCCACTCCTCGGCATTTGAATGCATATTCCATTCTGTGACTCAGTCTCCCGGGCGGGACTCGGCAACGCTTTGCTCAGCTGGCTGGAGTTTCCCTAATGCAGATCAAGCTGCTTTAATTCAAGGGTCCTGTGATTTTTATATCACAGGCTGCAATTAAACATGGCGGAGGCCAAGATCAACTGCTCACAGTGATGATTCGATGCTATATTTAAATTTTATTTGTACAACTTTTTATCTTCTTGTTGTAACAATCCTGTAAATTGTACCAGTTTATCTTTTATGCTATTATGCCATTAAAGGTCTGATTTGGATTTGGACCTGCTCGTGAGGGAGGACAATTTTCAAATACTGATCTTCTGAGCTTGTACATACCAAAAGGAAATAAATCCATCACACACACACGCATATACATCTCAAAAATATTTCCTGTATTGTGCAAAGCAACCCCCCCTCCCTAAATATAGGAACATCGAGCCACTTCTGGATTCTTGCCACATCCATGCCTAAGCCAAATAGACACAAGTCTAATCTTTTCAAGCTGCTATAGCTGTTGTAATTGGAGTGAATACAGGAAATCAACAATACACTTTCATTTTGTCATAAGATCACCCATCTCCGGTCCTCTCCCTCGTAATCCTGCAGCCATCTTTGTATGCACCTTCTGGCCTCGCTTGGCTTCTCTCTTGGCTCGCTAACGTCCCCCTACCTCGTACTTGGGAGAGGGCCTAAGGAAGATGCATGACCTTGCTTCATTTCTTGTTAGCCCTCAAGTGTTTCTGTAATCATGATGAATACATTTTCATAAATGGAAAGAATAAAGATTTCTTTACTAATGCAAGCACAGAATTTGGGGGAAGTTAATCACCCTCATTTATTATGTGGGAAAGCTCCTAAAATATACTGGCTACTGTAGAGAGACAAAAGGAAATAAGCTCCTTGTTGGCAGGCTTGCTTAAGAAATAGAAATTGCAGTCCTGTAAACCCTGTTTTTTAATTGGTTTGTCTGGGATTGTTACTTTTGACTTCAGATGTGAATTTTTGTGTGTGAAATAGCCACAAAACCAATCGCCCCCAGATGGATTCTGGAATCATGAAAACAGTTCTTAAGCCTCCCACTGTAATGTCTGACCTATTCAGGTGCCTGCTATCCTTACGAGTTTCCCTGTGAGGTTTTCATACGCCTTTTCTTAAGGTCAAAACAAACAAGGTCCTGGGAGGTCTGTAAACACATCTTCCCAGCTACGTGGTGGTGCTCCAGTTTGGAAAGGGCCTACATAGGAAGGGCAGAGGATGTTTAGCCCTACCCTCTTCAGAATTATTCCTCTATAGCTGTTAGTTTGGGGCAGGGAAAAATATGACCATCTGTCTTCCTTCTAAAGTAGAGAGTGGGCAGAAGGGCATGGCCTTGATGGGTGAAACGGTATAGAAGGATTTGTGTCCTCTCCCCTCCCCATGTGGCCCAAATGCCAGAAGCACCGCAACGCACTTTGCTACGTCCAGATAGGGCTCTACTTTCCTCTTTTTCTTTTCTGTTGCCACCACTCAGAGCTTTTCGTTAAACTGCACCTGTGCCTGGTGAGTGAATAGTAAGCTTAAGAGACGAATGAAATATTGTAAAGTCTATATAATAAAAAATAGACTGTTCAGAGTTGTATCACTATTGCATTCTGTTTTAGCGAACCTGAGCAAGTGGCTCCACTCAGGAGCTAAGCTACATATTTCTCTGCCCCGTGTACTCATCTGTCTGTACATAACTTCCTTCTCTTCTGGCCAACCAATGCACTCCCCAGCTAGGGTTGCCAGCTCCAAGTTGGAAAATTCCTGGAGATCTGGGGAGTGAAACCTGGAGAAACGTGGAGAAAGTGGGGTTTGCAGAGGAAAAGGACCTTGGCATGGTATAATTCCATAGAGTCCACCCCCCAAAGTAGCCATTTTCTCCAGGTGAACTGATCTCTGTGGCCTGGAGAGATCTCCAGCCACTACCTGGAGGCTGGCAACCCTATCCCCAGCTGTTGAATCCAGGATTCTTAAAGGGATTTCCCTCACTGGAAGCAGGGCTACAGACTCAAGCAGCCATATAATTCTTTTCCCCAACAGACGTTTTTAATCTGCCCTTCTTGCAAGGACCTTGGAACAGCATTCATTGTTCTCTGTCTTCCATTTTATCCTCAAAGCATCTCTGTAATGTAGATTAGGCTGATTCTGTATGCGACTTGGCCTAAGGTCTTGCAGCTTCACGGCTGAATGGGGATTTGATTCTGGGTCTCCAAGAGCATAGGCCAACATTAAAAAAACAACAGTCTTCCAGCACACTGCACAGTACAGTTGCAACTAAGAGAAGAGAGCTCCCCTCCTAAAAATGTTTTGTTATCGTTGTGGAGGGACTCCCATAACTTGTTTAGCCTTTCTTTGTAGTGGGTTTTAAAAATTTTAGTTTCTTTATACTTTGGTTTTTGTGTTAGGACAGTCACTGATATGACCGAACTATATTCCTCTCGAAGGTTCTTCCGTTTTGCGGGGATTGCTGTTTTCCCAGCGTCCAAACTATTGAATGTTGTGCAGTTAAATGATGAGTCCTGCCCTGGAGAGCATGAATATTTTCCGTGTTCTGCTGTAGAGATGACTTTTGTAGTAACATTTCAGGAGCCTTTGGGAAGGTCTCTGTGACTCCATTGTATTGCAAGTTTCTCCCCCTGCTTTCCTTTTTGAATGCGCATCTAACTCTTTTGCCCTTTTTCTTTCAGGGACTGTGTATTCTTCCTCGCCAGTGCTCGGGGACATACCAATAGCATATGAAATTAAAACCCACCCCTTTCCTTTGGCAGCAAGGCTAACCCTACCCCTTCCCATTGTGTGAGATGTGAATAAAGCTGTAAGAAGAAAGCATTCCCTCCCTCCCCATAGAAGGTCTCTTGGGCTGTAGTATTGTATATCCTTGTTCAGAAGAATGACTCCATTGCAATTGCAATTGCAAACTCATGATTTGGCTTGTTTGGAAAAAGTGTCCATCTTTCAGATGTGATGTATGAGAGAAAAAGGTAGTGGTTCTGCCAAGTTAGGCAGGTCAAACCTTGCATAGCATCAGGTAGCATGCATTTCATGATAAGCTGGTAGAACTAATGACTGATCCTGGGGTTAGCTTCGACATTTTTAGGAAGAAGGGAAGGCAGGCCACCAAATAAGGAGAAAGGGAGAGAGGCAGTAAAGAGTGACCTGGAAGTTTTATAGCAGGATTTGAGTATGTTAAGGGATTTTTTTGGGGACCCCTCTTCTAGAATCCATATGGGAGCATTATTCAAGCAAGACATTCACACAGGGAGGGCAAAACTTGCTTTAGTGGGAAATTCCTTCTCTGTTAAATGATTCGGCTGCAGGTCAGCGTGATCGTAACAGAAGTGAGAAAGCTCTGGCAACTGTAAACATTTTTCTTGTTTTTGTTCCGTAACTAAGATTTTATTCTTGGACAAGCTTCATTCCTGAAGTATTTCGAACTCATAGTAAAGTATTGCTCCAGGATTTGAGGTGTTTATACTATAGTGAGATCTGACTGACCTGTCACTCAGGCTTGTCTGGTGCCGTGTATTCTGGGAAAATATAATTCTGAAGAAATGTTTGTATTACCCTTTTTGATCTTTTATTCCGTAAACAATTAGTGCAAAGGTATGTATGATTCTCTGATGTAACTGTTCTTTATGCATATGAGCTAAAGAGAGTATGCACCTGAGCTTTATTTGGCAATAATAAAACTCATATTTCTTTGTATCACTGTGACTGACTTGGAGTCTTAGATTATATTTGGGTAAGTGGCAGTAGGGAAATTTATAATCGGCAACAAAGTACTATTTAAAAAAAATTCCCTATCAGAGTCCTGTGGCACTTAAAAGACCAACAAGATTTTTATCATATAAGCTTTCAAGAGTCAGAGTTCCCTTCTTCAGATGTTTTATATTATGAAGCAGGATGTATTATATTGTTATTTATTATAAGAGTTGTACCATGACCTTCCAAAAGAGACCAGAGCAACTGATATAGATATAACAGTAAAATTTGGAGCTAGCTCACCTGGTCCCATTCCTGTTTCCCCAAACTTGGATGTAAAAAATCTTTTGTTTTAACCCAAAGTTCTGGACACAATTGCATATTCTCTGTGAGCTGTGTTCATGCTCTGACCTGCTGTGTTCCCTGAGGTACAAAGCTCAATCGGCCCAGGCCTTGGCAAGGAAATTCCACCTGCCCGGGGCTACCTCTGTTCTGAGACCTGACATACATCAAGTGTCTTTATTCTTCTTTCTCTTTGGACTGCCCGGGAGTCCGGGACCCTTCCAAAGGCTCTGGAAATTTGACAGGTAGCTAGATATCCCTCTTGCCTTCTGTTCTCAAGTGTGTGGGCATCTGGAATATTGGCTCTTAATGTGGATATTCTAATGCTGCAGAGTGATGTTGCATGCTTAGTATTATCACGACTGCTTGCGTTTTACTGGCTATTCCCTTCCATAAATAGCGTGAAATGAAAAATAATTTTAAGCATTTCTTCCCAACTTGCCCATGGAGCTTTGTTGTTTTGTCCGTGATCCTTTCGCAGCTGCTTTGTGCCCCATTGCCAAGATTGCGGGCATTCCATTAAGCTGGATGTAAGACCGAAGCCAGAAGCTCCTCGGACCTGAGAGGTGGCAGAAAGAAAGTTTTCTTCATTGTGGTCAGACTACCGTAGTGTATACTTGGCACCAAATTAGAAAGTGAGCCCTATTTGCAAGACGCACGTCTAGAGTATGTGTGTCTCTCTGGTCCAACTGGATAGCCGCTGACTGCACCACCCGCAAAGACAGACATTTCCAAAAGGCGTTGTTGAGCTGGATGAAGTTGGCATAGGGGCCATGCGGAGTAATGTAGTCTTTCAGTAATATAAGACTGCCTGATTCCTGTTCAGAACTGGTTATGGTTTCTGGTGACCACATACAGCTGCCACCACATTGTGTGGCCTTTCCTGTTCGCTTTGCATTGAGAACACTGCCCCTCCATTGAAGTGAATGGGGAATCGCTTGAGGTTTCGTAGGAGCAGAACTATTACGTTTACTATTGCTTTGGACCACTGAGATTTGGTAACCAAATTCTTCTCTACCAAGGAATTCATTGGCATCATTTTTCCACCTTTTGTATGATCCATGTTGGTTTGCAGAAGCTTTTGGTTTCCAAGTGTGACGGTGGTTGTGTTTGTTAATGTTTACAGCTGCTGTCTAATCCTAATGATAAGGAGGAAACAGACGCTCGCTCCCAGCTGCTGAAGTCTGATGAGATGCAACGCCTGAGCTCCCATGCACAGTCTGCGTATCGCCAAGGGGATTACTATACTGCTATCGGTTTCTTGGATGAAATTCTTGATGTAAGTCCCAGAGGGAACATAGCTGACAAGAAATAAACCTGAGTTCTGCAGGTGACAGCTGAGTAACTCACCTTAACAAATTCTATTTTAACAAAACCACAAATGGAAGTCCCATCAGAAGGTCAGCTCTCACAGCTGATTTAATTCCTGCATGACTTTTAAGTTCCAGCACTAATTATCATCTAAACGCACAATTTGGTTGGTTTAAAACCCAAAAATCCGAGTCCCTCTGTGGAAGAAAATCTGAATGCTTGGGAGCATATGAACCACTGAACCTGACAAATTAGGTGGGTTTCTATTGGTTAGATTTATTTACTCAGCACCTGAAGAGGTGGCATATAAATGATTTAAGTGAATAATTGTCTCAAGTACTGTGTGTCCCTAGAGAACTTGGCTTCGCCTTAACAGGCAGCCTCAAACTACATTTTGTCTTCAAGATTTTTTAAAAAAAAAACAATTTGTGTACCAAAGTCTTGCTTCTATTTTGGTTTCTCAAGGTTTCTGTTTGGGCTGCAGAACTGCGTGAGCTTCGAGCGGAATGCTACATCATGCAAGGAGAACCCGGGAAGGCCATCAGTGATTTAAAAGCTGCTTCCAAACTGAAGAGTGATAATACTGAAGCATTCTATAAACTCAGCACTATATACTACCAGCTAGGGGACCATGAACTGTCTCTAAGGTAAGGTTGTTGTTATCTGTAATAGTATAAAATTTTGCTTGGAGCATTCATCTTTTTTTAAAAATTACCTTGGCAAAACAATCTCCTTGTTTGCTGAGTTAAATCAGTTCAAAGGAGAATCAGCAAGGAATAGATAGGAGAATCAGCAAAGGGGGCTTGCTTAATGTGCCCCCTGGAAATGTCTTTCCCAGCCATTTCCCTCTCTTCTAGACTTAGGTTAGGTTAGCAGAACAAATAAAGAAATCACCCCTCTCCTGCCTTCTAGTTCTCTCTTAGAAGTATTGCCTTACCTCTCTCTATTTGTATTCTGGGGAAAAGTGAAGTTAGGAATCCAGTATTTTCCTTATGGTTCAGCCCATGTACTCTGGTCCATGATATTATCCAGTGTGACTGAGTTCCACAGTATTCTCATGGGAATTAAAATGAAGTTTTCTATTTAATAAAAGCCCAATTATTTTTTATTATAAGTTCATTGCAGCAGGAGACATCTCTTTTGCCTGTGTTACTTTATATTGATGACCCTATAAATACCCAATGGGAGAAGAGGAATGGAAGCTTGAGTGGGAAGGATTCAAGCTTGCCGAACGGGAAAGGTATATAGTGTGCAGGTGACCCTCCAAAGTTTTTCAGGCTCTTTGTAGACACACACACACACACCCCTCCAGTTTTTGAAAGCATGTGTTCTATACAGCATTGGAGAGTGTTGTCCATCAGTTAGCCCCACAGAAGCAACTTCGTTTATTCTACATTCTATTCAATCCTAATAGATCTCACAGTAGAGCCTGAACAACTGTCAGATGCCGCTAAAAGTGTACTTCAAAAGAATCTTACAATTTTTTCGAAGAAGTGTCAGTGTGAAATGTTGAATCTGAAAAAAAAAATCAGGTTTTAATTTTGGAAAGGAGCTTGAACTGCCTCCCCTTACCTTATTAAATGAGATGTATAGAAACCCTCAGCAATTAATGTTCAGTGAAGTATGCACAGTCTTGACAGATTTCATGAGCACTGCCAGTAACTGTGGTGGAAGACGAAAGAAATTTCAGCAAACTACCGTTCATCAAAACCCACAGCCGTACATTCTATTATAATATGAGAATGCTTAAAGTACAATTCTAAGAACACTTAACTGGGAGTAAAATCCACTGACTATGCTTGAGTAGGATTCTTAATAGACCAGCTTAGGATGGCATTCTGTCACCTGGCTATTTTGTCTGCTAAGCATGAACTTGGAAGAGAAATTGACTTCAGTGAAATTGGTGGTTGTTGTGGATTTTCCAGGCTGTATATGCCAATAGTCTTGGCATTGTCGTTCCTGACGTTTCGCCAGCAGCTGTGACTGGCATCTTCAGAGGTGTAGCACTAAAAGACAGAGATCTCTTAGTGTCACAGTGTGGAGAAGATGTTGGCAGGTAATTTATATCTGCTCAGGAAGGTGGGTTTGGGCTGAGTCATCATGTACGAGTTTCCCAGGGTGTGGAATGCTAATGGAGGGAGGCTTCACTGTATCCTGAGGAGGTTCTGTGAAATTGTTTGCGATTTTGCAGTGAGAAAGGCCAGAAAAATGAAGGTTTACAGTGATACAGCCTTTCAGGTGTCATAAGCAAGCTCTGGTTTGTTCAAGATGAGAATAGGCCTGGACCATTGCCACACGCTCTTAAAGAGACGGCTCACTCACTGAACTCTGGCTTTTTTCCCCACTCACTCCATACGTCTCCAGTTTCAAAGTGGAAGCAGGCAGTTTGGCTTCTGGGTTTTTAGGCGTCTTTTAGCCAACACAGGAAAGTGTGGGAAATTCTGTTCTCAGAAAAGACTGAAAAAATGGAAGCCAAACTGCCGCTTTGAAATCGAGACGTATGGAGTGAGTGGGGAAAAAACGCCAGAGTTCAGTGAGTGGGCTGTCTCTTTATGAGTATGTGGAAACGGCCCTGGATTGTCCTCTGGGTTAACAATCCTTTCTCTTTTCTCATGTTTGTGATGCTGATTGAAGACTTCCTGATTTAGGAAGCCTTTAACCAAACAAGTTGTTTTGACCTTCAAATGAGATGCTTTAATAGCCGTTAATAAACAGTCTTTAATTACTTGGAAACCAGAATTAAGCCCTGGTTTAGATAAAGCCAAGTTTGTGGTTTTGCTTCTTTCCTACAATTTATTAAATAGCCTAAATGTGCATTTTACAACAAATTGATGTTAGATTGAAGACTTCCTAAACTGGGAAGTCATATGTGTCCAAGGGGACCTGGGAACACGTGTGTGACCTGGAGGATAAACCATGCTTATTCTCTTCATAAACAAACCAGAGTTTGTCCATGGTTGTCAATATAGCCATGGTTAATTTGCTCAATTTTGTAATTAATTATTTTTGATCTTTTAATATCACATATATGGGTTGGGACTGTGCTGGATTTGGCAGTGTTATTTGCTGCAAGTTTTTTTACCATACCTTAAGAAGTTTTTGCCACACCTACAAGGGCTACCAACTCTCCCTTTGAGAACCAGAGTACGGAAATTCTCAGGAATCTCCTAGAGGCATTGGTTTCAGTGCTGGAAAACTAAACTAAAAGCCAGATAGTTTTAAGGCTAAAAAGTATAGGACTTTAGTGGCGGGGGGGGGGGGGGGACTTCTTTTTCATAAACCAGTTTAGAGATTCTTCTTGTGTTCTGCTGATACTAATGGAATGCTTTTGTAGATACCTGAGGCTTGATAGCTCATGTAGGGAACAGGAAAAGCCTTTATACAAAAGATACTGAGAAAACTGGAGGATTATTAAACTCTGCTCTCTGTGGTGCCATATCTATCTTTTTTTCCTAGTGGTGATACTAAAAGCTCCGGTGGGGGTATTTCTTTTGGGGAAATGGTGCTATGGTTCTCATCCTGCCCTCCCCGCCCCAAGGAGTGTGTTATAAATTTTAACAAGGACATTGAGACACCCAGCTATTTTCAGCTTCGAAATCCTAAAACACTGGCTGTAGAGTAGTTCGAAATAGATACACTAGAGTAACACATCTAAAATAGGAGAAAACAATTGTTTCCCTAAATGTATCCTTTTAAACAACTTATAAGCCATATAATCAGGGCTGGTGCCAGAGTTTGTGGTGCCTGAGGCTGGGGGCAGCTTCAGGGCTGTTGCTTCCCCCACGCACGCGCTCAAAGCACATGTGCACTTGCACCTGGATTGCATAATGATGTCACTGCGTGTGATGTCATCACGCAGCATGCTGCTGCAAGCCGGCCCCATTGGTGTATCAACAACAACAAAAAAGCACGCCTAAGACAGAAGGAGAAATTAGCCGTGGAATGTAGTGAAAATTAGGAATGCAATGTTTCATAAGAGTTACACATTACAAAACCCTAAAGACATACAAGGGTGGAGACAGTATACAAATATATCAAATAAATTCTTCCAAAGTCCTAAAGAGAACAAAACAGTGCTGCCGAAATGGCAATTGCCCAGCTGCAATCGATGAACTTCCCAAATCCGTATAACGAGATGGGGTATAGGCGCTTGTAGAACTGCTGCGAGACAGAAGGCAACGAGCGTCAGCCGGCCAAAATATTCCTTTTTCTCATTTCAGACTGAAAAGATCCTTCTTCAGGCCACCATATATCACAGAATCAAGTTAACAACTCATTTTCCAAAAGCCATATCCATATATGCCGAGGAAGAGGAAGGCAATAGCAAATCACCTCTGCTTCTCACTTGCCTTGATGAAAGGCCCTTGCTGGGGTCACCATAAGTCAGTAGTGACAGCACGTACATCTAATACAATTAGTGTAGAAGAGGCTTCACTATTGCTGTTCGCATATATATATGTTCATCTGGGACCTCTGACAGGCCGCTAATACCCTCCTTTTTGCAGAAATGAGCGTGAAATGATATGATTTGCCAAGCTTCCACACACATTCCATTCCATGAGTCTAGGAGTAATGTTTGAATCCCGACCTCTGGATTGTAGCATGCTGTCCGTAGAACCAAACTGAGTCTTCTCTTATTCTCTTCCCTTGATGAAAAGTGAGGTTCGTGAATGCTTGAAGCTCGACCAAGACCACAAGGAGTGCTTTTCTCATTACAAGCAAGTAAAGAAAGTGAACAAACAGATTACATCAGCAGAAGAACTCATCCAGGAAGGCAGGTAAGGTGTGAATTGTGCGTTCCCTGAGGTTACAACAACCTCTTTCAGGGC
This sequence comes from Eublepharis macularius, assembly GCF_028583425.1. NCBI lineage: Eukaryota > Metazoa > Chordata > Lepidosauria > Squamata > Eublepharidae > Eublepharis > Eublepharis macularius. Next base: position 25,186,891 of record NC_072792.1, on the reverse strand, counting down.
ACCTGCACAGTTGAGGAAGCAACATGTTTACCCTGGACAGCTCCTTTAGAGGCAGAAGGCAGAGTCGTCATAACTGGTATTAGGCAGAACAGATCTGGAGGTCTTGAGGACTTGTGCTTTGAGATGCTTATTAGCAAATTTCTCCTCAATAAAGGTGAGGCACCTTTGTGTTTAATCTCAGTGTTATCAGAGTCTGTCGAAAGTTCTGTGTGCAGATCCATCCTAAGAAGGGTCACTGCAGATGCGCCCTCAATTTTGCACAATTGTGTATGGCATGGCAGTGACTCTGCAACGGTCAGTCCCTTAAACAGAGAGAATCTACGGGACCGTCTCTCCCCGTATGAGCCCGGGAGATGCTTCGATCCAATGATAAACAGCTGCTACTGGCCACTGGCTCTAGGGAGGCCTGTTTAGCGTCGACCAGAGTCAGGGCCTTTTCGGTCCTGGCTCCAACCTGGTGGAACACTCTGTCTAAAGAGATCAGGGCCCAGCCGGATTTACTATCCTTCCGCCGGGTCTGTAAGACAGAGCTGTTCCGCTAGGCATATGGTTGATGCTCTGGGCCTCCCTGCTGGCCACCTAGAGAAAGCTGTGCCCCTACAAAGGGTATCTACCACCTAGCCTTTGCCATATATTTCCGGAGGTGGTTCGGTGGTGGTTGCTGGTGAAATCTGCTGCCATACGTTTTTCAAAACCTGCTGCTGTATTGCTTGTTGTGTGTGTTCTTTTTAAAATATTTAAGATGTTTTATTGGTTTTAAGATACTGTATTTTATATTATCGTATTAATTGGAATCCGCCCTGAGCCTGCTAGTGCGGGGATGGTGGAATACAAATCTAAATAAAATAAATAAATAAAAAAATATAAATAAGAATTGGAGATGCTGAGAACCGTATGCAAAGGGTACATCCATTTATTAGCCCCCTCTTTTGAGTGCAGTGCATAGGCAAAAATCCCTTAGCTGCAACTTAAAGCAAGCTGTGTGAGAGGCCCTTTAAAGGTTACCTTGCTTGGTTCCATAAATGGCTCCCGTGCAACTGCAGTAACATTTAAGTCATCTTGCCACCTGGGTAAGGGCCAGGTCTGTGCTTCTGGCCCACCTGGTGCCCACTTCCCTGCTACTGAAATCACATCCTCTTCCTTCTTACATCAGGGGGGAAAGGCAAATAAAGGCAGGCTGGGTGAACATGCCTTGCCCTCCAGAGCTACCACTCATCATATGGTGCGCCTGGGTGGCAGCTCTGGTGCTGGCTACGACAAATCCAGGGCCTGCCCTGAGCCTCTTATGGTGCCCCCCTGCAGTCACCTAGATCCACCTAATGGAGGGGCCAGCTCTGGCTCCTAGTTCTAACCCTGCTATCATGGCAGGAGGGGGACTCCAGTTTTGTTCCAATGGTCAATGTGGTCAGCGTTGGGCCACGTTGCTGCATCATTTCAGGTCTACCCCTAGCCGCATGGGGGCTGCTTGTAGAAAAAAGAGCTCCGGAAGGGCCAGGGAAACCTTTTCAGGTCTTCCGAACAATCCGTTCACAAGACTGGTGCCCACTGCACTTGTTATCCACTGACTGTAAATTAATTAAAATCCAAATTTTTGTTTCGTTTTTATGCTGTATCACGTGACCTACAGGTCCTCCACACAGCTGTGCACAAATCGTTGAGAGTCTAAAACAGGCGAAAATCTTCTGCTGGTGTTTGGAAGATTTTAGGAACATGCACGCCGTGAGGCGTCCCCGTTTTATATGCATTACTGCTGAGGATGCAGCAGCACTCCTAAATTACTCCTAGATTTCTGCAAGAGGGGGGATTATGGCCAGGTTTCCCCTCCAGCAGAGCCCTTTGATTTCCTCCCAACCCAATTTATTCCTGGCCGTCTTCTGTCCCTCAGGAACAGCATGGGCAGGCGTGTTTGGGGTTGCCATGGCCTGGAGGAGTTAGCCAAAATTACTCCCCCCCCCCCTTGCACCTGCAGAAATTCCAGGTAGGGCCATACATCCCTCTTTCAGCTGCCACTTTCCCTGCTTCCCTCCGCTCCCGCTTTTTAAAAGAATCCGTGATTGCGGTAGCGTTATAGTGCTATAGCAGTTACTGATTTTTTTTAAAAAGTTGGGAAATGCAAACTTTCCTAGTGAGGTGACAGGATAACACTGTTGGACTGCACACTTTCCAAACAGATCTTAGGCGGATTCCGCACACGTTGGATAATGCACTTCCAATCCTCTTTATAGATCATTTGGAACTGAATTTTTCGAGTGTGAAACAAAAAATCCACTTCCAAACGATCGCTAAAGTGCATTGAAAGTGCATTATCCAACGTGTGCGGAATCAGCCTTAGAAAAGCAGGCTTGGGAAAGAGTGTACCGAGGAGAGGGCGGGGGGGACTTTTAGGGCATGTTTAAAGCATGACATCAGTTTGGAAGTAAAAGCATAGGAAAACCTCTGCGTGGAAGCAGCCTGCGTGGCAATGGATATTCCAGATTGCGGCTTCACCTGCGGTCTGGCATGGCAGAGTGCCAGTTACCCCTCAGTAGCCAAAGTTGTTGGGAAGTTTGCTTTGTGGTCCTGCAACAGTGACAAAGGGAAGCTGAGCTTCATTATCAGCCCAGTTGCTGATAAATACAAAAAGGAAATCGATTGTTTTTTTGAGTAATTAGAGAGGTTTACCGCCTGGCCTCAGTGGAAAGCTTTATGTAGTTATTCATCTCCCCAGTAAATTAAAGTGTCAGGGCTGTTAGTTTTAGCGCTAAATGCCATCTCTTATTTAAAACGGTATTTTAATGTCTCAGCGTTTAAATGTGGAGATCACAGCATATTTGCAAATAAAATGCTGCAGCTGCCCCATAAATAAATCTTCATCAGATTTGTTGGTGCTCCAGGGAAATAAGATGTGAACAAAGCTTGGGAGGTGTGAGAGAGATGCTTTGCACAGAATGTGTTCCAAATGTCACATCAGTGTGGAACTTAAAACATAACAAAGGTAGAGTTACTCCAAAACCAAACATAGCATTAGAAAATGCTCTGTGCTGTGCCTGAAGGTCACGCCTCTCTGCCTCTGTCACTTCGCCAGGTCAGCATTGTTAGCCTCAGAAATACAAATTTATTCCTGGAGAGCTTGGAGCAAATTGCACTAAGCACACATCCGTAGTTTCAGCCCGGCAGAAAGATGCTCATACACAAAACATGTTGTGTAATGCACTAGAGGGCCCCTATCTCACTGCTGGCTTTCTGCCTCCATGACTGGTTTTATCTTTTAATGCACTAATACGCTAAGGTGTTTGTTTGGTACCGTGCAGTTATCCATTAATGAGAGGAACAAAGTCCAGTGCCCACACTTCTTTGCCCTGCGGCTGAACTCGTACAATGGCTGAATTTGCTTGGCTTTTACCTGTTCTCAGGCATTTTGCCACTGTGTCGGCAATGCTGTAGCATTGGGGCTGTCTTGCTCATGGTTGCTTGTTTGACACTTTGAGTCCAGCTGTTTTCTATCAAAGAATGACTTTCTTTTCTCGGGGATATTGCATTCTCCCTAGACACAATTATATTGTTGCTGTGAAAATTCTCACGGGATTGGTAAAGCAATGTCTAAGATGCTGTGAAATGGGTTCTAACCTAGCCTTCTCCATGACCAGCTAATTTCCTATGTGTGTGAAGAGAGGAGAGGTATTCATTATTTTTCTATCAAGGAAAAGTGTTTTAAGTTGAAGGAGGGGGGCTCAAGGTAGTCAGTGACACAGCGGCTGGCTTTTCAGGCTCATTCTTCAGTTGGCCTGGCACGCAGGCCGAATCATTGCACTCCGGACTCTCTTGCTCATCAGGCAGGGATTATTCTCTGTCCAGTCAACCAAGACAAGCTCCTGAGGTACTGGCAATGCTACTGGGCCTGGCAGTGCGGGAGAAGGCAACAGGCATGGCTTATGCCCATTATCGCCTTCTGGACCTGTTCAGCCTAAAGCCAAGTCCAAGGCGAGCCCCCGAGGTTCTGGCACTGTTGCTTGGATTCAGCTTAGTTTCAAAGTGTTTGACCAAGTAAAAACTGTGACCATTAGCATCTGGTGGTCATTTTTGTTTTGTGTATTGTGACTACACTGATGTTATTGGTGGTGTAACCCTGATGTGGTGGGTGAAGGAGAAGGAGGGAGAGCTGATGGGGAGGCCTCTGAGGTAAAAGGCTTTCTGGACTGAATGCTGTCCTATTTCTCCCACACTCTGGCCTTTCCTTCTGTTTAAACCCCAGCTGCCACAATATAAGTAAAAAAAAGGGGTCACAGGCTTTTATTAACTGGGTGGTAACTTTGTGTTCCCTAAAGGGCTTTTTGTGTGTGACTGTCACGATATATTACATGGTAGTGAAGTGGTTAGAAACCCCTTTCCCACAGCTATTTTGACTGGTCAGACAGTACACAGTTGCAACAGAGCAACCAAATATTTATTTACAGAAAATAAGTTATAAAAATAGTTATAGATTCTGTGTGGAATGAATAATGTACAGCTGGTTTGCAACTTTACTCCCCGGAGATTATGTTTCCCCCACCTTGTTTAACCTGAGCCAGCAGTATTGTAGGGAGGGGGTTTCGCAAATAAGTTGGGAACCATAGGCTCCACTATTATGTTGCTTTACATATTATCGGTTGCTTTGAATATGTACTCGTATATACTGCTTGTGCTTCATGTTGTCTAATGTCAATCCTAGAATGGATTATGTTCTGTTTCAGCAATCCTTCAACCCTGTGTTGGATCCTTGCTAGTGCTATGTCTCTGTAAACTTGTATTCATCTACCCTATGATATTGTTTATGGAAATATCCTTGACACTGTATGGAAATGCCTACCTTTGTCCTTGCTACTGATTGTACTGATCTCACACTATGTAATCCGCCTTGAGTCTCGGTGAGAAAGGCGGACTATAAATGACATAAACAAACAAACAAGCAAATAAATAAATAAAGTTAACAAAACAAATGCTGAGGGGGAAATGATTGCCTTTTCCCTACACAGGGCTTCTCAGCATTCAAGGTTCGTTGGTACTTCATAGTCACAGCTGACAGGCTTCTACTCAAGTACTAGGCCTTTCATTTAAACTTTCAAGAGAACCTGGCCTCAAAAACAGTACCAGAAAAGTTAGAATTTGGATGGGACTTCCACAGCGTGCTTGTTTGATTGCTTAAAACAAGCTTCCTACTCTGCCCTGACCCAAAATCTCAACCAAAAAGCCCCAAATAAAAGCCTAACTAAATGTGTGCTGTTAACTACAGCCACAATCTCCCTATCCAAAAGAAAATGTACCAATGCCCCTCTTCTTATAATGAGGGGGCTCACTCCCAATCCCACCCAGGGAAGTTTCAGGGGCTCTGATTGGCTTGCTTGAGGGCAGAATCCCCAGGATTGGTCCAGAGCCCTAGAGTCAGGCAGAACTTTGGGGCTGATTGCCACGCAACCTACCCTTGATCTCTTTGTTTTGTGGTCCTTCCCTCTCTTCCACCCTACCATTTTAGAGGCACACCGCTTGGCCTCTGTTTAGGGATAACTCTAAATAAGCAGAGCTGTCAAGACAGCCTCTCCTCTTCTAAAAAGATAAAAAAGGAAATAAGGAAAAGGAAAGAATTAATTATACCTTAATGCATTTTTGCATATTAATACTTTTGGACTTACCTGAAGACTGTATAATTTAACAATAACTTGTGAAAGTTGCCTGTGAATGGCACAATTTGCATTGCACTGAAATATATTATATTGGTAATGTATATAGATTTGGACCTCTGTCTGCAGGCACTTGATTAGATTGTATGGAGGTCTGGATTCTTTGACTATTTTGTATATCATATGAGACTTTTGAATATTATTTCACGTTTGTTATATGTGTTGGCTCAAGATTACAATTCTAATTTGTATTGATGTGGATTGGATTTTTTTAAAAAAAATTGTTAGTTCGTTACGGTGGGATTCCTCTGTTTTTGCACGGCTTCTGTTTAGAGGCAGCCGTTTTGGCCCAAGTGCCAAGATCATGCCCACAGTGTCCACCTGGAGAGATGTTGCTGCGCCAGAAAACAAGTGAAGGGGAGGAAAGATGACTGTACTGATGGGGGACAAGCAGAACTCAGTGGCCTCTAATGGGCTCACCCCAGTCCCCGGGGCAGAGATCTGGCCCTGCACGTCAAGCAAACAGGTTTGTGCTGTTTGGCAGGCGTGTCCCTGGCATACAACAATTCAGGACTTGCAACAAAATGTGGCATGCTGTGGTCAAAGTTCTGTGCCTCCTAGAGCATACTCAGTTCTCATGAGACTGGTTTGGAGAATTTATTTCATTGCGGGGATTTATTTCATTTTTCTGCATACTTGAGGTAGTTCCTCTGACCTTCTTTGTGGGTATCCTGTTCTTGGTGCTTTAGCAGTTGGTGCCGTGTCCGGCTGCTCTATTATTTATATATAGTACTGATGGCAGATCAACTGTCCGCTCTCAGCCTGAGCTCGGTTTCTCTCTCTTCACCCAGTTTGGCTCAGCTTGGCTTTTCCGTCCACAGTCAGCTCGCCTCTGCTAACCCTGAAGAGCTGCACCTTCCCCTCTCCTTTATTCATCCGCAGTCTTTACTGACTAATAACGGGGGAAGTCCTAATAACGGGGGGAGGTCCTAGCTCCCTCTGTCCTCCACTTCCAGGGCAGGAAGTCATATGGAGGAACATTTGACCTTGTAAGCCAGCAAACCCCCAACATGGATTTACTGGTGCTCTGAAATCTGGTCTGAAGTCTTGGAATTAGTTTCACCTCCGCCACGAATCTCCTTTTCATGCTGAGCACTTCTGCTGTCATGCTCTGGGGTGCACATCATTTAGCTTTTTAAAAGTAGGGAACAACTGGGGGACAGCTGCCTTTTTAATGAATAGGAAGTATTGAAGCAAGCAGAGTCTTACTGGTTTTTTTATGCTGTGTCCAGGTACCAGGATGCCATTGATAAATACAAGACAGTGATGAAAACAGAGCCCGAAGTTCCTGTTTATACCACACGTGCCAACGAGAGAATCTGCCACTGCCTCTCCAAGGTAAACATTCAGTCTGACCTTTGCGAGAACTTTGCACAGCAGAACAAAGCCAGACACTGACCTGGTTGGTATCTCCCCTTTTCTAGGACCAGCAGTCAGTGGAAGCCATTAAGCTTTGCAGTGAAGTTTTGCAGCTGGAACGAGACAATGTGAACGCCCTCAAAGACAGAGCTGAAGCGTACTTGCTAGAAGAACAGTACGAGGAAGGTACACGTTGAAGGAAGATGGATAGCATTCATTGCGGGGTTTAGTTATAATGGGAAATCAGCAGTGTTTGGAATCATAGAAAATGAATCCAACCAGGAACCAATGATTTAAGGTATATCTCCATTTTTTTATTAACTGGAGCCCTACGGAAGCATGCAAATAATTAGTCTCCAAAGTTCAGTTCTGCAAAAATCTTTGAGGGGGTGGTGGTGGTAAAAGAATCCAGATATACCCACCGTGTCTCGGCTGGTGCCTGTGATGTCACAAGCCCACCCCAATCTCCGAGCAGTTTTATAATAGGGTTTTTCTTGTATTAAAAAATGGAAGTGATGAATCAGCATTTACGTTATGTTAGAAATAAAAAAGGTGGACAGGCCACCTGAAGTTGGAGGACAGGCAACTCAGTCGGTATTCGAATAGTTAACAGATCCACCTTTCCAGTGCAGGGGGGGTGGTGAACCCATGTTCACTCTGGGGGGAAATTAAACAAAACCCAAACTTTGTTTAAAGGCATAGTTGTATGCACCCTCATTGGTTTAAGAATACCTGGAAACCTTGACAGAATGGTGAATGGGACAGAGTCTAGGGAGAAGGCGGTGCGTGTTTCTCCAGTATTCCCTGGCAGTCAAGACCACGAGTTGTCGGGATGTCCGTGTCTCTCACCCTTTTTCTGATAGGACAGAAAATTTAAGAATAAATAAAAATAAACAAATCAGTTCCTTTTAATCATGATGAGCTTGTGGTACAGTGTCTCCATCCCTTCCGTACAATGAATACTCAAAAAAGAGAGTCTAGCATGAAAACTGCCACAAACTCCATGAATGTACCCGTATGTGGCTTCTGTGGGGCAAGCAAAGATCCTGGATGGACCCATTCTTGCTCTGCACTGTGTGGACCAATGCCTTGTCTCGTCAGTCCCTGTGGTGATGGCTGGCACGTTCCTGAACTACTAAAAGTGGGGTTGGCCCTCCTAGCGGCAGATTGCCACTAGGAGGGCAAATAGCAGGCATAGAAGGACCAGGGCTTGCATTGCGGCGCTTAGGGCCTGGTGCTATTGCTCCTTGATATGTATGTGAGTGCCATCAAGTTGCAACCCCACCAAGGGGTTTTCAAGGCAAGTGAGGTGCAGAGGTAGTTTGCTGTTGCCTCCCTCTGCAGAGCAACCCTCAGTCTTCCCTTGAGGTCTCTCATCCAAGTACTGACTGGTGCCGACCTTGCTTAGCTTCCAAGATCCAATGAGATAAGGCTGTATCGTGCCACCTTCTTACCACTGCTCCTTTGACTTGTGGCAATTATACTTGGCAATTTATGGGCTTTCCTTTGCAACATCCTGTATCATGGCATTAGTGAGTAGAGGCTGAAATACATCTTGGTGTGGTAGTATTTACTGTGCTAGTTGTATGTATAAAGGATACCAGCTATTATTTATTATTATTTTTATTATTTTCTTCGGATTTCTATTCCGCCCTCCCCACAGAGGGCTCAGGATGGATTACACATTAAAATTAATTTATACAATTAAAACGCATTAAAATTAATTTATACAATTAAAACCATAAATAGATTTTTTAAAAACATTCACACGTAAAATTATACACTCAGATGCTGCACTCAATAGCAGCAGACACAGCTCAACAAGATAAGGTGGAGGGCAACCCTAGTAGGGAGAGATTCAGATTTTATTCTTCTCCATTTTTTGGACTGGTGGAGGCCAAGCCCGACCTCAACCATATGCCTGGCAGAACATCTCTGTCTTACAGGTCCGGCAAAACAATAACGCATCCTACTGGGCCCTGATCTCAGGGGACAGAGAGTTCCACCAGGCTGGAGCCAGGTCTGAGAATGCCCTGGCTCTGGTTGAGGCCAGGTGGGCCTCCTTGGGGCCAGGGACCACCAACAGATGTTTCTGTCCCAATCGGAGCGTTCTCTCAGGCACATATGGGGACAGGCAGTCTCGCAGATACGCTGGTCCCAGTCTGCATAGGGCTTTGTAGGTTAATACCCAAACCTTGAACCTGATCCGGTACTCCACTAGTATGTATAAAGGATACCAGCACTGTGTATGTGTGTTTAAACAGGCATTTGAATTGAAATGTAGAATTGTATCCTGAATGGAGGAACCGTATTTCATTCTTGTATGTCAGTGCTGATGAGATTTATTGAGTTACAACAAAATCTAATGGAATATTGAGCAGGCTAGTTAAGCTTGCCATTTGCCCACTCTGAGCGAGAGATCTCTCACCCCAGCTCCTGTTGCCTGCTGGCACTCCAGTGACCTGTGGGAGGAAAAGAAATAATAAAATACCAAGGCCAGTCAGTTGTGTTTTGTCATTTCTGGGGGAAACAGACTAAGGCAAGATATACTATAAACAGTACAGAAAGTGGAATTACAAAGGTAGAAGACAATGCTGTAAAAGTAAGGGTTAAAGTACCAGAGTAAATATTGCTGTAGACTACAGTCCTGTTCAGTTTTAATTGTGCCCTCCTGGACTGTTCTATTCTACTATAGTTGTAATCCCTTTATAAAAATGGCTTCCTGAGGAATAGACTAATCCAGAGCCACTTGGCCAGTGATGTGCCATAAAGTCACATGGACAATATTTATCCATCTCAAGCTTTAGGATTTAAGTCCTAAAGTCCATCCTGCACATATAATAGCTTAAATGATGTGTGATTGCCAAGCGTGTTGGCTTGTGGCCTTTAACAAATGACAAGGTTTAGTATGTGTGTGCATTTGTGTAGTAGGACTGTGGATGTAGGGCTGCAGCAAGCAGAAGAGTAGCTAGTACATTTTAATAATAATAATAATGTTTGATTTATATACTGCCCTTCAGGACAACTTAACACCCACTCAGAGCTGTTTACAAAGTGTGTTGTTGTTATCCTTGTGACAATCACCCTGTGAGGTGGATAGGGCTGAGAGAGCTCCCAGAAGCTGTGACTGACCCAAGGTCACCCAGTTGGCTTCAAGTGGAGGAGTGGGGAATCAAACCCGGTTCTCCAGATTAGAGTCCTGCTGCTCTCAACCACTACACCAAACTGGCTCTCCATTTCTGTGTGTTGTTTGGCTTTTAGGTGAATGCCGTAATAGATTACAGTTAACATTTCTGAGCACCCCACAGGCCAGGTTGGCATCAAACATTTGTGTATTGTCAAAGGCTTTCACAGCCGGAGAACAATGGTTGTTGTAGATTTTCCGGGCTGTATGGCTGTGGTCTTGGCATTGTAGTTCCTGACGTTTCGCCAGCAGCTGTGACTGGCATCTTCAGAGGTGTAGCACCGAAAGACAGTGACACATTGACACTGAGAGAATTCTGTCTTTCAGTGCTACATCTCTGAAGATGCCAGTCACAGCTGCTGGCGAAATGTCAGGAACTACAATGCCAAGACCACGGCCATACAGCCCGGAAAATCTACAACCACAAACATTTGTGTCATTGCAAGACTTATGTGGGTATGATTGTTTGGGTGGAGATCTGAATGGTGTGAAAACTCTTTATCACGTTGTCAAGTAAAAAGTGGTTTGCCTGTTTGTTGAAAGAGCAAAATGATGTGTGTGCACAGGATCTGGCTCAAAACAAATCGTTCTGAGAGCACGCATGTGTGCACATGCACACACCCTCATATGTTCTGATAATATGTTGTGATTGATTATGTTTTGAGTTTCATCTTCTTTGCTCTTTTACAGCTGTAAGAATTGTGGTTTGGTTTTGGAAGGCAGGGTGTTGAGGGGAAGGATGATTACAATCTCCTTGGGGGTTTTTTTGTAAGCCCTTGAGTAATTAACAGGAAGGCTTGAGGAATCGCATACCAATGTGTTGATAAGTGGCACAGTGGGAGCGTGGAAGGACCCAGCCCTCAAAAAAAGAAAAGAAAAAAATTCCCAAGTTGAGCTTCTTACCCTGGTCATGTGTACAGTTTATACAGAGAACAGGGTGCAGATTGGAGGACTGGTTCTCTGGCCAAGCCTTTCAGGTGGCTGCTTGGGCTGCCCAGTGGGGGGCAGGTGATCAGTGCTCTCAGCCCAGTCCCTGCCCACAGAGGCATAGCACGTGAGTGGCATCCCTTCCCCTCTGGAATCCCTTTCTGGCCTGGGCTGCCACTGACCAGATCCAAGCCAAGCAGGCTCAGCTTAGACCTGGCTGGTGGTGGCACAGGCCCAAGAGGGAACAGGTGCATCTTGCTGGAGGTGACAAAAATATCTTGAAACGGCCCTGACAGTGTGGCTTCCCAAGTTTTCAATGTGCTTGTATGTGCATGGGTGGGCTGGAACCACAAACTTAGTTGTGGAATGTTAGAAATGGGGGCTCCCATTTTCCTGACTAGTCTGAATAGGAAGAAATGTGAAGTTTGCTATTTTTTAGACTCCCCCCCCCCCCCAACAAACATACCAGTCAGATGCTTCCAGATATTCAGGACAGGACGAAGTCGCTATCTGCAAATATAAATTGCTGAGAGCAGGCGTGTGTAGGGCAGCAAGGAAGTAAATTTCTAAAGAAACTCCATGAGGACAGTTTAGGTGGGTGCTGGTCTGCAGTAGAACAGCAGGATTTCATTTCAATGGCACCTTAGAGACCAAGTTTTTCAGAGCTTTTTCTTCAGAGGAGAGCTCTGACTCTCGAAAGCTTACACTCTGAAAATTTTGTTGGTCTCTAGTGTGCCGTTGGACTAAAATCCTGCTGGAAACTCGAGTATTTCTCCAGTGTTTCTGTCTCTGTGCTCTTGCAAATTTGGCATCCAAACTTCATCCTAAATGTGGATCTTATGGAAGCCAAGTCAGTGCATGTAAGGAACTACAACACCCCATGTTTGTTTTTGACCCACAATGCAGAAGAAAACTCTCTGGTGCCCCACAAACATGTCATCCCAAATGGTTATATCATAAAAATGCCTATGCTTAATCTAACAATTTATGTTACTTTATGCAAGATGTCATGTAGAATTGTGGATAGACCAGATCACATGTATCCCATAACATGCAATAAACATCTGTTTATCATATATATATATATATTAAAAACCCATTGCTAGTTGTGGTTTACTGCATTGAAAATGGAGATATGTTTAGTTGATGTGGATTTTCCGGGCTGTATAGCAGTGGTCTTGGCATTGTAGTTCCTGACGTTTCGCCAGCAGCTGTGGCTGGCATCTTCAGAGGTGTAGCACGTCAGGAACTACAATGCCAAGACCATGGCCATACAGCCCGGAAAATCCACAACAACCATCGTTCTCCGGCCGTGAAAGCCTTCGACAATACATCAAGATATGTTTAGTTGTCACCTATTAAGGTGTAACCAAGTGGTAGGTTTCATTCTGATAATTAAGTACTAAGAAAGATGTAGAAAAAATCCATCCCATAAAAAACAGGGTATTAGAGATGTGCAGTAGTGACAGCAACATCATAGCCATTGGACAAACTTGTATTTGCCCATGTACAAACTCAAGAGAGTTCTGCAGCCAGTCCTGATAGGTTTTACCTGTATGGTACACATTTTGAAAAATGGGCTTGTTTCCATTCATAGTGTGCTTTTATGGGTACACATAAGTGGTTTTAAGAAGGTTCCAAGTTCAATTCATGGCGCTTTTAGTTTAAAGGATCCTAAGAAAGATCCACGAAAACCAGTATCAGGCAGGGTATTTGTGTTTGTTTATTTACCATATTTATAGTCTATCTTTTAATTGAGATTCAGGGTGGATTACACAGTGAAAGTTGATTGCAATCAGTAGGCTAGAGCATCTAATAAGTAGTATATTAAGCATAGTATTACAGAAATCTGAAACAAAAGCATAGAGTATTCGGCATGAAATGCAAAAGATGGTATTATATTAGTAGAAAATAATGCAGAGAGAGTAGGATAATACATACAGCAAACAGATGTGTCCTGTACACAGTGGTGTAGTTCACATCCCTTTCCTTTTATAGAGCACCAGTATAGTATAGTATAGTATAGTATAGTATAGTATAGTATAGTATAGTATAGTATAGTATAGTATAGTATAGTATAGTATAGCCCTATGACCATTATTAAAATGCCTCCCTGTACAACTTACAATGCTCAGCTGGATGGATTCAGATGGTCTTGGCCCAGGCAGCTTTGTATATCTATATGTTGTTATCTAGCCCTTCTCTGTCAATATACCAGATCCATTTAGTCATGCTACCCTGTAGTACACAAAAGAGGATGGGCCGGCATCCCTAGGGAAAAAACAAACAAAGCCAAGTTGCCTTTGTGGATAACGTCCAAGATGCCCATTACTCGACTAAGCGTACAATTAGACTGTCAGCAACAAGCACAGCATTCCCAGTCCTATACTTGCTTCTGACAGGTAAGGGTTGGGGGGAAGAGAAGTAGTGGGTGGGAGGACGATTTCCTGGATGGGGAGCCATGATGCAGTTTAGGTAATTTTAGATGCTGGACTGGAAGCCGCCCCTCTTTGGATGCTAATGTGAACTTCAGAGGCAGAAGTACAGCCCACTCCCCTCTCCTGCCCTGGCTAAGCCTGTGAGCAGAAGCCCTGGACTTCTGTTCTGAAGTTCAGCCCTGATGACACACTGGTGGGGAATAGTAAGCTAGGGGGGAAAAGTTGTAGAAGCAAAGTAGCATGTGAAGGAAGGGTTAAGCATCTTCTCTCCTTCTACTGCAAATTACCATCACCACTCTACCTTGCCAGTAGGAAGGCCAGGTCTCCCTCTCCATTGTTCCTAGCCTCCTTAGGACCAATGGGAGGCAAAAGGTATAAAAATGTTGCTGTGGCAGTGGCTCAATGTCACTTCCGGCAAATATCCAGAAATGATGTCCTGTTGCCGCTGTGACATGGATGGAACGCTCTAGGAATTGGGCCAAACTAGAGTTCCTGGTATTGAATGGAAGTGATGTCGCACAGCTGGCACACCTCATCCCCCCCCCCATCCCAACCCCCTCCTGCTGGTTGCCAGCCTGTCAAAGGTGCAAGCACAGCATTGGGGATCTTATTTATTTGTTTGTTTATTGGACTTATAGTCTGCTCTCCCCGTGATGCAGGCTCAGAGCAGATCACAACCCGGTCAAAATACAATACAATATACAATAAGCAGCAGTACACCTAAAACAATTAAAACTGGCAGCAAAATTCAAGATGGCGGATTCACAGCCCTGCATAGTCACTGGGTCCACGGAGGCTGGGGTACAACAGTGAATTAAAAAGTAGGAGGGGGTCTTCCCCCCCTCCCTCGGTAGGAGGCCAAGAGGAGGCCCGCCCGCCTCAGCTACTAAAAGCCTGGCGGAACATCTCTGTCTTACAAGCCCAGTGGAATGTTAGAAGATCCCGCTGGGCCTGAGTTGTCTGAGCCAGAGAGTTCCACCAGGTTAGCCCGGGCCCTGGTCGAGGCAAGGCAGATCTCCTCGGGGCCAGGGATCTCCAGTAGACGTTTCCCTGCTGAGCAAAGTGGTTGTTGCTGGGCAGTCTGTCCTAATTGTAAAGCTGCATTCAGGAAACCTGTACATTTGAGAGGCTACCCTTTGTGCTTTGCAGCAAGGGTGAGTATACGAATTGGATTATGTTAACAGCGTGGAGGAGTCCTGTCCCCCTCTAGCAAGGGCAAGTGCAGTTGCCCGTGGCAATAAATGGAAAAGGCTATCTTGCAGGCATTCATTATGAGGCTTTATAATGTGTTTGCTAGATGAAATAGATGAGATTGTCCGGTCCTTAATGTTACTGGGGCAATAAAGCTGTGTGATGGAAAGGTCCCAGAAGTTTCACTTCCCAATTCAGATATAGCTGTAGAGTGTTTATTATGGGCACAGAGAGCTGCCTCCTGCTGACTTCCTAAGCTGAATGGCCAAAGTGTTAAAAAACGTCCGTGGCAGGCGAGGCACTTCAGTGGCGCATCACAGTAGGCTGGCTAGTGAGGATGAAAGTGGAGTAATGTTTGCACTTTGTTGGCGGATGGATGCTTAAATCATCGGAGCATCAGAAGTGTTTTGGGTTTTTTTTTTTAAATCTTCAGAAAAGAATTGCAGGCAGGCCCATAGTATCTAAGTGATATAAATTGGACATCATCTCCTGCCGGCTTGCCCAGAAACAACAAAAAGATAAATGTAATTCCTACTGAGAGGGAACAGCTGCCGGGAGATAATCTGATGCAAATGCTTTGTCTTACTTAGAAAAGCTAGAATCTGAGATCCGTAATGAGTCGTTCCAAGATTAGAAACGGAGAAACCAGAGAAGACTCATTACACAGGGAACGCAAAGCAGGCCTGGGCAAAGGGCACTGCGGTTGAAGCTTAAGCATTCCATTTCTTAGGTTGTAATAGTAATGCAATTATGGAAATCCGTTTTGTGTGTTTGTTTTAAAGCTCCACTTGAGTCCAAGGTACGGAGTTTCTGAAATCCTTACCTTTATGTTAAAGGAATGCATTAGTCAAGTAGTAAAGCAGCACGTGTCTGTGGGGGGCAACAGCAAGGCAGCAGTAGCAGACTGACAACTGCTGGGGGATGGAGGAGGTGGGGGCTTAAGATGGGGGGTGGTGTTTGGTGTCTTCATGGCCTGGAAGTGATGTCATTGTACAGGGAGTAGTGATGCTTTAATATTTACTCCAAACTCTGGTTTAGCCAGAGAGTGCTAGAGTGTCACTTGACATGATGATGTCACTTCTGGGCCATGCTGGAAGTGATGTCGTTATGCTGGGGACGCTGATTGCATGCTCCCCACTTTGCCCACCATTTTCCTCCTGTCACCCATTTGAGCAGTGGCTGCAGGGCTGGGGCAGGAAGTCTTCTGCCACCAGGGGGCAGCTCTTAACCCTGGGCAGCAGTCTCAGATAACACCCTTGTTGGGCTGCCTCAAATCTAATAAAAGCCTAGGCTTTGGTTCCTGGGAAGAGTTCATGCTTGGCGTTCAGATGGCTTCAAGCTCGATCCTTGCCATCTTCAGGTTGCAGATGAGGGGTCTGGGAAATACAGACCTCTGTCTGAAACCAGGCTGAGCCCCTGCTAGTCTGAGGAGAGCGTGCTGGACCAGGGGTACCAGCAGTCTGACTGATAAGCCTGCTTCCTATGTTCAAGTAAATCAGATTATAATTTACATGGTGCAAGTAAAAAAACTGAGACTTAATCATCTGCACAAGATAAATGGTTGCAGAAGACTTAAAGGTGTGTTGGTTGTGTGTTCTGGGTAGCCATTCAGGACTACGAAGCGGCGAAAGAGTACAGTGACAACGATCAAGAGATCCTGGAAGGCCTAGAGAGAGCACAGAGGATGCTGAAGCAGTCTCAGAAGAGAGATTACTACAAAATTCTAGGAGTGAAAAGGTGACCACTTTGAAAGGCAACGTGTTCTTATGTATTTACTTGGCTGTTATGTTTGAGGCCTGCTCCTCTCCAAGGCGTTCCAAGAGGCATTTGTTTCCTCCGCAAGCTTGTGAGGAAGATTAGACTTAGCATGCGTTACCCAAAGCCATCCCATGATGGCTGAGTAAGGATCTGAGATCAGGCCACTAAATCCAAAGCATTATCAGCTATAGTAAATGATGCATGTAGAATTCTAGCTCTTGGAAGGAGCTGAATGTTTATGTTTATTGGATTGTAGCCCGCCCTCCCCACAAGCAGGCTCAGGGCGGGTAACAACAATAATAAAACCTACAAGAATATGAAAATAAACATAGGCTGATTCCGCACACGTTGGATAATGCACTTTCCATGCACTTTATCAATCGTTTGAGGTGGATTTTTTGTTCCGCACACAAAAAAACCCGTTCCAACTTATCAATAAAGAGGATTGGAAGTGCATTATCCAACGTGTGCGGAATCACTCCTATATAAACAGTAATCAATGCATATAAAATATACAATATAAGTGGACAATACCAACCCAAGTCATTTGTTCACAAAGAAAGAATTATTTATGCCTCTGGGGGTGGGTGGGTACAAAAGTTGTGCCAGAAACTGAATGGTGGTTTTTGTAAGGGAAGAATGGGAATGCTAAAGTGATTGTGGAATGCCACTGTTGGCAAACGCCTGCAGCTGCTCCCTCTCTGGAGCTGCAGGAGAAAAATGGGAGGAAATCGGTGTTGCTTGACACGTCTACATCTGTTCTGGATGGAAACCTTTGTCGTTGATGCATCAAGAAGTGTTCTAGGTATCCCCCCAACCTCTATAATTTTTATCATAGAAATCAGGGAAATTCCTAGAGCATCGCACAGTGTCACTTCTGGGTCTCTATCCAGAAGTGATGTCGCCTCATCAAGCAATGCCGGTTTTGTAAGTCTCCACTCCCCCGCCCCCCCCGCCATGTGATCCTCTGCTGGTTGCTAGCAAAGGGCTAGCAACCCTAATTGTAGAGGTGCCAGGGAGGATCAGCATGAGCCCTCCTGCTAGAAGCAGGTAAGTAGCATCCCTAGATCAGTGACTGGAGCAACTTGGAAATTTTAAGAGGATGACAGCCTAAAGGTGTCCCATGGAAGCCCAGTCTTTTCCTGTGCCAACTTGGTCTGAATCTATGCTGTGTAGTCTAACAGCAGCCAAAGAATTTAGGATTCGTCCAAGGAGACGTTTTGTGCCCTTGATCTCCCTACTAGCAACAACTTCCAATATTGTACTGAAAGCCAGTGTGTGCTATAGTAGCTTGGTGCAAGACTGGGCTGGGCTGCCCTCTAAGTATATGTAGCTGATCGATCAGGCTATCCTGGTTTTGTAGCTCCTGCATTTCCTTTTTACATTATGCATCCCCCCCATTAATTGCTCCTATTACTCTTCTTCAAAGCCTAATGTTTTTTTTAAAACACTTGATTAACAGCAAAGAACTTAGAGCAACCTATGTCAGAACTGGATTACTTCCGTTCCAGGATCACTGTAGCTCTTTCACTTGACCCAAAATTCAAAGGAGGTGCATAAAATTCAAAAGGCATTATATGTATAGAGAAAAGATTAGGGAGTTGTTTACTCTGGTGAACCTTCTGCGGCCTAAAGTTGTCCTGAAGGGTGGTATATAAATCAAAATTTGTTATTATTATTAGTGCAAAATGAATTCTCCCAAAGATGATTTTATCGTTATTTTTTGGATAGATGGTTAGGTAACAGGAAGAAAATTGATTCATTTGAAATGTGGTACTGAAGGAGAGTTTTATGGATACCATGGGTGGCCAAAAAAGAGCCAGTTTGGTGTAGTGGTTAAGAGCGGCAGGACTCTAATCTGGAGAGCCGTATTTGATTCCCCGCTCCTCCGCTTGAAGCCAGCTGGGTGACCTTGGGTCAGTCACAGCTCTCTCAGAGCTCTCTCAGCCCCACCCACCTCACGGGGTGTTTGTTGTGGGGATAATAATGACATACTTTGTAAACCGCTCTGAGTGGGCATTAAGTTGTCCTGAAGGGTGGTATATAAATCGAATGTTGTTATTGTTATGTTATTATTAGAGATTTTTTAAAATAAAAGCTCAGTAAAGAAAAGGATCCATCTAGGAAATGTTGACTTCCTTCAGTTTTTGCAAATTGGACGAGGTTTTGTGTTGGTATGAAAACCATTGGCAAGTTCATTTTGCAAATAAATTTCCATTTATTTCTACAGGAATGCTAGAAAACAAGAAATTGTAAAAGCATATAGAAAGCTAGCGATGCAGTGGCACCCCGATAACTTCCAGGACGAAGAAGAGAAGAAGAAAGCAGAGAAAAAGTTTATTGATATAGCAGCTGCCAAAGAAGTCCTCACTGATCCAGGTCTGTTAGCTGATCACTAGTTTGTGGTTTTAACGGGCCTTATCGTGAAGGACCCAACAGCATTACAAGTTTGCTTTGGATTTCATCTTACTGAAATTTGAAAAGCAAGTATTTTCCTTCCATGTAGTGCATTCCCTTCTTTTGCCTTGGCATTTCCCATTAGTATGTATGGATGTGAAAGTTGAAAGCTTACAGGAAGAAAATGGATTCATTTGAAATGTGGTACTGAAGGAGAGTTTTATGGACACCATGGGTGGCCAAAAAAACCAAATGTGGATTCTAGAGCAAATCAAGTCTGAATTTGCCCTGGAAGCGAAAAAGACAAACTGAGGCCACATCATGAGAAGACAAGACTCGCAGGAAAAGTAATTAATGCTAGGAAAATGGAAAGGCAGCAGGAGAAGAGGAAGACCTAAAAGGAGATGGTTTGACTCCATAAAGGAAGCCACGGCCTCCAGTTTGCAAGATCTGAGCAAGTCTGTTAATTGATAAGATGTTTTGGAGGTTGGTCTTTCATAGGGTTGCCATAAGTTGGAAGCATCTTGACAGCATGTAACACACACAATCTGATTTAGGTCTCAAATAGATCTCCTTTCAGGTCTCAACTGAGTCATAACTTTTAAAAAAGATTATGGCAGTGGGTTGGATTCAGGGATACCATTGTGCAAGTAGAAGTGCCATCCACGCACATGGGGAAGGGTTCCACATTTCTGTGAATTACTCAATCAAGCTGCAGTTCTCCCCCCCCCCCCCGCACTGTATTCCATACTGCTCCCATTGGTCCTGAGCTTTTTGAGTGACGTAGAACTTCCAGAATGCAGGAAAATCATTCTCTCGAGCCAATTCAGGGATTTCAGGTTATTCTAAAAATGTACACAGGAAGCTGCCTTAACTGGATCCAGATTACTGATCTCTCAAGGTCAGTATTGCCTGCTCTGACTGGCAGCTGCTCTCCCGTGTTTCAGGTAGATGCCTTTCGATTGAACCTGGGACCCTTTGCATGCAAAAGAGATGGTGTACCACTGAGCCACAGCTAATCTTTATTATTAATAATCTAAGAATATTTTAATCTAATTCCCCACCCTGGGAACACAAAGTGGGTTAAAAAACAAAGTAAACATAAAAATTCAATTAATGAAATATATACCCCCCCTCCCAGCCCAAATTTCAAGCAGGTAATAAAACTCAAGGACATCCCAAGTTGATGATGGTTCTGTCGGCTTGGTGCATTCAGGGCCACAGGTGAAGAGGCAAGAGCCCCTTGGCTCTGCACAGGTCTTTCTCAGAGGCTTAAATGTTCCCCATTTCTCTCTTGCCTCTGGCCACGCCCAAACTTTAAACCACATGTGTATGAATTTGCATTAAGGGTTCTCTTTGTTAGTACAAGGGTACAGTAAGATAAGGATGTTACATAGATTTCCAAACACCCTTGAATCTTTGTGCGTCTCCTTTTTCCTTTTAACTCAACCCTTCCTGTTGGTTTTATTTACAGAGCACATTCAAATCGTTTGTCACACATTATGATCTCATGCTTGCACATCCCTCTTTTTTTAGAAATGCGACGGAAGTTCGATGCGGGAGAAGACCCGCTGGATGCCGAAAGCCAGCAAGGCGGAGGAAACCCTTTTCACAGAGGATGGAATTCTTGGCAGGGATTTGACCCCTTTAGTTCCGGAGGACCTTTTAAATTTAAATTCCACTTCAATTAGAAAACTTCCCATCCTCCCTGTTTTTGCTTCTAGGAGTTTGACTTTATTTTTATTTCTGACTTACTTCAAATAGTGAAGTGTTTGAACAAGGACTTTAATGAAAACCAGAACTTCGGTGATAGAAGGGTGAACAGCACATAATATGACACACCAACAGTCCTTTTAGTACGAAATCATTTTATATTTCTTGATGTCAAATTCTGACCTCCACTAAAGATGTGGAAGAATAGTTAAGGCTGCAGTACTTGAGCCCCTTTTTACCTAGTGGCTCAAAGCCTTCAGCCCCAAAGAAATCCATGTCAACGAAACATTTTAATTCAAGAAAGCACTTTAAACTTTTTGCATACTTTTTAGTGACTTTGGTGAGACTTGTAGAAATGATGAGAAAGTATAATATTTTTCGGTATCTGTAAGATAAATGGCAAGATTTTGATGGGCTGCTCTTTGGATGCTGGAAAACCCTCCATGTTGCTCCTGGGAATTGTTGCCTTGTCTAAAACTCTTTGAAAATGCATGTTGAGGTCTGAAGCAGGCAATAAGAAGAAATACACATAAAGAAATTCCAGAAAGGGCTGGAGCCTACTTAGACTTCCCCTGGAAGTAGTCTGTGCTACATTTTAGGGAATGCTTCAACAAGACTGCATTCAGACACTTACTGTTTAAGAAAATGTGTACAAACACAAGTTGTTTCCAGGCTTGTGTGTGTGTGTGCGCCTTGCTCCTCACCCATTTGCCTTTCTTGTAACTAAATCCAGTTGTCCGCGATGTACATATGGAGGTATGCACATTAACTAGAGTTAGTTGTCTTCTTGCTTGCCAGGGTCCTGAACCAAGATTTAATCGAGGATTAGAATCCAGGAGGGGGAGGTAACTCCAGTTAATCTGCATGTCTGCATTAGTAAGATACAAGTAAAGGTTTTAAGCACAATTCTCTGTGTTGGAAGCTGGGGGCAGGGTGGGGGAGTGAGGCTCGTACGCCAGGTCAGCTACAAGTGGGTTTCATGCACATTTGTACCGTAGCACTATTAAGTGAGCAGCTGAGCACTGCTCAGGTCATTCCAATGCCAAAAATATCCATTAAAAGTTTCTCTAAGGCTACAAGCCTAAGAGCACTTTCCTGGGAGTAAGCCCCTCTGAAAAAATGGTAATTACTGAGTAGATCTACTGAGGATTGCTTTCCAAGACGGGGTTGTAGCTGGGACTGCCTTGTGGATAGTGTTCTGATTTCCTTTAAAAAACGGGGGGTGGTTTTTTTCTGATTAAAAAATATCCTACCCCTTTTTGTCTTGAATGCTTTTTGCAGAAGGATGTTCAATAGAACAATATTCTTAATTTTTTGTTGAATAGAATATTCTGAACTTTTAACTCAGTATATTGCTTGGCATTTGAGCAAGCTATTGAATAAACACTGTGCCAAATCTGCAGAATTTGAGTTCAGCCCTTGAGAATATTTCTTAAAAGAAAGGGATGAGAGGTGTTTAGGGCGACTTGTAAGGTGGCAGTGTTGTGGTTTGTGGTTGTAAGATATTCTATATTTTCATCTATTTGGGATCAAGTTAAAGGGCAGTTATTAGTACTCAACAGACAACACTAACCAACATGCGTCATTTGGAAGCATTTTGGATTGGTACCTTTTGTGAAGATACAAGATTCTTGCTGTATTAACCAGGAAGCTTGTAAATCAGGATGCACCAAGCCTTGAGTCCTGGGCCAGTTTAAGGAACTGGGACGCTATTCAGATATCCTTACGTTGGGTATTATCTTGACACTTGTGAAGAGCATTCCAAGCACAGCATCTCATTGTACAATTTTGAATCTTGGAAAATATTTTAAAATCCAGCCTCTCTTGAGAAGGCAATGTTAAGAGATGCTAGAAAATGATTTTGGTGTATTTCAACCTTAGACCAACTTACTTAATTTTTTTTTTAACTCCGGCGCTCCAGTCAAAAGCTCAGGAACAACTCCAGAATAATTATTAACAGCATCCAATGCTTCACACAGCCCTGTTCAGGTCCTGTGGGAGGATACAATTCCATGCATAATTTCCCTTGCTAGATTGGGAGCTATACCAAGAACAGGCAGATTTGCAGCCAAGAGAGAATCTCAAATCAAGCAAGTGAATAGACTTGAATATAATTGACTGACTGTGTCCAGAGATCATGCCCAGCCTGTTGAGAAGAGAGGTGGTTGAGGAGCTCTGCCGTGTAAATGCCTTCCTCCAAAGAAGTGCTTTCAGAAGTATTTGGGCTACATCTGAGTAACATCACATCTAAGCTTGCAGCAAGAATGCTACTTAGTGATAAGTGGGAAATCCCCAAAGATGACCACTGTCAGAAGAATGCTTACATTTATTTTTATCTTCATGGGAATTATTCAGACTATCATGTCATGAGTATGGATGTTACCTAGCAACAGTGCCCTCAATACATGTAGTCTGAAAAGTATTTATAATACTTACTCCTTTTATTCTTTTTAGGCCCATCATCAAAATGGAGCAGACGGGGTAGAGAAAGAGCCTTGCTTTCTGTTGCCATCCGAAATGAGTTACAAAGGAATAAGGTCCACTGAGCAGAATGGGTCTTACTCTGAATAAACATGCTCAGGTTCTCCATTTTGGGCCTGACAAAGATGATCATTGGCCTGGTTTGCATGGAGGTGGCTGCCCTGGTTTTTCTTGCCTGGGGCGCCATTAGCAACTGCACATTAGATTTATTGAGAATAATTCAATGTGGATTTTGTAGTCACTTGAGAAAAAACCAGCTAATGTCAACACAAGCCATTTGCAGTAGACTTACACTGTGCAAATGTTTATAAAGATCCAGTTTTTAAAAGCATAGGGAACTACCATGAAGCGAAGAAGTTCTTTTGAAGATAAGTTTGAAAACATGCTAAATACCATACTGGCAGCAACAAAGTTTAGATTAGGGCCGTTTCCACACACATTGAATAATGCACTTTCAATGCACTTTAGCAATCCTTTGGAAGTGGATTTTTTGTTCCACACATGGAAAAGCAGTTCCAAATGTTCACTAAAGAGTATTGAAAGTGGATTATCCAACGTGTGTGGAAGCAGCCTAGAACTGTTTCCTAATTTTATCAACCAGTTTCGAGCTTCTTTTAAAACCAGCAAGCTTCTTTTTGTGTGAAAGCAAATTAATATGAACAAGAGTGCTGTAGTTTTAAAAGCTGGTTATATGCCACAGAGAGTTCTCCGCTATACCAGCGTTTCTTTGTGCTTGTGTTTCATCGGATGAAGGTGGTGGGGGTGTGGAGGGCGTATGGTGGAAAATGCATTTATTTCTCATTTTGAAAACTTAAGAAAGCAATTTACAGAGCAATTCAGTGATTGTTTTCCAGGTTGCTGTAGGAAGACATTGGTATTTATTATTAAATGCCTTAAATGTGAACCAAGCCATGAGAACTTTTTATTTTCCAAAACCACTCTACTGAATATATTAAGAGGCACCCTGGAATTTAGAATGTGCTGAGTAAATACTAGGAGTAAACAGAAAATTTTGTATTCTTATTTCAGATAACCTACAGCCCAGTTGCAAATCTGCGGCTTCTAACTGACCCTTCTTTCTGACATCTTTTTCTGAGGAGGGAATTGTGTAAATGTGTTTGGTATTGGGGGACCATTCCATATACGTGATGTCAGACGCTTATTTACCACAGCCAGTCAAGATGTGTTGGCAACTGGCTCTTCTCACAGTCACCCTTTTTATATTGTGGCAGCAACAAAGATGAGATGAGAAATGAGGGAGATTTTTCTGAGATAACTGCCCTCTGGATTTATGGCCGTCCAAATCCCACTCTCTAGCTTCGCCTTTTATTTGTTTAAACCCTCCTCAGCTTCCCACAATCAGTAAAAAGGAAGACACAAGCTTCATGTAGCATGAAAACTTTGTATTCCCTAAAGAGTTCTTATTTGTGACCCTAAGAGAATAATACGGTATTTAATCGTGAGGTAAGTATAGCCTCTTTCACACATACGACTTTCACAAAGCTATTTTGAGTTGACAGACAAGGTGCATATTGAACTGAACAGCAAATATTTATTTACAGAAAATAAGGTGTAACACAGTGAGATTTCATTGTGAAATAATCAGTATGGAATGTACAACTGGCTCTCGGTTGCGCTCTCCAGAGGTTTACATGCTTTCCCCACTGTGAGTTAACATGTTGAACTGAGCCTTAGTTAACCGACACTGAGGGGAGATTTATTTTTCTCCACACGGCGTTCCTCAGCATTCAAGGTTCAGGTGCTTGTTTATTTTCTTAAAAACAAATTTCTTTCCCTCGCTTGACCCCAAATCCTAACTGAAATCCAAAATAATAACCATGACCAAGGACAGCAAGAGTTCTGCCTGATGGGGAAAGTATCTTTTCCCCTTCCTTAGGCTGAGGATACTGATCCCCTCCTGTCCAGTAGCTCTGATTGGCTGGCAATCACTTTGCAGGAAATAAGGCCCAAATCACGAGAACTGGTTCGGAGCCCTGGATAGGAAAGCCAGCCCCTCACCCCGAAAAGCAGGGGCTGACTGTTTTCCTTGCATGCAAAATGTGCATTCACTCTTCAGCCGCGCCCCCCCCATGTCATCACTTCCGGTTTAAGCCTAGAGAGGCGATGGAGCAGGTTTCAGTTCCCCACATACTCCCATTTTATGTGGATGGGGCTGCTTGTTTGTTTTTTAACCTAATTAGGCCAAGTTGGTTGCAGGATTGCCCTCTAGTGGTAGTTCAACACAATATTTCTATATAGGGTACCTTCCCATTGTATAAGTTGCAATCACAAAAAAGCAAATAGCAGTTCAACTTCTTCCTCCCCTTGGATGGCAACGGGGATGCAACTTTCACTCCTGTGCATGTGAGTCCAGCAACAGTTCCTGTAGGTTATACTTGATTGATTGACTGATTACATTTATAGCCCTCCCTCCCCGCAAGAGGGCTCAGGGCAGGTTACAGCAATAGATGAATTAGTGTAAAACAGTAAAACAATAAAATCAACATAGCAGCATACATTTCAGTATCCCAGATGGGGCGCCATTCCCCTTTCCCTGCACACCATACATACTAGTAGACCACCAGCAGGGGGTTACTTAGAATGGATCCAAGTGCTGGCCTCAACCATATGCCTGGCGGAACATCTGTTTTACAGGCCCGCTGAAAAGATGTAAGGTCTTGGCAGGCCCGAATGTCTTCTGACAGAGAGTTTTACCAGGACGGAAAACATCCTGGCCCTGGTCGAGGCCAGCCAAGCGTCCCTGAGGCCAGGGACCACTAGTAGGTGTTTATCTGCCGATCTAAGGGCTCTTCAGGGTACATATGGGGAGAGGCGGTACCTCAGGTATGCTGATCCCAGTCTGTTTAGAGCTTTATAGGTCAAGACCAAAATCTTGAACCTGATCCAGAACTCCACGGGGAGCCAATGTAGCTGCTGCAGAGTTGGGGGTGGGGGTGTCACAAGTGCCCTGAAATTCCTGTCAGGACACGAGCAGCAGCATTTTGGACCCATTGCAATTTCCAGGCCAAACCCAAGGGAAGCCCTGCGTAGAGCGAGTTACAGTAATCTAATCTGGAGGTGACCATTGCATGGATCACTGTCGTTAGGTCATGGGTTGAGAGATAGGGGCAAGCTGCCTGGCCTGTCAGAGGTGGATATTCAACAATGATCTCTTCTGTCCCTGTGGTAGAATTTGGCTTATAAATAAGGCAACAGTCTTGAGTTGAAGAATGTGCTACGAAAATTACATTTTTAATTCGCTTTTGAATGGAAGTTGTTCTGCATCAGCAAATACATTAAATTTGTGACAAAAATATCACACATCTCAAGTTTGGATTCTGTACTCTGAGCATTTCACGTACATATTGTAGTTAACAATATAAATATTTAGTGGCAAGCAGTATAGTAGTTTGTCCTTTTTGGCTTCAGGGCATGGGAGCTACTCCAGCATGGCTCTTCCCTGCAGTGGTGTGTTATGCACCACACGAAAGGAATTCCCATATCAAATTCTTCACCCAACAAAGTGTAAAATGGTTTGTCTTTCCAGCACTGGCTGCTACAGGCAATGCCAGGTCAAGGATAAATATCTTGTGATGACATCAGGCAATGAGCAAATTTTCACCACAGTGAAAAGGAGTTAAAACAGTAGTCGCACACACTCCCAATTTATTTTAACAGCTGGTTCTGAGATATCTTTACAGAGAAACAGACTGACATGGAATGAGACTTTATTTTATGTTATAGTGCTTCGTAACCAGGCCTAGTATACTATATCACCAGGAACTAAGGTGTATTTTAAAAAAAAAATGCCGACGAGGGCAATTATTTAGGGCAATGTGTAGATTTTCTGAAATTGAGAACAGGTTAAAACACAGTTGCTAAGCCTGCTCCTCTCCCCTCAAATCCCTGCTTTTACATACATACTATAAATGACACTGAAAAAAGGTGAACCAAGATATGAGGCCCGTCTACCGCAGCACTTAATCTACTGAACAATTGTTTTTCAATTGATTCTTAAATCAATAGCGTACAGCAGAGTTGCCTGAGGAAGCTCCGGGATAGATGACAAAAAAAACAACAGCTACGCATGACAGAAAAAGCAATTCAGTCTTTGAATTCTGTTGTTTCATGTTATCAGAGGAGGCACAATGTTTGCTACAGCCAGGCAGTTGATCTGACCTCATCCAAAGCCGCACGCTTTTGACAGCGGAAGGCTGTCAACCAGCACTGGGTGAGGACGGGCAAGCACTTTATGCTTAGGGAAAATAGCACCAGAATCTGCATGGCCGTTGGAAACAACAGAAGGGGAGGAAAGCCCATCAGACTGAACTAGGAACTGTAGAAGTTAATCATTTTTGTTAGGCTTCCTTTCCATTCTGTTTTTGCAAATAAAATAGGCAAAGTAATTTTTTTCCATTTAATTTAATATTACATTCATGAATTTGAAAATATAGAGTGTCCCTGCAGTATTTATATCCACGGCCGGCAGCAATTCGACCCACTGCTTCTTCCTGATCCCCACAGGTCCACGGAGGGTCGCAGGGTAGTTGTGCCATCACAACCAATTCCAAACAGCACTAAAGTTCATCATGTTTGGAATCTGCAATAGAAAAACACATTTGTTCTGTGCATTCAAAAACAACGTGCCTCATGAAACCAAACATGCCATCCTCCCATTACCGGTAGAGTATTATTTTACTTGAAGCCTTAATGGTTTGTCCAAGCTGATGGCAGTATTATGAAGTGGTGCTTTTAGAAAAAAAGACAGCTAGGAATCACATTAGCTGAATAATTCTCACAGACATGCCCGAGGTGATGACTGCTAATATGTTTCCTGAGGGCCACTTGTGTGTTGAGTCTTGGGGATAAAATACGAAGGGGTCATGAATAGATTGGAAATAGAGAGCTTCAGGTTACCACTTACCAGCTGACTGACGAGCAAAGGCATTTATCCCAGGTAGGTGTGTCACAGGTGTGCACCCTCATTATCACAGACTCTCATTTCTTTGGGCTTAGAAATCTCTACCACATGCTGAACAAACCATTTTTCTTTGGAAAGAAAAGGCAAGCCATGTTTGTTTCATGAAGCAGAGCTGCTGCCAGCTTTCTTCTGCCTCCTCAGTTCAGGAGTTAGTCCGTAGGAACCCAGGAGGCATCCAGCCTTTCTGTCTGCCGGAGGCAGCTGTTTCTGTTTGCAGCCTCCCAACCTTTTGTGAATGGCCCTAATACTGTGGTAGCCATTTTGTGGTGGCACCCCCTATTCTTTCACAATTTCCAGCAGTACTCACAGGCTCAAAACGAGGTGGTGGACTCAGCTGCCCACACTACATCTATGCAGGGCCGGATCTAGGGTTGCTGGCGCCCGGGGCAACCCTAGTCCAACCTTGCGCACGCGCGCGCTCCTGGCACGGCATGATGATGCCATTTTGGTGACATCATCACGCAGGGGGGTCAAAGCAGCGTGTGGGGCTGGGAAGCTGCCCGCGCCATTCACCTCCCCGCAGGCGAATGGCGCAGGCGGCCTCGCAGCCCCTCGAGCTGCCTTTTGCCTGCCCCGCAGGATGGGGCCGCCGGCATTCCGCGCACCCCCTGTCCTGCAGGGCAGGCAAAAGGCAGCGTGGGCGGCTGCAAGGCCACCCGCACCATGTGCCTGCCCTGCAGGACGGGGCGGCCAGCTGCCCCCTCTCCTGCAGCGCAGGTGAATGGCGTGGGTGGCCACGCTGCCCTTTGCCTGCCCTGCAAGACAAGGGGTGCATGGCAAGCCGGCTGCCCCATCCCGCGGGGCAGGTGAAAGGCAGCGCGGGGGGCTGCGAGGCTGCCCGCGCTGCTGCCTGCGCGCTCCGGCAGCTGCTCCTAGCGCCCCCTCCCTGGCGGCGCCAGGGGCAGACTACCCCCCCTGCCCCCCTCCCCCAATCTGGCTCTGCTTCTATCTGGCAAGGCAGTCATGAAATAGCATCCACCTTTACAATGCCTACATCTTTCAAATACTTCCATCTGCCATTATTGTGTACCTAACAACTAGTCTTATAATTGAGTTTCTCTTACATGTACTTCTGAGGGCTGGTTTCCAAATTCATGTACCTCATCACAAGTACTAGACCTTATTTATGTTCAAAGAGTTACATGTCGATCATCTCAGAAAATAACTTTCAACCTTTCAAATAGAAGGGGGGGGGCTGAGTCAGAGGCATAGCCTTGGGCCACTTAAACATGTTCATGATCAAATTTATTTGAACTAGAAACTATCAGGAGCACAGCTGCAGTCTCCAATCCACTTTGCTCTCAATAGTTAATCTGTCAGAGCTGACTGTCTTTCCGAGTTCTGTTGAAAAGTACTATGCTTATAAACATGCAAGGTGATACAGGGCAGCCAGGGACAGACAACCCTGGGAATACATGCAGAAGAGCAGCACACCACCAAACTATTTTGTGTGGCACACAGAGATGTTCTCTGTCCAAGCAAATGGGATGAGCCTGAGGTGCTGGTGGCATAGGAGAAGGCCATGGACATAGTTTATGCTTCTCTTGGCCACCGGGACTTACATTCTTTACTTTTAATTATACTTTTAAAAGCCACATGACTACTTGAGAACAGAGAGACACTCGGTATAGGGTTGCAAAACACTTCACCCTATAAAAGGTAACATTACAATCAAAATTTGAAAGAAGCCAACTAATCTTAGATTCATTTGTCTTACTAGACTCTGGAATTAAAGAAAATAAAGGCAAAAGAAACTGCTTCTTAGCTCCTATTCTCAACGAACAATCAAATACAATCTGTGCTGTAGTCTCTATTCTTCCTGCAGAGCATGAGCAAATTATTTTAGAGTAGGAAATCCTTGAGTAATGAACAGTTAACACTAAGGATGTGCACTTCGGGTTTCCGATTTGGGTTTTTAACCCGAATCGGCCCCAGCATTGCTGAGCTGATTCGGGAATCCCAAAGCAAAACATTTTGAAGCGATTTGTATCACTTTGGAAAGTTTTGCATAAAGCGACAGCAGCTGCAGCACTTTTCAGCTGCTTGCTTTCAAGCTTCCCGCTCTTTTTTACCTTTTTTTTTTTTTTTTACAAGTGGCAAGAAAAGTGTTGCTTTCAACTGGCTTCCCACCTTGCTGCTTTTTTCACCCAATGTGAGGGGGGAGGAGGGGGTTCCCTTCTCCCTCTCCCATCGGGTAAAAAAGGCAGAGGGGCGGGAAGCTTGAAAGCAATGCTTTTCTTGTCATTTGCAAACAGCAAAAAAAGTGCTGCTTTGAACTTTGGTGTGATCCGTAAAGATTCCCAAATCTTTACGGAACATACCGAAGCAGTTTAAATACCCGAAAGCCAGACAGCAAGCTGCAGCTAAATCTCACCGAAATCAGTGGGACAAGTTAGTGGTTATCATGTAATAGGCTTCATCAGGAATAACTTTGGTTTGTGGCCAGTACTGTCAAATGCCAGTAGATTTTATATCTAGGCAACAAAAGTGCTGGGATTTTCCAAATCCAAGCAAAGTTAAGGAAAAAGACTTCCCCTTTCACCAAACTCCACCTTGTCATCTTTGGATATTAAAGTTGCCTGGGTATTTATTAAGTTCATTTATACCCCACTTTTTCCCAAATAGGGACCCAAAGCAGCTTATAGTGTTCTCCTCTCTTCCGTTTTAAAAAGGCTGTAGTACTATCATGCATGCTTTCTTGGAAGTAAGTTCCACTAAACTAAGTGGGACTTCCTTTCAAGTAAACATGTCTATGATTGAGCTGTACATTTTATGGAAATAAAGAACAGAAACAGCACAAAGCTGACCATCAAAAATGGCACACGAGAGAGAGTCTCAAGTTACTGTCGGAGCCAGATGCAGTGGACGCGTTTGCCAGGGCTCCAAAACCAAGGAAGGGCCCGATCCCTTGACAGCATCTCTGTTCTCACTTTGCACAGAGCGCCCAAGAAGGTGTATTCGCCTAGCCTGTCTCTTCCAGGTTAAGGAGGTCCTCGGAGAAAGATTTGCCGAAGGGCTCTCCCCATCCTGCACTGCTTTTTGTGCTGCAAATCTGGAACGAGTGAAAAACTTAAAACGTTTCATTCAACGTCCGCCCCCTCCCCATCTCGTTTCCACAAGTCTTTAAAAATGTTTCAGAGCTTCACCTTTTTGAGAGGGCTGGATCACCTTTTTCTTCTCTTTTCTGTTTCGACTGATCAGCTTCTGTATTTCAGAATCATACTCGGCCCATTCAGGAACTATCCTGACAGCAGCTTCTAGTTTGGGTTCTTTCGTTTTTGGATTGTTACACTAAAGTTTTTTTAAAAAAAAAAAATCACAAAAAACTTTAAGCAGCAGACAAAACAACAGGAAGGAATCTCCTTAATCAAGTACAGAGACCGTCACATACAGCTTTTAACACAATGATTAAAGAATATGATACACAGATTACATTAAAATCTGGGAGGTGGACTTCCTGAGAATCAAGCTATATATTCCGAAACTAAGGAAGGACTAAGAAAAGTAGAAGGACTAAGAAAAGTAGAAGACTTCTGCATTAATGTATTGAAATTGGTTGGATGAATGGAGGTATTTGTATTAAGACTGCTAGGTACCCGGAATTAGTCATTTGATTAGGTCTTTTTGTATGACTGTTAAGAATGAACTATTGTCCCCTGTATTTATGAATATATTTATGGAAGTATTTATGAATTAGTAGCACTTTGCACTTTCAATTGCACCAAATAATTATAAATTATTTATTAATTGCTAAATTGTTTCCTGTGGGTGTGGTTTCCCTCTGTGATTGATAGCTTTTTACAGGAACGGCCAATTCTGTTTGTCAGTTTCATATATTCAGAAACAGCATATGTTAAGGACCTTGAATGGTAAAGTCATGTGAGAGAGTAGAAAGTCTTGAACTCACGGGAGAGGGTAGACTGCTTAGTATTTGACCTTTCCGTTAAGCAAAGTCTTTCTCCAACTTAACTTGCTCGAACCACTTAAGTTGGTGGAAAGCTTCAAATTTTGCCAAGCAGATTGGTAGGATACAAGCTGTTCCCTTTTTTTTGCAAATGAAAAAGGATGCTGATGCTTCTCCAAGGTTATCCAACAATTTCATAGCTTAGCTTAGTACTGGAATTACCCCAGTAAATCCTGAGATATACCCCATTTTGGTTCCCCAACAAACTCAGAGATCAGACACATCAGCAAACTACTATGCAAATGATTCTGGCAAAACCACACACATATTAATATTTTAGAGAACAGCATGCCATGCTTTTCAATCACTGTTCTATTAGGCAGCCTCAACATCTGGAAAACATTCTTTTTATAATCAGGACCATCTGTCATCAGCCCCCAGGAGTCTTCAATCCCACCATTCATCTTTTTCAACTGGCTCATCCCCAACTGGTTGTTCTCTCCACACTGCAACTTACTAAAAGGGCAAGAATATGAAATTTGGCAGGAGTCTTCAGCAACACAAGCTAGTCTATAACACAAAAATCTAGTAAACGGTGACTGGCACTGCTTTGACTTTCCTAAAAAGGAATCCACAGCTGTAACCTGAATGAGCCAAGATGTGTTTGCAGGGGAGGGACCACAGCTCAGGGGTGGATCACCTGAATTGCATGCAGAAGGGTCCAGGTTCAACCCCCAGTATCCCCAGCTGAAGGATAACAGGTGCAAAGACTCTGCCTGAGACAACAGAGCGCTGCGGCAGTCAAGAGTATACAATACTAAGCAAGATGGACCAAGGACACTGTAAAAGGCCAGCTTCCGGTTCCAAAAGCCCTCCGTCTTTTAAAGAAAGAAGCACTGGAAAAGCCTCTCAATCAGAATCTGAGCTAACAATAATCTTTATGTGAAGAATAATTTCTTAGGATCGTTTCCCTCACTCATCTCATGAGTGATAACAGATCTCAGATTTCGGGGTTCCTGCCACACTCTCCTTCCTGGAGTAGAAATTGATGGCTGAACAATAAACATTTGAAACAGAGTAGGGCTTTTTTTCAGCTGGAACGCGGTGGAATGGAGTTCCGGAACCCCTTGAAAATGGTCACATGGCTGGTGGCCCCACCTCCTGATCTCCAGACAGACGGGAGTTTAGATTGCCCTCCACGCCGTTCCAGCGGAGGGCAATCTGGAGATCAGGGGGTGGGTCTGGAGATCAGGGGGAGGGGCCACCAGCCATGTGACCATTTTCACTGAGCGTGATTTAAACTTTTAAAAACTCCCCCCTTGTTCCAGCTGACCCAAAGTGATGTCCTCGGCCCTGGGAGCATGCATGCACTTTGTGCGTGCACATGTGGTACCAGGGGCACCACCTCCCGCCAAGAGTTGCTCCCTGTGCTGGCAACCCACTGAGTTCCATCACCTCTTTTCCCAGAAAAAAAGCCCTGAAACAGAGAATGTCTAAACCTAAAAACCCCAAGGGTTCTCTCTTGCAATTGCAGGGAACATCTACATCCAAACAAATGCAGGATGTCTGTGGTTCAGTTTTGCATTCCTACCAAAGATGGGGGAACGGCGTGGAGCAAGTCAGGGATCAAACAGATGTTTCCCCTCTCATAAAAACCAGGCAAGATTCCAATGTAGGTCAGGGCCACAGCACAAGAGGATTAAGCCTCTCCACTCGCGCACTACTTTCACAATCTGAAATTGCTTTGGAAAGGCTCCCCAGGGTTTGTTTCAAATCAGAAAAACTGGGGGAGGGGGAGGCTTAACAACCCCGTTCCTCATGCTGTCAAATCATGGCTCTCACGCCTGATTTTTTTTTTAAAACAGAAATCCTGAATCCTGCATTCACAGAACTTCCAGGGTCTTATCCATTTGAGTCATAGGGGCCAAGGACGTGGCACACAACAATTCACAGCAGAACTGTCTTCACAATGCTCTACTGCCTTGAAAAGCTGATTCAGAATGTGGTATATAGATATCTCGAATAAATAAATCAAAAACCAGCAATGCAGCGTAAAGCTGTTCAGCCTGACAAACACACTTAGAATGAGCGTTGGGAGCAGGGCTTTGTAACACACTGACTTACCAGATCAATTGTTTTCGCTTTTCGCTTGGACTCATCGTCACACCATGTTTCACACCACAGCCACTCTTGAGGCAGAGATTTAATGGCCACTTGATGGATCATGTTATTGGGAAGATCCTGGAAAAAAAAATAAAGATAAGCCACAAATTAACATTGTGATCTGTTGTTCGGAAACTCTAATTTCTGGAAGGTTACAATGGATGTTGAAACAAGACTAGGCCACGTCAAAGGAAGAATTCCTTCCTCCCACAATGGTGCCACTGGCATTGCAGTATGAACAAGGATGCCAGCCTGTTCTCCTCCCACTCTTTTCATGGGCAGGGAAACAAGGAGGTACAGCTCAGCTGTGAGAACTGGGCCTAGCACTCCCTTATACTCTGCCTTATCTTGGCATATCTCCATCCTGTCTTTATCCTACTGGAATGAGACTAAGAGGCACTAAGGTGTTTATATATTTAACATCCCACCATTGCATGACATTCATTATCAGTTACCTGATCCAGGTTGGACAGACTGTTCGGATCCTGACTGAGTCCTTGGTATTGACCTCTGAGTCTGTCTCCTGCAGCAATCTTTCTGAACCTCTTCAGGTCCACAACGTACAGAGCACTATCCAAAAAAAAAAGAAGAAGTGAATTTAGACACATTGAAGAAAATGGCAAGTTTAAGACTGAAATGTATTGTCGAAGGCTTTCACGGCCGGAGAACTATGGCTGTTGTGGGTTTTCCGGGCTGTATTGCCGTGGTCTTGGCATTGTAGTTCCTGACGTTTCGCCAGCAGCTGTGGCTGGCATCTTCAGAGGTGTAGCACCTCTTTTGGTGCTACACCTCTGAAGATGCCAGCCACAGCTGCTGGCGAAACGTCAGGAACTACAATGCCAAGACCACGGCAATACAGCCCGGAAAACCCACAACAGCCATTAAGACTGAAATGTTGCTCCTGCAATTAGATAAAGCGCATATAGGGAACTAATCTTACCATCACTGAGGTCCTAATGTTTTTTATCCCCATACCCTTCATTATTTCCCCTTTAATGAGATTCTCAGCAAAAAATACTGTCAGGAAAAAGACTTCTATATACCAGGAAAAGAGAAAAGATTACTTGACTTAATTCTCCTACCTGATGTGGTATTTCCTTTTTCCAAGATGTGAAGCCCAATATCCTGACTTCCAAAAACGGTAGCCATCCATTTCTTTACGACTGTCACAGAATGGAGTGTAACCATAAGGTGCTCCTTTCAAGTCCATATCCCTGAGTTCTTTCAGGTCACTTCTAACAATCTAGACATTAGGAGGAAGGAACAGTATGGTTGGGAGAGAGATTTTCTGGCAGAAGGGCATCTCAGGGCCAAGCTACAAGTGACGAATGACACTTGAACTGCAAGTGGATTGAGTGGAGGGCAAGTGAACAGGAAGAAATACACTTGCTGTTCAAGTGTCATTCGTCACTTGTAGCTTCGCCCTCAACCATAGTGTGCCATACACTAGAAAATATTTAAATAGATATCAAAGTTTCCATTCAGCAGAAACAGAGAGGAGACATTTCATGTAACAGTTCAGTGTTGTCTGGCATATATTCCAAACGAAATCCTAAAATCCCAGAGGGTCCTCTGTGTATTAGGACTTGTGCGAATCTAGTACATTTTGATTACTGTTTTTATTTAGACAAAGAACAAATCTCTTCTGTTCCAGAAACAATCTTAAAGACCTTTGTGGGTCATGTCATAAGAGTAACTTTTGATTCCTTTTTTAAAAACAACTAAACCTTAAGAAATGAATTAGTGAGGGTTGGAATGCCATCATTTATTGGTTGCACAAACTTGACATGGGCTAAGAGGATGTGTTTTTTCCCTGCAAAAACTAGTACTATTAAGCAGATTGCTCATTTTTAAAAAGGCAGCATATAAGATGAACTTTAATGGGCATTCAGTACTTTTCCATATAAATGTTTCATATATACTAGAATTCCAACTGTTAGATGGTTTTTGGTTCAGCTCTTATTAGTTCTGTGGGTGGCTGTTTATATACCAATGTATCAGAAGAGGGTGGCTTTCTGCTGTGTCCCCAAGGACAATTCTCAGAAGTGACATGAAAGCCACTAGATGAGAATCCCTTTTCAGAAGTCTGAGGGGATGTGAGGACACCCACTTGGTTCCTTACCCCTGCTGCGCAGTTTCACGAGAGCTGAGGTTCAGGTAGAGTGTTCAAGTCATCCAGCATAACACCAGAGGTTTAGAAGATTGGCAAAGAATGACAGGGCTTCTTGCTGGTTTCTCCAGCCCAACACTCATGCAATCTTCCATACATAGGATCTCCCACAAAGCCTTCCCTACTCATAATTAGCACATCGGGGAGAAAAAATAACCAGACATTTCCCCCAACATCTAGTTCCACATGTCAAGCAAACATTATTTTAATGGGGGAGTACTCCAAATGTGCCTCATTAATAGACTGGGGTAGTACAGTCAGGGAAAGCTTTACTTCTGATTCTACTAATCTGGTCATGAGACAGATATACACCAAGCCAATGCAATAGCCCTCACGATGAACTTTTAAAAACTTGGGACTTTGTACCTGATCAGCATCGACAAATATTATTTTATCCACAGCCAATGGGAAAAGAACATCCAGGAAGAGAATTTTATAACCCCAGATGATCCGTTGTTTTTCTGTCTGTTGATGAAGCCAATGGGGCCATTTGTATTGTACAAGCTCATACTGGAATCCATATTCTTTTGCCATGTAAGGGATAACCTCCTACAAAATGGCGGGAAAGAAAGCTGTGAGCACACTGCCTGAAACATAAGTAATTTCTCAAGGTCACAAGAGAAACTCCTCTGATCATTTCCTAATTTGGGGCTTTCTATTTTGATGTCTAAATCAGGGATGGACTACATTTGTGTTCTTGGGGGCCTCTTTATTCTTAAAACAAATTAATCCAATTCCTTCAAAGACGGTCAAAAATTAGTCCAATCCCTGGCACAGACTCCATATAGGAAACTCAGAGCTCCAGAACTTAAGAAAAACACATGACAGGGTAAAAAGCCTTAGGTATGTTGCTGTGTGGAATATGCGAGGGCACCATCTTTAAACACAATGACAATCACTCTTTGGTGGCAAGTCTCCTGTCTTTTTAGTATGGTGCAAAAGGAATCTTTGGGTGTAACTCAAAGATTCAGGATCAAATCAAAAGGTTTTCTCAAAACCTCTATCTTTAAGAGAAGCCATTTTCTGGATAACGGACTACTCAAGTCTGTTTTCTGTATTTCTTCAGGTATAGTTGGAATTCTGTAGCCGGTGATATAGCTCAAGAGAAGACATCTTCCGGAGATGATACGCAGCTTCCAAAAAATTCAGCTAAATGGGGGATTTGATGGGGGGAAGGAGGCAGTGGTCCCCTACCCCCTCTCTAGTTACAGCATTGTCAAGGTGTAACTGCTTGCTCTCTCCAACTCTATAGTTCAGAATCAAGTGATGACTGAGTAACTCTATTGCTGAACTCTTTAAGGTGCAGAATCTGTTACAAAATAAAGCTTATTAGAATTTCCTTTTACCTCAGAAGTAGTCTAATAAGCTACTAATGAACTGCCCAGATAGCACTAACAACACGGATAATGACTATGGATATCTCTGTAAAAATATATAGACAAAGCTGAAATATAATTATGAAGATGGCAATGATGTTGCCTTACATAATATTTAATTCACAGTATCAGAAGTAAAATAAGAAAGGGAATTAACACTAATCAGCTAAAAAGTCAAACACTGCTGCTTACTTTAAAGTCTCGGAAAAAACTCTGAGAAAGAGTTGTGCTTACTTTAAATGTAGGAGACAGATAGTTTTTCAGAAACCAAAATTTAACTGGTGTCTTGGTGTGACGCAGAACTGAAAGCATCATAATTCTAGAAGGGGAAATGCAACTGATGAGTACATTAGTATTTGCACAACATAACATTGCCACAAAAATACCAGAAGGTAAACTTTATATTTTAGATCATCACAACTGGGGATAAAAAAAGACAGTAACAAGCCCGTCTAACAAGCATATCTCTTGCACATACAAACTCAAGCAAACTGGGCCCCCACATTCATAAGCCACAAGACCGACTCTGCTCCCCTCTATCAAGATCAAAATGCAGTAGAATAACACATACTATCCTAAAATGCAACAGAAGTCTTCAGCTACCTTAAAAAGCGTTCATACAAATGGCCAGAAGCAACAGAAAAAATATTTAAAGTATCCATTTTCTTCTCCTTTTCTTCCAGTCGAGCTTGTCCTGTAGAACTTCAAAAAGACTGTTATTCAGTATTCATTTAAAATATGATTACACATAAATAAAAAGAATGTTTGTTTCATTAAAATAAGAAGACAACTCAACGTTCTTCAAAACAAATCGTTTTTTTTTTAACAAATCCAGTTTTTATAAAAAATCAGGTTAGATCCCATGTATAAGCAGAGACATAGACAGACGTAGCGCAGTTCTGCTCACATAAGATCTTATGGAACATCCAGCACTTTCCTCCCTATACATCACAGTACCCAGAAATTTGTTGTGCAAGTACAAACACAAACAAGGATACAGGAAGTTCGATTTAACACAGGTGGCTA
Source organism: Eublepharis macularius (assembly GCF_028583425.1). Lineage (NCBI taxonomy): Eukaryota > Metazoa > Chordata > Lepidosauria > Squamata > Eublepharidae > Eublepharis > Eublepharis macularius. The sequence goes on along the minus strand of NC_072792.1, from coordinate 25,148,130 downwards.
TCGTGGCCTTATTTCTTCATTCCTGCTTGCACAAAAGCTCTAGCACAAGGAGAAAGTCTGTTCCGGATCCAATTGCATATATTCATTCCATTAATGGGCTGCTTTCCTCTGGCACAAGAAACCTTCCGCTAACACAAGGGGTTCTTCTCCCTAACAGGTGAAAGTGCCTGGCATCAGAATGGATCCGTGGGATCCACACCATTTTATTCTGAACAAAAAAACAGAATAAAGATTTGCTCGTTTCCAAGAACCAAGGGATGAAAAGATTTAACCTCACGTGGTGGTTAACTCAGCCCTTCCCCCAGTATAGAAAGCGGTATTGCAGCCGTGTCTGTCTGATCTTGCTGTGTCACATGAAGACTTTAAATGTCCAGCAGAATTCTCACACTGGCTTGGAACCACCCTAACATTTCTGCAGATGTACGACTTCTGCCCTTGGCACATGGTTTTCTTTTCACATTATCCTGCAGCAGCCTGAAATGAGAGCCAGTTTGGTGGCGGTTAAGAGCGCGGGACTCTAATCTGGAGAGCTAGGTTTGATTCCCCACTCCTCCACTTGAAGCCATCTGGGTAACCTTGAGTCAGGCACTTAAGAGTGGCAGGACTCCAATCCGGAGAGCCAGGTTTGATTCCCCACTCCTTCACTTGAAGACAGCTGGGTGACCTTGGGCTAGTCATGGCTCTCTGGAGCTCTCTCAGCCACACCCACCCCACAGGGTGTTTTGTTGTGGGGATAATAATGACATACTTTGTAAACCACTCTGAGTGGGCATTAAGTTGTCCTGAAGGGCAGTATATAAATCAAATGTTGTTGTTGTTGTTGTTGTTAAATCCTCCTGCTGCTGTGATCAGGAACAAGATTGCAGGGATGGATTTGGGGCAGCCACAGGAGAAGGGAAATCAGGAAAATCATGTTCCGTGGGCAGAAGTCTGTGTACCCAAAGAAACACTAGGGTGCATCAAAGCCCTTACTTTCTACTCCTCTTCTGCAAAAGAGAATGAGGATCGTAGGACAACCAGAAGCCCAAGGGAAAATAACCTGCTTACCTTTCAAAGAAATCTTCCTCTTCTTCCGTCACCCCATCACTTAAGAGATCTTCATTAATTTTATCTGTTTTTTTCTGTACCTGCCCATTGAAATTAAGTAGTGTGGTCAAGTATGCCTAAGGTACTAGCAAGTATCATTACTCACCACACTGAGCTTTAACTTCATTGAAAAGAAACCCCAATAATCCCCACAAAGATTTATTAGCATACGTACTTGGACTTTGATGATTTTGCTTCTGAAACTATTTAACACCACAATAACTTCTTCTAGAGCTTCAGAAAATTCAGTCCCTTCATGCCTAGGTGGGAAGGAAAAGAGGCAGTTATGCAAGGTCAGCCCAAAATATCCACCTGTAATTTAAACACAAAACAGAAAAGTCGAACAGGTTGCTCAGATGAGAATGGAAACCTCCCTTTCACAGCACGTACTGAACGAACTTCACTAATTTAGGAAGATTTCTTATATTTACATGCTTCAGCAGAGGCTGCTAGCAGGAGAATATATTCAGACGATTTTTTAAAAAAGTTTGTATCAATTTAGCAAGCAAGTTGGCTCAACAGAGCATAAGCAATATGTTCCCTATTATACACAACAGCTGAATTCCAGAGCTGAAGCCTTTGTGGAGAAGATTGCCTGCCATAACACTGCACACATGAGATATCAGTAGCTACAAGGCACAGGCTCAGCTTCTCAAAGCTAATTCAGAATGCAAAAATATGTAAGTTGAACCTTCATTTAAAGAATAATCCTAATGACACTGAAGAGCAACGAGTGGCTGTTCAGAAAAGTCCGTAGCCAAGACCATCAACCGAGCTCTTGAAGCACTGCTGCTAATGCCGATATCTCTCACAAGTATCTGTATATGCAAAAGACTGGACCTCTGAGCAGGCTTTGGGCATCCTGAGAAAAGAAGAGCCATCTGGAAATCTCTTGCAAATATCTGCCCCCCTAAGCCTAAAATCAGGAAAGCGGGCACAGAATAGACTAATAGATGCTGCTTAAAAAGAGATGCCAAGATCAGCATTAGCGGCTTGGCGTAGTGGCCAGATGCTTGTTACAATAAAAGCAATCCCTCCACTCATTTATTAATGATTTCATCCAACAACTTACCATTTTAGACACGCAAATTTTATTTTAATCTCTTCTATGTAAATAGGCTTTTTAAGGACCAGTTCACATATTCACCTAGTTGAGAACTGTTGTTGCGCAGAAGCCAGAATGTGCCACCCCCCTACATCAGCCACAAAGCACATGATGTGTGTCGATTTGATTTGTATAATCTTTCCCCCTTGAATATCAGTTTTGTCCCCCTAGTGATAACATCAGGGCAAATGCTAGAACCCTAGATGAATGGTATCTGGTTTAGTGTAGGTTAATGCATCCCACTGAGAAGGAATGCTATAAAAAACAACAACAAAACACACACACAGTTAAAAGCCTTCTTTTACATACGCAACTGCAAAGTACCACCTGAAAAAAATGGCCAGTGCCTTGTTTCACAGCAAATAGCATCATATGCAAGCTAAACTACAAGCTAATTGGAAAAAAGTGTTCCGGAAAGGACTGGAACCAAGGAGGATGACATCTCTTATGCACTGTATGCACAACCCTATAAGCGTACATGGCAAAGCCCCTGCTGCAAGTGGAATCGTCCCTCACATGTGAACCAATGATCATTCAACTCCAATAACAACAGAAACAACTGAGAGTTAGTATGGTATAGTAGTTACAGTGTCAGTCTATGAAACCCAGGTTTGAATTCCCATTCTGGCATGGAAGCTTGCTGGATGATCCGGGGCCAGTCATAGAGTCTCAGTGTACCTCACAGGGTTGTTGTGAGGATAAAATAGAGAATGATGTAAGCTGCTTTGGATTCCCATTGGGGAGAAAGGGGGGGGGTATCAGTGAAGAAAATAAACTGAAAAACTCAACGTGGCTCCCTTGCACTGTTGGAAGGCCAAAACTGTTCCTGTTCTATTCGAGCACAGAGCCAAGGTGTTGGGGCACTTCGGTTTTTTGTGCATGGGCCGTATTAAGAGTTCATTGTCGACTTATTTTACGATTGAAAGAAAACACTTTCTTCACAAATCTGACCACTTCTTTAAGTTTGAGTTCAAGCCATACAGTTTTGAGAGTAACGTTACTTCATAATACTGAATATCCCTCAAAGGTTCATTCTTTTTAGCAAGTCTTTCAAAAAGCCAGGTTTTGAAGTAAGCCACCAACCAATCGTAATTACTGCAATATCAGCAAAATATTCCAGGAAAACTTGCCAATTTTAAAGAATTTAGAGATACAAATAGCTTAGAGTCACAAACAACTCCCTCCCACCCCCCGCCAGCTTATTGCATTATTTCATTTTCTAAGGTATTAGGTCTCTGACAGATTTGGGCATAATTAGGGCACCAGCCTTACTTTACAAGTATCCAATTTCTATTCTCCTAATCAAGACGTTTCAGCATGTTATTCAGAAACGTAAAGAGGTCTAGGGAATATTCAATTTAATTTCTAAATTAAACTGTCATTCCCTGCCCCAACGGAAGATTATCAGATGTCCGTCAAGTCACTCTTCTGAAGAGAATTTTTTAAAATATTTGTTTAATTTGTCTAACATGGTAACAATAAGTTTTCACATTAAAAGAGAGCTACCCTCTCCAGCCAGTAAGAAGAGGGAAATCTGTAAGTTCTAGAAGAATGTGATATGTTTCAACATGCAACAGATGGAAAATGTTAATTTTTTTCAGTAAGGTATATTTTACAGCTTAATAGGGTGTTCTGTTTCATTGTCTGAAATATTGTTACCTGCCTCAAGACTCCTACTATCTGTAACAATGTAGTGTAGTAGTTAAAGTTGTCTGGGGAAGTCTAGATTCAAATTCCCATTCTTTCAGGAAACTTGTTGAGTGACTCCCTACGGTCCAAACTCATCCTTACATTTGGCACAAGTCAAATAAGATTATTTATGAGTCAACTGTGGTTCAGTCCTATACCTTCTGTATTTCTAAACTTGTCAGGAGTTAAGAGGTTCAAGCCAAGAGCCCTGTGAGGCAGCCTGCTTTCTTTCCCCACCCTCTGTAATAACATGCTTTATTAGTTTTAATTCCAAATCAAACTACAAACAGATCAAACCAAATCTTACAGGATTAATACATATTTATACAATATATCACACTCCATCTCTACAGTTCAATTGTATTTGTGTAGTCTTTTCATTACTGTTAGCCTATTATGTCTATAAGTCTACTTTGTTTAAGTCTGATCATCATTTTCTTTTCTCGCTATTTTGGGTCCTATCTTCCTAGACTATAATTAAATTCTTGTTTTGTATTTTAATTCAATCCACCTATAAAAGGGGATCCACCTTTGTTTCCAATCGTGTCTGGTTTTTTTCTTTTATTAATTCTGTTAGTGTATCCAATTCTGCAGTCTCCAAAATTTTGTCTATCAGTTCTTCTTTTGTTGGTATATCTGTGTCCTTCCAATGCCTAGTGTATACTATTCTTGCTACCGTAATTATATGAAGTATCAAATATCTAGTTTCCCTATGCATCCCTTCCGGTATAATATTTAGTAGAAGCATTTCAGGTTTAAAGAGTATAGTCTCGCCTAGTGCCCCTTGCGATAGTTCATGTATCATTTTCCAAGTCAAATAACAAGATTATTTTACGAGTCAACTGTGGTTCAATCCTATACCTTCGCATTTCTAAACTTGTCAGGAGTTACGGGGCTCAAGCCAAGCGCCCTGTGGGGCCGCCTGCTTTCTTGTGCTGCTTTCTGGAGTGGAAATCACTGCAGGGGCAAATACTTCCTTCTTCCAGTTAGCAGCATTGCTGGTGCAGAGGACTGGGATTGGTACCTGACCCACAAGGCTCTTGGCTTGAGCCATACAGCACCTGACGCTGTTATAAATAGAGAAGGCACAGGATTGGACCGAAAATGAATCATAATAATCAGACTGAAATCCTGTCACTTGATGTAGCAAATTTAGAACTGCTGTCATCCTCAGTGACACATCACAAGAGAGTCTAGTTTACAGGTGCAGCTGCTTCAAAATGATGATTGTTGTCACGAACAGCATCACCGTAATGCCTAAATAGCAGAGGGTTTTTAAAAAAATTAATTATGAGGAAGAAGCAGGTAACCTGAAAGCTAATGTGTTCTGGAAAACGTCTGATTACATACTGAATCCACGAGCTAACAACAAACTGAACGGGTTCCATTCTAATGAATCCTCTAGGATCCAGCGCTCTTCGCAGAAAACTGGATTATGGGAGCACATACACTCAGCACTAGGGCTGTGCACGGGTGGGTAGATTCGGTATTCCTGCTTCGGGTTTACCTGAAGTGGGAAACTGATTCGGAATACCCCCAAATCCGAAGAGGCAAGTTGCTTCGGATTTGGGGTTCGGAAATCACTTCGGTATGCTCAGTGAAGATTCAGAGCATACTGAAGCGAGGGGGGGGGGGAAACTCCCCACCACCACCACCCACCCTCCCTGTGGTAACCCCTCCACCCCCCCGGGAGACCCCTGCACCCCCACCCAACCCTGGGAAGATCCCTCCAACCCCCACCCACTTACCTGGATTATCAGCTGGGTGGCGGCGGCGGCAGCACAAGGCTGCGTGGACTGGAGCCAGCTGGCTCCTCTGCCGCTGCGCTGCTGCCCGAGCCTGCGGGGTGGTGGGGAAGGTCGGAGCCGCCGCCTCCGGCCCTTCCTGCCCCTCAAATGGCCGTGATGTGCCGGGGCGGCCATTTGAGGGGCAGGAAGGGCTTTCTCCGCCTCTTCCGGCCCTTCCTGCCCCTCAAATGGTCGCGGCGGCGCTGGCACGCTGCAGCCATTTGAGGGGCAGGAAGGGCCAGAGAAGGCAGCTCCAGCCTTCCCCACCACCCTGCAGACTCGGGTGGCAGCGCAACGGCGGCAGAGGAGCTGGCCTGGAGCCACCGCAAGGTAGGTGGTGGGGGAGGTGGGGGGTTAATGTTTAAACAAGCCCCGAAGCTTTCCGAAGCATTTCTGAATGCTTTGGGAAGCTTTGCTTCGGTATTCCGAAGCGGGGCCAGCATGCTGGCCCCGCTTCAGGGAATCCTGAAGCATCCCAAATCGGGTTGCTTCAGGTAACTTTGCCCGAAGCAAAACCCGAAGTGCACAGCCCTACTCAGCACTCAAAAAAGTTCTACACCACAGTACCCCAAGTCCTGCACCAAGAAGAAATAAATGCTGAAATATCAATATGTACTCATGATGGAAACAAAATGAGCACATATTTGCATAGTTGCACAGCCTTAAGGAGAAGGAAGGTGCTTTGCTTTTGTGGCATGCAGTGAACTTCCAGAACTGGTTGGAAAAACTCCACCAAAGTTTAGTTCAGTGAAATGCCAAAAAGAGCAAGAGGATGCAGGAACAATGAACGATGAGATGCCAAAAATCCAAGCAATATCTTTGATTAGGAACAAAACATCGCCAAACAGTGAAGAATGCTTTTGAGTTTCTCGGGACACTTCTTCACATGGGATCAATATCGCTTGAAAATGTAATTTTTGCGTTGTTTAACATGTCATGTAAATACTTGTGCTTTGCTTTAGCTCCGTTTTCAGATTGCTGCCCCCCCCTCCAGATTTCTGTAATCCAAACCTTATTGCTTTGTATATTGGCTGTCCCATGCTGTTGATTGTAGTGACTTAGAAAATATAATCCACCTTGAGTCTCAGTGAGAAAGGCAGACTATAAATAAATATTTATAATATATATAAAATATGTTTATTTTATTTTTGTTATTTTTAAAAACATTTCTATGCTGTCTTTCCACCCAAATAGGGGGAACACTATCAGTACCAGCCCCTTTTTTTAAACATAAAAGAAGTGCTGGGTGCAACTCTGGTAAGGATTGCAGAGCACTGTTAGTTCCTCTTCCAGTTAATGCCAGACCCATCCACATTTATGGCCCCATCGTATCTGGTTTGGTCATTATAAACAGGAAAAAAATTAATTTAAAATACGCACATATATGCAAATATGCGTTTACCACATTTGTACTAGCATCTCCCTTAATCGGTCTTTCTCCCATGTATAGAATCACAGAAAATTTACATAATTCGGGGCTTTGTTTATATTGCAAGGCTGTCAAATTCCCACTTCATCTGAAGTGGGAAGTGACTAAACCCACAGGCTCCTAAGCACATGGTCACCGTTAATCCTGGTGCCATATCAGACAATCATCAAAATTATCAGCATCTTATGATGTAGTCTTGGATGGTTTCCTGAAACCAACTCCGATATTTTACCAAATCTTGTTTCAAGATAATGTTACAACTTACTTGACTATTTGATAGATCTCTTCAGATCTTCCTTCACGCAATCTTAAAATCCAAGCGCCTGGGTTCGCTTTCAACTGAAAATACCCCTAAAAAGCAAAACAACAGTGTCATTTTGGAGGGGGGGGAGTAAGGGGGGGGGACATTGCTCCATCTGGACAGTAGATGGAACTGGTTTGGCAGATAGTGGTAGGTACACTTATATAAATAATAAAATAGCCAAAGTACAGCCAGCCAGCTCAACTCATGGAATGGAAATCCCCCCCTTCCCCACACTGCTGTAGCACACTGTTCCCTTAAAATGCTACCAGGATGTCAGAAACAACACTGAGTTCAATGTGAGGGTTCGCCAAAGGGGGGGTGGGGTGGGGATTGGTAAAATTCACCAACCCAATGAAACCATGCCTTGGTGTCTAACTCACATCATAAGAAAAAGCAAATATATTCATGAGTAAATATGATCTACCCTTCGACACTAAAGACTTCAAAGCTTGTATCCAAATCAAAGCAGCAAATCTTTTAAATGCCACACCAGCATATTCATGGGAAAGAGATTTTATCCCAGTGACTGGTCTTAGTTGTTCCTCTTCCCCTTGCTATACTTTGAATATTTTCCCTAAGACATAAAATTAATGTTGAATCAACTTTTGAAAACCCTGGCTCCATCTCAGAACTTTCAGCCAATACCTACCAGGTTAGCCATCACAATGGTATCAACTTTCACAGGGTTATTCCTGGTTCCCAGAGTGAACTGCAACCCATGAGGGGGCTGTCTGTTAGCCACATCAAAACAGTGTCCTTCAAGCAACAAATATTCTAATTCATACTCGGCTGCAACGACACCGTCTGCCTGTGAAAACACATCATTTTAGAGTCCCACTTACAAGAAGAAGAGACATTATAAAGGCAGTATAATGTTTAGGCTGTAAGTTACCAACGTGTAGCCTCATTGAAGGAGAAAGCATTCTGTTTCACGCTATTTAAATTTTACGTGTCTAATAAGGGGATGCGTGACTGGTGGTTGTCCTCTGTGAGAAAGGAAGGAGGCCTCCTCAACAGTCAGACCCCATTAGCATATACTTGGAGGTTGAGACTTTTTGTTCCAGTGTGCGTCATCTTACATTTACCAACACTGAACTTCATTTGCCACACTGTTGCGTGCTTGCCAAATTTGTGGAGATCCTCCTGAAGCTCTTCATAATTGGCTTCCGTTTTCATCATCCTGAATAGCTTGGCCACTACACCGTTCACCTCCCAGTTCCAGATCATTTATCAACAAATTAAGTAGCACCAGCCCCAGCACCGATCCTGGTGGGATCCCACTATTTACGTCCCTCCATTGAGAGAACTGTCCATTTATTCAAATTCTCTGCTTCTTGTCATTTAACCAATTGTTAAGTCATAACAGGATTATCCCATTATAGCTAGGCTTACTCAGGAGATTTTGATGAGATACCTAGTCAAAAAGGTATATAATGTCTACCAGTCACGGCTATCTACATGCTTGTTCACTTTCTCAAAGAACTCCAGAATGTTGGTAAGGCTGGTCTTCTCTTTGAAGAAGCCACACTGATTTTTCCTCAGCAGGCTTTGTTCCTCTGTGTGCCTAATTATTCTATCTTTAATTAGTTTCTACTAATTTGCCAGGGACAGACTAATTTGCCTGTAATTCTCTGGTTCCCTGCTGTACTCCTTAAAAAATTGGTGTAACATTTGCTACTCTCCAATGTTCCAGTATGGTGCTGGATTTTAGTGATGATACATATATGGGTTAGAGCCCCGTGGCGCAGAGTGGTAAGCTGCAGTACTGCAGTCCAAGCTCTGCTCATGACCTGAGTTTGATCCTGGCAGAATCCGGGTTCAGGTAGCCAGCTCAAGGCTGACTCAGCCTTCCATCCTTCCAAGGTAGGTAAAATGAGTACCCAGTTTCCTGGAGGTAAAGTGTAGATGACTGGGGAAGGCAATGGCAAACGATGCAATAAAAAGTCTGCCGAGAAAACGTTGTGATGCAACGTCCCCCCCATGGGTCAGTAATGACTTGATGCTTGCACAGGGGACTACCTTTACTTTTCACCTACATATATGGGTTAGCAGATCAACGATCTCACATTTCAGTTTCCTAAGAACCCTAAGGTGTATGCCATTAGGACCTGGAAACTTACTGGTTTTTAATTTCCCCACTAGGACTAGAACTTCATCTTTCATCACCTCAATTTGGTTCAGTTTGTCAGACTCCCTTCCTGAAAATAGTGGCTGTGTCCTGCCTAACACTTTCTACAGTGAACACAAGATGCAAAAAAAATTCATTGAGTTTCTCTGCCATCTTCCTTCAGCAATCTTTTTATTCCTTGGTCATTCCACCTGCTTCTCTGGCTGGTTCCCTGCTCTGCAAATATTTCAAAAAATGTTTATTGTTTGTCTTGATGCTTTTAGCAATTGATTCCACAGATTCTCTTTTTGCATGCCTAATTACTACCTTGGGCTTCTTTTGTCAGACCCCGTGGTCCCTTCTGTTCACTTCATTTGGGCAGACCATCCATTTAAAAGAAGCCTTTTTTGCTTTTGTGCCTTCCTTGCCTTGGATTGTTAACCATGCAGGCATTCTTTTAGACCTGGCAGTACTTTTCCTAACCAAGGCAATGCATTCAAAGTAGCCACAGAATTCAAAGTTGAAAGTAGTTACGTGGGTTTACTAGCTAGCTTTTAAAAATCGCAAGAGAACTGCAATTCCATTCTCTCATCATGACACATCTAATTTGGCCTTGAGAGTGTAGGGTAACTAACACCAAGAGAAAATGGAAGTATTTTTCTGGAGCTGCAGCACAGCCAACAGTCCAGACGCTTGGTGGAAGCCTTTCCCTTTCCCCAGAATTTTCAAAGGCACAGGAGAACTCCTCTGTAGATGGGGCAAGTTGCGAAAGACGTTAGCACTAAATTCTAGTGGTCATGAAAGCTGTTGAATATTGGTCAAAGTGTCTAAACTGTAGCCTTCATTTAAACACAAGAAGAAAAATAATTACACTTTGCAATAACTACAATGCTCTGGTGTATGGTAACTACATCCAATCTTCCGTTTTCATTCAAAATTCAATATATTTCTTTTCCTCTCCTACCCCCACAGCAGCTATATATGCAAATGTAGAACAATTCTATTACAGCAGCTCCCATTTAGAACTTATCTTCATCCATATATTTTGGATAAAGTTGATAATTAGCTTTAAAAATGCAAAAGCAAGGCTTTTTTTTTTTTGGTACCCAGAAAGAATTACAGCAGGGGACTTAACTACTTCCGACCTAGCTGATGTTAGTACGAAGTGAGAGCATATCCCAACATTACCTGAGATGGCCCACGAGACTCTAGGATATGCTCTCATTTTAGCTGGCCTCTGAACTAGGGGTGTGTACCAAAAAGAAGAAAAGAAATCTGGAAACTAGGATTCGGTATTCTGGAGTCCCAAAAAATTTGGAAACGTTGGAATACTAAAACAATTCTCCAATTTCATTCAGCTATATTAGAGAAATTCAGTTTAATTTGGTCATTATTCCCTATGGGAAAATCAATGTGGAGGCTATCCAGGGGGTTGGGGCAAACTTCACTAAATTCGCAGGGACCCTGCCCCTGACTGTCCTCTAAAGATCCCCGAGTTTCATAAAGGTTGAACCCAAGGGGCAACTCTATGGGCCCCCAAAGAAGGTGCCCCCAGCCACTGTCCATTATTCCCTATAGGGAAAACTATCTGGGGGCTATCCAGGGGGTTGGGGGATGGAATTTTTCAAGAAAACTCCACCAAATTTGCTGGGGACCTACTTCTGACTGTCTATAAAGATTCTTCAATTTCAGGAAGGCTGGACCCTGGGGGCCAATTCTATGGGCCCCCAAACAAGGTGCCTCCAGCCACTCCATTTGTTCCTATTATGGGGGGAAAGACAAAGCTGACTCCCACTGCAGAAACACACTGGGGCAAGGCCACCCATGGCCAAGGCAAGCTGAGCTAATCTCAGAGGAAACCCAACAGAACCAAACGGATGCACAGGAATGAAATTCCCCCAGAATCAAAATGAAGCAATGGCACCAACATCACATCAGAGAATCACACCATTCCACCCAAACCAAATTGAAGCAAGGGGCACTGTTGCAACTTAGTCCAACAGAACCAGCGTCATTCACAGTAGCCAGGCACTGGGTTCAGCCAGTGGGGGAACAACACAGAACAGAACCAAGCAGTACCCAGTCATAAGCACAAGGCATCCCCTTGCTTCACTTTGCTTCTGTTGGGCTAAGCTGCATTGTTTAGTAGTCCCAAATTTCCTGAGGTTGTTGGTGTAAAACTGCTAGAATTTTATAAAGGAGTTTTAAAATAAAAATATTTGCTACTTATAACACCATTTTTCTGGCTCCATGTGTAGTATGGATTCAAGTATCTTATTTTTCTTGTAAAAATTCAGCCATTTATGCTTATGTTGTTTTCCATTTTTGGTTCCTTGAAAGTTTTCTCTGTAGAAAAGTTAAAGACTTAAAAGAAAATAAGAGTACTGAAAAGTTTGCAAATTTGCTGAATTATACCCTGGAATTCCTAATCTCTTCAGGAACGAGTACTTGCCTCTTTTAAATGAATGTTATCAAGGTCATAAGAACTGTTCACTGCTTCAACAATCCAACTTTCTGGTGTGATCATGTTTAGAGTTAGAAGAGAGGATTCTGGCATTTCGAAAAAGTTTGCTCCAGGTGCAACAGGAAAGAAGTTATTTGTCCCAGAAATGAGTTCTGGCTCCAAAACAAAACGATAAAAACTGTGGACAACAATAAAGCAAAAAGGTGGGTGTTAGACAAGGAGCCACTGCAAAAATTCGTATTTAAAGATGTAAAATTTCTGGAAATTTTGAAAACATGGAGTGAACCACCATCCCCAGTTTTATTCCTGAAAAAAATGGGAATTTGGAGAAAAAATGAAATATTTGCAACACTCATTTTCCTATCAATCCTAAATTTTATTCCTTTAACAACATAAAATGCATAATTTCTAACTTAGCAAGCATATAAAGTTGTATTAGCTAACACATTTGTAACCCTTGTGTTACTTTAAGTGTTGCAAAATTTCTAGCAGAAGTTTATAAAATTAAATCCAAGCATATAGCTGCACCTGATTGCTGAATGTTTACTAATTTTAATATTAACAGCTATTAATTGCTTGTTTATGCTTATGCTTCCGCCTATCCCTGTCTCTGATTGTAGACTATTATTATTTCTAATGCCAATAAAGGTAATTGATTGATTGATTGATTGATTGATTAACTGAGCTAATGCCAATAAAGGTAATTGATTGATTGATTAACTGAGCTAACACATTTGTGAAATGTAAAAGTATATATGCCTTCCTTTTCTATAAACAAAATTACAAATATACCCTACATTTATAGCAAGGGAAAGAGCGGCAAACTGCTGCACCCTATGCTGCCTCTGTACATGTATCTTTTGCCTCCTGAGAGGTAGGGGGAAAAGATGAAAACAGAAAACAAACATTGTAGTAAACAAAAAAGTTTAGTATTTGTACAAGAACAGTCTTATATTGCTATAATAGGAATAGCAGTATATTTAGGACTGCCATCCCTCTGCTGGTGGTAGGGGATCCCCTGGCCCCTGGCTGCTGGCCCCTCACAATCTTCTGGCAAGCGGGGAGGGAAGCATGTGTACAAAGCGTGCATATGCTTCCTTGTCACGTTGGAACACAACATGGAAGCTACAGGTCATGCTGAGGGACAACTCACTACAAATCACTCCCAAAACACTAAATTCAGGAGCAATTTTTAGTGAACTGTCCCCTAGCACAACCCATAGCTTCCATGTCACGTTGGAAAATGACACCAGTTTCTGTCCCCCTACCCCTCAGTTTGGCCTTGGGGGCACTGCCGGCGCCAGGGTTTCTGGTGCCTGCGGCCACCCTCCCATGCGCATGCCCACGCACACCTCCAGACTGCATGATGATGTCATCACATGATGACGTCATCACACAGCAAAGCTGGGCCCATTGGCCAGAGGGTGGCTGGGGCGGCATGAAGAGGCTGCCCGCGCTCCGCATACCGCCTCCCCACCTGCTGTGCCTGGCCCGCGGCTGCTGCACCCGACCAGGGGCATGTGGCGGCAGCAGCGCTGGCCGGCTGCAGCAGCAGCTACGGGCCAGGCAGGCCAGTTCCATGGCACGCGCCTCTGGCACCCCCTCCGGCCCCATGGCACCTGCCTCACCACCTCAATGGTGGCGCCAGCCCTGCTTGGGGGACCTGGCAGCACCCCTAAGAATACTTTAATATCAAGTTAAACTTTATCACACTGAAACAATGAACTATTGAATAGTGTATTATCACACACACTGTAACAAATTAATTGTTTAAATTAGTCACATACAAGCAATAAATATATCCTTGAAAATATTACATCCCTATATTACTTCCCTAAAGGTCTTCTGGATGGGTCTGAAGACCTGCCCTTTGTGGTAGAACATTAAGAAACAGCGAGACAGAGGGAGGGACTCTATTAGGAAACTGGTGCTGATTGATTTTTCCTGTATTTTAACTGATTTTTAGTGTATTTTTTAATTGACATTTATTGTATATTACTATGTTGTAAACTGATTTGGGAGATTTTTAGTTGAAAGGTGGTCTATTAATAAACTACTGAAACCCACAAATAAATGCAGTATATAAATGAATTATCATTTCACAATGCTGCAGATAGTCTAACATAAAATTCTTCATGTAGTACATTTTGACAGGGTTGCCAACTTCCAGGTTGGGAAATTCCTAGCGATTTTTGGCATGGAGCCTTGAGATGGCAGGATTTGGGGAGTGGAGGGAGCTCTATGGGATATAATACCATAGAGTATACCATGCAAAGCAGCTTTTTTCCCCCCAGGGAACGGATCTCCATCACCTGGAGATCCGTTGTAAATCCAGGAGATCTCCAGGCACCTGAAGGCTGACAATCCTAATTTTAAGACCTGTCCTGAAACCTTGAAAAGCCCTTCAATCATTCCAAAAGAGAAAATATTCCACAGAAGTTTTTTTGTCACTGTTTTGCAAAATTCCAGTTTTTCCATTGGAAAAGTAAGTCCTTGAAAGAAACTGGAAAAAAAACCTCAACTCAGGTTTAAAGAACATTTTCCTAGGCCTTTATATTTTTATTTGCATTGCTTTCAAAGAGCCAACCACTTAATTGCTTTAAATCTATTTCATATACTCATTGATAGTTAGCATATAAAATGATGCTATTTGTGAACTCATCTGTCCTTAATTTACAAAATCTTTCCGTTCCTCTATTTATTTTTAATTTCTGAAGGCTTTATGAAAGTTCTCACTCAGTTCTGAATCATATGCAACAATTACTAGTCCAGTCCTCAACCAAATATTCTGTTAATGGACAACATATGCTTTGAAAATGTAGCAATCATTACTGCATCCCTAAAAATAGAACATTTCAGGGCACGGTATTTGCAAGTAAGATGCGGCTGTCCTATTATATGGGCAAGTCCAGTACCCTGTCACAAACATGAAGCATATAATGATTAATTTCCTGCCCAAAATCCATTTTATGCCTGGAAGAAAGCAAAATACAAGTCACAGAAATTCGTAATATTGTAACAAATGATCTAATTAGTTTGGTAAAAGGAACAGGTTTCCTGGCTGTTGGTTACAAACTAAAAAGCAAATACAGCAAAATGATAAATAAATGGTAATACTATTAGCTGCGATAAGCGATTCTAATTATGAGCTTTCTTTCTCGAAGCGTATAATTTGCTTAAAGGACAATTTTGCTGCATTAATACTCCACTAAAGCTACATATTCACACCAAAGGATGGAGCTCCTGCATTTACGCTGTACATCTTTTTAATCTATTGTAAATAATGTGTACATTTTTAGGGTTCAGAGAAGAGACAACAGAGCGTTGATGGCTGGAGCCCATGACAAGAATGGGAAATAAAAGGCTGAAGAATGATGCTTGCAACCTATGCAAAGTATGGTGAGAAGGAACCTCAGGCTACTGAGAGGAATGTTCACTGCCAGATTTTGGAGTGGGCTAGGGAAGTGACCACCCTACAAGCAATGATAGCGGAATAAACTACTACTTCTAGATGCACAACATATTACATCACAGATTTCAACAATAATTCAAGATAGGTAACCGTGTTAGTCTGTCTGGAGCAGTGAAAAAGAGCAAGAGTCCAGTAGCACCTCTAAGACTACCAAGATTAGTGGTAGGGTATGAGCTTTCGTGAGCCA
This sequence comes from Eublepharis macularius, assembly GCF_028583425.1. NCBI lineage: Eukaryota > Metazoa > Chordata > Lepidosauria > Squamata > Eublepharidae > Eublepharis > Eublepharis macularius. The sequence goes on along the minus strand of NC_072792.1, from coordinate 25,132,500 downwards.
CAGCTCACTTCTTCAGATACCCAGCTTACTTCTTCAGGTATCTGAAGAAGTGAGCTGTGGCTCATGAAAGCTCATACCCTATCACTAATTTTGGTAGTCTTATTGGTGCTACTGGACTCTTGCTCTTTTCCACTTCAACAACAATTCCTTGCTTCCTACTTACCTATTCAAAGGGGCTTCTGACAGCTTGAGCCTACAGTTCATGAAAAGCTTCACCCTCATGTTGACAACCTGACCAAGAACCTAAAAGAAACATTTCCCACATTTAAAAAGTGATTTCTGTGGACTTCTGCAGTTCTAGACACACAAACTTTCTTCCTGAAAGAAACTCTTTTATTCTTTGGGTAAAAAGAATTACTCCAAAGACTGACTCGTATATTTAAGCAGCTTACAAACATTTATATTTAATGGTTCACAAATATTTACAGTTATCTGCCCCCCCCCCCGCTTTTATGAAAACGATAGTTCATCAGCATATATGGAATCTCAAGCTTAAGAAAAACTTAAGCGTTAACAGGCAGAAATAATGCTGTTTCTTCCTGTTCTGCCCACCTTCTCAGAAGTATGACTATTCAAACCATCCAACAATGAGAAGTTGAATAAAGCTCTTAATTTTGGGAGGTCAAAGTTCTTCCAGCTGCTGAAGGGAAGGGTGAATTTTTACTTGCTATGATAAAGTGTCATTTTTAGCAGCTGCAAGAACTTCCCACTTGTGTTGTGGTTAACAGGAACCTTTGGAGATCAACAGTAGGCTGGTTAAACCAAGGTACAAACCAGCTAGTGAGGTCAGAGGGCAACACCCAGGAGAGGGGAAAGATCAGGCTTTGAGGAACTGTAAACATATCTGAGGAAAATTTGCTGTGAAGAAGGAAGAACAAAGATGAGACAACCTTCCCCCAACCTATCACCAAGGATTGTTATTGAGATTAGATGATCCAGTAGACTTGTCCCCTCTCCCATTTCTGAGGTCAACTTCCCAGCTCTGGGAGGGGGAAGCACTCAGGAAAATTATGTACAAATTATTTACATTTGTTAGACACCATGAAATGTCAGAAACCGGCTGGTCAAAATTTGGCTAACATCAGCCTGTGGGGCCATGTGGTGCAGTTAATGGAAAGAAGGGTTGGGGGGCACCTAAAAACAGTAGCTTTCTAATCAGGCAATAATTTGAAAGAAATTCTCTCCTAAATAATATTTAAATTATTATATTTCACATGCCACATTTGATGCCTTCCCTCAAGGTCGGGTGTTTCCACTTGCCAGCCCCACCCGTGCCTGCTCAGTGCTAGAGAAGGGACGGCAACTCCACCTTGTACTTGAGGAGGCAAAGCATTTTTTCTCTCAGTTGCCACCTGTAATAGAAATGCTAGCTACTGTTTTGTTTTATTCATGACTGGTTAATTAAGAGTTGTATTTTATAGGATGTTTATGCTTATATATTTGTTAACTGCCTCAGTGTTCCTGTTAAATGTTGTAACCCGCCTTAAGGGCAGTCTATAAATAACAACAACAGCAACATTCGATTTATATACCACCCTTCAGGACAACTTAACGCCCACTCATGTCATTAGGCTCACTCATGTCAGTATGTCATTATTATCCCCACAACAATAATCACCCTGTGAGGTGGGTGGGGCTGAGAGAGTTCCTAGAAGCTGTGACTGACCCAAGGTCACCCAGCTGGCTACAAGCAGAGGAGTGGGGAATCAAACCTGGCTCTCTAGATTACAGTCCCGTGCTCTTAACCACTACACAAAACTGCCTCTCTGATTGATTGAATAAATGAATGAATGAATGAAGCATCTTAAGGACATACTCTGTGAGGTAGATTACCTCAAAGAGAGCTAAGGTTTGTGGCTAAGCAGGGAATGGAATCTGGATCTTCCAAAACATCACACACACAGCTCACACCATGAAAACACTGATAAAACACCTTTTAACTGCACAGACTTGCTGTTAAAACTGAAAGATAATCACGCAGTTGTATTTGCATACAAGAAATCAGCGCAAACTTACAATCAGTAAGTGTGACAGCTTCTGTGCTTCTCGCGTCAGTGGATCTACAATACCAACAACATCCAGGAAGGGTTCATTTTGCTGTGGATCTACCTTCAGTACACTGCAGAAAGAAAGAAAAAAACAAGACATTATATGTGACATGAAAAAGGTATAATTTGAAGGGACAATAGGTACAGGAACTATTACATAAGATAAACTTCGTGTATCTTAAGCGGTTTCAGAGTACGTATCCTAGGTCAACACTCGTACTTGCATCATTTGGAGTGTCATCATAATCGCTCATAGCTGACTGGATAAAGTGTGGTTGGACAGTATTGCGTCCACATGTTGGTTTACGTCTGTTTATCATGAAGTACAGAGAAAATTTTTCTTATGAACGGATAGGCTGCAACCAACAACAGAATCAGAATATAAAATGATGGGTATGCAGAATAATTTCATAGAGTCTAAAAACGGGGACTTAGTTTCAGTTAGTGGCAGATAAAATTTACAACTGCTGCTCTAGCTATATCATTTTATCAATTTCTACTGCAATGGTTCAATCTGAGGGAGGGCTTACTGATTTATTAGAATGTTACCATCTTCATTAAATAAAGTGAGAATGAAGAAAATTTATTTTCAATTACGAAGAATGTAGCCAATGAAGTCCTTCGAAAATCTGTAAAGGTCTATTTCTAAGTATTATACTAAAAGAATAACTTAATGTTTGTCTGTATTTTAACTGCATTTCTAAGCTCTCTTGTGACAGCACATTTTAGCATTTTTATTTTTAAAAATATACAGGAAAACATTGTGTTGGAAGTGGTATAAAAGCTGCATCACGTTTGATGGGCAAAGTCAGGTACTTAATCTTTCCCACTTGAGGTGGCAGTAAATCACTTCAGATGGAGTGTATTGCTCATTACCTTCTAAGTATTCACAATGTATTTAACTGCAAATCAAGTGCTACAAGAAGTTTCTTGAAGTTTTGAAAGATCTTATATGTCACTTGGAGGTACTAAGGTATCATAGAACCACAAATGCATTATGATTTAAAAAACGACAGTTACTTAACCTCAGCTGCTCTTTGAAAAATTCAACGTCTTGGCGGACCTCCGTTTTCGGCAAGGATGAAAGGAGCGCATCCACTTTCATTACTAAATGACTGCCACTAAAGTGGGGGGAAAGTTATTTCAGAGAAAACTTTTTTTCCATTATTCATGTTTCACTCTGCCTCTTAATTACAGGCAAATTCCTCAGTAGTGAACATTGCCCTCCTTCCCAATATAATTCTTCAAATAAAATAGGACCACAATATTTTCAAGGGATTTTGTCAGCCCAAATTTGAGCAGGGCTGTAAGCTCCATTGTTAATGTACTTTAAAAGATCAATAATCTGAACATTAACAGTTAGTTTGGGAGACATGGGCCGATTCCGCAGGGCTTACCTGAAGCCGGGATGTTGCAAAACATGCCAGAAAAAATTCGGAAGATCGTGTTTTCTCGGCGTGAGAAAACACAATCTTCCGCACTTTTTCCGGCATGTTCCGCAACGTCCCGGCTTCAGGTAAGCCGTGTGGAATCGGCCCTTGTTTTAAAATGTGTATTGCCATTAGGTTGATTTATCTTCCAGTGTTCTATCTTGACACTTGTCAATTACATCAGATGAAGCCATCAAAAAATTATTTGGAGCCTGAAGAAAAATCTGCTTTAATCACCAGTTTTTGCTTTGGAAATTGAACATAACAGATTTTATAACGCAGATAACTCACTAACTGAGGAAACAAAATTGAGTTCCTCTTCTGTTATCAACTCCAGGGGCAGACAGAGGATCTCTTGCCCATGAACTGCACAACCACTAGCAATCTAAGATTTTCATTTTCTTACTTCAGACCCACCCTAATTATACAGGCATGAGGGGTATAACAGTGCCATTTTTACCAGAGTTACACTATTCTAAGCCCATTGAATTCAAGGTACTTACAAGGGTATAACTCTGCTTAGTATGCAACTGCAAGAAATTTAATCACTTATTAGCCTTTAAATATTCTGTTGTAGACATCAATGGGCAATGTTCTCAACCACTGAGTCTTGACCTGCTTTAAATCAGTGTCAAAGACTAAGAAGACACAATACGTTACATTTATTTCTTTTATTATCCCAGTACATCAATGTTAGCAGCCTATAGAATGTATTTGTTTCCCTCCTTTTAAGAAGCTTCCTATTTAGGGATATACATCAAGCCCATTCTGGAAATTGTTAAAGAAAAAATTGTAAAGTCTATTCTCTTCTACCTCATTTTGAGAATCAGCAACCTCCAGTTTAAGATCTGGCTCTTCTATTTTTAATTTGTTGGTTTTGTTATGGTGTTGTAACCCTGAGATTTATTATTTTATGACAGAAATTCAATAAATTTGTAACTTATGATTTCAACCAAGGATATAAATTGTACACTGTGGAAAAAAGCACTTTTGGTTTGAGGTATTTTCTCCTTTCATGCGAGTATCAGGTTCATCACCATAAAGATACATCGCTCTTAAAATATTAACCTTCCTAATACAGATAGATGTATCAAGTTTTCCATTTCAAGAGGTTCATGTTTAAACGATGGACTTTAAAATTCAAAAGCAAGGGTCACATTGATGCGAATATGAAGGAATGAATTTCCAAAGTTGTATTGCTCTGGGCTAGTGAATGAGCTATGGCTAGGTTCAGCAAAACTGTACAAAAATTATTTTAACATATAAACCATAGAAATGTTACCGTTTACTGCCAAGACCCATTTCCTTGACAAGGGTTTTAATCTTCATTGCCGCAGAGCTTAGCGTCACCTTCTCCAGCAAGTCAAAATCTTTTGTGTGGAATTCATTTTCAAGTAAAGGGCCAATTACCTTTGCAAACAGAAAATCAAGATGCTGACAGTTTTGGCATTAAATAAAGCTCTACATCTTGCTTTTAAAAAGAATAGTACTTCACTGTGCCCTTAAAGGCAAAAATGATTACATGGAGAGGAGAGGTGATGGAACCCTGAACGACTTAAACGTCCTGAGCAACAAATAATACTGCACTTTTAATGGAAAGGTCTGAAAAAATAGTTTCCAACCATCTCCTCTAGGGCTTGTTACAAACCCACACACATACCCTAAACACCAGCCTCCCAAAAAGCCATTCATGGAGGTTGCTCAGTTTGTACCACACGTGAAAGTTGAGTCTAAAGTCAATTAAATTTTAACATCATGCAATTTCTAAGTAACAAGAATCAGAAAGAACCATGTCTTAGGAAGGTGGCATCCTGAAATTTCTATTAAGAACCGTTCTCCATCCTACTTCAACAATTTACCTGTATTAATGAACCGCTATTCTATTCATTGCCATCAGATTTGGTATGGCTATTTTTAAAAACCTGTCTAAGCTCAAGTGAAACCATAGGTTTTCTGTAGTGTGAAATCTTGTTCTCCCTGCATTCTGAAAGGCATTCTCAGTTTTGTAGGGTTGCACCTCCCTGTAGATCAGGAACCAAAGCCAAACTCCTTCAGTAGAACCTCAGCTGGAAAGCTCTACCAGTCTAGCCTGGAAAGGGTGAGGGGGGAAATGCCAAAATGTGCAGAAAAGTGCAGAAGATTTAACTGGACCAGAACTGCCAAGTAGAAAGATGACAGAAAGAAAGGAGGTTATCCATGTCGGTGCATAAAAAGCTCTCCTACATACACTGACACCTCAAGATAAACAAGTTGCATGAAAATTCAGGGATGGAGTGTGAAGCCCTCTGGAACCCATTGGAGGGCATCTAGGAAATTGTAACAGAGTCCTTCTATAAACTGTAATTTGTCAATTTTTATTTGGAACGTTCTGCCTCCCCCCACAAGAAAAAAAAAAGCCATTCCAAAGAATCTTGTGTTAATATTCACTTCACTAACCAATGGATTTGTTGTTCCTGTTGCTGTCATTCTTTCAACATCCCAGCAGTGGCAGCTGCTGGGGGAAGCAAGTGCTGGTTCTTTGCATGCATAATACATGCAGCTTCAGTACACATATGCATTTTCCTGTGCTTATGCTTGTTTTCGGACACACTTTTTCTGTAGTGAATAATTACAACCACCCCCACTGCAATTCAAGCTAGAAACGCAGGCAATGAGAACAGAAATATCTTAGAAAGACTGAATGAAAAAGGTTCCAGAGAAAACAGTGCCTAAGGACAGACCTACTACTGTTAATATTATGCACAATTACATTATTAGAAAGGTAGTTTGAATAGCATGCCCAAGACAGCAAGGACATTAAATCAATAACTGAAGGTGTTTGTTGTAACCGTGTTACCTCCACATGAAGCTCAGCAAAGAGAAACAATACCACAGATGTTAGAAGCTGGCTCCATTTTGGAACCGTGAGTGACCCTCCCCAGCACCCATGGCTTAGAGAAGTAGTCTTCACATTTCCAATCTCAACCACATTTCCAATGTTAGACAACAGCATGGGACTCACTGAGCCACAAGCCTATAACGGCAAGCCGCATAGCCAACTCCAACCTTTTATTTTCTCTGTACAACTTTTCAGCCACTTGTGTTTCAGATACCCTCTTCTAAGCCAAAAGGCAACTGAGTGGTTAAAACTGTGTGGTAGCTGACCAGTGATAAGCATTTCCAATTCTGTCCCACAGAAATACAAGAACTCACACCAATCCACCTTAGAGGAAAACCACTATCAGTGATAGTACCTAGGCATGAACTGTAGGCTCTCCTGAGGCCTATGTGCTTTGTAGTTCCCCTCTCAAAAGTAAAATCACCTAAGATTTATCTCATAACTTTATAGTTTCTTAATAGTAAATGTTACCTTTTAAAATACAGACATTATTTACATTATTTATTTGATAGTTTTCCACAAAGGATTTTAGCGATTTCTTAAACCAGGGATCCTGGACCCGGATCCTAGTTCCCCAGGCATATCTTCCTATATCAGTTTCCACAGCTCAACTTTCATATTGTACACTCCTAGAATCTAGCAAAGCAAGTTCTTCTGCTAAAATACTATGAAAATGATGGAGTTGGTAACCAAGATGTGATGCAAATATTAAGGCTCAAACCCTCTGAAAAATACAAACTCTTCCCACTTCACAGCATTAACTTTCATGACATTCAGCCTGAGTGGCAGGAGGATATATATAACTGAAACAGGCGGGAGGTTACATATAACTCAGATTAAATAAATAAAATGACAACTGCATTAGAAGTCAAATATACCCCTGGAGCATCCAGTAGAGAAACCCTGAACTGCTTTATAGTCCCCAACTAGTCGACTTATAAATACTGATCAAGGATGAAAAGCTTGTTCAATAAACAACAAACTGACTTTCCTCAGGCATAATTAAACAAAGTCCTCTCCACATTAACGCCTATTAGCATATAAGGGTGGTTCTTCTATTATCAACCAAAAGCAGAATTAGAAAAATAGCCTGATGAGGTACTTAGCATAGCACCATATTCCTCATAATAATTCCACAGTACCAATCACCACAGGATTGACCCTAAATATGTATTCAGCGCCAATCCCACTCCGTTCAAAATACTTGAATTGCTAAAAGTGTGTTTAGAAATGCAGCCTACTGGCTATCTCATTAACCTTTGCTGTATTCAGTCCACCAACAGCCCTTTTTGTCTTCCCCATTGTTCATGTCTAGCGAAGTGCCTCCTTCTCCAGCCCCCCCCCCTTCTACCCATCGCCACGGTCTGGCTTGGGAAAGAGTAAGATACAAATGTGGAGTGAAGACAATAACTAGCCCAGTCAAGATTGTCTCACTGCTAAATGAGAGGGCAAAGGTCACCTTCCCACCTGTCTGATCACACTTCATCCCCTTCTTCCTCTTTCTTCCTGCTTCCACCTTTGTTGTTGCAGTTGCTCTGATGAAGATAGGGAAAGGTTTTAATTCTGTTTAATTAATTATTTCTTTTCCTCACGGCAACCTAGACGTCCTTGAAGGACAATAAATTCTGGTGGAGATTTAATTACTACTTCTGTGTTTGCAGTCAAAAAGATTGCTCATTAATTTCCTCTTGTATTTATTCAGATCATAATTGCACAGTTGCAATCACGAGAAAGAAATGAATTAATCTCTGGCAGCAAGGACAAAAGCGTAATTAAAGCCACTCCCCTCAACAACTGATTAAGGATACTTTCAGGTATGTTGGGACCAGGGAGAGTGTACATGGACTGGTAGACAGCAGCGGTTAGAGTGCTGGATGAGGTCCTGGAAGACACTCTGGCCTGATGTTTGCTGGGTGAACTTGGGACAGTCATTCCTTACCGGTCTACCTCACAGGATTGCTGACAGGACAAAATGGGAAAGGGAGAACTGTTCCAAGATACTCAGACACAGGGCTTTTTTTCAGCTGGAACGCGGTGGAACGGACTTCCGGCACCTCTTGAAAATGGTCACATGGCTGGTGGCCACGCCCCCTGATCTCCAGACAGAGGGGAGTGCGGCGCGGAGGGCGATCTAAACTCCCCTCTGTCTGGAGATCAAGGGGCGGGGCCACTGGCCATGTGACCATTTTCACCAAGGGCTATTTAAACTTTAAAAAACTCCCTTGTTCCAGCTGATCCAAAATGATGTCATTGTGCAGTCCTGAGTTTCACCACTCAGTTCCACCACCTCTTTTCCCAGAAAAAAAAAGCCCTGCTCAGACATATAACTGATAAAAATGCACCAGACAGAATGATGAACAGAAAGCAGTAGAGATGAGAAACAGAAGAAAATTTAAAGGGACAGTAGTCCTTAATGTCCCCAGAAGCCCTGTACCAGTTCACTCTTATAACAATTCCATTGTTTAATGTTACAAAAAAAACCCAGGCCTAATTAAAGATGAGAGCAGGGGAATCTCACCAAATTACGTCTATCCCATATTAAGTGGCTAGAATGGAACCACCCCTATATGGCGTTCTAGATTCTGCTGAAAAATTCAAGATAAACACAAATCAAGTGGGTTCCTTTGGAATGGCTTCAGTTCCCTTTGGGTTAGATGCACTGAACATTCTCTTTCCTTCCTCTTTAAGGCCCCAGCAGATTCCATTAGCTGGAAACAGACAATCCTGACTTAGAACTGTTAGGTACAACTCTTTATCTGACATCGAGTTCAGTTTACTAGAAACAGAAGTTATAGAACTGGCTGGGGGAAAACATTAAGGGTCTGCAAACCAGTTTATCCAACCAAGAGCTTGCTTCTCTGTTCAAAGGAAGAAGATAATTTGGGACTGAAGGACAGAACCCCTGCCTCTTGGAGGAGTTAATGCAAGAGTGTGGCATCTTGATCCAAGAATTATGCCATTCTGAAGCACTGAGAATGCCTTCCAGGAGCCAGAGAAAAACAAATTTTGGCATGCATTCCCTTGTTTCTTCAATATCCAGCAATCTACAACCCACACAATAGCTTTTTTGGAATCAGCTACAATGACACAAAAGTGTGTGCAAGTCAGAACTCTTCCTCAAGCTAGATGTTAAAATATATTTAAAAAATAAACAAAAAAGAGGTGGGGGAGGAGAGAAAAAGATATTCCAGGCCATAATTTTAAAGGCCTTCTCTCAGGGCATCTCTGTGCTGAATGCTGGGCTCTTCTGGTCAAAAGTGGGGGTGGGAGAGAATTGATATTTCTCCATTAGAACTACATAAGCCAGCTGTCTTCCTTTAATCTTTTCAATAAATTATGCATCAGAATTGTGAATAAGTTCAAAGAGAAAAAAAAACAGCAATACAGTGAGGAGCTGAACATTTTTAAAACTTACCCTTCCATTACTAACGACGGCCATTTGCCCAGGAAGCAGTTTGAGAACCTCCTGACAAAACATCCGGTGAGCACGAATGATATTTACGCCCAGCGTGTTGTATTTCTTCTCAAAACTGTCATCATCCATGCCCTAGAAAGAAAGAATAAAGATGTCATTCCAGAACAGATAAATTAAACAAAATTAATAAGCAAAACATATTTAAAACCTCATTGTACAATCCAGTTCTGCAGCAGACATTGTCCTTCTTAGCACTGAATTCAGAGGGTTTTTAAAAAACTCATAGTGCAATAATACAGCATGCACCTACTAAGGAGAAGCCCTATTTAAGCTACATGGACACAGGCAACACTCTGGCATATCCAGGAAAATGCTGCTGTAGGAAAAAGCCTCTTTGTGACATTCAAAGGAAACAGGAAGAGACAAGTTTAACTACTTGAGCTACCTCAGTCCCACATCGATCTCTGCTTCCGTATCTCATCTGAAGTTTCTGCATGTTTGTATGTGTAAATGCACACGTGTTATGCACAAGTCTCCAACACATACACACACACACCCCATACCATGCTGGAAATATGGGAGAGGGGGAGAGAATAGGTGCAAGTCCTCGATACTTTCTAGCAATGCTTTGTCCTAATACTCCTCCTAGGGAGGGGACAGACTCCCTCACATTAAAAAAAATTGTATTTTCATGTGAAGGATTCAGCCAGTTTGCCCAGTTCTAGTCTTGTTCATTGCCTTGCCCTCGCCCCCGCTGCCCCCCTTTTCATGCTGGGCTTGCAACTTGGCTTTAGAACCATGGTTGCCTGTGAAATCTTGCCATAATTTACTCTCCACAGTAAAAGACCCTGAAGTGAGGAACCAGATTAACGGTGAAAGCTGAAGCAAGTTACTTTGGTCTAAACCTGTTGAATACAACTGTACAAATGTCACAGTTAACAGACAGGCTACTGGGGCCAGCATCTCAAAGGAATGCTCAGTTATATCCAGGGCTTTTTTCTGGGAAAAGAGGTGGTGGAACTCAGTGGGTTGCCCTCAGAGAAAATGGTCACATGGCTGGTGGCCCCGCCCCCTGATCTCCAGACAGAGGGGAGTTGAGATTGCCCTCCGTGCCGCTCTGCGGCGCGGAGGGCAATCTCAACTCCCCTCTGTCTGGAGATCAGGGGGCGGGGCCACCAGCCATGTGACCATTTTCAAGAAGTTCTGGAACTCCATTCCACTGCATTCCCGCTGAAAAAAAGCCTGCTCAGTTATATCATAAAGCATCCAGAAATATTTTTAAAAGAGTAGTGTAGTTTTGTATGATGTCAGCAAATGTGCAACTACATTTACTCACCGGCACAAAAAACTTCTTGATTTTTGTTCCTCTTGCAAGGGACTTTGCTGTCTCCTCTTTAACAATCCTATCAAGAAAGCTTCTCAAACTAGCGTTTTCCTGTGTTAGAAGAGCTGCCATGATTGCCCTCGCAACAATCGTGTTTTCTTCAGTTATTTTTGACGCAGGATTATTCACAATCCCGAACTGTACGTGGCTACTTGTTTTCTGTAAGATAAATATGACTTGTCACCTCTTGCTCATTGTGATTTCCCTTTTGTGGCCAAAACATCAACCCTCCCTCTTCCTTTGGAATAAAATGCTTTCTAAGTGCTGTTCTCTATTAAAACTATTATTTATTTGGGAAGATGCCTCAGTCCACTCCCTGCTAATAGCAAAGCACACGAAGACCTCTGCACTTGTGAGACGGGGAAGAGCATGGAGCTGAAAGATGCGGCACAGACAGGTCAAAGGAAAGCCTACGAGGCTATGAAATTTCGACTCTAAATGTGTGTCAACAAGAAGCTGCTAACAATGACATATAACAAAGAGCTGTTGTGGCAAACAAATCTCTCCGCTTGGTCTTATTTCTTTGGGCTGCATTCCACTTGCAGCCCAAGTTTTAATCTATTGGCCCAGTTCTAGCTGGCAAGACTCCTTTAACTGCTTATCATGAACAGGGTATCATTATTAAGTTCAAGAATTATTCCATAATTAGACATTTCACAGGTTTTACTTGCTTTTGTTCCCTTTTATTTCTGGGAACAGGGCAGGTACTTGTTTAGCTGGTGTCGTCTTCAGGTGAGAGAAGCTAGCTACCATATACACATTTGCCGTTATTGTTCTTCTCAGATTTGCTGAGAACACTTAGTAACATTCACTTTGCAAGTGGACATAGGAATTGCAATGAACTGACCAGGTGTTTCAATGCATTAGAAAGCAATTGCCTTCCATCTGGCTTGTCAAAATCAGCCACAATCCATATGGTAACTGCATAAATTATATCTTCATCTGAAAAGCAACACATAAATCATGTCAAAAGTTTTTTTACTGAGCAACAGATAAGGTAGCTGAGTCCAGTAGGGAAGTGAAACAGTAATCCGGAAACATGGATTACTGTATACAAAGCCATTTTTAAAAAAATCCTACTGAACATACACTTCTAAGTACAGAAGTATGTATCTCTGGAGTTGCATCTCAGGCCCCGTGTTCTGATGGCCTTCAAATATTTAAGCCCTTTGGGGATGCTATTCACTGGTACTTGCAAAGCTAAGATGGGATAGGTGATGGATTCTCTAAACTGACTGGTCTAATAATTCTACATTTGAAATAGTGCAGTGAAAGAGACCATTTGGTTGCCTTGAAGATCAAATCTATATAAGCCTTCTGAGCAGGCCCGCTGAATCAATAAAAATTGGTTAATTCCTTTTTATATTCCTGGAGTAGTTTTCAAGTTTGGAAAGTGGGACTGCAAACAGTGGTTTGCGTTAACTGCGCTAATTGTGGTTAAGGCAAATTCCCACTTGCGTAGTACCAAGCACGTCCTGCGACTGTTTCCTTTATATGTGCTTGCAGGGAGGAGAGTTTTACTGTACATTTAGAATTTTAGCCAGGATTAAGGCAATAGGAGTTAATGGTAGTTATGGTTAAGTCTTACATCGACACTAGATGGTATTATAAGAATTCAGGTATAATCATCTGTATTTTAGCAATTTAATAAAACAAACATACCTTTCCTTGTGATATAGTTCATATTTTCTGAAACAACAACAGTCTTATCTTGAGAATCCAGAAAAGAAAAAGTTGAGTAATCCTCCAGATCAACAGGAACTGTAAAAATTAAATGAGACATAAAAAATCCAACAAAACGATAACGAAAACCAGAGGAAGAGCAAGGAAGGCAGAACTTGTTTTACCTGGTGACGATATAAAGTTCAGATATCTTTTTTCAGTACTAAGAATTTTCTCATTTATATGTGAAACAATGTCTTGCTGATCAATGATGAAGTCTACTGCATCCGTATGGTCATTCAGCAAACCCTGAAAGGATAACAACAGAACCCTTGCTTTGAAATCTGCAGCACTTGACAGCTTCGGATCAGAAAAGAGTCATTGCTTGGGGGACACATGAGGTTCTGGGCAAGAGATTATCTGGAACCACCAAAGCTAGAACCAGGGACTTCAAAGCGCTGCTCTGCTAACTGAGAGTTACAGGTTAGAAAGTTCTGTGGGCTATCATGCCCTCTCAGGCTACTGAGAAATTCCCTCCACCCAGCCCACTGTCTGCTCCCGACCTGGATCCCAGGTTAGGCTGGCTTTAGCAAGATAAGCCTCAAATGGGTCGAACTAGCTGCAAACATTGGCTCGGGCTCAGTGACATGCAAGCGGAAATGTGAAATGTCATAGGGCAGTTCCACTCATGCAACACCGAGCGCTTTCTATCTTCTATAGTGCCCAAGGATTTCTTGCACAATATCTTGCAAAAACAGGGAGGAAAATGGCTTGGAAAACTTTGCACATGGGGCTTCTGTGAACTTTTTTTTTTCACACCTTCCGCTTGTGCAAGGACTATAGCACACACAGAAATCCTCTGGTGGATCCAAGCCACCGATTCTTATGCCCATAATGACTTCCTCCATTGCTCGCCTGCGTAGGCACTTGCTGGATTTCCCATTGAGCCCTGGTCCTGGAGACTCGGCACTGAGTTTTCCACCATGTCAAGGCTGTAAAAGGGCCAAGATCACAACTGACTTTAATAACAGGGGTTGATCTGAACAGATATATCCCCTTACATATTCTTCAATATGAAGAATTTATAGATTCATTAATAAGTTACGAGATTCTTCAGCAGAAAAAAGCTCAGAAAAGAGAACAAGGGAGAGAGCGAGAGAGCGAGAGAGAGAGAGAGATCTGTTTTTCCGGTCCACATTTCCTTACTGATATTTCTCTTCATAAGATGACTGCAAGAGTCTCAAAGATTAACAAGTGCTTAGTTAAATTCTAAGGCATGGATAATCATTATATATTAGGTTTCAAAATCATGACTGCAAATTAAAGTAATGATGCCATTTAGGTTTTCACAACATTAATTCCAAACCACCTCATTACAAAAGATGTAGAATAAAAGCACAACTGAAGCCATCTACTGCCCGTTATTTCATTGCACGGCCTTAAATATATATATAATGCTAAACACACCATGAACACTGCCCGCTGGAAGGACTCCGTAGCATCCACGATCTTCTGTAGAGAGGTCTCGAGCTCTGCGACATTCATCTCTTTTCTATTAAAGGGCACACCATTAAAGAGAGCTTGAGGCAATGGACCCAAGCCAGTCTTCTTATAAAATGCTGCTCCTGCCTAGACAAATCAGGGATGTCACAGTTACATGGAATGAGGCTGACTGCAGAAAAAGAAGTGATTAAATATCAAGAGACAAAGAACACAAACATCCACGCACTCTTTGCTGGAACAGCAGAGGGGGAAAGTGATCTGTTGTTCTTGTACCACTTTCCCAGAACGCAAAACACAAAACAAAATAAAGCAGCGTGAGGACACACGCAACAGTGTGCAGGAATAATTGTGAATTTACAAAAGACTCCGACTTCTATACAGATCAGCCATTTGGTTGTTTAGTTGACAAGTGTCTGACTATCTACACTCAAGTCATGAAGACGTGCATACAGAAATATGTATTGCCATGGGCACCATATGATACGCAAGTAGAACAAGCTATTCCACTGTCCTGAACGTGCATGTTTTAACGTAAATAATAAATCTATACATCAATGACAACACAAAACATTTAGTACCTATCATTCGTGATGGGCTGCCTTTTTAGCTCTCCTCAATTTCCACTCATTTTGAGGGTCTTTCTTAAAAGTGCTAAAAAAAGCAATTCTCTTCCCCATCAGTTTCCCTCACTTCCTTTTCAAGCAGAATCCCACTAACCTTTGAGAGCAGGAGACGGCCATCGGTGGTGGGGCTGACTTGCTAGGGACAGCAGAACCTTTGCTGGACTTCCTCCTTAACAGGGAATGATGTCCTTGAGCATGCTGGGGAGTATGGGATTTGTACAGTTTGGTCTCCTTAACAGGGAATGATGTCCTTGAGCATGCTGGGGAGTATGGGATTTGTACAGTTTGGTGTAGTGGTTAAGAGTGCAGGAGTGTAACCTGGAGAACTGGGTTTGATTCCCCACTCCTCCGCTTGAAGCCAGCTGGGTGACCCTGGGTCAGTCACAGCTTCTCGGATCTCTCTCAGCCCCACCCACCTTATAGGGTGAGTGTTGTTGCGGGAATAATGATAACATACTTTGTAAACCACTCTGAGTGGGTGTTAAGTCATCGTGAAGGGCGGTATTTAAATCGAAAGTTATTATTACTTCTCTCTGCCTCATAAACCAAGGCCATTGGGCTTTATGACTATTCAGTCCATGAGAACTGGATCTGTTTTATTCTTCAGTTCTGGCCCTGTACTGCTTTGATTCTCTAATTCTGTTTATTCTCAAGATATATGTATTGCTAGTGTGTTATGTTTAGAAATGTTGTTTTTTCTTGTTCTCTGTGTTTGTTGTTTATTATCTTGTGGTGTGTAGTTTATAGTTTAAACAAAGAAAATTTTAGTCAAAACAAACAGACTTAGTAGATTTCAAATGTAACAAAGACTACTTGCTTTACTCTCAAAACTATTATAACTGTATTGTCTATATACTTATTGGTTGTATAAGATTGTATAACTTTTAATCCAGTGTACAATTTAGAACTTTTATACTATGCACTTACTTTATTTTATTTTATTTAATGAATTTTTTTATATTAAAAAAAAGACTACAAAAAAAAAGATTCTCTAATTCTACATATTGAGGGAGTCAAACCAAAATAGTTTTTATTTCTGCACTAGAAAAATGGCCTGTTTCTGCTGCAGGCTTTCTGGGGAACACATTAGTTGATGGGCTGAAGATGAGTCAGTTTCCTCAGCGGATGGGCTGAGGAAACTTTGTGTGTGTGTTTAACAGCAACAACAACGACAACATTCAATTTATATACCACCCTTAAAGACAACTTAACACCCACTCAGAGAGGATTACAAAGTATGTGGTTATTATCCTGACAACAATCACCCTGTGAGGTGGGTGGGGCTGAGAGAGCTCTGAGAGAGCTGTGATTGACCCAAGGTCACCCACCTGGCTTCAAGTGGAGGAGTGGAGAATCAAATCTGGTTCTCCCGATTAGAGTCCTGCCGCTTTTAACCACTACACCAAACTGGGACCAAGGTTGCAGTGTTGCTGGGTATTTTTAAGCCAAAAAACAATGGACTATTAAGCACAGGAAGCACAAGTGAAAACTTTAAAATATCAAGTGGGATTCAGGGCTCTCTAGAGTTTTTGTGTCAGCCATATTGCAGAGTATTCCCCCTGGCAGTTGCAAGGATTTTTTTTTCTTTAAGGCACCAATGTTGCAACATTGCTATTTAATGTTTTTTTTTAATTCAGGAAAAAAACTAGATTGGTTGCTCATACCAAAGAAAGCATTCTGTGCTTCAAAAAAGCCCTGGTTTGACTTTGCTGGGAAAAAAACATTAGGGTTATGTGCTCAGGGAGAAAAAGCTGCAGAAAAGCCAGGGGGAGTTCAATTCTGCGGCAGATGCAGGCTTTCTCCATGCGGAACACACAAACGTCTGGGAAGTAATTTGTAGACCGCATCGGGGTGTTCTGACCATGTGTTCTTAGAAATTGATGCCGTGTGAGGCCAGAACGGATGAAAAAGCCCCGTGCAGAAAAGACCCAAGTCAGAAGGCTGACAACACTAGAACTCCCGTGTTCTGGAGAATCATTTCTAGTTAAGGTTGTAGGCTTGAAATGTCTCTCCTACCCCTACTGAGGCTTCTAAAACCCTTCTAAAAGGTTAGAGATGTTTGCTTGCAAATACGGTGGGGAACTGGAAAGAGTAGGGGGACTAGAAGCAGGAGTGATAGCAAGCCCCTTTGTGAGCCATTGAATTTGATGGAGCCTGAACTAGACTCACAACTGGGTAAAGCTTTTAAAACTGGAGGGAGTGCGTATTCTGTAGGCTTTGCCCTCCAATACATGTGATGCACAACCCCCTTTTTAAAAATACCGTAGGGGCATGGGAGGGCAGCCACCCCCAGCCCACAGGGTTAAACAGGTATCACAGGAATGAGTATCAAAGGAGACTGGTATGGGGCTGTGGGCAGGGAACAGAAGGTACCCTATATCCTCAGACCATTTTCCATTAAAAAACCACAGCTTTCAATTCCGAACATCCTTCGGGGCATCAATTCAACAGAGTAAGTGGTTACAGAAAATCTAGATGTTTAGAAGAACTTTTCTACTCTATCATGCAACTGTTCCTTTATACCGTTCTCTTATCATCATAATCAGACTGGATGCCCAGGATGTCTTGCATGTCGGCAAAAGGAAATTCACGGCGAAGAACACGCTTCACGTGCTCCACAGAAAGCATACCTCCGTCTTTTACCTCATGGTACATCTAATTAAAATGAAAGAGAGAGAAATAAAAAGAAGAGATAACCTACTGATATATTCCTGTTATATTAAATCTTTACCACCAAACTGTGCAAGTGGATATCTGCCACCCAATCACAGATCTATTCAGTTTAGTTTATTGCCCGGTTTCCAGCAGTAACCAAGAAACTTTAATATCTTCAACCAATTAAACTTCAATGAACTGTTCTCACTCTTAAATTAATCTATCGTATGCATTTCTGTGCACTAAGGGGAAGGAAAGGTATGGGACAGGGGAGCAATGAATGAAAGCAATACTTATTTTCAACATAATTGTGTGCATTCACCTGGCATTCTTCCACTATCCAACCATGAACTGGGTCAAGCAACCAAGACAGATATTTACACAATAAAACTGTCATGTAGACTATTCCATAGCAGAGTGCTAGAAATATGAGTGAATTGCCAGATACAGAGTCATTTTAGAAATATCTTAGCCGGCTGAGCAGAGCTATTTAATTTGGCAATTGGGGACATAAAAAATCTCACAGCTATAAATTAGCTGTTAATAAATTTGGGTTGGAAATTGGTGTACAACTCCAAAACCATCCCCTGTAATAGCTTTGGGGGGAAAAGAACTCAGCTGGCTTTGAGAAAGAATGGCATAAAATTAAAGAACCATTATTTTATTCATGCTGTGGGAGGGGTCAGACAGACTTGTTCTAATCCTTATTTATTTATGAACAAAACTTTTACCCTGCCTTTCTGTCCTCAGAAGGCCACCAAGGTGGCTAACAAATTTAAAAATGTACACATTAAAATGTCATCTTAAAAGGCATTAAAACCAGGGCTTTTTTCCAGCGGGAATGTGGTGGAACGGAGTTCTGGCACCTCTTAAAAATGGTCATATGGCCAGTGGCCCCGCCTCCTGATCTCCAGACAGAGGGGAGTTTAGCTTGCCCTCCGCGCCGCTGAGCAGTTTGTTTAAACCTCCTCTGCTCAAACACAGGTGGCCAGTTCTGTGTTGTGTGAAGTAGTTTCACTGAGAAATCCCGAATTCTAGAGTTATAAGCTTTCCTTCTTGTCCCACCCTTAGGAAATATTAAAAATGGTTACCCAGCCAAGTCTTAGTAGGGGACAGATCAGGGTCCCCTACTAATGTCATTGTGCGGTCTTGAGTTCCACCACTGATTTCCACCACCTCTTTTCCCAGAAAAAAGCCCTGATTAAAATGAACACACAGACATATTATTAAAACAATTTAAACCCAGAATTTAAAATAAATGCAAAAGATAAAAACAACAGTTAAAAGATTGGGGAGAGAGGCATCTTGAATTCGCTCATTCTCTGTGGCTTCAGGGAGTGTGTCACAGCAAAGCAACATTCACTCCCATCATTCTACTGGTTTACTTTTTAGCCGTTCTTGTCCTGAAACTTGAGCACATTACACTGGTGGATGACACCACTGGAAAACACTGCCTGAATATAAGAACAGTCTTGCTACATCAGACCAAGGTCCATCTGCATCAGCCTTCTATTTCCCACCGTGGCCATCCTGATGTCTCCAGGCAACTAGTAAGCTGGGCACAAAGGCAACACTCTTCCCCTGCTACTGGCCCTAAGGAACTGGTGGCTGAGATACACTGCCTCAGAACTTGGAAGTTCCATTTAGCTCTTGTGCCTAATAGCCTTAGATAGACCGATTCCTCTGTGAGTTTGTTTAAACCTCCTCTGGCCGCTGTTCAAACACAAGTGGCCTGTGTTGTGTGAAGTAGTCTTTTCTCTTGTCTATCCTGAATTTAATGCCCATCAGTTTCCACTGAGAAATCCCGAATTCTAGAGTTATTTCTAACATGCTTTGCACCATCCTGAACTAAAAGCCACAAAGCTTTCTTTCTTTGAAAGGAAGGAAAGCTCCATCAAACTGATCATTTTGCAGTATCTTTACCATATACTTTTTGAGATGAGTTCATTGGAACTGTATGTAGCATTTGCAACACACCCAAAAGCATTACAAAACTTGACATGGTACCTTCAGTCCTTTCCCTCTAGCATGGATCTGCCTTTTCCGCCATTACCTGAATTCTTTTTCTGCTTGGATTGTCACACTTGGTGCCTCAGTGAAAACCACGGTTTTCCCACCCCCTCCACCACCACATTGGGTAGTAAATTGGTGGGTTCCCTTTGCTTCACCTCATTGGTTGCTTGTTTGTATCATCTTGAACAACCCGCCTATGCCTTTCTAGACAACTAGCAGGAAGTGATGTGTTTGAGGGTCTCTCTAACTGGGTACAGCAAACCAAAATTATTTCTGGTCCTCTCTGATTAGGGTCTATTTGGCTGTGTGTGGATATACACATTGGGACTATCTCAAGAAAGCATGAAAATAAGCTGTTATGGTAAGAACAGAACTGGCTGGGAAGAAAAAAGTAGTTTTGATAAACATTACATTTCCATAGCCTCCAAATTAATAGACCATGTCCAGTGGCTACTTCATACCTCTAGGCAAGCAAAGGTAACCCTGAGGTAAGCATTACTTTTCGTCTGTTTACAGCACTAACATTTGTTATGGTGGCGAAAGCTTTAGGGACGTCCACTTCGTCTGCAACGTAGTTAAAAGCTCTCCACAAAGCTACTCCTGCATCCTCATTTCCATCTACCTCTTCATCAGTACTTAAGATGAAAACAAATCCAATTCTGCTCAGGAAAGATGAAAGTTGTATAAGAATCACACAGACCATATATTGAAAGCAGATTAACATAGGTTGCTTTACTGTAGTTATTATTAGTATTATATACAAACACCCACGGTGACGTTTTTAACATACAACATTCAAGTGGAAAGCATTCAAGATACTTGTCACAGTGCGACACAGAGTTTAAAATATTTGTAATCAAATGTACTACAACATCCTACTACCTTTCAGCTTGTTCAATCTGAGGATGTGTGGACAGGATTCTTGTAAGTTTGAGACTTACTATGTGCTTATATAACTGTTGCCCCTCCTGGCTGCTTAAATCTGCCGGGCCGGGGGGGTGGGTGGGCTGGAGAACTGGGTCCAGGAGTCAGTATATGACTCCCTGAGAGAGGGGGTGGTCACTGCTGCCTTGAAGTAGACAGTGATGCGTCTACTCCTCAAGAAACCTACTCTGGACCTAGGAGAGATTAATAGCTACCATCCCATCTTAAATGTACCATTCCTGAGCAAGGTGATTGAACAAGTGGTGGCCGGGCATCTTCCAGGGTTTCTCAATGTAGCGGATCATTTGGATTTGTTCCAATCTGGTTTCAGTCCTGGCCACTGCACTGAAATGGCCTTTGTCGTCCTAGTGGGTGACCTGCCTGGGAGATGGATGGGAGGAGTGCGACCCTGTTAATTCTCATGGACCTCTCAGCGGCTTTTGATACCATCAATCATGGTATCCGTCCAGATTGTCTTTTGGGGCTGGGACTGGGAGGCCCTGTTTTCTGGTGGTTTTAGTCCTACCTTCAAGGGGTGTTTCGGGGTGTGGTGCTGGGGAACTGCTGCTCTGCCCCTTAGCTACCGAGTTCCACAAGGTTCTTTCCTGTGCCCCATGCTTTTCAACATCTATGTAAAGCCACTGGGGGAGGTCATGCAGAGATCTGGGCTGAGTTGCCACCACTATGTGGATGACACTCAGCTCTATCTTGCACTTCCAGCAGATACCAGGGAGGCTGCAGAAATTATGAACAGGAGCTTGGAGGCAGTTTTGGAATGGATGAGGGCCAAGAAGCAGAAACTTAATCCTCAATGGCTGGTGAGCAAACTGCAGTCCTTCCTGGGAAGGAAAGATCTTACCACCTGGGAAAGAAAGATCTTACCACCTGGTAACATCCAGGTAAGATTACTGCAACGTATTCTGTGTGGGGCTGCTCTAGGTACAGAATGCAGCAGCCAGAGTGTTGGCGGGAGTGGATCATAGGGACCATAGCCCTCCAGTCTTGTTCTAGCTGCACTGGCTCCCAATGTGCTTTTGGGCCCAATTTGAGGTGTTGTTGTTGACCTTTAAAGCCCTATAGAGCTTGGGGCCAGCATACCTTAAGGACTGCTGCGGCAATCAACCTGAAAGTTCTGCCTGTCTCCAGGGCTCCTAACCAATCCTGGGGAAACTGCCCTGCAGAAAGCCCCAGGGACTGGTCAGCCAATAAAAGCCCTGTTGGTACACTGGATGAAAGGGGATGAGCCAGCACTCTTTAAATAAGGAGAACTGATACTTCTTCCTCTCAGGGGGAATTGTGGCCTTGGATAAAGGCTGGGTTCTCAATCCCCAGGTAGTGGCTGGAGATCTCCCAGAATTACAGTAGATCTTCAGGTCATGTAGATTAGTTCTCCTGGAGAAAATGGCTCCTTTGGAGGGTGGACTTGATGGCATTATACTCTGCTGAGACCCCGCCCCAGGCTCCACCCCCAAATCTCCAGGAATTTCCCAGCCTGGAGCTGACAACCCTAGATAAAGGCATAAGCTGAGTCAGGCATTTCTTTGGGGTTCAGTTAGGATTTTGGAGTCAGGGTAGGGTTCTTGTTTTAATGAACTAAACAAGCACCCTTTTTGAAGGGCCCACCAAAATCTAACAATTTTCTACTGGTTCTGAGCAGGCCAGGTTCTCTAAAAGTTAAGAGAGCAGCCAGGGACCTGAACAGAAGCCTATCAGCAGTGATTATTCACTGAGGAGCCCTACCTGGAAGAAAAGGAAATATTTTCTCCCCTCAGCCTTTGTATCTGTGTGTGTCAACACAGGCTCAGGTTCAACAAGGAACCTCCAAGTGGGGAAAACATAACCTCTGTGGAGTTGTGAGTCATTTGTACATTTATGGTTATTATTCTTTACACACTACCACTATAATCTGTTTCTATAACTTACTTTCTGTAAATAAATATTTGGTTGTTCTTCTGTTCCATCTGTGGGAAAGAGGTTTCTCATCACCTCACTAACAAGTACCATGTTATTAAGGTCACAATTACAAGCCCTTCACACAGGGCTTTTTTTCAGCGGGAACACGGTGGAACAGACTTCCAGCACCTCTTGAAAATGGTCACATGGCCGGTGGCCCCGCCCCCTGATCTCCAGACAGAGGGGAGTTTAGATTGCCCTCCGCGCCATGACCATTTTCGCCGAGGGTGATTTAAACTTTTAAAAACTCCCCCCTTGTTCCAGCTGACCCAAAATGACATCATTGTGTGGTCCTGAGTTCTACCACTTCTTTTCCCAGAAAAAAAAGCCCTGCCTTGATGGAACACAAAGCTATACTCCATGTGTAGTTTGTCTTTTAGAAGCTTCTTGCTCCTTTGTCTATTTTCTTCCTTAGATAAACAAGCACAGGGGCTCCGCTTCCAAACTTCCCTGACTCATGTGGGAACTCTGCTGATGCTCTGATAACCGTCAGGTCCTTGTGAAGGTAACTCAGAGAGAGACCCCCTGCCGCAGCAACCTCTTTTAAGCTGAAGGTTTAGCAAGTTTCACACAGCAGGGCCCATCACAGAATCCCTGTAAGAGCTTTCCATCAAATATCCTATTCTGTTGGTTGGTAATACTGAATACAGCTGGAAGCAAAAGAAGTCACGTTTCCCTGAGAAAGAAACAAGGTATGACTAGTTCTGATCCTGCAGTTGACATCCCATTTAACGGTGGAAAAGGAGTGTAAATATTTTAATAAACAAACCCCTAAAATAGAAAGTTGGATGACCGACGCTGCAAAATATACATCTTGCATATACGTTTTATTGATTAGGGAGAAAATGTTCCGCCAAGTGAAGGCCTGTTTCCTATTAAAAACTGTTAGATCAGGATTTCAGTCTGTCTGCTTATAACAAAATGATATCTTTTTAAAAAAGTAACAGTAATACTGAAATTACCTTTTTTAAAAAGTAACAGTAATACTGAAATTACCTTATAGGTACTTTTTGATTGTAGATCACTTCTATGAGTTTCATGAAGGCAAGTGCTTCTTCTTGAAGTGGGTCAATAAAGAGGACCTAACAGGAAAAAAGATTTTGCAGGTCCAATATTACATTAATCTCTCTTTTCTCTTCCCTTGTTGGCTTAAAGGCCACCAGAGAGCACACATTCATACAAAACAAGTTCTGACTAAGAGCAGAACCACAAGTGACAAAAGGCACAGATTGGACACTTGTCTGCTTCCCTCAAGTTTTGATGGGAAATGTAGGCAGCTTGGTGGAATGTTGGACAAGTGACAGTTGAAAAGTCCATTGGACGGCAGTCAGAGAGCGAAGCTGCGAGACCAGGATGCCTACATTTCCCATCAAAACTTGGGGGAAGCAGACAAGTGTCCAATCTGTGCCTTTTGTCACTTGTGGTTCTGCTCTAAGGCACTAAACTTGCGTCTGGGCTCTCCCAGATTGCATATGGCGGCTGACATGACAGAATAATTGTCCTTACAAGAAAATTCTTGTCACAGAATTGTTTCTGTTAGAGACAAAGGTTCTAGCTAGCTAGCTTGGTTTTATGCTGTGTTCTTACGTAGTTGTTTAACAATCTTTTCTGTTTTACTTTGTGAGTTGCCTCAAGACAGTCTCTGGAGAGGCAGCATACACTTTTCTGAATAAATTGTTAAAATAAATAGTTAAAAAATAAATATAGCTATTTAGTGTGGTATGCAAATATGAGCTCCTATTATACTCAAAATTGGCACAGCTCAAGTACAGGTTTACCATGTAAATAAGAGCTATATTAAATGGTATCAGAATAAAGTGTGTAGTGTCACACCTCCCTAGTTAAATAGCTTTAAAAAAGGGGGAAAAGGTCAAGTTTAGAATTTATGAATTGGTATTAAAATGTTTGGTTCTAAGAATAAACAGGAATAGAGGCCGTTTCCACACTGCCTATAAGTAGCACGAGACTCACAGAAGGCTGCCGGCTTCCTCGCGCGATTTTTGACACCATCTGTTTACAAAACACCACAAACAGTGATTTATGGCGTTTTGTAGTCGAATGGTGTTAAAAATCGCGCGAGGAAGCCGGCAGCCTTCCGTGAGTCTCGCGCTATTTATAGACCATGTGGAAACGGCCATAATTGTTCTAATTTTGCTAATTTTGCTCAGAACCCAAAACTTGCAAGCTTATCAATAACTGCAATGAACTTATTCCTAGTACAGCTGCAGGAAAAAAAGAATAAAAATTAAAATATATACTCTATGTAAGCTATGTGCACAGATTTTGCTTCTTTTTGGTATTCTTGGAAAAATATTACTCTTGACTGATTTATTTAAATTTTTCAATTTGGAAGGGTGTGAAATATTTTAGACTTCTTATACTCAGTGACACACAGGTGCAAAGAGGATTTGTGATTTCAGGCACGTTGGGGACCTGTCATATACAACCTTACATGACAATTGCCATCCAAAAATGAACTGTTTGTTGACTTTAAGAAGAGGCCTTTCAAAAATGTTTAGGCAGTAGAAATCAGGTTGAGATAAGCTGTGTCATGTAAATTGAATTAAGACTTACACTTTTAGTTACACCTCCAAACAGACACCAATAGGCTTTTTTCATGGAAAAGTTTACTTAAATTAAAAGACTAATCATAAGGAGAATAGAATCCTGCTCTCTTTCTAAGGATAAATTGTGTTTTAGTATTTAAAAACTACCCAACCATCAATCTGCACATTTTAATTTCATTTCCTAAGAGGAAGGGCACAAAATCTGGTTGTGACAGACGAAGCATCACTTGTCAATCAAAGTCTGTATTCACACGACTGCTTTCTTTGGATTAATATGGACAAAGTGCTTGCTGCAAATTGGATAGGGGCCAGAAAAGAGTGTGTGGGTGACCCATAGTTAGATGTTCAATTGGATACTTACATTGGATATTTAGCTTTTAAAAAGAACAATAGTCTTGCAAATTAGTGCTTTTTGCAATTTAGATAACCGCAGTTCTCAATACCTTTTTTAGGCATTCCCACCCCCCCAAGCTGGAATAGCCAATCACCAATGCCAGTGTAAGTCCAGCAACCAGCAGACATGTAGAACAAGAGGTGCAGAAACACTGATTCCAATACCACATAAATTGAAAGTACTGTATCAGAGTACCCCTGGAATGCTACCAGAGTACCACAGGCCGATTCACACATTACTGTTGCGGCACAGGACTCATTTTCATATGGTCAAGTACCATGCCACAGGAATAAACTTTGGCTGTTTTCACACTACTAACCCGCTTCCGTAACGTTGCAAAACATCGTACAGAAAACACAGAAGATAGCATCTTCTCGCAAGAGTTTTGTACTACATAGCGCAAAACTCTCGCGAGATGCTATCTTCCGCGTTTTTTGCGCAACGTTTCGCAACATTACAGAAGCGGGTTAGTAGTGTGAAAACGGCCTTTGTATATAGGAATTATGTGAATTCTGTGTTAATTCCCAAAGGCCCTCAAACAACAACAGTAACGTATCAAATCAACTCACAGAGGCTCAACAGATGAGCAGCATGTATTCCAAGGATACAGGTATATGACTCCAATTTTCTGGCCATTCATTCTGGGTGCTTCAGTTTTTGCTTGTATAAGAGATGGGCTTGGAGTGAATAGATATGCGCTGCAACTCAAGTCTCAGGTATTTTATATGACAAGTGAAAGCAAGCACTGAGGACTATATATACACATCTTCTCAAGGCTAAGGAGCAACCGCATACTGCTTTAAATGAACAGCACCTTAAAGACTGACAAATTTGTATTCTAGCATAAGCTTTTATGGCTGATAACCCTCTTCAGAAGCATTGAGACAGGAAGACCTTCGCTAGGCAGATCTCCCAAGTGCTACAAAACTCCTGTTCATTTTTGCTGCAGAATTTTCCGCATGCTGTCCTGGAGCCCCAAATCTAAGACTGCTTCTCAGGAAAGGGGGCAGTGTTCAGTTGTGATCCAGAAAGTAATGATTAAAACAAATGTAGGTATTAAGGTCCCTGTGTAATCAAAAAGCCCCCTCCTACAGACTTCCATGGAGATGATGAAAGCAACATTTTGAGTAGTCCTATCCAGTTCATTGCCCTACTACATGCAAAGTATGCATGCATAGAACAACATCAGGAACAGGCTAGCACTGTTGTGTATACAATGCTTGCTACTGAGTCAGGTTCTTCCAAGTATACACCCCTACACACACGCCCATGTGGATTGTGCCAAACATGAGACTGGATTTTTTAGCAAACTTCACATTTAAATTAGAGTCTAAAGAGATTCTAAATTCAAGAGATGTATGTATGTATATATATATATATATATATATATATATATATATATATATATAAAATGCACATCATTTGCTCATATGCAAATACGTACCAAGTTATACAAATTGCGTCGAATCTGTCGCAGCATTCCTCTATATGCTGGTTTAAGAAGTTCCTGAAAACTTGTAGGCCACTTGTCATAGGTTTGGTCCTTTTCTATGTTGTTGATCCACTAGAAAAATGTACCAATGATTGCCAGAGGTCACAACGTTACCGATAAACCTATGTGGTTGGGTCAGTAAATGTTTCCCTAGATGCACATGGGGAAATTGTTCCCTTGGCCTTACATTGTTTAAAAAGCTTTTATCATGTTTAAGATTTGTTTTTAATACAAAGGATTTTCACAGCCAAATATACTAGAATAGCTTTTTTGAAGCTGTCTATCTCCTGGAAATTTTCCACATTGACTTACCTGCCAAGGAACTCCTTAACGTCTACCACACAACCACCACAAATTGCAGATGGTTCTGCAGCATGCTGTACCCAGGCCTCACTACTGAAACATGTGAAGCAAAAGCCCAGCCTATAGTGCATACATGACTAGGTAATAATATCAGTAGAAGTCGTAAAATCTGTCATTCAAAAAAGCTTGCTCCCTGTTATGATCTTTTCTCTGAAGAGGCCCAATAAGTTTCCCAAGAATTGTTAATGTTGCCAACTATTGGTTGGGAAATTTCTAGAGCTTCAGGGGGGAGCCTAGGAAGGGTGGGGTTTGGGGAGGGGAGGGACCTCAGTGGGGTATAAGGTCATAGAATCCACCCTCCAAAGCAACCGTTTTCTCCAGGGAAACTGATCTCTGTAGTCTGAAGATCACTTGTAATTCCAAAGATGTCCAAGACTGAACGGGACTATGGCAACACTAGCAATTAAGATATCTTAAATATTTCCATCACAAAATACTGAAAGTCAAGTAGCACTGCTAAGATTTTTAATGAGTTTTTATAAGTTAAAAGTTAGGAAAAACATTATCTGATATACATATGCAGTGGAAACACCAAATATAAAAAAAGGGGGAAGCTGCTTAAAAATAGACAAAACCAGTCTACTGCAGTCCAGTGAGCTTCAATCATTAAGTTAACATTTCACTTAAAAAACAAAACAGATAAAGAGAAGAGTCTAGTCCTCCTGGGAATAGAGCAACACCTATTGCAATAAATAAGAAATTAAAATTTGTTCAGCCTCTACCAGTATTTCTGTATATGACAATATAGTACAATTTGGCATTCTTTGAGATTCCTGCTTCCACTTTCTTCCTCAATTATAAGAAAATTTATCATTTGTCGCCAGAGATCCTTCTTTAATTGTTTATCCACTGAAGCACACTTACAGTTAACAAATACAAAAATGAAATATGGTGGCTGAACAGAAGAATAATTGGTTTTTTCAATTGCACTTGAGTTTTAAATTCAACAACAGAATTCTGAACAAAGAAGAACTGGTGATTTTATTAATGAATGACATTCAAGTTCCCCACAGCCAAGCCACTGAAATGAGCCATACAAAACAAATTGCCTTATTTGGGATACATTTATGAAAGCTTGTGAAGTGCATGAAACCCTTTAAGAGGCAGAATGGGTTGCATACATAACTTGGAAGTCTGAATAATAATAAAAGGTTGGTCCAATAGTGTTCTCTTTTATTTATTCCTTAGGCTCAGTTCAGACATAATGCAAAATATTTTAACTATTTTGTGACATCAGGCTTCAGATCCTGGTCTGCCTCAAGAAGGCTGGTCTTTTTTCTTTTCCCCCTGCTGAGACTTGGCTGGTAACCCACCCTGCGTGGTGGTAAGGGTGACACTGGGGGACAGGCCCATATTCATACCTCACATAAAGCCAAAGTTACAACTAATGGCAGTTAATCAACTGCCTTCAAACCACAATTTCAGATTCTTGTTTGTCATACACAAACCTTAATCATAGTTAGCAGAGTGGCTCAGTTGTGGACCATAATACTAGCCAGTTACCTTAATTAAACCGTGGTTTTGTTTGATATCTGAACCAAGCCTAAATCCCTGCAACCATGCACTAACTGCTGTGTATTAGAATGCTTGCCATCAAACTCAAATCCTTTTCCCAAATCCCGTTTTTCATCCTATATTCTTCAACAGTAGACATGAAAGTTCTTTAAAGGCTCAAAGTATCAACAACGTTTATTTGAATTTTTAGACAATTATTCTCTCGTACCTTCCACATCTTGCCTCTCCACTTTGTATCTTTGCTTCTCCAGCTATCAAAATTTTGTCTTACTTCTTATGCTACTCTGTAATAGGGCTGTGCACTTTGGGATCCACTTCGGGTAAAAAAACCCGAAGCAGATCCAATCCGGAAAGCTTCGGTATTCCCAAAGCGGGGCCAGCATGCTGGCCAGCATGCTGGCCCCACTTCGGAATTCCGAAGCAAAGCTTTCCGAAGCATTCGGAAATGCTTCGGAAAGCTTTGGGGCTTGTTTAAAGGGCAAGCAGCGGCGGGACCCTTTAAACATCAACCCCTCCACCTCCCTCCCCACCTACCTTGCGGTGGCTCTGGGCTGGCTCCTCTGCCGCCGAATCTCCCCACCCGTGCACAGCCCTACTCTGTAAAGCTCTATGTACACTTACCAGGATAAATAGCTACTATAATCACTACCAACATTAAAGTCTTCCCTAGAAATGGTGATATATAAATGCTTGCTGAATAAAATTTTGACCAGTCTCTCCAGTGAAATCTCAAGGACTTCTTGGAAGTGCCACTGAAAAGCATTGCTGGATTGCAGTAGACCTTTCAGAAAGAATTAATACAACCCATTGGGCACATATCAGACCAAGGTAGCGCCCCAAGCACTTTTTTGTATTTGACAATCAAATCAACTCCTGGATTTGTTAGTGCTTACCATCTCAAAATAAGCATGTTACTTACTATTATTGAAGAGTGACGAAAGTCTAATGCGTACGTGTCGTCAGCATTATGGATAGATAATCTCATGAATTTACTAAGAATATCTCCCTTAATTCCAAGAATGTGAAGTCCATGCATTGCTTTACCTTCACGCTTCAGAGTTTCTAAAATACTTTGCATTTAAACAAAAAAAAATATATAAAAACTCACATAAGACAGAGAGCTGAACAAGTGAGGTCTTTCACAAATATTCTTATTGTGTTTTATTTATTTTATTTATGTCCTTTATAGTCCGCCTTTCTCACTGAAACTCAAGGCGATATTCTCTTAATCTATACTGTATTACACTTCCAGCAATAAAGTCTCTGACACCAATTGGCTGAGTTGGTGGGTGGCACAGAATACCTGTTGCTGTGGGAATTAAACAATATATAGTCCATCATTTATGAGAAGGAAAGTTGTCAGTTTGGCTGGGGTTAAAACTTCACAAGGCAGGAAGTTTAAGAGGTCCTAGGATGTTATGAAACTAAGGGACAGAGAGTCCAAGGCAAGGAGTCTGAAGAAATGGTGCAGGGCAGTGAAGATGAATCTGAAGATAGGTGTTCAGGTTTTGAGGAAAAGGACAAAAAAATGAGAACAGACAAAATTAGGACGCTCTTAAACCAGGGCTGTTTTCACACTGCTTATCAACCATGGAACTTTGTGCCAAGCTCCCCGAACGACAGTGTCTTCCTGGCACAATTTAGTGCGAGAATGTTCTTGCACGAAATCGCACCAGGAAGACGCTCATTCTGGGAGCTTGGCACAATGTTCCGTGGCTGGTAAGCAGTATGAAAACGGCCCAGGAAGACCTCAGAGCTAGATAGACCAGGCAAACCCAATCTTGTCAGATCTTGGAAGCTAAGCGGGGTCGGTCTTGGTTAGTAATTGGATGGGAGACTCCAACAAAGACTATGTTAGGGAGAAGGTGGGCTGGGTACTGTGGGTAAGGAAGCCAAGCAGGCATACAGTCTAGATCCTGATAGGATGATATTGCAGTTCTGGTTTCTACTGTCACTGCAGCAACCTTCATAGACCAATGATACCCCATTCCCCACATGTATGTGGGGGTAGTGGTTGGATTTTACACACTGATTAGAACCAGCCAATTTTTAGAAAGTTGCTTCCAGCATTTAAAAAAAGTCACATATCTGTTTCAAACATAGTGGCTACCTAAATATTTGTCCCATGAGCACTTTAACTGTGTGTAGAGATGGTTGTTTGTAGTTCCTAGCTATGCAATAAACTGTGAATGAGCATACTCTCCGAGTCAACTGGAAATCCAGGAACTGCCTTGCTCATCATTAGTGGCATATAGCTATGTAATTATAGTATATATTCACACTGATTACCCCACACATTAAAAACAAATTAAGCATCCACAAATTTAGATATTTCTTCTAGAAAATGCAAGGGAAAGCAAAAAGCTAAATTGTATTCTTGTTGTCTAAACCAAGATAAATTTCTTACTGATAAAGTGGCTAGATCTGTGAGAAATGCATAAAAACAGAAGGAAAATATTTGCTCAGCTCAATTTGGTAGAAGCAGGGGTCATTTCGTAGAAAAAGAGCTGGAGGAACTCATTAGCATAACTCATTAGCATATGCCACGCCTCTTGTCCTCGCCGGAAGTGTGTCATTAGCATAACTGATTTGCATATGCCACGCCCCCGACATCACCTATTCTGGCTGTTTTGGACCCAATCCTGGCCATTCAGGGCCGAAATTGGGCCCAAAATGGCAAAAAGGGGCTGAAAATGGCTGAAAAGGGGCACAAAATGGTCAGGATCGGGCCACTGCTGAGTGGGAGAGTGATCCACCACCTGTCAGAGGCCTGATCCAGGCCATTTCGGCCCCAATCCAGGCCGAAACGGGCCCAAAATGGCCGAGAGTAAGGTGGGCGGGGCCACCTGACATGTGACCTCTTTGGGGAACTGCCGGAACTGCGTTCCTGTGTGTTCCCCCTCGAAATGAGCCCTGGGT
This sequence comes from Eublepharis macularius, assembly GCF_028583425.1. Taxonomy (NCBI): domain Eukaryota; kingdom Metazoa; phylum Chordata; class Lepidosauria; order Squamata; family Eublepharidae; genus Eublepharis; species Eublepharis macularius. Next base: position 25,100,762 of record NC_072792.1, on the reverse strand, counting down.
AGAAGTATTATATAACTTTATGTGCCATTTAAATCCTTGGGGAAAGTATACAGATTTTAATTTTGTGAATTCCAAAGATGATGGAGTTGATCAAACCAGCTTTTCCACTCATCCAATTTCCCTCCTTACTATAGCTCCTATGTCACTTGACTTTTGTCCATGTAGTTCCCATGAACCCCACAGTCTTTTTGGGTGGCCCCCTTTTTTATCAGCAGAAAAGCTGGTTGGATCCACTCCACAATATGTGATATTTGCTGTTTCATTTAAGCATTGTTGCTAAAGAGCATTTATCTTGTTTTAATGATAAGCGTTGTAACAACCTCAGTGGTTGAATAATGAAAGCTTTTACTTATTTAATATGCCACCATTTTGTTTTAATGATATTTTTTTCAGACTCAAACAAAAAGCACAGTATTGAACCAACCACAGAATCACATATTAACATTCTTCTTAGGATTGCTCAGGTATAGCTAACCACAGCTAAGATGGTTTGTTTATTAATATGGAGCTTGTTGACCAATAGATATAAGAAGAGGCAAAGCCAATACTTTACCTAAATGGATCATGGAAATCCAAGTCTATAGGAAGACCATTCAGAAATAAACGTGCTTCACCAGGCTGAATTCCAAGGGTTTCGTGTAAATGCTAGCAAGGTAAAAGAATTACTGAGTTTACTATGACTTAGGCAAACAGTGTCAAAAAACCCTCAAATAAACAGAATCTAAGGAACACCTAAACATTTCGGGCCATCTGAATATAGATATTAATTTGGGGAGGGTGAAGAAAACTAATTATTCTCATAGATGAGGAATGTCTCTTCTTTTCTTCATATTAAACTCGAAGCCAGCTATTCATCAGTTGCATTCAACAATCTTCAAATATTTATGGATCACAAAAAATGGGGAAAAATTAAACAAACTAAAAGGTATGCTTTAAGCGGGTTATCAGTTATACCACTGGAAGCGAGTGTAGTGTTTGCTGTTTAACAGAGCTTTGTCAGCTTGGACAAACTATTTGCAGTTTCTCTGAACTAACCTTTACCTACTCAGTACAGTATAAAATAGTCTCAAATGATGCAATATTGAAAAGGAACAAATAAGATACCATAGACTATTCTATTAGGCTGAAGAATTTTCTCTGCTACAAATGAATGATTGCGATGGGTTAAGAGTTTGGGAGGATGAACTGCTTCCACATCAGATTCTTCAGGGCCCTTGACAACAGTGGGCCATGCACTGTGTTACATCTGAACAGAATGGCATTATTCATTCATTACATTACCCATTGGGTGTATCAAGTGCCATCAAGTGGCAGCTGACTTACGGTGACCTCTGTAATGATTCACTATTTGTTTTAAAAATCTTTTAAAACCTTTGTCTTTTTGACCTTTAATCCACCTCCTCCATATTTTACCTTAAACATACCTGAAGAGACTGAAAACCTCTCAAGAGACCTCTCGTTACAACCAACACTTTTTATTTCAAGTAACATAAAGCTTCAGACGTTCTCTGATTTACCCAAGCTTTTACCTCAGGAACACCTTCCCTTTCGTGTTTGTGTGACCTTTATATTGCTGACTCCATGACTGACAAAGGGTTTCACTCGCACCAAAGGCTTTTGCCTTAGGTCTCCTCAGTTTAACTGGTAATAAAGGAAGGCTTGTTACAGATGGTAGTTTGACAGAACAGTCAGCACATGAGGGTAGTTATGAAGGGGAAAAGGGGATCTTTCTTGCTTAAACAAAAGTAGAATTTATTTATAAATACATAAGCATGATGGTTGCAGAGATTTGATAACAGTATTGGTTTCAGAATAGTTCTTACGCTTGGTGATTTCAAAACTAATTATATCTTCTTAGAGGTGTATTCACAGATTCAGTCATACAATTTTCTACACAGGTCTTCACCAGCAAAATGAATTCTCATTTCATCTACACAGACATAGATTCACTCAGGCCTTTCCACACAGCTTGCCTGACCTAGACATAATAATCTCTCTCTCAGATAATCAAGACTGCCCCACACGTACACACAGTTTGCCTGATTTAGACAGAATTAGACTTTCAAGGTTCCACACAGTTTGTCTGCTTTAACCAGAATGCTGTCTCTGAGATACACAAAGGCTGACTTAATCAGAATCTCCTGGCTGGTTAACTTTCTCTCCAGGCCAAGCTACAAGTGACAAATGACACAGGTTGGACACTTGTCAGCTTCCCTCAAGTTTTGATGGGAAATGTAGGCATCCTGGTCTTGCAGCTTGGCTCTCCGACTGCTGTCCAATGGACTTTTCAACTGTCACTTGTCCATCATTCCACCAAGCTGCCTACATTTCCCATCAATACTTGAGGGAAGCTGACAAGTGTCCAACCTGTGTCATTTGTCACTTGTAGTTTGGCCCTCAGACTCTCTCTCTTAGGCTCCACACAGATTGCCTGACTCAACTAGAATGAACTCTTGCCCTGAGATATACAAAAGCTGACTGAAAACCTCTCCCGCAGCACTGACTAAAAAAACTGCAGTTCACTCGGCCTCTCAGGTACAGGTACTGGCCAATTAGATCTTGCAGACACCCTCCCTGAGGTTGATTTCTATCACAACAACTAGTGCGGAATTCCAGTCGCTGTTTATTTTTTAAAAACCCAAAGAAAACCAACCTCCATTTGCCCAGGCAACTACATTCAAATGTCACCGCTCACTGAAGACTTTTGTCTTCAAACTTGACATGAGGGGAGATAGCAGGAAATTTGCAAGCTGGCTATTAACCTGGTTCATGCCTGTTACAAAATAAACTGAGATTTGTTCAAGACCTCTGAAATAAGGATCACTGCCAGACACCGAAGTTTTAACATTCCATTTACTATTGCAATTAGTACATATCCCATTACAGAAAGAAAATCAAGCTGAAATGCCCTGGGCTCATTTGCTGTCAAACTGGATGGGGCTGAACAACTGGCCTAATGGATTTGGTCCGATTATAGATTAGTGTAGCCACTGTATGTGTCAGTGTTAATATGGTAACAGCTACATAATACAGCCACCCCACCTCCGGTTCTTGTGCATGGAATTTGTTCTTTGAGTCCTGCAACTCAGCTCTGCATTTGCTTGTGGCTCAGAGATAATCTGTAAAAGTGGGAATCAGATTATGTCCTTCCCCATATTACAGGTGTAACAAGGGCAAGCAAACATGAAGGCTGTATCAATTAAAATTTATTTTGATACAAAATCAGCTCCGGAGAATCAACAACAATAATAAAAATAGAGGTTGTAAAACTCTTTGCTTAACAGGGCAGTACAATGTAACCTTGTACTACTTTATGCCGTAAATCGCAGCTGACTTACCGTGACCCCATAGGGTATTCAAGGCAAGAGACTTTAGAAGTGGTTTGCTATTGTCTGCCTCTGCTTAGCAACCTTGGCTTTCCTTGGCCATCTCCCGTCCAAATATTGACCAGGGTCTGCTTAGCTTTCAAGATCTGATAAGTCTGGCCTACCTGGACCATCTAAATCGTGGCATGTCTCAATTGGGAGACATAATTTCATTGAACCTAATACAAAAGTTGTACTGTATAAGGGCCACACAAAGTGAGCTCTTTACATTGGGTTAACAACCCAGAGTTCAAACAAAAGGGAGGCTTTCACAAGCCTATAACCTGAAATGTTATTTTGGTTGAAACATCCTCTGTGACATAGCTACTTTCCCCTGAATGCTTTTCTGACTGCATCTAATCATCATATACTTTTCAGTCTTTAATAGCCTTTAGCCTCTTTCCTGTATTGCATTTTCTATTCAACTTTCATTATCTTAGAGGGGAATCTTTCAGTTCCGCACAGCTTGAAATCATGCCTCTCCTGCTGTTAGACGAATATCCTGTAGCTCACAACGGCATGACAATTTATTCTGCTGTACCAGTGATGTCTGAATAGCTGCCAAAACTTACATTCCAACAAAAAAATACTGCTTTTTACCATTATGTTCATGTGAACTCAAAGCATCTTTTTCATGTGGTCATCAGAGGCAATGTAACGGTATGCGGTCAGGTTTAATTTACACCCAAATTAATCCCAAAATGTCATTTTAGATATACATATAATCAAAGAACTGACAACCTTTTGCTTCCTCTCTTCAAAGTTACATTTTAATCCCTTCATGTGGCAGGTTCAAAATAGGGAGTACCAATTTAATGTGTGTGTCTAAATACACTCCAGCTTGCCATTTTGACAATGTAATTTGTGCAAATGTATTAGGGTGCCTCTAATGAAACATTAGTTTGGAGATGACATTTGAAGAAGAGGCTCAAAGGTCTTCTGTCAGGTAACAGGATTTTCCAAAAGAGACAGCAACTGACATCAGAACACATTCAGATCTATTTTAAGAGCTGTTTAACTACCAGCTCTCGATACCCATTTTATACTACATTTCTGCAGCTGCTGCAGTCTAATAAAAGTGAGTAATCTGCAGTAAGGCAAAGAGAGAGAGAGAGAGAGAGAGAGAGAGAGAGAGAGAGAGAGAGAGAGAGAGAGAGAGAGAGAGAGAGAGGAAAATTAAATAGGAATTCACTAAAAATGAGTACTGAAAAGAGCAAGTGGCTCAAAGCAAAAAAAATAGTGCCAGGGATTTAAAAACAAATAACATTTTGAGCCCATGGCATAAACGAGTCAGGAGTATGTGAAAAAAATAGCCTGTATTGTACTGTGTTTCTGAGGACATTTCTGTCAGTAGAGACGGGGGCGGGATTCCCCTTTCTCACTGCAGGACCCCCCCCCCCCACTTTGCCCTCAATGCTGTTCATGAGTATCTTCCCTCGATCCTATGAACATTCTGGAAGTCTCAGACAGCCAGTTTGGTGTAGTGGTTAAGAGTGGCAGGACTCTAATTTGGAGAACCGGGTTTGATTCCCCATTCCTCCACTTGAAGCCAGCTGGGTGAACTTGGGTCAGTCACAGCTCTCTCAGCCCCACCCACCTCACAGGGGGATTGTCATGAGGATAATAACGACACATTTTGTAAACAGCTCTGAGTAGGTGTTGTCCCAAAGGTGGTAAATAAATTGAATGTTACTACTACTACTACTACTACTACTACTACTACTACTACTACAGCAGAAGAGTTCCCCAGTCCACAAGCACTGCTCTCCTGCTTATCATGGGATACAAGCCGTTTCTCTTAATAGAGATTTATGGATATGAATTTCAGAATTGCTTTCAAGAACATATAAAAGAAGAGATTCATCCTGCCACTAAACCCCGTTACTCAGAAGCATTGTGAAATTAATCAGATTTCTTTCCTGTAAGAGATTTCAGTATTCTAGCCTTTAATAAATACCTCTTCAGGACGAAGCTCTGTTTTCAAAAATTTCAAATGCACTGTGAAGTTTGCAAAAACCGTTTTAAAAAAATGGAAAGAGGAGAAACGTTTTAGTATGAGGCACCCTCATATGCTACAGCACTTGACAGAATCCCAGCTCAATGGTCAAAATCCCCCCAAATGCAATTGCTGTCAATAAAGCATGGAGGGGTACAAGTGTTATTCTGCTACAGAAAATGCATCAGAGAATCTTGTAGCATTTTAAAGGCTTACAGATTTATCATGGAAGACTTTATTTTTTATTTATTTCATTTATACCCTGCCTTTCTCTCCAATGGGGACCCAAAGCAATTTACATCATTCTCTTCTCCTCCGTATTATATTCACACAACCCTGAGAGGTAGGTTAGGCTGAGAATGTGTGACTGCCCAAAGGTCACCCAACAAGCTTCGGTGGCAAAGTGGGGATTTGAATCTGGGTCTCCCAGATCCTAGTCTAATCACTCCACTCCACAGGCACTCTGGCATAAGCTTCCATGGACCACAACCCACTTCACCAGATGCATCTTACAGAGTGGAGTCAAATATGGTAATCCTATAATAGTCTTGAAAGTACCATTAGCCTCTGTTGTTTTAACAGAATATGGCTCAACTTGTTGCAAGGACTTGAAGGTATTCCAGCGATGGAATTAACAAGGATGTGGAGGAAGTAACATGCAGGCTTATCAGAGCTAAGTGGGAGGCAACTGGGAGCCGCGCAGACCTGACACATGGGGACCAATGGAACAGGAAGTGTTCTTGTGCAAGCCCCACCAAACTGATCAGTAGTACAGGCTAATACCTGTAGCATACAGCTCTGTTCATTTCACTGAGTATCGAACAGGAAAAACTTCCCATTGGATTGCACTTCACATTCATTATTAGGGAAAAGAGGTAACCCAGGTTTCCCATTCCCTTTGGAAACCAAAGTGTCTTGGTCAACCTTGAGATGGGGGAAAGGAGAGAAGCTGAAATAATGAAGGTTAATGCAAGCTAAAGGTCTGTGCCTCGATTCACATTTAACACACATGTGCTAAAGAGCGGCAGATCTCCTAACGGCTTACACATTGAAGGAAAAATCTTAAAGCATAACCATCATGCGTTTCCGACAGAGAAATGTATAAATTACCCCAGTTTGTGGGCATTTGTGTGCTGAACCGATTGATGTTTGACTTCGGAGGTCACTTAAAGGTGCTTACTTCAAACCTAAAGCGCAACCCCTGGAGGCATTGTTTGAACATTAATGGCCTGATTTTGGTACTCACTCCGGCAGGAGCTCCAGTTGCTCAGCAGCCTGGCAAATGAGGCCGTGTCATGCATTGCTTAAGAAAAATGTCACAAGCAGTAAAGACTGTAATTGATCTATCTTTTTCGGGGGGAGGATGAACATTTTAGTTATTTTCTTTAAGTTACACAATAATACATGTATCACCCAGAACAGTATGATTCATTATTTCTTTTTGTGTAATTAAAAAAAAAGAACATTAACCAACCTTTTGATTTTCCTTTATTTCTTTCCGCATTTGCAGGTTTGCCAGCACTCTGGTTAGAGATCTGAAGAAATAAAAATTCTGACATCACTAAGATATTGTTCTGCATTTGAAAACTCCCCCCCCCCCCCCCGCAATTTATCTCATGGAAGGGAATAAATACTCAGACAGAGCTTTGATGAGAATTGTGGTGACATGATAGCTTAACAAGTGATTAGAAAAGTTTAAAGGTTTAGCCCAGTGCTTCTTTGTTAAAAAAGACTCATACTCATATATAAGGTTGTATCAATCTCCATTAATTCCCCCCTCAGGATATGGGAAAACCTCCCCCCACCAAAGTGTGGCAGTAATTAGTACCAAAAAAGCTCTGGTTTAGCCTATACCGGAGGTAGTCAACTTTTGTTATCTTCAAGGGCCACTATTGTCCAGGGGAAAAAAGTCTGGGAGCTGGAAGTGTATTTTGCACCATAAACCAATATTCCCACAAATGAGCAGGCTCCATAATAAGATCGGTGCTACCTAGCAGTAAGGGCTTCCTGGGTATGGAGCAATTATGTTAACGACACTACAAGGTCCTCAGCCAAGGGGCATGGGAGATGGACATGCTTTTCCAAAAAAAAGTTCCCCAAGAGGCAGGATCACAGGGGTGCTTTGCCTTTCCCAGAAGGCACAATGCAATCAAATGTATATGAAGGAGTCTCTCACTAGTTCCCCAAGCAGATATCTGAGGGAATTTACACACCATGGCCGTTTCCACACGGCTTACCTGCTTGCGTTATGTCCCGGCAGATCGCGCAAAAAACGCAGAACATCGCATTTTTCGCGCGAGATTTGAACGTCACGTGACATCGCACAAATCTCGCGCGAAAAAACGTGATCTTCCGCGTTTTTTGCACAATCTGCCGGGACATAACGCAAGCAGGTAAGCCGTGTAGAAATGGCCCAAGACTGATTACAGGTATAGCGTGGTATACTTTAACATTTTTCCCTAGGTGTGCTACTATAGGCAAAATTTTACAGCCACTTTACTAAACTGCTTTTCTGCAGCCCACTAGTTGGTCTAAATTAATCAATTTAATAGCTGGTATAGTGGGAGATTCTGTTCACCAGGTTGTTTGATATTTTAATTTCACAAGATTGTTCAGCTTATTTTTCATTTTCAGGATAATCTTAAAGGCTTTCCTGTAATAATTTTTTTTAAATCCCTGCCACATGATTATCTGATTTATTTAAGACGTTGTACAAGGTTCTACTTTCGATTTGACCAACTTGTTATTAAGCATGTTCATGACAAAAATGAAGGCAAATCCTTTTTATGAGGGACGGGGTTATTTTGGGTTTTATGTTGTTGGTTGTAAGTTGTGATTTGTAAGCTGTCCTGAGCCTCAAGGAAGAGCTGGATATAAATATTTTGACAAATAAATAGATATTGCTGGAGGAAGAGTGAGACCATTTGGAGTTTAGCCATGACTGACTGGGACACTTCTTATGTTACAGAAAAGATGGTCCACCATCTACCCACACTGTTCAGCAAAGTTGGAAGCCTTCCTCAGAAGCATTACTCTGACAAGTGGCTCTTTTGTCAGAGGAAGAGCCACTTAAGTTGAAGGAAGATTCATTAAGCTGGAGGAACGGCACAGCCCTGATCAGAGATAAAACGTTGTCTATTTTGATGGTTAACTGGAAACCCCTTCTTGACTTTCTGCGTGAGGCAAGGGAAAATGAACTGATGATTTGTGGATTTGATTTTTAAGAAGATAAATTTGGAGAAAATAAATAGAAGGGGGCAGTACTGGAAATGGTAAATGTTGGAGGTATCAAAACTAAAAGTATGTTTGTTAAAATATGATAGGTGTTGTAGAGACAAATGGAAAATGAAACGTATTATTGTTTTTTATTATTGAAACGTATTATCTTTTTATTATTATTATTATTGAAACGTATTATCTTTTTTTTACTATTTGATTTATGTAATGCCCTTCAGGATAACTTAATGGCCACTCAGAGCAGTTTACAAAGTGTGTTATTATTATCCTCATGACAATCACCCTGTGAGGTGGGTGAGGCTCAGAGAGCTCCGAAGAGCTATGACTGACCCAAGGTAACCCAGCTGGCTTCAAGCAAGGAGTGGGGAATCAAACCCGGTTCTTCCATAAGATTTATGGCTGGAGGGATGTTTACAAAGGCTGAGAGCCAGCAAGCTAAGAGGGCCCCTGCTAGGGCTTGTGGTGCATAGGAAGATTTTTAAAAAAAATTTCCCCTCCTTTTTTTGGCTATTCTCCATGTCATATCTTAAACTGCTTTTGAAATGCCACTGAGTGTGAAAAGCATTTGTCATGTGACATGGGCTGATTCCGCACACATTGGATAATACACTTCCAATCCTCTTTAGAGATCATTTGGAACTGAATTTTTCGAGTGTGAAACAAAAAAAATCCACTTCCAAACGATAGCTAAAGTGCATTGGGAGTGCATTATCCAACATGCGCGGAATCGGCCTCAGATAAACAGGACTAAAGCTGTACGGAGTTTACAGAGTTCGCTTAGTGGCCCATTGGATCCTGGTTTAGTACACTGAGAGGTGCAAATGCCTTCTCATCACTACAAAAGAAGCATCTGACCTGTCACAAAGAACTTGCCTTCTTCGTGCTGTAGAACAGAACCGATAGAACAAAACAGCGGCTAATAGAGGGAATGCATTTTATGTAGGGAATGGATTTTTTGTTTGTTTGTTTAAGCACAGGAGGCAATGGCCTAATTCTTGCTGCAGTGGTTAACCCATGTCACAGCAAGAGAAGGATCTCATGATGGAAGTGGGGTGGGGAGTCCTCTGCATAAAGAACTAGATGTCAGGAACTCCCTCCCGATTTGCTATTTCTCTTTCCACATGGAGCGAAGTTTAAATCATGTGAGCTCAAACCTACAGTCTAAAGTGGTACAGTCTAGGGCTTGCAAAATACCTTCCTTGCCCCTTTTCACTGTGGGGAGAAGTAAATGCCCAAATAGTGGTAGAAAGTGCCATCAAGTCGTAGCTGGCTTAAGGTGACCCTGGTGGGGTTTTCAAGGCAGTAGACTAACAGAGGTGGTTTGCCATTGACTGCCTCTGCAAACCTGGTCTTCATTGGAGGTCTCCCATCCAATCACTCACCAAGGCCAACCCTGCTTAGCTTCCAAGATCTGATGAGATCAGACTTGCCTGGGTTACCCAGGTCAGGGTGATCATATGGTAGGCCCTGTAAATAATACGGGATCTCCCCTGAACTTGGGACATTAAGTCCTTCCTGTAACTAGGAGCAGGTAAGGAAGGGAGCATGCAAACAGAAGTACTCTCATAATTTCTTCTTATGGAAAATCATAGGTGATAATCAGTGAAATTCTAAACAGAGATACTCCAGTCTAATCTCATTGATATCAGTGGGTTTAGACTGGAGTAACTCTTTTAGGATTTCACTGCAAGTGACAGAAATAAAATAATAGGACCTTTCTGTCTGGCAAGGTTGGTAAACTTAAAAATAAAAGATGGCAAGGATTTTTTTAAAAGCCTTTTGATGGAGAAAGGTATCTTGAGCATCAGTTTCAACGATATATTATGCAAGTATGCAAAGAAACCAAAGTATCCAAAGAAAGTATGCAAAGAAACCAAAACCACACACACTCAAATTATACAATATAGTAAAAAGTCCAGTAGCACTTTTAAGACTAACCAACTTTATTGAGGCATAAGCTTTCGAGAACCACAGCTGTCTTCATCAGAGCTGTGGACTTTTTACTATTTTGCAACTACAGACTAACATGGCTAACTCCTCTGGATCAAATTATACAAGTATTCAAATTTCGACAACAAAAATTATTTCAGTTTCTGCAAAATAGTAGGTAGGCATTACTGGTTATGTCTTTTGTTAAACACAAATGGTACATTCTTATTACTGTCCTATATAATGAAAGTACAATCTCACAAAAGCTACAGCCAGCTGTGCCTTGCAATACCAAACAAGTACAGAAAGGTATTTGGGATTCAAGGCATGGCAGACTATAGTAAGAGTTTGTTATTTGATGGAGTGGTCAGAAAAGGTGTTTGGATTCTGTAGGGAAAGCACATCACAGGGCTGTTGTGAGGGAAAATGTGATAAGGGTTGTAAAGCACTCTGCAATATGAAAGTTATAAAAAAATGTGGTTACAATAGCAGCAATATCTGAAAGGGGAGGAAATTTCAAACAAGATACAAGCTGTACAATCACTAGTAGTTATCTCTGATATTATGAGTAATGTCTCATTATAAAGAGGAAAGATGACAAAGATCTTCCTATGACTACAATGGGGGATATGTTCTCTAATTTGACAGTGGATGGTTTAAGAAACCAGGACTTATGTTTTGACATACATAGTGGCCTGTATCTTACCACTCCACTGGGCAAAGTATGAAGACTTCCTCCATCCTAAGGAACCTTCCACAGAAGAGTTATTTAGGTGGAGGAAGGAAAACTTTGCTCAGTGGAATGGTAAGATAAAGGCCCCTGGACGTTCGTGTCTGTGGAACTTACCAGTACTAAGCCTGACAGGTAAACAGCCATTTGCTCCATTTCAAGTTAAAATCATCCCCAAGGCAAGTTAAAATCATCCCCAAGGCAAGCAGAAAGGGGTACAAAAGTTGTTTCTAGGGCAGTAGGACCTTAAAGACAAATAAGGTTTCCAGGGTATAAGCTTTTGAGAGTCAAAACCCCCTTTGTTAGATACCTGATAGGTATCTGTGGGCAGCTAGGCTCGTATGTGGGCAAGCAGGCTAGTAACTTTTGTGGACTTCTTTGTAAGGCTGCTCTAAACACTGATTAAAATCCAAATATTCATGAATATATCAAAAGCAAGTAGGGTTATCATACCTGGCCTTGATCGGGAAATTCTGTGCAATGTCTCTCATTACTTTTAATGCATTGTGAACAGGGACAGAGAGGATTTGAGATGCTGCTTGAAGACTAATATCTGTAAGAAAATTAAGCATAATTGAAGAACCGGGTTGACAGTGAACTTCAATTAGCGTTAAGTGGGTGCCAAAGTAACTCTTCACCATGGTTAAGGATGGCAGGGAGAATTGAGGAGAGAGGAAGGTGAATGCGGTCTTACAACCGAATATTATCAGTACAATCCTAAACAGAGTTACTCCAGTCTAAACACACTGAAATCAATGGGCTTAGACTGTAGTACTCTGTTTAGGATTGCAATGTACATCAATACCAGACCTAGAGATCAACATGTATACAGTTTTTAGGATGGTCAACAGGTAATAAACAGTACAAATAAATCTAAAATAGAGAGTTTGGATGTAAACTACTTCATTGTACAATAGTCTTAGTGGGTTGTTAAGCTCATTTTGAAAAAATTGCCAATGCAAGCTTGATTTGGAAAATCAAAGGAACTGTGGACTAGGAGATTCTCTCCCCATCTTGTTTAACCTCTCGCTGCATTTTTTGGTTCTCTGTTACCTGACAGAAACTGATGCTCATTTGGAGGGCAAGTTATGATCACAGTTTGCCAACTTGTACGACACAGAAAACTACTATATGACTAGAGAAAAGGAAATATACAGGACAAATATAGGGCTGGGGAAAAGGAGGGAGGGCACAATCCCTCAAACCATGGTTTGTGGGCTTTACCAAAGACAAGAGACTGTGAGAAAGTATTGGTTGTCCGGCAACGGCCTCTGCAGTGCCCTGAACAGCCGGTGGCATAGCCTCTCTACTGTCCCAAGGTCTCTATCACAGGCCGAGCAGGCGACCGAGATCAAGGGAAGCAGGACGGATCCACACACTAGGGCCAGCATGGCCCACCCCCTCTCCCTGCCACTGACGACCCTGACAAAGCAGTGGAGAATGCGGGCACTGAGACTGCTGTGAGATGCCCTCTACTCCACCTACCTACGCCCCAAGGGTGGACCAGTGGCTGAACACTCCTCCACCCACCAACGCTGCTCCTACCGGAGGCTTCACTGACAACTGACCTCAATCCTTACATGGACCCATTACCAACAGGGGCCGCTGGGCCGAAAGGCCATGGGCCAGCCAACCTCGCCTTGGACCTGGCACAGTTTGGCCAATGGTTGGCAGAACAGCAAAACTGCCTGTTACGGGACATAACTACTCAGCAATGGGACACTCAGGTCTCCCTGTTTAGGGGGCTATGCCCGACCCTGGGAGCATCACCGGGAGGGGTGATGCCCAGAGGTGGCAGCACACTCCCAGGTAGGAGCAGTCCCTTTCAACTGACCAAATTGAGCCCCAAGAACGAGATTGATGCCTATTTAGAGGCATTTGAGAGGACAGCAGAGGCTGCTCAATAGCCCCCGGCATAATGGGTGTTTATTCTAGGGCCCTACTTAACGGGGGAAGCCCAAGCAGCCCTGAAAGCCCTCCCCAAGGAGGAAAGTGCCGACTACCAGCAACTGAAAGCAGCCATCCTGGACCTCTATGCAGTGACTCCAGATTCTTTTTGACTGAAGTTCTGGGCCATCACTTATTGGAAACTTGAGCGGCCCTGCACTCTCATGACGTTCCTGCAGAATGCCGCCTACAAGTGGCTCAAACCAGTGACAAAGGGGGAGAAGATTGTCGACCAAGTTGTATTGGAACAGCTCCTCAACATCCTTCCCCCCAAGGCAAGATATTGGGCGGCGTGTAGCTGGCCTGCAGGGCTCAAAGAAGCCACCACCCTGCTTGAGAATTTCATGGTGGCAGCAAACCCAAGGGAAAGCCCCGGCAGGTGGGGGAACAACGGGACCACCAGCACACCTCTGAGCCCCCCCCCCTGCCAGGCCTGACTACCTCAGTGGGTCTCAGGGAACCTCGTCAACCTGAGGCAACGGGCCTAGGGAGCCCCTAGCGGGATGCCTTGGATGGAGGCAACCCCCAGCCCCCCGGACCCTGACTCTACTGTGAAGCTGAAGAGTGGGAGACCCTGCTTCAAGTGCAGATAACGAGATCACTTCATTCATGACTGCCTGATAATGGAATGCAATGCAGGGTGGGAAGAGGCCCTGCCAGTCACGGTGCACCCACCGCGTCCTCCGCCTTTGATTCTGGAGGTGGAAGTTGCCGGGCGGTGGCTGTCCGCTCTGTTAGACAGACAGAGGAATACCCGGTGATGAAAGTACCCCTGTGCTATCAAGGCCACAACTGGAAAGTGGAATTGGCTCGAGTCAATGCCTTGCCCTACTCCATACTTCTAGGATGAGATGCCCTGGCCTTTGTATAACACATGCATACCAGAGCATTGCCAGCATTGTTTTCAATGGGCTTAGACTGGAGTAACTCCATTTAGGATTTTACTGCAAATCCGCAAATACAGATTACAGAATTCATATTTTTTTCCACAGATAATTTGAATTGCCTTGGGACAGAACTGCAACTTTTTAATGCATCAAATAAAAAGTTTTAATCAGTTCTTCCACTTATTTTATATAAACTGTAGGAGATTTGCAACAAAGTAGTTAAAATATATGTGTGTTCAGAAGAAATGAATTGTACAAAATTCCCATACAAATCCAACCAAAGTTTATCACAACTAAGTCCCATCGACACTAACCTTTAGGAGAGCAATCCTAAGCAGGACTTTCCAGGTCTGTTCAATGGGGGTAAATCCCTGGAAACGATGCTTAGACCTGCACTGTAAATTAGGGCCTACCTATACGTGACACGTGACACGCCATTAGGTCAGGAGAAGAGATGGGCATGAACTGAGAAAATGGGTGAAATTGCCCAGTTCATGAACCGGTTTGTTTGGTTCATGAATACATCACTTCTAGGGCAACAGAAGGTCTGCAGAAAGCTCATCCCCCCCCCCCCCCCGATTGCTTAGGAAACTGATTGATCGGCGCCAGGCTGTCTGCAGTGACGAACTGAAAAACGAACTAAACGAACTGGCCTAAAAATCGTTGCAGTTCATCATGGCGCATCAGAAATGCCCTCCAATGAACCACCGGTTCGCGAACCAAAAAACAGCCCTGTTTGTGACGAACTTTGGTTCATATTTCAGTTTATGTCCACCTCTAGTTAAGAGTTCCCTAATCCAACTGTCACACATCCATCAGTGCTCAGAATAGTATGGGGGGACATTTGCCTTCCCTCCTGTGCTAATGAATATGACCATGGAGAGAGGCTTTTTTGTCCCTTCTGCAAGCTCCATATGTCTTGGGGTCAGGTGACTGAGGACATGTGGAGCCTGAGAAAGGGACAAACATGCATATAGCTAGGCCTCTAACTTGCTCTGATTAACTTTAACTGGATTGAGTCTGGGCTTCTTTAATATACATGCTTCTGTATTTCCATTTCTTTAGCAAGAAAAGATCTCCCATCTCTAATGTGAAGAATATGAGAAACGGAATCCTTAATGCTTAAAGGGAGAAATGCTATCATGCAACCTTCCCAGTATTACAGGGGAACAGCCTAATCTTCTGCAAGCTTCACGGTCAATTTCCCTCATCCTCAACATATCGTGTGTGTGAGAAAATAGCTTTTTAAGCAATATTATGGCTTTTATTTTACAATGATAACACTTCATGGCCTACTCCTGTGCCACATTAATAGAAACAGTAAAGATAAATTGTACTACAATGACTCAGCCATAGTATATCTTCCTGCGGGTCATCACGAGAGAAAAATTCCAGATCTTCTCCATCCAAAGAGCATTTTAAATGTATTTCTTAATCTGATGCTGCATTAAAAATTGGATAATTTTTTTATTACAAAAGGTCACAGAAGAGAACAATAGATTTGTTATTCTTGAATTTTTTTAAAAAAAACCTTGCAAAGCCAGGACACAGCATTTCCACTGTGGTCTCTGTGCATTCCTAACAGCTTAAAGAAAGCAATATCATCTAACAAAAAGTCACTTTAGGGCTGATTAGGAGTTAGCATAAATGCATGGATGCCATCCCAAATGGAAGCTGTGGGTCTTGGATCCTCACCCTGCCAGTAAATGTGTGTACCCATGTGTCAGTGGTGTAGAGGGAAGTCAGGACGCTCAAAACATCATGATGTTATGACCAGGGTTCATTTCGAGGGGGAACGCACAGGAACACAGTTCTCCAAAGAGGTCACATGTCAGGTGGCCCCGCCATTTTGGGCCCGTTTCAGCCTGGATTGCGGCCGAAACAGCCTGGATTGGATTGGTGCCGGGCGGCAGAACCCTCCCCTGCCCAGCACTGACCCAATCTGGGCCATTTTGGTCTCAAACCAGGCCCAAAAGGGCCTAAAATGGCCACTTTCGGTCATTTGGGCCCCCTTTTTGCCATTTTGAGCCTAATTTCGGCCCTGAATGGCCAGGATTGGGTCCAAAACAGCCAGAATAGGTGATGTCAGGAGGTGTGGCATATGCAAATCAGTTACGCTAATGACACACTTCTGGTGATGTCAAGGGACGTGGCATATGCTAATGAGTTATGCTAATGAACTATGCTAATGAGTTCCTCCAGCTCTTTTTCTACGAAATGACCCCTGGTTTTGACACAAGTAAAGACAAAGCCTAATGCAGTCGAGAGGTTGTGGAGTCTAGAGAATGTGCATTTACTTCACTTTGGCTGTAAGTGTTCCAGAGAAGGTGGGGAATTTCAATATAAATATTGTAGATAGGATTTATTGTACTTTTAATAGTCTGGATTCTTGTGTACTTACACTGCTACTCTGGTTTTAATATGGAGACTTGTGCTGGTTATATACTGAATTATCTATCTATCTATCTATCTATCTATCTATCTATCTATCTATCTATCTATCTATCTATCTATCTATCTATCTGTCTGTCTGTCTGTCTGTCTGTCTGTCTGTCTATCTGTCTATCTGTCTATCTATCTATCCACAAGTAAACTGTATTAGACTTTAACAAGAGGGAGGGGAGGACAGGCATCGTGTTTAATTGGACCCTCAGGGGTTTGGTACAGTATCTGAGTATGTTAGCAAATCATTATTCAGAGATTAACTCGGTTGAAGGAAAATATGTTATTTAAAAATATAGTTCATGAAAGAGTCAACATAGCATAGGAAACATGACAGATTCTAAACATGATGTCTGAAAGAGGAAAGAATGAAAAATTATTGACACTAACTACTGACACACTCTCGCCTTCTTGAATGTGCCTTAGTGATAACCTTGAAGTATACTGAATACTATATCATGCGCGGGCCAGCAAGATTTAATAGGTACATAAAGAGAGTAACAATAGGCTTGACAAACAAGTTACGTTTATGCTAAAAACTAACTTAGGCTAGAAAAGTTATTTAATGCCCAATTGGGTAAGAAATCCTGCTGTACTGAGTTGGATGTAAACAGGGGTTTTTTTTCTGGGAAAAGAAGTGGCGGAACTCTCAAGGGGAAACGAGGAAGGAACACATGGGATTCTTTGAAATAATATTATTTTCATGCACTATTGCCAAGTATTTTTAAGAGGTGCCGGAACTCCGTTCCACCGTGTTCCCACTGAAAAAAAGCCCTGGCTGTAAATGACTGGATAACGATGATGAGGTAATACAGTGACTCAGAGAAGTTACGCATTCTGGTGTGCCTGAAGGAATGTCGCAGCCATTTTCTAAACTTGATTTTGTTAGGCTTAGTCTTGTACAGACCTATGATGCATCACTGCTAATAAAGAGACATCTTCAAAACTTCTGTGGTTTCATTTGGACCCCTTTCCAAGAATCCCTGGTTGGGCAAAGGAATTTCGACATCATGGCCAATTTAGAGGCTGAGGGAGTACGGGCTTCCCATTTTCTAAACCCCGTAGCCATTACATACTTTTCACTGCTGCTGGCACTTGCTTTCTTGCATGCTTCCACTGTATCATATCCGGAAGACACGTAACTTGGATATAAGTGTATTACCTTGTAGTTCCCAGACCTTCAAAGGCTCTGTGTCATCCAAACTTTCAATCAAGTATTTTCTTAACTCCGTCAGATTATCTTTCAGGTCCGGGTAATTCTGCCTATATTATATAAAATGGGGGAAAGTCAGCATTCTCAGCACTTACTGGAAGTTACAATACCATAGGTATTAAGAATCACCCTTTTAGCCCTTTCCCCTAAGCCAGTGGTGGGCAACTTTTGGCTACCTGCATATTTCGGTGATGCCCGTGAAATTGAATTTCAACGATATGTACAGAAAATAAAGGGCCGTGAAACTCTTCTTTTAAATGTATGTTATGTTAAAAATCTACTCACTCCTACAGTTTATAATCTTTGAAAATAATATAACTGTTAAAGGCAGCCAATAGTAACTGTGTGCCTCAAGGCATTTTAATGAACTAATGCCAATTAATTTAATGACTGCAAAATCACTCAGTAGGATCCAGCGGAAGTCTTCTGCATGTGCTAGACCCCTTGTGCAAGCAGATGCATGCTAAAATACCATGCTGCTAGCTTAAAGGTAAAGGTAGTCCCCTGTGCAAGCACCGAGTCATTACTAACCCATGGGGGGATGTCACATCACGACGTTTTCTTGGCAGATTTTTACAGGGTGGTTTGCCATTGCCTTCTGCAGTCATCTACACTTTACCCCCAGGAAACTGGGTACTCATTTTACTGACCTCGGAAGGATGGAAGGCTGAGTCAACCTTGAACCAGCTACCTGAACCCAGCTTCTGCCAGGATCGAACTCAGGTCGTGAGCAGAGCTTGGACTGCAGTACTGCAGCTTACCACTCTGCGCCACGGGGCTGCTAGCTTACTCTGTGTTAAATTTAATGTAACCCAGCATGCATTTCTGCTCCTGCAAGACACCGCACACATAATTATTAGGATAATCTACATCTAGTACAACTAGTTCAATTGCTTTGTGTAAGCAGAGCTAGGCTAAGTGTGTTTACGTTCCCATTCTTGCATCCCAATGGATTTCTTTAAGTATTAAAAACTAAGTTATAAACTCAAGTACATAGGAATGGGATTAAAATTAACTCACTTTAGTGTGTCAAAAAGAAATCCCTGGATGTCACTTTCCTTGTTGTCTTCTTCCTCAGTTATATTATTTGTAGCTAAATGTGGCACATACAAAAAAAATGAGAATACATTGGCTTTCCGGAAGTTATTAAAATGACATTTGACTTTAACTTATATTTTCTAAAATGAGAAAAAAGACCAGACAGTCTTCAAATAGATGACAAAACAGTAGATCAGGCTTGGTGCATACAGTTAGAGAATAGATATTTTCTATTCTATAAAGGCACCCATCTACAAAAAATTACAGAAATACATTTCTGTATTGATTCTCAATGCCCATGGCTACCTTTGCCATATCCCACAAAATGCAATCACAACCAACCGTGTGTGTCAGAAAAACAAATACCAGGTGAATTACTGACCCAATAAGACATTTTCCATTAACTTCAATGTGACCAAGCAGAAGATTACTGCCTTCAAAATTCTAGACACTGCCAAATATTTTGTGATAATAATGTCTCCAATAACACCAAACACAGGAGGAGGAAAAATGTACCTTTAGCCTGAAAGTCGTCCACTGCTTTGTATTCTGTACTCTTTACTGCAAGTTCCACACCATACCCAGACAAATACATCTTTTCAGAGCTAGGTTTCTTGTCAAGAAAACCATTTTGAAAAAGAAGAAAAGACAAGAGTTTTTAGGATCTACCGTTTCTAAGCCATATACAATACAGACTTA
The DNA here is from genome assembly GCF_028583425.1 of Eublepharis macularius. Lineage (NCBI taxonomy): Eukaryota > Metazoa > Chordata > Lepidosauria > Squamata > Eublepharidae > Eublepharis > Eublepharis macularius. The sequence goes on along the minus strand of NC_072792.1, from coordinate 25,081,279 downwards.
CTTCAGACTAAATCCCAGTAGTACTCCTCAGAAAACAAGGAAAGGACTGGAGTAGTAACATCGTCAAGCAATAGATCACAATTTGTAGTTAGAATTGGATTTATCTCACTATATCCTCCAAATTGCTCTTGATAGAAGAATGAGGGCAGAATTTTACGTGGAAAAAGGGGAATCAGGCATGTTTTCCTCTAGGATAGGCCACATTATCGAGAAGAATACAGTATTCACCAGATCAGGTAATTTTTAAACTACCTGGCCATAGAAAAGAAAGTGCTGAGCAGTGCAAGGGGCTATCTTCACCTTGCACTACGAAAGTAGCAGGTTACAGAAATTTGCTATGTGCTCCAGGAGGCACCCAACAGCCACCTTGCTGCACCTTGTTTGGGAACAATCTTGCTTTCAAACACAGGAATAAAACTCCATATTCCAACAATTATAATTGATTTTAAAAAGTCCTATAACATTTCTACAACTTATGGCTTGGAGAAAAAGTTTAATAGGAATGCATAACTAATGTAAAACATGAAGTCCTGTTTCATTGGGGGTTTGGGTGGAGGGGAATGGGTATGCTTGCACACGATCCATTCAATCAATAACATATACCTCAATGAAATAACACTTTGTTAGTGCAATCCTAAGCATGTTTACTCAGAAGTCAGTCCCGCTGAACTGAACAGAGTTCACTCCCTAGTAAGCATGCTTAGAATTGAAGTCAGAAGGTTTCAGGTTGAGCTATTTGGAGCTGATAGCAGAGCATAGGTGAGGGGATGGCCCTCCATCTGAGACCACGGACAGATACTGCCAGGATGTACAGTGTACAGAGTCAGTGTAGTTAAAGCGGTGGTCTAGAAGTTGTAGGATCTGTGTTCAAATTCCCACTCTGCCATGAAGATCACTGAAAGAGCTTGGCCAGTCTCTCTCATCATAGCACAACTTACAGGGTTACTGTGAGGTTAAATGTAGGTGGGTAGCCATGTTGGTCTGCAGTAGGACAGCAGGATTTGAGTCCAGGGACACATTAAAGACCAACACAATTTTCAGGGTGTACGCTTTTGAGAGTCGAGCTCCGTTCTTCAGACACCCAGAGAAGAGAGCTGTGACTCTCGAAAGCTTACACCCTGAAAATCTTGTTGGTTTCTAAGGTGCCCTTGGACTCTTATCCTGCTGTGAGGATAAAATAGGAGAGCCATGTCAGCCCACCTGAGCTACTTGGATAAAGGATGGGATAAAAATAATGACACTGAACCAGATCTCGCACAGTGTAAGATGTACCTTATCTAAACTAGCGTGAATTAATTTTATCTTGAAAGTGAATTAAAAGCAAGCAAATATCAGAAAAATGGTTATTTCACCAGAGGGATTCTATTCTGGAAAGAGGTTTATGTTGTAATACATTTAAAGAAAGCTACATTCTCGAGAGCAAAGGATTTACACTAAAACTTTATTGCAACAGGTAATTGCAACAAGTTAATATAGACTCTAACCATTCCATTTTCAGAGCCAACAGAGTTTGAGTTACTACCTGATTATCTTGCTGTTTTTTAGAGTTTGGGCAACACAGGCATTAAGCCGCATTATCCATGTATATGAGCTGTCCTACTCAGGAGTTTTTATGGCCAACTTGTGCTGCTTAGAACATAAAAACTAGGGCCACCTCACAACCATAGTCTGGCCTTTCTGTTTTGGGATTGAATGCTGTAGATTTAATTAATTCAATCTGAAGGAGGAATACGGTTGCTCTTTTAAACCAGGTATACATGTAAGCTGTATCTGCACCAGGTAGTATAGCTTTGTTGCTAAACAGAAATAAACTTATTCCAAATGGGTGGGTGCTTGGAGCTGTATTTTTAAAAAGTATAAACAACTGAATGCGTAAAATAGCTTTCGACATCATTAGATGCCCCCCTTCTGCAGAGAACTGGGCTCCGCACATGACAAAGGTGTTAATTTCAGGCTTGTTGTCAAGGAAACTGTGCATTTTTGGACATCTACATTCTAATGCCAATCATGGACTTTTTGATATGCCGGCAGCAAAAAAGTCTGCTGTGGCTGTTGCCCATAGATATAATTGCCTGGGTCTTACCACTCTTTGAACCTCTTTTTGCTGGGGGCAGACTTCAAACTTCGCTGAGTGGCGTGATAGGATACAGCCTGGGCCTACCAAGCAAGCGTAAGAGACAGGGGTAGCGTCACAAAATCAGCGCACACTCCTCACAAATCCCTCATTTCTTAGAGGTTTGCTTTAGGTAGCATTAATTCGTATTACTGCAAACCTCTGTTAATGCTAATCCTGTTCCTTCATAATGGGAACGTACAAAGCTCTTTCCAAGTCTAGTTACAGATGCAATCCGCTGAATAACATTAATCGTGGTTAGCGCCAATGCAGATGTCTTAGCTCAGGAAGATGACGTTTGTCCCCCAGTGTTTCCCCTTTTGTATTTAAGTGTGACCAAAAGACTTTAGAAAAAAACAGAGCCGACTATGCAACCATAAGGCATACTGGGAAAATTAGAGAAAACGTTTAGAGAAACTTAACTTTCAATGATGGATAATTCTATCACTTCCCACCCACACCTACCTTGACAAAATGTCGAAGAACGTAAACAATTTCCTCCTTTTGTGCTTTTTCAGACAAAACTTTGTGAAACATGGCAAAGTCTTTTGTACCCATTTCAGCATAAAGGATGACTACTGGGCCATCTTCACTGAGCGTAGGGAATTTATGATCTCCTTTGAATAGATGCGGCTTGGGCCTTGGATTAAGAACAAATAATTTTTCAGCTCAGAATGAATGAAGCAGAACGGACGAGAAGCTTTACTCCATTTCCTGGTCATTGAACAGTTGAAAAGGCATTTAAGACATGGACAGAACATCACAATTGCTGTACCTTGTTACAGAAAAGAGCCAAGCGCTGGTTTCAGACTAAAGATGAAACTTGGCATTCACCACAGCGCAATTTTATCAAGATATGGATTAAAAAAAAACAGCTGCGAGCAAAAGGCACTAAAGGCGACTATATTTTAACTGTCTGGTAACATGCAGACATCTTATTTAACAATGCTTTAGTTATTTGACTGAATGCAATGCAATCAGTAACAAGTCCACTGGCAATTCCTGCTCCAGGTTAACTACCAGCACAATCCAAAATGGATTTACACCCTTCTAAATCCATTGAAGTCAGTGGGCTCAGAAGGGGGTAACTGTTCAAGAGTGCAATATAAATGACTTTTAAGATCAAGTCTTTGTTTTTAAGGCTCACACAACAGTAGGATTACTCATCTCCTGCAAGCCCTGAGATCTGAACACTCTTAAGCCATGACATAGGTCAAATCCACATTTACCCATTACCCGCATGTTTATCGGATATCTTCCATTTGCCTCCAATCCGCGATTTTTTCCTCTTCGTTCACATTCCTGCTTCCAATCCGTCTTTCTCGCGCGTCCCTCCGGTCACACAGCCGCTCGAAAACCGCTTTTTTGGGTGGGACCTTTTTTCCCGTCCATTTTTTTTTTATTTTTTTGAGCGCACTTTTCCCTTATTTCGATCTTGCCTTATAAAGAAACATCATTGAAGATAATGATGCCTCTCTTTCCCCCACTGTCAGCACTGATGGCTCTCTCCCGTTTCTTTTTTGGAAATTTGGAAGCATGTGGGAAGCTTTCGTGGGCATTTCCTATGCAGGACAGTTCAGTGCCTGAATTTTACTGAAGTTTCACTTCCTTGGAGTGTCATTATTTCGATATTTCGTAATTTCGATATTACAGTAATATAAAATGAAAAAAAATAAAAAACAGTTAAAAAGGAAGCTTCGTGAGTCCGTTCTGAGGATGGATTAACCCCAAAATGATTTTTCAAACTACCAGATTTGATTCAGAAACAGCATAAACAATAAATCCAATGCTATGAAGTCAAAAACAGTCTTTTGCAGACTACGGAGCACTTGCAAGCTGAATCAGCCAATAGGAACTCTCGGAATGGCCAGAGAGACAGGAAGGGGGTGGTTTTTTAAAAAAAACACGTAAATTGCGCATTGGCCCGTTCATGGCCACCGTGAAACTCCCGTTGAAAACCTGTGACCACATATTCGGGAGAAATGCGAATGAAATGCATCTGTTTAATGAGGTAATGTGACCGGCACTCGGAATTGCGTGGGGAATGCGGGGAACATGCGACTTAGAATGAGTAATGTGGATTTGACCATAGAGTCTTTCCTGTAGCAGAGAGACGTCCAGATCGGAGCACCAGATCATGAGCGCCTCTTGAGAAATCCAAGAGATGAACTCTCCTTCAATGCGGCTCGCCTTAGAAAAGGATGCGAGAGCAGAAAACAGCAAAGAGAATGCAGCCCAATGCTGTTCATGTTTATTCAGAAGCACGCCCGACTGATTTCAGTGGAACTTAATTCCCAATTAAGAGGCCTAATAAGCTATTCATCTTGGAAGTAACGACTATTTGTCCGATGAAAATATTTAATGACTTTCTAATCTCATGTTATTTTAATCAGCATGTTTGGTTTAAGCTCAGAACTTCTGTTTTGGGTTCTGCTTGCAGGATGTCCATAGGCAGTAGAGAAAAAACCGAAGCAATGAAGCACAGAACTCATTTCGTAAGTGGCACACACTTGCTTCCATCAAAGCACTGGGGCTGCTAAAGAAGAGAAAAGAAGCTTTCTAGGGAAACTTAAGAGCCATTCTCGCTGAGAACCCCAGGGGCTCAATCAGAGAAATCTAGCCACTGCAGGCGGGCCAAGCATCTTTCTGATCCTCGTGAACAACTTAAAGTAGCAGATATCGGACAGGATCAAGCACTTTGCGAACTGCAGGGATCCAAAGAGCTGAAAAAGCACATGTAATCCCTGCTGTTTGTTGCGAAGAGCAACAGCCAGCCAATTTAAAAACATTTTTAGAATAATTTATTTGGGGCAACGGTCAGAAATGTAAGCTTTCAGATAGGGGGAATCCAGCAAAGACAAGGTTTAACTGTTAGAAAGTAATTCAGCTTGATTAAACACCCTTCCTCACTCCTCTTTAAGATATTCGAGAGTTCGCCTATACAAAAGTTTTCGTACCAGGAATCGCTTTTCTGCAGCCACAATAAAGAGGAAAATATCTAGTTTATTTTAGACTACATCATTACCAATTTTAAGTAACTTCGGACACGCGTTCTAGAGTTAATTCCTTGGCACCATAAGGACACTTGTGATTTTAGAAAATAAAAAGGATAGAAAAATGGTTAGGCGCACTTGCTCAGAATGACTCCCTGGATATTCTATTTTATTTATGTGAAGTAAGTGCCTGTCAAAATGTCAGGCCAACATCAAGACAAGTGTGAATTTCTCTTTTGACTTCTGGTTTGCTCCATGTTCTTTAAGGATGTTATGTACATCTTCACCCTCATACCCTCCAATAATAAAATGCCTGCCTCCTGTGTGATCATCACATCAAAAAAAAAAGTGGGGGGGGGGAGACACAAAGGGACGGAGGTTAATGAATGCATACCTCGAGGTTCCTATTTCCTGTGATTAAATTTAATATTGGAGTGGGAGAGGCAGCGATAGAGTTTTAAAGCAGTGTTTTTAAAAATTGCATGTAGCTATCCTGCTGACATAGAAACAGTGCTGCCTGATAGGAAAACCCAGCAGCCAGCCCTTCTATAAGGCCTCTCTTTCTGACTAGTGTATTTTAATTCTACCACTCATCTAGGAAGGAAGGGCTAAGGCATAACTCCCCCCACCGCTGGACAGCCGCAATAAGAATTATCTGTCTTTATTCTCTACTGGGCCTAAAAGCAGCTCAGAGTGAGTGAGTGAGTTTTGAGAGAATCAAAACTCACTGTGGCTGATATCCTGGCAAGGATTTTTTCTCCTGTTGCAATTTCCTGCCTACCCCCAGTGTACTGAGGTTCCCAGAAGAAATTAAGAATATAAACTAGGTTCAAGGGGGACAGGGTCTGGGCCTGAGGGGACACCCACCCAAGCCTGGAACAATTCCAAGGTACAAGATGGGTTCTTTTTAAAAAGCGAACAAAACCAAAATGTATTTCTCAAAAACACAAAACTTGAAATATTAATACTTCTGTTAAACTAGCCCTTAAAAATGAACCTTCTCTCGATCTTAAAATCCTCTCTACCGAACTTCTCCTGGTCATCTCTGAGCTCCCCTAGTGCAACCCTGTTGGCAGATTCAGAGAACTGCTCTCACTGGCTGCTTTGTCACCGGGGCAACTTTCTTAGCTCTACCTGTTGCACTCGCCTTTCCCAGAGTCATTGCCCTATCTGTATTGGGCCCCCTGCAGCTGCTTTTTAATGGTTCAGTAACACATTGGGGGACCTGATCAACCATATCACATGTAGCTTGATTCTCATGGTTGATGTTTAGAATGTACGTAGAGCCCAGAAAAGGCAAGGTTCTGTCGAGGTAAATGCCTACATCAAAGCCGAAGCATGCAGAGAACCAGAAAGCAGTGCAGATTAAAGAGAGTCCCATAAGGGGATTCTGAAGACGATAAGAGATCAGAGAACATTTCATCTTGCTTGGCTGCTTTGAAGTTACCTTGGAGAAGAGGGGGGGAAATCAACAAAGCAAGGAAAATTCATCTCCCTCACTATTTTGTTTGACCAGCATTGGTTTAATGACCGGCTCAAACAACATTTAAGTTTTCCCCTGATTTTTAATACCCCCATCCCCAAAACTAATGTTATTCGAAGAATAAATCACTGAGAGAAGGCAACCCCACACCGCTCCACAACTGAGTTTTACACTCCCGTGCAGAGGCTAAAGGCTCAACTACACCCGATTGCTTTGTCTGTATATATTTCAAACTAGCTTGATACCCATGCTCTGTTATGGTATTTAACTACTTTAAATCCAGTTATAATACTTCTGTGTACGTAACATTTTTTTGGTCTGTGGTTTTGGGGGGGGGGGGTTAGTTGGTTTTGTAGTATAATAGTATAGTACCAACTGTCTTGGGGTGGGGGTGGGGATGAGGTATGGAATGTTGTGAGCCCCAATCAGCCCGCATATGCAAATGACCTTGGAAGGTTGGCCCAATCAGGGTAGAGTGGCTGAACTGGCAGTGGGCGGGGTACAAGCAGGCAACAGCCTGCTAGCCACGCTGGGAAAACACATTCTACTTCTTTTTACCCCCTTAGGGGGCAAGTTTCTTAAAATCCCTTCTTAGTGGGTGTTTACATCATGAAAGGAATGTTCTCCCCAAATTTCATGTTTCTACGTCCAGGGGTGATGAGTCAGTCAGGACACTTGTCTTTATATAGATAACATACTTTTCTTTTGCAAATGCAAATGCAGCTGCAGGGATTGCCTTATGAGGAGGGAAATTATGTGAGACAGGGAGAGATGCTTAACCCCAACCTCCCCTGCTGTCTCCCCACTGGAAAAAAGCTAGCGCTACCATTTTCTTCCTCAATTAAACAATCTCTACAACTGCGACAAGAAAAGACTCTGCTTAAAGTATTTTCCAGAAGAAATTGACATACATGGTTGAGTCTTGAGAGCCCTAGCTTTTTGGTGTCAAAGGAGCTCATTTACTTAGATGGAGATGGCAGTAGCATCACATGGGACAGAAACAGTTCTGTAAATAAGTCTCCATGTGACAGGCAAAAATTGCCTCTAGGAGAAACAGAAGCTATACAAAAGTTGGATCTCACTCCTCACCCATTAGCGCAGCTAAGTATATTAATATTTTGTGGGCTTAAATGCAAACCTATATCAGAAGGGTTGAGGTCTTCCCCGATCCTTACAGAGAAAGGCAGCACTGGAATGTTTACCAGCAGTTGTTGTTGAGGACCATAAAAGGGCTGGGAAAGCTCCTTAATCCAGAAAGAGTTGACTTGGTGGTGGAGAGTGTCATCAAGTCATAGCTGACTTATGGCAACCCCAGCGGGTTTTCATGGCAAGAGACAGACAGAGGTGGTTTGCCACTGCCTGCCTCTGCAACCCTGGTCTTGGTTGGAGGTCTCCTATCCAACTGCTGACCCTGCTTAGCTTCCAAGGTCTAATGAGATCAGGCTCGCTTGGGCACTTCAGGTCAGGGCCCTAAAATCTTACAACAGTACTAAAATCACAAAACGCCACCTGTGACTAACACAGTCACTAAGTTTAACACAAAGGTTTTCTTGACCCAAACAAAGGTAAGCGTGTGCTTTCAAGGTGTGATTAAAGCATCTAGGCTGCAGTATCACATCTTTTCCTAACCAAAAAAAAAAAATCAATCAACAAAGCTCATTACATTTACCTTGCAGCCGCCTTCGTTAGGAGCTTCTTAATTTCATTAGCCTTACAGGTGCTCTTCCCATGGATAACCACAAATGCACTGCAGCCTTTCGGAGGAGGCTCATCAACTGCAATCTAATATTTCAACAATTACACTCAACCCGGCTGGCTTAATTGCACTGCGTCCTAAGAGGAACACACCTTCCTCTGATTAAAATAACTCATCAGCTGCTATCACATTGTGCATCAAAGTGCCAAGTATGCGAGGAGAAAATAATGAAGAGAATAAACTCCTAAAAATGACAACGTGCTTTATCGATCTGGAGCCATGACACACCAGATTTCTCAGGATTCCAACCATCACCAGTTGTTTGGATTTTTGAGCTCCCATTTTTTGACTGTGGGCCAAGCTACAAGTGACGAATGACACTTGAACGGCAAGTGGATTGAGTGGAGGGCAAGTGAACAGGGAGAAATACACTTGCCGTTCAAGTGTCATTCGTCACTTGTAGCTTGGCCCTTAGCTTCTCAACCATGTGTGCCCCCCCAGCCCCAATCCCCAGTTATGGTGACCATTCAGGCTTAGAGATTTCTGTCAAGACAGAACCTGGGTAGAGTTTGCTAGCTACTAACTATGAGCCAAGCTACAAGTGACGAATGACACTTGAACGGCACGTGAACAGACAGAGCCAAGCTACAAGTGACGAATTACACTTGCCAAGCAAGTGAACAGACTCACGTGTATTCCTCCCTGTTCACTTGCCATTCACTTGCGCTCCAAGTAGAGTGCAAGTGAATGGCAAGTGAACAGGGAGGAATACATGTGAGTTTGTTCACTTGCCAGGCAAGTGTAATTCATCACTTGTAGCTTGGCTCTCACTATGTGATCGAGTGGAGGGCAAGTGGAGCGCAAGTGGAGCGCACAGGGCTGGGCACAGCAGGCAGGAGGCTCACTGGTACTGCAGAGCTGAACACAACAGGCAGGAGGTCAGTAGTCCCGAAGGCAGCAAACCAGGGTCCAGAAGTCAGGCCAAGTGTCAGGACCAATATGCCAGTCAGAGAGAGGAGCAGGCAGAAGGGTAGTCAGAAGGCAGGCCGGGGTCAAAGTTTAATCAAGCAGCAGAGCAGGGCGCAAGGCAAGAGCGTCCAGGCGTAGAGCTCTGGTAGCAGGAAGTGGTGAGCTGAGTTGCTTCCACGCTTGGTTTCCTCGGCGTCTTCCTTTTATGCTGTCCTAATGAGGAACAGCTGTTGCCTCTCTCTCTAACAGCTCCGCTCGGTGCTGTGCCTGTAAACGGGCACTCCTTCGCCTCTCCAACAGAGCTGACTTATCTCTATGTTTCCTCCTTTCAGCTGGCCCCAGGTGCTCGGGTTTCGCTTTTGCCCTGGGGGAGTCTTTGTCTCTTACAGCCTCTGTGGAGGTTTCTGGCTGTTCCTCATCCCTGACAGTCTCTGCAGAAGCTCCAGGCTGTTCTTGCTGAATTCCCTCTGGAGCAGCAGCAGTGGTTTCTGACTGCTCCTCCTCTCCCATAGCTTCTGCAGGGGCTTGTGGCTCTAGAGAAGATCCTGCTGGCCCTTCCTGCTCATCTTCTGAGGAGGACTCTGAGGCAATAGGTAAGGTGGCCAGTCGAGGCTGGGGCTGACTCATGACAGCAAGTGAACAGGGAGGAATACACATGAGTCTGTTCACTTGCAGTTCAAGTGTCATTTATCACTTGTAGCTTGGCCCTTAGAGCCAAGCTACAAGTGACGCCTGACACAGGTTGGACACTTGTCAGCTTCCCTCAAGTTTTGATGGGAAATGCAGGTGTCCTGGTCTTACAGCTTGGCTCTCCATTTAATTGAAGTTTACAGAACCCCCCCACACACACACAGCAGAGGGGAAGGGGGGCACGCATCGAGAGCCCAATGCCTGCACTCCCCTCCCGACCGCATGTTCTCCCTCCCATAGACTGCCACTGTGTAAATTGCAATTAAATGGAGAGCCAAGCTGCATTTCCCATCAAAACTTGAGGGACGCTGACAAGTGTCTAACCTGTGTCAGGCGTCACTTGTAGCTTGGCTCTTAGGTGACTAAAGTGAACTTCCACATTCAGAAGCAGTAAACTTGTGAACACCAGTGCTAGCAGGCAACATCAGGGACAGTCCTTGGCTTTTATGCTGTGTTCGTTGCTCCTCAAGGGCAATTGGTTGGCCACTGTGTAAAGCAGGTTGTTGGACTAGATGGACCACTGCTCTGACCCAAATATTTGGGCAAACACTTGCATTCTGTTAACTGGCATGGCAGCAACGTAATACAGAGCATGGCCCTCCACTACTGACTAGCCTTTGGGGCATCTAGATTCAAATATGCTCCTAATGAAATCCATGCTCATTAAGATCTACCCCAATTCTGGTACGGGCGTGAATGCAACGTAGATGTCTTCTTCATACCTGAACAGGTTTTCTGCATAACTCCTTCTGACAAGCCAGACGAGCTGCTGCAATTATTTTATTTGCTTCCCAGCCCTGTCTAGTAATAATAACCATCCATAAACTATAGGAAAGACATAGAACCTCTACAGGGGGATTAGGTGTCAAGATGAGTGCAGGAAAATGCAAAACGTTTTGCTTCTTTTGTATCATCCCATGCAAGAGGAAACAGCTTCATATTTACATGCCTCTATTTATAGAGTGCCCAATTGTCCCATCTTCTATCTATGATCAGCTACCCTGTGCAAGGTTGTGCAGAAAGAGAATATTTGGTTTTATCCGGGTTCTCGGCTCTATTGTTGGGTCGCTCTGAGTAGTGGTACTTGTCTAGGTAAACTTTTCAAAAAGGTTTTAAAACTTAAGTGAGGCATAGGCCTTCCTTAAAAATATTAAGTTTTAAGCTTAGGGGCCAGTTTTCCCCTAAAGAGGCTTGTGTAGGCATTAGGAAGAAGTCAGGTGTTGTGTTCTTGTCAAACAGATAAATAGGCTTCCCATAGTGAAAAAAAATTAACTAGGCTGCTGCTCACCTTGTTCTTAGTCTCCTGGCTTCAGGGAAGCCTGGCCAGGCATTTTAGAAAAGAAGTGTTTGTACTGACTTAAGCTGGCTTGTAGTCTGTGTTCCAAGGAGTTGCTTGATTCCCAGTAAGAAATTAAGCTTCTTGCTAGTGTGTAGCTAGTTAATAACCTATATAAAAAGGTAAAGTTAATAACCTATATAAAAAGGTAAAGGTAGGCCCCTGGGTAAGCACCGAGTTATTACTGACCCGTGGGGGGGGACGTCACACCACGACGTTTTCTTGGCAGACTTTTTATAGGGTGGTTTGCCATTGCCTTCCCCAGTCATCTACATTTCACCCCCAGGAAACTGGGTACTCATTTCACCAACCTCGGAAGGATGGAAGGCTGAGTCAACCTTGAACCCGCTACCTGAACCCGACTTCCGCCGGGATCAAACTCAGGTCATGAGCAGAGCTTGGACTGCAGTACTGCAGCTTACCACTCTGTGCCATGGGGCTATATAAGCCTTTAAAAAAATAGATTTGTCCATCACCAGGTTAGAGTCACAACAATTAGCAAACTTTCAGAGTAGGTACTAGTCAGCGTGGGAGGGAACAGGAGGCCCCGTGATAACGGGGAAGTTCTGCAGCTCTGAGGCTCTTCTGAGCCAGTGAGTGACTGTGCAGGCTGCAGACAGACTGCAGAGAGAGCAGAACTTGGTTATCCAGAGTTACTCCTCTCTCTCTCTCTCTCTCACTTTCTGAGGCCTTCCTTGGGAGAGGGATCCATATTATACTGAAAGTTACAGCAACTGTATTTGTTGCCCTTGCCAAGACTGAGTGCTTGTGCGGTGTTGGTGGTTCTGCTGCGCAGTTGCGTTGGTTCTGTGATATGGGTTCTGCTTGGCTTCTTTGAGTGATACTGGTTCTGTTGGGCTTGCAACAGAACCCCTTGTTTCATTTTGGTTCTTCTGGGATTCTCTGGTTTAACACTGATTCTGTTAGGTTTCTTGGTCCACATTGCATCGAGACTCTGGGCAGCCTTTGATGGGTGGCTGCTTTCCACTGGTGTGTTTTTGCCTGAAAGCCAGTTTGGAATCCCACCCCCAAGGAACAACAGAGACTGTGGTGGGGGGCAGCTTATTCAGGGCCCCTAGAATTGAACAATCTTTTTGAAACTTGGGCGGGTCCTTATTAGACAGTCGGGACTAGGCTCCCTGCAATTTTAGTGAAGTTTTCTTGAAAAATGCTTCCGAGCCCCTGGATATGTTCTCCCACAGGGAATCAAGGAGTGGGGAATTAAACATGTATTAATACACTGTTTTAATGTAGATGAATTTTTATTGTATTTTAATATGTTGTTATCCACCCTGAGCCCGCTCGTGGGGAGGGCAGAATAGAAATTTGAAATAAATAAAATAAATAAATAATGGCTAAATATATCCGGAATTACTGAATAAAATTGAATCCAGATACTCTACCAGTATATTTTGACCTGAATATTTAGAATCCCAAATATTTATGATATGCCAGATACCCAGATCTGAATAATGCTGGGGGGAAAATTGGTGCACACCCTCATGCGAGACCCTGATTTTTTGAGAAAGTCAAATATTCTGGAGCACTCCTTAGCTTCTGTCTATATTGTAGGAATCATCTGAAGCTTCTTTTGTTATTCTGGGCAAAATTTTGAGGCATACCAAACAGATCTTTTTGTATCTAGCCTTACTAAAGTCAGTATTGCTGTTTCAGATTAAAAGCTAGTGTTCACCGAACAGGTATAATATGGGGCTACTTTAAATTGTTATCTCCTTTATCTACTTTAAAGTAGATATCTCCTTTATCTACTTTATCTCCTATCTACTTTAAAGTTGGTTATCTCCTTAGAGCAAGCTGTAGCTACAGAGTGTGACCAAGTCGGTCATTGACTTCTTCCGTAATACAGCAAAATACCTTAGAACTCCCATTCACAATGAATGCTTTCACATAAGATGGCTTGCAATTTGAAGACAGACATTATAAGAACTATCTACAGTAGCTAGTACTTGGAACAGTTACACATGAAACAGCTGCCAAGTAGTTTGTGAATGACAGACCAGTACTACAGGTATACCTAAACTCATATTATACACCACCCAGTTTTACACACCTGTTGAAACATCTGAATGGTTGGAGAGTGCGCTCGTAAAGCAAGAGAAAATTTCAGCAAGTTAATCTGTACATTTGATAGGAACTGCCCAGCTTTCTTCAAGATTAAGTCGTAATAAGAATGTTCTGAGACTGCATTAAAAAAAAAACACGCAGATGTTAACATTTGGCCAAACAGTGAACAAATTAAGGTAACACAACAACTGCATCTTGGATAATAAAAAACATAGGGGCACAGAAAGATGTAACAGTTCCAGATAGTTAGTTACCCAATTGAAAAACACATTTTCAATACAACACAAAACACAGCTCATCAGTGTGGGATTGTACTAATCTACAAACATTACTAAAATATAAGGCAGCTTCCCTGAGAGCCAAATGTTATGAAGAGAGCAATTAAACACCAACCACTACGTATTGGACTTTAGATGGGGAACAGAGGGCCAAAAAATACAATATGTATTTTGGTGAATCAGGTCTGAGTCCCCTGTATTCACCTTTCTTTCCCTGCAGCCGCACAGCAGCTGCGGGCAATGTCATTTTAAAAACTAGCGGGATCCTGATTTGGCCGGATTCATGCCATCTCCCCAAGCCCTATTTTGCAGCTGCATGTGCACAGAATACTGATGTGGCTATGGGGAAAGCAAATTGAGTATGGGGAAGCTGCACCCAATTTGCCAAAAAATGTACCATACAGTTTGGTCCATAAGAACAGAACCTGAAGTAAACTCAGGGATGGGTGTGACTGAATCAGTTACCTCTCTAGCACTGGAGACCCAGTTTGGTGTAGTGGTTAAGAGCGGCAGGACTCTAATCTGGAGAGCCAGGTTTGATTCCCTACTTCTCCTCTTGAAGCCAGCTGGGTGACCTTGGGTCAGTCACAGCTCTCTCAGAGCTCTCTCAACCCCACCCACTTCACAGAGTGACTGTCATGAGGATAATAACACACTTTGTAAACTTCTCTGAGTGTGGCATTAAGTCGTCCCAAAGGGTGGAATACTGAATGTTGTTATTGTTATTATTTCTCAGAGGTAAGAAAGGCTTTCAACAGCTCTTGATGTCAAAATTGATTGCAGGACAATAACAAGAAAAAGAACTCAGAAAGACATTCTAGGTGCACAGAAATGTGACAATCCTCCACACCTCTCCCTACCTCACCTCTTCTTGTAAGAGGGGCAGGTAGAACCAAACAAGTACAAGACCGCTAGCCATAGTATACTGTAATATTGCTTTTTGAAATAAAAGATGTGTGTGTGTGAAGTGCTGTCAAGTCACAGCCAATTCATGGCAACCAGGTAGGTTTTTCAAGGCAAGATATGAACAGAGGTGGTTTGCCATTGCCTGCTCTGTGCAGTGACCCTGGACTTCCTTGGTGGTCTCCCATCCAAGTACGAACCAGGGCTAACCCTGCTCAGGTTCTGAGATCTGGGCCATCCAGATCAAGGCAAGATGGCTGGCATAAGACAAGAAGTCTGAAACACTGTGTACACAAACTGCTCTGCTGAAGCAAAAAGAGGAAAAAATGGAGGCAGGCTGGCTATTGTTGAGTAAGGCACGGGGAGGGGGCAGAAAGAGGTACTGGAAGAATGGATAAACAAAGGGTAGAAAACAAGCCCTTTCCCCATAGTGTTTAGGTGTATAATTTTACTTCACACATAGCAATTACAAGTGCAATCTTGATTGAACACCTGGGCAAATCCTTACGGACTAAAGACTAAAATGAGAACACCGTGCCCACATAACACAATAAAAAGGTGCTTGATAATGGCTGCATTGACCCTGCTACGCATGGCGCATTCCAGGTGGGAAGCTACGGGAGGGGGCCGTCCCACTATCTTTTATGGCTTGAAACACATTCTTGCCTGTTCTTCTACAAAATGAAAAGCAAATCTGCTTAGCTGACAGACCTGGGGCCATCTCACACCCTGCTTATTTTCTCCACACCACAGAAGGCGGCTGCCCCAGTTACAGTAACAGCCACTGGGTCGCCTCGGACTGCATCCACACGCAGTCGAATTCACATGTTGGGGGGGGGGATGAGCAACTGGTCCACCCAAGCAAACCGAGTCATTGCTTTCAACTGTGTATCTGCAGGGAGACTGGAGGCATTCGTTCAGCATGTCAAAAATCAAATGCTGGGTGTGGAGGGGATGGCTTAATGAATTGCCCCTCCTTCTTTTTGTTCCAAGTCTATTCTCAGGGCTTTTTTTCAGCTGGAACGCAGTGGAACGGAGTTCCGGAACCTCTTGAAAATGGTCATATGGCTGGTGGCCCCGCCCCCTGATCTCCAGACAGAGGGGAGTTTAGATTGCCCTCCACGCCGCTGAGGCGTGGAGGGCAATCTAAACTCCCCTCTGTCTGGAGATCAGGGGGTGGGGCCACCAGCCATGTGACCATTTTCCCCGAGGGCAACCCACTGAGTTCCACCACCTCTTTTCCCAGAAAAAAAGCCCTGTCTATTCTTATAATTAGTTCTTCCACAGGTGATGTAGTTTGGCATGAGAAGGCACGGTCATCAGAGCAGTAACTATGACATCGAGTCACAGCTTCCATATGAAAACAGCCATTACATATCAACCCCAGAGGTAGAACTTTTATATCACTTCAAACGCCTAATATTCTTCTGTGCCATAAAACACTGAGCAAGGCTGTCAATGGTAGGACATTTTGGAGGTCATTAATTCATAGGGTCACCATAATTAGGAAGCGACTTTACGGCACACACAACACACACACAGAACAGGCGGTTTTAGTGTAGAAGGGAACCTCAAGATGTCTCCATGAAATTGCAGAGTAGTCAGGGGTGGTCGGATCAAAAATAATCTCATCCTGAGCACTCCGACATCCCACACCTTCCTCCCCATTTAAGATGTTAATGTCAAAAGTATGTTGGAAATCATTTTCTAAAATAAAAATCACCTCTGATGACTAAGGAGGAGATGTGAAATAAAAGTTCAGGAACAGCACAAAGTATTTGTCTAAATATATAAATGTATTTTAACAGGAAGAAAACAGATTCATTTGAAATGTGGTGCTGAAGGAGAGTTCTGCAGATACCATGGACGGCCAAAAAGACAAATAAGTGGGTTCTAGATCAAATCAAGCCTGAATACTCCCTAAAAGCTAAAATGACAAGACTAAGGGTATCGTACTTTGGTCTGGAAAAGTCAATAATGCTAGGAAAAGTGGAAGACAGTAGGAAAAGAGGAAGACCCAAAATGAGATGGCGTGACTCAACAGAAGAAGCCACGCCCTCCAGTTTGCAAGATCTGAGCAAGTCTGTTAATGATAGGACTTTTTGGAGGTTTCTCATTCATAGAATCACCATAGGGCGGAGGTGACTTGACAGCACATAGCACACACACACACACACACACACATTTTAACTGTGCCCATGAATAACACAACTGGTCCTACAGTTGCCTAAAGCAAAAGAGCATGCTACAGGAAGCAGGCTTTCAAGAAGCCTTTGGTTATGCCCGACATCTAAGGGAGGGAGGAGAGCAGTGCATGAGCTCAAAAAACTATATTTATGCCCATCAAGAACAGATGTTTGTTGTGACATCTGAATGCATCCACTAGTATTACGAGGTATAGATTATGCAAAGATCTGACAGTAGACATAGCAAACATTTAAGTCACTTACCTCCTTTTTTATATATTGTTAATTCTTTCACAGTTTCCAAAAACTGCCAGAATTGCTCATTACTTTCTTCTGCAATGAATTCACTGTTAAAAAGGTTCGTAATTATTAATCCATTGATAGAGATCATTACACACACACACTTTTGGGGAAATAAAACCGTAAGTGTTATAAAACTGCACCCCAAAGCAAAAATGAAAATCAGTTGAAAGCAATGCTAGCATAACAGTACTACTCACAAAGAAATACTTAGCGGTCCAGAGCCTCACTAAATGTTATGCTTTCTCTCCAAGTTGGGTGGAGAGGAGCGTTCTTAAATCGCATGGTTCTCAGACACACATGAGCCCCAAGTCATCTTGGGACTGTGGTACACTGAGAGAAGAGGCTGAGACCTCCCCCGTCCCCATGCCATTTTTCTGCCTGACATGGGTGCTATTTGCCTAGTTGTGGAAATGTAATGTAACCTCATCAGTATACGGGCAACCCTGAATGGGACAAACATTCCCTGAACGGAGTTGTTTCAGGTCAGAAAAATGGTGCAGAAGCTAGATGGCCGTCTGGTAGCAATGCTGATTCTGTGAACCTAGGCAGATCATGAGAAGGAGGGCAGGAAAGGTTATACCAGTGCTTAGTTCTTGTGGCCCTTTCTTACATGCTTTGGGTAATGCTGATCGCCACTTTGGAGTCAGGAAGCAATTTTCCCCAGGCCGGTTTGGCTGGGGATCCTGATGGTGTTTTGCCATCCTCTGGGCATGGAGCAGGGTCACTGGGGGTATGTGTGGGGGGGTGGGGGGGTAGTTGTGAATTTTCTGCATTGTGCAGGGGGTTGGACTAGATGACTCTGGAGATCCCTTACAACCCTATGATTCTAAGTAAGGTCGAAGCCCCTTCTCTCTGTAGGTCTGATTCGAAGTGGATTCATGCATGCGCACGAAGCAAAGAACTTCAGAACACACCTCCATACCTAACCAGGAATGTCTCCAAGGAAAACATAACATATGGTTAGGCCCTCAGATTATTAGGCTGCAATCTACAAGTGAATCAAGAAGAACTTCCAGAGGTCCCCAAAGTTTCTGAGCTGATGTGCACCTTTGGATTTCCAAAACACAGAAATGGCTGCCATGGGAGGTAGAGGCAACCACAAAATGTGGGTGGTGGAGTCAGACACACACACACAGAGGATGCCCAAGTGTAGGGGAGAAAAGTAGTGTTTAAAAATACACTGAGAAAGTGGAGTGAGAGAATAAAACCAACACTGTGGTGGCAGTTCCCACTGCAGCATTTTTTAAAAATACACACAATCAATTAGATTTCCAATGTCCAATCAATTGCCCTGCCAGGCAAAGTCACTTGGTGGGAGGCACCAAAACACTTGGTGGGAGCCAGAAAAGGTGTCGGGGACACCACGGTGCCCGTGATTGCTATGTTGGGGACTCCTGCTTTACTGAATCCAAAATGTCTGGCGAGCCACAAATATAGTTGGTAAAAAGTTATCAGTCACTCAGACAGCAACTCCAACTGATTGGAGCTGGATTTAACTAGTCTACTATTGTCATTCACCCTTATAAAATTAACTCAGTTGGCCATGATCTCAGCAGGCAATCCTGCACTGTAAAATGAGTACGTGAATACCAAGGACAAGAAGAGAAGCAAGTTAGGTCATCCCATTCTTGAACAAATATAGCACTTCCAAAAACTCAGAGTGAAATATGTATTTTGAATATTTGCCACAAAGATCACTGAAGGAAAAATTTTGGCATCTTTTAAAACTCACGTAACGAGTGATATTGAGATGTAGATTTTATCTTACCTAATCGATTCTGTAAATTTGCCTAAAAATGAATTCTGAACAACCTCTTCTTGTTATATACTTTATTTCCTAATTGGGTAAATCGGAGGCAGGGTGTTTCTATCTCATCTTATCTTTTAACTTTCATAATAGAAAAATCAATAGTGTAATGAACATCCAATTGAATTTTTCCTCCTTTTTATATGAAAGTATTCAAAATAAGGAAGCTTCTGTGATCCTCATGAAAAACTAGTTAACGTTTTCAACCCAACAGCAGAGTTTAACTGCACAGTCACGGAAGACAGGGACTGGATACTAACTTATTTATTG
This sequence comes from Eublepharis macularius, assembly GCF_028583425.1. Taxonomy (NCBI): domain Eukaryota; kingdom Metazoa; phylum Chordata; class Lepidosauria; order Squamata; family Eublepharidae; genus Eublepharis; species Eublepharis macularius. Next base: position 25,062,167 of record NC_072792.1, on the reverse strand, counting down.
CTGAGACATAGTTTGAATTCAATGCAACTATTTTGAGGGGTAGCAGGAGAGGCAGCAGGATACTAAACTGAACGCCACTGAAACAATCTCTGGTTGAGCACAAGAGATTATGGCAAAAAAAAAAATCCTGTTAGTCACCCCAATTCATTTTCTTACTTTTGCTGATAGCATCAGCATTGTTTTAACAGGACACAGGGTACAGAAGGAGAGAGAAAATATACACACATCAAAGAGCTAATAATGGTCAAAGTCACCAGGATAACAAACATCTTGACATTCTAGCCTATCATTGACTTAGATAGCCACACACAATTAACTGATCATCAGTACAATCCTATGCTGAATACTGGCTAGGATTGCACTGTATAACGCACTGACATCTTAAGGTGCTGGAACAAGATATATGGGACTGCTGGGCAAAATCCCCATGTTTAGTTCATCCAGACACCTCTGAAGATGGTTTCAGGTGGGTAGCCATGTTGGTCTGCAGTATAAGAGCAAGACTGGGGTCCAGTTGCACCATAGAGACTTGCTAGATTTCCAGGGTATGAGCTTCTGAAGAAGGGAGCTTTGACTTTCGAAAGCGCACATTCTGGAAATCGAATTGGTCTCTAAGGTGCAACTGGACTCGAACCATGCTCCAGACACCGCTGACATGGTCACAGAACTCCTAGACAAGCATTTTCCTGCTGGGTTGACATTTCTTATCGAAGACAACCACATACCATTTCAAAGAATACAAATGTAGAACAAAACAGCTGAAACAAACACAGTGAAGGGATATCTATCTGATTGCATCTTCCAACCACTTGCTCTGCGACAATCTCTCCCCCTCTTAGAAGTAACAAACTCCTGAATGGCTGCTTAAACTTCAGTGGGATGTCAAAGAAACTACCCCAAACCATGCTTGTGTGAAAGTCCTCAGACAATGAATGCACACCGCAACATTTCACTTTCGACGCCCATGTGGATCTCAATCCGATTACGTCCTTTGCCCCACTGAGGTTTAGAGCCAGAAGGGGGTCCTTCTTTGCCCACACCCTGACTGCCCAGGGCGCCCTCCCAAGCAAAGCTGCAGCCTTCAGATTATGCACTTCGAAGGGTGTGACTGCCTAGGCTTGCCCTGGGCTTTCCTTCCCGGGCCCCACGTCTGCTGCCCTTTCAAGGCAGGCCCCTTCCCTGCCCCTCGGGAGCAAGAGAAGCGCCCCCAGATTCTTGGATGTCTTTATTCTTCTCGTCCCGTTATTGAATAGGGAGAAAGAAAGGGGGGGGGCGATTTGCAACTTCCCTTAATGCAAAGAAAGAGTCCTTAGTTTGTCCACCCGGGGCTGAGGTTTGTGGGGCCACCGCTGCTCTCCAGCGTGGAGGGGGATCCTGTCCACACGCACCTTGTCTCCAGCAACAGCGGGGTCGCCGGCCACTTCGCCGCCAGCCGAGCCGTCACCACTTTGCGCGGCGGGGCGCCCTCCGTCCCGCGCGGGGACACGCTCAGCAGCGGCAGCAGCATCCCGGCCAGGAGAACCAGCACGGCCAGCGCCATGGCCCCCCTCCCTTTCTCCCGCCCGAGATGCCCGGGAGCAGCTGCCACGCAAAGCAGCAGCCGAGGGGACAAGAGAACTCCGCCCCTTAGCCAGACAGCCAATGGTTGCCCGCTCTCACTTCCGCTTCCCGCCCCCTTCTTTTCAAGGCAGTGCGGCGCGGGTGCTCCCATTGGCCAGAGCGAAGTTCCAATCGGTGACGGAGACGCGGCGGAGTTCTCAAGATTCTCAACGGGGAGGGGCCTGCAGAGAGAGGCGGGGCTCAGCCCAACTTGAAAACCGCTGGAAAACTCAGCCTCGTAACCGAGGGAGTGATTGCCTAGGGGGTTGCGCTGCCCTCTTTTGCTCGATGGGTTATGGCTTTTTTTTTTTTTTTGGTGGTAACGATGCCTAATATGTTTCTTTTTTAGTTCTTGAATACAATGAGAACCTGAGCCGATGTAGGGCAGCGTTGGGCTGAATCTCTTTCTAGTGCAAAACTCGGATGACCTGGGTGCGTGTTTTTCTATTTTGGCGAAAGGACTTCTTAATTTATCTGAAAGCACCAAAGCAGGATTACAGCTGAACATCAAGTAGACAAAAATAATGACTTCTGAGGAATTCTACAATTTTAAAGTTGACGAGGAAACTGAAATGGTTCCAGGTTTTCTATTGCTTGGCTCAATCATCAACCAAAAGGGAAACTGCAATTAAGAAATCAGAAGGAGATTGAGACTTGGAAGAGCAGCTGTGAGGGAACTAGAAAAGATCTTTACAAATAAAGATTTTTCCCTGGGGACCAAGATCAGGATAATCCAGACTATAGTATTCCCCATTACAATGTATGGATGTGAAAGTTGGGCAGTGAAGAAAGCTGACAGGAAGAAAATTGATTCATTTGAAATGTGGTGCTGGAGGAGAGTTTTGCGGATACTGTGGATGGCCAAGACGACAAATAAGTGGACTTTAGATCAAATCAAGCCTGAATTCTCCCTAGAAGCTAAAATGACAAAACTGAGGCTATTGTACCTTGGTCATCATGAGAAGACAAGACTCTCTGGAAAAGTCAATAATACTAGGAAAAGTGGAAGGCAGTAAGAAAAGAGGAAGACCTAAAAGGAGGTGGCTTGACTCAATAAAGGAAGCCACATCCTCCTGTTTGCAAGATCTGAGCAAGTCTGTTAATGATAGGACATTTCGGAGGTCTTTCATTCATAGGGTCGCCATAGGTTGGAGGCAATTTGGCAGCACATAACACACATTATTTATTTACTTCATTTATTATACCTGCCTTTCTCCCTGATGGAGACTCAAAGCAGCTTACATCATTCTCCTCTCCTCCATTTTTTCCCCACAACAATCCTGTGAGGTAGACTAGGCTAGAGAGTGTGTGAATGGCCCAAGATCACCCAGCGAGCTTCCATGGCAGAACGGTGAATCGAATCTGGGTCGCTCACATCCTGATCCGTTACTGAAGCCCCTACACCAAACTGGAGCTCACACTTGCTTAACTGTATTATTGTTATAATTTAATAGTTGTCTTCTCCCGAACGATTAACCCTCCCATCTCTTTATGCTTAACAGTGTGCCCCATTCTTCTCATTCTGAAGTTCTATAGGGTTCTCTAATCCATGCCTGTTATTTTCCGCCGGCTCCCTAGCACACACCCTTACTTCCTTGCATACTGTATAGCACTTCTGTTCTGAATGAACGTCCACCCGGGTAGCCTCTCTTCCATTTCTCTACCACTGAAGCTCTCTGACCTCATTTCTTAGGTGTCACTTAAATGTGACGGTAGAGAATCTATTAGTGGTTATCTCCTAGGAGCCCCCAATTAAGATGGGGGAGCAGCTTGGAGGGGGAGAATTGAACCCTTTACCTTTGCACTGTTTTTCTTATCTCAGGCCTAAGTGACACATGTCAGAAAATGAGGTTGTAGTATGTTAGAGGTGGCAGAAAGGAATGCACCACTTTGGTCTGCAGGTGATAGATTCCAACACTGAATGTTCTTCCACACAGGAAAAAAAAGTACTCCATGCAACTAGAAAATGAATACATCAGGGAGTAGGATTCCCTTTCTTGGTTTTCTGTGTGCTGGGAATTTTTAACATAGGCAAGCATCCTAAAATTTGAATTGCCTCCCTTTTTGCTTTAACCTTCCCTTTAACCATCTGATTCATACAAACTAGGTGATATGTACTGAATTTGTTTCTAGCTTGTATGTTACAACTATTTGTGAGCCTTTGATAAAGTTGGAATACGAAACGGGAGAAGGGAAGCTGGCAATGCCCGTTAGGCTCCGCCCAGCAGCAGTAGGTTTTCTCCGTGCACCTCTGCTTCTTTCTTGAAGAATCACCAGCATACAGAAAGATATCCAACCATCTATAAGAAAACTAACATTAGTGAGCAATTAGTGGATTTTCCTTACTTACCTTCAGAATATTTCTTGAATAGGTCTTCACCAGCTGGATTTTGGAACTCTGAGACTATAAGGACCATTGTGTCTGATTATTCTCTTTTGATAGCAGTACTTTGTAAAATATATATATTTATTGTTAATAATATTTATTACTGCTACACACTACTCTTTTAGCACTTTGCACTTTCTAAAAATCAAAATAATAAAAATTATATCATATTGTATATAATTCAGAAGTTGACATATCTCATTTGGTTGATCCTCTGGCAGTTTTTTCTTTTGTTGGCAATGTTTGCAGTTCCGCAGAAGCCCTTTTGTTGGTTTAGCATTTCCCTTTTTGCTCCAACACAACCTGCCTCCACCACCACCCCATCACTGAACCCTCCCCTCTGTTACCATAATAGTAATTATTCCCAGGACTCTCTTTTCTTCTTCTTAGAATACTTAGGCAAGTATAACACCTGTCCCCCCTTCCCTCCTCCCAATCCACATCTGTATATCTGCAAAGGCCCCAATCCCCCCCCCCACAAGCACTGGACCTTGTTAGACTTCAGGATTGGTAACTAAAATCTTTCTCTTATGCTGTCTTTCCTCTTTTCTGCTGTCATTCCTCACCTCTTGGATTCGAGCAACTTATTTAGAATTTGTGTGTTTGCTGTTTAGTGGTTCCCTTGGTACTAAGTATTTAGTATTATTTGACTGCTTGAGATTTGCCAGTTCCCTGGCCTGGATGCTTGTCGTATTCTCCGTAACAGATTTGGTTTCTGGTTTTCATTTCAACCAGATTCCAGTGTTCTCTCTAAGTTTGTAGCAGCATCCACAGTGCAATCCCAAGCAGTGTTACACTCCTCTAAATCCCCTGAATTCAATGAGCTTGGAAGGGTGTAACTGCGGAGGATGGCACAGTCACTGATCCTTTATTACTGTTTAGACGTAAGGGGTTTGAAGGGTTTTTTGGGTGCTGAGTATGTCAGTAGCCTCATAGGAATGGAGTGAGAGGTGATGGAAGCTTCCCTAACACTTTGGCTGTTTTACTATGGATTTGGTTTTGAGTTGGACAGTGCACAGTATTCACACATACATGTGTCTAACGGTACACGACTTCTGATCTTACATAGTAATACATTGGGCTATAAACCTGTGTTTCCCCTGCCTAGTCCAACACTCTAGCTACTACATCACAATACCTCTCATTATGGTATTGTGTATGGACGCTGACCTGGCTATCCCAAGTGAACCCAATCTCATCAGATCTCAGAAGCTAAGCAGGGTTGGCCTTGGTTAGTAACTGGATGGGAGATCACCAACAAAGACGAGGGTTGCAGAGGCAGGCAATGGCTAAACCACCTCTGTTAGTCTCTTGCCATGAAAACCCCACCAGGGGTCGCCATAAGTCAACTATGACTTGAGGGCACTCCCCACCACCACCATGTATGGTATGGAGACTGGATAAAGAGGCCTTTTCCACATCTCATAACTTGGAGTCATCCAGTTACACTGGTGAGCAAAAGATACTGGACAGACAAAATAAAGTAACAAATCAAGTGGAAGTAGCTGGCTTTAGATCATATCATACCATGAACCACTTCTGCAGTATGTCTGTTTTGCCTTTAATAAAGGTTGCAAGTGTGAGAGTATACACATATTTTGAAATGCTTTCTATGTTGAGTATTCATAGTTAAAACATCTTGGCCACAGGAAGACAGTACTCCATTTCTTATCTTTCCATGATTAACTGAATTATTAGTTCATTGCTTACTATTTGTTTCATGAGAGTTCCCGATATTATGAGAAAATTACACTAGGGATGAACATTCAAGGTTATATTATCAGGTCCTTGGTCCATTTAGCTGAGTATTGTCTACTGCTACAGGCAGCAGTTCTTCAGGTCTGCAGGCAGAATCATTTTCTCCTAACTTTTAGCATAATAAAGGTATATCCAAAAATACACTTGGGGAGACACTGGTCGAATCCACATTCACCCATTACCCGCATGTTTATCGGATATCTTCCGTTTGCCTCCAATCCGCGATTTTTTCCTCTTCGTTCACATTCCTGCTTCTAATCCGTCTTTCTCGCGCATCCCTCCAGTCACACGGCCGCTCGAAAACCGCTTTTTTGGGCGGGACCTTTTTTTTCCGCCCAGTTTTTAAAAATTTTTTGAGCACGCTTTTCCGTTATTTCGATCTTGCCTTATAAAGAAACATCATTGAAGATAATGATGCCTCTCTTTTCCCCACTGACAGCACTGATGGCTCTCTCCCGTTTCTTTTTTGGAAATCTGGAAGCATGTGGGAAGCTTTCGTGGGCATTTCCTATGCAGGACAGTTCAGTGCCTGAATTTTACTGAAGTTTCACTTCCTTGGAGTGTCATTATTTCGATATTTCGTAATTTCAATATTACAGTAATATAAAATTAAAAAAATAAAAAACAGTTAAAAAGGAAGTTTCGCGAGTCCGTTCTGAGGATGGATTCACCCCAAAATGATTTTTCAAACTACCAGATTTGATTTAGAAACAGCATAATCAATAAATCCAATGCTACGAAGTCAAAAACAGTCTTTTACAGACTACAGAGCACTTGCAAGTTGAATCAGCCAATAGGAACTCTCGGAACGGCCGGAGAGACAGGAAGGGGGGGTGGTTTTTAAAAAAACCGCGTAAATTGCGCATTGGCCCGTTCACGGCCACCGTGAAACTCCCGTTGAAAACCTGTGACCACATATTCGGGAGAAATGCGAATGAAATGCGACTGTTTAATGAGGTAATGTGACCGGCACTCGGGATTGCGTGGGGAATGCGGGGAACATGCGACTTAGAATGAGTAATGTGGATTCGACCACTGATTCAGCCATACTAGAATATGTGGATTTAAGATAATAACCAAGTACTCCAGTTTAACTGGTTGATGGATTATATCTTTAAAATATTTTGGCAGAATAATATAATTAAAGGAACGCTTTAAAACTGGTTGCACAACAGACAATCATAAGGGTAAGAATTTATTGCTATAGCTATTTCTGTGTTCAGAAGACATGATTAATGAAGGTTTCTTAATAAGGTCCAAGCACTTAGTATAAATCACAGTGAATGCAGTATATTTAATGGCAAGAGTAACAATAAAGAGAAATAAAAGTAAAGCCTTATCAGCATGGGAGGTGCAAATAAGACATCTACTCAATGAAAGTATGTTTTGAAATTACTTTGGAGGGCCTCAAAGATAGCCTTGGGTGAGGCTCTGCTGATGTTTGCTGTATTCAGTAACACATGAGGCAGATACTGGGAAAACTGTTGCATAAAGCATATAGTTAAAAGTTCCTTTTACTGCACAATTTGCTATGCAGCTAACAATGGTGATAGTAATAATACAACTTAAGGAGATTTACAAAACCATGGGGAGAGTACAAGGAACAACAGTTTTCCTGGCATTCTCCTTTCCCCAGTAGCCCTTTTGGGCCCCTGGAAATCATTATTTTCAGAGTTGCAGAACCCACAAGGAATAACAGCCATGCAGGTCAAGAAGTTGTAGTGGGGAGAGGGAATGGGATGAAACCTTTTCCCTCACTCACAGAAAAGGCAATTTTGTCCCCCCTCCCCATGGCAGCCTCTTGATCCATTAATGATTATTCTATGCGGTTCCTACATCCCCATGAATAAACTGCTGGGGGAAGGAAATAGGGGGAAGATTGGTGACCAACAGTTCATTCCACTGATGGATCCTGGAATGCAACCCGATGTGCCTCCATGTAACACATTTAAAATAACACACTCCTGAACTAAATTGGATTTGCATGTCCAGCGATGCTATCCTCCTGCCCACTCCCTCTGCAGCAGCAGACCCCATCGTCCGTCAGGCCCTGCAGCACCTCCTCTGGCAATACTTCAGCTGCAGATGCCTCTACAGGGTCCCAGAGCTCCTCCACCATCAGGCCAGCAGCAGCCCCCACCCAGGCACAGCCCGGGGGAACTGCCTGCAGCCACCCAGCTGACTCATCCTTTTCTTGCAGTTGCCCAGGCAGCTCCACCTCAGCCAGGTCCACAGCTGGAGCCAGGCAGGCACAGGCCCCCAAGCTGCCAAAGGAGCCACTGGGGAGGATCCAGAAGCAGCAGGGGTGAACCAGGCAGAGAGCAGACCAAATGCCCCACCTTAGGCTGGGATGGAGTGGGTAGGGCCAGGCAATTGCAGTCTACCCAGCCCTCCCTTCAGATAGGTTGGGAGCAGAGCCAGTCGGGGAGGCTGGGTGGCGATTGGGGGAGGTGCCAGGGAGGCGGGGCAAGGGGAGGCCTTTATAGCCAAGTTCTTGTGAGCGCCAAGGAGGAAATGAAGGGAGAGGCAGTTGAAGAGGGCAGAAGGAACAAGGTGGTGCAGCCCCCTTCCCTGCCCATCTGAGGCTGGAGGACACCTGCTGGGAGAGCTGGCAGGATGGCTGCCAGGTGGGGGCACCAGTGAGGGAGGAGCCTCACATTGCTTTTAGATGAATGTGTTAATAGTTGGGGTATTACTCTAAAACTTTCTGCTTATGTATTGGCCTGTTCCATGCTGATCCTCTAGTTTAGAAAAGATTAGAGAGATGTGACTTGTTGTAAAAACCAGTTAGTGAGACACAACTAAGCATTGCAAGGGGTTAGCCATGTTATTCTGTCATAGTAAAAGAAAACCAACAGCCAGTGGCACCTTGAAGACTAACCACGTTTTATTTTAATATGAGCTTTTTTGAGTCTTCAGATTTGTATAGAAATCAAACTCAGAGTCCTAGTTGTGGGGGCAGGAAGGAGTCACGGAATGAGTCTTTTGCGTGTAGAGTCAAAACACATTTGCACACCCCAGGATCTTGTGGCATCTAAACATAGCACACGTTTTTGTGAGTCAGAGCCCATTTCATAAGGTACATCTGATAAAATTTCTCCAACCCATAAAGGCTTAGTCTACAACAGCAGGATGATCCTAAACAGAGTTACGCTCTGTAAGGATTTTAAGTAATTGCGTGCACCAAAAGCAGGCAAACTGTGTGTGTGCCTGAGAGAAGATCTGTGTGACTGGGTTTAAGTAAAGTAACTAAGAATTGAGAACTACTCTTTGGAAACCATCAAGTTTTAGAAATAATATGAAACCGATACGCTTCTTATACAAATAATTTTTTTTTTAATTTTGTTTGTTTTTTTTAATCCCAGTGTTATTTCTATATCCCATTCCTTTCCTCGGGGCTACATAGTACTACGAAAAAGCCTGACCCTTGGGGATGTTACCAAAGGGGAAATTTAAACAAAATACCTTGGAATATAATATTCCTGGTGGAAGCAATCTACCCAGAGGGTGTAAGAGAAAGATTAAAGGCAAAATCTACCCAAGAGAAAGAAAGGGGTCCTGACACACCCATTTAAGTCCACTGAAGTCACGGGGTTTCGAAAGGTGTAACTCTGTATAGGATTGCATTGTAAATTTTTTAGTCTGCTGCAACAAAAACAACTTTGTGTCACCTTAAAGACTAACACAGTTATCCCTCTGGGATGTGTATATATGTAATTTTCCTTTTTAAAAATGAAGGCAATTTCGAATCATTTTCTAGACTATCAAATGAACTGTGTAAATTCATCCATATTCTCCAGTTATTTATACAAAATATAATTAGGATGAACACTCACATTACTTTTCAATCATGCAGATTGATATTTTATGTCCCTTTCAATTAATCTGGTTATGTACACTTTCCCATTTTTATGATTTACATGCAGCACTGATTATAATCCTCTGAGGAGACAGCTTTTAAAAATCAATGTTCAAAATTGCTACACACGAAGGAGAAAGGGAGAAAGTGCTGCCGTAAGCTATTGCATAGCTAATAGAAATGGATTTATGGTCCTATCCTCATATTTCCATCTATTATTAAATCATTAAATAGGCACCACAAATTCAATTCACACTGGGAAAAATGTGTGCGCGTATATATATACCTGTGAAAAGTTTCAATGTTTGAAAAAGCATTTTAAAAAATTCTAAAATAGTGTTAAGCTGAAACTTCACCGAATGTACAGAGAATAGTATACTCATACTAGTAACAAAGCCCGTTGTGGGAAAAAATACAATGGGCTCTAGAAAGGGGAGGGCAGGCATGTGGCGTTTCCTCCTCCTCCAAGACTGATCTTGGCTGGGTGAGGGGGCGGGCGGGTATTGCCTCATGCTCCGTTCCTAATCCCAGCTGGTGAAGAGGTGGGGGGTGTTGCCTCCTGCTCCGCGCCTCATTCCAGCAGGGTGAAGGGAGCACAGGCATTGCCTCCTGCTCCCTGCCTATTTCCAGCAGGGAGAGGGTGGGGGGATGGGCACTGCCGCCTGCTCTGCTCCTGATCCCAGCCATGTGAAGGGGTGGGGGGAGGGCGGGCATTGCCACCTTTTCCACGCCTGATCTCGGCTGTGAGATGGGGGGGGCAGGCATTGCCACCTGCTCATGCCTGATTGCAGCATGGGCTTCCCACCATGGCATGCTCTCTGGAGGGATGGGTTGCCTTGCCTGGTCTTCCCTCTGATGGCGCACCAGGGTAGGGAGTTGTCTGGAACGCTCTTAGCCTTTTATATAGTAGGATGATGATGATTATAGGTGCGTTAGAGGGGTCATGAAGATCATCAACAGTGCAATCCTAGCCAGAGTTACTCCTGTCTAAGGCCATTGGCTTCAATAGGCTTAGACTGGAGTAACTCTTCTTAGGAGAGCACTCTATTTGGCTTCATTATGGAAAGACTATTATGGCTGTAATCCTAAGGACACTAGTAAGCACCACTGAACAACATGGGACTTCTTAATCGACTTGCTTAGAATTGTTCTCTGCCCCTGTATTGACAGTGGCCATTACCTCTGGTTATATCCAAGTTTGCTTGTTTTCCTTTCCCCTTCATGTCCTTTTCCTTTCGTGTTGTTCTTATTTCTTTCTTTACATAATTTATAGTCCTCACTGGGTCTCAAGGTGGATCACATAGCATGGGACAAATCAACAGGAACAGGGCATGCAATAAACAATGCAATAGGGTTTGAATTGCATAAATCTGAAAACAGAGCTGAAACTAAGCTGAAGCAAAGCATAGACTTTAACATGATGTAGGAATTCCACATTAGGAGCAACAAGATTTCCAGAGTGTAAGTTTTTGAGAGCTCCCTTCGGCAGACACTTGTGTTTCTGAAGAAGGGAGCTCTGACTCTCGAAAACTTACACTCTGAACATTTTGTTGGTGCCTTTCAACTCAAATCCTGTTCTTCTATTGCAGATCGACACAGCTACCCACCTAACATTATCCTCATAGTACAGGGGTGGGCAAATTGCGGCCCGCGGGCCACATGCGGCCCACTACAAAGTTTTTTGTGGCCTGCTAAGACAGTCAGAAAAATCCGCCTTGAACCGAGCTATAGATGATATGAAATTAGCACAATAAATAAATTGAATAAAACTACCACTATTTTATTTAATTTATATTTATTGATTTTTATGATACAATTTATACCTTTTCTGAAATGCAAAGTTAACTAATGAATGCAATCATTTTAAAAGGTGCGGCCCTCCACTAACCTCTGCTCCCACAAAGTGGCCCCCGAGCCAAAACAATTGCCCACCCCTGTCATAGTAGGATCATACATATATCTGATTAGCCAACCCCTTCATCTATGCAGGAAGCTCACCTCTTCTGAGCTATTGAACAAATCTATTTCACAACACTCAGAGCCATTAAGGGGACATTTATAATCGAGAAAAGGATGACTGTAGATGTCTCCTTAATGGGTTTTGAGTGTTGAGAAATGGTTTTTGTTCAAGGGTCCATCAGGACTCAGAAAAGGTGAGCTTCCTGAAGGGGACGGGGCAGGCTGATTTGTGTCTGCGTGAAAAGAATATGCTATTTTGATGACTGACTTATAGGTCACACTGGAACTGGCATCAATCTTCCCTCTGATTTCACAGGTGGTGCATAGCTTAGTTGATTTTGAGAGCAACTATTTTTTCTTAATTCATTGCTGCCTTGACCCGCTTTTAGTGTCATTTGCAACACAGACATTTCCTTTCGAAAGCACTATGTTTTTAACCCCCTTTCTCTCCCTACATCCCATAGGATGCTGTCTCTTTTTTGTACCACTACAGGCTACTCTGAAACACTCTCTTCACCAACCACATCCCACCCAGCACACCCTCTCTTCTCTGTGAGCACCCCTTTCACTTCTGTATTCTCTTCTCTTCAGTCTTTCTGTATTACTGTAGATTTCCTCGCACCCCCAGCACTCAACAGACTTCCTTTTTGTTTGCTTTATTCTCTGTTGAAGGGCTTCTGTTTCTATCACACACATCTCTCTACTCCTAGCTTACAATAAGCACACATGGCTTAACCCGCCCCCCCCCCAAGAAATTCACCCATTGTGAGAGTCCCAGCTGCAGACAGTGTAATAATAACTTTAAAACCCACAACAACCATCAATAAATTTAAAGTTTTTCAAAAATGCAGCATGCTAATTTCTTTTGAGCGGATCAGAACCGTATTATAAAACAACCGCAAATGTCATTCTTCTTCCACTGCAGCACGTGGGCTTTAAAAAAATGCATCCCTACCACGTGCACCGGTGTCAATTTCTATCGCCCGGCAATTTCCCGCTCTCAGTCCCACAGCCTAGTCGCGGCGCATCCATCCATTGGTCACAAGGATACATTCTGCCCGCCCCATCATCAGAACTTAGCCATTGGGGAGAGGAGGAGCGAGGAAACACGCCCCCGTGCTTGTCGCGACGGCTTGCTATTGGCTACGATTGCCGGCAAGTTGAGCTCGGCTATTAGTTGCTTCGGCAAACTCTCCTTTGATGCGATTGGCTCGGCGGTGACAGGGCTCCGCCTCTCCCTGCAGAAAGAGGAGTAACATTGCCGAGAGCGGCAGAGCGCTAAGACGCGGCTCTGAGAGTCGGTCGGGTGCGGAGGAGCGGCAGCCCCCTTCGGGTTCTAAAGCGACGGTTACTTGCTTTGGTTAAAAATAACGGTCGTGGAACGGGGCTTCAGCGGACGGCCCGTTGGCGCTGCAATTTGTGGAGCGCGTAGTTGAGAGAGAAAAAGAGGCGCCTCGAGGCATGAAGACCGGACGGCGCCGCGCCGACCCTGCCCCGGGCGCTTTCTGGGAATGAGTGAGGGGGAGGCCGGCCTCTGAGCTCCCCGCCGGCGGCGCCCGGCTTTGGCCCCTCAGCCGCAATGGGGCTGGGCGCGGAGGAGTGGGAACAGCCGCTGTCGTCGTCGTCGTCGGTTGGGCGCCGGCGACGAGCCCGGGGCGGGCGGCCGCTGCCTGCTGCCTGAAGCGCGCCAGCCATGGAGGAACGGCTCGGCCGGTGGCTGCTGCTGCCGCCGCTCCTGGCGCTCCTCTGCCTCTCGGTCCTCTACCAATATGCCGCCCCCGGCGGGGGCTGCCCCAGCGCGCCGCCGCCGCCCCCCGCCGCCTCCTCCTCGCCTTGCCGCTTCCCGGCGCCCGGCGCGCAGCGGCTGCCCCTGCCGCCCGAGGCGCCCCGCGCCGGGCTGCGCTGGCCGGGCCCCTGGCGGCGCGAGGGCTTCTCGTTCGGGCTGTGGGAGCTGTGCCGCCGCGTGCGCTTCGACATGCGCGGCCGCGACGTGATGGTCTTCCTGCACATCCAGAAGACGGGCGGCACCACCTTCGGGCGCCACCTGGTGCGCAACATCCGCCTGGAGCAGCCCTGCGAGTGCCGCGCCGGCCAGAAGAAGTGCGCCTGCCACCGGCCCGGCCGCGGCGCCGACAAGGGCGACACGTGGCTCTTCTCGCGCTTCTCCACCGGCTGGAGCTGCGGGCTGCACGCCGACTGGACCGAGCTCACCAGCTGCGTGCCCGCCGCCATGGAGCGCCGCGGGGGCTGCCCCGCCAACCGCACCCTCCGGTGAGCCGCGCCCGCAGCCCCCTAGGCGAGCCCCGTCGGGAGTGCTTAGTCTTTTTGGGGGGGGGCGGGGCGGGGGGGACGTTACTTTGGAAAAGCAAGCGGGGGGTGCCGTGCTGTTGAGAGCAGCTCGTATGTAGAACCGCCCCGGGACCCATTTCCAGCAGGCTTGCAGAATAAACTCAGACAAGGCAGTTTCAGTGGTCGTCTTGGATTGCAGCAGAACAACCGGGGTTGAGTCCGGTGTCACCTTAGAGAAGGGAGCGTTGGCTTTTGAAAGCTTGCGCCCCGGGGAAAAAATCTCGTTGATCTCTAAGGTGCCACTGGATTTAAACCGTGCTGTCCGGGCAAGCCTGTAGCTCAGAGCTTTTTTACTAGCCCCTGTAGGCGCGGAGGCAAGTAGAAAATAGCTCTTTTCTTGTTTGAAAGTTCTCTGGAGGAGGTTCTGAACTCTTTATAAATGCCCAGCCTAATGGTGCTGAACAGGTTTGATTTAAACAGTAGGGTTTTTTGATGCGTCAAAAAGGTTCTTTTCCTATAGTAAAGCTGTGTGCAGTTAAAAACAAAAACTTCAAAAGGTTGGGGATCAAACAGGGCTGTTGGCTCAAACTTGGGGTGTTTCTGTGCCAGGCTTGCAGAATATACAGCATAGGATGGTGATAACTGCATTTGTTGGGGTTGATGAATGGAACCAGAAGCTTCTGAATGTTACAGCACTTGTCCTACTGAGTGTTACTTTGAAGGCATGTGCAGGTAATGAGAAAAGTTATAGATGATTCTAAAATTATTAAACTTATATATTGGGTATTTTTAATAAAATGTGAGTTTAGTTAGAAAAACAAGTGTGCATAGCTTGACTTGCATTTACTGTGCTGTTGAATTGTTGTGTTTACATACACAACCAAATTGCTGAAAGAGCTTGTTTTGTGATATTGGCATAACTAATGCAAATGAATTAGGGCTTCATACTGTTTGTTGTGTCTAATTTAAATTTTAAAAACTTTAACTTGAAACTGACAGAGTTATTGGACTAGTTTCCTGAAAGGTAAGGGTTCTTATCCCCTTTTGCTTTGCTAGAAATGTGACAATACCATCTACAGCCTATTGTATAAGTCCTTTCAGCTGGTATGCTATTACAAGCCTTAAAGCTTGCAGGATTTGAAGAATGTGTATTAAAAACATCAGTTAAACTCATATATTCAATTGGACCTTGTGGACTTTAAAGTGAATATTGCAAACTGTGTGAATAGTTGGCTTGTCTAAAGGTAATTTGGAACTGGAGGGATGGGAGGGAGGTTATCCCTTCAGTAATTCCTCTGGGTTTTCTATTTTGTATGCTCTGCTTCTGCAATTGGTCATATTTTTAGTAAAAAGTTTTTTATTGATCTGTTTGATTAATACTTAATTTTTGACACATTAAGAATAACAATGGTATGACTTTTTCATATTATGAAGACAAAGTGGATTCTCCCATGGATGTTGGATAGTTGAAGTGAATGTTTCACATCTAAAGGAAATTAGGCACAATCTAGTATACTTGGCAGTGCCCATGCAATTAAATTGCATCTTCTCAGCTTCATGACATACGTCTAGTCAGACAGGACAGTGTTTGGTGTTTGAGATGTAATCCATGCCCATGTACAATGAATGAAGAAACGTAAATTCAGGCTTGTACCACTGGGATTGGTGCTCCCACTTCTCCAGAAATTCTGGCACTTTTTACAATAGGAGCTGTGGAGCATGTGGTCCTCTCTGCATTCTGTGCAGCAACCTTCACCTTGTTGAAATGGCTCCACTGCTAGTTGGACCTTTCAAGTACAGAGGGCAGGTGAGCAAGCTCTGAGCAAATACCAGCCAGTTGGAAAGGAGGCATGATGGTGGCTCTCCACTGTCTCTTAAAGATTGTACTCTTGCTGCTATTGGTCAGTTAGGAGGTGGTAGGATTCTGTTATTCCAAATAATATGGCGCTCCTCTGTAGCAGCGTTCTAGGATTTCCACTGGCTGTTTCTACTAAAGAATGCCCATCTTTCAGGCATATTTATTGATTTGAACTCATAGCACTAGCCAAGGCCGTTGTATCTATGTCCAATGCTGTGGACACTTTGTAATAGTACCATACAAATATAGAATCTGGTGTTAAGCAATTGAGTATCTTTTGCATGACTCTGCAATGTTCTGTGTAGCCTCTGTTTTACATGAAATTGACTTTTACTAGATCAGACTTTTGGTCTATCAAATGGGTATTGTTTATTCTTACTGGTAGTGGCTCTCTGGCATCTTTGGAAGAGATCTTCCATATTACCTAATGCCTAATAGTTTTTAAAAACCTAAGAGTTGCTGGGGATTTACCTTCTGTACCTCTGAACACACCCGACCCCATGGGGTGAGCTCTTTCTCATGACTAGCAGTAGAAGAATATTATGTGAAATCCACTATTATGTATATCCTTAATTCATTTTGCCTAGTATCACTTTTTAAATGAGCTTGGTTTTAGTTTGTATGTTCAGCCTTTTCTTTGGCGGGGCGTGTACAGAAAGAATGAATGTGTACAGAATAGAATAAAACAGAGTAATAAAACTTGGCGTTCTGGTTTGTGCTCTAAACTTATATTTTGAGTTTATCTTCCCATCTTTTAGGAAGGTAAGAAAAATGTAAAATATATTTCTTTTGACTGGTCCAGAACCATTCAAATTGCATAAAAGGATTAAATGATAGACTTAATAAGGGATCCATTCAAATAAGATAGGAATGAGGGGATACTAGCAAATAAGAATTAAATAAACCATCAATTATTGTATTTACTCAAATGGAAGACTGGGGTGGGGTTTTTTTTGTTTTAGAGAGATACCATCCAAAAAAGGGGTGATGGACTTATATTCACATACAAGTTACTGTTACATCCAATCTTTTTCATCTTCTTTTCGAGCAAATATGATAAATGGATAGCATTTTTGCCTCTTTGAAAGAATCTGAAATTCTTTTGGGAACCTGCTGGTAGGTGCAATATTGGAGGGTTCTATGAAGAATTACCCCCCCCCCCCAAATTTAGTTCCTTGAAGCCACAGTGCCAGAACTTAAGGCCTCGATCCTTCCCATGGGAACAATAACCCAGCTGCAATTCATAAAGCAACAGTAGCAAAATGAATTTCATTAGTTGTCTTTGGATATAAGGAAATTTGTTTAACTCATATTCAGAAACTTTCTAATTTTTACTTTTACTGTGCAAATTAAGATACAACAGTAAAAGCTGTGTATTTCAAGTTCTTATAATAGATTCTTGTATTCATGCGAAATACAGGGGAGCTATCTAGGACACTCTGCAGGTAACTCGGAACCACTTCAGCTTGCAGCTCTGGAACTCATTTTGAAGGAACCTTGCAAATTAAACAAATCTAAATTCAGTTACATTATTCTGAAGCCCATAATAATAAATCTTATTTGACTAATCCATATGTTACAGCAATTTTTCACTTTTAAGTATTTACAGTTTTATGTGCTAGGATAACTCCTTTAGTGGAAGAGAAGAGTAGGTGTAAGCATCAACATTTCTTGGTACTTATTATATGGAAGGCATTCTGTTACAGGAACTCGGAGTTCATGGGACACTTTCCAAAATGGCACTGAAACATGTATGCAGAAACATGTGTCCATACAAGGACACAGACCCCAAATGACATCTGGCATATAAAATGTCCCCCTCTTCAGGCTTCAGTGTGGATTGTGAACTGGTGATACAAAATAGCTGTGGAAAGGGAATGGGTTTGTTTTTATGCTTTTTTTTCTGCCGGAGATATTGGAAATCTTAGGGTAGATTGAAATATGTTAATTCTTACTTGTATTTAAGCTTTACTAACTTAGAATTTGACATGCATTATGTTTAATTTAGCATGCAAGAATGTACTGCTTAGAATATTTATGAAATAGTTTAATTTGGGTATATTTTTCATCTGTCTAAGAGATGGAGCAACGAAGATTCAAAGTATATCTAAGAACAAGAGGGGGAACACCACAGAAAAGAACCATGAAAGCAAAGTTGTGTTAGATGGATCCCACCCACTTGGCCTCAGGCTGAAACTAACCGTGAGGTCCTTGGGAAACCCAAGTAATCTTCTTTCTGCGCCAGCCTTTATCATCGGCCCCCTCCCACCCCTGCAATGAGGAAAGTTAACATTAGAACAACATACAAGAACAACACATTACATCAGTCATCCCTCCCATCTCTGCAATGAGGGAAGTTAAGTTAGCATTAGAACAACACATTACACACATTATAATCCATAACATCAGTCTGTAGGTTCATTTAGATGTTTTTGTGGGTTTCCCTTTCTGACACATGATGTATCGTTCTCTACTTTCCCTAACATCCCTCTGACTCTTCCCATCCCAGTGGCAAGAGAACATTCCTGGGGCCTCTTTTCCCAGTTATCTGCAGAAATTTGTGCTAACACAGACTGGAGGTTTTGTGGTGTGTGTGTATATGGGGGGGGGCAAATTGCAATGTACATTTGTTCTGCCAACGGAATCAACCGTCCTGCTGGTTTTCTACCTAACTTTTAAGTCTTGAGAAGAGTGTTTTTCCTCACCTCACAGACTCCAGGGGGTGCAGGTCACAGGGTGGGCTCATCTCATTCACTCTGAAAGTCCAAAGTTTGGAAATTGAAGAGCAGCATGTTGATGTTCAGGAAGACCAATTACTCAACTCTCCAGGGGAGCAGGCGAGTGCGATGAGAGCTGACAGTGTGGCTCACATGGGAAGAGATGTGCTTGCTCTCCACGCGCATTTGAGAGCACGAAAGGCGCTTCTGAGCCCCACGAGAGAGGTCCAGCCACTGGAGCAGCTGTCCTCTGCTGTGGTGCTAGCAGCAAAAGGAGCAAGCGCTGCAGTGAGGGGAGCAGCCTCTATTGCAGCCAGAGAGAAACACAAGGGGAGCACTGTCAGGATAAAAGCCAGAGTTCCATGGAGGTCTCCCATCCAGATATGGACGGGCATCAGCAAGGATCTGTTTCTTCTAGTCATGACTACTAAATTGCCCTGCTGGAAGTTTTAAAACTAAGTATTGTATAAGTATGCATCTCTCCTGTAACCCTCTTTCATGTTAATAGCATTGTTCTCCCTTTCTGCACTTTTCTAAATTGCTGTTGTGTTAGACTAACAAAGAGACAGCTGCCCAAGGATGCTTTATGGTTGAGTGGAGATTAGAACCCAGGTTTTACCAGTTCTAGTCCAGAGGCTAGGTCTACATCCCATAGAAAACAGTGGTCATTTAAAGATGTACTGAGCATGGGGGGGGGAGGGGAGGCAGGCAGATCACAATTCTTGTTTGCCCCTCCCTGTTCCTGCTGTCTCCTTTGATAAGAGTCCTCATGTTGATAGCAGGAATCATCGGGGAGGGGGGGCCTTTCACAAAATTGGGTATGTCCAATCCTGGAAAGAGCAGACATTTTATCAGATCTGCACTATTAGCTGCACACCTGTAACCCAATAACAGATTTTCTATTTTGTTCTTGGTTTGGCTTCCGACATGGCCTCAGCAGCATGTTTCCATATGTGGATATATTATAAAAAATGAAATTCCAAACCTGTCTCCTTTGTTCTAGAACATCAGTAGTGGTATTTCCAAACTATATAACCTTGCTTGAGGGTACACTTTGTATAGAGGAAAATAGATTTTGTTCCAGTGTATCTTGGATAAAGACAAATGTTAGGCATACATTTTTGCATGCCGGAGCCGAGTTCCTCAGATAAGAAGTAAAATCTGACACAGAAGAGTTTAAGTTCTAATAAATTCATTAGCCTTGCCCTTGAAGGTGCTATAAGACTTTTATTTTGTTGCAGAATACTAGTATTGGTTGTCATAGCTCTGTATTTAACTATCTGAAAAATATTCTTACCTGGCCCTTCTTACCTGGAGAAGATACTAGCTTGCCTGCTGGCTCAAATGAAGCCTGGAGGAGTTTTTTCTGTGTACAGAACGTTCTGTCCCTATTTCTTCCCCAGCATGCACATATTTGATACGCACACTCACTTTCTGAGGCTTTCAGAATGGTGTGCTTACCTTTCTTAAGAGCAGAACTGCATTTTTTCTTAGTTGCAATAATTTGATATTATCAATGGCTAGATTTTAGGAGGTTCTGTTTTCCGAAAAAATGATCCCCAAGAAATAAGAATGCATGGTAACACTTCATTAAAAGCTTAGATATTTGCTTGCTTTCCTAGACTTAATAGTTTTCATTTTTACTGTCTGGAATGCATGGCAAACTCCTGTGATTTCAGCCCTCGGAAATAACGTGAGGATTATCTCACTCCATTACTTTCCTCCATTATGTGCCCAAGCCTTGTAGCATTGTATTGCTTCCAGAGGGGAAAAAGAAAGCAGCATTTTGTGTTTCATTTGTTCAACAAATGAGTTATAAAATGAGGTCCCTAGTCCACAAGCCCCCCCCCCCCAAAGTTATTTGGTTTGTCATATCAGTGTGATGCTTTTCAGTGATGACTCTGTTTATGTTTCAGGCTCAGAAAGCTACACAGTTTCTTGCTTTGCAATGGATTATCATTACAGAAAGCCATACGTCACATAGAACATCATTTGATATTTTGAAATCTAAGATACGGTTTCTTGTGTAGAATTGCTAACACATTTTAATCAGTTTTAGCTGATGAGCAGGTTCACTGAGGAGCACCCTTAAGGCAGGCTTGTCTCAGACATTCAAGGCTTTTAAAAAATGTCATGCACAAAATTGTGCTGAGAGGTACTGATTTCCAACTCCCATTTAACCTACATTGGCTTTGGTACCACCTCTGTGCTCTTACAATAGGACTTCATCCCATGGAAGGCTGGAGCCAATTGCCGTCACCTTCCCTGGAAGCTTTGGTACCTAGCCCTGCGTGGACTGTAGTTGGTTAAATCTGGCTTTGCAGAGATTATCTTGCTACCAGAAACCTCAAATCACTGGACCCTTTGTCTTTAAGATAGACTGACTATGATTTCTTTTCTCAAATTCTACTACTCTTTCTGAGATTGATACTTTCTTCTATTTACCTGTTTGCGTCTTCTCAGTTTCTCTGTTCCCCATCTAGGACAGGCTTGCCTTTCTGTCTGCTAGCAATTCTCCATGGCATCTTAGGGAATCCTTTCCTTCTGCTCTTAGTTTTGTTCCCATTTATCCTGCCACATCTTTTAGTCCCGATTTGGGTAACCCTTCACCTATTTTTTTCCTCTGGGTTAGTTTGCATTGGATTATCCAAATGGGAGGAACACAGTTTGGAATACATGTAACATGTCGACACATTAAGTTTGTGCAAAGTAACTGTTTTTTATTGGGTTTTGTGATATAATTGCTTGCTCCTTCGTTTTTTCCCATCATACAGATTCCTCATTTCTAGTCCGTATCTTGATTAGTTACTTGCTTGTTAAGTGCTTCTCTGTTTTTCATCTCTACTTTTATCTGAAATTTGTTGTGCTGAAATGAGAGTCATGTATATGAAATACTAAAATATTCCTGATAGCCCCTGGATTTGTATCTTGGTTGTACATGTGCAGAGTTGCTTTTGCATGGCAGGCCTGGCACAGAGTCTGAACTAGGTAAAAGTAGGGCAGAATGGTGTGAATACTATTTGACTGGAGGAGAAAAGAAAGAGCACTCATTGGTAGCAGGCACACCATTCAACCTCCTGAAATCCTAGCTTTCGTTTCGTTTAAAAAAAAGTTTCCAGTCACGGTGAAGAAGAGCACGTCAAAATGTTTGCTGAAATCCCAGAAGTGCGTAAAATGGTTGAACAAGCTTTTCAGTTGGGTAGTGTTGTGGATCTTTCCTTGACCAGCACAGCCCTAATAATATAAGCAAAAAGTTGTGAATTATGCAAACTGAGGACATTTTCCTAATATCTCTTTTGGATAATATTTACAAGTTGCAGAATTCAGATTTTCTTGGCAAAATTTGAATGTTTTTTAAACATGGAGTACACATAATACTTGTGATGTGGTCCCCAGTGCAGCAGCTGGAGCACCTACATTTCTGGACTTTGGTGTGTGTAGAATGTGTACTTCTTATTGAAAGTGCTGAGTTCTATTTTATGAGGACCATGAATCCAAGGACTGTCAAGTAATCTTCTTTTGAGTCCTCTATGGCCTGATTAAAATTGATTTTAATCAAGGTTGACCATTTCCTACTTCCATAACCTCACAATCAAACTTCCTTAAGCCCATAAGTCAGAACATAGGAAGTAAAATTCTTATTTCTGTGTCTCAACTTAATTTCCAGTAAATATAGTTTGGAGTCTTGTGGTTTCTTCTGTTTTATATGATAGGGAGACCCAGATAATGTAATGTCCATTAAATAGTAATGTTAACAACATGAACTGACACTTATGTGTTAAGGCTTCTCACATAACCTTTTGAAACACAGAATCATATTTTTGAAAACAGTAACAAAATCCCCTAATAGAGTCTTCTGTGTTCTTTTTGTCTGTCTAAAACACAGCATTATTCTGTGATGAATGTAAATTGTGTTATTAATGCTGTCAAAATTATGCAAAGAAAAATCTGAAAGTGTTGTAAAGCGAGGCAGTGATCGGACAACGCTCACTTTCTTGATTAGTTTATTAACAGGCCAGCGGATGGCAGCAGTGCTGCAGGATCCACCTCCCGAGGGCATATCTTCTTGAAATATTATGCTTAGTAGAAAGTGAGGTTAACATAGAAAATGCTGCTTCTTCACCTACATTTGAAGTCTGTTGGCATTTTAGTCATTAAAAAAACCTCACGTGTGTGTATAATCTGGTATGGTGTTAGATATTGTGACTGCCCCGTCAAGAATGTATCTGCAATTTGCAAGGTGTTAAGATATGCTGTAACGAGTTAGCACTGGGGATGAACTCGGGTATCTAACTACACTATTATGCTAGAAGTTTAACTTTAAACTGGATAGGCTATATGAAATCCCTGCTGTTTTCAGTTCTTTGCTTTTGGATGAGCCACCTTAGTGAACAGCTTCTCTTTAGTCCATTGCCTGAAGCTTTTCTCAACTGATAGAATTCTTGCTAGAGTCATCATTACCCTCAGGGGATCAGGTAGAGCAGTGGAGTAGTTTTTACACTCTGGTGCATCTTTGAAAAATGCAGACTCAATTATTATCTCTCTAGAGCAGAGGAAGATTCTTTCAGGCATATTTAGGTTTTGGTATGTCAAGATTTGTGCAATGCATTCAGTACTCACTACTAAAAACTTCCATTGCTGGGAAGGTTGAATTTTAATTCATATTTTTTTAAAAAAATTGGTTGTAAAGTTCCTCAGTATTTAGTAGAAAACTTCAGCATAGAGGGGGAAAATTCTTTTCCTGTAATGAGACAGAAGTATGTGTGTGTTCAGTACATCAGAGCAATAGTCCTGAGCAAATCCAATGATAAAGGTTGAGAAGCAGGGTAAGCTACTAGTTCCTTTCTCTGAAGTTCTTCAGAAAGTAGGGTTCTTCATTCTTCCCTGTGGAGATTATGAGATCCAGAGCTTGAAAACAAAGAGGGATTTTAAAAACATCTTTAGCAGAAAATAAACAAGTTCATATGGACACATACTGGCTGATTCTGCACACATTGGATAATGCACTTCCAATCCTCTTTATAGATCATTTGGAACGGATTTTTTTGTGTGCGGAACAAAAAATCCACCTCAAACAATTGATAAAGTGCATTGAAAGTGCATTATCCAACGTGTGCGGAATCAGCCACTATGTGCAAAACTGATTTTTTAGTATATGTGATGCTTTATAGCCCAGTTTTAGTGATGTTGGTATTTTCTAGCATGTTGCCAGAATTTCTTTGGATGAAACCTTGAGCATGTTCAGGTATAACATCACCCTTGGAGCCTACCAGGGAAAAAACCAGGATTGGGCTTGAAGCTGTCATCCTTCCTCCCTAGCATCTCCCTCCATTTGTAGAAGTGAACAGAGTATTTGGAGAGATCCAATGCACATATTTATTTGAATACAGCTGTTCTTGACTACATGGTAATACCTCCTTTAGTTAATTACTTAGCAGGTGCCATTTTTTTCAGTAAGGGCAAATTATAATCTATGGTAGGGTTGCCAGTTGCCTGGAGAAAACAAATCCTGTATCTTCATTCAACAGTTAACAGGATGTTATTTACCAAGTGATGGTGCTCCATGCCACACAAACTTTGGCTGCCCATTTCCCCACATTAAACCTCTGTTAAAGGAACAGGACATTTTCCCACAAGCCTATTTACAACCCTATCTATGGGTTATTTTGGTTCTGGTATGTTGATATAACAGGGAATGGAAACGCAAGATGCTTATTCTTTCTACTACTGAGTGATAGTCTTTCAGCTCAGTAATTATTATTTGACTAGTAACAAAGCCCATTGTGGGGAAAAATACAACAGACTGTAGAAAGGCGAAGGCAGGCAGATGGGCATTGTCTCCTCCTCCGTGACTGATCCTGGCCGGGTGCATGTGGGGGGCAGACATTGGCAACTGCTCCTCTCTTGATCCTGTTGGCTGAAAGGGGAGCAGGCATTGCTTCCTGCTCCATGCCTGTTTCCTGGCAGGTGAAGGGGAGGCAGGCGTTGCAACCTGCTCCACGCCTGATCCTGGTCAGGTGATGGAAGGGTAGATGTTATCACCTACTCTGAGCCTGATCCCTGCTGGGTGAAGGGGGGATGGGCATTGCCTCCTGTTCCATGCCTCACCCCTGGCCAGGTGAAGGCAGGGGGTGCGTATTGTCGCCTGCTCTGCTCCTGATCCCAGCTGGGTGAAGAGTTGGACATTGACTCCTGCTCTGTGCCTGGTTCCAGCTGCATGAAGGCGAAGCGTGTGGGCATTGCCACCTGCTCCGCTCCCCATCCTAGCTGGGGGAAGGCAGGAGGTAGGCATTACCACATGCTCCGCTCCTGATCCCAAATAGGTGAAGGTGGCGGGGGGCGGGGGGAATTTCCACCTGTTCTGCTCCTGGTCCCAGCTGGGTGAAGGTGAGGGGATGGGCATTGTCACCTGCTCCGTTCCTGATCCCTTGTGGGTGAAGGCGGGGGGAAGGCATTGCTGCCTGCTCCCAGGCTGGGCTTCCTTCTGTGGCGTGCTTTCAGAGGGACGGGGTGCCTCTTTTGGGCTTCCCTCTGGGGCAGTGCCCTCTGGAGGCACACTAGGGTAGGAAGTGAGATGTCAGGAATACTATTAGCCCTTTATATAGTAGAATGGAAATGTGTTAGGACATTTACAGTGCAATCCCTAAGGAGAGTTACTCCAGTCTAAGCCCATTGAAAATGAGTTTAGACTGGAGTAACTCTCCCTAGGATTGCACTGTTAATCCTTTCCCCTTTCAATACATTTAAATTACCCCTTAAGTTTGACTCTAGAGTAAAAAGTAACTGGTATCATTTCTATATTATTTTTCTCCAGTGGAACAAACGACAGGGTTTTGGGGGTGGGGTTAGATTACTTTGTATTGTTTTTTCCAAATAAATTAATACTCCCTGTGCATAATGTATATCTTGACCCTTTATCTTCTTTCTATATTATGACTTTATGCTTTAAGATTTTCATGGGAGGGGGCTTCCTATTTTCTGTCTTAGGCCCAGTTCCCATGCTTATGTCTGAAACAGTAAATGAGATAATTTTATGTAGTGAATTCTTACATGTTGAAAGTTTCTCTCAACTTGGTGACTGTATACATTAACCACATCAGATGAATGCGCTGAATAATTAACCTTACAGAAGTAGTAAAAGGGGAGGGGCATTCATAAAAATAAAATATTCTATAAAATTAAGCCAGCAAGTTCATTATCTAATTTTGAACAGGGCCCTGGAGTGTGGTACAAAAATGCTATGTAATGTTGGGGGGAGATTTTTTCTTCAAACATTTGGGAAGCTTCAAGTTTGCTCAAAAAGCCATAATCTTAAAAGCATGCATTACATTCCCCAAATAATAAAAACAACATTAAATCCCCCCAATAGTAGAAGCAGTGTGTATAGTTCTGAAGATGAATGCTTGCTGAGATCTCATGAGACTGTTTTGAACAGAGGTGGGCACGAATCGTAATACAACTCAAAATTTGGCATGAACTGGGCCGATTCGTCAGAGTCGTGAGCGGTTCGTGAAGCCAGACAGGCTGGCACTGATCAATTGATTCCCTAGGCAAAGTAGGCCCGGAATGTCTGCAGACCTTTTGTTGCCATGGAAACCCCAATCTTAGCCCACCTAACTTTGATAGGCAGGTCTCCTTTCCAACCGTGGAGCTCCCATTCTGTTATATGGGAGCCAAGAGCAGGGGTGCCTTCTGTAGCCATGGGAACACCAATCTCATCCCTCCAAACCTTGTTGACTGCCAGCCACAGACCTCCTGTTCTGCTCTATGTGAGCATTTGTTATATAAGGCACAGCTCTCTGCCTCATGCTTTCAGTTTCAGCAGACAGTGGGAGAGTGAGGAGTTGTTGCTGGGATTTAAATGACAGAGAGGGAGAGTGGAATTGAGGTTGGCTGCTGCTGGTTTAAAAGAGACTGAAAAGCCTCTTCAGCTTTAGTCTTGGCATTGCTGAGAAGGGTGCCTTCTTTCCTCCACCTCACCCCAGTCCCAGGGCCACTGCCTGGCTCTGGGCTGGGGCCTAGATTGACTGAGACCTACATTTTTCTTTCTTGGATTTTCTTTGTTTCTCCTCATTCCTTCTGGGTTTAATTATCTATTTTGTGCACCTGTCCTGCCTGCTCAGGTCAGGTGTCTGTGTGGTGAGGTAGGGCTCTACTCCCCCCCCCTCCATCTCAGGGCCACTGCTAGGATCTGGGGCCAAGCTAAGAGGCACCTTGGCCAAGGGTTCACATTGTTCTTTCTTTTTGATTTGATTAATATCTCTATTTTGTGTACCTGTCCTGCCTGCTCAGGTCAGGTGTCTGTGTGGCGGGGTAGGGCTCTACCGCCACCCCCGTCTCAGGGCCACTGCTAGGCTCTGGGGCCAATCTAAGTGGGCACATCTTGAGAGGGCTCACACTCAACTCTTGTTTCCCAATTCTTGTTTTGCTTAGAGTGGGGGGCAAGGGTGGTCATGGGGGGAAGTGCAAAGGTTGTCCTGGTTTCCCATCGCCCAGCAATACGGGGGTGGGGGACAAGAAGCCTTGCCCTGAGGGTGCTGTGGGTGGGAGTGGAATGCCCAGGCAGGCCACCCTAGTGGAGGTTGTTCCCTTGGGGTCGGGGATAGTGCCCTTGAAAAGAGCAAGGCCGAAGGCTCAGGAGGCGGGCATTCACGTAGTGGCAGAGACGATTGCCCTGGAAGGACTCTTTGTCCGTCGTGGAGAGTGTGGGCTTCCACAAGCTGCTGCATCATTTCGTCCCATGGTTCACAATGCCGGCACAGTGCACCATTGGCCAGTGAGTCATGCCCACTCTCTATCAGTGTGCAGAAGACATGGTCCTTAAGGAGCTGTTGGATGCCAAAGGCCAGTCCGTGCACTTCACAGCAGATATGTGGAGCAGCTGTCATCACAGTGACCTCTGCCTCACTGCCCACTGGTGGCAACTGGAGTACCTCCGCTGCCCTAGGCAAAGACCCAAACGAGGTGTCACCCTTGGGTGTCTGTGTGTGGAGGGTTAGGGCTCCCACACAAGGGGGATTGATGTCTCTTTTCCTTCTGGGTGCAACTTGCCCCTATCCATGGGACTTGGTCTCCCACCCCCCAATGGGGGGAAGGGGTTCCGTTGGTGCCGCCACAGCTGGCAGGTGTGTGATGTCTGTGGCCACCACTCCTCAGCATGAGGGGCAGTGTTACACATGTAGCTGTGCAGGACCATGGGAGGGTCCCCTATCATTGGTACTTGGTGTATCCCTTGCCCCCCGACCTAGGGGGAATGGGTTCCATTGTTGCCACCACAGCCAGTAGGTCGGTGGTATCTGTGGCCACTGCTCCTCAGCACGAAGGACGGCTTTGCACATAAAATTATACAAGATGGTGGGAGGGCTCCTGATCCATAGGACTTGTGGTCTCCTGTGCACAGGGGGGTAGGGGTTCCATCCTTGCTGCCAAGGCCGGCAGGTGAGTGATGTCTATAGCCACATCCTTCTATGGTCCTTAATGGGATTTGCTGTCTCTTCTGCGTGGGGGGCAAGGGGTTCCGTTGATGCCACCACAGCTGGCAGGTGGGTGATGTCTGTGTCTGCCGCATCCTATCCCTGGGACTTAGAATGGCCTCCCCCCAAGGTGGGGAAGGCATCAAATGTTATTATTATCCGTGACTGCTACCTCGTCGTTGAGGTGTCTTTTGCCAGTAGAATCAAATCCACGTACTGTGATAATATAATATGTCATAATGTGAGAATATGCTACAATGTGATCTGAAACACTGTGATAATAATTGTGTGCCGCAGAGGTTTGGGTGGGTTTTGTTTGGTCGGCGGCCATGTCTTCTAGGGCGGAGGGGCCTCACACTGTTGAGATCATAAGCTGTGGGAGGTAATAGGACCCCGCCAACCCCACCAGCTGGACTTAACATAGCCTCCCTCCAAAGAGGGGGAGATCCCTTCCGTCCCCACAAGGGGACTTAGAATAGCCTTGCCCCAAGGAGGGGGAGGTGTCCGTCAGTGCCGCCATGTCCAGGAGGTGAATTTTGTCAGCGGCCAGTCACTCAACGCTTCTCAGAATGAGGGACAGGTATCAATCAGTCTTTTCCCCGTCACAGGGAGTACCAACTTAGTCTTACCAACTTAGTCTTACCCTCCCCAACCATGGGGAGGAGGGGGCAGCCACTGACCCCAACCATGTGCCGGATGTGACGGTAGCTGCCCATTGAGGCGTGTGGGCGGGCACAGGGGGTGCCGCTGGCTGGCAGCCAACCCCCCTGTCCCCCAGAAGGGAGGCAGCCAACCGCCTCCCCAAGCCCGTGAGGAAGGGGCAGCCACTGACATCACCCACTTCCCGAATGTGATAGTGGCCGCCTGTTGAGGCATGCGGGCGAGCATGGGGGGTGCCACCGGCTGGCAGCCAATCCCCCCCCGCCTCCAAGAAGGGAGGTGGCTGACTGCCTCCTTGAGCCTGCATGGAGGGGGCTGCCACCTCCTCGAGCCCGCGAGGAGGGAGCAGTCACCAACATTACCCACGTCTGGGGGTCCATCACCTCAAATAGAGCCATAAGTCAATTGTCATTGATCATTCCAATTCTATTGAATGGGAGTTTCCTGGTGGTGCTGGCCGTTCTGGGCTCAGATGAACCACGAACCGGTTCGCAAACCGGGTCAATTTCGTCAAAGGTCGGGGTTTGTGAAATGGAATGAACCTGGAACCTCGCGGTTCATTTTTTTCGGTTTGTGCTCATCTCTAGTTTTGAAATCTTCCTCATCTTGTTTTTTTTTGGGGGGTGGGGGGTAGAGTTGCTAGGCAACCACAGCTGTTTTGCAAAACTTTGGTTTCTGAGTCAAAGGGAGGAGTTGAAGAGGTAAAAGGGTATGTATGAGGGAGGATATACAGGAAGCAGGGAAAGAAGAGAGGAAGCTGAAGGGAGGAAGAACAGAAAAGTAGGTAGGTGGATGGGATACAGGAAGAGGCTGCTGAGGGACTGAAGGTGGGAAAGCTGAGAAAGATTGATAGGTGTGTGGGAAAGTAGGGAAAACACCAGAGGCTCTGAAGACTGTCAGGAAGGGAAAGAGGAAACGGGGGTGGGTACAGAAATCATATGAGATGCTTCCTTGCTTATAAATTTCTGTTACAATTTCATTTTTAAGTATTAATTCTGCTCTTACACTGAGTGGCTGATGTGTTATTCTGAATAGTCTCACTGATGGCTCTTGTACTTGCTTAGATGAGTTGCATGGTTTCTGTTTAAATTCACCCACGCATTATTTGTATATTGTCTTATCAATTTTGTTTAAATTATAAAATGATATATTTGAAGGTTACTGTAATGATTTCAAGAAATGGGTGCATGTGTCTTTAAATGTTTGGTGAGATAGGTGAAGAGTGGGGGTGAAAGAGATGAGTGAGTGATATGATTGGTTGATGACAGAGAGTGGGCGGAGTGAAGGCAGTTTTCAGTTATTGAGGGAGAGGAAAAGATTCAGTTAGGGCAAGAGAGGCGAGCTGTGTGCAGCCTGAGTGTGTTCATGTATTTGTGAGGGAAAGGCAACCTGAGTGGAAGCCTGAACCGAGTGTGTCTGTGAGACTATATATTCATTCTATTTGAAGCAGGCAAACTGTGTGTGCGCCTGAGAGAGAAAGGATTGAGAGTGAAAAGAAAACAGGCTAGCTGTGTGCTGTCTGAGGAGTTCTCTGTGAGGGAAATATAGAGCCTAGAGAAAGAGGCTAACTGTGTGTGAAGCCTTACAAGAGATCTGTGTGAATGAGTTTGGA
The DNA here is from genome assembly GCF_028583425.1 of Eublepharis macularius. Lineage (NCBI taxonomy): Eukaryota > Metazoa > Chordata > Lepidosauria > Squamata > Eublepharidae > Eublepharis > Eublepharis macularius. The sequence continues at coordinate 25,031,997 of NC_072792.1, read as the reverse complement.
TGAAGCAACTAGAAGAACTAAGAACTACTTTTATGTAACCGATACGCTTCTTAAAAAAATAAACTTTTATTTTGTTTTGTTATATCCCAGAGTAGCAGTCATTGTTATCTCCCATTCCTATCCTCAGGGCCACATAGAACCACGAAGGAGCCTGACACATAAACATGTTACCAAAGAGAAAACAAATAAAATATATTGGAATTTAATATTCCTGATGGCAGCTAACTACCCAGAGGGTGTGAAGGGAAAGATTAAAGCAAAATCTACCCTAAAGAAAGTGAAGATCATAACAGTTACACTTGCATGTTTGTTGGGCTGATTATTCCAGTATAACACCACTTCATTTGAAAAGGCAGAAAAATGCACAATCCAAGCAAACAGGTTTTATTAAGTTACTGAAGATGATACTGATGCTGGTAAGAACAGCAGGATTTGAGTCCAGTCACAGTGGCACCTTGGAGACCAACAAGATTTTCAGGGTATAAGCTTTCGAGAGTAAGAGCTCCTTTCAGCTGTTTGTAAGTGAAAGACAAATAGAATTCCACTCTGGTGTTAACTTCTCGTTCATAATAGATACTTTCTCCCTCCAATTTAATGATTAGGGCAAACAGTGCAACCCTAAGCAGAGTTGCACCCTTTTAAAGCCATCTAAGACAGAGAAGGAAATAACTGTTTAGGAAAATACGTTTTTTAGGAAAATAGATTTTTAATTTTTTACAAAACTTTCTACATACAAAGCATATTTAAAGATAAAAATTGAAAGATCAAATGGCTACAGATAGTTACAGAGTCAGCACACTTATTAACACCAAAAATCCTTAATTATACCTGCAAGACACTTTGGAAACATTTTGGAACTTTAACATTAACATCATAAGAACCTTAGAAGAAATTTACATCATTAGAAGAACCCTATACATCCTATAAACACTTTAAACATAAAATAACTTTTTAGGATTGCGCTGTAAAGATCTCAATACAACTTGTAGAAATCATTGCTAAAACAGATCAGTTAAAAGACAAAAGGATGGATTCTGAGGAATGCAATATAAACACCAGGGTATCTGGGGAAATCTGTCTAATTAATTGTATCTTGATTTTTTTGTGCATTTGGAAAGGTCTACTTCACTTAAAGTTGAGCAATTTTTCATTGTGTTTGTTGCTACAATAAGTATTCATTTTTCAAGCTCATCTAATTGCACTTATGGCTGTGATATTAAATAAAATAAGCTGCAGAACACTCAAAAAGGGCTCTGCTAATAATGTGCTTCTGAAGTTTTAACTGCATAATTATTAGTGTAAAAGTGTGGACTTTTATTATTGCACCAGATTTTTCTTTGAAATTGACAGAGCCTTCAGGGAGGCGAAGAGGAAATAAAGAAACCCTCTGAGGAGCGATCCTTCCTGCTAACATTGCGTCTCCATTCACTTAAGCGTTCTCATGTAATTCATCTCATGTAGAGAGACTCAAAATCTGCACATCTGCCTGGATTCAGAAAGGTGGCCGTCTTCCTCTGAACTGTTTGGATCAAATAAATGACCAGACCCAGGATTGCTATGTTAAATAAGACCGTGATGGTGAAGACCTTAAAAGAATCTGGAGATAGAAATATTAGAAAGCCTTTTTAGATAATGTTGTTATTCTAATTATGCTGGCAAAGAAGCTTAATTCCTCTTTCAGAATCAAGCAACTCTCTTCTTGAAACCCAGAGACAAGTAAAGGTTAGCCTGAACATTTTTCGAAACCATCTGGCCTGGTTTCACTGAAGACAAGATGAAGAACAAGGTGAGCAACCTAATTAATTTTTTTACAGTTTAACTCTGGACTTATTTATCTATTTGACAACAATACACCTTCCCTCTTCTTAATGCCTATACAATCCTCTTTAGGGGAAAACTCTGTTTCCTAAGATGATAATTTGTTTTTTAAAAAGCTTGTGCCTCATCTATGTTAAAACCTTATTACAACCTAGCAACAGGAACAACTTGTAACAGCCCAAGAAGAGTACATCAAAACTCCAGTACAGGTAACAGTAGTAACAACAATATATTTTAAGAGCTGCTACTCTTGTTCTATAACACAACTTCTTAAATATTAAACCACAGCCAAACACCAACAAGCAAATAACAACCTGCCCCGCCAACAGCAACAACCACAGAAAATAATGACTTGGAAACCTCTAGACGTAGCCTTCTTTTCAGAGATGCATCTTCAGGCTGGGAATACACAAAGGGGAGGAGTTGTGCTTCCCTGCTCACTTCTTGTTTGCCAGCTGCAGCAGTTGGGCATCTCTCTTTTTTGTTCTGTCATGCATTGAAATGGTCTGAACTGCCTGTCTGCTGTCTTTGCAATCAATATTGGATGTCTGACACTGGTCTTGGTATCGTCTGGACAGTTTTCCCTTTTTCTACTTGTTGGAGCATCCACTATGCCGCCAACATTTGTTCTTTCTTCCATGGCTCCACCAGTGTTCATGCAGTGCTCTGCTGTTCCACTAATTTACATTCGTTAGATGAATTGGCGCCTGATGATAGTTCCACAACACAGAAAGTCCTGTCTCTAATGCCCAAACTGTTTATTCAGAGCACAGCTTCCAACAGTAATGATAACAGATGGATAGGTTTCTATGACAACAAAGATACATTCCTTTAGATATCTGATACCTGCCCTTTTAAAACTTGAATAACCAAGCTTGGAATTGAACCTAGAGCTGAATCAACAACCCATGTTCTTTCTCTAAGACTGTTCTCTATAAATTATGTCAGCAAGCAGTCTTCTTGCCACATTTGGTATCGGTTTACACTTCTGAACTGTCTTCAGAAGCAATTCTATATCATGTGTTATAAAAATCTAATCTGGATATAGATCACAGATGGCCATGGCCTAATCATGCTTCTCAAAGAAGTCTGTAGTGGCAACCAAAGTTGTGCAAGGGTGTAATGTGGTATAGCATTGGTTCCCAACCTTTTTGATATGATGGTTGTTGGGGGTTTTCCGGGCTGTATTGCCGTGGTCTTGGCATTGTAGTTCCTGACGTTTCGCCAGCAGCTGTGGCTGGCATCTTCAGAGGTGTAGCACCTTTTGGTGCTACACCTCTGAAGATGCCAGCCACAGCTGCTGGCGAAACGTCAGGAACTACAATGCCAAGACCACGGCAATACAGCCCGGAAAACCCCCAACAACCATCGTTCTTCGGCCGTGGAAGCCTTCGACAATACATCTTTTTGATATGGTGACCCACAAGTTCAAATTTGCTTGGTATGATGAAGAGTTGATTTATTGTCATATGAATTTTGGACCATAGGTTTTAGATAGCCATAGTTTTCATGCATTTTAACTGCAAGTTGGCCTATTTTATAACTCAACTGTTTCTAAAGTTATCCAAACAAAAACTTATTTAATGTAATTATTAATGTGGAATTTGTTGAAATATTTATTGCATTTACAGAGTTGGTCACACTTCTTATCCAAAAGTGAGAACATAACTATCTGATTGCGGGTTGTGGTTTAATGAGCTATAAAAATTAATCTATAAACTACAGTTGCATTTAGTTGGGATTTTAGTTTCCTAGAAAAGAACTTGTCTATTCCCATCAATATCCCAGCATTATTTTGACATGTTTTGCAATTGACACTATTCATGTGTGACTAAAGAACTACTTAAAAATGGAGTGTGCCTAATTCATCATGAGTGACTTAAGAAGGTCATATGTCTTTATTTAGGAGTTGCCTTTGGCAGGTATCTGATGTTGTATTACTCAGTGCTTGCACAATTCTTAAAACATCTGTATTTAAGTTTAGCCACAGAGCTTTCATGTACGTTCTAAGCAAAGCTGCTTATTTGTGTGCTTTTAAATGTTGGACTTATTGTACGTTCATCCATGCAGCTGACACTTTGCCTAAAATGTCAAAGATAATGGGATCTAGTCTCTGTAGGCTGAAATGTTCTTTTCCTTTCCTGCAATAATGTGGAACAGTTTAGGCATAGGCTGCTAGTTATTAGGCAATAACTTGGTTCACTTTTAAAAGGCCAGAAGCAATTGCTTAATATTTCAATCTATAAGTTCATGTCCTGATTCTTTCTTGGTATTGTATATCAAAATACTGTCCAATTATTAAATTGGGAGAATTCAGCTCCCCATCCAGAGATTCTTGATGCTGCAGCATTGCTGAAGCTAAGCATATGTAAATCCAATCAGTGCCTGAATGGGAGGCCCATAAGAATGTAGGATATAGATGGTACAATAAATATTTTAATAAAAATATGGAAGAATCCTGTTTGATGCTTAGTATCTTTCAGATTGTGAATAATTAGTATGCTGAGATGTTAGACTTTACTAACATTCTGTACTCTTAGTTCATTAGTTTCAGCGAAGACGCATGTACTTGGAACGATGAACTTAAAGAATGAGTGGCTCCTTAGACACAAGTACATGTTTGCCATTGAAATATCAACTGCCATCTTAAAACAGGAAATATATGCAAGGCAACACCATAAATGTTAGAAAAACACTTTCCCTTTGAACAAAAATGTAATATACATTTTCAGTAGATGCTGGGTGTTACGACCTTTTCTTTCTCTTGAGTAGATTTGATCTTTAAGCCCTTTTATTTTTGCCCCCTCTTGGTTGATTACTGCCACCAGGAATTAAATTCCAGAATATCTTAAATTTCTCCTTTTAGTAACGTGCCCAAGGGTCAGGCTTTTTCATGGTACTATGTGGCCCTGGGGAAAGGAACGGGCTATAGGAATGACAGATACTCTGGGATATAAAAAAACAAAGTAAACTTTTATTTTTATAAGAAGTGTATCAGTTTCATATTTCTAAAACTTGATGGTTTCAAAAGAGTAGTTCTCAATTCTTAAAGTTACTTTACTTTAACCCAGTCACATAGATCTTCTCTCTGGCTTCACACTCAGTTTGCCTGCTTTTGATATTAATTTCTCAATTACAAGTAAGACCTTTTCTCAGGCACACACTCACAGTTTGCCTTCTTTCTCCTGACTGTTCTTTCACAAACACACAGTTCAGGATTCCACACAGGTTATAGTTCTCTCAGACAACATAAACAAGCTCAAGCTGCACACAGCTTGCCTCTCTTGCCCTGACTAAATCTTTTTTCTCCACTCTGTCTAAAACTACATTCACTCCGCCCACCCTCTCAGTCATCAACCAATCATATCACTCACTCATCCCTCTCTTTCACCCCCACTCTTCATCTATACCACACCAAGCATTTAAAGACACATACACACATTTACTTAAAATCATCACACTGGGCTTTATTTTATTTATTTAATCACATTTCTAGACCGCCGTCCCCGTCAGACGGGCTTAGGGCGGTTTAACAACAGTTTAAAACAGTAAAAACATTATAAAAACATTAAAAAATTATATCAAAACAATTAAAATTGGTGGGTATAAAATATTAAAACACAGCATTTTCCTGCATGGGTGGTGGAAGGTCTTCAGTGGTATGGCTACTGAGAGGACAGCCTAGCCCCCACCAAATGCCTGGTGGAACATCTCTGTCTTGCAGGCCCAGCGGAAAGAGAATACATCCTGCCGGGCCCTTCCTCAGACAGAGTTCCACCAGGTCGGAGCCAGAACTGAAAAGGCCCTGGCTCTGGTAGAGGCCAGGCGGACCTCCCTGGGGCCAGGGACCATCAGCAAGTTCTTACTGGCCGATCGAAGCGACCTCTGGGGAACATATGGGGAGAGGCGGTCCCGAAGGTATGCTGGGCCCAGTCCGCCTAGGGCTTTATAGGTCAACACCAAAACCTTGAACCAGACCCGGTACTCAACTGGTAACCAGTGCAGCTGACGGAGGATAGGTGTTATATGAGCCATGATTGGTGCTCTGGCAACCACCCATGCAGCTGCATTCTGAACCAGCTGCAGTTTCTGGATCAAGCCCAAGGGAAGCCCTGCGTAGAGCGCGTTGCAGTAGTCTAATCTGGAGGTGACCATTGCCTGGATCACTGTCATAAGGTCATGGGTCAATAGGTAGGGGACAAGTTGTCGAGCCTGTCTTAGATAGAAGAAAGAGGATCTAACAACTGCTGCGACCTGTGCCTCCATAGACAAGGAAGCATCCAGGGCCACCCCCAGGCTCCTCACTCTCGACACTGGCGTAAGTGGTGCTCCATCGAGAGCAGGGAGCCGGAGTCCCGCACCCATGGACCCTAGACCCACATGCAGGACCTCCATCTTCAAGGGATTCAGTCTCAGCCGACTCTGCTTCAACCATCCAGTCACAGCTCCGAAGGCATGTTCCAGGACATCTGGGGCAGAGCCAGGCCGGCCGTCCATCATCAGATACAATTGGGTGTCATCTGCATATTAATAGAACCCAAGTCCGAAACTCCATACCAGCTGGGCAAGGGGGCGCATATATATGTTAAATAGGGGGGAGAGTATTGCCCCTTGAGGGACACTACACACCAACTGGTGGCGGGATGACAACTTCTCCCCTAGTGCCACCCTTTATGCAAAGTTTTAGTTTGTTTTGGATGCAGAAGCCAGTAAATGATTTTATATGTGTGGTAGCACAACTATAGTGTTTCACCAAACTGTCTTAGCTTAGGCACACTTTTTTCTGAATTAAAATACTTTATTCTTTTATTAGGAAAAAATTAGAATGTATAGAGTTACTCACCCTCAACAAAGCTTATCTTCTGTGTTGCAGTGTTATTGCAACCATCCATTCAAGGATCCTTCCTTCAATTGAAGTGATCTTGTTCCAATGAAGAGCTGCTGAAGTTGGAGGAAGACTTTGTAGACGGGGGAAGCTTTCAGACTTTGCTCAAGGGAGTGGTAGGACAGTGGTAGGATCCACCCGATTCTTGTCATTATCTTAATGGAGTTACATAAATGGAAGATACGGAACAACCTACTGTACTCTTTGAAATGTAAGTTTGTTTTTTTAGTCAAGTATGTATATATCCAAACGTAAGACCAAGGAGATCAGTCTATAATTGACAGTGAACAATCACTCGAAAATACCTGCTAAATTTGGACCAGACATACTAGTGAAGTACAGTTCTGGGAAACGTGTTTTGAAGCCTCACCTTAAACAGCATATAAAACAAGATTCTAAGTAAGCCAGTATTTCATAAGAGGATTTTTTCAATCCCCTCCACCCCCTTTCCTCCCTTTTTCTGGTCCATCACATGATAAGGCTGGATCAGTAAGTAAAAAACTGCAGAGAAGCATCTGGCAGTGGGATGCTCCATACGCATCCCTAAACACATGCAGCACCCACTGGGCATCACTGCATGGAAATGGAAGTAGTCCTACTGACTTGAAGGATATGCTAGTTGTGCTGACTTCCCCACTTGGAAAAAGGGGGCAAAAACTCAAGTGTCAAGGCTGCCCATATCATATAGAAGCTGGCAAGGGTGACCAGCTGCTGTGATCCTGCTAGGCAGGATCTGGTAACAAGGATGTGGTTCTATATTAGTGCAAGAACAGGATATTGTCATGCCTCCATTTTGACTGGCTTTTCTCTTCCATCTTAGCACTATGATTAGTGCTTCTCTTTTCTGTTCCAGTTTAGCTCTATGAAAAGCTCTTCTATACTACTCATGTGGGACCCAGGGAATGTAGTTTGGGCCATTTCAAACAAAAAGGCTTGAGAACTGTCTTTTTCAAAAGCTATGGCAGCTAGCAGTCACAGAATGGTGGCTTGGTGGGTGGAGCTAGACAAAAAAATGGCAGCTTGTAAAAAAACAACAACTTGGTGCAGGGGTCCCCAGCCTTTTTGAGGCTGTAGACGTCTTTGGAATTCTGATACAGGATGGTAGGCACAACCACAAAAGAGAGGGGAGTAGGAGGCAGAGCCAACCACAAAAGAGAGTCTTAAACATTTTGGGCAGAAGCTTTGTTTAAGAGGATGAATTTTAAAATGAACATACTGCTTAAAAATATTTTCTTGTATACAGATGGCTAACCTTGTATCACACATTGAAGATCTGTGTACTGTGGTGGCAGCTACTGCTGAAGCAACTTCTTAAAAATGTGAATAATGGATCAGATCTCCAGGAGCTGATCAGAAGCTGTGCTGGGCAAAAGCTCTATCTGTCCCCATCCACTTTCTAAAAACTCTTGGTGGGCATCAGGAATGGATGGTTCCTGTAGTGCTCATGGACACAATACCAGTTCGGGTTCCATACGGGTCATGGGGTAGAGACAGTGTTGGTTGCCCTAACGGACGATCTCTGTAGGCACCTGGATTGGGGTGGGTCAGCGCCGCTCATCTTATTAGACCTTTCAGCAGTGTTTGACACGGTCAACCATGAGTTGTTGGCCCACTACCTTGCCGATGTGGAGATTTGTGGGACGGCCTTGCAGTCTCTTTTCTCCATAGTCGGGGACAGAGGGTGGCACTGGGGGAGAGACTGTCCACACGCCAACCGTTAGAGTGCGGCATCCCACAGGGGGCGATACTCTCTCCCCTGTTGTTCAATCTTTGTATGCGCCCCCTCGCCCAGTTGGTGCGGAGTTTCAGACTGGGTTGTCATCAATATGCAGATGACACCCAGTTGTATCCGTTGATGGGTGGCCGACTTGACTCTGCCCCTGACACCCTGTTGAGAGCTCTGGAGGCCATGCCTGGGTGGGTAGAACAGAGCAGGCTGAAGTTAAATCCCGCGAAGACAGAGGTCCTGTACTTGGGCCATGGACTGTCAGAGGCAGGGATCCTTCTCCCGACCATTGGGGGGGGGCACCACTTGTGCCTGTACCATCGGTTAGGAGTTCGGGCATGATTCTGGATTCCTCCTTGTCTATGGAGGGCCAGATCGTGGCTGTGGCTCGAGTGGCCTTTTCCCACCTTCGGCAGGCCCGGCAACTGGCGCCCTACCTCTCACCCCAGGACCTAACGACAGTGGTCACCTCCAGGTTAGACTACTGTAACTTGCTCTACGCAGGGCTGCCCTTGGGCTTGATTTGGAAACTTCCAACGGGTCCAGAATGCTGCTGCACCTGTCCTAACTGGAGCTTCATGTAGGACATACATTACGCCTATCTTGCAGCAGCTTCACTGGCTCCCAGTAGAATTCTGGATCCGTTCAAGGTGTTGGTTTTGACCTATAAATCCCTAAACGGACTGGGACCAGCATACCTAAAGGACCGTCTGTCCCTGTATGTGCCCCAGAGAGCACTTCGTTCATCAGGAAAACATCTACGGGTAGTCTTTTCGGTCCTGGCCCCAACTTGGTGGAACTCTGTCTGAGGAGACTTGGGCCCGCCAGGATGTTGTTTAGGTGGGCCTGTAAGACGGAGATGTTCCGCCAGGCATATGATGGAGGCTAACATTAGTGGAGAGTCCACTTCCTCTAGTTGCCCCGAAAGGGGCACAGTATTTTATCTGTATTTTATCTGTTTTTATAATTGATTTTAAGCTGTATTTTAATCAATGTTGTGCCTCGCCCTGAGCCCACTTGCAGGGAGGGCGGGTTAAAAATAAAACAAACAAACAAACAAATAAATATTGGATATCCAGCCATTTGGAAGTTCCTCCGACAAAGTCAATGCTGTTGACAATCTGCCAGGTGTATGGTGATTGAAGTGGGAGGACCCCCTTTCTTTGATTGGCCTCCTGCCAGGAGGGGACATTATCCCCCAGTTTGTATAACATCCGTCAGTTCGCGCCCCCCCCCCCCCCGCCCCATGGGTTTTGGTGAGGGAAAGACAATGTGAGTGCTGCTGGATTTTATAAATTGAATCTGGTTTTATTATGGTACTTAGTTTTACATTTTGATATAATCTGCTCTGAGCCTACTCTACAGGAAGAGTGGAATATAAATATAATAAATAAATAAATAATCCAAGTTACGTGTCATAAACAGACTCAATGGTACATTGTTGAACCTCAATCCAAATGAAGGATGTCTTGTGCTGTTGTTGGCTTCACATGTTTCCCTCTAATTATTGCTTATATCTTGCTTGGAGGAAAACACACACACTGGAAGACATACACAGGGGTTTATCAAAATGGAGGTTTCCCATCCCAAGTATGCAATGATGGGAGGTGAAAATTTTTCCAATGGAAACATTTCCATTCAATGTATATAAATAAAGTCTTTATTTGTAGTTGTCAGGGCTGTTCTACAAATCAGTCATGTTAGATGGGTGAACCACAGAGGTTGTGCGTGGTCCAGGCTTGAACATGGTATGTTTTCTTCTTTTTGCTAACATTATTTAAATTTTGCAGTCATTATTTAAATATTTATATTTGAATAGGAAATGTTTCTAGAAGATTTTTCCAAGGAATAATATAACCACAAGTACATGCTTACTGACACAGATATGGAATAAATGACCAATAGGGTTCATTTCAGTCCTGTCTTCCCTCTATATAGCTGTGTATATTTATTTATTTATTTAATCACATTTCTAGACTGCCCTCCCCGTCAGACGGGCTCAGGGCGGTTTAACAATAGTTTAAAACAGTAACAACATTATAAAAACATTAAAACATTATATCAAAACAATTAAAATTTGGCGGGTATAAAATATTAAAATACAGCATTTTCCTGCATGGGAAATCAATGTAGAGAAAAACAATACTCTATTGAGCCCTATAGAAATTCTGTTTATATGGGTGTTGAGTATACAAAATACTTGTGGATTGCTCCCTTGATATTTAAGAAGATGAATTGTATGAAGAAAACAAGTAAGAGTCTTTCTTTAGAGCTAAAGGAACCCATGATTTAAAACCATGTCACTTTTGGAGTAATTACTTTAATCAGTTATTTAAGCTGGTTTCAGGGCCAATGTGACAACTGGTTTCTTTCCTCCGTATTTGATTTAGTAGGCACAGTTAATGATTTTGTGTTTATTATCTCCACTCTACTTTAGAATTATTTGCTTAGCCCAATGGAGTCAACAGATATTTGTTGTGTTAAAATCAATTTCATGCCTGACTAGACTATCTTTTCCACCTTTGTCATTACTCTTGAAGCTTGGTGTTATCTTGGGCTTGTGTTTATACACTAGGATAGCTGTGGCCTTCTCTGATAATTATTTGGGGAATTTGGGCCAAACTGTATCAAACAGTATATGTTTAGAGTATAGCATGAACATCCACATTGAATTTTATTTCTTTCAAAAGTCCCATGCAGTTTTGCGGGCGGGGGGGGGGGGGGCAGAGATAGTACTGAATAAAAACACCACTATTTTATGGAACCATATAATGTTACATAGTGAACAAAAAATCTTCAGCTAAATGCCATCTGTGAAGTGTGTGTTAATCAAAGTTTAACATTTCGGTTGACTCTTGCATAACATGCTGTCACTGCCTTCATATTTTCTGAAGGGTTCCAGAATTTCTGAAACTCAAGTGGTATTTTAGTTTTATTATTTACCTCATAAAAGAAAAAAGGAAACTGCTTGTAGAAATGGAATTGTATTAATTACCATACTTTAAACTATCAGAAAAAATGGTTTGGGTTTTTTTTCCAATAAAGCCTCTTTGTTGAATTTGTGATGGTACTAAAAGAGGTTTGTTGAACATATACTTGCTTTGTGTACATTTTTCTTAAAATACACTGGCATGTTACAAAATCCTCTTTGGACATTCTGAGGGGTGGTTCCGTGTCGTTTTTTTTAACCACATGAGTGCTTTTGAAAAATTCTGAGGAAGAAATATAGGTAGAAGATAGAACCTTGTGAAGGAAAACTTATGTGGATTTTTCAGGAAAATACATTACTGAAGCTTAGCTGGCAAGAATCCAGTATCCTGCTCACCGATCTTTCTGTTGAACTCCATATGAATTTTTCACTCTGATATTACATTTTCCCCATCTGTCTGTCTTCACAAGAATAATTCCAAAGCACTCATGTGGAGGAAAATGCTATATTCAAATCTGTGCTCAAATGCTGGGATTGTTTATAACATTTAAAATGCAAGTTCTTTTTATATTTTTCAAATGAATAGATAGTTGTTGCTTGATGGTGTTTAGTGACATTAATTTAGGATGAATCTCCAGTAGCAGTAATCCATATGTTATCTTGTTTCTTAGATGTAATTCAGGAAGAACCATTGCTTTCTGATGTAAGATTTTCAAGCTGGAAAGTTGGAACAGAGGGAAGTTGCCTTTACTGCATTGAATGAACTGGAGAAAGGAAAATTGTGATGTTGAACTGAGTTCATGGCCAAGCTCTTTCAAATGCAAAAATATTAACATTGTGATGCGGGGTCACAGTAATAGCCACGGGCACTTAAAAAAATCTACCTATTTTTTTTTATAGAGAACAAAGGTTTGTAAGTTGTGGGGGTTGGGAGGAAGGTATTACTAGATATCCTGAAATATTAAGGGGGAGAAAATTGCTTGGAAGCTATCGAGTGAGTTAGCTGTTATATGGGCTGCATCTTCTAACGGTATTAGGAAATCAAATTGAATAGTGTGATATAGGAAGAAACTGAAAAAAATGTGTAATTCATTTAGTCTAAAGCTGCAGCCCAGCTTCCCTTGATCAAAACCATACTAACTGATGATTTTTCAGGGATAACGAAATACTGATTTTTGTATCCCAATATATTTTATTTCAGTTTTCTGCAGTAGAAGACTATGAGATAAGAATTTCTCATATTTGCATTTTAGATTAAAGGTACATGATTTTTCTTTAATGTTGTATGTCAACTTCTACAATGAAATATGTACAAATTCTAACCGCTGACAGATATTTGTGCAGGACATACTAAAATCCAAGATGATTTGAACCCACAAATTCTTGATCAAATTATTAAACTGAGCACCACCAGCTAACTCCTGATAATTGGAACTTTAAAAGAGCAGATGATTTTTGTCCTTTATAAATTAAAAGCAAGCCTTTCAAAAGGAAAAGGCACTTTCTTTCTGGAATTTAAGTGACTGTCATTGTATTCCTTATCATGGACACCCATCTAAGGTCCCACCCCTGCTTGCTCCCCTCATCAGCCTCAAATCTCACTGTGTTTTCGTTATTTTATAGTGGCTGTGCCCCCTGTGCACTTCGTGGGCTAACACCAAAACCAGTGTTTGGCCCTTTCCTCCCGCCTCCTATCATAAGTATTTTCACTGCATGTTTTTTTGACAAGCACATTTTCTTTAAAAGAAATAATTCACTCATACAACATTTGAATTTTCATTCGTTTATTAATAAATTAGCAAGTTGTATACTCATCCTCATTTGTGGAGAGGAGAACATCTTGACACATGGGTACTTCTTCTCCCATAACCCTTGAGGCTGGATATTAGGTCATTTTCTTCCCACCCTTGAGGAGAGGGAGTGGCCCCTTCTTCAACTCTTGTCCTGCTGCCTTTCCAAGCTCAGAAATCTGAAGGAACTCTTACTGACCTTGGGCCTTTTTTACTGCAGAGTTCCTAGATCATCTTTTCCTTCCTTTTATGTCACTGACTGTGTGTTCTTCCTTTTTGGCTCTGTTCACTTAAAAAAACCTTCCTTGTTAATTTGTCTTCCCTGCCTCCACCAAAAGACTTGCTACTAGAAATCCTGTGGTCTGCATCGCAGTTGACTGGATTAGAGAATGTGGGGGAATGATTTGGGGGCTGTGATGCCCAATAACAGAGGGTGGCCGAAATGAATATGGAGGAGTAAATCAGCTGCTGGGAGTGATGTGGTAGAACAGTAGGATGAAACTAAAAACACCCTAGCCAGCTGGGAGAGTTTTGGTTCCAGAACCCTAGCACCTTGTTGCAGCCATTGCCAGTGGCCTGTATTAGCTGTCACGTCCCCTGCAGCTAAGTCATAAACCAGTTCAGAAGGTGTGAGTGAGCGGGTCAATCCTCTTTCCCTGGGCTTCTCAGTTTGGAGTGGAGGTATCATCATTACCCCAGCTGTGTATTAGAACCACAGTTCATCTTCGTTCTTCTGTGCAGACACACATGGGACTACGCGTGCACAGGCCAGCCAACAGAGAATTCTTCAATGCTTTCTAGAGCTCCATAGGGGCCATTGCTTACATAACACAGCAACCGTGCCCACTCGAATGATCACGTGACTCAGCGGCGAGCAACGGCCCCTTCCCTCAGTTCTCTTCTTGCTGCCGCTTGAGGGAGGAACTTTGCTGTTGAGCTCCATTCATTAGCGTTTTTCTGGAGATTTTTTCGGTGTTTCTGACCTTTGGGCTGTTCTTGACTTCGATTATTGCTTGCTGATTTGACTATGATCGTTCAGTGTGTATTGACTCGGCCTGGTTGACGACATGTTCTGGATTTGCCCCTTTTTTGCCTTCATTAATCACTATGTCTTCGAAGGCACTTTTCAAGCACTGTTCCCAGTGTAATATAAAAATGACCCATACTGATGCCCATGACCTGTGCCTCTTTTGCTTGGGTGAGGGGCACAATGTGATGGCATGTAAGATCTGCCAGAACTTTACTGCCAAGGCCAGGCATGACAGAAGCCAACATTTGAGGGCTTCATTGTGGAACAAAGTGCTGGAGGCAGAAGAGGTGCTTAGGTCTCCTTCAACCAAAGAGCTGGCAGCACAATCAGGGTCAAGGGCAGGATCAGTGCCGGCAACTGCTGGGCAGCACTCAAGAGCTGGTTCCGTAGTTTTATCGAGGTCGATTCTGGCATTGTTTCCGGGGGACAAAGTGTCAAGTTCTGTATGATCAGCTTCAGGATTGGATCCAACTGGCAAGCCTTCGAGTTCAGTGCCATCGGTTCTGGCTTTGGATCCGGCAGGAAAATCCTCGAAGCACAAGTCAAAGCCGAGGTTGGCATTGGAACCGCTGGCCAAAAAGTCCAAGAAAATGAAGCATGCACCTCAAGAGGCATCGGGGTCAACCGATCAGCGCTCACCATCAGAGGATGTGATACTGGTTACCCCATTCACTCCATTGCCACATTTAAACTCTCCGGCTCATTCTTTGTCTGAGGGGGAGGTTCCGGAACCGAGAGTTACATCGAAACCGAGACACCGGGCTGCAATTGTGGATTCTGACCTGGATCATTCACCCTGTTGAGGGCATGAGTCTCAGATGGATTCATTTCCCTGTTGGGCCCATCATCAATCGAGTTCATCGGCGAGGTTGCACCGGAACCGACATGCCTCACAAGGGAGAGTCCCGTCGGAGCCGAGGTGAGCTGTATCAACTCAGCATCACCATGCCTGCTGTGGTTCGTCTCCTCACTACCAATGGCGAGATGACTATACGGAGCCGAGACCCTCTGGTTCAGGGAATCGTAGATGGCTTCCCCCTCCATTTCTGGAGGCATCTTCAGTTTTGGAGGAGGGAGAGAAGGAGGTGGATCATTCTGATGTCGGTTCGAAGTCTCTGTCGGAGCCTTCTCCCGATGGGAATATGGGGCATGGAACTGGTTCTTCTTTCGAAGACCTTTGGTTGTATGTGGAGCAGATGACTCGCATGGCAAAGGCCCTAGACATCGATATGTCATCTGCTACACTGAGAATGAAGGATAAGCTACTGTGTTGTATATACGGCGATGCTCCTGCTGTTGTCGGCTTCCCTATGTTGGAAGGACTGAAAGAAATTGTGGACAAGGTGTGGAAGACTCCTGCTGAGTTACCTGCAACATCAAAGAGAGTAGAGCAGATGTATATGGTTAAGCAGGATACGTGGCAAGCACTGATAAAGCATCCACCACCATCCTCCTTGGTTGCAGAGGAGATTCCACACCATAAAGCAGGTTCTCACTCAGTCCCACCTGATAAGGAGGGAAAGAAGTTAGACACCCTGGGGAGAAGGCAATACACAGTATCAGTCTTGAATATCCAGATTGCCAATTATCAGACAATAATGGCTGGGTACCACGTTTATCTATGGGAGAAGCTACCATTATATATTGCTGACCTCCCAGAAGACAAGAAGGCGCTGGTATTGTTGATTCAGACAGAGGCGGTACGACTTTCGAAACAACAGATGAACGCAGGCAGTCATGCTCTGGATACCTCAGCGAGAGGTATGGCAAGCGCAATCCTCCTACAGAGACATGCCTGGCTCCGTTCCACAGCCCTCCCAGTGGAGACAAGGGCAAAAATGGAAAGTCTACCATTTGAAGGAGATCAACTGTTTTAACATTTTCTAAAAGCATGTGGGGCTGCTCTGACTGGTCCTTTTATTCATCCCAGAGGTGAATTGTATGTTCTGCAGGTACCGGGAAATGTACCTTCTGTTCTTCTGTTTCAGTCTATTATAACTGAAAGAGAACTGTCATATCATGGATGTGTGAAGAGTCTTATTTATCTTCATTCAATGTATAGCTATCAGGACGCCAGTTCTGTTTGTTGCATACTATCTGTTAGCAAAGGGCAGGAAATTGTCTAAGGCATTGGTTCTCACAAGTAAGTAGGTTACCCTGACTGGGAACACTTATGGACCCCTGGCTGAAGCTGGTCCAGTGCTGCCTACCTGGATGGGAGTTTGGAGCAGGTGGACTAAGTTAGAGAGGCATAGCTGCACTGCTAGCAGATGAAGCCTAGCCCAGCACAGAGTTTGGGGGAGCATAGCTACCATGGAGGTAAGCCCAAGGGGAAGGCACTGGTAGGGGAAGGTGAAAACCTGCCCAAGCTGGATGGATTTGTAGATCCCTTAGATAACTCCACCAGTCCATAGCCTCACATGTTGAGAAATACTGCTCTATGCAATTAGTATTGTGGCTTTACCAGTCTATAAGTCATCATCAAATCAGTTTGATTTATTAGAGTGTAGATTTATTATTGTGTAGAACTTTCTAATTTTACTTATGGCATACTGGGATAATTTGATTCCTTCTGTTCAGGGAATTTTAATAGTCGGTCAACAAGGATCAGTGTCTTTTTCTCCTCAGGCATTTTCAGTCTTATCAAAGCTGGGAGATTTTAAAGTTCTTAAGTAAATGTGCATGTGTGGAAGTTCCTTTGAACATTTATTAAATAGGTTTAGTCTAAGATCCTGAAAGATTACTTTTAGAGGGTGAAACAGTAAGTGTTACAAATCCCTGAGGATCTTTTCTTCCTAGGTTTTTATCTGAGTCAGTGTTCAGAGCACGGTTACTGATTGGAGGAAAAGGGAAGGACTTATTCAGAAATATCGTAGGCAGCCCTTTCTTAGGAGTTGTAATGCTCATCAGTGACTGGAAGCAAGGTTCATTCTCCTTCAATCATGCAGAGGCAGCCACCTCTGCAGATGATGGCTTAGGGCTTACAGAACATTTAATTATTTCTTGTGGCATTTTTCTTTTCCCTGGCACTGTGATAGCCCGATTAGAGAGAATATTTGTGTTTACATAACCTTCTAGAGGCATTGTGAGTAAGAAATACAGTATATTTCCAGTGTGCTGAATCAAAGTCTGTTGTATGTTAGACTATACTTCAACCCCTTTGGCCTGAAAACATTAGAAACCAAAATGCTGGCATGTCTGCATTGAGAACAAATGACCAGAGCAAGCTAAAGGAATATATTGCTGGAAATGAGTTAAACTCATAATCAGGTACATACCCTTCATTTGTAATAGTTTCCTAAGAATGCTGCAATTCTATAAAGGAGCCATATAATAATAACAAGAATAACAACAGCAACTGTGTGCTTATATACCATCCTTTTGGACAGATTAGGGCCCCACTCAGAGCGGTGAACAAAGTCGGTTTTATTATCATCACCACAATACAACTGGAGCCAAGAGGAGTGGCTTACCCAAGGCCCCCTGCAGAGGTCACAGCAGTAAGTGGGAGTCAAACCAGCAGAGTACTGATTTACAGCTCAACTACTTAACCCACTATGCTACAGCATATTGGATCCAGCATGACCACCATTGTTAAAGTGCAAAAAACTCTGGACAAAAAGTCAGTTCCTCTACTTCAATAATAAATTTAATATTTTAAAATGCTCCAGTGCTGCCAAAGTTATCATACTGGATCCAAAATGTCAGTTGTCTTAACCTTTGGCTTATTTCAAGTTTTCTAGTACTTTTTGGGTACTAAAACATGAAGGCTTATGTAGCATACTACATCAAGTAATTTGTTCAAAGAAGTTAAGGCAACTGTTTGATCATAACGTATAATCAGCTTCAAGAACACTTTGCTTCCTGGCAAAAGGAAATGGTTCTTTCAAAAAACATCAAATGTTTCTTTCAAAATGAACATCACCACAGTGAAGAAGCTGATTCCATGTGAAGTCCCAGCAGCATATATTACAAGCAGCTGATAGCAATGCACAAAGTATTTTGTTTCATCAGCCGTAAAAGCAGTGCAGCAACAGTTGAAGCCTATGTTATAGACATGGCATTTCTATTTAGTCATCAGTGTAAGCCATCTAAAGACAATCTGACAGTATTCAATATAAATAGGGACACAGTAGGATTCTGGAAATCACAGCAGTATTATACGCTTATCATAAAAGCACCAGCTGATAATATTTGCAACCTCAGCATGGTTGTGGCCAGGTGCTGGTTTGTAGCTGCCAACTTTGAGCAGAAATGTAATTTTCACTGTGGAAGAAGCCCTACAGGACAAACTTGTTATGCTTAAATATAAGTTTTGATAGGGTGGATTGCATATGATTGTGAACTTTCTAAAAAGTTTTTGGTCAACTATTGTATGCTTGATTGAAATTGCAAGGATCTGACTCTACAAGGCAGGGGTTATCAGGCAGATTATGTGGCCAGGGGGATCAGCTCACATTTCACATGGGCCATAATTAGGCCTCACTTTAGAAACTTCTTCCATCCATGGAATAATGAGTACGTCCAGTGAATAAAAATTATTCATAAAATTACTTACTGACAGTTTCTAAGGATGTAGGTCAAGATGGGTAGCCGTGTTAGTCTTGTCTGTAGCAGTGGAAAAGAGCAAGAGTCCAGTAGCATCTTAAGACTAACAAAATTAGTGGCAGGGTATGAGCTTTCATGAGCCACAGCTCATCTGAAGAAGTGAGCTGTGGCTCACGAAAGCTCATACCCTACCACTAATTTTGTTAGTCTTATAGATGCTACTGGACTCTTGCTCTTTTTCTCAGGATAGTTACATATGATAGCATTAATGTAATATGGGGTTTGATGTCATGACAGGCAACTGTATAGACTATCTTCTTGCGATTATTGTGTGTATTTAATTGTGCTCTGTGTTAGCATTTATGGATAGCTAATTTTCTATTGGTTTTTGTGACCCACCAAAGATTTATTTTAATTGTCATTTTTATGCCAGCACGACATGCAGCTCAGTAAATCTCGCTGAATACACTCCCAACTTTGCTGAGGTATAACAAAATGTAATTGTTTCATGGAAGTTTTTTCTTCCATGTAATGCCTGGTTATCTGTTTTGAAGAAAAGGCAAAATCAATGACTCATGCTCTGATACACCTAGCAACTGCTTAGAGGATTATACTATAACTCCTTAGTAACCAAGATTGCTTGCCATTGTGTAACAGGATAAAGTAGTACAGTTTTAAGTAGAATGAAGATAAGCAGGTAATGGAACAGTTTCTGCAAAAATTCTTGCCCCGTTAAAGTCTGTTGCTGAACATTGGCAAGAACTGTAGAGTACAAAAATTCCATGTCACTATCCTCTGACAATCTTGAAGTCTGTTTGTGTGACCATATGGTTGGCTCCATCTACTTACTTTGGATAGTACAATTCTTGGAATAAACTCTGCTGGACACCCAAGCTTGCCTTGGTATGAATGGGCTTACCTCGTCACAAGGTCTTTTATAGCTTTATATACTTCACTGGACTTGGTTGTTTCCACACGACTTAAATGGGACGGCCTGCTAACAGAACTTTGGCAGGTTATTTCACTCATTACATATGTCATTGTTTCCCATGCGTGCACGAGTCGTGATGATCCTGTTTTTTAAGCATTTTTTGTGAAACATGTTTTGTTCCATTTTCATTTTTGATGCTGCTTTTTTGCATGATTATCTACCATATCAATGCATCTGGAGGCTTTTTTACTTCAGAAGAGCCCTTCCACAAATCACCAGCCCCTCCTTTCACCATTACCCCTCTTTCCCACAGACACATGCAAGCATCTGGCTCGCATGCGCAATCGTATAACCCCCTTTGTTATCCTTTTAAAACAGTCCTTGCACTATTACAATAAAGGGAATCATACTGCAGTGCTTGCTACATTGGATCACTTAACAATTGGATCGTCAATCACAATCAGCGCTAACAGCACTCCCTTCCCCCCGCACCTCCCCCAGCGACATTAGTCAAAGGGAGATCAGGGAAGAGATCAGGGGCTCCTCTTCCTCTGGCTCCTCAGCTGCCGGTCGACTTGTGCATGGCCCTCCCAAGGCCCTGTGGAGGCGGTGGGAAGCCCCACCCCCGGCTGCTGCAGGACCTTGGGAGGGCCTTGCCACCGCACTGAACCTTTACATGTCTCTGGAAGCCCGAGGGTGCAGTGGGGAGGCAAACCATTTTGCCCCGACTTGCTTCTTATCCCTGTGTACTATGCCTGCATGGGGATAAGGAGTGAGCGGGGTCAGTTACACGGTTTGCCTTTTATATAGTAAGATATGGAATTGTGTGATCGCGCTACTCTACTGTTCACATATTTATGAAACACTTTTGCATTTAAAACTTTGAGTGGGAAATTAACAGTTGAAAATGCTGTGCTACACATGCCCAGCTTCTACAGAAGTTGAAAGACGGCAATGGTATAGCACAATCCCGCAAAAAAGTTGGGCAAGAATGCGCCTACGTCATTTGTGACGAGGCATAGATAAAGAACTCATTTTCTGTTTTGAGACTCCCCTGCCCCGCAACAGCTACCCACAAAACACGCATGAGGACGATGCATGTGAAAGGTGAGTTCTCAAAGCGGATTGGGAAGATGTGGCTTTGAGACAGAGACACCCCCCCACATCCAAAATGGAGCATGTGGAAGCGACCCCAGTGTCATGACATTGTTGCTGAGTCCTCCAGATGATGTCACTTGTGGTTGTTGGAGATCCTCTTCTGGTTTGAGCTCTGCAGCTACTGGAGGCTTTGTGGTAGGCTTCGCTGTCTCGTCATCACAGTTTGCCCCAGGGCATTTCAAAATATTTTCCCCAACTCTTTAATTCTGTTTAACTAGTTGGTAATGAAAGCTCTGGATACATAATTAGTGTGAGGAAACCATTCTGTTAGATCAAGTAACAGCCAGCATGTTCATTAGAATATGAGTGTCTGATTCATGCCATCTCATTTGAGGTGTAAAAAGTAAGGTGTCTGGTAATTGCCCCCACCAGATAACATAGGATATGCCACTCTCATTGAAAGTGATAATTTTGATACTCTTCCAAGGGCTTGGTAAATTGCAGTCTCACTGCTTGACCTGAGGGCATGTTAATGCCCTTATCAAGAAACTGTGGGTCAAACCGCATGAGACAAAATACACTTGAATTACACTCGTATTATACTCAAATACACTCAAATTACAATTCGAGTGTATTTTGTGTGGTGAGAC
The DNA here is from genome assembly GCF_028583425.1 of Eublepharis macularius. Classification (NCBI taxonomy): domain Eukaryota; kingdom Metazoa; phylum Chordata; class Lepidosauria; order Squamata; family Eublepharidae; genus Eublepharis; species Eublepharis macularius. Next base: position 25,010,592 of record NC_072792.1, on the reverse strand, counting down.
CCTCAAGGAACAAGATACTTCAGATCACTTTTTAAAATCTCATTTCATGCATAGTTTTGTAAATTTTAATGAAATTCTCAATTCTCATCTTTAAAAAAAATAAACTACTGTACTTCATGGCTGCAGTTTGTGTGTGAGACAGAGAATCCTCACATTCCTTGTATCTGCAGCCACAATGGCCTGTTATATTATAGCAATACATTTGAGGGGTAGTTTGTTACAATGAGAACAATGAAGAGTCTTGTGGCACATTGTAATACTAAGTGTAATGAACAGGGCTAGACCCACTTCTTGAATCAGCCAGTTGGAGCTGACAGAATGTTGGGGAGAAGGCTGGCGTTTGACAGTTAAGTCAGTTGGAGCTGTGAGTGAGAGGGAGATGTAAGATTAAGCCAGAAGGGAGATAGTATGAGTCAGAAGCTGCCTGTGAAAAAAGGATAGGTTGTAACTGGTTCTGCTTAGTCATAGTGCTGATCCATTCAGGCCGTCTGCAAATAATTCTGCTAGACATTTATACAGGTCAGGATATCAAACTAAAGCAGGTTGATTCTCTGTCAATTTTGTCCATAAACTACAATACTAAATGGGATGGATTCCAAAACACCAAGATACAAAGGGAAAACTCCCAGGAACCCCTCAACTGTATACTATATATATCAAAATTTAATTACACTATCATGATCCAAATGCAAAGATATACACAATTTCATACAGTGTTACAATATTACAATAACTCATTCCATAAATACAGTCATATGTTATACATTTCCAAGGTGCTGTAATAAACAGGAGCCAATTCTGTTGCACAGTTAATTCCTTTCCTATGCCAATGGCTAGAAAGGAAACAAATCACTACTTGAGTCCAAAGAGGTATAAATTCCAGATAGCTGCAAATTTCATAGTAGAAAATCTAGATGGCAAATTCCGGAGTACACCATCCGGGTCCCTCCCCGGTTCTCCTGGTTGTTGGCAACGAGCCTGCCAGCTAAAACTGCTCGTTTTGGATTCCCTTCTTCTCAGCCTCCTTTATATACATAACATCCGAAGTCACAATCTCCAACTTAATGTGCTCACAGCAAGGCTTTCTCCTTCCAATCAGTGATACACCTGCTGTGTATTATCTCCTGTTTATTGGCTCCTGTTTATTACAGCACCTTGGTAATGTATAACATATGACTGTATTTATGGAATGAGTTATTGTAATATTGTAACACTGTATGAAATTGTGTATATCTTTGCATTTGGATCATGATAGTGTAATTAAATTTTGATATATATAGTATACAGTTGAGGGGTTCCTGGGAGTTTTCCCTTTGTATCTTGGAATTTTGTCCATAAACCACAGGCTTTTGGACTACTTCTGTTAGCTTGTTTCTGGAATACAGAAGAAACAACCAAGATAAGATAGGTTCAGTAGTGACACTTGGGAATCTAAAGAATTGACCAGGAAGTCTCTGCCAAAGCATCCACCAATAAGAGGATGGCAGGCAAGCAGTGCAAGAGATCTTCTAATCCTGGAGGCGACAATCATGCATCTCATTCCCCAGAGACCCTTAAGGAAATCCTCTTTAGCTTCGTGTAGGCCACCCCTGTATATCTTGCATTAGGTAATGCAGCCCAATGCTTAAACGCCAACTAGCCAGTTGAGACAGTCATGCACAATTAACAGTACAATCATATAAAGATGAGTAGATGTATATTTGCTATGAGGAAAGTGAAAACTCCTTTTAGCCAGTTGGGATCCTGGGTAAAATTCCTGGCCCTGTGAGCCAGCAGCCCCTGTAGACATGTCAAAGAATTAGAATATGAGAAATAATGGGTGGGAGACTTTTCTAGCAAAGGTCTCTGAATGCTTGCCTGCGGCCCACCACTTAAAGGCCCAGTGTGGACCGTGTGTCTTATTTTCAGTCCAACTGGATGGTCCTGTCAGGTTCTGGCAGTTAGATCCCCATAGTACTCCACTGCACACACTCCAGGGTATAAGTTAGAGATCCATCAATATCAGCATACACAGACAAGGGTATTGGCAGAAATGATGTGTAGAAGTCCGGAGGGGTTAGTTATAGGGAAAGTTCCTGCCTTTAGGATATGGACAGTTAGGATTCTGGCACGAAGGCGCCAGGAAGCGGGGGGTGGGGGGGAGTTTGAGACAGGACGAGAGAAGAACTGGAGATAAAGTCATTTCAAGCCGGTGCTCAAGGACACATTCTCGAGTGGCTGCAAAAATGCAAGTAGACACTACAGTAGGCACCTGCCAGATAAGCAACTCCCAGCCAAATATGCAACTTCACATACTCTCAGAGGATCAGTACAGAGTATAGAACACAGAAAATACTCATGACAGATATGTAGACAGACATATATGACAGGTCCCACTCAACCATGCTGCTGTATAGCTGGCAAAAAGAAGGCTACAAAGTGGTACAAGACTGTGCTGATAAGTGCCTACACCAGGCATTATAACCAGAGGCCTTCTGTTCCCTCCTTTCCTTTGCTTATGCATAATAGGTACTCCTGACTAAGGCAGGAACCTAAATTTGGAAGATGTGAAGTTTCAGTCTTTAGGATGGCCCACTTGATTCCAACTTCTAAACCCTGTTTTCTGACATGGGGAACATAGGAGTTGTGAATTTCTGTTCTGTCCTAATGGTGGAAAGGTAGTCAGAAATAGATTGTGAACAATGTTTCCTTAAATCTCTTAATAAAAGAGAGGTTGTTGTTATGACCATTCTATTTTTCTTCATGTTTCAGAAATGTTTGCTTTAGTTGACCTGTTAACTGTGGATTTTTGTTCTATTTCTCACACTTTTTTTTTTGTTCTTGTGTTATAAATTTCAATGTCTGCTAACTAATAGATCATTGTAGTCCTGCTGGAAGAATCCTGGCAATTTCTGTATTTACGTATATGCAAGACTAAGTATTTTTTCCTCATTTAAGCTATCAGAAAAGGGGGGAGGGTCATTTTAAATTCACATGCAAGTTACAGTTACATTCAGCAATACATTTTTTGTGTATAACTTTTTTAGGGGGTCAACCTACATTCAGGGTTCTCTTCCATTTGAGTAAATACGGCACTTCGTCAATTTTTAGATCAGAACTACAAAGTGATATAAAAATAATTTAAACTTGAAGAAATAGTTTCACATATTAGTATATTTTTCTTTTAAAAGCTTGTGCTTATTACTTTCAAGGGTACTAAAAAACCTGTTTCTTTATTATAATTGAGAAAACCTTTTCTTATACATTTTCACTTCTTTAGCCAGTCGAGCTTGAAATGAACACTTGATGGTCAAAATAAATATTTTATCTAGCCAATAGCTTTCCCTTTTCATTATATTCAGTTTTGCTTTTTAGAATGAAGATAAATTGCTTTATTCTGTTATATGGTGTATTTCAGGTGGTTCCATAATAATTTACCTTCATTATTTGTGTTTATTGCAACTATCGTTTGAGTGTTTCCAGAAAACTAGTTTGGAGTTCTAACTTTGAAGTTGTTGCAGTGTGCATTAACTATGATCATCAGTAGGACACAGAATTTATGTGCACTCTAAACTCTTGTCTTCTGAGCAAAGTTCTTAAACACTGGTACCTTTTCAAGGATAAAGGCAATATTTCAAGCCTCATATTTGCCAGTCTCTTTTGGACTTGTTAAAAGACACAAATGTTTCTTAGAAAGGTTCAGAAATGCTATTCATATCTCCCAAAATTATATATCTAGGTCATTCTGAAAAAATGATAGCCTCTCAGCCATAAGATCGGGCATGTAAATTCCTACTAAGATTTTAATTTAATATACACTATTGAGCAGCATAGATGAATATGTGAACTGTTAAATTTGTATGTACTTGCTTAAAAGTCCAGGCAACAGAACATCTTTTTTAAAATCCCTATATTCTTCATCAGGCTCCAAATGCCTGTCTTGGAAACAGCTGTGTAGATGTAAATCTTCAGGTCTCTTCTAAAAAAAAAAAGGATAATTCAAAAAGTATGGACGTTCTATGAGCTGGTTTTCTTAGAGGCTACCTTCAGAGCTCGGTTACAGTTCAAATAGACTTCAGACAAGGAAATTTCCATCGAGCATTAAGCAATTAAAAAGCAGATAATGAGGAACATTAACATTCTAATTTTGTTATAGTAAATGATCAAGCAGATTTTTTATTTGAGAACCAGAGAAATTCAGTAAATGGAATGCACAAATCATAAAATATAACCATAATATGCAATTGCCACAGAATCTCTCTTTCTCTCTCTCTATAAGATGATCCTGCTTGATCAGACCAGTGGTGCATCTAGTCCAGTATCCTGTTTCACATAGCCAACCAGTTTCTCTGGAGGACAAATAGCATAGAGGTTATCTCCCTCTCATTGATATGCAGAGGCTTGTGGCTCTAAATATGGAGACTTCCTTCAGACATCATGGCTAGTAGCCTAGTGATGATCGTCTCCTCCATGAATCTGGCACTCCCCTCCCCTCTTTAGAGCTATCTGTGCTTGTGGCCATCCCTACTCCCCACCCCCCGCCAGCAGTGAATTCCACTGTTTAATTACTCATTGAGTAAAGAAGCATTCCTTTTTGTCTGTTTTGAACCTATTTCCCAACAGAGTCATAGGGAGATCCTGAGATCTAGTATTATGGGAGAGGGCGGGGAAAAAACTCCCTCTATCCACTTTCTTTACCCGATGCATAATTTTATAAACCTCTGTCAGGTCTCCCCTTAGCCTTTTTTCCCTAGACTGAAAAGTTGGTACTCAGCCCCCTCATCATCTTGGTTTCCCTACTTTGTACTTTTTCTAGTTCTGCAGTATCCTTTTTGAGATAGACAACCAGAACTTCACACTATTCAAAACGAGGCTGTACCACAGCTTTATAAAAGGGCATGACAACGTTGGCCATTTTATTTTCAATCTGTTTCCTAATATTTCATAGCATGAAGTTTGCCTTTTTCACTGTAGCTGCACACTGGGTCAATATTTTCATTGAGCTTTCCACAACAACTCCAAGGTCTTTCACTCTCAGCCACTTTGTACCTATTAAACATATATTTACACAGGCAAAAAGATTTCAGGAGAGATCTTAAAGACACCTTCCCTGATGATCTATCTTAATTCTAGATCTGTTAAGGCCATCAAGGTCTCCACCAACTTACTGTCTGAAAAATCTTCACCTTGTTCTATAAAACCTAGAAAATTTAGCTTGATTAGAATATGGACGATATAAACAAAAAGTGTAAAAATAATTAAAGAATTGGGCTTTCAACGTAAGAAACCTACTTGTAATATCTTCCTGACTATCCTTAACTATAATATTGCAGTTCCTCCTAATAACAGTCACTCCATCTTTGTTAAATGTATTACAAGCCATATAAGAGGAACCAAGGTTCATTTTTTATAGCTTCATTGTTATGCCTTTTGTGCAGGCACATATGGGATCTATGCATGTGCAGGCCAGCCACAGACATTCTAAAGTTCTTAGAGGCATGAGATGCTCACCTAGCCTTTTTGCACGCTTCCCCCCCAGGCATGGCTATAAAAAGTGGGGTGAGCTGCTCCCTTTCTCAGTTCTTCTTTTGCCGTTCCTTGGAGCCATCAAACTGTATGCGAGTCAGGGCCTTTGGATCCATGGCATTGAAGGCCTTCTTCATGAAGTGTTCCCATGGTAGGACGAAGATGGCCCAATTGGATGGGCATGAAAAATGCCTCTTCTGCCTGAGTGATGGTCTGCAAGCAATTCATGCGCTCAAAGCTTGCTATGAAAGGGTGTCACAGCTTAAAGCATCTCTGTGGGAGTCAGCCCTGAAGGGTGCCGCAGACTCCCATCACAATGCTGCAGATAAAGAACTGCAGTACTCAGAACAAGAGTCCCGCACTCTTAACCACTATACCAAACTGGCTGTCAGTGGCATAGTGGTTAAGTGGCTGGAATGTAAATCAGCATTCTGCTAGTTTGACTCCCATTACTGCCATGAACTCTGAAGGTGGGTAAACCACTTCTCTTAGCCCCAGCTCCCCAACTGTATTTTGGGGATAAGAGTAACACTGACTTTGTTTGCTGCTCTGAGCATGGCTGTAATCTGTTTAGATGGTTGGTGTATAAGCATGCTGCTAGTATTATTATTAACCAGATCAATATTGACTTGCAGCGGGAAGCTGAAATAAGAAAAACATGTTAGTGGAGGTTGTTTCGGATTTTCCGGGCTGCATGTTATAATGCAGTAAGGGAGTATAAAATGCAGTACCCCGCGGCCTACGAGAAAACTTATCCACTCTCATCCTCATCTGAGTAAACCTATTTCTTCCCTGCTACCGATGGACCCTTGGTTGCTCCGACTAGAGAAGGCAGAAACAGAGGGTCTGACCGAAATCCCACTGGAGAAGGTTTTCTTTTTTAGTAGCTGAGAGCGCACCAGAAGGGTGGGTAGAGGACCCAGGAATCAGGGTCTCCACAGGGAGATTATACTGGGCCATGTTACATCAAAACAGACTCCTTATGATGAAGGGATATGCCTTAAAACCACCCTGTCACCTTACCTTAGATACCAAATGTTCCCTATCTAGACATTCACCTGTAAGTCCATACCTTATGCTTTAAGAGACATACAGTGGAGAGCTTACCATCAGATTCTCCACTTGGGGGGCACTAGTTTCGGAGATCATAAGGACCAGCAATGGTGCCCTTGTCTTTTGTTTTGATAGTGTTTTGATATTGGTTTTACAACGCTTTTACAATGTTCTAAAATATTTGTTTGTATTAACTGTTCTATGGCATTAATAACTTTGTAACCTTTCCATTTTTGAACTGTGATTATGTTTGTTTGTAGAAAGAATTTCTTTAGTAAAAATCTATTTTCCTAAAAAAAACAAAAACGATTTTCCTAATTTAGTATAGTGGTAAAGTGGTTGGGTTGCAAATCAGCACTCTGCTGGTTTGACTCCCACTACTGCCATCAGCCCAGTTGGTAGCCTTGAGTAAGCCACTTGTCTCAGCCTCATTTAGCTAAAGTTAAAACAAGACCAGGAGCTGACTGGATACAGATCATGAGTTGCTAATATCAAAAATTAGAATAAAGCTGAAGAGAAACACTAAAAGATTCATAGTGCCAAAATACAATCTAAATAATATTCCTGAAGAATTCAAAAACCAGGTATGGAATTGTTACGACCCCTTTCTTTCTCTTGGGTGGATTTGGTCTTTAAGCCTTTTATTCTTGCCCCCTCTTGGTAGATTGCTGCTACCAGGAATTAAATTCCAGAATAACTTAAATTTCTCCTTTAGTAACGTGTCAGGCTTTTCCGTGGTACTACATGGCCGTGAGGAAAGAAATGGGATACAGGAATGACAGATACTGTGGGATATATAAAAAAGTAAACTTTTATTTTTATAAGAAGCGTATCGGTTTCATATTATTTCTAAAACTTGATGGTTTCAAAAGAGTAGTTCTCGATTCTTTATAATATAAATTTGCTTTATAATATAAATTTTATTAGGTTTTCAAAGATAAAAAGGAAAGGAACTTTTTAGTATCAGATTTGTGTACAAGGTAGTCATATGATCAATATTTCAAAAAATTTGCAATACAAACCTCAATCCTTAGAAAAGAAAACTGAATAACCGAACACCCCCTCTTCTTTCTCTCTTTATACAGTACACAGTCCACTTAGATCTCTCCAAGCACTTTTTAATTTCCTTGCTTTTTTACCCAGCTATTCAGTTTCCTTTCTCATTTCTTACAATTATTTATATTTTAAGTGAGCATCATTTCGAACCTTTAGTTCTTGAGCCTAGGGTACTGAGCCCTTAGCCCTTCCAGAGACAGAGCAGAGAATAGAAAAAAAGGAAACAGAAAATAGAAGTAAACATCCACATCATTACATGCTATTGTTAGTCCCATTATTTGTATATGTCATCAACTAAATATTTTCTTAAAGGAGAGAAGTATACAATGAAATTTTTATAACAACCTACCCTCGATCTCTCATATATCAGATCTCAAGCCATCTAAGATTTAATACTTGTGTTTCATTGTGAAAAGGCAGAAGAAAAACAAAACAGATATATAGGCAGACTTAGTTTAACCTATAGTTTAGGTTTTAAAAATTAACACATTTATATGGTTCCCTCTACCTCCCTAGTGTTTCCCTGTTAGACCTCATCTCAAAATCATTCTTACCCTTTTATTTAAAGAAATAAAAAGAATTCCAATAAAGAACATAAGAAAGAGGGGAAATAAGAGATACCCAAGACCCGTTTACCGGGTCGTACTTTGAGTTTCATTTTTGTTCCTCTTCTCTCTCCCTCTAGAATATTATTATAACTCCCTCTTTCCCACAATACTTTTATTTAAAGGAAAGAAAAGAGTTCCAACAGGAGAACAAAAAGAAAAACAAGGAGAGCAAATGACTCTAAGAACCCTCCTGCCACACTCCCTCTAATCCAGTAGCAAAACATAAACAGTGTCTAACATGTTAAAAAGGAAAAAAAAGACATAAAGGGTTATATTAGGTCTATGTTAAGCTTAATAAAGCAAAAAGGGGCATATGAGCCTAATTTCTTTCCCGATTCTCTAGGTTTTTATATCAAAGCAATTTAAGTAGAATTCAAAACATATATAAGCCACAATGGGGCAAATCCACATTACTCATTCTAAGTCGCATGTTCCCCGCATTCCCCACACAATCCTGAGTGCCGGTCACATTACCTCATTAAACAGGCGCATTTCATTCACATTTCTCCCGAATATGTGGTCACAGGTTTTCAACGGGAGTTTCATGGTGGCCGTGAACGGGCCAATGCGCAATTTACGTGGTTTTTTTAAAACCACCCCCCTTCCTGTCTCTCCGGCCGTTCCGAGAGTTCCTATTGGCTGATTCAACTTGCAAGTGCTCCATAGTCTGCAAAAGACTGTTTTTGACTTCATAACATTGGATTTATTGTTTATGCTGTTTCTGAATCAAATCTGGTAGTTTGAAAAATCAGTTTAGGGTGAATCCATCCTCAGAACGGACTCGTGAAACTTCCTTTTTAACTGTTTTTTATTTTTTTTATTTTATATTACTGTAATATCGAAATTACAAAATATCGAAATAATGACACTCCAAGGAAGTGAAACTTCAGTAAAATTCAGGCACTGAACTGTCCTGCATAGGAAATGCCCACGAAAGCTTCCCACATGCTTCCAAATTTCCAAAAAAGAAACGGGAGAGAGCCATCAGTGCTGTCAGTGGGGGAAAGAGAGGCATCATTATCTTCAATGATGTTTCTTTATAAGGCAAGATCGAAATAACGGAAAAGTGTGCTCAAAAATTTTTTTAAAAATGGGCGGGAAAAAAAGGTCCCGCCCCAAAAAGCGGTTTTCGAGCGGCCTTGTGACTGGAGGGATGCGCAAGAAAGACGGATTGGAAGCAGGAATGTGAACGAAGAGGAAAAAATTGCGGATTGGAGGCAAACGGAAGATATCCGATAAACATGCGGGTAATGGGTGAATGTGGATTTGACCAATATATCCCATATATACTGTCCTTGTTTGTCAAAGCCCCAGGATCATGATTTAAGTTCCATCTTCTTTCTTCTTCTTTCACCCTCTAGAGTAGTATTGCAGCTCTTTCCTTCCGATGATCAACCATAAGCGGCTCTTCTTGCCTTCTAAGCATTCCTGCAAGGTGTCGATGAATACATTGTTATGTCTCTGTTTGTCTTTCTTCATCTTTATGATGTATTTCTTAATTGAAGTATGTTGTATGCTTTTTGCTTCATACAGTGGCAATACACTAGATCTCTTCCTCACAGTTTCCTTTCCACGCTCCTCCCCCTTCTTCTCCCCCTTTCGTACCTTCATAGAAAAAGACTTGTTTTCTCCTTCATTTTGTTGTTGTTTCTCCTCCAATTTTCTTTCAAATAAATCTGTCCCATCAAAGTTTTCTTCTAATTTGGCATCTAACACAGTGCCCTTGTCTGATTTCAATCCAAGTGTCTCATCTGCTTTTCTTAATATGTCATCCATCAGCTTAGAGATTTGCTGCAGCTTTAAAAATATCTCTTCAGAGAGCGCCATTTTCTCCACTCACTTTCAGATGTTCAATCAAAAATCTCTTAAAACCGGTAAAAAGCTCCTTTGCTCTTACTGCTTATAGTTCTGAAGATTTTTGCTCCCCAACTCTCCCCCAGGAAACCTCTTTTTGCAATCACTCTTCAGTGACAGTCTCCTGGCTCATAAAGCAGCCGCTTCTCTGGGAGATGATAACTCCCCCCCCCATCAAGCTGGATAGCCCTCTGGAAGAGATAAATGTGAATTTATAAGCAGTTAGATTAACAGATTGATATATATATAGATATATATAGGTTAATAGATAGAATATTGATAGAAAATAATTAATGATAAGGTTTAAATACAAGGATTGAGTAACTAACAATATTTTCTTTCTTTGATAAGATTTATATGCACCAAACTGAATGTACAGAAGAGTCAAATTGATTGACTATGTGATGAGCTATATAGAATTACCATAAAAAGATAGAATGAGTAATATATAGAGAATAAGTCAAATTGTTTGATTTAAATGTAAGATTTTTATGGTTTATGATATATAGGTTTATGATATATAGAAATATTTAAAACTGGAAAATGGGATAAATTGTTTATCCAAGATGGAAACAAAGACTTACAGTTTGGGTATATAACAAGAAAAGTAGTTAAAGATGTACTGCTTAATATAATGGAGAAAGTATATCTGTTTTAGATAGAGGAATTTAATAGAAGCAAGGGAAAAGGGACAAAGGGTGGGAAAGCTGTTGGAAGTCAACAAAAGGGGGGGAAAGGGAGGGGGTTAGAAATGAAAAATTTGGGGAAAATTGAATGTAATGTAAAAATAACGGATTCTAACCCAATAAAAATTTTTTCAAAAAAAAAAAAAAAAGCTGGATAGCCCTCGTAAAGCCATAAACAACTCTCTTACTTAGAGAGATGTCAAGTAGAATCACTCTTTTTTTGGTCTTTCAATTATCTTTACTTCTGTCTTGTCAGGAATCTCTGCTTTATTTTCAGTTGTTCAGAATCCTGGAGTTCGTAGCTTGAGAGCCATGTTGGCTTCTTCCTCAGTCCTTGCCTTCGAACCGGTGTGAGGGCTCCAACAGGGGTTGCCAGTCCCTGTGAGCTCCTCCACCTTGCTCTGGCCTGCCCCCTCTCTCCGTGGGAGGGTCATGGGGGCCTGAATCCTCCAGTCCCAAGGAGTCAGGAAGATCACGGCACTGAGCTCGAAACTCAGCTGCTGTGACGCTGCCACGCCATTCCGGAAGTCTGAGTAGTTCTCAATTCTTGAAGTTACTTTACTTAAATCCAGTCACATAGATCTTCTCTCAGGCTTCACACACAGTTTGCCTGCTTTTGATATTAATTTCTCTCTCAATTAGAAGTAAGACATTTTCTCAGGCACACGCACAGTTTGTCTGCTTTCTCCTGACTGAATGTTCTTTCACAAACACACAGTTCAGGATTCAACACATGTTATATTTCTCTCAGACAACATACAAAAGCTCAGGCTGCTTTTGATATTAATTTCTCTCTCAATTACAAGTAAGACCTTTTCTAGGTCGTGCACACAGTTTGCCTGTTTTTTCCTGACTGAATGTTCTTTCACAAACACACAGTTCAGGTTTCCACATAGGTTATATTTCTCTGAGACAACATAAACAAGCTCAGGCTGCACACAGCTTGCCTGCTTTCTCCTGACTCAATATTTTTCACAGAAATGCTTAAACATGCTAAGACTGCACACAGCTTGCCTCTCTTGCCCTGACTAAATATTTTTTCTCCAGTCTCAGTCTAAAACTGCATTCACTCCTCCCACACACTCAGTCTTTAACCAATCATATCACTCACTCATTCCTCTCTTTCACCCTCACTCTTCATCTATACCACACCAGGCATTTAAAGACACATACACACATTTACTTAAAATCATTACAAATCCTCCCCCCTTGTCCTTAAGCGGAACACATCTCTTTTTCAGAAGCGTTGTGTGCAGCTTCCTCTGAGTCAGGGAATGTTTTATTGTCTCTGCAGTTTCTTTAAGTCCATTTCTCACTCTTCTGTGGTTTTTGTTTTAAAGTCTTGGGTTTCTTTAACCTGCGTTCCTCCTCTGCTGGGGTGTCATCTTACTCTCTGGGATGCTCCACTGCTGGGCTGAAGTCATCTTCCTTTCTGAGATGCTCCACTGTTGGGCTGAGATTATCTTTCTCTCTGGGATGTTCCACTGCTGGGCAGAGGTCATCTTTTTTTCTGGGATGTTCCACTGCTAGGCTGGAAAGCTGGATTAGATCTAGAAGAAGTTGGAGTGAAAATTGCTGGGAGGATCATTAACAATTTGAGATATGCAGATGACACCACATTACCAGCAGAAAATAGTGAAGACTTGAAACGACTACTGGTGAAGGTTAAAGGAGAAAGTGCCAAAGCAGGATTGCAGCTGAACATCAAGACAACAAAAGTAATGACTACTGAGGAATTACATAATTTTAAAGTTGACAATGAGGAAATTGAAGTTGCTCAACACTTTCTATTCCTTGGCTAATCATTAACCAACAGGGAGACAGCAATGAAGAAATCAGAAGAAGATTGAGACTTGGAAGAGCTAGACCCTTAAAGATAAACCCTTAAAGATAAAGATGTCTCTTTGGGATCCAAGATCAAGATAATCCAAACTATGGTATTCCTCATTACGATGTATGGATATAAAAATTGGTCAGTAAAAAAAGATGTCAGGAAGAAAATTGATTTATTTGAAATGTGGCGCTGGAGGAGAGTTTTGCGGATACCATGGACAGTCAAAAAGACAAATAAGTGGATATTAAATCAAATTAAGCCTGAATTCTCCTTAGAAGCTAAAATGACAAGACTAAGACTATCTTACTTTGGTCACATGGATAGCCAAAAAGACAAATAAGTGGATATTAAATCAAATCAAGCCTGAATTCTCTTTAGAAGCTAAAATGACAAGACTAAGGCTATCATACTTTGGTCACATCATGAGAAGACAAGATTGGAAAAGTCAATCATGCTAGGAAAAGTGGAAGGCAGCAGGAAAAGAGGAAGACCTAAACGAGATGGCTTGACTCAATAAAAGAAGCCATGTCCTCCAGTTTGCAGGATCTGAGCAAGTCTGTTAAAGATAGGACATTTTGGAGGTCTTTCATTCATAGGATTGCTATAGGTCAGAGACGACTTGATGGCACATAACACAACATACTCATCCCCCTCTCCTCAGCTGTATTTTGGGGATAATAACAACATTGACATTGTTCATTGCTCTGACTGGGGCACTGATCTGTCTAGAAGAATAGTATATAAATGCAGTCATTATTTAGAAGGCCTGAAAGTGTTACGTGTGCCCAGAATGTGAGGACCAACCAGAAGCCACAGCTTATTGTTGATCAAATCCTACCTAGACTTTTTTCTGAGAGACTCCCACTTACAGAATGTCTTGTCAATGACCCCCTCAACACATTCCCAAGTTGGTTAGATAGATGACAACCACTGTCTAGGTAAGCTGACTAAACCACCTCCATGAAGACCATGGAGCCTGCCAGCCAGTTGGCGAAGGGGTGTTCAGCCTCATCTTTGTTCCCTCTCCCTTTTTTTCTTGACTTGCCCTGGCAGCTGCCCTCCTTTCTCCTACCTCAGATTTCAATAAGGAAAAATTACGAACGCAATAACCATCTAAAATCTGTTTCTTTATCAAAGAGAAAGGTGGATACTAGGAGAATCATCCTTATTTTTGAAGCTGGAGGTAATGGAGACTCATCGATCCAAACAACCTTATGGTCTACATTAGACCAAGCCCCCTTACTCTTCACTTTAAAGTTTAAGAGGGCAAACCCGGCAAGTAAGTAGTTGCCAACCAGTAATCACCCAACTCCTAAGTGGTGTCTTTGGAAGAAGAGGAATCACCAGATGTTCCTGTGCTGTCTGACTCCTCACATCCCTGAAGTGCACTTGCTTCCAACAGAGCCACTGCACCGTTTTCTCTGGCTTGATCTGGAAGAAGATTGTGCTTTGCACTGGTGCTTCGCACTAAGCATCTTTGTACCATGCTGTGAGGTTTGGGTCATGTCACCAGCTGCTGCCTTGAGCAGTACTATGGATGGCACCCCTACCTGCTCATCCTGAGCAACCAGACACTTCAGGGTTGGGGAGAGGGCTTGAAAGATGCTGCAAATGTGTGCTTTGTCAGAAGCTGGGGGATTCATTGCTGAAACCACCACAGCCTCCGCAGAGGTCAAGCACCTGATGAGTGAAACCCATGACTTCCTGGATTGACTTGCCTATCCCTGAGTTTGGGGTGGTGAAGGTGCCTTATGCTGGGATTTCTTGGTCTTCTGCAGTATCTCTGTCCTGAAATGAAATACCTGGAAGCACCAGCCAAAAGTAAAATGTGGGTGGAGGTTGAAATGAGTGGATAGGTGAAAAGTGATAAAAGCCCTCACTTAGTCCTTAAAAGAGCTTTTTGCATGAGACTGGGGGGCGGACAGTTGCCTTGTCCAGGCGATGCAACTGCTAGTTGCCCTGTAGTTCTTAAAAGAGGTGTTTAGGAAGGCGGAGAGGAGGTAGTTCCAAGCATGGAATCTTGGATTCTGTAGCCCAAATTTCGTGATGAGCCTTTGGCAAAGCAAGGGGGGGCTGAAAGCCTGGAATCCCGTAAGTTCTGCCCAAATAGAATGATTAGCCTGTTGAAGCTCGTAAACAAGTCTCCTCAGGGGGGCTTGAAGACCAGAGCCCTGCACCATCATCGTTCCAAGAGAGAAAGCCCCCAAGACTGTGGCTTGAAAGCCAAAGGACCCCACACTACCACCATTAAGGGCCATGCGGAGTTGTAGCTGATGCCAGGAGGTTCAAGGCTGGGCACTCCCAAAAGCCAGTCTGTCAGATACGCCTCCAGCATATCTGTCATGGGTTATGGATTTCGTGCTGCAGTATGTAGTGTACCTTTGAGAAAGTGCAGAGGGAACCTGTTTTGCTGACTGGTTGCTAGCTGCTTATCTTGCAGGTGTTTTGATTGCCATTTCCTGGCCGGCCTGAGAACATGGCCTTGAAGTTCCAGCCGAGACTGCACCACCCTCCTAAGAGACTGAGCAGAGCTCATCCTTTCCCTCCTCCCCTCTCTCCTGGCTCCCTGGCTCAGCACACCAAAATCCTAATGGACTTTCTTTCCCACTGGTGTGTGTGGATTTTGTCCTATAATTAACCTTGCTTTGCTACCTTGAGTCACTTCAGCCAATGATCCTGTCTAATAAAGTATTTTTAACTCATATACCTGAGTGATGCAGTGAAGTGCTTGCGGAAAAGACCTGGAAAGACCTGACACAGTCCATGTTGTTTCTGCTACTCACTTCCTCTTGCCATCACAGACCCATCTTCTGCCACTTCAGTTTCCCCAAGGAAGCTGCCACTTCTCCAAGGAAGCTGGTGCAGACTGAAGTGAGTTAAATGATTTTCTTACAGTCCAGGGCAGGTGGACCTGAGAAGGAACTAGCTCCCCATAGTCCACTCAACAGGACCTACCCCTAGGCTGGCCTGGCTGACCCCAATTGCCAACTTGCTTGGCCTCCAAGCTTCAGGGGCTATTTGGACCACACAGTGCCCTGGGAGAGGAACTGTGCCATATGGAACATGGCGCCTTAGTCTGGCTCACTATGCTACCTCTCAGGGGTCAAATGAGGCCCACAGGTATGTCCGGTGACCCATTCCTTTAAGTGGTCTGCTATTATACATCTTTCTAAGAATAGCATCCTTAATAGGAAGAATGATAAAAGTTGGTAATACGTCTCTGGGTTTATGCAGTTTTTTTGTCATTCCAGAGCCTATCCCAGTTGCAGTCTCTGTTCCAGCAGCACTGTATCTGATAACTACATAAACATGTTAACGGATTCTCTTAGAAGTAGAGATGGGCACGATCTCCATTATGATAAAAAAAACCCCACGATAATGGCAATCTCTCAGTCGTGACCTGCTGGATCGTTGTCTTCCACGGCAAACAATCCAGCAGTCGGGGGAGGGGGCTGGACTGGGGCGATCGTGATAGGACCAGGAGGCTAGACATTCAGGCACCAACAATCTATTCCCCTGGCAATGGAGGCAGGGGAATGCCTGAGCTCTGTTTGAAACTTGATAATATTTCCCCTAGCGAGGAAAAGCAAACAGTTGTGAGTGAAAAGGTGGCTTCCTGAGAAAAATATAAGCAAAGTGATTGGGAGAGGAATGGGTTAAGAGAGAGAGAAAACTTTGAGTGCGGCTATCTGTTTTGCGCTTCATTCAGTGCGTTGAAAGAGTTAAGAAGAGATCTCTTCTCAATGTTAACTCTTTCAAAAAACCCTGGCTTTGAGAGCAGCTATCAAGCTGTTTTGCGCTCCTCTCCTGACTTTCAGTGCGTTGAAAGAGTTAACTGAAAAGAGATATCTCTCTCCTCCTGGCTTCTCAGCCCAGTGCCTGCTTTTTGCAAGAAGTTGGTATGTGATTTAATGTTTCATTTGTGTTTTTCTTATTTAAAAAACCATAGGATCCGCGAGGATCCGTGTGGATCCTGGTTTTACTTTCTTCCTGTTTAAAATATGCTTTTGGAAGACTGGCTGCTTGCTTTTAAAATCGGGTGGGATGGAGGATTCTAGCCCTGCTTTTTTAGAAAAGCTGGCTGAAACTTGTTGACGGGGTGTCTCTCTCTCTCTCTCTCTCTCTATTTGGAGAGGCAGGGATGGGTTAAAAACTCCCCCCCCCTGCTCTAAGTGCATGCGTGTATGTGCGTGTGAGAAAATGTCCCCTCCCGGAGGGGAGGTGGCTCGTCGCCAGGTTAAAAACTCCCTCCCTCTGCTCTAAGTGTGTGTGTGTGTGTGTGTGTGTGTGAGAGAGAGAGAGAGAGAGAGAGAGAGAGAGAGAGAGAGAGAGAGAGAGAGAGAGAACATCCCCTCCCTGAGGGGAGGTGGCTCGTCGCCGGGTTAAAAACTTTTTTCCCCATCTGCTCTAAGTGTGTGTGGGGGGGGAGGCACCCCTCAGATCCCAGATCAGAAACGGGACTTGATCAGAGTGAATCGGTGATCTGCGGTCGTTACCAGAGCATATCCACGAACAGCTTGATCGGTATTTTTTTTGGATCGTGCCCATGTCTACTTAGAAGCCTACCAGATTTTTATGTTCAGTATTTTCAGGTAGGTCTCAGAATTTTAAATCGTGCCTCCTGTTTTCATTCTGCTCTACTTTTAATTTAACTTCTAATACTACATATTCATTTAGCCAATCTTTAAAATATATTTTTTTATTGTGCAAATTATTTTCAGTAACCTGTATTCTGGCCTCTAACTGTAATTGTTTATGGTCTAGTTCCTTCACAGGCTGAGCACAATCTATTATTCTTGATTTTAAAATATCCACTTTATTATTTAATTGAATCTTCAGTTTTAAAAATCTCATCTAACTTTATTTCTAATTATTTTTTCCATTCCTTGTTGGTTTGAGCTACACATTCTTCAGTTTTTCAACACTTCAAGGAAAAAATACTTTATTATAGAGTCCAACAAGCTTCAAGTTTCTTAGAAGCCATAATTGGGGGGGAAATGCTTGATTATTACCTTATTAGGTGTGTGCAATATGAACACAGTCAGTAGAAGAATATAGGGATGAATTATTATTCAGCTCTTATAACGATTCGGTTTTAACTTGCCTTGACCTTTATTCCAGCTCATCTTCCTTACATTACCTTAAACTTCTACCTTAGGAGGGCCCTGGTCACAATCAACACTCATGTTCTTTCCATGCACACTCGCTATTCCTCACAAGTGTTTTTTACTTTATCTAGGCTTTTGACTTCGAGAACACCTTCCCTTTCAGGTTTGAATCTCACTACTAATACCACCTGTGATATTTTGTCCCCTTTGTGTGACCTATATGTTGCCATCTCCCTGACTTCCTCAGTATTCTCAAAAGATGGGTACCACCCAAGATGGCCTCCTGTCCTCAGAGGAGAAGGACCCTTCTCAGTAAGTGTCCAGAGGTCCGTTTTCTTTCATTCTCATTATTTTCATGGCCGTTCTTTTCAGTGCTGAAGGGGAGGGGGAACTAATTGGAGGTTCTGGGGTAGCTGTTTCTGCACTTAACAGCACCAAAATCATACATAATACAGCTCTTCCTCTGAACCATCAACTCACTGAGTTTCTAGCACACACAGACGGGTGGGGTTGTGTGTTAATGGACCCTACGAGTGTTGGCAGCACATGCGGGAAACTGCAAGCTAACCATTAGTGGTGGGTTGGCGCCCAGGTAGGAGAGCAATGTCACTGGCTTGTGCTAGTAACCGGAGACATTTGGAAAAGAAATCCTGCTTTTTACTTTTTTGTTGCCCAGGTGCCTTTAAGAGGGCAGAAAAATTTCCATGTGCAGTTCTTAGATGTGATGATGGATAATATCCAATTACATTTGACGCTCAACATTCTGTACCAAACGGGGCATCTGTTCTTATTCTTGCCATTCACCAGTCAGTTGCAGAATTACCAGCATGACTACATCTACCAGGAACAGATTGGAATGTATGTCCAATGCTCCCTTGCCTGTGACCCCTGTGGGTTGTCTAAATTTTTTCAAATTACTTATTTTGGCCTAATTTCCTCCTAATTGGCATACCATGATGCTTAGCATCTGACTGTCATCAATCATGCATACACCAACTAGGGGTCAAAATGTTTTGTGCCTGTGTCAGCCAGAGATATGCAAAGTTACCCTCTGCCAATTGTTTGAGACAGAGAAGTGTTTGCATGAGAGTTTGAGAGAGCTTTTTTTAGCGGAGACTGAATTCTTCTCCACCTTCTTTTCTATTCTTATCCAGTAAAGTTGGGAGACCTGCAAGCCCAGTCTCCCTTTCTGATTTTAAAAAAATAACAAAAAGTTGAAACGAGAAGGAATCAGACTAAGCTTGGAGGCAGTCTCGATGCTCATTCACTGCAACCAGGTCGGTCCTCCATGTGGAAAACTGATCTGGGAAGACAGCTGAGCAGCAGGAGACATTCTCCAACATTCAGCTCAGGGTTAACATTGTCAATCAGTGAGAGCCCCCAAAGACCCAAAAGTAAAGCGCAGGAGCACTGAGAGGAATTGTATATCTGTCTTTTAGGCAGATATACAATTCCTCTCAGTGCTCCTGTGCTTTACTTTTGCAGGACTTCAGTAGTCATAGTTTGCAATTGGAAATATCCTAAGTAAGCACAGCAGCAGAAGGCTGCTAAATGGCCCACTTAGTCCAATGCTTCAGCCATCATTGTGTCTCTCTCCATTATAAAAACCCTTTATTTCAAAGCTTTATCCTCATTTGCATAACATGATCCTTTGCTGTTTTGCAGGGAGGAGAGATGCCTGCATGCTCATGCCTCATGGTACACAGCAACACCTGTGATGCCTCTTTCTTTTCTGTGAATAAAAGTGCACAGAAAGGGTCCGCCAGCCACAATGGTCAATGGATGGGTCACCTGGACAGTTTCCTGGGGAAAATAATTTGAAAAAAATCTGTGCTAACTGAGCAGCAGCTGAGTGCGGCTGTGATAAAGCAAGCAACAGTAGTCTAGACTTGAAAGCTCTTGAAATTGAAACAACAGCAGCATTCGGTTTATATAACAGCCTTCAGGACAACTTAACCCTCCCCCCTCACAGTGGTTTACAAGGTGTGTAGTTATTATCCTTACAAAAATCAACCTCTGAGGTGGGTGGGGCTGAGAGAGCTCTGAGAGAGCTGTTACTGACCCAAGGTGACCTGAACTGCTCAGTTCGTGGTTCGTTAATTTCCACAGAACACGAACTTAACGAATTCACCCAATTTCTGAACTAGTTCGGGGTTCGGAGGGGGCTAGGATGGGGTGGGGAAGAAAGGAAAAAAGCACCTCCCAAGTCAGTAAGAAAAACAAGAAAGCAAGAGAAAAGAGGCTTTTCAGCCCCTTTTCCAGCAGCCAGAAGTGCAGGTCAAAGATCCAAGTTCCAATCTCAATCCCAACACCACAGCCAGCCACCAAGCTCTCCTCCCTCTCCCACTCTAGAGAAACTGAAACCAGGAATCACATGGCTTCCTCTATTTATGGAAAAAGCTAAGAGATTGAACAACACAGGAGCACTCTGATTGGCGGAAAAACCTTCCTAACATGGTTTTAGAAGGAAGAGATTGGTGTTACCATGGCTGCTGAAGGCCCATCTCCTCAGTTGCCGTGGAGATTCTAACCCTCCCCCCCTTTCCTGGCTGGATAGGCCAGAGGGGGAGCTCTCTAGTTGGCAGGGACAGCAGCCAAGCCTGGAGGCCTCAGATTGGGTCAAGCTAAAGACTGCCACCATTGCCTGTGTAAGGGAGTATTTGGCGCCAAAAGTGTCTGAATCGACAACGGAATGGTAAGAAAAGTTTGTTTGGTTTGGAAAAACACGGTCCCACGGAACACGTGTTTCTTTGACTACAAACCGGCCGTTCCATATGGAATTTTGTTCCGTTGTTCATTTTGCATTTCATCTCTACTGGCTATCATGGAATGTTCAGAGGAAGAGATTCTGTGAGTACTGAGCTGCCCAAACTAGCATTTCCATTCCAGAGGGTCACAGATAAAGTTTGAAAACATTTTTTTCTGTTATTTTTACGGCTCAGGATTTTGTTTACGCATGCTACTAATATCCAGCACAATGTTACAGTTCATCCTATTCACATAGCAGGCTCGGACAATACCAGAGCCAATGTACTGAGCAGGGTGTTATACTCCCACCACAAATGGGTATTCAGGATTTTTATGTCCGCTCTGTCTTCCACCTCTGGGGTTTCCCAACAGCTAAGAACACCAAGGCCCCAGTCTTCTATTCCCTTCAGGGAAGTGACCAAAACTCAATAGGGAATGCATTTCAACGAACTTGGCATGGGACCCTCTTTTATGCCTTTCCTCTACCTTTGCTTACTGGAGAAGGCCTTATGCAAGATCACAGCAGACAGCCCGAGACAGATTTGGTTCTCAAAATTACTCAGGTTGGCCAATGAGTACTGTATTTCTCTCCTGAATTTACCAGATCTCTTGAACAAGGGAGTGGTTCTACACCACAACCCAACCACACTGCATCTCACAGCATGAAGCATACTACAGCACAAGTAGGATTGTGACAACATTTTTAGGAGGTCTTGTTGAGTGGTAGGAAACCATCCTCACTCAAATCATACACAGCCAGTAGGAAATGCTTTCTGGATCAACAGAGGGTTTCCCCCCAAAGGAATATCCTCTTCTGCTAATCCTGGAATACTTATGCACTCTTAAGTTGACTGGTTTAGCCACTTCTCTCAAGGTTCACCTAGCAACTATTTCTGCTTCTTACACCTACTGAGGGAAGACCAGTTTTTTCACAGCATGCTTCAAAGCAGTTTTTAAGGAGAATGTTTAACTTGCATCCTCCTGTTTGTCCAACAGTACCACAATGGTTCCTGTTGCTTGTTTTGTCACAACTCATGAATAATAGTGATATTACTGTGGGGATCTGCTATAGGCCACCAAGCCAGGAAGAGGACTTAAATGATAAACTCATAGACCAGATTACAAAATTTTCAAACAGATAGGACAAAGTAGTCATGAGAGATTTCAATTACCCTGATATCTGTTGGAAGTCACACTCTGCTAAAAATGTACGGTCTAATAATGAAAACAGAGTGAAAAATAGTAATTAATATACAAACTTGTATGACAGACAATATATCAAAGTATATCCAATGACTCTGAACAAGAAACCAAATGAGCATACAAAACATTCAACTTTGCAAAGTGTATAAAAAGTTACATAGGCCTGGTAGACATTGTAGAACCACCATCCCACGTGCAAACATACATGTCTGAACATTACGACTGCTAGCTAAGCTTGTTTTGAATAATCTTCAGACAGTACAATATTAACCTTGTCTTAAGGTATGTGAAACAAATTTACTCTTACATAAGGACACCTATGAATTTTAAAAGCTCAAGATGATCAGTGTTTTCTCTCCTGTATAAACCCCTGCAAGGCACATAAAGAAACTAGGGTGGCTCTATAAACAGCTTTCTAAAGATCTGTGAATTAATGACAAGAAATGGAAGGGGGGCCATATAACTAAGGATGAATACAAATTACCAGTGATTGTAGCAAGAGTGTTTAGAAAGGCAAAAGTTCAGTATGAGCTTAGGCTAGCAAGAGATACTAAAACAACAAAAAGGGTTATTTGCTTATGTTCAGAGCAAGAAAAAGAAGGCAGTGGAAGACCTACTGTGGGCAGAAGAAAGTAGAATTTAACAGGTGATAAAGTGAGGACAGTACTACTCAGTTCTTACTTTGCCTTGGTCTTCTCTTGCAAGGGCAACTGTGTTCAACCTGACAAAAAGAGAACACATGATGAAAGAAGGAATTTGCAGTCCAGGATAGGTTTTAATGTTTGTACTGGTATTATATTTTATTATAGATTAGAACGTTTGTATTTATGCTATTTTCATATTGCATTGTTTATTGTATTTTAGAGAATTTGCTTTTAAATATGGGTTATTTTATATCTTTATGTTGTGACTACCTCAAACAGTAAGCATGGTAGAGACGTGTTAAAGAAGTCATATAAATAAAATAAAGATAGGCATGGGGTGGTACATAAACACCTAACCTCTTTAAATGAAATCAAGCCCTCAGGTACAGATGAATTGCATTCTACAATAATAAAGGAACTTGCTGATGTAATTTTGGAGTTTTGGTCTATAATCTTAGAGAATTCTTGGAGAAAAAGTGAGATGCCAGAAGATTGGAAGTAGGCAAATTGTTGTCCTCATCTTCAAAAAAGGGGGGAAAGAAGGATCTAGGCAAATACCAACCTTGCAGTTTGACGTCCGTACATCCATGCAAATTAATCAGTCCCTGAGCATTTAGAAAAGTTGGCTGTGATTACTAAGAGTGCAGGTTCTTCTGCCCTGGTTAGACCATACTTGCAGTACTGTGTTCAGTTTTACGCACCACAATTTTAGAATGATGTTGACAAGCTGGAATATGCCCAAAGGAGGGTAACAAAGATGGTAGGGGTCTGGAGACCAAGTCCTGAGGAAAAGTCGAAGAGCTGGGTATGTTTAGCCTGGAGAGGATGTGATTGAGAGAAGATTTGATAGCCATGTTCAAGTATTTGAAGGGCTGTCACACAGAGGATGGAGCAAAGTTGTTTTCTGTTACTCTAAAGGGTCAGATCAGAACCAATAGATTAAATTAAATCAAAAGTGTTTTCAGCTAAACAGTAGGAAGAACTTCCTTACAGTTAAGAGTTGTTCCTCAGTGGAACAAGCTTCCTCAGGAAGTCATAGGCTCTCCTTTGGAGGCTTTTGAGAAGAGACTACACGGCCCTCTGACAGAATTGCTGATTTGATAGCTTAGTAAGAATTTAGGCAAATTTTGGGAGGGAGAGCAGGAAGGGATGAGCCGGTGCTCGGCTCTTGTGACCCTTCTTATACGCCCAGAGTAATGCTGATTGCCACTTTTTGGTCAGGAAAGAATTTTCCTCCAAGCCAGACTGGCTAAGGATCCTGGCGTTTTCTGCGTTCCTCTGGACATAGAGCGGCAGTCACTGGGGAATGAGGAAGAGACAGCTGTGAATTTCCCACAGCTGTACATGGGTTAGATTAGATGATCCTTGGAGTCCCTTCTTGCTCTCTTTCTTTACCATGTGATTCTCCACTCACCCAGTTTACAGAGATCTTCTTGTAGCTTTATGTCCAGGGTCTGAGTCCTAGCCCCCAGACTTGCCAGGAGGGAACAGTGGGAGGCAACCGGGAGGCAGCGGCCCTGCCACCCCAGCCAGCAACCAGGTCCAGAACCTGCCTACTCCAGGGGGAAGGGGCGAAAGGCCAAAACCTCAGAGGGCTGGAGGGAGCAGGGAGAGACCAGCTAGTCCCACCCTCCAGGGGGAGGAGAGGGGGCTAAGCAGGCCAGAGGAAAAGGGCCCCAGCAGCAGCCCAAACAGAGCCCTTACCAGCCAAGGAGGAGAAGCAGCCACTACAGCCCAGAGCCACACCCCGGCCAGAGGACAGTAGCCTGGCTCAGGAGTTGCTAGGAGCTAAGCCCCTCCAGGTGGAGCTGCCACAGGCATTCTGGGGGAGGAGATGGGTAGCCCCGCCCAGCATCAGTGAGCAGGCAGCCCAGAAGCTGGCCAGGGCAATTCCTTGTGAGCAAGGCCAGGGAAGCTCAGCAGCACAGAAGCCAGCTGGGGCAGCTCCTCGTGAGCAAGGCCAAGGAGACCACAGCTGGGGATGGCTCGCATTCAACCCCACCCTGCCAGCAAGGCAAGGAAGCCTAGAAGGGATTAGTGATAGGAGGGAAACACCTGAGGGGAGGCACAGCTGGGCCAAGTCAGGAGAGGGAACAAGCCTGGAAGGAGGGAGGGGCGGAGAAAGGAACCCCTATAAAGAGTGGCTAGGAAGAGCTCTGCGGTGGTGGGTGTGAGTAAGGAGTGATGGCGTGGAGTGGGAGCAGAGCAGTGCAAAAGTGGAGACTTGGAGGAGAGTTCTGGGAGGAGGAGATGATCGAGGACTCGGGGTGAGCAGGCCAGGTTAAGCAGGCCAGCGAGTGGACTGAGAGGGAGTCTGGGTGATGTATACCACCCCTCCTTCCACAGAGCAGGGTCCTGCAGCATCCCTGGCACCCCTCTGACGTCAGGGCCGGCCCAGCTGGCGCCCTGCCCAGCGGCGGCAGCGACAAGCCCTGACACTTTTCACAATCCGTCTTAGTTTTTGCCATCCTAAATAGATTGATATCATCTACAATCTTGGCTATTATTCTACTCACCCTCAATTCTTTTTGGAAGACCAACATGTGTCAACCAGATCATTCTTATCCATATGAATGTTCACTTGCTAAAGGAACAAGAGGTGGTTGCTGAGGCACGATTTTCCTCAACAGATTGTTCCTTGATATGCTTAATAATTCTCTCTTCAATAACAATTTCAACTAATTTGCCTGGAACAGATTCTGGCTAACTGGCCCGCAGTTTCCTGGATTCCTACTGGACTCCTTTTAAAAAATTGGGCTGATATTTGGTATTTTCCAGTGAGCAGGCACAAAGACTAATTTTAGCAACAAGTTATATATACTTGTTAGTAGATCAACAATTTCACCTTTCTTGTCACCTCAGTTTGCCTCAATTCTTCAAACATCTTCCCAAAACCTGCAGTATAGATACGTGCCCCACATTTTCCACAGTGAAAACAGATCCAAATAATTCATTCAAGACTAACCAACTTTACTGTAGCATAAGCTTTTGAGAATCACAGTTCTCTTTGTCAGATGCAAGCAGGGTAAGAAGAAACTGGTCAGATATATAGGTGGAGAGGGGAGGGGGGAGTAGATGCAATCAGTGGCTTCTGATAATGGGATCAGTTGGCTTCTGATAATGAAATCAGTTACTTCTGATAATGAGATAACCATTCATAGTCCCTATTCAACCCAAGCCTGACTGAGTCAAATTTACATACGCATTCCAATTCAGCAGCTTCCCGTTGGATTCTGTTTTTGAAAGGTTTCTGTTGAACTACAGTGACCTTTAAGTCCTTGATGGAATGTCCTGACAGATTGAAGTGTTCTCCCACTGGTTTCTGGATGTTGCCCTTTTTAATGTCAGATTTGTGTCCATTTATTCTTTTGCAAGGAGGTTGGCTGGTTTGTCCAATGTAGAGCAGATGGACATTGTTGGCACATGAGGGCATATATCACGTTGGAGGATGAGCAGCTGTAAGAGCCAGAGATAGTGTAGTTAACACCATTGGGTCCTGTAATTGTATTTCCTGGGTAGATATGAGGGCAGAGCTGGCATCTGGGTCTATTGCAGGGTCTGGTACCTGTGTTGGTGACTCTGCTAGCCAATTCATGGTTGTAAGCCTGTGCTTGTGCTACTGGACTCTTTTCTATTTTGCTACTACAGACTAACACGGCTAACTCCTCTGGATCTATAATTCATTCAGTTTCTCTGCCATTTCTTCACCTTCCTTAAGAAATCCTTTGTCATCCAAATACCCAACTACCTCACTTGCTGGTTTCCTGTTCATGATAAACTGGAAGAAATACTTAGTTTGTCTTAATGGTGTTGGGAGGCATTTATATGTTAATTTTGTCATTTTGTATTTGGTGAGTGGTTTAAAAAAGTAGTGCTTTTGTATGTACGTCAAGTTGCAACCAAGTTATGGTGACTAGAGGAGTGCACTGGGAAAAGATTTGGGTTCCCCGCTTCGGGTTTACCTGAAGCGGGAAAACAACCCAGAATACCTCTAAACCCAAAGCGGCAAGCTGCTTTGGGATTTGGACATTTCAGCCGCTTCGGTACGCTCTGTAAACATTTGGAGCATACAGAAGATCAAAGCAGGACTTCCTGCCGGCTTTTTCACCAGATGGGAGTGAGGATGAGGGAGTTCCGTCTTCCCCCATCCTATTGGATGAAAAAGCTGACCTGGAAACTTTTCAGCGCTGCTTTGAGCTTTGAAAAACTCCACGCTGGCTTTTTCACCCAATGGGAATCCCAAAGCTTTACAAATTGGGCCCAATTCAGGTAAAAACCCCGAATTGGAGACCCGAAGCACACACCCCTAATGGCGACCTCCAGCAAGGGGCTGTCAAGGCAAGAGTCAAGTAGAGGTCCCCATTGCCTTCTGCAGAGTCTTTCTTGGTGGTTGCCCATCCAAGTACTGACCCTGCTTAGCTTCTGAGATCTCATGAGATTAGGCTATAGTTGTAGAAGAATCATATTTTTGGCTTTCCAAAGTAAGCCTGCCTCATTTCATGTTTCCTCTAGGGCTGAGCAGAAAGCTAACTCCTTAAAATATTTTGTATGTTCCTAGCAACTGCCTGAATACTTTTCAAAATCATTGGCACAGAGCTGTTTGAGAGAAGATGAGAAAATAAATTGCTCTCAGTGCACTTTTAGGCTATGCATTTTTTAACAAAAAATCTTAAGATTTCTCTATTGCTTATCAGATTCCTCTTCCCATCATTTCTAAAGTGTCTGTACAATGTAACCAATGAAGAGTAAAAAGCACAGAAACCAGATTTTCTACACTTTTCACAGTTTGACATCATAGTGCTTTATTACACTTGAATAAAAATGCATTGTGGGTACAGGAGGCCAACTATTGTTCCATTCAGAGACAAGAAAATACCTTGTTAGAAACCCCGTACCTGGAAAACTAATGCTTTCTAGCCATGTCTAAGGAATGGCAAGTATTTATATGTGAAGTTTTATTTTTAATCTTTCCATTCCTGTCAGATATTCAGTGAAGTATGAAGAAGCAGTCCAGGAGCATGGTATTTTTATTAAAATTAGAAGCCATTCTGCAAATTTTTACAAATTCAAAATACTTCAACATGGCATGACAGTTCTGGATAATAGATTGCTGACATTTGGGGCATTGTGCTGTTTCAAAGGAATCAGGAAAATGGAAAGAAACTTGATTTCTCTGCAGGTTGCTGGTGATTGGCTATAGGCTAATGATAATAAATTTATTGTATATGATGATAATTATTTAACCAATAAATCACTGAAACAGCAACATTTTGTCTTTGTAGCTGAATTAAAAAGTTTATGATCATGAGAGAATTGTACAAAAATTTTGTTCATCATCCCTTCACCTGTTCCAACAGCAGAATGTTTTAGGCATTTTTTTTTTGGTGGAAGGAAGTGCCTTAATTTCTATATAAAAATCTATAAGATACCTGTTTAACTAGGCAGCATGGATATACCAAAGCATATGAACATGGGTAGACAATGAAATGTATAGTCACAAGTGCTTCAAAGTTAGGATATATACTATAATACAGGAAATGATTTTTTTCAAAAGCTAGAGGAGGCAGAGACTAGCCATTATTTTTGCCTAAGTACATATGATCTGAGATAAAGGACCATAAAAAACCATAGAGACCACAGTAGCTACTATATAGTCTATAGTAGAACTGTGAAGCTGAACCTCTGGGATCAGCGATGCCCTGTAATAGAGAGAAGCTGTCAGGTTGTTTACCGCCATTCCCCAGAACTGTAGGCCAGTCATCAACAGTAATGCTAGTAGAAAGCCAGTCATGTCTGGGTAAGGCATGCATACTTGTACAAATTTAAAGAGAAGTGTATTAAGTGTTCTTACCGCAAACCATTTTGAAAGACCTGCAACTTGGCATTGTTTCTTCTGAGCGTGTGCTCACTCTTTCTCCCAACGCATACAACTATAACCTGTATCTCTACAGACAGACAAGCATGTTGACAAGCTGAAAGTTGACAACTTTCTAATGGTTGAAAGGTGCTTCCCCAAATGGTTAGCACTGTCTTCTGTGCATTAGAAGTTCATTTATGATCATTCTACAGGGGATGTATTTACTTTATCTGTATATGCACATAAGCATATAGTAAATGAAGGAGGAGTAATGTTGGAAGACATGGTTATTCCTATTTTTCTGTTATTTTGAGTTGGTTCTTAGTCACTTGACACCTTTGGGCATACAATTAAAGTCTGTTTTCTAGACAATTTTCTCATAAAAGACATAGTCTGGTTTTATTTATTTACTTACTTCATTTATACCCTGCCTTTCCTCTCAATGGGATCCAAAGCAGCTTACATGATTCTCCTATCCTCTTTTTATCTTCACAAGAACCCTGTGAGGCAGGTTAGGCTGGGCATGTGTGACTATCCCAGGGTCACCTAGCAAGCTTCTGTGACAGATTGGAGATTCGTTACTGGGTTTCTCAGATCCTAGTCTGACACTCTAACCACTCCATTGTACTTGCTCTTCATTTTTTGAATTTTGATCCCCTTCAATCTGAAATTTGTCACCTGATGAGACATAAAAAGTTGATTGGTAAAGCCATTTAGTAGGTCTAGTTTTTCTTGTGAAAATATCCTACTAATAACAAGTAAAGTTACTATAAGGGTTTACCATGTCAGATGTTTTAACAGAAAACTTACATACGTTACAATGTCCACAGGGGAAATGGCCCTTAGGTCCCAGGGGTGCTGAATGTTCTCCTCATATTTTGTATGCACTAATATATCCTTCAAATTCCTGGTGCGTCGATATCCTATCATAGGACATGACTCACACCCTGGAAGATCATTGACTATATGCCGATGCTTGTCTATTATTTTTTTGATCCCCATAGCCAACGGAGTATAGTCAATAGCCCATCTAATTACTTTATTGCCTGTTTTTTGTGTAGGTGTTAATAAAGTGCTACATGCTGTTAAGGAGGCTCTTTTATTAGCTGCTGTAACTACCTGCTTTGGATAGCCCCTATTTTAAAAGGACTTAGTTAAAACCCTACAGCCCTTTTCATAATCTCTAATATTGGAAGAATTTCTCTTAATTCTCAAAAACTGTCCTACAGGGATATTTCTCCTTAAAGGGCCAGGATGAAAAGAAGCATAATGTAAAAAAGAGCCTCTGTCTGTGGGTTTCTTATAAGGACGTACACCTAAATTACCTCCTGTGTCCTTATAAACAGTAACATCTAGGAAGTTGATACACTGAAAACTACCTTTCCTTGAAAAAATTAATATTTTCATCAACATTGCTTAACCACTCAACCATACTGCCCTAATGGTCTGCATTATGCATAATTAAGAAAATGTCAACAGTATATCGTTTGAAGGTGGTAATCTGTTGAAAAAAAGGATTCTCATTGGGGTTGATGAATAACTGCTCTAGGTCGGACATAAACAGATTTGCAATGCTTGGGGTGGCAGAGCACCCCATAGCTACACCCTTTACCTGAAAATAAAATTGGTTGTTAAATTTCAGTGTATCAACTTTCTGAAATTGCTTATTGAAATTGCTTGGCAACATGATGCTTGTAAGTAATATAAAGGGATTAATAATGCTGGCAAACGCCTGTTAGGCTCCATCATGATAGTCTCTTCTTCAAGACTCTGTACAAGGTACTCCTTTTGAAGAAGTCAGACATGACCCATGAAGGTCTAAAGCAGCTCTAAGAGCTGAGCTGTCCATGCCACTGTTTGTGGAGGCTGGAGGGGCACAGATTGCCCGTGGCCCCCTGTTCTCAGGTGGAGAACAGGCAAGTACGCACTGCATCTGAGGGCGCGTCGATCTCGGGTGGTGGGGGGCTCTAAGCAATGAGCTCCCTCCCGCCCTGGAGGTCCCACCCGAAGACAGATTTGCTAAGATCTCTGCAGCGGCTCAGGAGTCAATTGTATTGGCATAAGACCTGCATGCCCGAGCTTTGTTAAGCAGCAAGGGAAACAGATTCGTTTGATTAAAAGAAGCAGTGATTACAACCCAAGAAAAGACGTTTAAGAAGGTAAAGATTGCTATCTCTCAAACCGGGACAGATTTAAGCAAGTAATAAAGTTTAAAACTGGACTTAAAAACTGCAACAGACTGATTAAGTGAAGGGGAAGATTCCGGCAAGGGAAAATCTAAAAAGTAACATTTTAAACAGTAGTTAAGGCGGAAAATTGGATATTTACATACCTGAGGTGGGAAGAGATACTGGACTGTGGGAAAGCTTGAATATCGCGAGAACTGCTGCAAACATTAAAGAAACAGGAAGTACGTCAAGACCATCAGAGGCCCTCTGTGTTAATACAGGAAGTGGAAGTTCGCCATTTCGGAGAAGGGCAAAGTTTTGGCTTCAAGGAAACAGGAAGTAGGACATCTTGGAAGAAGGTAAGGGCGTTTGCTTCAAGTTAAAATCATAGAGAAAAAACGCCCAACATTTTGGACTGAGCAAAACAACTTTTAACAAAAACTGAGTAAATTGGGACTTTTTAAAGCAATTGGAAGTAATAAATCAACGCCACGGATTTATGGAAAAGGGCAGACTTGTGGGAGCGTGGTAAATCTAGCCCCACGATGTCGAAGAAGGAGTGGCAAGCTGCGATGGAGAATCTGGATAAAAAAGTTTCTGAAGTTACAGAAGGCAATAAAGAGCTCAAAGGTATGATACAGGAGATGGCAAAAGACTTTAGAGACTTTAAAGAGACACTTAAATCGGAAATGGCAGAACTGGTAAAAGACGTATCAGATACGCAGCAGAGAGTGAAGGTAGTAGAAAACACGATGGATCTGCAGAGGACAGAGATGAGAGGACTGAAAGCAAGAGTGACCATCGCGGAAAGTAAACAAATGGAAAAACAGCTAAGATTTCGTTCGATCCCGGAAACAGAGGAAAAGACCGCCCGAGAGCAGATTACAGAAATTTTGGCAGAGTACCTGGGGAAGGAGGAAGAGGAAATTGCAGCTCTCCTAGATGTAGTGTACAGAATTAATTCAAAATTTGCGTCTCAGAGGAAGTTACCAAGGGATATGATTGTGCAATTTACGACAAGAAATACAAGAGAACTAATTGTGACCAAACAGTTTCAGAATCCACTAGAAGTCGATGGAAAGGCGGTAAGAATTATGAAGGAACTGCCCAGATCGGTGTTGTTGGAAAGAAAGAAATACAGAGAGCTAGTTCAGATGTTAAAAGAAATGAAAGTAAAATACCGATGGGAAATACCAGAGGGACTGACATTTGAGTTTGGTGGAGTAAGAAAGAGCATCAGATCTGGCCAGGAAATGGAGGATTTTATTAGTAAAAATGAAAAGGACTTACCAAAACCCACAAAACCTTGATCATGGAGTGTAAAATTATATCTTGGAATGTAAATGGACTAAACTCACCTTGTAAACGTAAGGTTATTTTCCACTGGCTTGTAAAACAGAAATGTAAAATTGTATGCCTACAAGAGACACATATTAGAAAGCAAGATGTAAAATATTTGAAAATGGCAAAACTTGGAAAAGAATTTATAGCTGCCTCCAAACAGAAAAAGAGGGGTGTTGTGTTGTATATAAAGGAGGAACTACAGCCTAAAGTGGTGCTCAGTGATGTTGAAGCTCGATATTTGGTGGTGGAAATAATTTGGAATTCAAAAAAGACATTGGTGATTGGAATTTATGCGCCTAATGGTGCAAAAGAAAATTTTTTTACGGACTTACAAAAACAGTTAGATGAACTGTCTTATGACCAAATAATATTGGCAGGCGATTTTAATGGAGTTACAAATTTGGAGGAAGACAAGAGGACTATTACCAAAGTCATTTTTTGCAATCATGAAACAGGAAAGTTTAGAGGATGTATGGAGGAGACAGTATCCCAAGAATAGACAATACACATATTACTCTGCAAGACACTCTACACTATCAAGAATTGATATGATCTGGGCCTCCAAAGAACTGTCGCTCTGGACTAAAGAGGTGGAAATAATGCTAAAGGTAGGCTCAGATCATAATCCAATTGTCTGGAAATTTGGTAAGAATACTAAAAGAAGAGGATGGAGAATAAATGAAGACCTGTTACAAACGGAAGAGAATATTGCGTTGCTGCGAAGAGAGACCAAGTTCTTTTTGCAATACAATTTGAATAAAGAAGTATTGATAAATAAGGTTTGGGACACATATAAGGCCGTGATCAGAGGGATACTAATGGACTTGAATGCGAGAGACAGGAGGAAAAAGGAGGAGAAAAGACAAGAAATTATGGAAAAAATTAAAGCCAAAGAGATTCAGCTCAAAAAGAGACCAGGCAAAAAGAAAATATATCAGGATATAAAAATATTGCAAGAACAGTTATCGGCAATGAACAATAAAGAATTGGAGTGGAATTTAAAGAGGATGAATCAGAGGTCGTTTGAAGGTGCAAATAAACCTGGGAAATACTTGGCATGGCAACTAAAAAAGAGGAAGGAGAAGAAAATTATCAGTACGATACGAGAAGATGATAAGCTATTAAGTGATCAAGTCGCCATTAGTAGAGCCTTTTTTAAATTTTATGCAAAATTATACCAAAAAAAAGAGGTGAACAAAGATTCAATAGCGGAATATTTAGATAAGATGAAACTTCCGACACTCTCTGAAGAATGGAAAGAGAAATTGAATAAGGAAGTGACAGAAGACGAAATAAAAGAAGCTATTCAATCAACGAAATTGGGGAAGGCGCCAGGCCCGGATGGACTAACGGCAAAATTTTATAAAATAATGGGCCAAGAATTGGCACCTCTCCTGAAAGAGGTGATGAATGGTGCTATGCAGGATCAAGGGATTCCTGATTCTTGGAAGGAGGCTAACATATCATTGATTCCAAAAGAAGGACAAGATTTGACTAATGTTAAAAATTATAGACCAATTTCACTGTTGAACAATGATTATAAAATATTTGCAAAGGTGTTGGCGGAAAGAATTAAAGGATGGATGTCGGAATTCATTGCAGATGAACAAGTGGGATTTTTACCTAATAGACAAATTAAAGACAATCTGAGAACAGTAATAAATGCTATTGAATACTATGATAAGCATTGTGATAAGGAGGTTGGTTTCTTTTTCGTAGACGCAGAAAAAGCATTTGACAATCTGAACTGGGACTTTATGTTCGCCACCATGGAAAAGCTGCAAATGGGAGAAAAGTTCATACAAGCAGTTAAAGGAATTTATAAAGACCAAAGTGCAGCGATTGTAGTGAATGACGATTTGACAAAAAAAACTGAAAATAAGCAAAGGCACAAGGCAAGGCTGCCCATGGTCTCCATTGCTGTTCATATTGATTTTGGAGATATTGATGATTCAGATACGAGAGGACAACACAATCCGAGGTATAAAGATAAGAGAGTTTACCTACAAGGTCAGAGCATTTGCGGATGACATAATGTTGATTGTAAAGGATCCAATTGACAATATGCCAAAGGTAATAAAGAAGATAAAGGAATTTGGAGATCTGGCTGGTTTTTTTGTAAATAAAAAGAAGTCGAAGATACTATGCAAAAATATGACCAAACAGAAACAACAAGAACTGATGGAATTAACGGACTGCAAGGTAACAAACAAAGTAAAATATTTGGGAATTGAACTAACCGCAAAAAATATAGACTTATTTAAGAACAACTATGAGAAATTGTGGATACAAATAGAGAGAGATTTGATAAAGTGGAACAAGTTGAATTTATCATGGCTGGGCAGAATCGCGACAATAAAAATGAATGTTCTACCTTGTGTGATGTTTCTGTTACTAACAATTCCGATTATTCGAGACTCTAAACAATTTGAAAAATGGCAAAGAAAAATTTCGAATTTTGTGTGGGCAGGCAAAAACCACGTGTTAAAATGAGTGTTACAGGATGCGAAAGAAAGAGGTGGCTTGCAACTGCCCAACTTAAGACTGTATTATGAAGCAATTTGTTTGACATGGATAAAGGATTGGATAACGTTGAAAAATCGCAAGCTTCTGGCATTGGAAGGTTATAAGAAAATATTTGGATGGCATGCATACCTATGGTATGATAAAATAAAAGCGGACTCTCTGTTTCTGCATCACTATATTAGAAGAAGCCTCTTCACAATCTGGAAGAAATATAAGATGTATCTGGAAGATCAAATCCCCTCTTGGGTGGTCCCGTATGAAGTAATAGACCCGAGAACTGTTGAGAACGAACAGCAACGTTTAACTTACAAGGAGATAACACAAATACAGTATTCAACATTAAGAATAAAGTCACAAGAAGAATTGTCTCCTTGCTATAGTTGGTTTCAATACAGACAGATTAGGGATCTTTACAAATCGGACTGTTCAAGGGGAGGAATAAGAATGGAAAATACAGAATTGGAAGAAGTAATGCTACAAGAAGGCAAGAAACAAATCTCAAAGATCTACTTCTAAAATGGTACACTGAGGATGAAACAGTGAAAGTACAGATGGTGAAGTGGGCAATAAATTTTCATAAAGAAATAGCAATGGAGGCATGGGAGCACTTGTGGAAGAATACAATTAAGATTACAACGTGTACGAATATTAAAGAAAATGTATACAAGATCATATACAGATGGTACCTAACACTGAAGAAAATTGCGCTGGGGAACGCTAAAATGTCAGATGTGCTGGAAATGCAAAAAGCACGAAGGATCATTATACCATATGTGGTGGACTTGTGAAGTAGCGAAGCAGTACTGGGGAGATATAATAGAAGTAATTAATGAGGTGTTACAAACCCAAATAAATAAGAACCCAGAACTGCTGCTACTAAACTTGGAAATGGAGAATGTTCCAGTGCAAAATAGAACATTGTTATTTTATATGACAGCTGCAGCAAGATTACTGTATGCGCAGAAATGGAAAGTGCAAGAAGTACCTACTGTAGAGGACTGGATTTACAAATTGCTGTACATGGCAGAGATGGATAAAATGACAAGAAAACTTAAAGACCTGGATCTGGGACAGTATTTGGCGGACTGGGCGAAACTGAAACAATTTTTGGAAAAAAAAATGGGATGTGAAAGGAGAACTGTGGCAGTTTGAGAACTTTTGAAATAAGACATTTTAAACAGAAGAGAGAAGTGACTTTACCATTAAGAATTTATATCTATTTTAATCTAAGCTTGGATTATAATATAGCAGAAGAGGGGTGAAATTTAGAACTGATTTTTTAAAGAATAAGATAGGGAGGTTACGATAAGTAATACCTTTATCAGAGTATATGAATAAGGGAATAGTTAAACAAATATACTGATGGGGCATACTATATATACTATTATGTTGGTAGATCAGATTGTATATTATATAATGAATGTGCAGTATGGTGCTGTGTGCGGTGCCACATTGGTGGCAGGGTGCACAGTAGGGGTGTTAATACATATTATAATGACAATAGTATATTTGATAGAATATATGTTTAAAAGAAATAGAATATGTTTAAACTAAGACTTGTTATATATTATATTATATTATATTATATTATATTATATTATATTATATTATATTATATTGTATTATATTGTATTATATTATATTATATTATATTATATTATACTGGTCTGCTATATCGAGGGGTATAAGATTTATATTATATTGATAGTATAATTGATAGATGTATATTATACTGATAGAATATTTGATAGTACAATTGATAGAAGCATGCTATATTGATAGGATATTTGATATATATGATAGAATACCTGGAAAAAAAATTAGAATGTGCTTAGACTAAGGGAATTATCAAGTAATAAGAGGGGGTAAGGGTTGGAAAGCTGTTGGAAGTCGATAGAGAGGGGGGAGGAAAAGGGTGGGGGATAGGGTTAATTAGATATTGAGGGAATGTATGTATTGAATTTGAAAAGTATACTCACCAATAAAAATTTTCTAAAAAAAAAAAAAAAAGAAGAAGTCAGACATCACGTCTTTTTCTCAGAGGACCTGTAAAGAAAGAAGAAACAATCATACCATATTGATGGATTTGAAAATCTATTACTTACCTGCAAAATTTATTTCCAGTGATTGAATATTTATGTATAGAAATTAGCATTTATTGCACTAAGCCTTTTAGGCTTATAGTGTTGTATATGGTGCGTTCATTAGAAATTGGTGCATAGTGTTGAGCTACCTCTTGAACTCTTCCCAAAAAGTTCTTTTGCTATACATTGTGTATATCTGAATTGTATTTGCTATATTTATTGTACTTATTGTGAGCATATTTGAGCATTTTCAGCACTTTAAATTTTTCAGATTGACATTTTTGAATTGTGGTTGATTTATTGGAAGTTGTTACCCTCTGGTAGGCCTTCTTAACTTAGCATTATCCAGGGGAGCCCTTCTCTTTGCTTTTAAAATAATTATTAAACAAATCAAACTTTAAGAAGATTGCTCCTGACGTCTGTAAAATAACAAAAACTAAATGCTATACATTGTACCTGAATATACAAATTGTAATGGCTCTCTCTGCTCTTAATCAAACAGATGAATTCATACAAAGCAACTTCAAAACTACATGAAGATTGAAGCAGTGTATAGATTCAAACCATACGATGGAACTGTGTCACATGTATTCCGGCCCTCAGTATTTCATATTTTGACCATGAACATCTCAAAAAAATTAGAGTCACACACTGTAGTGCTAAGCAGCTCTATCCAGAATCCTGTTTGTGTATTCAATGGGGCCTCCTCCCAGGAAAGTGTGCTTAGAACTGCATTGACAGAGTTATACCTTACCTTGGGGTAAGTAAGATTAGAAAGAAAGCATTATGCTGGCTGAAATTCATAAGATTTAGGTAGGTCACACAAATAGAAAAAATATGCCAAAAATGTACAGACAAAACTATATTTTTAAATTTATGTGGGATGGAGTTTTAAGCTGAGTAAAACAGCTTTTGGCTTTTAAGTAATGGCCTTGGTTTTAAACATAAACATGCAGTTAGGTTTCTCCACCAGTGCAGAAGCAGATATCCAGACGTTTATTACGAGGAGAGGTCTGCAAGACTTCTAAGGAGTCAGTTTGAAAGATTAACCTTTCTACTCTATATAAAGAACTGTGGATACAAGATTGCAATCACTCATTTTGGGGGAGAAAAGCCAAGTTTTACTACCAACCTAAAAATCAAGGGAAAAGACGTAAAGCCTTACCTACGTACAGCAGTAGCTGAAAAAACATTCTAGTCCTTTCACATACAAACTTTATCTCTACTACCTGTAATAAAGTGATGAATCAGAACAACATTGCATTTGCTATAATGTTCTTGAACTGGATGCTGGTAGCGGTACTCCAGGGAATAACTAGTGCTTCAGATATTGTCAGATTATTTTGCCTAAGAAATGTGTTGTACAGTGCTACTCTTAATCATAAATTAATGCATTGTTTCTGGGAGAGTAGTGCCTCAGTAATCTGAAGAAGTGAGCTGTGGCTCATGAAAGCTCATACCCTACCACAAATTTTGTTAGTCTTATAGGTGCTACTGGACTCATGCTCTTTTCTACTACCTCAGTAATGTACCTCCAAAGGCAGCCTATGAGCCATATCAGATCTGCAGTGTTTCTTGGTCTTGTTTTCTGTGCCTTTTCCTCTTTTTCCCTTTTACTTTACTTAGCTAAGTAATGCTTCATGCATTAAGATTCCTAAACAAAATTCCCTTGCATAGAGAAATATATTTAGTGATTTTACATGTGCATGTGACATTTCAATATGATACACACCCAAAAATCATCTATGTATTTGTGGTGGGATTCTGCAGACAATTCCATTCTCCCAGCACATCTGTGGACAGTGAATTAAAGGCATGTGTTTTGATTAGAGATAGGCATGAATTGAAATACGAACCAGTTCGTGATGAACTAGGCCAGTTCGTGGTTCGCAAACAGGCGGTTCATCAGAGCCCATTTCTGACAAACCACCACGAACTTTAGGCTGGTTCATTTGGTTCGTTTTTTGGTTCGTCATTGCGGACAGCCTGGCACTGATGAATCAGTCTCCTAGGCAACAGGGGATGGACTTCCTGCAGACCTTCTGCTGACCCAGAAGTGGCCTTCTGCTGGACAGGAAGTAACCTTTTGCTGGACAGGAAGTAACCTGGAAGTGACAATTTGCTAACCTGGATGTGACGTTTTCACGAACCAGACAACTGGTTCGCAAACTAGGACAGGTTTGTGAAAGTTCGTGGTTCGTGAAATGTGACAAACCACACGGTTTGGTTTTTTTCCAGTTTGTACCCATCTCTAGTTGTGATCTATACACATGCAAATTCCTATACCCAAGTGCTTCTTCCATGTGGAAATTGGTTGCATGAACCTACTGTAAACATAAGCATCATAGGAGGGGCATGGAACTACTGTAACCATAAGAAGCATCATAGGAGAGACGGATTGAGAAATGAAAAAAGTATACCACATTTTACTTCTTGATTGGTTCAAGTAATATTTTTAGATTTACTGTTGGCATAAGGTAGAAATTTGTGAAAGTAGTTGGCAGTTCAGAGAAGAAATAATCCAGCAGAATGCCTGTGTGCTATATGGCAATTCTTCCGTACCTGATCAAAATATAGTTACAGGTTGTGAAATACTTTACGTAAAGGTCATCATCAAGGGAAAGGTTGTGCCTTTTTTCAAAAGTCTCAATAACACCTTCAAAAGCTCAGGAGCATACATCCATAACTTGGCCCACTTAATCAGACATTTTAAAAAGTGTTCTCGATTTCAGTGAGAAGCTTTGTGAAGTCTATGTATTAAATTGTAGAGCTGTTAGATCAGTGAGCACAGTGAAGTAATGCTGACTAAATTATGCTTTGGCTCAGTGATTCAAAAAACCCCAACCCCATTACAAGTATGCAGAATAAAAGGAGAAAGGTAGCACTTTGGTACTTCCAGCTTTGTGCTAATAGCTTGGCCATTCAAACGAGCTCATTAGTACCAGTGTTTTCTATACCATGAAACTCAGCACAGTTGAAAGTAACAAATAGTCTGGCAACATATAGTGGTAGTTTTTCAAATAAAAATTTTCATACATTTATTTTTAGCAACAAAACATATATATTACAATATATGTATTCAATAAGTTAGTTATATAACATAGTAAGTATTATGGCTGGCCAAACTATATTCTTCCTTTTTGTGTGTTTGTATCAAATTTATAAATAGTAAGTAACTAATAAACATCTCTTCAAAATGCCGAAAATGAAGGTTACTATTATTTTTGTCCCTATCTAGGACAAGTTTAGGGTGCACCCATGCAGCTGTCTTAAAATAACTGTTCATTCTTTGTAGTTTCAGTACATCAGACATATGGGACTGGAGCAGAGCAAAGTGTCATTCAGAGTCTTCTGCAGCTAAGCAACAAACATTTTTGGTGCTGGTTCTGCCCACTGTAGGGAGAGAGGGGAAACAATGTATGTGTGCCTTAAATGTCTAGTAGAAATATGGATTAAATAACAACAACAACATTTGATTTATATACTCTAGTTATAATGTATATTCTAGTTAATTTTGTATAAACTTCAGTGCAGTTTGTTAGTAGTTGCGTAATACGCAGCTGTTGCTTTTATCTTTTGACAACCAATTAAAAGTTGGACAGGGGTAATGATTCTTTAATTGCTAGAATCGACCACTAATAATTTGCTCAACTTAAACTCTATAAATCTTTAAAGTTGTCAAAAAGTTATCATGCACCTGCACCACCACATTACACTTGGCTTTGGTAAAAAGTCACGATTGGCTATCTGAAGAATCAGTTAAATTTAAGACCAATCATATTTTTCTGTTATTGTCATGTATAAAAGCTCTTAAAGAGTTCCACATGTCAATTAGTATAAAAGATGTCATCCAGATAAGAAGTTAGGATTTTGATGAAGGAAATCTCATGAAGATGATTTATGTGAGAAATGTTTGTATCTGTCTGTGTGTTTATTGAAGAATCCAGTGTATTTTATAGTTGATTTTGATCTGATTTCAATCATTCTTAGCTTTAATTGAGAAATGTTAAGAGATTTACTTTTTATTACATGCATATGTTCATCAATTATTGGTTTCATTTTAATAAGCCTTTATATTTTAGTGTCTTGCTTTATAAAACATCAAAGTTTATTTCAATAAAGACTAAACTCTAAAGGAAGTCTCTGTGTGCCTTGGTGGAAAGAATTAAACAAAAAGGGCTCACACAAGTTCTTTGTACTAAATAAGACATTCTTTACAATAGCTCTTTTTGCTGTTCAGAATTTGGGATATAAATCTCCGAACTAGACAGTTTGAGAGGTTTAATAAGGTATGGATAAATCAGACTATTACAATGGGAGGAGCCATGCCTTCCTACTCAGCTATCAACTGCTGTAACAGTAACATTAGGAAGAATTTTCTCTGTGAAATTTGTGACCTAAGCTACTACTTCAGTCTGTCCACCTTTTCTCTTTAGTAATCTTTTGTAAGTTCCCATGCAGGCCCATACCTTTATGGTAACAAGGGCTGCTTTTTAAAAATGTTGAGGCGTGGAACAAAATTGCCTAGCCCTAGCAGACATGTATATCATATTTTCTGCTGTGGCAGACAAAGGATCCCTAGTTCAGTGTTTCTCTGCAGAAAATTATATGGCGTAAAAGCCAGAGTAATATGGTTTACCCATTATTTTAGCTCTGTGGCCCCAATTTTCACATTCCAAGGTGCACCATTATACAGCAATTCACTTT
The DNA here is from genome assembly GCF_028583425.1 of Eublepharis macularius. Lineage (NCBI taxonomy): Eukaryota > Metazoa > Chordata > Lepidosauria > Squamata > Eublepharidae > Eublepharis > Eublepharis macularius. The sequence goes on along the minus strand of NC_072792.1, from coordinate 24,969,607 downwards.
TAAAACTTTCAGTAGATCTTGCCCTTGAGCACAGGTAGGTCACTACCAATTTCTTCAGCAGCACTTATTATTTTAAAAAGTAAGCTTTTGAGCAGTTGACTGGGAGGCATGATCTATCAAAATATGGAAGATGTATAAACAACTTTTCTGGGAATGAATGATTTATGAAGGCAGAAGCTTGCTAATGAGTATAGGCATGTACATTTTGACATCAGACTTAATACTTTTTCCTCCAAGTATTTAATTGCACCTTTTAGGTCTAGATTTAACAAATCTGGAAATTTATTTTCAGAATCACATATCTCTCATTTTCATATAACCAATAACATATGTTTGATATATGTGAAATCTTAGGATTTAGTGGTGTTAAAAGGCCATGATGTTATGGCTTGGGGACAAACTTACTGAACTTGCATGTATTAGATTGCTGGACCAGAGTACAAAATCTGGTATGTTAGAGCTGTCCTGTCTGTATTTTTCCATGTTAACTGATGTATTCATTAAAAAAGCCTAACCACATTATCCTTCAGAAACTAAATACATGAAATGCAACTCATCTTTTATCGGTTCATCTACTTTTCTTGGAAACTTGGCCTCTAAAGCATAAGAATGGGAAAAAAAGAAATTGATGAGGTTGATTTTGAGCAGAAAAATGATGAGAGGGAAAGAGGAAAGCAGCTTCTTTTCTTTCTCTCCTCTCTGTTAAGAGTGGCAGACGTCGGAGGCTCCTTGTTCTTGCTTGTGTAATCTGTGCTGTCAGTATTCATTTGCCCAACTGATGTACAACTGACCCGTAAACCTGCACTTTTATTTATTTCCCTCCTTTGTATGCCATGTCATTCCAAAGATTCTCATGGTGGGGTAGCTTCGTGAATAAGATTTTTAGGAGGAAACTAAGAAAGGAAAGGATAATCAGAATGTTTGGCTATGGTATTGTCATTTGCATGTTGTCAGGAGTAGCACTGGAAGTGCTTCACTGCTAAGTACTACATTAAGGAAATACTGTTAAGCTAGCCTGTTATGATTAGAATTCTAACCAAACAAGACAGTTAGGGTAAAGTATACAAAACACATGTAAAAAAACTGTAACAACTCACTAGTGCCAATCAGACTCATAAGTATACCACAGCCGTATATGCAAAAAGCTTCTGTCTTCATTTAAATAACGAGTTATTTAAACATACTTACAAATACAAAACATCAGTTCAGTATCAAAGTACAAAGTTGTAAACCACAATTACATGCAATTTAAATCACCAATTAGAGTACCGTTGATTAACAATCAATGAATGTACACCGGGAAAATCCACAGATACAAGAAAGTGACTCAGTGCTTAGTTGTTCCTCCATTGTTAGAGGAAAAGGAGAAAATGAACATGGCTTGGTCCGATGAGGAACTGGCTTGACCGCCTTGTTTCCAGGTGTTCTTTTTTCAAGGACTTGCCATTCTTAATGCATTGCTCCCATGATGATGTTTCCAGCCATTGACATGGATTAAGCCATGTATATATTCTAAGGACCATCCTTGGGTAGATGAAGCAGTAGGACAGGATTAAAATGTAAGCAAAGTTTCACAGGTTCTACAGGTCATTTTCAGGTAATGTAGGAAGGATGCATATGCATTTGTACTTTGCAAAAATGCATATAGACATACTAAGGCTTGGTATGAGGCTTTTGCATATCCAAGATCCTTCCAAGAACCAAGTCATTGCCTGCAGAGAGCCAACAACAACCAGAAATTTCTGATTTCTCATTTTGTGATGAGAAGGGAGGGAACGACTCAAGAGAGCCAGGCCCTATTCCTTCCACTATGGGATATTTATACCAATGGAAAAATAAAGTTCCTTGTCTGTCACCAGTTTTCCAGTCAGAAGAGTGACTACAAGAGCAGTGGTACACTCTTTAATTCCTTTTACTAAAAGGATACAAGAAAGTTGCACTTCAGTCCTTCTGGCCTCTTCCACTGGCTAACGAGAGATCACCTCGAGACCTCCAATCTATGAGAGAAACTTGTGTGGCAATTTGCTGGGGAGGGGCACCTGCAGACAATGACATCTGACTCTCTTGGCCTGCCATTTGAGAATCATTGGAGTAGCTTTGATCTTAACAGAGTAATCAAAATCCCTGAATGTCAGTGCAGTACCTGCACAGTTAAACAGTATATTGTATTTTTGAGCAGAGAAAAGAAATCCTCCAAAAGACCTACCTCTAAAGAGTTCTGAATATAACCACACCAGAGTCCACATGGATATCACCCACACAACCATAAAGAAAGAATAGTATGCCAGGGATCCTGCAGTGTTTCTGTATGTGGAAACAACCAATGACTAACATGCACCAATGCAGGCAAGTTTTCCTGTTGACACCATGCTCTCCCACACACAAAACCAAACGGGATGCAATAAAGGCATTATAGCACATCACTATATGGAGGACTGTTGAGTTTGGCAAGAGCCCTGGAGCTACCACGTTTAATATTGAGGGCTGAATCCCCACCCACAAACATACTTTTTATAGGCAAATACTCATGGGGAAAAAAACATGGATAGCCCAACCATTCACCCAGATGTCTCCACAACTCACTTGGCAGAGCAAACCGTGGCTCAGAAAGAACTGGTATGTTTCAAGGTATACAGACACTTGGACAACAACAAGAGAACACAGAGCTCACAGAAGATATCCCCGTCAACTCCCCGGTAGCTCACTAGGGAAAAGTCACAAGCACTTGCATGAGAATCTGGAGAAAGGGGTTCAGAGATGTTGGCAATAAGACCAAGCTTTCTTTTTGGCAAGCACCAATCCCAGCAGGAGTAGCAGCAGTAAAATAAAAGTAATAGGTGCAGATCCAGATGTCTGATATGAAGTGCCCAGTTTTCCCAGCAACATGAGACAACTGCTGGGAAAACTGCTGGCTGCCCCGAAAAGGGGTACAGTAATCTTATCTGTCCGCTACTACCTCCCCTTTTTGTATGCTGATGGGCAGGAGTGCAGGCCTGCCCGTCTTGGAAAGGTTTTATTGATTGTTGTTTTTATGCCGTGTTTATTGTTTTTATGTTGTATTTTAATCAATATTGTACTTCGCGTTGAGCCCGCTTGTGGGGAGGGCGGGTTAAAAATAGAATGAATGAATGAATGAATGAATGAATGAATGAAAATGAATGAATGAAAATGAATGAATGAACTGTGCCTGCATATACTCCTTGGCAGCCCTGTAAAGGGAGGGCACCATGGCCCTGTTCAGCGTGGTATGAGAAGAGGTTTTGTACCTAGGACAGACTTCTTGGAGCAGCTTGCAGAAGCCATGGGAATGGGCCATCTCTCTATGGTGATCATCTCAGTTTCTGAATGAAGTGCTTCAGTGCCCTCTAGATCCCGCTCTTGGCACACTAGTGCCACCCCCACCAAACATCTTCATCAGAAATGTTTGGTGTGTCTTCTCTACAGAATGACCCCCTTGTGGGCTTGCTGGTGACCATGCAGTGCCAACCTTTCTCCCCCTGCAGAAGCACTGGCTGGTTGTGCTTCTTCAAGTGGTTCCTGGGGCTGGTTGTTGTGAGATAATGGAGGCCTTTCCCTCGACTGATTTGTGACCTACAGTGCTGGCATTGTACATAGTGGGAACTCTCCATCCTCTGGAAGTGCTCCCAGACATTGGAGGTATAGGTGCACCCATGCTGCCCTGCAGCTTCAGGCACCCCAGGAGCTGCCTCCTGTGAGGTGTTTGGAGTAGACACACCATGTTGGGGAAGGCTCACAGATAGTGGGACCCTCTGCCACTTCCTGCAGCATTCTCTTGGTCCTGGGGATAAACTTGTGGGCAAGAAAACTTGCATCCCTCATGTCTACCCCAAAGGATACACATGCACCTCCTCCTCCTCCCACTGCTGGATCTCAGAAACTGGAGGAGGGGATGCCTCAGTTCCTGCCTCGGGCACCTCTGGGATGGTGCTCCTGCAGCCATCTCTTGCTGTCACAAGCCAAGCTGGAGGCCATGCAGCCCATCCCCCCCACGCCTCAAGTCTTTGCCCTCACCTTTCCCCCAGGGCTGCTCTCTCTTTTTCTGTCACTCATTTTCTTCCCTCTTTAATTGTGCTACACTAGCATGCTAAAATGTACCAATTTACCCATAACACCTAGCCAAAAATTCGATGCTTTTTAAAAAAACCTACTCTGACTATTACTTACGCTAGAAGCTTGCTAATGGTTTTGACTGTAACCTGAAGATGGAAAAATCTATTTTTAAAGGCCTTATTTAGGTATTATGCAGTATTAACTATCTACACTAGCAAAAAGCTTAATTCCTCTTCAAGAGTCAAGCAACTCCTCTGAACTCAGACTACAGGTCAGCCTATAAAACACTGCTTCTAAAGTGCCTGGCCTTACTTCAATGGCACCAAGATAGCCAGAGGACTACAACTAGCCTATTTTTAAAAAGCCTTTTAAAAATCACTCTCTGGACTACCCAACAGGAGCGTAGTAAATCTCCACTAGTGGCAAAAACAAAAATAATAGCAACAGCACAGAACAACACTCATCTTGGTGAACAGTGATCCTACTCCCCCCAAAAAACAGAACTTATAAATGACAATAACAAACAGCATCCTTTAATTCAGAAGAGAACGACAAGCAAATGAAACCAATAGTAAGAGCTATTTCCCCACTGACAAGGAGAGTAAATCTGTCAAAAATGGCAAGAGGAGTTATTTTCTCTTGCCTCAAACTACCATGCAAGGCAACAACAACAGGAGAAAATAGACCCCCCCCAAGATCAATCAGAAAAAATGAACAGCAACTGTAGAACACGAACACCAAAATTCAAGCAATTTGGCAAAAGCCAAAGCACCCCTCCACACACAACCTGTCCCCCACACTCGCCCTATCCCTCCCAGACACTAGGCCAACTCCCTCTTTGTGTATATTTGAAAGAGTAAGTATTCTGTCTAGGACAGGCCAGCTGTGTGGAGAGGCCTGAGTGAATCTATGTCTGTGTAGATGAGATGAGAGTTTATTCTGTTAGTGAAGATCTCTAAAAAATTAGTCTGTATGACTGAGTCTGTGTGTAAGAAGTTATAATTCACTGTCCGTCTTCTGTGCAGCCCCACATGGGAACTGCGCCTGCGCAGGCCTGCCGACCGGATTTTTCTTTTCTAGCAAACGTCCACTAGGGGGCGCACGTCCGATCCAATGCGCATGCGTGGCCGTTTCCCGCCCGAGCGACATTGGCCGACGTCGCCCCCTTTCCCCTCAGTTTCTTCTTTGCCGCCGACCGGTAAAGACCTAGCTAGTCCACTGTGAGGAAACTTTTTTTCTGCGTGAGGAGAAATGTCGGAGAAGTCGCTGTTTAAGCATTGTTCTACCTGCTCCACAAAGATGACGAGAACGGACGGTCACTCCGTTTGCCTCGAGTGCCTGGGCGAGGGGCACATCGTCGGAAAATGTGAGCACTGCCAACGGTTCACCCCGAAGGCTAGGGCTGAGAGGGCGAATAGGCTGAACACCCTGCTGTGGAGAAGGGCGATGCGGGCGTCAGGGGCCCCTGGTACCCCGGGGGGGCCGCCACCAGCTGGTGGGACGACTGATGCCCCTCCTGAGATGGAATCTGTCCGAAGGGCCACCTCCACTTCGCGTTCCCGCTCACCGGATCGCCGACAAGCCCAACACCCGACCCCGGATCCGAAGGAGGCTGTGAGTTCCGCGTCGGGCCACAAGCACTCAACTCCGAAGTCGGATCCGACTCGGAAGCGGCACCGTTCCAGGTCCCCGTCGAGGTCGGAACCGACCGCCACACCGGCTCCGAAGGTGCCGAGGGCTTCATCGGATCCGAACATCCCGGCTGGGTCGGTTCCCAAGCCGTCGGATCCGACTTCGACTCCGACATCGTCGGCTCCGAAGCCCACTGAATCGGCTCGCACCGGCCTTGTTCCGAAGACGGGCTCTCGATCGGATCCGAAGGTATCGGATCCGTTGCCCATATCGCCGGCTCCGATTGACCGGAACCGAAGCTCCGATCTGATTTCAACCGCCAAGGGCGAAAAGAAGTCGAAGAAAAAATCAAAGCACAGGCAGTCGACGTCGGTCCAAACAGATGAGGTCCTCTGGGAGAAGCCCTCGACCCCGTCACCGCACCTGTCGCCTCCGTTGCACCACTCCACTGATGACGATGGTGACCTGCCCGATGCTCCACCTCGGGTTGCCCAGACGTGGCATGCCGGTGACTATATGGAGGACCAGCCTTATCACCTTCCTCGGAGTGGCTGTGACAGAGAGGGCTCCCTGTATGCCAGCTCTCCATCGTTTGGCAGGGAGTATTGGGGTGACACTCGGAGTGAGTTCTCCCACTATGGTTCTCCCAGGCGCGTCTCACCTTACCAACGTGCAGAGCCTTATCAGTGCCCGAGTCCCAGCCCTCCATCTGACCCGTCACCAGATGACATCATCATTGGGACTGGTCGTGTGTCACCCTCTGAGGACTACCGGCTCTATTCTGAGCAGATGGTCAGAATGGCCTGTTCTCTCGACATCGAGATATCGGCTGTAGATCCTAAGCCAAAGGACAAAATTCTACAATATGTCCAGTCAGGGAACCCTCCAACTATTGCTTTCCCATTCACCGAAGGCTTGGTGGAAATCATTCACGACATCTGTGAGAAGCCGGCCTCTGTGTACCCGACATCCCGCAAGCTGGAGGCCCTGTACAAGCCGCGGGATGACGTTTGTGCATACCTCTTTGCACATCCGCCTCCTTCTTCCCTCATTACAGAGGAAATGCAGACCCGTCAACGCCAGGGGTCTTATGCTGTGCCCATTGACAAGGAGAGCAGGAAGCTGGATTCGTTGGGAAAGAAATTATACTCCTCTGCTGCCCTGACGCTGAAAATCTCCAACTATTCAGCCATCATGGGGGCGTATCAAATATTCCTCTGGAACCATATGGCGGCCTTTATGGAGAAGCTCCCTGCAGACCAGAGGGTATTGGCAAAGGTGGTTCTTGATGAAGCCTTGCGCCTGTCACGACAACAAATAAATGCTGGTCGCGACACTGTTGACACCTCTGCGAGAGCGTTAGCTTCCTCCATCGTCCTCCGCAGACACTCGTGGCTCCGCACGACTGCTCTGCCCGTCGAGACACGAAACAAGGTGGAAAATCTGCCCTTTGAGGGTCAATCCCTGTTTTCGTCTAAAACGGATGACTACCTGTCGCAGAAGCGCAAAGATTGGATGACAGCCCGTTCCTACGGCATTCTCCCGACCAGGCCATCCACCGAGAATCGGTTCCAGTATCGCCCTTCACAGGGCTATTGTGGACGGCAACAGCGATACCAGCCGTATCCACGTTATGGGTCCTACAGGCAATTCCAGCCGCCTGCAAGTTCCTTTCAGCGCCGGAGGCCTAGCTACCGCCCTCGTCGCGGTCCACAAGCCCACGATGCCAAAGAGTCAGCAACGCAGCCAAAGCAGTTCTGACTGAAATTCGAACAGTCTGTCGTGTTTGGGAACAGATTGGTTCAGTTTGCCTCTGCATGGGCAGAAATTACATCCGATAGTTGGGTTCTTACAATCGTTAATGTTGGATATAAAATTCAGTTTGATGTTTACCCAGTGTTGTCTCTTCCTGACCACTCATTACAATCCTCTTCTGATAACTTACAGGCTGAGGTTGTGGCGCTACTGGAGAAGGGGGCTGTGAAGGAGGTGCTCCCTTGGGACCCCCTCTTAGGTTTTTACTCCAAGATGTTCCTGGTAGACAAAAAGGATGGAGGAGTGCGACCCATCTTAGACCTACGGGAACTGAATAAATTCGTTCTCGTCAAGAGGTTCAGGATGCTTACCTTGAACACGGTCCTCCAGTTAATGCCCGAGGACATGTGGTTCGCTGTCCTGGACCTCAAGGATGCATATTTTCATATTGCCATCCATCCTGATCATAGGAAGTACCTTAGGTTTCTATGTAACAATAAGGCCTACCATTACCAGGTGCTTCCCTTTGGTCTGTCAACAGCCCCACGAGTTTTTTCTAAGTGTATGGCTGTTGTAGTGGCTTATTTGAGGGAACAGGGTTGTACCATTTATCCCAACCTTGACGATTGGCTTCTAGCAGCACCCTCTGCTGATGCACTCCTGGCCCAGATTCATACAGTGATGCTCACCTGCTCCCGATTAGGGCTTTTGGTTAACTTACAAAAGTCTAACCTTACCCCGTCCAAGAGAATACTGTTTATCGGTATGGAATTGGATGGTGGCGTAAACAGAGGTTTTCTGCCCAGGGAGCGTGCTTTAAAGATTGGCAGGATGGTGAACCTTTTTTCTAAGTGCAGGTTCCAATCCGTGACGGTGATCCAGAGGCTACTGGGCCTCATGGCCTCTTCTACAGCTGTCACCCCTATGGCCCGGTTGCACATGCGACCTCTCCAGCTGTGGTTCCTGTCGGTTCATGATTTTGAACACGAGTCCCAGAATAAACGGTATTCCATCCCCAGAGGGATTATCAGGGCCTTACGATGGTGGCTTGATGAGGCTAACCTTCTTGGGGGTATTGCTTTTGGGTCCATCCAAACCGAGATCACAATCTCGACCGATGCCTCCACGGTAGGATGGGGAGCCCAGTGTGGTGCCCTGAGGGCACATGGGGTTTGGTCAGAGCAGGAAAGGAAAGATCATATTAACCTGCTAGAATTGAGAGCGGTGCGTTATGCCCTTATCGCGTTCGCAGACACGCTGCAGCAGAAAGTAGTTCAGGTGCTCACAGACAATTGCACCACGATGTTCTACCTGAACAAACAAGGGGGCACTACATCCAAGGCCCTCTGCGATGAGGCCATTCGGATCTGGAACTGGGCCATGGACAGAGGCGTGTTCATTCAGGCGGTCCATATTCCTGGCACCACCAATGTCGTCGCGGACAAGCTGAGTCGGATGCGATTCGACAACTACGAATGGACCGTAGCAGACAATTACCTGAACGCCATCTTTTTGGACTGGGGGTTCCCAGACGTAGACCTCTTTGCGGCAGAGGCCAACAAGAAGGCCCCGCAATTCTGTTCCAGGGGAGGGCTAGGTCACCGCTCCCTAGGGGACGCGTTCCAGATATGCTGGACAGGGCACCTGTTTTATGCCTTCCCTCCGTTCCCACTGCTGTCTCGGGTCGTCAGCAAAATCGAGAGGGATGGGCCGCACTTAATTCTAGTGGCGCCCTTCTGGCCCAGACAGGCGTGGTTCCAACATGTCATGCAGCTTTCGCAGGGGTCATATTATCGGTTCGCACTGAACCCGGACCTTCTGTCCGACAAAGGGGTTTGGTATCACGACCTACCCAAACTCAACCTCACTGCTTGGCGCATTTGGGGATGGAGGGGATGTCTGACAGGGTAGCTGAAATTTTGCTGAATGCCCGTAGGGACACCACTCGCAGGTCATACGCAGCTAAATGGAAGCGTTTTGAGGCCTGGGCTGCTGACAACGAAGTTAATGTTTGGGATTGCCAGTTGTCTTCTGTGTTTGAGTTCCTCCTGTCCCTAAAGGACGGGGGACTCTCTAATTCTTCTATTAAAGTTTATTTGGCTGCCATTTCAGCCTTCCACCCTAGAATAGATGGGAAGACGGTGTTCTCCCACAGTTTGTCGAAGTCTTTTTTGAAGGGGTTGTATAATATGTTCCCGCAGGTCAAGGAAATTGTTCCCCAATGGTCACTGCAAGTTGTACTGACGGGGCTTATGAACTCACCCTTCGAGCCACTGGCTACCTGTGATTTAAAATGGTTGTTCTGTAAGGTGGCCTTCCTGATCGCCATTACATCTGCCCACAGAGTTAGCGAGCTTGCTGCCCTGAGGTGGGATCCTCCCTATTTGAAGGTCCATCAAAATAAGGTGGTTCTCAGGCCTGACCTTCGTTTTAGACCTAAAGTCTCCACTCAGTTTCACACTTCACAGGACATTGTCCTACCTATATTTTTTCCTGACCCTTCCAGTGGCCCTGAAAGGGCCTTACATTCCTTGGATGTGAGAAGGGCTATTTTATTTTACCTACAACGTACGTCACAGTTTAGAAGTGCCAAACAACTGTTTGTGTGCTATTATGGGCCCAGAAAGGGAAAGGCTGCTACAACCCAGTCAATTTCTCGCTGGGTTACTCAGACTGTTAGGGCCTGCTACTCGCATGCTAAGTTACCTTGCCCTTTGGAACTGAAAGCTCATTCCACCAGAGCACAGGCTGCTTCTGCGGCCTTCCTTAGGGGCGTGCCCTTGCAGGACATCTGCAGGGCTGCAACGTGGTCGTCTTCTGACACGTTTGCTAAACATTACGCACTAGATGTGTGGGAAAGGAAAGAGGCTGCTGTTGGTCAAGCAGTGCTTCAGTCTCTTTTTCGGTGAGAACACATGCCCGCCTCCTGGGTAAGTGGCTTGTGAGTCTCCCATGTGGGGCTGCACAGAAGACGGACAGTGAAAACAGAGTTGCGCTTACCGTAACTACTGTTCATTGACGTCTTCTGTGCAGACACACAACCCTCCCTCCTACCCCGCTGTGTTCTTCCAGATAATGTGAAGGCATTCGGCGGCAAAAGGAGAAACTGAGGGGAAAGGGGGCGACGTCGGCCAATGTCGCTCGGGCGGGAAACGGCCGCGCATGCGCATTGGATCGGACATGCGCCCCCTAGTGGACGTTTGCTAGAAAAGAAAAATCCGGTCGGCAGGCCTGCGCAGGCGCAGTCCCATGTGTGTCTGCACAGAAGACGTCAATGAACAGTAGTTACGGTAAGCGCAACTCTGTTTTATGTTTGAAACCACCAGGCCTAAGAACTCTTCTGCAACTAATACAGAACTCTTCTGAAACTAATACACTTATCAAAACTCTGCAACCATCATGATTCTTTATCCACAAATAAATTCTACTTTTCTTTAAGAAAAAAATCCTTTTTTTAACCTCACAACAACATTCACTCGCTGACCATTCTGTCAAGCCATTCTCTATAACAATCCTCCCTATATTACCAGTTAAACCAAGGAGGCCTAAGAGTCACTCTAAATGTTACTTCCTTCATGCGTTTGGCATGGAGCCCACCTGGGCTCACGCAGATACACAGCAGCTCTGGGAAATGGCTTGCATAAAAAAGGAGAGCTCAGATGGGCTTGGAAAGCTGCCGCTGGGGGAGGGAAAGCTCTTGCCTATCTAGTCCCAAGTGTTTTCCTCCGTGTAAAAACAGTGCAGGGGAAAACACCTGAAACTCTGTGTCTGTGGAAATAAAGAGAGTATTGTTGTGAACAGAGTCCTTCCGAGGTATAAGTTTAAGGGAATGTAAAGAGGAGCTGAATTAAAGGCCCGAAGACCAAAGGGAAAGATTTAAAAGCAAATAAAACAATCAAATCATTACTAAGTCCATGATGGATGCAGTAGTGACAATCAAACAACAGTGTGTTAAGTAAGTAACAGCTGTTCAGGAATCTAGGACAAGAAAGTGTGTTAACTGCACAACAGAACAGCTAGATTCAGTATGGCCACTGCAGCTGTTGATTTTGATGTAGGCTCAAAAGGCAGTGCACTGTGAAAGGTGTCTGTCCATCCTGGCGTCAGCCACTATTAGAGGGCTATCTGGAGTCAAAGTAACACAGTCATAAGTAATGTTGAGCAATAGCAGTTAACAGCAAGTAGACTTAAGTACTCTGTACATGGTGTAAGGGATGTAACAGAATGACACCACCTTGATTCTCTTCTAAATCCTATACCTTACCATTTTACTTTGAAGATTCCAAAACAGTGAGATTCATAGATTAATATTGTTGGTTGTAATTACCCATCTCTTGAAGGAAATTGTAATGGAATCGTGTCTACAGTTTCAGTTTAAGCTACTCTGATTTGAAAACAAAAGAGTTCACGAGTGTTTGGCAGGTAGTAGCAGAGGTTACAATGACTTATGATCACTTAGAAATGTGGTTGTGTTTCCTGTTTGCCCCTACTTGCAAGTGATGTGGCACAGATAGTATAATTCTTATTCTTCCATACATAGCTAAGTCTTATATAAATGATACAATATTTTATTTTGCTTTGTATATTTCCAGCACTGCATCATCCAAGAAATGTTATTTTATTTATTTATTTAATTTCAAATTTCTATTCCGCCCTCCTCACAAGCAGGCTCAGGGTGGATAACAACATATTAAAATACAATAAAAAATTCATCTACATTAAAACAACAGTGTATTAATACTGCTGAACCATTATATTGGTTCAGCAATTTATAAGTTATAAGTCTAGTAACACCTTTAAGACTAACCAACTTTAGTGTAGCATAAGCTTTCGAGAACCACAGTTCTCTTTGTCAGATGCATGGAGGGTATGGAGAAACTGGCCAGATATATATGGGTGGTGAGGGGAGAGGGGAGTAGATGCAAACAGTTGCAAAAGTCAAGAAAGAAGTGGAGTACCCAATCCAGGCTGAGTGTGACCCCTCCCTTCCATAGCTGAATCTGAATAGAATGCCTGAGAGGCAGTTACTTCTGATAATGAGATAACCATTCATAGTCTCTATTCAAGTCTGACTGAGTCAAATTTACATATGAATTTACATATAAATTCCAATTCAGCAGCTTCCCCTTGGGTTTTGTTTTTGAAAGGTTTCTGTTGAACTATGGTGACCTTTAAGTCCTTTATGTAACCTTTAAGTCCTTTTACTGACAGATTTATTCTTTTGCAAGGAGGTTGGCTGGTTTGTTCAATGTACAGAGCAGATGGACATTGTTGGCACATGAGGGTATATATCACATTGGAGGATGAGCATCTGTAAGAGCCAGAGATAGCGTAGTTGATGCCTTGGGGTCCTGTAATTGTATTTCCTGGGTAGATATGAGGGCAGAGCTAGCATCTGGGTCTGTTGCAGGGTCTGGTACCTGTGTTGGTGACTCTGCTAGCCAATTCATGGTTAGTGAGAAGTCATTTAAGGTTGGGGGGGCTGTCTGTAGGCAAGGAGAGGTCTTCCACCCAGGGCTTGTGAGAGAGAGGCATCGTTTCCCATGATGGGCTGTTGTTAGTTCCTTTAGGTTTGTCCTGCAGCAGGCTGTTTCTGGCTACTAGTCTGGCCCTGTCCATTTGTTTCCTTACCTCATTTGGTGGGTCCCAAAAATGCTTGTTGTAAATCTCTTAAGTGGGAGTCCCGATCAAGAGAATTGGAGTACATACGATTGTAACGTAAGACTTGGCTGTAGACAATTGACTGAGTGGTATATTTAGGGTGGTAGCTGGAGGCATGTAGATATGAGTATCGGTTGGTGGGTTTCCGGTATAAGGTGGTATTTATCTGTCCATTATGTAGTTGTATATTAAAAATGGCAATATCTAGAAACCAGTGGGAGAACACTTCAATCTACCAGGATGTTCCATCAAGGACTTAAAGGTCACCATAGTTCAACAGAAACCTTTCAAAAACAAAACCCAAGGGGAAGCTGCTGAATTGGAATTTGTATGTAAATTCATATGTAAATTTGACTCAGTCAGACTTGAATAGAGACTATGAATGATTATCTCATTATCAGAAGTAACTGCCTCTCAGGCATTCTATTCAGATTCAGCTATGGAAGGGAGGGGTCACACTCAGCCTGGATTGGGCACTCTACCTCTTTCTTGACTTTTGTAACTGATTGCATCTACTCCCCTCTCCCCTCACCACCCATATATATCTGGCCAGTTTCTCCATACCCTCCACGCATCTGACAAAGAGAACTGTGGTTCTCGAAAGCTTATGCTACAGTGAAGTTGGTTAGTCTTAAAGGTGCTACTGGACTCATTATTATTTTGATACTACAGACTAACACAGCTAACTCCTCTGGTTATATTAGTTATGTGATCTTTGCAAATTTTTTTGCCTCTATGATTAGAAACGACAGTTCTGCCCCTTCACAGAATCAGGTTACTTCTAGAAGAGCAAATTATTCAGAGTTCACAAGTTTGAGTAAGGTAAATTTACAGGGTGAAAAAGTGTTAATTAGGAACAGAACTAAATGGCAGCATTCTGCCTCCCACTCTGTTACACATAATAATTTATTCAGGAGAGCCTTTGCTTTATAATCCTTCCTAGTTCCTTAGCTCATGGAGAGAGAACTTGTTGGTCTTACAGAGTTATTTTTCCAGTCAGAGTTAAGTTGGGAAATGGAAAGAAGAAAACACAGCAGGTGAAGTTGTGACAGACAGGACTGGCTCCAGTGTATTTATGAGTTTAAAAACATTCAGTCCTATGTTCCATCTTGTAAATAAACTTTATTTTTGTTTTGTTTAACCCTGGCTGGTTTGAAATTGTTGGTTGAAGGAAAATATCACACACATAGATATTAAAGTTTCTGGGCACGTTAAATGGGAGCCAGTTTGGTGTAGTGGTTAAGAGCATGGGACTCTAATCTGGTAAGCCGGATTTGATTCCTCACTCCTCCACTTGAAGCCAGCTGGGTGACCTTGGGCTAGTCACAGTTCTTTGGAGCTCTCTCAGCCCCACCCACCTCACAGGGTGATTGTTGTGGGGTAATAATAACATACTTTGTAAACCGCTCTGAGTGAGCATTAAGTTGTCCTGAAGGGCAGTATATAAATCGAATGTTGTTGTCGTCGTCGTTATGTAAGGGAATGTTAAGTTCCCTTTCCCCAATAGCTCTGGGTAGTAAACTGAGTGAGGGGGAAGTAAACAGAGGGAATGGGCTGCCTTTCTGGTAGAGCCTCAAGAGAGGAGAGAGTGCTGATTTGGGACAGGGATTTCTGCCAGAAAATTAAGAGTTTAGACAGGTGGCATGTGGTGACTGCCCTTTGCTGCTTGGGAAGCCCCCAACCCTGTGAAGGGAGGTTTAGGGTGGGTGGTAAAAGGGTGGTCTGCCATAGAATATAACAGCATTTATATACCGATGACTTAACACCCACTCAGAACAGTTTACAAAGTATGCTATTATTATCCAAGTGTATCACTGGTTTCTGTTCAGATTGCATAAATCTTTCACCTTTTACTATTATTATCCCCACAACAAAACACCCCATGAGGTGGGTGGGGCTGAGAGAGCTCCTAGAAGCTGTGACTAACCCAAGGTCACCCAGCTTGCTTCAAGCAGAAAAGTGGGGAATCAAACCCAGTTCTCCAGATCAGAGTCCCATCTCTCTTAACCACTACACCAAACAGTAGGATTTATGTGTAAGGAGACATAGTTTAATATTGTTGCTTGTAATTACCCATCTGTTGAAATAAATTGTAATGGAATAGTGTCTACAGTTTCAGTCAAAAGGAGGGTCTTTAAAGGCGTTACTAAGAAGGCATACAAGGAAGATGAATAAGGCTGGAATAAAACGTTTCAGACGTACGAAAAATGCAGTGTCAGGTTCACAGTCCCACATGAAAACTGCATGTGTGCAGGCTTGGAGCTTTAACCTAGTGCAAGGTATTTCCCCTTCTTCAGCGTTCTTTCTTTCCTTCACATGTGAAAAGGGAACGCTTTCCCCCTCAGTTCTTTCTTAGCTGCCATGTAGAGAGGTTGCATTTTTGCTCCTCCCAGGGTCTTTTGTCTTAAACAGAAGTAGTTATGTTAGAAATTGTTTGTCTTCTACTGCCAGCAGAACAATGATGGCACAGAAAGTACTTCTTAAGAAATGTTTGAAGTGGCCATAATTTGTTCTCTGTGTTTGTGGGAAAGACATGACATGTTCCAATATCAACTTTGTAAGTAATTCTCTCCCAAGGCAAGGAGTAATAAGAGGCAGAGATGGACACTGTTGTGAAGGATCATGCCTTATTAGCCAAATCCTCAGTGGACGGACAAACACCATCTTCATTGCCTCCAAAGTAAGAGCTGATGTACATCATGCCTCCAAAGACCTTGGTACTATAGAGTCCACATTAGTTCTTTGTAGTCTTTGTGCATTACGCCGAGTTTTGTTCCTGCACAGAAACAGCATCCAGAAACTTCTACTGCTAGTTTTTTTGGCATGAAATGCAGCCTTGCACTGCATATCTTGAGGGTGGAGGAGTTGAACCCACCCTCTCAGTTCTTCGCCCATCACAGCAGTACTAGCATTGGTGAACATCTCTGAAGAGGATTTGTGAAGGATAGACTGGATGTCAGGTCTGCAATCCACCGTACTGCCATATTGCTTTCTCACTACTGTTCTGCTGTATTTTTCCAGTGTTATTTTGTATACAGGTTCACAGGAACAGATGTGGTTCCCAAGACAGCCTTATCTCAGCAGAGACTCGCGGAGACCTTGGAGTCATAAGTTTCACATTCCCTACTGTGCCTGTACTAACTGGGAATAAGGGGGGAGGATGGAAAGGAGGGTTTGATATACTGTGCTAGACACTAACACGTCATTCCCTGTTTAACCCTAGTATATTTAAGAGTTTAAAACCACTCACTTCTATGTTCTATCTTGTAAATAAAGTTTCTTTTTGTTTTGTTTAATCCTTGCTGGCTTGAAATCATAGGATGAGGGAAAATATCACACACCTAGACCTCAAATGCTCTGGTCATGTTAAGTGGGCCAAGTTTAAGTAAATGGTGGCAGTGTATATAAAGAAAATAAACTTAAAAGTCCCCTTTCCCCAATAGCCTTCTTGGGCAGTAGCTGGGTGAGTGGAGGTAAATAGAGGGAATGGGCTGCCTGTCTGGTGGAGCCTTTGGAAGAGGAGAGAGGGGACCCTGTGAGGACTTGGGTCAGGGCTGTCTGCCTGCTAAATTGAAGGCTAGACAGGTGGCATTTGCTGACCAGCCCTTACCTGCCTGAGAAGCCCCAAACCTGTGAAGGGAGATTTAAGGATGAGTGGCAGGGTGTGCGAAAGGCAGCATCTGCCTTTGGATTCTTCTCAAGAGTTCATGGGCGGGGGGGGGGGGGCGGTTGCCTCATGGCTTCTTTTGATTTTCATATGTTCTTTATATAGTTCTTTTCATTTTGTACTGATAGAATTGCTAGTTGGAGCTACTGTTTTGTTTGAGTGTATCTAGCACTCGTGGAGCAGCCTGTTACTTTTAAAAGTGTAAGTCCTGGCACTCAGTCAACTGTTGGACTAATATATTAAGTACAGTATCTGATGATATGGTAGAGCCTTCCTATTCAAGAGCAGCTTTTTGTAAAAGGCTTTGGCTGCATGCCAGGCTAACAAAAGGCAGTTCTTGCCCACCAGTTCTTGCCCACCAGTTCTTGCCCACTTTCAGTTCTATCAGTTCTGAAAGTGGAGCCATCCATTTTTGTTGAGGCGTTCTTAGCTTTGAGCCTCCTGCTAATGCACAGACAACTCAAGTTCGGTTCCACCATTGTCTGTGGCTCCAATCAGTCTTGGCTCACTACAGATACTTGTAGCCTCATGCTAATGCCTAGCTCTAAAGGCTAACTCAGTCTCTGTTCCACCGTCATCTGTTGCCAGTGGGCAACAAAGCCCACTGCTTTGTGCAGTGTCATGGTAAATCATGCTAAGTAACACAGAAGCGTCTGAGCTATAGGACCCATTTCTGCTGTTGGCTTTGAGATGTGTGGCATTGTTTTGCCATCCCATACCCCCCGGGTATCTCAGAACCAATTTATAGCTTTTTATGTCAAACCTGAACAGTACACTTCTTTTAGGGTTATGCAATTGGATATTGCTGACTTGATCCAATGTCCATTATTCCCTGGGTCAGACTGGCAATATCTGATACAATGAAAGGCTTTCCCAGTATTTCATTATACTGGTATTTTTCTTATGATAAATATCCGGAGTTTGGTGAGGAAGCCGTTCACTGCTCACAGCTGGTTGATGGTGCTATGGCCCTTTTCTCCAGAGTCCTAGCTCTATTGATAATAATGGCTCTCTAACATTCAAAGGGATAGTGTGCTATGGACCAGACAGGGAACAGTCCAAATAATGGAAGGTAGACCTGGCCTCCAAAGCCAGAGGACAAGTCAGCTGTGGCAGACAGCGCCAGTGCAGGGCATCCCTCCCCCTCCCTTGCAAATAGGAAGGGCAGAGTGAGACTACTCATGCAGATTGCCAGGGAAGGCAAATCCCACAGCCAGGCTGACTTCCAGAACAGCCGTTGAAAATAATGGGTGCCAGATTCGGTGTCTGGATTTGGATTTGTTTATTTGGAGTACTTCCCCTCCCCTGCCCTGCAAGCTGGGCCATGGTGCACTGGCCCTTTAAACTTTAAGAAGGAATTGAAAAGCCTTTTGAAATTTAAAAGGCTAATGTACTGCAGACCATCTAGGGGCAGTGTCCCTCCTTCCCCATTTTTGCTTCTGTGGGATGGGAGGCACTTTATATGGGAATGTTGGGAAGGGCATGATTATAGTTTTCATTAAATAGAGGGAGTATGATGACAGTTCCGGAAAGACTTTCCAGAACAATAACAGTACTCCTGATATTTATCCAAAAAGATAAGGCCCTTCCTGACTTTCCAATAAAAATTAAAACGATAATTTTTGTAACTGCCACACCCCTATGTTTCTCATTTTGGTTCTTTTGCAGCTTTGGGAACCACTGAATTAGCAGCACCTTGAGGCTTCTCAACTTCCTCTATTTTTGATAGATTCTGTAGGTAATTTTCCTGGTTCCATGTATGTTTGTGCAGGCTATGGCATACTGCTTCAGTTTTACTGACATCACTGCAGCATCCCCCCCCCCCGCCCCAGGAACTTTGCAGGGTACTGAGTCTTATAAATGATTCTGAAGGACAATTCTGTTCGGTTCAGCCTGCCTCCAGAGTCACCCTTACACAGTGGTATACGGAACTCTTCATTTGCCTCTTTAATGGGTGAGTTACGTTTCTACTCAGAATGGGTACCACCAAAGGAAGTCCATAGACACTAAATTAAAGCCTTTCCTAAACTGGCTTCTATCATGACTGCAACTTGATTCCCATAAAAAATGCAAACTGTATCAGGAGGGTTCTTCTTTCTTCACACCCCTTCAACATCTCTGATGATGCACTGCAGAATAAACAGCACTGTACAGCTCATACATTTCTCGTGAATCATGAGGGCTATAAACTAAATGCCATGGGCAGGAAGCTGTATTCCTCCTTTGCAGTCTGGGTGATCTGAATAAGTGTTATTGTTTTTAAAGGTTTGCTTGGTTACCTTATTTGCTGTCTTACAATAGTTAGAGCCTCGTTTCCTGTCTTAATTTTGAGCAACAACTATCTTCATATCTCTCTCTACCCCTCCTGCAAAAAGTTTTTCAACAGACTGTTATTTGCAGTACACTTCCCTTCCTTTTGGTATGGGATCAGGCCCTGGGTGTTTACAGCATGCATGGCAATTGGGGTAGCCCATGAGAAGCTGTGACTTTCTCCCCTGCTGTGCTGATGGGCTGTTTGTTGATCCTTGCCAGGAGATTCTCCTAACCTAATTAACTTCACCCTGTGAGCTGTAGGCTGTACTAGTAAATTGAAGAAAGACTTTCCTTTTCAGTCTATTCCATTTTATTGGTAGTATTCTTGGTTTTCCCAGGCCAAGGGTATATGTCCTACTGACTGTGCCTGGTATATTAAAACACAGCTGTTTTTAGTTGGCCCATATGTTATATAGATCACTGAGCCTTTTGTCCTCATTTGCAGTCCGTGTCTCCCCCCCCCCCCCCCAGTTTTTATTGGGTTTTTATAATATACAGGGAAGGGTTACAACAGGCCATAAGCATTTATGAGATTCATATACAAGACACATAACCATCCATCTAGATATAAAAAGCCACTATATATGTAATTAGCACCCCATATACCTTCAAAATCCCCTTTGATTTTCTATAGTTTTTATTTAATTTTTATACTTTTTAATCCACTTACTCTGTACCTTATATTTCTAATAATTTTTCTTTTGTGCATATTATAGATAGATCACATTTCACCTCTTTTACCTTTTAATCAAGGACCTTAGATCTATGATCGTTCCAGGAGTGGAAGTTGGATATAGCAAAACATACAATATCAGCAGGACAGTAATATACATCAACATAAAGAAAAGAGCAATTTTTATGTTAATTTCCTCTCTTTCTTGTATCTGTTCTGGCCATACCTTTCAAACTTGAATGCTTGGATTTTCATAATAGTAAGGGTGTAGAGGCCAAATCAATATTTAGTTTAAAGACAATTTTATATTCTCTCTCTCTATATATATAAAAATCTCTTTCCTCTATTTTGTTCTAGCCAAACTTATTTACTTAGGTTTTCATATTGATAATACTAGAGTGAGCACATAACTATATAACTGAAACACAATTTTGCCTTTTAAAAATAGTAACTCCATCTATTTTATTTTGACCATCTGCATTTATTTACTTGGGTTCTCATACCCATAAGGTTGAGAAGAGTAGGTGGTCATTTAACTTAACCAATATTTTATATTTTAAGAAGGAGTACAATCTGAGAACAGTTAATAAACTCCAAAGACCCATTAACATATACTATATAGTGTTATATAGAAATGAGAAAAGAAGGAAAGAAGGGAAAAGCTATTTGAGTAAGAGGTTAGGTCGGCATTAATGAGTCCTAATGTGTCCTATGATTCTGATTGTTGTTTTTTCTTCTTTCTTCATGAAAAGTAATACATCTAATCCTTAATCCATCTGGGTCACCAAAGGTAGATTCCCTTGTCTTCCAGCCATTTCTGAAGGGGGTCGATATGAGTGTTGTTACTTCTCTTGTTGTTTTTCTGCTTTAAGATCCGCTGCACTCTTTTCCCCCCTTTCAGTATTGGCATGCTTGATTCTCTCCATGAAGGTCTGCTTTTTTCTTCTTCTTTCTTCGTGAAAAGTAATACATCCAATCCTTAATCCATCTGGGCCACCAAAGGTAGATTCCCTTGTCTTCCAGACATTTCTGAAGGGGGTCAGTATGAATGTAGTTATTTCTCTGCTTGTTTTTCTGCTTTAAGATCCACTGCATTCTTTTTTCCCCTTTCTATGTTGGCATGCTTGATTCTCTCCGTGCAGATCTGCTTCGTGGCCCCACCTTTTCTTTGCTAAAGTTCTGTACCTTGAAGGGGACGTCCTGGTAAGATCGTCCATTTTGCAAACTGTGTCGCAGACTGTTTCCCCCCTCATTTGGCTCTATTTTTCTTTCAGTTAAATCTGTCCCTTTAGAAATTTTTTCTGGATTGTAATTTCTTGTGACCCATTTGTCCTTTTCCACTCCAAATATCCCGTCTGCTTTAATTAGTAATTCAGTCATTATTTTAGATATTTCTTGCAAATTAGCGAGTACCTCTTCTTCCCATGAAGCCATTTCAAAAAGTGGTAAAAAGTTTTGTTTTGGTTAATTATGTTCAAAGATTTATAGCTTTCCAGCAGTTGCTGAGAGAGTCTCTTTAGAATTCCTGTCCCGTCTCTGCCCCTCCCAGCTCGCTCGAGTGGCCGCAATGCAATTAAGCTGTATTGCCCTCATAAAATGATAAAACTGTCCACTTAATGGAAGGCTGTGGGGTCAGTTGAGCTCTCTTAAAATTATTTTTTATCTGTCTTGTTAAGAATCTGGTTGATTCACTGTGGTTTCTTTCCGCCTGTTGGGCTTCCGGTTTCACAGCTATGGAGCCATAATGGCTCCTTCTTTGGTCCTCGCTTTCAGAACCTGTATCTGGGCTTCTGAGGGTTCGTCAGTCCCCTTAAGCTCTTCCACCTTGTTCCAGCCTGTCTCCCCTCTCCAGGGGGAGGGCTTGGGGGTCCGATCTCTCGGCTCCCAAGGAACCAGGAAGGTCACGGCAGGGAGCTCATAAAACTCCCGTCATAATTTCACTGCCTCATCCCAGAAGTCCAGTCCGTGTCTCTTTACTTGCCAGTATCTGACACATTGGCAAAATTTGGTTTTCTTCATAATTTTGACCCTTTTGTAGAGAAGTAGAATTTCCTCTAGTTTTGAAAACTGTTTCCTAAGGTTTGGGGGGGAACGAAACAAATTTTTGGGAAAATTGAAATAGAAACCATTCTTATTTTCTTAAGTTAAACCTAAGCTTTTTAAAATATATATATAATATGTTGTTAAATTGCTATCATTTATAATTTAGCATTCAAAACTAGTATTTGGCTTATTTGTGAAATTTAAAAATATGAATGTCTTAATTATCTCTGAGAAAGATTACAAGTATACTCAATACTTGAGAACCTTATAAACTGTACCCTGTGCTATTATAGCACATGTATTTTAATTGCTGTCATCTGAAAAGTAGACGAAAGTAAAAGTTGAAGGTAGAAAACAAATTCTGTAGTAACATTTGGACAGAAATACTCTCATACTGTCACAATAGGTAGGACTATCAGGACTACCACAATAGGTAGGACTAACTGAAAACACGAACTCTTATACACATTATAATATTTTGCCAAAATTAGATTTATTTAAACAGACTCTTGAAAGTGAGATATGTACGTGTAAGAATTATCTATCAAATGCTGTAGATAATCTTCAAACCCCCTGCCCCCAGTGTTCAAGTCCTCACACTGTTTCATGCTGTAGGTTTAGAATTAGTAAAACGGTTTACACAAAAAGAAAATACTTCATAGGAGTTTTTTTTCCAGTGGTCCTCCAAGTTTTTTCTGCTGGAAAAATGGAAAAAGTCCACCGATATTTTCACGCTATGCATTTTAAGTGTGAAAAAACTGGTCTTAAGAGGCGTTTCACTCATTCTAAAAGAAAACATTTTAATAGCATGGCAGATTTGATTTAAATCACAATTTAAATCACTAATCAGTAAGACTTGATTTAAATTATTTTTTTTACATAAAGAGTGGTTTTTGCTGGTTAAAAACTTAACATTTACAATTCTGATGCAGGTTTCATTTTTAGAACAATAACTTCTCAGGTTAGTTTTACTGTTATATCAGAAAACTAATGATTGATTGGTTATTTATTGTTGTGCTTTTTAAAAGGTTTGAACCACCCTATAATGATTTGCTGTTTGTTTTTAAATTTAAACAATTTATTAAACCTTTGGTTTTGGACCTTATATTCAGCTCCTCTTTACATTACCTTAAACTTATACCTCAGGAGAGCTCTAGTCATAGTCAACACACTTTTTAATTCCACTTACACAGATCATAGGTGTTCTCTACTTTACTGAAGCTTTTACATGGCCCCTGAATCCTTCTTGCTGCTCTTATCAGCTATCCCAAGGAACATCTTGGAGCTGCTTTTAAAGCCTGCCTCAACCAACAGCCAGGCCTAGATGCATCAGTGTCCCACCCTCTTCCAGCTGCTCTTGCTGATCTCTGCTGGTTCAGCTCAGGGTTGGCAGCCAAAAGCTGCTCCACCTGAGGCATTCTCTACCGTTCTAGTGCTGGCTTCACAATATTGCCTGGACACCCTTTCTCTTCTAGCAGCATCTCTTGATGCCCTTCAGGCTGCAGCCTATCTTATCTTGTGTGGGTGTGATTCCCCAGCTGCCTGACTGTCACAATTAGGGGTGTGTGCTATGGGTTCCCGGTTCAGGTAAAAACCCGAACCGGGCACAATTTGTAAAGATTCGGTATTTCCAAATCAAGGCAGTATGATGGCCCTGATTTGGAAATACTGAATCAAAGCTTCCTGCAGCAATTCGGATTACTTCCGGAAGCTTTGGAGCCTTTTTAAATGGTGCCCACCCTCCCATCACCAGCCCACTTACTTGGGGCATCCTTCTGGTGGCGCAGGTGCCAGCGTTTGCTGCTGCCCTTCTGGCCGCCACAGAGGCTGAAGCAGCAGTGCAGATGGCAGAGGCACCAGCTGGAGCCTTCCCCACCGCCCTGCTGGCCATGGTGGCAGCAGCAAAAGGCCTGCTCTGGCCTTCAGAAGGTAAGTGGGGTCGGGGGAAGGAGGGCTTAGGGGGGAGGTGGGAATCTCACTTCAGTATGCTCCAAATCATTTCGAAGCATACCGAAGTGATTTCCGACAACCTGAACCCGAAGCGGCTTGCCGCTTTGGGTTTTAGGTTATTCCGGATCATTTTCCTGCTTCGGGTAAACTCTGAAGCGGGAAAACTGAATATTTCCCTGCTGCACACCTAAGTATTAAGTATTTGATGTTAAGACTCGAATATACAAAGTTTGGCAGATTGCTAAATTGTCACAAATAACATTTTTTTTTGATGGATATATTAAAGAAACCTTTTTTATCTAAATGTTGGAAACCTGTCTGTGATTCTTGACTTGAAAATTACAATTAAACATTGACTTGTATAACTGTATTATATATTATACAAAATATATCTGGTTATAGAGCAGTATATGAAGCAAAATGTAAGGCAGAATGCTGTCCAGATTTGACAGAATGGATGAATAAACTATATGAATATGCATCAGTGGAAAAATGATATATACATAATAGGCCAATCCTAGAATGGAAAGCTTTTTTGATCATGTAGCTGAAAATTAAGAACAGTTATCAGTAAAAGAGATTAGTTATCACATTTGTAATTTAAAATGCTGAATATAAATGTATCTTAATATAAGTAAGTATCATTTATTTTATAGAAATTGTATTTTATAGAAATTTTTAATGAAGGGGATGGTGGGGAGAAATACTTTGTGTTTTGTATATTTTTTTAATTTTAAATTTTTATTTGAAAGTAAAGAAAACAATAAACAACAAAGGCAATAAACAATAGATAAAATAAAATAAGCAATATTTGTAACAATACACAAAAACAATAAAAACAGAATATATAATAGCCTATTATACTACAGAACTATTTTTCCTCTTGATCCCCTTATTTACATACAGTCAAAGTTATAATCAAAGTTTTAAAATGTTAATTTTACAGTTGGTCTACTTTAATAATAGCTATTCTTAGTCTTCCATTTTGCTGTATATAATACTCTTGCTGCTGAAACCATATATTTAAGAAGTTCAATGTGTTTTGTATATTCTGTTATATATAACTATCTCTGATTTATACAACACTGTTATACAATCCATTTTTCTTTCTGTGTCCCCTCTTACTACTATTCTGTTTTTCAAAATAAAGAGATATTATATTGCAAAAAATAATAAACCATGCAATTTAAATTAATATGTTAAATCCATGTTTTCCTCATTGCTTTTCAATGGCTTACCAAAGTAAATCAGACCCATATTTATAAGCTATAGTATAGGCTTTATGAGATTATCGACCCTGTGCTATGGCAAGCACATTCAGGCACCTTAACACTGCTCTGCTTTGCACCAGCTTTCTGTGAAAATGCAGAGCCCTTTGGATCTTTAATGGATGGGGGGTGAGTGGGATGTACAGAAACCAATTTATTCTACACTTTGCCAAAATGATCAGAGAATTAAACTGTGAGGTCTGCCCATCAGTAGCCAATATACTATATACTAGCCTATATAATGTATTCAAAAATAATTTAATACAGGACTAGAAATAAGTAGTAGTTTAGCTATAGCAAAGAAACAAACCAGCCAATTGTTCACTAAATTCCTTACATGCATTCTTTTCATTTTGTTTTTATTCATTATATTAGGACTTTCAACTCTTTTTATTGCTTTAACGAACAGGAACTTTGACCAGACCTCAGTTGTGAATTCTACAAACTATTAAATTCTGTTCTTGGAAAACAAATTATAAAATGTGAATTAATTTTTAATTATATAGTATGTGACTATATATTCATGCAATGTTTAAATTTTTTTGTAAATGACTTCCATTAATTCATTCTTTAGAGCCCCAATGTCATGCTCTCCCAGAGGTTTCTGTAAGATTATTTTTTCTCTCTAGAAGATATCGTCACAAATGCTTGGTTTTGCAGTTCTCAAAACAGTGAATTAGTGTCTGCAAAGATAATATGCCTCTTCTTAATAGCAAACATGGTTTTAAATAAACATACATAGATCTCAATCCTATCCTTCTGCAAATCTATGTACACCAAATCAATCTGACAACTATTAAGTGCTAAGTTTCAATTTGTTATTTGGGAGTTGAATAGATCTGGATAATGTTCAGAGCTCAGTGTGAGGAGGGAGGGGCAAGCAGCACAAATGAAAGTGAAACTTTCTGAGCAGAAAGCTCCAGAAGTCTTGAAATCTTTATGAGCATAGCCTGAGATTTATTATGTTATTCTCTCCCTTGATATAATGACAGCAGGCTGTAAAAGAGATTCAGCGTGGGAATATTTTAATGAAATTCCTCTACTCATGGGTAAGGCAAGCCCATGTGTAAAATGCAAACAGTGCTACAAAGAAATGCAAAGCCTAGTGGCCCGAATGAAGCAACATCATAAGAAGTGTTCACACAGGAGACAACAACCAGTGCCCTTGAGAGTGAAGGAGAACAAAAGTTCACTCTGGAATTGTTTCCTTGGTAGACAAGATGGTATATTATAGTGAATATCACCCCAAACTATGAAGTAGTTACTGAGGAGAATAAATAATGAGTTATTGCGTAAGTGTCTATTTTTCACAGACGCAGAAAGAGAACTGAGGGAGAGGCACTCTCTCTCCTACAAAGTGTGCCAGGAAAAGATGGGGGAATGGCAGATGGTGGGATCACAGAGTGCCTCACACATTCTGTAGAGCTCTAGAAGTTTCTTTCTGCAGCAGACCTGCATGCATGTGCAGCACCCATGTAGGACTGCTTTTACCGCTTAGTCTTCTTCTCCACTCCAGGGTTTATCCCTTCACCTGCAAAGGGTCATGGTGACCCACTCCCTTCTCTTACTAAGATAGATCAAGATGGGAAGCGCCATATTAGTTTGTCTGTTGTAGAAGAAAAGAGTAAGAGTCCAGTAGCACCTCTAAGACTAACAACATTTGTGGTAGGGTATGAGCTTTTGTGAGCCACAGCTAGACATAAGCACGAACCAGAAAAAAACTGAACCATGGAGTTTGTGGGTTTTCCACAAACCACGAACTGGCAAGAAACTGGCCGAGTTACGAACCAGTTTGTGATTCGTGGGGTTTAAATGCCCCTTTCTGGCAGAGAAAGGGGCATTTAATCGTTTAAAGGGCCTTTTCCTGCTACTTGCAAGGGGCAGGACCCTTTAAACTATCCGCTGACAGGCGGGGGGATCCCCCCTGCTGCCTGCCAGCGGATAGTTTAAAGGGACCTGCCTCTTACAAGCGGCAGGAAAAGTTTAAATGGCCATTTCCTCTGGGGAAATGGCCATTTAAACTGGCCCTTTAATACAAACCAAACGAACCAGTAGTCCACTTCATGGAAGTTTGTGGAAGCGAGCTTCCACGAACCCTGGTTCGTGAACTCTGAACCGGGGTGGTTCGTGAGTTTTTTTGGTTCGTTTCTAGGTTCATGCCCATCTCTAGCCACAGCTCACTTTTACGGATATAACTAGCTGTATCTGAAGAAGCTGAATCTGACATTCTAACTGTATCTGAAGAAATGAGCTGTGGCTCACGAAAGCTCATATACCTTACCATAAATTTTGTTAGTCTTTTATAGGTGCTACTGGACTCTTGCTCTATTCTACTTCTCCTATTAAGTGCCAGAACCAGCATCTGTTAACAAATAACTATGAAAGATTAGGGAAACTAGAAACTTCTTTCATAGATGTTGTGAGGAGTCACAGAAGCAAACACTCATTTTAATATGTAGAGAACTCTATAGTTGCCCATGGCAAATACCTGGCTCCAGTTTGTGTAGAAGAACTGCAGTAGTTTATTTTATTGTATGTCCTTTCCTCCTTCTCCAGCATTACTCTCTATTCAATAGTAGGTTACTGAATGCGGTGTGAATGCAATAGCAATTCTGCTGTTTGCTCAGTTGCTATGGAGAGTACGTTTCTTGGGTAGGTCTCTTATTGATGTTTGTCTCACTTGGCCTTATGGGTGTCAAGAAACTGGTCTCTCTTAGCCCATTTCTGAACTTTCTCACATCTTTGGTTCAGATTTTCAGCTTAGCTAAGCTACAGAAGGCCCTCGTCTTTGTAAAGTTACTGTCAGCATGACTCTGCAGTTCCCAGAGAGATAAATATGGGATAGAACTGAAGCACATGTGCAGACAGTTAATGAGATCTGAGAGCTCCAAGGCTGAGAACTCAGAGGGAGTTTTGCACTCTCATTCCATTTCATTAGCACAAGGGATCTTGGGTGTGAGTACATGGCAGCTGCAGAGGTATGTGCAATACCTATGACTGGTTAAGCAGCATCAAGCCAGATGCAGGCAGCTTGGCCATAAAGCAGGAGTCTTCATTCTAGTCTGTTCCCTACCCTGTGTGGCCACTGTAGGATACTTGTTGCTACATGCCCTCCTTTGCTCTGGACCTGATTATCAGGCCCATGACTCTTTGTCTTTGGGTTCTGAACTTTGAAGTTCTAGTTGGACTCTGTGCTTCTAACCTGACAAGGTAACATCTTGTAGGGTTGACTTCTTATTTAATAGCCCATAGGGCTGGAGACTTGACTCTTGGTATCGCAGCTGAGGGTTAGTCAGAGAGACTGGTGGTGGCTTGTTACCCTGGGCAGTGAGGATTCACTCCCTAGTTTTGAGTATTTTGCTCTTGACCTGCACCCAACGCCTTCTTGTGGGACATGGGGGCTTTGACAATGAAAAGAAAAGATGGGCTCAAACAGTAGGCACTCATACAGAGAAACTTGTATTCTGAACCTGACCTGCATAGTATGGATCAAAAAACTTACACAACAGGACCAAGTACAGAGATGTTTCTGCAAATTTGGAGGGGGGAGGTTTAATCATTTTGTATGATTAAACATCTTTCTCACAATTTGATTACTTTGTTTCAGCTGGCCCCCTGTTACCAGAACTGCTTTTTATTATAAGGGGGAAATTAGCTTTAGCAGTCTGTAACTTAAATTTAGCGCGGATCTTAACCTATGTTTACGGAGGTCCCGATCCCAGACACTCTAGTGAAAAAGAGGCAGACAAGGAGTAAGGTCCAAACACGTGTATTGAGTGTAGCGCAAGCCTAGCTTGCACAATCATACAAGAACATACAAGGTCTAAGAAACATAGAGTATGAAATACAGAGACGTTCGCATTAGCTGGTTCCCAACGATGATAGGGGGAATACTCACTTATCCTGGAGCGAAGCAGAGACGCAGCAGCGAGGGTGGCCCAATGCCAGCACTGGGACCACAGACGGACAGCAAGGAAGTCTGGATAGGAATGGCCTAAGCACCGAGTGGTCTGGGAGACCAGCTTAAATACCCCAAAACGTACCCTGGGGCTGGTGCTGTACTTGGTGGTTCTCACAGTTTAAAACAAAGGGTCTAATGGGCTACTGAATGGCTTGGATGGGCCACTTTGGTAATCAGATTGTGATAAGTGACACCTCAGGAAGAGGGGACAAAAGAGGGAGGGGGAAATCCAAGTGGGCTGAAAGGATGTTCCAGCGGACAGGGCTTGTCCTGATGTCATCAGCTTCTGGAATGCGGAGGTTTCTTTGAGATGCATTCTCTAAGTGCTTGGGATGGTCGGCACTTAGTTCCTTCTCCGGGGCGGCTCCTAAGATATGCAGAGCGGGGCGAGGGGCTCTCGCTGCGGACGTGGTGTGCCCGCTTCGCCGAAATGGCTTCTCAAAGCAGTCTTCTTCCCAGGGTCTTCTGGCTGCCTGAGAACATGGATGCCGGCTGGGCATAGCTGGGGCTGGATAGCAGGCTGCCCGGTAGCGAGGGCAAGCTCGGCGACCGGCCCGCGGGAGGCTCCAGACGGGAACTGACCAGGGAGCGCCTAGCCAGGCTCGCTGGAGGTTTCCCCGGCAGGCGCCCAGCTGCTAGCAGCGGCTTGGGCCCATATGAGGCAGGCTTCCATGGAGGCAGCGGGAACAACACTTTAAAACACAGTCCAAAGCAGGGAACAGGCACGGTCCGTGGCAGATGGCAAAGCAGGCACGGGGAACACAGTCCAAACACACACTGGGAATTCCAGATACAGGCCAGGGCAGGGCTTGCCCAGGAAGAGAGTCCTTTGTGCAGTTAACCAAACATGGAGTCAGTAAACTACACAGTCTATTGCAGCAGGGTAATTGACACGCAGGCAGGAAACTGACACGTGTATCAGAATACACACACGTGCACAGCAGTCTTTGGGTGTAGCAGTAAAACAGCAACGCAGGAAACTTTAGCACAGTTCATAGCAGGCTTCAAAGCAGGGGAGGGGGCCTACTTGGCAACAATTCCCCCCCTCGGAGACCCCGGGACGTCAGGCGCGCGGGTCTCCGAACTTGACTTCAAAGGCGAGGTGGTCGGCAATGTCCGGTGGTCGAGCTTCGAGCGAAGAAGGAGTGGGAAGGGAAGGAGGGGGAGGCGTCACTCAAAAATTTAGTTTGGAGAACCACCTAACCGAATAAGTGCAATTTAGATCAGCCAATGGGCTGCAGGTCTCTGGGTTCACACCAGGGGGTGTGCTGAGTGCAATCGTCAGAATAAATAGCAATAATTCATAAGTAATAGCAATTCATAGTAGTAGGCAGCAATGAGCAATTCATGCATATAAATAGCAATAATTCATATTTGTGTACATTGATTAATTCATGGATGAAGGTAGTTCATACGGAATTCATGGTGGGTTAAAAGTACTAAAAACCAGGGGCAATTAATATGCATGGATCAATTCATAGATAAGTAAAACCATAAATACATAGGATTAAAAGCAGGGATAATTCATACAGGGTAAAGTGAAATGTGCAAGCATGGCATAATTCATTGAGGGTAGGCTAATTCATAAATGGTTAAAATCATAAATACATAGATACATAGGGTTTAAAATGATAATCCAGGAAGTTAAAACCGATTTCATAGATGATAGCAGCCATAGTAAAAGCAAGTGCGAAGAAATAATTCATGAGGGGTAAGCGGCGGAAGGGCTCATAGGGGACAGAAAAATAAACTCTGCAATTAAAAGACCAACTCATATAGTCAGATTAAAACCAAATTCATCGAACTTAAAATCAGAAATAAAATAACCTTTGAAAGAGACCGTTCAGGAGGGGTCCCGGTTAAAACCAAATTCATAAAAGGATAAATAGGCTAGAATTACCTCGGCGGAGGGAGTCGGGTTAAAAAGGCAATTCCTAGGGTTAAAATCAAATTCATAGGGATAAAGTTCATGGGCGCACTTGCAATAGATAGAGAGAGGGACTAGTTCGGGGCTAAATTCATGGGAGTTAAAATTCATAAAAGCAGTGGAAAGAACTTCATAAAAACAATAGAGCAACAAAGATCACAGACGGCTCAGTCCGCAGTACAGCTGCTAGACTGGGTTGCATATTTACAGAAACAGGCAAACTTAGTCCATGTGTTCCAAAACACACTTCCACCCCCCCCTTGCTGTCTGCGACAATCCGCAGAGCAGGGTCGGTGAGCGGCGAGAAGGGCTTCAGGCACACAGTTCTAGTCCTCATGGAGGTGGCGCTGCTGGCGGTCGTTTGGAGACGGGCCGTGGGCTGGGAGGCAGAGAAATATGTCCCCCCCTAGTTCACAAGAGGGCCTCGGAGCGGCGTCCGGCAGCAGAGCATCCATGGGGCCGGTGCAGGATTCATACACATAATAAACATAATCATAGTTCATACCGGCACAAGCAATAAAGCAAACAAGGGTTAAAGGAGGGCGCCAAGAATCACCATTAGGGCAAGAGTGGGTCTGGATTGTAATGGTCCAGACGGTAGGATAGTTGGAGTTGCTGGAGCTGTCGGCGGCTCCAACAGCCCAAATAAAGTAATGAGGCACATAATAAAATTTGAAAGGCCAAAATCACAACGATCGGGTGCAAAGCCAAATTGTAAATTCCAGTGGCAGTGGGGCTCCAACCAAAGAGGGTCTCCCACCACGAGTGCTCGCCGGTGGTCTTAATCCGCTGGACAAGATCCAAAATCTCCTTTCCGTTGTGGGACACAACCAAAGCAGTAGTGTCCCCGTCCCTCTGGATGCTCTGGAGGGTGCGGTGGAGCTGCGGGTGGGTCAGGAGCTCGTGGATTAATTCCAGACCGATGCCAAGGGAGATGGGCTTCACATGTCGATAGATGGAGGGTGCCACCAGGATCTCTTCTTGGGTCCAGACCGGTACCGTGTAGGTGAAGTCGCAGGCTGCTACCGAAGACAGGTTGCAAAAGCAGCGGTTGACTCCCGGGATCACAGGCTTGAGCTGGAACGAGTTCAGGACCACAAAGTCGCAGGCCGTTCGCACGCAGGCACATCCTTTCCCAAGGTAGACCACAGCGGAGCTGTTCTCCCGGACGACCTCGAAAGGGCACTCATTGAGGGCGTCGACTTGCGGGGCTACACAGGGGTGATGAGGTGCAAAGGCTTGGTCCTGGCAGATGAAGCCGGTCTGGTCTCGATGCTGGCACCCTTGGAGGCTGACGAGCTGCCATCCGGTCAGGGTGAAGCGGGCCCAATGGTCGGGGTGGCGGGCGTAGAGGACTTCGGTATCGCTGACTTGGAGTCCCAGAGGCACGACTGGGTACACATGGAATGACTCGTGCGCACTGGCCGTTAATAAAAATAATTTAAGCTCCTGGGTGGTCGGTGAGAATGAGGAATTTACAAGAGACCACCAGGATTCAAGCTCCAGTTCTATGGGTGACAATTTGGGCATAATCAATCTTTTAATTTCCAGGGGCAAGTGCCCGTCCATGGCTTGCCGAATTAGCCCCATGGCCACAGCCTGATTTAATTGTTGGGCTTGCATACATGCCATGGCTATTGACATGTTGCGTTCCAAAGACTGTGTCCCTTTGAGCAGCAGAGAAAAATCTCTTTCAATTTGACTCTCCCAGTTAACTAAAATGGAGCTGATCTCGTGTTGCCCATTTGAAATGGAATTTAGGGACTGCACCACCGGTTTACCTAAGTCGGAGATGCTAGTCGTGACATGGGCAAACTTATTAGCGAGAGTCTCAATGTTGACCGAATCCATGATTGCTAGGCCTCCGGCTGCAGGAGCAGTCCAGTCGGCAATGCTTCGTCTGGCACGCGAGAGAGAGGGGGAGGGATCGATCCACAGTTGTAGCCATGCATTCCAACCCTTGCTACCGGCCTCCAGATAGGGAGCGCACTGCGGCAGCCTCTGGGTTATATTTAGCTCAGCTAAGTCGATGCGGATCTCTTTTAAAGACATTTGCGGGCGGACTAGAACTCTCTCTCGAATGTCAGTCTTCAAAACATGGGAGCCCACTATATGCGTGCCGCCTTGGCTTAATTGTTCACTGCTAGCAATCAAAGGGTCAATTTGGATGGCGTGGGTCTCCTGGGTCCGGATCAGCAGGGAATAATTGCCTGGTTCGTGAGTCAAGTTTACAAAGAGCAGCCCAAGCCGGTGAAATTTCTCTACTAGGGGCTTGGTTTGGCATTCGGGTGTCTGTTGAACCAGTATCCAATCGGGTGGGCCATGTTTGGCTAGGTCTTCCTCTTTTACAATCCAGGTCAGGTTCTCCCAGCCTTCTATAGCAAAGGAGAGAACTGCGCCTGAAGGGGGCGTGATAGTGACTGATGCAGATTCAGTGGTAGTAGTGCCTAGTAGGATGGTCATTCTAAAGGGGTCTCCTGCCTTCCATACTGCGGCCGACACTAAAATAACTTCACAGTATGGTCCGAAAGCCTCAGTGACAAATGGCGAGGTTTCGAAATTGGCAGGGGTGGTATATTTGTCTACCACCGGGACTGCGGTGGGGGCTGGCCTGATACGGGGAAGAAACATACAAGGAATCGGAGCGAGTGGTGACACTGTGTCAGTAGTCGAGTAGCACACTAATTCTTGGGACATGGTTTTCACTCCCACACATAAAATAACAAGCTCTGGGGGTCGGATCCACTGCTCTTCACAACTGCGGAAGTTAGTGCGGTCCGTGGGGGTGGTCATATTGCTTTGCTGCACAACCTTGCAGACCATCATTTCATTCCCTGCCAGGGTATTGATACATCTCCAGTGGGGGTAGGGCATTAATTTGGACGGGCGTCCCTCTATTAGGGTGCTTGCCAGCACGAGCAAACACAGAGTAGCCAGGTGCCTCATCTCCTGGCCTTCCTTTTCCTTTTGTGGTGAAAATATCCTGGGGAGACCTGCGGATATAAGTACAGGCTCCCTGAGTTTCTTGCAGCAAAATGAATGAAGTAAAGCAGGGAAAAAGGAGGGCGTATTTCTGCCAGCACTGTATGTTAAGCGGGGTTCGAACGAGAAGTCCCAGAGCACTAAGCGAGCCTTCCAGCTTGTTGCTCTGGGGAACTCCTGTGCGAAGGTTTCTTTCTAAAGCGTGTATATTTCAGAGGGGAAACGTCTTTGCGTCGGGCAAGGGTCGGCTGTGCGTTAGGCGGGATTATGCAAACTCGCCCCAGGGGTCCCTGGGTGCCTGGGCTATGTGGCCTTCAGGTGCCCCTTGCTTGGCGGCGGGCTGCTCTTATCTTGCGGGCTGAGGGGTGTTGGTCCGGCTCGGCCTGGCCTTGCCGTTTAAAAACGAAAAAAACTAAAGAGCGGCATCCAGTAACTATAAGGGTTGCTGCAGACGGGGGCTTCTCGTTTTAATTTTTCAAAAATAGGCCTTCGTCATATGTTTGCAGGACAACCAATTTTTGGGGGGGACTCCCTCGGGAGGCCCCATCTTCTAGTTAAGGAAAAAACGATACACCGGGCAAAAAAGGAAAAATACACTGAGCAAAAGAAAAATGCACTGAGCAAAAAGAAAAATACACGGAGCAAGAGGCATACGGGTGTGGGGTACTTTTGGGTTGCCCTCACTTGGAAGGCCTGGCAGGGCTTCACTATAACTTCAATATGTCTCCCCCCCCTTCTTTTCCCTTGTACGGTACGGGCAAGGGAAAAGATTACGTGGGGCGGGCGGCTGCTGACGGAAAGGGCCGAAGTGGAGCCGAGGGCGCTCGGCGGCGTTTATCGAAAAGCGGCGGAGGCGGCCGAGATCTGTCGGCGCCACTGGGTCTGGGTTATGCGGGGGTCATCTTGACGCGGGGGATCTTGGCTATGTAAATGAGGTACGCTGCCCCTTGTGCGTGGCGAACGCACCTCAATAACATATTCCAGAGGGCACATATTTACAAAATACTGGCGGGTCTTTTACTTTTGCACTAAAGCGTACTAAGTGGTGGCGCCGTATAGCAACTCACCGTGACGAATATGAACATGAGTAAAAGAGGGATGTTGGGCTATCTGGGGGTCCTTTTCCAGGGGAGGCACGGCCCTCAAAGCCAAAGCCGACCATCATGCGAAAGCGTGGGTCTGGCAGGTGAGACCCCGAATCTACGTAGATGCGGGATCTTCACCAGCACGGCGGGTGAAATGTTTTCAAATACAGAGATCACCTTTATTGGTGTGTCTCCAATATTGGAAACGCATTCACTTTTGGGCTAAAGCCTCTCCAACCACTTTCACACACAGCAAATCTCTTTTTGCCTGTGCAATTTTTTTCCGAACATGCGGCTTACGATCCAATTAAGAATCACTCTCGGTGGTGGTCCTATTTGGCTTTGATTGCCGTGTCTTCTCCTAAGGGTCCCAACTGTGGGGCCCGCCTAATGAGGTCAAAGAATAGAATTGGAAAAACTTTTAACATTTACACCGATATCTACATATTCTACTATTTCCTTTATTCTAAAGCTACAAAGGTCTGGTCTAAGGGGACACACGGTATCTCTGGCCCAGGGTGGAGGGATATCTGGCGAATCACTGGGCAGAGGGGGGCTGGACTGGTGGAGGTTCCCCCAGGGTCGTACACAGGAGGGGCGGTTTGCAGCGGCTTCCCTTTCCATTCTTTTAACTGAGAGGCATGAAAGTATTTTAGCCACGTTCCTCCTGTCCTTCTCTGGATGGCTACCTGATAGACAGCTGGGGAGACTCTTTTTGTGATAGGGACTGGGCCTTGCCTCTTGGCTGCTAGTGAGTGCGCCTTTTGCGAAAACTTCCTGTACAGAACGAGCTGTCCTTCTTCCCACTGCCTGGGGTTCCTGACCCATCCCAATTTGCGGTCCATATCCTTCTGAACTGTGCCCAACTTCTGGGCCACTTGCATGTGGACGGCGTGTATGGATGAGAGCAGGTCCTGGACCCAAGCATCATTAATCACTACAGGCTGTATATCGGAAGGGAGCTGCGTATCTAGCCAGAAGGCTTCCGGAAGCTGCATTCTTCGCCCTGTCATTACCATATGGGGTGTGAGCCCGTGAACTGCGGTGGTGCCTCTGATGGCCATTAGGATTATGGGGAGTTTTTCATCCCAGTCTCTCCCGGAGGAGCGAACCATTTTGCGGAGAGCCTCCTTGAGGGTCCGGTTGGTTCTTTCTATGGCGCCCGAAGCTTGAGGGTGGCCGGCTATGTGGAAGCGTTGCTGGATGCCTAGCGCCTTGCAAAGTTCCTGTGTGACTTCTCCGATGAAGTGTGAGCCTAAATCAGAGTCCATGACTCTCACAATGCCCCATCTTGAAAAGACATTGTTGAACAGTAGTTTGGCTGTGGTGGCTGCATTGTTGCGCTTGCACGGAAACGCTTCGACCCATTTGCTAAAGGGGTCTATGACAGTGAGGCAGTAGCGATTGCCGCGAGCAGTGGGGGGAAGGGGGCCGATAAAGTCGATTTGTATGCGAGCCCAGGGTCCATCAATTCTCTGATGCTGGAGGGGAGCTCTAGGTCCGGTGGGGTCTGCATTAACCATAGCGCAGGACAGACAGTTGTCTACCCATTGCGCTACTTCGGTGCGCATGCCAGGCCACCAACCAACCTCTTTTACCCTTTCCAGAGTCAGATCCTTGCCTCGGTGTCCCTGCTCGTGGACAAACTGAATTAAGTCAGCCCTAACTTCCAATGGCACTACCCAATGGCGTTCGCCGGCTGCATCTACTGCCCAAACTATGCCTTCCTCTTCTCTGATCATGAGTCTCCCTGTCTGATCCCTTCCTGCGGCTAGGAGGTCAGTTATTTCTGGGTCAGATCGCTGCAGTTGTGCTAGGTCTAGTGTTCCTGCGGTTCCCTGAGCTTGGCTGCGGGCTTGTGCCCGAGTGGTGACAGGGCGGAGGGGACAATCGGTGGCTAGTTCCGGTGGGGGAGCACTTTCAGTGGCGGCTGCCTTGGCTGCAAGGTCTGCCTGGTCATTCCAATAAGCGGTCTCTGAGTTCGTCTTCTGGTGTCCCTTGACATGGGTCACCTGCGTTGGGCCTGAGCGAGACTGGAGGAGTGCTGCTACTTGCTGCCATAGCTGTAGGTGGGCTACGGGTTTCCCATCGCTGGCTCTCCACCCCTGATTCTGCCACACCGGGAGCCAGACCGTGGCGGCTTTGGCCGTCCAATCCGAGTCTGTGTAAATGGCAAGTGGGCTTTCTGGGGGCTCAAACTCAAGCACCGCCAGAAGCGCTTGCACCTCAGCCGCTTGGCTGGAATGGGGACGGGCCGGACCTTTGAGGGTATGGGCGTCGCTCACTCGCACGGCGCCGTAGCCTGTCCGAGGGGAGCCTCCAACGTGAAAGGAGGAGCCGTCACAGAACCAGCATGTGAAGCCGTTCTGTCGGGCTTCCTCTAGCGGGACTCCCCAAGTGACTGGCCAGACAACCTGTGGTGGCGGGTCCAGGGGGCACTCGTGCTCGGTCCCGGTTACCAATAGGCCATAGGGGGCTGGTGGCTCAGTGGTTTCCTTTTTGAATTCTACTCCGCGGTTGACCAGGGCCAGGGTCCACTGGGCTATGCGAGCGTTTGAAACTTGTCCGTCCTGTATCTTTCCCGACAGGATATATTTGAGGGGCGTGTGAGTGGTTTGCACTATTGTACGTGAACCTCCTATGATAAATTCCCAATGGGTCAGACTCCAAACCAGAGCAAGGCATGTCTTTTCGCATGGGCTAAACTTAGTTTCTACTGCGGTTAGGTTGCGAGAGGCATAGGCTACTACTCTAGCGGTTCCTGCTTGCTGCTGGGTGAGCGTGGCTCCTATGCTCTTGTCTGATACTGCTAACTGGATAAAGAAGGGCTGGGTAACATCTGGATGGGCTAGGGCCGGGGCTGCGGCTAGACTGCGCTTTAGCTCGGCTAAGGCTGTCTGTTGCTCCGGTCCCCACTCCCAGGGAGTGTTCTTCTTGAGGAGAGCATAAAGGGGGCGAGCTTTGTCTGCAAAGGACTCGATGAAGTCGCGGGAGAAGTTAAAAGTTCCTAGAAGGGCTCTGAGGGAGGGGACATCGGTGGGTGCAGGCAGCTTGGAAATGACCTCCATTCGCTGGGCGTCCGGGGTGTGACCCTCGGGTCCCAGGGTCAGACCCAGGTACTTGACGCTGGTCTGAACCAATTGGGCCTTTTCCCTGCTAGCCTTGAACCCAGTCTCGCGGAGGAGTTCCAGGACTTCCCTGGTGATTTGGCGGGCTAATTCTTCCGTGGGGGCGTGGACTAAAATGTCATCCACGTAGCTCAGTACGTGGGGCCTCGAGGAGGGTTGGAGGCGTTCCCACATCTGAACTACATGGGCATGACAAATGCTGGGGCTGGAGTGGAATCCCTGGGGGGTCCGCTTGAATGCGTATTGCTGGCCGCGGAAAGTGAACGCGAACTTGTACCAGCAAGACTCATGCAACCGGATGGAGTGGAAAGCATTGGCCAGGTCTATGACCGAGTAGAACCGGGACCCAGCGGCAATGGCCGTTAGGATCTCATTATACTTGGCCACAACCGGGGCAACTGGAGGGGTGGTGGCATTCAGGGCACGGAAGTCGACCGTCATTCTCCAGGTCACTCCATCTGCTTTCAGAACTGGCCACAATGGGGCGTTGCAGATGGACTGCATCGGGAGTATGACGTCCCACTCAAGGAGTCCTTCTATAGTCTTGGCTATCCCTGCCTCAGCTTCTGCTGGGTACTTGTACTGTCTTTGGGGAGGGGGGTCCTTTCCTTCAATCAGGACGCAGGCGCCCTTCACTATCCCACACTCGGCCTTGTCTGTCACCCACACTTCGGGAAAGTCCTGAGCCCAGGGGTCTCCTGTGATGGGGGCGAGAGGAAGGGGGGCCTTGAGGGCTGCGCATCGATGGACCGCATTAACAAAGTCTGGGCCTCCCGGGATGCGCCACAGGAGCCCGTTCGCTAAGTCAATGGTCAGTCCCTCGGCACGGAAAAATGGCATGCCCAAAAGTCCATCATCTTCTCCCCGGTTTGCGCACGCCGAAATCCGGGTGGCCAGGTTCCCAACGGAGAGGGGGATATCCTGCCAGACCGGGGATTCCTGCGTGCCGCCCCCAAAACCGGCGAGCTGCATGGTAGTGGGGGTCTGGGTGCCCTTTGTGACTAAGGTGGGCCGGAGTATATTAAGTGAAGCTCCGGTATCTATGAGGAGGGTGGCAGGCTTCTTCTTTTCCCCGGGAGTCCCGATCCCTGCCTTCACTGTCGGTCTCCCCCATGTGTCCGGCTTTAGTTTGGCAACTATGCCCACGGAGGGAGACTGGGACTCGGGGCAACCCTATTCTGATCCTGCACCCTGATCGGTGGAAGCGGCGCTTCCTCTAAAGGGGTTGTTGGGGCTCGGGCGTTCCCGAACCGCAGCTATCGGGGGACTCGAGAAGGGAGGGTCCGGCGGCAAAGGGGGCGCCGACGGAGGTACTGGGGGCTGCTGCTGGTCTTCCCATTCCATGATCGCCTTCATTAGAACGGACGTGGGCTTTCCGTCGAAGAGCTCCATGTTCGCTCCAATGTTTTTGAGGCGCATCCATAGTTCCCAACGGAGGGAGTCCCTGGACTGGGGCGTGCTGCCGCGGTCCCGGTAGCCCTCGTGGTCGCCCTGCGATGCTCCCCAAGCATTAGACTGATCTGGAGGCGGGTAGACCTGATGGTGGTACGGGTGCGATGCTCGCGAGTGAGAAGGGGCTATGGGTGCATCCTGTAGTCGGGGCTCGTGGGGTCCCGGCTGGGAGGAGGAACTGTAACTCGGGGTAGGCGCAAAGGAAACTCCCGGACGGTAGTCCCTCGGTCCTCTTCCCCGGTTAAAGCTACTGCTCCTTCCCCTCAGGATTCCTCCCCTTGCCTCCGGATACGGGCTGCGTCCCTGTGGTCGGTACTGAGAGTGGGGGCCATGATTGGCATAGGTAACTGCACTAATCGGCTCGCTTTCCTTTCTACGCGAGGCCGGGGACTTCACATGGCGGATGGCGCCGGTCTCTCGCAACAGGCCAGCAATGCTCCTGATGCGGGATTCCAGCTCTCCCCATGTAATGCTCCCGGGCTCGACTCCTGCTAGGGCTAGGCGAGTGGTGCTGTTGAGTCCATCTATGACTGCCCTCCTGAATTCTAAGTCGTCGAAGTCCGGCATGTCGCTCAAATCTAAATCTACCTCGTCTGCTAGTTCGGCTAGGAGCTGTTTCCTGGCTAAATATGCCTCTGGATCCTCTCCGGGTTTTTGAGACTCTGCAATATACAGGGCTTTTAAACTCTTGGTGGGCCACAGGAAGGCGCACAACTCTTTCATGGCACCATACTGACTGCGAGTGGCTAGTCTCCGGTTAGAAATATATGCGTTGAGGGAGGTGACTATTTCGGGGCTGGCACAATGGCGAGCCAGCTGAGCTACATCGGAGCCACTGGCGGAGGGCTGGGACATGGTCACGTGTGCAAACCATTGTATAGCTGAATCTCGGTTCAGGGGTCCCATGCGGTCCGCTATGGCTTGGAGCTCATCGGGCCTCCAATTGCGGGTCTCCTTAACTATTCGGTCTGTCTTCCTGCCATCATCGTCTGTGGTGACAATTTCTTTGGTAGCTATCGGATGGAGGGGCTGTGGGGCTTCCGCAGGCTGGGGCGAAGGGGGTGACCAGTTGTCGGTACTACCTTCGGGGAGGGCCAAGAGGGCTGCGGGATGCACGGCGGAAATTACGGCCTGCTGCATTCCCAGGTGCTGTTTTAGGGCCTCTAGCTCCCTCTTACAAGCGGAGTGGTCTGCTGCAGCTATCTTAGCGACTTTCTGCTCTGCCATGAACTGGGCAGCATGGGTTAATTTGGCAATTTTCTCTTGTCCTTCAATTACTGCGTGTTCAGCC
The DNA here is from genome assembly GCF_028583425.1 of Eublepharis macularius. Taxonomy (NCBI): domain Eukaryota; kingdom Metazoa; phylum Chordata; class Lepidosauria; order Squamata; family Eublepharidae; genus Eublepharis; species Eublepharis macularius. The sequence continues at coordinate 24,928,748 of NC_072792.1, read as the reverse complement.
ATATCGGCACGAGCGGTGGCTACTTCAGCCTTGTGCTGGGCGTCCTGGAGGGCAGCGGCTAGTCCCTGCTTCTCCAGCATGAAGTTAACGCGTTCTGAACGCCACTCGGCTGCTTTTTCCTCATGTTCCTTCTTTTCTCTCCTTAGCTTTTCTATCTCCTGTTCCTGTTCTTCCTGAGCTACCTGTAGCTTGTTAATTAGGGACACGCTGTCCTGTAGGGCGGTGAAAAGTGCCCAGGCTCCGTATCTGTCCTTCTTACTTGACCTAGGTTTCTCTTTTTCGCAAAAATCCTGGAAGGCGCTTCTAACTATTTGGAGCGGGTCAGGTCCCTTGAAGGAACCAGCTTCCCAAGGGCAATCTCCCTTCTTAACTAGCCACTTCTCCAGGCGGGGCACGGTGGGGGCTGCCCGGTACATTTTTACTTTCGTTTAAGGCTGATCTCGGGGGAGGTTACAGAGTGGATCAGCGACACCAGGGGTGGGGCGATTAAAGCTGCTCAAGGGTTTTAACAACTTCTTCCTCTCTATGTCCCTTTTGGGAGGTTTATCCTTCCCTCAGGTCCTCAAGGGTTTTTACCAGGGGTGATTTTTAAGGGTCCTACTTTTAGGTTCAAAGGGTATTTTTAAGGGTTCTACACTCGGCTCTTCTCCACCGGGGGAGAAGGAAAATTCCTATTCCCGTTTCAAGCTTGCCTACAAGCCACGGGACCAGGAAAAGTTTACTGGCTCAGAAGGTGCTCTCAAGCTCTCTAAGCCCAAGAACAAAAAACGCTCAGTGCTTCCAAGCCTCTGCCTAGAAGCTAAAGCTCAGGGGTCTCCCAAGCCTCTACTCGGAAAACCAAAAAGTGTTCCCAAGCCTCTGCCCGGAAACTACAACTAAGGGGTCTCCTAAGCCTCTACTCAGGCAACCAGAAATGCTCCCAAGCCTATACTCAGGAACCGAAGTGCTTCCAAGCCTCTGCTCAGAAGCCACAAATGCTCTCAAGCTCTCTGCCCAAGAACTAAACTCCAAAAAGTCCCCAAGCCTCGTGCTCAGAGACAAACGGTTAAACTGTCTCCAAGCCAAGACCAAAAGACTGAAAGCGCTCAAGGACTGCCTCTGCAAGTCCCCAAGCAAAAGTGCTCAGGAGTAAAACCACGGTACTCCCAAGCGGAAAAGCGCTCAAGAGTTCTAACAACTCCCAAGCAAAAGTGTGCCCGAGAGTCCCACTGACTCCCAAGCGAGGTGCGCCCACGAGTCTGACTTAAAACTCGCAAGCGGAAAGGCGCCCAAGAGTCTACCTTAAAACTCTCAGGCGAAAAGCGCTCAAGAGTCTAACTTAAAACTCTTAAGCACGGTGCGGCCGGCTGCCGCGGGGCTTCAGGAACCTGGCTTCAGATTCCCAAAGCTAACTAAACGAACGGACTAACAATCCCTTCACGTTTCCTCCGGAGCGGGGATTGAAGCCTAAGTGCTGGCAGGAACGGGGGTTTGGACGGACTTAGGAGAGACGGGGGAGGGTGGAAGAGAATTTTATATGTGCTGCTTCAGGATATATATAAATCTATAGAGCCTACTTCTGGGATCCCACCCACATAGACGCGTTTAGGCGGCCCGGAAGGTGGCCAGGAACTTCACCAGTTCAGAGGTCCTCACCCACAGTACACCGGTTATAACGGCTGGAGGGCCTCGCGGTGCACCACAAAAGGCAAGTAGTCCAAAGCTGGCTGAAGGAGGAAATGGGGGAAAAGCCAACCCACAAGATAGAAATGCTCGCTAGAGCCACACACACTCACACTTTTAATTCCCTGAGCTAAATTGCGCTCTTTACACTGAGGTCTGGAAAATTTTCCTCTAAGTCAGTTTGCTGAAGACACGCGTGTCGACTCACGTGTATTCACACGAACTGGGTTATGCCCGCGTTCTCCACCAGTAAACTGTTACCAGAACTGCTTTTTATTATAAGGGGGAAATTAGCTTTAGCAGTCTGTAACTTAAATTTAGCGCGGATCTTAACCTATGTTTACGGAGGTCCCGATCCCAGACACTCTAGTGAAAAAGAGGCAGACAAGGAGTAAGGTCCAAACACGTGTATTGAGTGTAGCGTAAGCCTAGCTTGCACAATCATACAAGAACATACAAGGTCTAAGAAACATAGAGTATGAAATACAGAGACGTTCGCATTAGCTGGTTCCCAACGATGATAGGGGGAATACTCACTTATCCTGGAGCGAAGCAGAGACGCAGCAGCGAGGGTGGCCCAATGCCAGCACTGGGACCACAGACGGACAGCAAGGAAGTCTGGATAGGAATGGCCTAAGCACCGAGTGGTCTGGGAGACCAGCTTAAATACCCCAAAACGTACCCTGGGGCTGGTGCTGTACTTGGTGGTTCTCACAGTTTAAAACAAAGGGTCTAATGGGCTACTGAATGGCTTGGATGGGCCACTTTGGTAATCAGATTGTGATAAGTGACACCTCAGGAAGAGGGGACAAAAGAGGGAGGGGGAAATCCAAGTGGGCTGAAAGGATGTTCCAGCGGACAGGGCTTGTCCTGATGTCATCAGCTTCTGGAATGCGGAGGTTTCTTTGAGATGCATTCTCTAAGTGCTTGGGATGGTCGGCACTTAGTTCCTTCTCCGGGGCGGCTCCTAAGATATGCAGAGCGGGGCGAGGGGCTCTCGCTGCGGACGTGGTGTGCCCGCTTCGCCGAAATGGCTTCTCAAAGCAGTCTTCTTCCCAGGGTCTTCTGGCTGCCTGAGAACATGGATGCCGGCTGGGCATAGCTGGGGCTGGATAGCAGGCTGCCCGGTAGCGAGGGCAAGCTCGGCGACCGGCCCGCGGGAGGCTCCAGACGGGAACTGACCAGGGAGCGCCTAGCCAGGCTCGCTGGAGGTTTCCCCGGCAGGCGCCCAGCTGCTAGCAGCGGCTTGGGCCCATATGAGGCAGGCTTCCATGGAGGCAGCGGGAACAACACTTTAAAACACAGTCCAAAGCAGGGAACAGGCACGGTCCGTGGCAGATGGCAAAGCAGGCACGGGGAACACAGTCCAAACACACACTGGGAATTCCAGATACAGGCCAGGGCAGGGCTTGCCCAGGAAGAGAGTCCTTTGTGCAGTTAACCAAACATGGAGTCAGTAAACTACACAGTCTATTGCAGCAGGGTAATTGACACGCAGGCAGGAAACTGACACGTGTATCAGAATACACACACGTGCACAGCAGTCTTTGGGTGTAGCAGTAAAACAGCAACGCAGGAAACTTTAGCACAGTTCATAGCAGGCTTCAAAGCAGGGGAGGGGGCCTACTTGGCAACACCCCTCCCCCATTTGCTGCCTTCTTTTCAGTTGGTTAAAAATCACATGATTTTCTATGAGAAAAGTCAATTTGAGATTTTTTAAAGTTAAGACGTACTACATAGATATCTCTATATGCCTTTGCTCTGTGTCCGCCTATGAACGTAACCAATCTTGTAGTGAATTCTTCTAATTTCTTAACAAATAAATGCTGCTGACTGCGTGGGTGTGCAGGTTATACGATTTCCCCAGAGTTAGCAATTCAAAGAATGTGTCCAAGGGTGCAAGCTCAACGAGGGGATGAAATGCAAGTGATTCCATGCATGACGAGTCAGTTATTTTAAGGATCTTACCGTGAACCCAGGAGATATTTCCTTCTTCTCCCATTGACTTCGGTGGACTTAGAAAGATGTAACTCTTCTTAGAATTATGCTGTTATCCAGTTTCTTATTTGTTACTATCAAGGCATGATCTGGCCCTATAGCATAGATGGCTACTGTAGTGGTAGAAAGCAGCTTGGCACAGTGCTTGAAGCAAATTTTAAGAGAAAACATTCAGGCCATCAAATTAGGAAATCTCCTTGCATGTAATTGAGGAAGTTTGATCAAAGTAGGTTTGCCTAGTGATGCTGTGGTCATATAAATGTTCTTAGCATGCCTAGTCAGATCTAGGACAATGGCATCTTACTATGTCTATCTAGGTCTTCAAACATTACCTTCTTGCAGTTTTGCATCATAACTGTTATGGCAGACTCCTAGTTTACAAGTTATATGTATATTGGCTTAAGATAAGATAGTAAACACAATCAAAAGAAAAGGTTTGTTGAGATGATTTGCAGCCTAAGTGCAGCTATATTGATAGGCTTATATTTTACTTATGCATCTACCATTTCTTTACTATTTTGCCTATTGCAGTTATAAAAGAGCTGTTATGGTGAATAGCATATTAAAGATTGATATTTCTGAATTGTGTTACTGTTCCTTCATGTATCTCTCTGAGAGTGTGTACATAATTAATCTGACCAGTGACTGCAGGATAACCTGATGAAATGAACAGATTTCTAAAACATAGATAATAGGAAATGAGAGTACATACTTTCCTTATAACAGAATTGAATCTAGAGATGCATTATCATATGAGAAATCTATGAAAAATGGGAGCAGCAGGGAACTAATAAGCTTGCTCACATTAATTTTTTCTATATATACAAAAATGCTTCAAAAGATTCTCCTATTTGGTAGATTAGGAATAATGAGACCAGAAGTTATTGAATTTCTTTCCCCATAAACTTTGTTTTCGGTCATATGAATTTGATGTGCTAATGTGTCTGCTACCCTGATCACCATCTGAAACGCATTGAAAGTTAATTTGGCTGGAATTCATATCAGGCAGTCTTAAGAGGGACAGTTCATTCTCAGATCCTCTTTACATGAAAAATTCAGATATTGTTCTCTTATCTCTTCAGGACTTTATGAAGAAGATTCAATGAACAGTGTAGGCTTTATTCAAGTTTTATTCTGGGTCATCCCTAGAGATTTTTGTCCCAAAAGTTTGTAGATTATAGCGATGGTGATAATGTGTAATATATCGTAATAAGCATTACATACAGTAGCTTTTCAGAAATCTAGAGTCAAGTGTTGTTTATCCATCATGGCTTGGGTTAGATGTAATATTTCTTTTACAGTGTATATCAGGTTATATATTTTAATTGAAACAATAATTTGATAGTGCCCATGGAAGTAAGGTTAGAGGATCTCTGTATTTAGGGTGGGGGCAGGGATGATGGTGGATGGACTGTCAACAATGTAATTATCATGACTGAAGTTGTGTAAGAGGCATGTTTGTGTTTTGTGTACAATCTGCTTTGGTCTTGGATCATTTATGAACACTGTCTGGGGCTGGCCTGTGATCACTGTGACAACACAGATCACCAGAAACATCACAGTCAGGCCATAGAAGGGTTGGGAGAGGCCCTGAGAGTCAGAGTTGCAAGGAAGCACACACAAGACATGTTGGTTTAAGTAACTAATTGGTTATGCCCTATTTCACCAAAACAATACAACATAACTCTTTTTTCTCTCTGCCAGCATTGGGAACAGTTCCCACATGCCCTCTCTGTTTTTTAAAGTCCTGCACATGCATTAGCTTATCTCTGGGTCAAGCCAACACTTCTCCTCAATATGATTGCTAGTCCCTTTGCCCGCCCAAGGCATTGGTCTCCATCCCTCTGAGCATTCCCTAGGCTAACCAGCCCTTCTCCAGAGTGCCTGATTCCAAACCATACTTGTCCCACCAAGTGGTTCCAGCATTCTCTCTTCCTTCTAGTGGAGGCCGCTCCCTGTCTCAGCTGTGACGCTGGTTCCACCTCCATTTGGTAGATTGTCATCAGTCCCGATTGTGGAGATGACCCTGCCTCCAGCTCTTTTGGTTCTCCTGTCACACCATGTGTCAGCAACATGTGTAGTTCTTCCATCATGTCATGTTTCAGCAACAAGTGTTTTAGTCACCTACCCTGGAAGCTTTTGAAAGAAGAATGTATGTGCTTACACATATATGGTTAAGGCTGATCCTATAGTAGTAGGTGAAATAGAATTCTCCCTAAGATTGGTGATGATGGTTAGTAGAAGTATAGACTCCTCCCCAACCCCCACTACTATCCTGATCAGGGTATGTACAATTATAAACTTCTACTGGGTGTGTGTGTGTAGGTTTCTTTTGAGCATCTTAAAAAACATCACAGGCTTTCCATTTTTCATTTAAAATGCCCGATCTCATGTCTGTGACGACCATAAGTTCTATCTATGCCTTTGACTTATTTGCACATATCTAAATGGCAAAGAGTGCAGTAGCACCTTTAAGACTAACCAACTTTACTGTAGCATAAGCTTTTGAGAACCACAGTTCTCTTCATCAGATACTACAGACTAACACAGCTAACTCCTCTGGATCTATGCACATATCTAAGCAACTAATGTTCCACCTTATGATGGACATTACTAGTTCCAGCTATGTTTCTCCCAGGGAACAGCCAATGAGAACTCATGGAATGCTGGGGTTAATGACAGTTTGAAGATCCATTAAGGCAGTTAGTGAGAGAAGGGATTGGAAGCTTCTGAGGAGAGGTAGCAGACATCATTACTGGCTGTTGACACTTGTTAATTTATATTATAACCATCCACTGTAATAAGAGTGTGGGGTTATATGGGCACCTCTTAACTCCAACATTTCTATATGTTTAACTAATTCACCCCTTTCTGTTTTCACCCTGGCTGGCTTAAAGTTGCTGGCTGAGGCAAAATACGCACGAACATCAAGAATTCTGGTCATGACCAATGAGCCTAATTTAACTAAACAGTGGCCGCATATAGAGGAAATATATATTGAGTCCCCTTTCCCCAGTAGGCCTGAGCAGTAGCTGGGTGAGGGGCAGCTGGCTGCCTGTCTGGTAGAACTGCTGGAAAGAGGCGACAGGGGACTCAATGTGGGTTTGGGTCAGGGGTTTCTGCCTGATAAATAGAGATTAGACAGATGGCCGGTAGTGACTGCCCTTAACTGCCTGGGAAGCCCCCAACCTGTATGGGAAGGCTTGTGGTGGGTGTATAAGGAGGGTTCCACAACTGTACTGTACTTACTTGATAGATCTGTTCTTTCTGCTCTTCCTTCAGACCTTCGTTCTAGATTATTATCAAGAAGTCTGAAAGAAATACATACAAAATGCATAATTGTTTAATTAATTACTTTTAAAATACTTATATCTCACAGAACTCTAGGTAGTTAAAAATAACCTTAAAAGTGCCAAACTAAGCAGAGTTACACCCTTCTGAGTCCACTGAAGTCCTGGATTTAATTTGACGGGTGAAAAAATAAAGCCACTTCATCAGCTGTCAGAAAAAAGCCTTACTGAAAAGCACTGCCCTGCATGCCTTCCCAGCGTTTGACAGCAATAGTGTATGTCACAATTCTTCAGACAGGTCATACCACAGGGCTGGTTAGCAACAAAGAAAACTTGAAAGCAAGCCTCAGATACCAGCCAGTAAGAGGGGTCAACTAGTGGCTGTTGCTGTAATGAGCATTGCTGGTTCATTTGTACATGTAGAGAGAGCTGGTCCTTCAGATACGCAGCCCCAAGGTCATGAAGGGCTTTGAAGGTAAGAACCAGCACCTTGGATTGAATCTGGAAGTATTTAGGGTAGCCAGTGTGGTTATTTTAAGACTGGTTAGATATGTTCATAGCAAGAAATGCCTATAAGAAAATACTGGGTTACTTTTTACACTAGGTTGGGGTTGAAGCTTCTAAGTTGTCTTCAAGGGTAGCTTCTTGCAGAAAACAGCCAGAGGTTATTTTAATGATTTAAGTGTGTATGTTTCTTTAAATGTTTGGTGTGATACAGATGAAGAGAGGGGGTGAAAGGGAGGGATGAGTGAGTGAGATGATTGGCTGATGACTGAGAGTGTGGGCGGAGTGAACTGCAGTTTTTAGTTAGAGAAAGATTCAGTCTGGGCAAAGCAGGCAACCTGTGTGGAAGCCTGAGGGTGTGTATGCATTTCGGAGAGGAATAGTTTTCCAGTTCAGTTAAGCAACCTGTGTGGAAGTCTGAACTGTGTGTGTCTGTGAGAGCAAATATTCATTCTATTTGAAGCAGGCAAACTGTGTGCGTGCCTGAGAGAGAAAGTTTATGAATATCTGTGTGACTGAGCCTATGAAAAGAAACTTTAAGAACCGACAACGATCTTTGAAACCATCAAGCTTAATTAACAGTAGGAAACCGATACACTTCTTGTAAAAATAAAAGTTTATTTTGATGTTTTTTTATCCCAGAGTATCTATTATTCTTATATATCCCATTCCGATCCTCAGGGCCACATAGTCCCACGAAGGAGCCTGATGCTTGGGCACGTTATTAAAGGAGAAATTTAAGTTATTTTGGAATATAATTCCTGGTGGAAGCAATCTACCCAGAGGGGGCAAGAAGAGGATTAAAGGCAAAATATAACTACACAACAGAAAGGGGGTAGTAACAGTTATAGAATCCTAGGTCAGTGTGGCCAGCAGTTCTAAAATTGGGCATAATAATATAATCAACAATGCTTTTAAATCCCTTCTAGAGACCTATTTTTTTAAATCTTTTTTTAAAAAAACTCTTTGACTATATCCCTTACAAAATAAAATAGTAGTAACCTAGGAAGCAACAAACCACTTTAATGCAACAATATTAGTTTCTGAATAGAACTAGTAATTTCCCCAGAATACTACTTATTTTTAAGAGCCCCATGGCACAGAGTGGTGCTGCAGCCCAAGCTCTTCTCACGATCTGAGTTTGATCCTGGCAGAAGCCAGGTTCAAGTAGCCAGGCTCAAAGTTGACTCAGCCTTCCCATCCTTCTGAGATCAGTAAAACAAGTACCCAGTTTCCTAGGGGTAAAGTGTCGTTGACTGGAGAGGGCAATGGCCAACCACCCCATAACAAAAAGTCTGCCAAGAAAACGTCGTGATGTGACATCCCCCCATGGGTCAGTAATGACTCGGTGCCTGCACCTTTACTACTTATTTTAAATAATGAGGTCACTAGCCTAGGTGAATGTTTTGATCTGTGCAGGGATATTATAAGACCTTCTGCTGCAGACCATGCTAATGCAGAGTGGAGTTTATTAATATAAAATGGCTATCGTGTGGCCAGGGTCTCCACTTTACAAGGTAAGTCTTAATTTTCCAGTCCTGCTGTCAGAACATATTTACATATTTGTTAACCAGAGGAAGTGTAGAAGGTGAACATTCAATCTCAAAAAGCACAAAGCAGGGCTCTTCATACGTTTGCCTTCTTGTAATTTCTGAATCATAGCCCAGTGGGTCCTTCCTTGTGAAAGAGGTCCTTTAAGGTTTTATGTTGAAAAATTGGGAGACAGTCTTTTGAATGACTATATTAAAAGAAGCACATATATAGTGTATTCTAGGTCAAGAACAAAACTTTTTCACCTTTCAGAACTCCTAGTGCTACTGCTAGAAAAAAGGCACCTGCAAAAAAATGAATTCTGCAAACTCAGTCTAGTTTGGAAGATGGCCCCCTACCTTCATACTGCCCATCTGGCCACCTAGATCCATGCCATGGTAACATTGAGACTCTTTGATCATGCTGTACTGTTGAGGATCTTAGAGGCAGGATCCAGAGGAGTTAGCCGTGTTAGTCTGTAGTAGCAAAATCAAAAAGAGTCCAGTAGCACCTTTAAGACTAACCAATTTTATTTTATTGTAGCATAAGCTTTCGAGAATCAAGTTCTCTTCATCAGATGCCTGATCCGAACTGGTCAAATACAGAAGAGGAGAGGAGGGGAAAGAAGAGGCAGGAGTAGGTGTTGGTGTGTGTGTGTGTGTTCTGGAGTGGTATGATGTTCCGTCATCTGGAATGGGCAGCATTTCTGAAAATGACGCCTTGGAGGACCTGGCCTTTAATTTCTTGCCTAGCAACTGATATTTCTCTAATGACCACAGAACTACACTTTCCAATCTCATTAGTCTCTTGCATTGCCTACTGGCTTACCTAGACTGTGCATGATGTCTTCAACCCTTGCACCAGGGAGGAAAGTCGCTATTCAGTTCCTTGGTAGAGGTTACCACATAATGATTGAACTTTCACTCTCTGGAGATACATCAAATCTGAACATTCTCTTGATTATCCAAGCAGTAGACACAATAACCTCTAGATTACCTGTCCCCTTGTGCTCCCTGGTTTACTGAGGAACATGGGGCAGTGAAGCAGGTTAGAATATGCCATTAACAGTTGTGGGGGAAATGTGAAACAAATTCAGCTGAGCACAAATTCACTTTTGTGCCTGTTCTGTGACAGTGATGGTAGTGAAGTCCTTTTATTTCTCTGCCAGCATTATGGCTACACAGCATTATTTATTTGAGATTTTCTGAGTTGCAAGAAGGCTTCTTTATCAAGTCCATGATGATGTAAACTCAGAAAATATGGAAGGTCATTGTGAGGTGTTTGCTAAACATTTCTCTAATAAAATTGCTCCCATCTATTTCCATTTTGATGCCACTGATTTGTCAGTTCAATCTCAGGATGTTATTGGAGCTCAGAGTAGTTATGATCGCTTGAATAAGTTTGCTATTGTAGCATGCTGCTTGGTAGTATGTAGTCTATGGTTGATCTGCACCTATATTTTTGAAGGAGGTTGCCCTGGCTGTGTCCAGGGAATAATGAATGATTTGCTAATGGAGGTGTTGTGGTGCTCAATTAGGTGGTGGCCTGTGACTCCAGGTTGTCTTGGATAAGCTAGTTTTATTTGGACTCATTTCACTTGGTCTTCTAATCTGGTTTTGGAAGAGAAACAGAATATATATGCTAGGAGAAAGGTGGAGGAATGTGCCTCTGTTGATACCCTTGGACCTCTTAGAGATTTTTGTTCCCGTCTATCATCATTGCCTTCCAGTTCAGTGCCTGAAATGGATATGAGGGCATTGTGCTCTTGCTGTTCTGCTCCTATTGGTTGATATTGGAGGATGCTGTGGGACAGATGCTGAGCGGTGAGGCACTTGTGCTGTGGGGTTTCACAAGGTTTTATCTTGTCTCCTATGCTGAATCAGCTGCTGACAGTGGTCATCTAGAAATTGAGTGGAATGTCACCAGTATGTAGATGACCCTCTCTTTCTTTTGTGCAGGAGTCAGTGGATATTCCAAGCAAGTGTCTGGAGGCAGAAATGAACTGAATTCGGTCCAACAAAGTGATATTTAGTGCAAACACAAATGAGGTACTAATTTTATTTTATTGTAGCATGCTACAATAAAATAAAATTGGTTAGTCTTAAAGGTGCTACTGGACTCTTTTTGATTTTGCTACTACAGACTAACACGGCTAACTCCTCTGGATCTATGACAAATGAGGTACTGTTGGCCAATAATACTAGTAATCAGGGATTAAAGAGTTAGTCTGTTCTGGATGGGTTTGCTTTCCCCTAAATGAGGAATTTTACAACTTGGTTGTGATACTAAATCCTGATGGAGATTCGGGTTTCTTATGCAGTATGCAGTGCCTATTCCAGCTTTAGTTGATATGCCAACCGTGACCTTTCCTTGAAAGGCGAGATCTGGCTAGAGTCATCCTTACTTCCATCATATTCTGGTTCGAATAATGCAGTGTCTTTTACTTGAGTGTGTTTTTGAAGACTGTTCAGAACTTTCAGTTATTTGGGAATGTGGCAACAAAATTGAAGGCATTCTGTAGATTGTTGGGTAGGGTTTTTATTTGTTCTCTGTTCATGCACTTATATGACTAGGTATTTTACTCACTGTTGTATTTATTGGGACACTTATTTTGCTGCTGCTGAATACTTTTTTAAAAAACTGATTTTTGTACTGCTTTTATTTTTGCTGGTTTTAGATTTTATCGTGAAGTATATTATAGATTGTGTCGTGAACTGCCTTAGGTGTTTTTAATGGACAGTATGAAATATATGTTTTAAATAATAAAGTGTTTTATTTTCATTAGTTACTGTTTTGATTATCATTTCTTGCCCCTAGCTTTTTGATTGGGATAGGTTAGAAATCTAAAAGCAATATTCAAAAGAAGGACAAGGAATGAGGAAAAGCTGCCTAAAAGATGAGAATATTGCACTCATTTTATATGCTAAAACTGTTCCAGTAGTGGCTCAAAGAACAGCAGTCTGCATGATTACATTCAATATCATAGTACCCTTAACCTGAAAGAGAGGAAAAACAACCAGAATATTAAAATGGCTTCCTTCCATTCATATCAGAACACAAGCAGAATAAAAGGAGATACGATTTATTAAAGTCAATTCCTATTCATATTCTGTTAAAAAACTGTTATTTTTAATTTTAAAAAACCTTTCTTGTTAAAGGAAAGAATAGAAAGAGAACTAAGATGCAAGCAGGCCCCAGCTGATCACCCTTTTGGGTGCATTTTCACATCATTCTGTGTTGAAGGTTGTCTCCTGATGTGCGCTGAAAGCAAATTTGACCTGGAAACAGGAACAACCCAATCTCCTGCTATCCTATGAGGTTTTCATCTCATAAAAAGTGTGAAATGCCCAGAATAATTTCCCTGGGTAGTTGCAGTCTGCCACAGTAGTCATTAAGTGGATGTGCTGAAGAGGCCAACCAACTGCTTGATTTATCCACTGGAGTTCAAAAGCATATTGTCCTACAGAATGATAGTTATCCAGTGGAGAGCCTGTGAGCATCTCTAATTTTGAGAATGGTTTTTAATATACATTACACTTGTATAGGAGTATGCACTGAAATCTGTTAATAGTGCATAACACAAACTACTGTCTGAGAAAATATATAAAGTGCTTTGAAACTTAATAAAACCCTTGCAACTGGGAATATGTACGTATAATATATCAAGGAAGCTTTATAAATTTAGTTTCATATGAAGCCATAGTTGTCAGATTTCATGATCACTAGTCTGAGGAACTGCTACACAAGCTGTATTTTATTCTTCATTTGTGGACGGTTGTATGGCACTGATATGGGAATTCTGTATTTTCTGTAATGAGAGGTGATAAGGGTCAGACCTCTTTAGAGAGAAATGCTTTGTGTTCTGGAAGCTCTAACCCTTAACCCAAAATGTGAAAGGGCTGCTTATTGTTAGGTATTGGGCAGGGCAAAGTATTCTGTATATATTCAGAAGCATTAACTTCTTTATTATTGTCGCCTGACTTCCTGAATTAAACATTAAAAGCAGGTATAAGCTGACCACTACTTAGCTTCTTGCTTCTAAGTCTTTTTTAAGGTGCTGTCCATTCCACTGAGGCTGGAATTACCATACATATTAAAATACTTATTTTTCCTTTCAAAATGGGGATTGCTTTTTCATGGGGGAAAATGATGCAGAGGGAAAGGTGCCTTTAAACCCTTTCATCCCTTGAGCTGCTTGTACATATGCTAGGGATAATTATGGGTGCTTGTAAAATTTTCCCAGTGGAGTAAAAGAACTTCAGGGACAGATTTTTTCAGAAAACTATGGCAAGGGAGGAAAAAGTTTTAAAGTTACTTTTCCTCTGCACTATTCCCCCCTTCCTGAAAAAGCAGTCCTACTGGCTACGTTGGAGTGGGGGCAGGGGGGAGAGATTTTTAAATGTTCATGGAGGAAAATTGTACATATTGCTTGAGCGTCATTTGGTATCTTTTGGCATATCAGTCTTAATATACACTGTATTATTTATTGTGTGTATGTTAAGCACTTTTTAATGTTAATGTTTGAAATATTTTAATGTTTGCTACCTTTGGGACCTTGAGTTGGGTGAAAAGGTGGCATAAAAATATTTTAAATAAAACAGATAATAAATCACATCTAGAATGAGCTGTGACAAGTGCTTTGTCAGTACAATATTACAAAACAATGGACCAGGAAGCTGAATAAAATTATTTAGGATCAGAATTTTGATCATTGTTACCTGGGGGAAATAGTTGAAAGTTATCAGGGGGGAATCATATCCTTATGATTTTTACAGAATAGAGTTGTGGGGGTTGTGATTTGAAGGTGAGAATGGTACAGGTGGGAGAGAGACTATTTAACTCTTTCTGCTTCACCTACGATAAAATCATTAGTCTTTAAGGAGCAGCAGAAGTCGTCTTTAGTTTTTTTTGAAGCAGATTAACACAGCTACCCCACTGGAATTTGATTAGACCAATTTACCACAGTCACCACCACAAATTACTTTTATTCCTGCTTGGGAGCATTGATAACAAATGTGGAAATGTAGCCAGCTCCTGCCATTTTAAATTAGTATTAAACTCTTACCAAGTTTAAACTCTTATCAAGCAAGGTAGGTGCAATGATCTTATTTAAATTTCTAGTATGATCAGGGCTCATGTCGAGGGGGAACATGCAGGAACACAGTTCTGGCAGTTCCCCAAAGAGGTCACATGTCAGGTGGCCCCACCCACCTGACTCTTGGCCATTTTGGGCCTGTTTCAGCCTGGGTTGGGGCTGAAACGGCCTGGATCGGGCCTCTGACAGGTGGTGGATCACTCTCCCACTCAGCAGCGGCCCGATCCTGACCATTTTGGGGCCCGGTTTGGACATTTTCAGCCCCTTTTTGCCATTTTGGGCCCAATTTTGGCCCTGAATGGCCAGGATTGGGTCCAAAACAGCCAGAATAGGTGATGTCATGGGGTGTGGCATATGCAAATCAGTTATGTTAATAACACACTTCCAGTGATGTCAGGGGCATGGCATATGCTAATGAGTTATGCTAATGAGTTCCTCCAGCTCTTTTTCTATGAAATGACCCCTGAGTATGATGGACAGCATTGGAGCAGGAATTTCAAATGCTGCTGCTCTGATCTCTCCCAAAAGAAGACTTAATCAGTTTGAGCCTTCCCAAAGATAGCTAGGACAAGATAGAAAATGTGGATGGTGACACACACTCTGAGGCACAAGAGAAGCAGATCAAAGAGCAAGAAAGAGGAAGAGGAGCCATTTGGATCAGTGGCATGACTTAAGGTTCTAAGATAGGAACTTTAGATGAAAATGAGTACTGTGCAAAGTTTGATATCCGATAACGTTGTAGCAGTTCTCTGTTGATTTACAGAAATAGCGAACTGTGTGAATAATGTGGTGGTGGAAAGTGCTGTCAAGTTGCAGCCAGCGTATGGCAACTCCGTAGGGTTTTCAAGGCAAGAGACAAGCAGAGGTGGCTTGCCATTGCCTGCCTCTGCATAGCAACCCTGGACTTCCCATCCAAGTACTAACCAGGGCTGATCCTGCTTAGCTTCTGAGATTTGATGGGATTGGGCTAGCCTGTGCCATCCAGGTCAGAGAGTACATAATATGGCATCTGTAACTGAAATTCAGTCCAGATAAGACTGTAATGTTATTGATTAACATTATGGCCACTGAAAGAGTGAGGATTCAGCCTGTTCTGTACAGGATGCATTCTCCCTGAAGCTTGGGAAATGCTTCTATATCTATGTCTACAGGTGAAAGTGTTGGATGATGTGAAGCATCTTTCACCAACTTCAGTGAAAACTGTGGCTTTTCCGTGAGAGGCATGATCCTGGCGCAGATATCCATTTTTCATCACACATCCACACAGGATTACTGCATATGGTTGCCCTTGAAGACTGTTTAGAATCTTTGATTGATTTGCTTGATTGATTTATTAGGCTTATAGTCTGCTTTCCCCACAAGTGGGCTCAGGGTGGAATAGAAATCCTTCGTGGGGAGGGCAGAATAGAAATTCAAAGAAAAATAAATATAATTCACATTATATGTGAATTACAATTCTACATACAATTCAGTACAAAGGACAGCTCCAGATGGCAGCACATACTGCTCAACCCCAGCCAATACATCTCATAGGGTGGGAGATGGTAATTTACACTACTTCAAGTAGTGTAAAATGCTCCATCAGTTTTGCTTTTCCAGTAGCAGATACAAACATGTTTTGCCAGTTTTAAAGATCTACATTGGCTATTGATTCACTTGTGGGCAGAACTGAAGGTGGTATAAAGCTCCTAGGTGAACTAGAACCACATTCTTCCATATAAATCTTCCTGTTTAATAAAATCTTTTGCGCAGGCTTGTTTATATCTCTTTTCTTTAGAGTGAGGTGGGTAAGCACCAGAGACAGATTCCGCTGTAGTTCTTTGAATTCTTCCTTATGTTGTTCTGCTTGACTCTGAGCCTCTTGAGTTCTAGGTGACAGGCAGTATTTTGTCTTTCTTTGGCATTTTTCTTTATAATGATTGTTTATTGTATTTTTTCTCTTCTTGTTTTATTCTGGTCTAGTTTAGTGTCTTAAAATTATAGTTATTATATTAAATCTGAGGCCCTGATTGACAAGGGGCTGTGGCTCAGTGACAGATCCTCTGCTTGGCAGGCAGAAGGTCACAGTTCCAGTCTCCAGCATCTCCAGTTAAAAGCCCTCTACTGAGGCCCTGGAGAGCTGCTGCCGGTCTGAGTTGAGAATACTGAAATTGGTAGACCAATGGTCTGATTCAAGGTAAGGCAGCTTCATGGGATCATGTGAGTACATGATGGGACTTTGAAACCTGCCCATCTGAAAGTAAAGCAGGCAATTCACTTAAAACACAACCACCCAATAAATTTAATGCAACAATATGGTCACAAACATGTTATCTCAAATTAAGCAGGGTTATTAATTATAATTGCTCCATACCAGCTTATTCCTGGCCCTTAAAAAACTGCCTCCCAAAATAATTCTTTATCCTACAGCCAAATATTATTCAGCCTTTTACTTTTTCAAATATACAGAAAGTAGATCCAAGGATTGATGTCCATAACTTGTTTCCTTTGACAAGAGGAAACTTTTACCTGGCCATAAAGAATACAGTGGAATAAAAGGGAGGATGTGGACTGCAAAGTACTCTCACCTAAGTCTCAGTCAGAGCCAGCATTTCTGTCCCACTTTAAAAGCCTCATTGATTTCAGTGCATGCTTCAGTACTTTGTACAATCAGGTCCTCAGCTTTAATGTAATTACTATAATTTGTTCTTAAGACAGTAAACAGGAATTTAATGTTTACTTTTCGTTTGTTTATCATGTGTCACTTGCTCATTTTAGCAATACTTGAATATTACACGTATCTTTAAGCTTTTGGCTATATGTGAGAATTGTATTGTGATATAAGACCATGGAATTAATTATTTTTGATTAGCATTACTCACATATCTAGAATGTAGCACAGAAAAGTATACTTAAAAGATGAGAGAACAATAAACAACGCTGGTCACTAAAGGCAGTAAAAGTGACAAACTGAGACCTTATTCATGTGCTACAGTTAATGAATTCTTGAAAAGCATGATTAACCATTAAACATTTCCTTGTAAACCTGCACTCTTTATAAGAATTGACATGTTCAGTTCAATTATCCAAAAGAATATCCAAATAATACAGAGAAAATTCCAGGTTTCTAAAGATTAACTTCCTCACTTTAAATGAACATCTTGCAGATCTCTAATTATAGATATTAGTGGTCATAAGAGGCGGCAGTCCGAAGATAGGAGCAGAGTTGGTAACAGTGGCCAGGAAGTTATAAATACAATATCCCTGTGTAGTGTTTTTGGGAAGGCGCATGTATATTTTTATGTCTAAGTAATACACTTGTGGTGGTAGAGAGTGGCCTCAAGTCATCTAATACACTTGTAGGAGCTATATAAATAAAATAGTGAGATCTCATCAAATGATGGGTAAAAGTATGGAGGCATAATAATAAAGATGGGCAGTAGATGTGTGCAGAATTATGGCTGCACTCCTATTGACGTTTTCCTTTGAATAAGTTCCATTGAATAAAATTAGCCTTACTTGTGAGTAGATCTGTTTAGGATTGCTCTCTGAATGCCAATCCTAATTTCTTTTTCCAGTCCTCCTGTCATAGAACCACTGATTTCTTGGTTCTACCTCCCCAGCTCAAATGCACCCTTCCCTCAAGCCCCCCCACTCCATCCTCCATCCATTTCCTCTGCTGCTGCTTCCTTTCCCAATCTGTCCAGCTACTGTCCAATTTTTGATAGACCATCCAGTTCACTTGATAAATATTGTTTACTTTTGAACACATTAGGTTTTTCCATTTTTTAAAAAACAATGCTATGACACACACACCCTTTGACTTAAAGAACTTAAATGGCACTCAAGGCGTTATAACTCTGAAGTAAGATCAGCTCATGCACAGAGTTAAGGTCTTATGTTTCAGGCTAATGAGAGTTTCTTAAGCCATTCACAGTTACTTAAGTCTTTATGTTGAGACTTGAGAGGCTTTTGTTCCAGTGTTTTCCCAAACACTCTAGTATGCTTTTTTTTTTTAGTATTCTCTTACTCTTTTTGGTTTCCAGAAGGCTGCTAGCCTCTTTCCTGTACTCAAACCCCTTCCCCTGAAACATCGGTACTTGTCTTGAGTTTTTAACTGACCCTTAAGGTCTCCAAAGGCAGTTTCTAACCATACCAGACCAGGGATCTCTTCACTCTTCAGATCTAACTCCTTGTTTGACTGGGTAGGGAAATTCTCCTCACTAGAAGATCTATCCCCTTTCTTTGGCCTGAATGTGAGTCTGCACCTACTTCCCAAACTTCCTCACCAACCTTCTCCCAATTCTCCTATCTGTGTTAAACTGCTCTCATTCAGGGCAGAATCCCCAAACTATCAGTCCTGACTCCTCTCAGCTAGGGCTGAAATCAGACACCTCTCTTCCCAGCATCCAATCAGATTCCTTGGAGCGGCCTGTCACTCAAGGCTCTCTGTTTTTCTGAAGAATTAGCCCTTCACAGTCCTTCAGCTGTTTGTACAGCACTTCTAAGCTTTTAAAAACCAGAACTTAAATGCAGTTAAATCTCTTCCCTAATTTTCAAAACAAGGAACTCCCTGACTCTCACTTAACAGAATTTAGGATATGTTGCTGCCTTCTTTTTGATGCTAGCTGTATGAAGTTTATATACAGGGGAAAAAGTTTTCAGTTGCTACTGTGTCACAAAGGCTTGAGGCCTCATTTTGAAGGTGGTTGCACAGTAGTTACAAATCCATTGATCATAATTGAAATAGAAAAGCAACTCTCAATAGCAGGCTGTAATATTCTAGGAAATTACGTTGCACACTGCTCCTGCTGTTGGCAGTCCCCTCTAGTATTGTCATGTGGACTCAGTCTTGTAGTTTCAGGAGCTCTATGTTCTCTTTCTTTAAGCTACTGAGAGCCTCTCCACACATTTTTTCTGAGATGAAATCAGGAATTAACAGCTCCCTGATGTATATACTCAAGTTCTTTTCAAGTCTGTCAGACCCCTAGTTACATTCTGCAGTGTGTTTTACACAAGGAGATTTTATGTTGGAAAGAGCATGCTAACCATAAGGTGTAAACAGAAGCATGGTTTTCTTTTTTGTCTGGTATGTGTACCTGGAAGCTGTTGTTGATAGGAAATGTGCCTTTCTCTGGTGGTCCTAGGAGTGGAGCAGTCCTTATTTGTGGGATACAGCTCCTCCTCTCTGAAGGCAGGGTCAGTCAGCTGATTTTGATCCTGGAGGGGAGGAGCTTGTCCCTGGAATTGCCAGTCTTTCTGGCCCTTCCATATGAGCCGGATGTCTTCAGCAATGTTCTGCAGAGCACAGTGATCCCAGTAAAGAAGAAACTGCCAGAGATGAGCCAGGCGTGGTGACGCACACCTGTAATCCCAATACTCAGGGAGGCTGAGGCCACAGTCAGTATGGAGCTCGTATGGGAAGGGAAAGGCCCTACCTCCCTACCCTACCCCCATTTTGTTTGGAGTGACAGCTAGCATTAGAGCTGGAGACCCTAGGTTGCTCCTCGGTCCCACGGCCACAAATGCAAAACTCCACTGTGGTTCCCCACCTTTGGGCTAGAAGGAACCCCCCTTCGGAAGGACAGAGGTTGTGGTGTTTGAGTCACGGTGGCCTGTCATGGAGACCGATATTCTTGGGAACTCCCTGAGGCTTGGAAGGAGCAGTCTCCAGCAGCAGCAGAGGAGCTGCTCCCATCCTGACAGACTTGACTGAACTGCAGCAAGACTGATCCAGAGGGAAATGGGGGCCGTGAAAGGAAGGAGGGAGGAGAAAAGAGTAGCAGAAGCCTCAGAGCCAGCTCGCCCCAAATAAAAGGGAGCCCTCCTTTATTTCTCTTTCTGCTGGGACTTATCCGGTACGCTTTCACTTTCGTTTCTCCTTTTGGCAGGAAAATTTCTGTTGGCAGGAATGTCAGTAATGCCAAGCCCTAACTGCCTCCCAGGCCTCAGAGGGCTCAAAGCTGCAGTCTAGTGGTGCTAGACTCACAGGCCTTGGCCCTCTTTTGGGCCTCTCAACAGGCCAGTAAAAGAGAAAAGGCCCAAGGGCCTGGATGGCAGGATGGCAGCTAAGGCAGGCCTAGCCACCTCCCAGGCCTCAAACAGTGCAAGCCTGAGGCCTAGACTTTCCAAACTCCCAGGTCTTGGCCTCTACTGGGCCTCTCAACAGGCCAGTGAAAGAGAAAAGGCCCAAGGGCCTGGATGCATCAGGCAAGAATGCTTGAAAGAAAAGAAAAATTCTGCTGGCGGTATGTTAACAAAGGCAGGCCTAGCCACCTCCCAGGCCTCAGGGAGTGCAAGCCTGAGGCCTAGACTTTCCCAACTCCCAGGTGTCGGCCTGCTCCTGGGCCTCTCAAGAGACTAGTGAAAGGGAGAAGGCCCAGGGTCTGGATCCATCAGGGCGAGGATGCCTGAAGTGAGTTGCTGTAACGTGGTTAAGTGAGTTGGCTACGAATCAGCTCCCTGCTGGTTCAAGTCCCATCATGGCTTGAGTTCAGTAGCTGAACTTGGGTAAAACAGTCTCAGTTACCCAGCAGTTCTGGGGGAATAATGATAATTCTGACCTTATCACAGCCTCTGACCTGGTTAATCCAGGAAAACCAGATCTCATCAGATCTCAGTAGCTCAGCATGGTTTTGCCTTGGTTAGCAGTTGGATGGGAGATATCCAAGAAAGAACAGTGATGCAGAGGCAACTATGACTGGATGGCACAACTATGACTGGATGGCACAAGGGGAAAGAAGTTAAATGCCCCTTATTTACATAGTCGCAGCTGTAGTTATTATTTAACAGATGCACTGGCGTGGCCTAGGACAAAAATGAGAAGGAATTCAAAGAGGTCCTGAAGGCACACCAACAAATAGTCTAGCAGCTAGATCCTTAGATGGGCAAGAGGGGCATCCCAGTGCGGGGTCCAACTCTAGAAAGGTAAAGGGATGCCCCCCAGGTTAAAGAGGTGGCAAGGGCCATTAAGAGCACAGATCTCAGTTAAGCCTCCAAACTGAGAAGCCTGAGCTATCAGTTTTCTCCCTCAGCCAAGAGAAAAGGGGAACTGTTAAGAGAAGGGGAAATTCCCTAGTACACATAGTCACCAATACAAATGGGTCTTCTTATGGAGCTATATCCTAGAAGGCTCTCTAAGGTGATGAGGGTCCTGGAGTTTTTTTCTCACTTAAGGGGATGGAGGACAACAAGGGGATGGAGGACAACAGGGTGAGAGAGAATCCTCTCTAAAATCAGGAATAATCCCATCAGGGATTCCCTTCCAGTAGCCCTTCGTACCTGTAGAAGTCTGAGGGAAACTCTGGCAAAACTAACCACTCTATTGTCTTTCCCCCGCAAGTCTTATACATTGATTCCAGGGGCTGCTAAGAGGATCAAGCTGCCATTGGTGGATGATCTGAAAACCAGTCTGCCATCTAACCCCGTGCTGCCCATTGACAAGGACATATTACTTAAGGATTCTGGCTTCAGGCGGTTCGAACTGGCCATGTGCAGAAAATTGGAAGCTTCTGCTACATACTTCAGAGCATTGGCAAAAACTCTGCTCCTTCCTAGAGCCACATTCTCTCGAGTCTCAGACCTGGCTGCAGTGAGCAGCAAAGTTCTTTAAAGAGCTGAAGGGCAAAACTGAGAAGATAGTCCGGCAATATGCTATGCTGTAGTCAACAAGAACCAGGGTTTTCTGGCAACCAGGCACAACACTTAGCTTAGGAATTGGAACGTGGACCATTTGCCCCAAAGCCAAAGTAACACTGGTTCCTTTCAAAGATATCAATCTGTCTGGAGAAGCTCTGGATAAAGGAAAGCCATCCAAACATCGAGAGGAGGGTAGTACCTTCTCCCTCAACAAATCTGGTCAGAATACCAAAGAGCCAAAGAAGGGAACTCAGTGTGCCTATACCAAAGCAGCAGGCACAATGGTGATTGGAGGATGCTTACAATGCTTGGCAAACCCTTGGCAGCCAATAATAAGAAACAGGTGGGTGCTGGATACCGTGATCAGTGGGATTCAATTATGTTCCTCCAGATCCAAAAGAATTTGGTCAAATAAAATAGGCAGCTAGGAACAAGAAAGGTTGGAATGGAAAGGCTAAAATTTGCCACGACTGCCATTTAGAAGGGAGATTGTCTGGCTTAAACCGATCGCTCAGAGGCACTTCCAGCATCAGGGCCTTCCTTTTGACCTGAAAACACCACCAAGGGTGTTCTTCAGAATCCTAGTATCTCCGATAGCATCGCTAGGCTGCGGAGAGTGTCTCCTTTCCTGTATCCAAACAACATCTTGATTATAGTTCCTACTACAACAGGTGAAAATGATAAAAATGACGGTAGCCTGTCTGTGCAACCAAGGATTCATGGTCAATAAAGAAAAGAGATCTTAGAGAAACAGAAGGCAGAAGTGATTCTCCTGGCTCAGTGGCTGGGGATGAGAGTATCCTATCAGGATGTCCTCCAGGAGGAAAGGTTCCAGACCTGTGCACTCCAGAGATGCCTATTGCCATAGCATGAGGTGTTAGAACACAAGAAGTCCAAGGTAGTTGAGTTGCCAAAGATCCTCAAATAGGAGAACAGCCACTGGCTGGACCTCATTCAGTCAAACGATGGCATCCCACTCAGGTAACCAAACAGAACAGTGATGACCATGGACATGGGTCTTTCAGGATGGGGATCCCACACCCAAGGAAGAATGGCATAGGGCATCTGGCTGAAGGAGAAATGTTCAACAGTGTAAACCCTTTGGAACTTGGAGCCATCAAACGGGATCTGATGGAATCCTAGGGTCTTCCCATAGGTCACCATATGTTTATATAGATGAAAGATTATCTTAAATCTCTGAAAGAGGTATATGTAGCAGACCAGGACAACTCCCTGGTAGACTTGTTAAGCCAGATAGTGATGAACCAAGCAGAATAGATGCTATCCAGAGAGATTCCCTAACTGATCTACCACAGTTTTTCGGCAAGACACAAGAAGAAACCCTCAAATCATAGGGATAGATGCTGTGAGTGGTAAGCTGCCTTCACACATCTTGTACGCTTTCCACAGTACAACTATTGCACAGAGCTCTTCAGAAGATCACACAGTAAAGTGCAGAAGTGATACTAATAGCAACTTTCGGGTCTAGAAAGACATGGTCTCAAAACCTGAAGAATCTTTCAAGCATAGATCCCTGGCACCTCTACTGAAGGAGGGCTTATTGATGCAGGATACAATACCACACTATCAACCAGCTGTGACAAGCCTCACAGCATGGAGATCCAACACAAACAACTAATAGGATTGGACTAAGCAGAAGGCATATGGTACTATGCTAGCCTCCAGGAAGAGTTCCACAGAGTCTATAAAAATTCCCGCCAAGTTCCCAGAAGAGTGCATAGAGACATGTAACCTTTCGGGGCTAATTAGGGAGTTACTATCCTCCTTCAAGAAGGGTAGAAGAAAAGTCTTAACACCAGCACCCTTAGACAACAGGTAGTGACCATCTTGATAATTAGGGGTTCTAGGAAGGGACATTCCCTTATACATCACCCTCATGGCAACAGATTCTAAACAAGGGACCTCATTGTCGAATCCTCCAAGGATTTGCCAGTTTTTTCCCACGTGAAATCTTAATCTGGTATTGAGAGCATTATCTAAAAGGCTCTTTGAGCCTATGACCAAAGGAATTGACCTTTAAAGCCATCTTTCAGATGGGAATAAAATCAGCTAAACAAGACAGAGTGGCAGGCACTACCAGTAGATAGAGATCCATGCCCTTTCCTTCAAGATGGTAGAGCAAGTTATGAATCGAACCAACTTTCTTCAGAAAGTGAACTTCACATTTTCATAGGACAGAAGAGATAGCACTTCCCTCCTTCTAACAATCCAAAGCATGCGCACACATGCACACACGCACACACACACACAAAGAATCTCACTACTTTGATATACATAGAGACATGAGATTCTACTCAGGCTGGACTAAACAGTATTTCATGAGTCTGGGACACTAGTTGTGTGTTTTCAGAGGTTCTCCTTGGGACAGAGAATGTCTTTTTCTTGGCTAAATAGGTAAAGCAGAGGGTGCATAATTCTAGCAGGTCAAGCCAGAGGTCTGGAGATGCCCCTAGATGTCAGGGCGCACTCACTAAGGGAAGCAGCAACATAGGCAGCCTATAAATCCTTTAGTCATTAGAAATTATTGATAAAGTGGCCACATGGAAATCAGTATATTCTCTCATCAAGGAATAGAGGATAGATAAGTCAAACCTCTCCAAAGACAACCTTCAGCAGGAGGGTACCACCACACACCGTCTAGGCCTGGAAGCCAGACTACCCACCCTGGGGCACATTGCTCTTGTATATCCTAAGAGTAAGGACTGCCCCACTCCTAGGACCACTGGAGAATGGAAGAGTTGTATTCACTTATTGTGAAGCTTCCTTTCTCGGTGGTCCAGAAGTGGGGCAGTCCTACCCACCTGAGTTTCTTGGGGGACGGCTTCTAGGATTACATCAAGAGTTAGGATGATAGCCTTCCTCCCACTGGATTCAAGGGAGGGACCTATTAAAAAAATGAGGGGAGTTATTTTTCCCTCTTGGTATCATGATGAGGAGTCAGGGCTTGGGAACGGACTGGTGATTCCAGGGACAAGCCCCTCCCCTCCAGGATCAAAATCAGCCGACTGACCCTGCCTTCGGAGAGGAGGAGCTATATCCCAAGAGTAAGGACTGCCTCACTTCTGGACCACCGAGAAAGGAAGCTTCATGGTAAGTGAATACAAATCTTCCATTTTCCCTCATGGAGATTAATCTTGGAAAATATGATGGAGATTTATCTCTGTATTCTCTTTCTTTGAATTATTAAAGATATTGAATTGTTTTGATGAATCTGATATTTTTAAAAAAGTACAGGCATTGGTTTCAACAAGGAAAATTAAAGGTAACGGAATAATTTCAAATATTCGATTAAGACTTCCAGATTTAAGTTTCAAGGTATTTCATTTGCTTAGGTGTATTGCTTGGAGTGGGGGGAGAGTCTTCTTCCTCACTCTGTTTCAGTGTCTGTCAACAGTACTTCCATTATCAGTTTATAACAACTGCATTTCTGCTACAGGTGTGAAGGATTTAATCTACCTTGGGCCTAACTTTGTATTAAGAAATTAGACCCTGCTTGACCAGTTTCCCCAATACTTTCTGGGTACATGTACACCCTATGAACAATGCCTGCATTTTTATAAAAACATCCTAGTGCTGTTATCTTGACGCAGGTGCAGCCTTTTCTGAGACTTAACAGGGAACCAAGCACTTAATGGAAGAGGAATTGGTCTTTCAAGGCCAAAGTCACATTCCTTTCAATTCAGGGGCAGCACCAGGGTTTCTGGCACCCGCAGCTGCCCCTACGCGCGACCCCCGGACTGCGTGATGACGTCACTGTGTGTGACATCATCACGCAGCAAGCTGGCCCCATTGGCCAGCAGGCGGCTGGGATGGCGCGCAGAGGCTGCCTGTGCTCCCAGTCAGGCGTGGCGGGTGGCTTGGGAGGTTCCGCACACCGCCCCAGATGCCTGCTGCACCTGGCCCGTGGCTGCTGCACCCAGCTGGGGACGTGTGTTGGCAGCGGCGGCACATGGCGGGAGGGCTGGCAGGCTGCAGCAGCTGCAGGCCAGGCACGCCAGCTCTGCGGCGCTCGCCCCCTCCATCATCCCAGTGCTCGAGGCGAGGGCCAGACCTGCCTCAATGGGCACGCTGGCCCTGTTTCAATCACCTTATCTAGGTTCAGCCTGAACTCTCAAGGGAGGATGAGCCATGAGTTGGGATCCTGGGGCAGCTGCAGAGTCCTATGCCATTACATCATTGCTCAGCTATGATTGGCTATTTAGCCTGGCCTGGTTGCTGGGCAAAAAGGAATAACGGTAATGGTGTTTGATCCTGTGGGTCACTGGAATATGAGGACTGCTTGATCCATCTGTTTCTTGCAGCCAGCCAACCTGGCTGCTATGTTCTACAGTTGGGATATAAGGGTCTGGATGTGTGACTCTGGTTCCTGCTGCCTTGGACTATATGGGCATTTTACCCTGGTACAGATTCTTTTTGTCAGACGTATTAGAGATTAGGAGTTTTTAGCTTCCTTGTTTTCTTTATTCTTCATGCACGCATTCTAGCTTGGAATCTGATCACTGCTTAATAAAAGCTATTATACTTTCTCTTTGTCAGGATCTTTTAGTTCATGGCTTCAATCCAAAGACAATGCCGTGGCCAATTTTCCCCCTGCTACTGTTAAGCTATTTGGCTAGGATTCAGCTTAAGCTGTACTCAGGTACAGCCTGGTTTAGCCTGAGTTTTTGTTCCTCAGCCTGAGGACTTAGCTGGGGGGACTGGTGGCAGTTTACTGGTTCATGGACAGGTGGAAACTCTGGTTTCCCGTGTCCTCAAGGATTCTAGGTTCGAGTCCTCTTCGCAACAGGGATATTGAATTGTCTTATTACTGGTTATAGCATATTTTGCACATTGGACAATGTTGTATGCCTGTAGATCATATATCCATAGTGGTTATGATTGCAAAACAAAATCTGTGCAGTAGTCACAGAAATGTTTTGGATGGATGTGAGGGCGATCTGGCTGCGACAGGGTTGATTTGGCTGATCTGGCTGGCTAGGTGGGTGTCCCCTTCCTCCCTCACTGCTCTATGTGCGTCCCTCCCAAAGCTGCGCGCTTGGTGGAAGATAATGACCATCCCAGATAGAAGGAGTATACCGTTCTTCGGTCAAGGGTATACGATAGCTGCGCTCCCCTGCTAAAACCTCCAAACAAGCTCAAGGTCCATTTGTAGAAATGTTTTGGCTATTTCTAGTGATACTTTTCTTTTGAAAATGTTTAGTGAATGATTTAAAAATAATTTCTGGCTTGTATAGGTGCCAGTCTTATAAGCAAACTGCATATCGAAGACACTGCAGTAATATGTTGCGTGGAAATTATAATAGTTGTGATAAAGGCAATATTTTCAGTCAAAAAACAAAGATGAAAAAAGTTTTGATTCTCTGTTTTATTCCAAATCTGACAAGTGAAAAGAGAGAGAGAAAAAGTGAAGAGACTAACTGATAAAAGTCAAGTTAGATTGACAATGTTTCTAGATGTCAGAGCAAGATGAGGAAAAATGCTTCAACTGAGGTAGGAAGTAGATGATATTATCAGTTTTAAAATGGTATGTGAAGAGGATTATATTAAATTTTTCTTGCTGCTGTCTAGACTTGCCACCTGTACTAATTTATGATGGAAATCCTGCTTTTTTCCCTCTTGAAATAAACTCGTAAACAGTATGTATGGCATATTATTAAGACACTTGCTCTTTTATATAGACCACAAGTTTTGCTTTAATTTTCAGTTCTGCACGAATTTCATTTGTTTTTTGTCAGGGTGGGTCCATTTTGTCAGGATGAGTCTATTGTTTATTTTCTCTTCTATGTCTTATAATAGCTATTATAAAGTGTAATTTGAAATTGCATGCAACCAACATGCATGCCCTGTTTATCATTTTTATGAATGTGGTGAATATCCTGCTAAACTTGGTTCATATGCTTATTCTACAATATATATTTCTACATTGAAATCTAAAGCATACTGTAAAGCTACTATAAAATGTTTATTGAAAATCTATGGGAGATTTAGGTGCTTGTACATCCGATTTGTTTTTCTTCATTTGCATGAGAAAAATAGGACATGGGGGATTCAGTAATAAAAAAGGAAGAAAATCTGTCTTTATTTAGATGAAAGAGAACCTCGATATAGCTTTTATGGGAAAGTAGAAAGGATTTTATGTTAGTTCATATAATTTCCAGTTGGATCATCTTCTATATCATATAACATGCGCATCCTATAGCCAGTTTTACCAATTATAAGCATTCACTCTAACAAACAATAGTAGATGTTATTTTCAGCTGTCTTATATATGATGTCTATTTGGATTAGGAATTGTTCTGTACGATGTGTATATGTGTATATATACACACACTTTGATAAAGTTAATCTCAAGAAAGACTATGACCTATTTTGAAACCAGTACAGTATATTTTAGCCTACATCATGAAGGATAATTTTAAATAAAATCCCGTATCAAGGCCTGCTTTCTTCACAACATGTTTGCCATCCTGACAGCATTTTAGCTCTTTGAGTTGAAGGTGTGGATAAAACTGAGACCTACATTTCAGATAGACAATATTAGTTGCCCAGCTAGAGGGAATGGAAATTTTTATTCCAAGTCCTAGAATATCATTTCTGTTGTGACTGTGTTGTCTAGAAAGTTGGCACACAGGTCTACTCTGATGCATCTGGTAGCTTAATATTAGAAAACATGCTTTCTCCCCTTTGTTTACAAAATACATTCTTTTTTGCATCTTCTTTCCATGTGGTTAGTCCTAGCTACCATGCACATTGGGTGTTTGAATCTTGATGGAAAGGCACAGTTAACACCTGACATATGAGATGATGACTGCAAATGGCCGAGAGCTCTTTACATTGTTGCTATAGAAACCAATTCAATTTTAAGTGTTGCTATGATGTTTTGCTTGCTCAGCCTTTCCCCTCAACATCCCCCTTGGAACTGTTTCTTGGCCATTTTGAAATTTGCTGCAGTCAAAGAAAATAGGGCAGCATATTGTAACAAGTAGAACAGCATTTTGAAAAAACATTGTTCATGGGTGAATTCTGGTTTTCATGGCTGAAAGAAAGCATGTTAGGTGTAGAGTGGATCTTGAACGAGATCTTCCAGTGTTCTTGAAGATACTTTACTTAAAGAATTTTAGTTCTATGGGCCCTTGTGTAAGAGGTTATCAATCAGTCCTCCTAGTCCTATTTTGTTCTGAGGCATGTGAAAAATAAGCCTGTACAGAGTACTTTCCCTTACAAGAGCATCACAAAAGCTAGTTAAAACCATCTGACACAGGAGGAAAGGAGCTTCCAGTGCACTTTTTATTGCACATATTTTTGAAATGAATGCCTCTATCAAAGAATTCTTACTTTAGGACGAGTGAGATATCGTAGTCCATGATCATGGGGCAGAAGAGAAGATGGTGGCCTCTCAATGTCTTTGGACCCTGGTAAATGCCTAGGGTTGCCAACCTCAAGTCTGGGCCTGATGTTCTGGAATTACAGCTGATCTCCAGATGATGGAAATCTGTTCCCCTGGAGAAAATGACTGCTTTGGAGGGTAGACTTTATAGCATTATACTTGCTGAGGTCCCTCCCCTCCCCAAACCCTGCCCTCCCGGGGTTCCATCTCCAGATCTCCAGGAATTTCACAAACCCAGAGCTGGCAACCCTAAAAATGCCTGACTGTGAGCCGAAACAAACGAGATGAAATACCTAGATTCAACTCGTGTTCTCTTGCCTCAAGGTTTGTCGGGAAGTGTAGGCGTCCTTGCAGCTTAAAGTTTAGCATTTACAGAGCAGCAGGGAGAGAAGTGTGGGCGTCCTTGCAGCTTAAAGTCTCCCGGTGCAGCCAGGCGTCGCTCTGCAGGGCCTGGCCAAGTGAGGGGAAGGGAAAATGCCACGATGCACCTTGAGAGTGGGAGGAAAGGTGCCCCACACCTGCACTTCCCTCCCTGCTGCTCTGTAAATGCTAAACTTTAAGCTGCAAGGACGTCTGCACTGTAAATGCTAAACTTTAAGCTGCAAGGACACCTGCACTTCCCTCCCTGCTCCTCTGTAAATGCTAAACTTTAAGCTGCAAGGACGCCTACACTTCCCGACAAACCTTGAGGTAAGAGAACAAGAGCTGAACCTAGATATTTCGTCACGTCTGTTTTGAGTCTGTAACCGTCACTGAGACCATGTATTTGTTCTCATATAATTGATAGATCAGAAGGGGGAAAATACTTTATTTAAACCATGATACTTTTTACAGTATGTCCTTTAAAAAAATGTAATTAAAACTGAAATAGCTTTTAAAACCAGATTTTTCAATCCAGCATTAGAGGGCTAATTGGCTTGGCTTACATATTAATGTAAAATCATGGTTTATTTTAACTGTGGTTATTTTGTGAAACCAGGATTTGGTTTATAGATTAGCTCTGGAATCCTAGATGTCCTTGACAAATGTTGCTTTCATTGCCTTCAATTTGGCCACACATTTCTGTAGCAGGAGACTGTGCAGGGATTTCAGTTGAGCAAGCAAGTAAAGGTGTGTATAACAAAAAAAAAGAGGCAAAAATACACAGAAATTTGTTGGTTTGGCTAATTAAAGCAGCTTCTGGAATGCTGAACCAAATCTGGGAAACGAGGCTGTAATGACTCCCTCCTACCAACAAGTTTGTGTGTTCTGTTTTGGTACCTATTGTACAGAGGCTATGCAGGCAGGCCAGGCAGTCAGGGGCTGTCTGGCAGCATCTTGTTTTCCTTAACAGCAAATCTACACATGTAACAAATTGGCTCCAAAGGGGAGAGACTGAGCCCTTAGTGTTAACTCCGTTGGCAGGAGGATGTATATGGCACATATGAGTGTTGTAGTTTTTTTCCCCAGCACTCCCTGGGCAATAGAGTTATGGCATTGGCACTGAGTGGTTCATAAGGGTCAAAGGTTTGCTTTGCACTGGGAAGGGGAGCAGCAGATAGCATGGTGCCATCATTGACAACACCACCCTCGCTTTTATACAAGGAAAGGGCAGCCTGGCAACATCCTTGCAGGTATGCACACATGGGTTTGAGGACAGAGAGGTCTCCTGCAGCCTCTGAGCTCTTGACTGTCACACAGCCTCATGTTATGCAGATTAGGGTGAAAATTGGAAAGAAAAAGCAATTATTAAGGGAGAGCCAAGAGGTCCCAGGCATGTGGAGCTGTGGTGCATGCCCATCCAGTGGCCTGCTGCTGCTGCTGACCTTCACATAGGTGCCATGATTCCAGGGCCACTCACTGTGACTTCAAAGATAGTGGGAATTTCATCTTGCCCAGAAAGCCTTTTGGTTTGGGGGGCTTTTCTGATTAAAACTGTTAACCCAGAATTAAGTGACAGGGAGGTAGTGGGTGTGTGTTTTGCACATACACACATCTAGTCTTTCCAGATCAGTATTCCACGTGGAAATACCGATCTATTCAAATTATTTTCAGACATAACAAAAGAACTCTCTTATTCAGTTTCTTCTTTGACCCTGGTTTCTCATTTTTCCTTTTCATTCAACTCTGGGTTAACGGTTTTAGTTGAAAAGGGAGACTGGCAGCCGTTAACCTGTCCAGTATCCTACTTGACTAGGAAAAAAATAAGAAAAAAGAGGACCATCCTTCCTCTATTTCCCTTCCTGTGAAACCGTAGCCCTCCTTTTCTGTGCACTTTTACACACAAAGCAAGGATCGGCTGGCCACTGGGAATCCCGGCCAGGCTTCTGCAGCAGATTAGGGAAAGGATTCACCCAAATGGCCCATCATTGTGGAAATGAAACTAGAAGGCACAGGGAAACCTGGCATAACAGCAGGACTCTCAGGTAAAATTTATTGTCTTTGCTGTGCTGTGCCGGATCATTTGGCAGTGGAGCACTCCAATGCTTGCGCACCATGTTGGCATCACTTGTTTTCTGCCATTGTGTGCACTGTCCACTGCCACTGTTATCTGACTTTTCATGTGTTTGAAAAGAAACTCATTGGATTGATGGGTTTGGGGATGATGTGAAAAGAACAGTCTGTGCGTCTGTGCACACCTACTACCCAATACTTGCCTTGACACGCACCTTTCCCATTCTTTGGGGTCCATAAACACAGAACCTTGTTGTGTGCTCTCAAACTCGGTAGGTCAATGTTTTAGAGGGAGGACAGTTTTTTTGTGTGATTTTTGTGTTGCATGCCCTAAAGCCTCACCCACTTGAAAACAGAGCATGCATTTGTACATGTGCAGCCAAAACGTCCACAAGGGGCCGAAACTTATTGAAAAAAGCCAAACATCTGTTCCGACCTCAAACTTCCCCAGCTGGAAGAGGCTGGTAATGAGCCACTATTGTTTTGTAATCCCTGGAGCAAAAACTGAAATGGAGACTTTCTAGATGAACATCTCTACAAGTAAGCCTGAATGTCATGCATCTGACGAAGAGAGCTGTGATTCTCGGAAGCTTATGTTACAATAAAGTTGGTTAGTCTTAATGGTGCTACTGGACTCTTTACTATTGTGTTTGTATAGTTATATAAAACTATAGTTAAGTCTGTGGTTAATAAACCAACTTCAAACCATTGCTTCAGATCCTAATTTGACAAACTTTCTCTAACCATAGTTATCAGAGTGACCTGAGCCACAATTTAGTAAAGTGTTTCCAAAATTTTTTGGTATGGTGACCTACAAGTCCAAATAGACTTCATAAGGTGACTTATCCTTGGCTGGTTCAAGAGACTGAGAAGACACTGGGTGGGGAGCAGGTTGAGGAGATGCAGGAAGATGACAGATGTTGGCAAAGAGGTAAGTAGCAAGTGGATCAGTGCAGTACATCTCCCACATCAGCTAGAGGGCAGTAAAGCAAAGCAGGGAGCTGGGCAAGAGATTGGGTTGGTGGAGGAGCAGCACCAGGGCTTTTTTGAGCTGGAACGCCCCGGAACAGTGTTCTGGCACCTCTTTAAAATACCCATATGACTGGCGTCACGTGGGTATTTTTAAAATGGCCTGTTTAGGTCATTTTGGGCCTGAATCAGGCCCAAAACAGCCCGTATTGAGCCGCTGCCAGGTGGGGGAGGATTCCTTCGCCCAGCAGCAGCCCTTTGCAGGCCGTTTTGGCCCCAATCCAGGCTGTTTTGGCCATTTTGGGCCCAGCGAAGCAATTGCTATATGGAAGAAATGCCTATGAAGAAGAGTTTGTACAAAACAGGATTGGACAACATATGCCGGCAAAACCCGTAGGCATGGCACTTTGCAGCTCCACAGCTTCGCAGACTACTGCAGGAGACTGTATAGCTTCAGATGACTGACTTCGTAACTGATTTAATTAACTTGAATGTCGGTGTGCACCTGTACGAATGAAATGTTCTTGCATTGTCCCTGTATTTTCCCCACCAGTTGGATATTGTTGTAAAAAAGCTGATACGTTATGTATATGGATTTTGGATTAGATGATTGTTTGTTACAGATATTAATTGCTATTTATTGTTATTTATTTATTGATGACATTGAGCACTTTTTGCACTGTTTGCACTTTATATGTACATAAAAATAGTTTTGTAATAGCTGTGATTGTGGACTCTGGGAAGGGTGTTGTTTTGTTATTCAGTCGACTAAATTAGGCAAGGCACCAGGTCTAGATGGAATTATGGCTAAATTCTACAAATCATTGGTAAATGAATTGGTACCCTTTTTAAAGGCGGTAATGAATGAAATTTTAAGAGGACAAAAGGTTCCAGAATCTTGGAATGAGGCCATTATATCATTGATACCAAAGGAAGACCAGGACTTATGTAATGTTTAAAATTATCGACCTATTTTGTTGATGAATAATGATTATAAAATTTTTGCAAAAATTTTGGTGGAGAGATTAAAGGAAGGGCTTGTGGAATTTATTGCAGAAGAACATGCAGGTTTCCTTCCAAATAGGCAAATCAAAGACAATTTGAGAACTGTTTTAAATGCGATAGAATATTATGACAAACACTGTGAAAAAGAAGTTGGTTTCTTTTTTGTGGACGCAGAGAAAGCTTTTGATCATCTAAATTGGAGTTTTATATTCGCCACAATGGAAAAACTGCAAATGGGAAAAGATTTTATTCAAGCGATAAGAGCGATTTACAAAGACCAATGTGCAGCAATTGTAGTTAACAATGATTTAACTAAAAAACTGGAAATCAGAAAGGGTACAAGGCAGGGTTGCCCATTATCTCCATTGTTGTTTATCTTGATTTTGGAAATGCCATTGATTCAGATTCGAGAGGATGATGC
The DNA here is from genome assembly GCF_028583425.1 of Eublepharis macularius. NCBI lineage: Eukaryota > Metazoa > Chordata > Lepidosauria > Squamata > Eublepharidae > Eublepharis > Eublepharis macularius. The sequence continues at coordinate 24,894,816 of NC_072792.1, read as the reverse complement.
TATAAGAGGCATAAAGATTAAAGATTTTACCTACAAAGTTAGAGCTTTTGCGGATGATGTGATGGTTATTGTTGAGGATCAAATACAAAATATGCCAAAGCTGCTAGACAAAATAAAGGAATTCGGAGATCTGGCTGGGTTTTATGTTAACAAGAGAAAGTCAAAGATATTATGTAAGAATATGACCAAACAAAAGCAACAAGAATTGATGGAAATTACAAATTGTGAAGTAACGTATAAAGTAAAATATTTAGGAATTGAGCTTACAGCGAAGAATATTGACTTGTTCAAGAATAATTATGAAAAGCTATGGCAGCAGATTGATAGAGACTTGATTAAATGGAATAAATTAAATCTATCATGGCTGGGAAGAATAGCGGCAGTCAAGATGAATGTGTTACCGGATTCGGTTTCGTTTTCTCAGCCATGTCGGACGCTCCTCTTCGCAGGTCCGAGAGGAAGCGCCCGAGCACCCTGTCCAGGCGGCTGATCTGCGAAGATTAGCCCCCAAAACTCCCAGTGAGGGAGGCTGGGTCCGGGACGCTGCGGGAAGAGCCCCCCGGAATCAATGCGGGGGGTTAATTGCCCGTTTGTCCCTATGGAGGCCGGCAGACGTTCGCGGCGCCTCGAGTGCTGCCGGGCCATGGAAAACGGCAAAGAGTAGAATTAGGCGAAAGCCTGCAAGTAAGCGAATCCCTTCTGTTATTACAAGCGCACGCGAAGGAGTGGTGGGATCTGAAGCTAAGAAGGCTCGTTCTTCCCCTTTGCTGAGTTTCAGAATCTGGTTGGCGGTTTCCCCCCCCCCCCCTAAAATGGCAACAAAAAAACAAAGTCCCGCTCTGGGCAAGTCAGTTTCGGCTGCCCTGAGGGGAGAGTCGTTGGAGGAAGTAGTGCGGAGGGCGGTTGGTGAAGCCATAAAACCCTTTGTTGACAAGCTGAACGAAACAGATCAAAGGGTGGGCTTAATTGAGAGCGAAGTGAAAACCATTAAGGAAGCAGCGGGGGGGGCAGAGAAGTCTGCTCGGGAAAGTGCGTCACTCGTGAAGGCTACGAATAAAGAGCTTAAGCTGGTGGAGAACCAGCTGATCGGGCTACAAGTGGAACGAACACAGACAATTTTGCGCCTCCAGAATGTGAAAGAGGAGGAAAATGAGGATTTACGGGGTCTGGTCTCGGAACTACTGGCGACACCCGCGAGGGCAACTAAAGAAGAAGTAAAAAGCGCCATTTTGGAAGTCCGTCGGGCTACTTCAAAATATGCAATGAAGCGTCAGCTGCCTCGCGAGATCATCATTGATTTTTCATCTAAGAGGATCCGGGACACTATCCTATATAATTCATACAATGCAGATTTGGACTTTTTGGGTAATAAAGTTAAGATATTGAAAGACGTCCCATTTCTAGTTCGGAAAAGACGTTTTAAGTATAAAAAGTTCGCAGCTCTTCTGAGAGAACGTGGAATAAAGTACAAATGGTTATTTCCGGAAGGAATCTAGTTCAGTCACAAAGATCAAGCTTTCAAGATATTATCAGAAGATCAACTAAGGGATTTTGAGGATAAAAATCCGGAATTTCAGTGCACCAAGCAAGACGAAAAGGAGAAGTCAGAGGGGGGGGGGAGGAAACGAGCACTGCGGCTGCAGTTGCTCAGAGAGAATTGCGTCCGGGACCCAGGAGGGGAAGGAAAATTTAATTTGAATTTAAATTGTAATTTGCATTTAGTAAGGTCAACCACTCCATCAATATAACATAAAGCTTTAACTTTTGAATAATGGCAGTATGAAGGGAAAACATTTTGTGTAGCATAGTTGTTACATGTTGTAGTTGTTGTGTTTTTTTTTCTTCCTCCCCTTGTTCCCTTTCTTCCCTTTGTATTGTTAGTTAATGTAGTTAATAAAAAAAAAAGATGAATGTGTTACCATGGATTATGTTTTTATTACAAACAATTCCAATTATTAGAGACAGTAAGCAATTTGAAAAGTGGCAGAGGAAGATTTCTGATTTTGTATGGGCAGGCAAGAAACCTCGAGTAAAAATGAAAGTTTTGTGTGATGCCAAAGAGAGAGGTGGACTGCAATTGCGGAATATCAGACTATATTATGAAGCAGTTTGTTTGGTTTGGCTTAAAGATTGGATGTCACTGGAGAATTGTAAGCTACTAACTTTGGAAGGCTATAAAAAATTGTTTGGATGGCATGCCTACTTGTGGCACGATAAATTGAAAGCTGATTCTATGTTTCTGCATCATTATGTTAGAAGAAGTCTCTTCACAATCTGGAAAAAATATAAAAGTCATTTGGGTGAGGGTATCCCCTCGTGGGTGGTACCATTTGAAACTATCGACCCGAGAGTTATTTATAATAGAGACCAATGTCTGTCCTATAAAAAGATTCTTATCCAGGAACAAAATATGATAAGAATTAAAACAGAAGAAGAGCTAGCTTTTTGTTATGGATGGTTTCAATATAGGCAGATAAAGGACTTGTATAACTCGGATCGTTCAAAAGATGGAATTAAATGGAAAGACTCAGAATTGGAAGAAGCTATACTACAAGAAAGTAAGAAGAAAATTTCAAAAATTTATAAAATTCTTCTGAAGTGGTATACAGAGGATGAAATTGTTAAAGTCCAGATGGTGAAGTGGGCTATAAATTGTCAAAGAGACATAACAATGGAGGCATGGGAGTATTTGTGGAAAAATACATTGAAGATTTCAACCTGTACCAGTATTAAGGAAAATGTTTTTAAGATGATATATAGGTGGTATTTGACGCCAAAAAAAATAGCTTATGGAAATGCTAAGATGTCTGATTAGTGTTGGAAATGTAAAAGTCATGAAGGATCATTGTATCACATGTGGTGGACTTGTGAGGTTGCTAGGCAGTACTGGGGAGATATTTTAGAAACGATGAGATTTTGCAGATTTCAATAATAAAGAACCCAGAACTCCTGCTACTGAACTTAAATATGAAAGATGTTCCTACACAACACAGAACACTGTTATTTTATATGACAACAGCAGCAAGACTACTATATGCGCAGAAATTGAAAGTGCAAGAAATACCATCTATTGGAAAGTGGAAACAAAAGTTGCTGTACATGGCAGAAATGGACAAAATGACAAGTAGGCTGAGAGACCAGAATTCTGAAGAATTTTGCAATGACTGGGGGAGATTGAAGGAGTATTTGGAGAAAAAGTGGGACGTGAAGGGGAAATTATGGCAATTTGAAAGTTATTAATTGGGGGAATTATTAGAGATAGGGATCTTTACCATTTAAAGTGAAGTTTTAATTATTGCTAAGTTTAAGTTTTGAATAGATTTGATTTTAATGGATATTATTTAGTTTATTAAGGAAATATGGGATAATAATATATGGAGGGAATAGATAAGTAATAGAATAAGATATGGGTTGGAAAGCTGTTGGAAGTCTGAGAAAAAGGGGGGAGGGAAAGGGTGGGGGAAATTGATATTTAGGTTTTTAAATAAAAACTCTATTTGTAATCTACTCACCTAATAAAAATTTTTCAAAAAAAAAAAGAATGACAGGGAGAAATGCATCTCTCCCTGTTCTCTTGGATCTCTTCACCATTTTTCGTGCCATTGACCATGGTATCCTTCTGGAGAGGTGGGCTGAACTGGGAGTGGAGGTGTTTTGTTGATTCTGCTGTTACTTGGGTAGTTATTTTCATAAAGTTGTGCTGTGGGACTGCTGGTTTACCTCATGGCATTTATGCTATGAGCTCACATTAATGAGCTCAAATAAATAAATAAAATAAGGATTCATACTTGTTAAATAGAATGGGAGAGATCTAAATGAAACTGCTGGTTGAAATCGTCTTGTGATCTGCAGTGAGGTGTTGCCAGTATGTCGACAACACTCAGTTCTGTTTCTCCCTAACAACTGAGTCAGGTGGAGATTGTCAAGGAATTCCCTTCTCTTTGAATCCTGCCAGACCCCTACATTGTTGTCTTTTAGATGTCAAGCTGTTTTGTTGTTGTTGTTCACCCAGACTTATAGCTGAATTTTAGCATCCTGCCCTATATCGTGCAATCCTATGTAGAGTTACTCCAGTTTAAGCCTCTGACTTCAATGGACTTAGTGGAGTAAGTCTGCATAGGAATCCACTGGCAGTCTTGTCTCCAGCTATGCTGGTTGCCTTTATGCTACTTTATATGCTGCGTTATGCAGCTGGTTTTACTGGTTGCTGTTTTAAAATGCTGGGAATTATTATTGCTGATGTTGGATTTATTTTAATTATTATATTTTTATTTTAGATTGTATTGTTATTATTTTATGCTGTTGGCCTCCTTGGTCAGATTTTGAATGTGAAGACAAAAATCTAAGCATGTGCTTAACTCTAATGGAAATCAGTGGAGCCTGAACTGACTGTCTTATGTTTCTAAGTTAATGGGCTCTAGCACTGTTTAATGGATCCTAATAAAATTTATGAATAATCACACAGGTACCAAACTTCTACATGGGATTTTTTCAGGGACAAACATCCCATATGCAGCATCAGAGAAAAAATATAGAATACATTTTTGTTGTGGCAAATGTTTTACCTAAGAGTTAGTAACTGGTTGTCATGTTGATACTTGAGTCATACTGAACATGACATGAGAACATTTTTAAATGTCAACTAATTAACTTTACCCCATTAATCTCTCCACAACAACAATTAAGAAAATCAAAAGTCAATTCTCTTACAAGTGGGTTAAGAATACATGGAAACATCTCGGGGTTAAAATTTCCTTACAGTTGAATGAAATCCTAAAGTATAATCATTTAGAATTAGTTCAACCATTTAGAATTAGTTCAATCCCACATTACTAAGCAATGGAGCGACAAACATTTAACGCTTCTCGTAAGGATAAATTTAGTCAAATCCATAATATCCCCAAATTCTTTATTTTATTTCAGAGTTTTACCTATTACAATCCCACTACAATTTCTAAAAAATTGGCAAAAGAAACTGACAACTTTTATTTGGAATAACAAAACCCCCAGAATAGCCCATAGTATTCTAATTAAACCATCGAAACAAGGAGACTTGCCCTGCCTGATCTTAAGACTTATTATGAAGTGACTCATTTACGCAATATATTAGTCCTATTGGACTCAGCTGCCCAAATGGACTGGAAAGAAATAATGCAATTCTATAACTACCCCAAAAGTTGCCAGGAAACGATATGGAACTCCCCAAATTAACAGCACTAATCTCACTTCTATCCACTTTTACTAGTCAAAATTGGTTTAAACCAGTGGAAAACAGAGATGCATTTAGTATTTGGAGAAAAGGAAACATGGTAAGACTTATTGATGTAATAAAAAATAAATAGATATTGGAGAAATCAAAGTTGGAAGACAAGTTAAATAATAAAATCCCCTGGTTTGAATACCTTCAGATGAAGCATCTTCTAGAAGGTGAAACCATCAAAAAGTGCTTAGCAAACCTTTAACTGATTTTGAAAGATTGATAGAGAATGGTGGGAGTAATACCAAAGGTACTATATCCAAGATATAGAACTTCCTTCTCACAACAACGAATTATGTGATTATGCCTTACCAAAGGGCCTGGAACAGAGACTGTAATATAAATACCACAGAAGAAAAGTGGCAGGAAATTTAGCAATCCTATATCTTTGACACCAACATAGTGACAATTTGTATGCAATCAATGAAAATTATTAATTTTTTTTGAATTTTTTGAATTTTTTTATTACCTACATTAACTAACAATACAGACGGAAAGAAGGGGGGCAGAGGAAGGAAAGAAAAAAGAACAGCAACATATAACAACACTACACTACAAATAATGCTTTCCCTTCATACTGCCATTATTAAAAAATTAAAACTTTGTAAGATATTGATGGAGTGGTTGACCTTGCAAAATACAGATTACAATCCAAATTAAGTCTTCCTCCCCCCCCCCTGGGCCTCGGACGCAGTTCTCTCTGAGCAACTGCAACCGCAGTGCTCGTTCCCTCCCCCCCTTCAGACTTCAAATCCTTTTCTTCTTGCTTGGTGTCTTGCTGAAATTCTTGATTTTTGTCCTCAAAATCCCTTAGTTGATCTTCTGATATTATCTTGTAAGCTTGATCTTTGTAACTAAACCAGATACCTTCCGGAAATAGCCATTTATACTTTATTCCACGTTCCCTCAGAAGAGCTGCGAACTTTTTATACTTAAATCTTCTTTTCCGAACTAAAAATGGGACATCCTTCAGTATCTTAACTTTATTACCCAGAAAGTCCAGGTCTGCATTGTATGAATTGTATAGGATAGTGTCTCGGATCCTCTTAGATGAAAAATCGATGATGATCTCGCGAGGCAGCTGACGCTTCGTTGCATATTTTGAAGAAGCCCGACGGACTTCCAAAATGGCGCTTTTTACCTCTTCTTTAGTTGCCCTCGCGGGTGTCGCCAATAGTTCCGAGGCCAGACCCCATAAATCCTCATTTTCCTCCTCTTTCACATTCTGGAGGTGCAAAATTGTCTGTGTTCGTTCTACTTGTAGCCCGATCAGCTGGTTCTCCACCAGCTTTAACTCTTTATTCGTTGCCCTCACGAGTGACGCATTTTCCCAAGCAGACCTCTCTGCCCCCCCTGCTGCTTCCTTAATGGTTTTCACTTCGCTCTCAATTAAGCCCACCCTTTGATCTGTTTCATTCAGCTTGTCAACAAAGGGCTTTATGGCTTCGATAACCGACCTCTTCACAAAGTCCTCGAGCGACTCTCCTTTCCCCTGCAGGGCAGCCGAGATTGACTTGCCCAAAACGGGACTCTGCTTTTTCGCTGCCATTTTAGGGGGGGGGCCGCCGACCAAATTCTGAAACTCAGCGAGGGGGAAGAACGAGCCTTCTTAGCTTCAGATCCCACCACTCCTTCGCGTGCGCTTGTAATAACAGAAGGGATTCGCTTACTTACAGGCTTCCACCTAGTTCTGCTCTTTGCCGTTTTCCATGGCCCAGCAGCACTCGAGGTGCCGCGCATGTCTGCCGGCCTCCATAGGGACAAACGGGCAATTTACCCCCCGCATCGATTTCAGGGGGCTCTTCCCGCCGCGTCCCGGACCCTGCCTCCCTCACTGGGCGTCCTGGGGGCTAATCTTCGCAGATCAGCCGCCCAGTCAGGCTGCTCGGGCGCTTCCTCTCGGACCTGCGGAGAGGAGCGTCCGACATGGCCGAGAAAACGAAACCGAATCGCAATCAATGAAAATTATGATGCACTGGTACTTAACTCCCTCAAAATTGAATCATATAAATCCCACAATTCCTCCCCATTGTTGGAAAAATTGTAGCAATAGGGGCACTTTTCTTCACTGTTGGTGGGAATGTGCCCACATTAGGCAATTTTGGTCTGAAGTAACTGAAAAGATCAAAGCTATGACTACTTACTAGGTTCTGCTACAACCTGAAATCATTCTTTTAAATGATTGGCAGAATACCCCAGTTCCCAATGTTAGGAAAATTCTTATTGCTATTCTACTGGCAGCGGGCAAAGCAACAATAGCAGCATTTTGGAAAGAAAAGAAAGGCTCTACATTATCTAATTGGCTAATGTGTGTTTGGGACCAGTTTATCATGGCAAAACTCTCAGATTTAATAAATCAATCGGATGTACCTAACTATAAATCAAACTTTGTAAAACAATGGTTTCCGGTATTAGAATTCTTAACACAAGATGATTTTATAAAAAACAAAATACAACCTAAAGATTACACTTTTCTACTTAATCTTTGAGAGTACACTGTATCAAACAATATGTACCTATAATAATTGATTCTACTCCTGTAACTAGTCCATCGAATGACTATTGTAAATCTTGTTTTGTTATTTGTATTCTATACTGAAAAATTTAAATAAATATTGTAAAAAAAAAGTCAACTAATTAACAGAAAACAGTTTTCTTGTACAAAGTATAATGTCTTACAGTAAATTGCTTGTGTACATTTCCGTAAGAAAATGTGCATGGTAGTTTGTGTTTCATACGCCTTCTGAGGTGGTTAGATGTTCACTTTTAAATGTTTTTGTGGATTAATAATGATTTTAATTGTGCTTTAATTAGATGGCTTTCTTTAATTGAATTTGTTTTAATGGTTTGAACAGTTTAGCTTTATTTTATTATTTTATGTAAGTTGCCTTGGGGAGTTTTCTGAAGCAAAATGACTGGTTCTTTCTGTGAAAGGGGTACATCTAGGCCATTTCCACACACGTTGAATGATGCACTTTCAATGCATTTTCGCAATCCTTTGGAAGTGGATTTTTTGTTCCACACATGGAAAATCAGTTTCAAATGTTCACTAAAGAATATTGAAAGTGGATTATCCAACGTGTGTGGAAGCAGCCATAGTGTCTGTATCTTAAACAGGCTTCAGTTTGATAGCAGAACTCAGTCTTATACTCCCAGTTTGAAGGAAACTTAAATTTCACTCTAATAAGGAAACAATGGAAATCATTCAACATTAACTGTTGAATAACTGAGAGCCAATTTGGTGTAGTGGTTAAGAGTGCAGGACTCTAATCTGGAGAGCCGGGTTTGATTCCCCACTCCTCCACTTGAAGCCAGCTGGGTGATCTTGGGCTAGTCACAGCTCAGTGGAGCTCTCCCAGCCCCACCCACCTCACAGGGTGTTTTGTTGTGGGGATAATAGTAACATACTTTGTAAACTGCTCTGAGTGGGTGTTAAGTTGTCGTGAAGGGCGGTATATAAATCGAAAGTTATTATTATTATAACTGTAATTAAAGGGGAAATGGCATGAGAAGACGACTTTGGTCTCTGGCCTGATTTTCAACATGTGTAATTTAAAGATTTGATGGAATCTTGTACTGATGTCTCGGCTATTTTTTCCTGGCTAAAATAAATTACCTTGCTGATCCCTCAGTGTTTTTACTGGTTACCAGCACTAGTATTCTTCTCCTCACAAATTGAAAAGTCAAGAAGGTTGATGCGTATCATGGTGGTGAATTTCTTGGGGGATTTTGAAATAAACCCTGTTGTTGCATTTTCCCCTACCTCTGTATTTTCTCATGCATTGCTTGGCTGTAAAACAGTATCTGAAGTGAATTTATAGATCAGTGCCTGCTAAGTTATTTTTCTGTTGGAAGAAGAGAGATTAATTACATCCAGAGAAGTATCGGACAAAACCTGTATACTTAGGTGGCCTTTTGAAACTTTTGATTCAGCACCCACCCTCCTCATCAGTATGCATTTTATTGCATCTTCCCTTTGAAACTTGTTTTTCCTCCATGGCACAAGATGATGCAGGAATTAGGAGTGCCTATTGCTAGTTCTCAACCATTCTGTTCCCTCTGGTAAATGTGGGAATGACATCCATAAAGCCAAGCATGCACAGTTAACAGGGATGTATTAATATCATTGTACATAGAGACAATGAGAGGACAGGGAACTCGGTGAGGATTTCAATATTTTGGTATTCCCGGGCAAACTTGTCATTCTTAAAATGATCTATCTAGCTTGCTCTGAAAGAACTGCTGAATTCACTGGAGAAGTGATGAAGAGATAGCTCAGCTAGCAAGAAGAGGAGGGATAGGTGGGTAAGTGTACATCACAACCTTTCTCATGGCTAATGAGTTTTCAATTCATAACTTCATTAAAATAATTCTGATTGCTGCTCAGCTGTCAAAAGTCCAGAAGGTGGTGCTCCGTTTAACATAGATGCTGACATCCCTTTCAGTACTTTATTGTGCAGGAACATAAGGATGATTTCTGAGGCAATTATTTTTATAAAATCCGATCAGTAAGTAACATGTGTTGTGCTATGATTATTTGCTTCATTGGAATCGCAATGAATGTTTGGGTACATCGTGCCAGTGTGCAATTTTGATGCCTACCAGGATTACTCAGGCAGCATCAAGCAGAGCTCAGGTAAAACAGAAGGCAATAGCCTAGTATCAATATGAAAAAGACTGGAACTACAGAATATAGATTGGCAAGACGAATCTACAAATTAGACCATAGCAGACCCTTCACCTTTCCCATGGACATGGGAATTTTCTCTGTGACATCACACAGCTTGAGAGGCACTTTAGAAGCCCAACACTAAAGCAAGGCAAGCCCTTGCCTTTCCCCCTAGTTCTGAAATGGAAGAGGCAGGAATTCATCATTATACTCTGAACATATGTGAGGTCTGGCTGTTTGCTTGCCCTTCTCAACACAGACAAGAACATGGGCTCTTTGACCTTGCAGTATCTGCAGAGAGACTTCATAAATGAGACATCCTACTGCCCTCTGAGGTATGGTATGACGTCAGTGAGAGCTTCTGCCCTTTAGGCTTCAGGGTTTCATTACGTTATTCTGCATTTGTGTTACAGGGGCTCTCATCAAAATAAAGTACCTGCTTGACATTGGTAAGCTAGTGATTATATTTGCAGATGCCTGTAAACTGACCCCTGCTACAATATCCTATCTGTAATGGCTTCAGCCATTTTAGTCTGGAAATAACAGATGACTATCAGTAAAATCCTAAGAAGAGTTATTCCAGTCTAAGCCCTTTGAAATCAGTGGGCTTAGACTGGAGTAACTCTGTTTAGGATTTCACTGTAGGTGTGTTTGGTTAGCACTTGCACAGGAAATGTTATCTTACAAACTTAGGCATGAATGAACTCAACATGATAGGAGTTACTGCTCTACGATGTTATTTATTAAAATATGTATACCCTGCCTTCTGGCTCAAAACAGTTTACAAATCTTAATTTTAAACATAAAGTACAATAAAACCACCAATAATCCCCTCTTCCCAAATGCCTGCAGCCTAACCCCCATTCTGTTGAGCAGGGCTTGCACTCTTATAAGCTTGGGTGGGTGGGTGCATTTTTGATGTGTGAATTCACAGATGTTAACTCAATGGACACCAGTTGCACATAAATTCCACTTTGTTTGTCTGCTGTATGACCACTTATCTGAAGAAGTGAGTTGTGACTTATGAATGCTCATACTCTACTGGAAATTTTGTTAGTCTTAAGGTGCTACTGGGCTCTTGCTCTTTTGCACTGCTACAGACAGACTAACACGGCTACTCATCTTGACCGATTAGTTAACTCTTAGACCAAATGCACAGTTTCAGCTACAGCTTTTCAGCCTCTTTCCTACTGTGTATATATGAGATGACCATAAAGGCAATTACTTATATTAGGTTTTTGATATATAAATATCATATTGCTTTAAATGCTTCTGGATCAGGTTTCTGAATCAGTTGATGACCATTCAGGAAAGTAGATTCACAATTAAATTCTTTCATGTACGTACAATGAAAATAAGTGATTTTGGCCTTAGCCTTGCTCCTAGCTTCTGCAAAGTGCTGTCCCAGTTCCTGATGTTGAATTACCACTTGGTTTTCTTTCTATTACCTGCTTACGTTTCTGGTAAGCTCTGAAAGCACTATCAGCCTGCCTTTGGGCATTGGCTTTTCTGTAGATCAGTCACAAACAGGAGGAACAGAGCTTTTTATGGAAATGTAGCAGGTTCTGTATTTCTTGACAGCAAGCTAGATACCAATATATCAGTACTAACAAATGCTATTCTGAGTAAGATCAGTGATCTCTTTTCCAATAAATGCAGGCCAAATGCCCCTGGAAGTTCACAAATAGACCATGATGATGATATCTATTCCTTATTGCTAGCTCCAAGCATCCAGTAGTCAGAGTTAAACTGATGTTGGATGTAAAAACTGTTTAAATTGCCTTGAAACGAAACTCACCACACTGAGGTTTTTTTTTAAAAAAAAACAAATTTAAATCACAAGAAAGAAATGTCTGAATTAAATAAGATGATACTATTTTAAAAATAATACTTAGAAAATCCCTATGCTATCTCTCTAGAGACTTGATCAAGGCAGTGCATAAATTAAAATAATACAATAAATATAAAAACAATAGTAATAAAACAGCAATATAAAATTAATAAGGAAAAAAGGTTGGAGGGGGTTAAACTGCCCAAATAATAGAAACAGCGCTTGTACCTTTAAGAAAGAACATCTCAGTGACCATTGTGGGAGTTGCTAAGCAATGACAACAACATTGCCAACCTTCACACCTTGGTTTCTGGTGGTAAAAGGTGTGTGTGTGGGGGGGGGGGGCGGTTCAGGGCTAGTTTAGCCTCCTGGTCCTCCCTGTGGTCCTTCTCCTGTGGAGAAGCTGCCAGGGGAGATCCAGCATGGTGTAGTGGTTAGATATCAAACTAGGATCTGGAAGACCCAGGTTCAAATCCCGACTCTGCTGTGGAAGTTTGCTAATATAAGCAGTATATTATATAAGTAGTATATAATATAAGTTTGCTAATATAAGTAATTGCCTTTATGGTCATCTCATATATACACAGCAGGAGAGAGGCTGAAAAGCTGTAGCTGAACTTGTGCCAGTCACTCTTCTCAGCCTTATCTTCCTCACTAAGTTGTTGTGAGGATAAAATGAAGGAGTGGAGGTAATGATGTAAATTGATTTGGGTTCCCATTGAAGAGAATGGAGTGGTATAAACAAAGTAAATAAATAATAAATATAGAAGACTGGGGCATAGATAAAAGAAATGTGGGTTGGTGGATGGGAAGGAGAGATGCAAGCAGGGAAAAGAGAAAGGATATGGGGGCTCCAAGAGGAGAGAAAGAGGAAATAATGTGGGGAAGGGCGATATAGGGAAAGTTACCCGATAAGTCCTTGCTGGTTTCCCACTTATCTTCCTACTATATAAAAGGCAAACCGTGTTCCTGACAACTCACTTCCTACCCTGGTGTGCCTTCAGAGGGTGCTGCCATGGAGGGAAGCCCAGACAAGGCAGCCTGTCCCTCCAGAGAAGGGCCATGGTGGGAAGTCCAGGCCAGGAACAGGTGCGGAGCAGGTGACAGTGCTTGCCCTTCACCTTCACCCAGCTAGGATCAGGAGTGGAAGAGGTGGCAATGCCCACCCTCCTGCCTTCATCCGGCTGGGATTAGGAGCAGAATAGGTGGAAATGCCCATCCCCCGCCTTCACCCAGCTGGATCAGGAATGGAGCAGGAGGCAATGCCCACTCCCCCTTCACCTAGCCAGGATCAGACATGGAGCAGGCAACAATGCTTGTCCCCTTCACCCAGATGGAATCAGGTGCAGAGCAGAAGGTAATGTCCACCCCCTCTTCACCTGGCCAGGATCAGGAGCGGAGCAGGTGGAAATGCCCACCCCCTGCTTTCACCCAGCCAGGATAAGGCATGGAGCAGAAAAAATGCCTGCCCCCCCTTTCACAGGCCGAGATCAGTCACAGAGCAAGTAGCAATGCCTACCTTCCCTTCACCTGGCCGGAATCAGTAGTGGAGCAGGTGGCAATGCCCACCACCCCTTCAGCTGGCCAGGATCAGGAGTGGAGCAGATGGCAATGTCTGCCCCCCTCCTTCATCTGACTAGGATCAGTCATGGAGGAGGAGGCAATGCCCACCTGCCTGCCCTCTCCTTTCTAGAACCCATTGTATTTTTTCCCCACAACGGGCTTTGTTACTAGTTAATAATAAACAGCTATTAACAACAAGCTCTAAAAGAAAGACAAGGTATAAGTCTGCATAAAATATCCCCAAAATGATATTAATAAAATAATCCCCTGACCACAAACAGACCATATAAATAGCTTTAAGAGATGGTTAAAAGTCTGGGTTAAAAAAATGTTTTGGTCTAGTGACCAAGGAGTGTAGGGTCAGTAGGCACCAGGTGAGCCTCAAGAAGAAAGACAATCCAAAGATGAGATGCAATGTCTCAAGAACCCTCTCTGTGGCCACCACCTGCCCCGTCTCTGCAGGCTGAGAGCATGGCTTGGGAAGAATATTTTATCTGTTGAGTTGGTCATGCATACAAACTGGTTACTGTAATAATTTAAAATCTTGATTTACATGGCCTTGCAAACCCACAGTGCAATCCTAAGCAGAATCACACGGAAGTCAGTGATCTTAGAATAGTAGCTCTGTTAGGATTACACAGCTGGCCACATAGTCCAAAGCCTTTGGCCTTACAGCCATTTGCATGGCAGAATTATATCCTCTTAGAGAGAAGTTATAGATACCTGTTACTCTTTACATGTTCAAGGATACTGAAGATCAATAAGGCCGAGCCTACAGCCACATTGAACAAAGTGAAGCTTCTGAGAAAAAATGCACAAAATAAGACTATAAAGATCCAGAACATTTCAGAAGCAGATGTTGGTTGGCTGGCTGGCAGGCAGGCAGGCAGGTACGTATGTACATACACTGGCTATTGGTATCTGTGCTCCAGATTTTTAAAAGCGATGCAACAATTTCTTCTTTACTCCTTCTAACAGAATTAGTAACCTTACAAAACCCTTAATCATACTTCCCCTTAGAGATATGAAGGCCTAAAAAAAAATAAAATAGGAAAATTATGGGGGGGGGGGGATTTTCCCAAGGGCTTTTTTAAAATTTTGCAACAGATTAATTGGAAAATGGAAAGGAGCATGGAACAAAATACTCCTATGAAGTATTTTCTCTTTTAGAATGAGTAGAATGCGCCTTAAGGCAAGATTACCTTTAGACCTATATGATATTTTCAAGAATTCTTTTGGTTAAATATAAATAATTTTGGAAACAATATGCTATAGCATGTTTTATGATAACACATTATTAAAGAGTTCAGTGTTTTCAGTATTAAAGGTTCAGTATATTATCCAAACATACTGATAGTCCTATTGCAACTCTATGAGAGAGCTTCTTTCCCAACAAAACACTATTTTATTTAATACAGAAATTTTTTTTACTGCAGATTTTTGACCTGCTTTTTAGTGTCAACTTTGAGAGCTGTGACTGACTCAAGGTCACCCTTCTGGCTTCAAGCAGAAGAGTGGGGAATCAAACTCACTTCTCCAGATTAGAGTCCTGCTGCTCTTACCCACTACGCCAAAGTGGCTCTCATTATCTCATTAGGCTACCACACTATTATACTGGACCAATTTTAGGTAGTATTTTTGCATTTGGGGCATCTTAAGAATTGGATGCTAACATGATCCTCTTTGACAGACCTTTCTGAATGCTCCAGATTGATTCTTACTGATATATAATAGTTAATGGATAAATTGATGAGAGGTGTACAATTAATTAACTAATGACTTATAAACTCTAAAACTTGATGCTATATATATGTGTGTCTATTCAGCATGAGGAAGAAGTCAGGGTGTATTAGACATCAGCTCTTCATGCTGCTTTGTCAAAGCAAACTTAATCACAGCCAGAGCACGTGGCATCTATCATTTCCACTTCAGAGGACTCACAGGTACAAATCAGCAGTGTAGACTGCCACTGCAGTATTCTTCTCATGTCAAAATTAAATTTAACTATAGATTTTTGATAAATGATGTGATGTAGCCCATCTAGAATGATGACTGGTTTCACTATTACAGTGATCTTTGAGGTTTCATCATTAGAGGATAGGCAATCCTTACCAAGTTTTCAGTCTGCTTCTTAAATTTTGTTTGCTATGTGCAGCTTAAATTCCTTCCTGTGCAAGCTGTTTCCACACAACAAACCCTTCATATGCAATAGCTCTTAATAAAGATTAGGACATCTTCTCTACGCCACTGCAAACCAATTTTTAAAAGATGGCATACAGAAAATGCCCTATCTGCCCAGCGAATGGAGAAAGCTGCCATAGATTTACAGGCCTTCATAGAATGACTGTTCTGTATTCACTGGCTTTGTGATCTGAAGTGGTTGTATCATAAATATCTTTAAATGGCAAGCCACTTTTGTTTTTTGCTTGCTTTACAATGACCACACACTCCTGGGCACATTTATCACACTTTAAAAAAAATGTGTTTCCACTTTGTCCTGGTACTAATTTCAAGCACACAATGTTTGCCAATCTTTTTGTCCATCAGTTTTGTAGTAAACAGAACAAAAACACAGGAGGGACCCAAGTTTTGTATCTCAACGCTGAGGGTTTTTTCCCCTATCCGTTCATATTGAACTGCCAGTTATGGCTGCTTACATATTTTTTAACTTCTGCTGGTGGTATGGGCTTGGCTTGATTGACTGAGTCATCAGAACAGCACTTTTAAAATGGTGCTTCTGCTTGTGACACTGAGTTGGGCTGGATTATTTCAGTTTACATGGATGTTGCTGCTGTTTGAAGGCTTGTGCTATAGGGCAAACTGGACTTGAATGCTTTCTCTTTCTGCCCTTTGACAGCGGTGTCTCTCGTTCAGTCCTGCTGTCTAGCTATGGCACTGTGGATAACTTGTAAGGATAGAGATACTCTAGACAGATTCACCTCAAATTGAATCACAACTTGAAAATGAATGCTAAACGCTTGAATAACTAAAAATGATTGGGGACCCTAATATAGTCCTTTGAAGAATGGTTAAGTGGAACAATTTCAGTATAATATTTGTAGTACAGCAAATGTCTTTGAGCTATATCTTTCCATGTTATAGGTATCCCTCAGTATTACCTCTCACTCTATTCTGCCGTGGCACCATCTGAGGGTCCCAAAAAGCATGGTTTCATATCCCGTTCTTGACTGTGAGGAGTCCAACCAGAACAGCAAGACTAATAACTAGTACTTCTCAGACTTTAATTTGGAATTATGTATTTTCTTCCAAAGTTTAACCTGCTTATATGTTCCTTTCTCTCTTTGTAGGTAGCAGGTTAACTAAACAAAATTTGCAGTCTTTCTGATGTACTGTAACAAACACTACTAGAAAACATCTCCTGCATAGGACATGCAGATCCAGTTTTGCATTACTCTAATACATGTTTTGGGTATATTTTAGAACGAGATTTTCTTTCTTCAGTTTTGATGGTTTCTCTTAGGTTCCCAAGAAGGAAAAATAGCATAATAGCTTATTTTACATATTTATAGAGTGCTTTTCTGTGAACATTTCTTTTGTTGTGAGATGAGCATTCCCGGAGGGATGACTAGTTTACTAATAAAACCTAAATATGCAAATGATTTCTTGGTGATGGGGGAATAAAAATCCTCTCTGGAAGAGTCAGCGGATCAAAAAGGTTAAAATAATCTGGCCTGAAGTAACTGTTTTCAACAAAGACAGCATAAAGACATGAACTGAATAGAAGATGTAATGAGAATAACAAAACTAATTTTGCTTGCCCATGCAGCTGCTGAATAAAAATGCAATGATAATATATTTAAAATAAGGAAAGGCTAAGAATTAATCAGTGTACTTCACTTGTCTCCAGCTTACACCATTATCTGTAGGACCTCTTGCCCAAAATTAATCATTAACTTTCCTACAGAGAAACCATATTTTATTATTACACTAGCTTCTCTCTTTTGAATAATTTATTATCTAATCCTAATGACATTTGTTGAAAATAAAAATACTTTCTATTCTGGGTCTTCTGACATTAATTATAAAGATCAGTCTTGTTCTGTTTAAAAGTATTACTAATTTAGGAAATAGGGGTGGGGAAACAGAGTACATTAAAATTTACCGAGAGCTGCTGCATTGAATTGTAAGCAGGCAGGTGTCAAATACAGAGGTGTTGATGGTGGTTTAAAAACACAAAATAGTAATGACAGAGATCTTGCTGAGATTATCAACCCCGTAAAAGGTACACGATGCTTCAGGGAGTGTGTGTGTGGGTGGGGGGGGGGGGGGAATCTGTATTTTTCTGCCCCTTTGTTGACGACTGGTTAATAATAAAACATTATCTTTGCATAGCAAAGCAAATGTTACAAGGGTTATCTTTATAGGACAGGTGTTGGCTTGTCTAGAATGTCAGTATGTTAGAGAAGAGTGAGAATAGAATTTTGTTGACCAAATTAGTAAACCAATTCTAGGGAATTCTAAGGAGTATATAGGCCAATAAAATTAGTTAGACTATTATATTTAACATACAGGTATAACAAAGACGTCATGCTAGCTCCCTGTAAATTGTAGTTTGTAAATGAGGCATTCTGAAAGCGCATGTTTCCTTCCTGTTTCTTCCCTGGTAGTATTCTTGGTTTGAATCTTCCCTGGAGCTTTATAGTGAGCTTTTCAAACAATGTCAGGGCTCATGTGTTTAACAGTGCAACCATAAGCAGAGTTACTCCACTTTAATTCCATTGATTTCAGTGGGTTAAGACTGGAATAAGTCTTCTTAGGATTGCACTGAAAGTCTCAGGCTTTGGAGAACACATGATACAGCAATAAGGATGAAGGTAAGCATGTCTGATTCTTGACAATACCTGGATGGGAGACTTCCTTCAAATTCTATGTAAGCTGTTACAATGGAAGCAATGTAAGATAGAAATGGCACAAATAAATATCTTCTTCATGTAAAAAACAACCTCCATACATAAAACTGAAGTCTGGAGAAGGTTGTATTGGAACAATTCCTGACATCTGGTTCTCTGGATGAAGAGAATTTTTGTGCATGGAGCATTCAGTCCTGGGAACCCTAGCCTGCAATATGAAGTGATAAAGCCTAGACACAGGTTTAGCATTTACCGTCTTAGGAAAAGTAGTTTCTTAATTGGACTGAATATCTATTTCCATGGGTGTGTACCTAGGGGCAGAGTTAAAGTGAAATAGTTAGCTCCCCCATTAGTTAGCAAAGATATCTCAAAATTACTCTTTTACCTTCTTCTCCAGCTAACATAGACCCACATTCTTACCAATCTATGGCTGGAGTTAACCATAGCTAGACCTTCACACTTCAGAGTTTGTTAATCACGTTTTTCTGAAATTTGTAATCCTTGCTCGACAGATTCTTCCTGCCATCCTTGCACAAACATTCTCAATTTTATGATTAGTAGAATTTTCAGCCTGTGTAATGGTAAAAAGATGAAAAACATATTTTGAAAATGGCTCTATATAATCCTGCTGCAGTTCTGATTTCTTGTGGGAATTTTTTAGGAAGCATACTCAATGAGGCAACTCTACCTGCCAAACATAATCCTTCAACAATATGTTCACACTGTATTTATCATTTGGCTGGCCAAGTAAAAGGCCTCTGTCTATACATAGCCACATTTCAACAGATGAGGAAGAAATAATTTTACAAGCGTACATAATTTTTTGTTTGGAAACATGTTTGCTGATTCAGAGTTCATGTGAATAGAACACTAGACATTGGTCATTCCAGTCAACATCTGTGGCTTCCATGTATATTCCAAGTTTATTTAGATTGCAACTTTTATGTGAACAATAAAAACCCATGATAGAAAACCATTAATCCTTAAATTGTACAGGAAAAGAATGTGTGAACGATGACACCAAGCTCTGTAGTGCAATAACTAAGCAACCAGAGACGTATGGGCTGGATTCCTTGGTCAAGTAGCTAAGAGGCAGTAAGCAAAAACTGAATGAAGGTAAGACAGAGGTGATGTTGGTTGGGGAAACTGATAACCATTGTTTGGAGCCACTCTGTCATTGGGAGAATCTTAAAGGATTAAAGCCAGCTCTGCAGATGGAAAAACAGATTGATGCTGATTTGTATTTTTTTATTGGCATTCTGACGTATAAGCTAACTAAATTCATCCAACCCAGTTACACTGATCAATGTCACAGTAAACTTGATACTAGATTGTTGAAATGAACTCTGTGTGGGGCTACCCTTGAAAATGACCTAGAAACTACAGCTAGTTCAGAACATAGCAGTACAACCTAAGAGAGACTCAGCGCTGCCAACTAATTCTATAACCTTTGCACTGGTTGCCAAGTTGTTCCCAGGCACATTTCAAGGTGCTAGTTTTCAACCTTAAACCTACATGGCCTGTAACTTGCATACCTAGAGAACCAGCTCTCTCCATATGAGTCCAGACACCATTTATGATCCTTCGACCAACTCCTTCATCCTATCCCCTTCTAAGAAATCCAAGCTTCCATTTGCCAAAGCTTGCTGTTTAAATGATTCCTGCCTTACTATACGCAGGTGATACTGACATCCTATCTCATTCACAAGTGGGCATCAGGAGAGCACTCCATGCCTTCACCATATGCTGTAAAGAGGAGCAGCTTGCGATAAACTACCAAAACCCAAAAGTCCTCATCTTTACCCCAAAACATTGAATCCATAGATGGCAAATAGAGAGCTATAACACTGAACAAACCAAAATCTTTAAATATCTTGGAATAGTCTTCCAGGCATCTGGACATTGGAGATGTCAGGCATTGTA
Source organism: Eublepharis macularius (assembly GCF_028583425.1). Classification (NCBI taxonomy): domain Eukaryota; kingdom Metazoa; phylum Chordata; class Lepidosauria; order Squamata; family Eublepharidae; genus Eublepharis; species Eublepharis macularius. Next base: position 24,874,702 of record NC_072792.1, on the reverse strand, counting down.
TGACTCAGAGACTGCCTACAGAGCATCCTCTGCCATTCTGTGATTCTACTTCACAAAGGGATCTTCTTTTATCCTAACAGCAGTCTTTCAAGGAAAGGTTATATCTTAGCTCTTATACGGCTCCCAGGTCTGTATCTACAAAGAGAGGTGCTCACTGGAATCAGTTCAATCTAAGTTTCTATGAAAGATCCTTGGAGTCTCACATTGTATTCCAAATGCCCTTCTTAGACAAGAGACTGAGCTGATCCCCTTGAAGACTCACATGTGGCTACATACATCCACCTATTAGTTAAAACTCATCTTTAGTCCAGTGGGTCTAGCACCTTTGATTCTTGTTGATAGTCACTGCTCAACCTGGCAAAGAGCAATTGAGGGGAAACTCCAGGAGCATGGTCTTTCTCCCCAAGCCGTATTGTATCTTGGGTACCAAAAAACAAAATAAACAGTTAAACAGTGGAATAGATACAGAAATATCCCATTATTCTGCAGTATGCCAAATGCTTTCAACCAGCAGATTATTTTAGATCCCTTGAGAGTTCAAAAAAAATCGGAGTTCTTTTACCTTTGCATGCTTCAATGCTTTATCTTCAGCCGATTCGGTTTCGTTTTCCCAGCCATGTCAGACGCTCCTCTCCGCAGGTCCGGGAGGAAGCGCCCGAGCAGCCTGACCGGGTGGTTGACCTGCAAGGGTTAACCCCCAGGACTCCCAGTGAGGGGGTCAGGGTCCGGAGCGCTGCGGGAAGAGCCCCCTGAAGTCGATGCAGGGGGTAAATTTCCCGTCTGCTCCTACGGAGGCCGGCAGACTTGCGCAGCACATCGCGTGCTGCCGGGCCATGGAGAATGGCAACAAGCAGATTTAAGGTGAAAACCTGTAAGTAAGCGAATCCCTTCTGTCATTCCAAGCGTATGCAAAGGATTGGTGGGAGTTGAAGCTAAGAAGGTTTGGATATCTTCCCCTTCATTGGAAAGGAGAGTCTCTTGAAGAGGTGGTTAAACGGTCGATCATTGAAGCTATGAAGCCCTTTGTTGATAAGCTAAATGAAATCGGTCAAAGGGTTGGCTCAGTTAAGAACGAAGTGAGAACCATTAAAGACGTAGCGTCTGGGGCAGAGCAGTCTGCTCAGGAAAACTCAGTACTCATGAAAGCAACAAACAAAGAAGTAAAGCTTTTGGAGAATCAATTGATAGGGTTACAAGTGGATCATGCTCCGACGGTATTGCGTCTTCAGAATGTGAAGGAGGAGGAAAGTGAAAACTTAAAGGATTTGGTGTCGGAACTTTTGGCATCATCCGCAAAGGCAACTAAAGAAGAGGTAAAAAGCGATATTCTGGAAGTCCGTCGGACATCTTCAAAATATGCAATGAAGCGTCAGCTGCCTCGTGAGATTATTATCGATTTTTCATCTAAGAAGACTCGGGACACCATCTTATATCATTCGTACAATGTGGACTTGGACTTTCTGGGTAACAAGGTTAAGATATTGAAGGACGTTCCATTTTTAGCTCAGAAAAAAAGATTCAAATATAAAAGGTTTGCAGCTCTTCTGAGGAAGCGTGAAATAAAATACAAATGGTTATTTCCGGAAGGCATCTGGTTCAGTTATAAAGACCAAGCCTACAAGATAACATCGGAAGTACAGCTGAGGGATGGTTGTTGTGGGTTTTCCGGGCTGTATTGCCGTGGTCTTGGCATTGTAGTTCCTGACGTTTCGCCAGCAGCTGTGGCTGGCATCTTCAGAGGTGTAGCACCAAAAGACAGAGATCTCTCAGTGTCACAGTGTGGAAAAGATGTTGGCAGATCATTTGTATCTACTAAGGAGGGGTGGGGTTGAGCTGAGTCATCCTGTAAGAGTTTCCCAGGGTGTGGAATGCTAATGGCGGGAGGCTTCTCTGTATCCTGAGGAGGTTATGTGAGCCGCACTTTCTCAATGAGGAAATTAATCATCTAAACCACGCACTCCAGGCAAATGGCTACTCTAGAAATGAAATCCGAAGAGCAATCAAACCCAGGATGAATCAAACAACCAAGGAAAAACAGTCTCCTACAGGAAAAGTGTTTTGCCATATATCAAAGGAATTACTGATCAGATGGCAAAGCTTATGAAAAGCATAACCTTCAAGCAGTATTCAGACCCACCCGAAAAATACAACAGATGCTACGATCAGCAAAAGACAGTAGAGACCCCCTCACCTCTGCAGGAGTATACCGTATACCCTGCAGCTGTGGACAAGTTTACATCGGGACCACAAAGCGTAGCATCCAGACAAGAATAAAAGAACATGAAAGACACTGCAGACTTGGACAACCTGAAAAATCAGCAGTGGCTGAACATAGCCTAACGCAAACAGGGCACAGTATCTTATTCCAGGACACCAAAATACTGGACAGCACTTCCAACTACTTTGTCAGACTGCACAGGGAAGCCATTGAAATTCACAAGCATAAGCAAAACTTCAACAGGAAAGAAGAAACCTTAAGAATGAACAGAGCATGGTTTCCAGTCCTGAAAAACACCAGGCTAACAAAACACTCTATACTCGACAATAGCCCTGCAGAGAAGATTAGCACATCAAGCACCAATCCATATGCAAAAGAACCTCCTCAGGATACAGTGAAGCCTCCCGCCGTTAGCATTCCACACCCTGGGAAACTCTTACAGGATGACTCAGCTCAACCCCACCCCTCCTGAGTAGATACAAATGACCTGCCAACATCTTTTCCACACTCTGACACTGAGAGATCTCTGTCTTTCGGTGCTACACCTCTGAAGATGCCAGTCATAGCTGCTGGCAAAACGTCAGGAACTACAATGCCAAGACCATGGCCATACAGCCCGGAAAACCCACAACAACCATCGTTCTCCGGCCGTGAAAGCCTTCGACAATACAGCTGAGGGACTTTGTGTTTAATCATCAAGAGTTCCAGCAAGGAGAGGATTTAGAATCTGAAGGGGGGAATGGGGAGGAGGGAGTGAGCGCAGCTACTGTAGCTGTTCAGAGAGAGCTGCGACCGAGACGCGGAGGGGTGGGAAGAAGACCTGATCCTGACTGTAGTTCATAGTTTATAAGATCTACCAATCTAATAGGATATTAGAAAGTTTAACTTTAAATAATTGTATTATGAAGGGAATGCAATACTTGTAGATGTAGCGTGTGTTTTTTATATGTCATTTCTTCCCTTTCCCCCTGTTCCCTTTTCCCCTTTTTTGTAGTTTTTGAGGTTAGTAATTAAAAATAAAAAATTTATTTAAAAAAATGCTTTATCTTCAGCCCTCCTGGAAGGCAGATATCATCATGTTCCACTTCCTAAGTGGCTCTGCCTATGCCATACAAGGAAAATAGAGTCTATCAAACACGTTCTGCTCTACTGTTCATTCTACAATGACATCCAATCTCATATAGCTCCAATCGTGTCACCTTTACCAGGAAGATCTGAACAACATTATGTCTCCCTCCTTCATGCAGACTTTTCCCAGGAGATAACTAACAAAGTTGCCAAATTTTGCCTTTGAGCGTGTGGAATACGCAAGCCATTGACTGAGCCTCAATAACTTATTTCCTTCTCGAAGGAAGGTATCATCTCTCTGTCACGTCACGTCCCCCCGCATAATATGCATCCACTGTTCTGTGCTCATAGCACTGCATGTGCCCTCCCTATTCTTATTTTTATTGTATTTTTATTCTATTCTCCTTTTATTTTTTACTTTATTATTGCTGACTCTCCAGAGCTGATTCTGTATTGAAATAAATAGATGATGATGCTATCCTCTCGTTCTGCAACTTTTTCGGTAATTGCCCCGAACGAGAGTTGCCAGTCCCCTGGTGGGGGCAGGAGATTCCCCGCTTCCAGCCTCTGGCCCATGCCACCATTCACCTGACCAGCGGGGGGGAAAGGTCTGAAAAATGGGCCCAGGAGGTAGCTGTCATCCTCCGACAGGGTGTGATGATATCACTTCTAGGAGTGATGTCATTGCACCTCACTGGGAGGGGCTACACACTATATCTGAATGAGAGAAGATCCCCAAGGTAAGTGCCAGAACCCCTGCCCTGCCAGAAAGGTAAGGGCACCTGGCAACCCTACCCTGAACTCTGGAATGTACTTCTTGTTGAGGAACGTTTAGCATTCTTCCTCCCTACTTTCTATAATCTCTATAAAGTTGGTTTGATTTTAGACTACTGGCTTTTATATTGGCAAATTGTGTAATGTGTTGCTTATAAATCTTCATGACTTTCATGTCAGCTGTCATGGACAGCTGTATCTACAGGCTGTCTGGAGTGGGAGGTCAAGAGCAAAACGTTCAAAACTGGGAGTGAATCTTCACTTTCTCACTTCCATGGTAATGAGCTGCCATCAGCCTCTCCAGACTAAACCTTCAACTGTGGAACAGGGAGGCAAGTTCCCATCCCTACCAGGTTTTAAACAGGAAGTCAACCCTGCAAGGTAGACCACTTTGCAGATGTGATCAAAATGGGTCAAAGTACTAGATTCAGTTTGAAGCTTGCAAATTCCCAAAGACTGTTACATTTATAATCCAAAGTTATAATCCAAAGAATTTATTAACAGAGGTGCAAAAAAAGATACAAGACAGAATTATGCAGAGATAGAGGAACACAACAAAACTAGCTAGTCTACCCTAGTACATTTAAACAGACTTTTGGTCTCCCAGCCTAAGTTTACCTTTCAGGCTAAACCAAAAGAGTCTACACCGAGTTCCAGTCTCAATGAAGAGACACAAATCCTGAGCTGGCACCAATTCAGGTGAGCAGGTCCAGAGCACAAAACAGGGAGCCAAAATCCTCCAGCAACCAAACAAGAGTCCAAAAGCGATAGAAGGCCAAAAAGTTCAAGGGCTAGAACAAGAACCATTGTTTTATCCCAAACGGTAGCTGTTGCTGCTGCTAGTAGTAGTAGTAGTAGTAGCAGCAGCAGTAATTTATTGTTATATCAACATAATATAGAATAATTAAGAATAATTTCTGAAAACATTATTCCTAAGTATTTATATGTACTACACTGTTTGATCTGTACACCTAAAATTCTTCAAACTGACTTACTAGGATGCTTTCTAAAAACCATTACCTTGGACGTGGCATAATTTATAAGGAAGACTTCTTTACAATACTGACCCACCCTATCCAATAGCCTTCTCAGGCCGATTTTGGTCAGTGACAATAAAACCATGTCATCTTTATATAACATTGGTACCTTAGTTTGACCCATTGCTGGGGGCATAAATTCCATGCCCTCACAACTATAAACTATGTCATTAATATACAGATTAAATAGGGTGGGAGCCAAGATGCAACCTTGCTTTACCCCCTTCTGTACTGGTATACCAATGGTTAACGCACCTTCCTTTCAAACTTTAACCTTAACAATAGTGTTACTATGCAGTTAACTTATCAAGTAAACCAACCTGGCATCAATATTAAGTTTTATCAATTTCCTCCATAATTTATCCCTGTCAAGAGAATCAAAAGCTGAGGCCAGGTCTATAAAAGCTACATAAAGCACTTTCGTTGAGCCTCTAATTGCATCCATAGCCAACGAATGTAATGTTTGACAATGTTCAATTGTAGAGTGTCCTTTTTAAAACCCTATCTGCATGGGATGAATTAAGTTGTTCTCAGTAACACAGTCCTCTAATTTATTTTTCAAATATTTACCATAAAGTTTAGAAGCAATGGACAATAACCTAATCGGCCTAAAATTATGAGAGTCATTCCTATCACCTTTCTTATAAATTGGAACCACAATACTTGTAGTCCAACCTTTAGGAAGTCTACCCATATCATTAATCTAACAAAAAAGTTTTGTCAACAAAGGGACCCACCAGTCGATATGCATTTTGAAACATTCTGCTAAAATCAGGTCCTCTCCTGAGGATTTACCTCTTGGCAAAGATTCCACCAAGGATCTCACTTCAGATTCTGAGTCGGGGCCAATTCGGCATGCTTGGTAATAAATCGCATAAAATTGTGTTCCTGTACTCACAGCTGTACATCTTTTAAAAAATGATTATACCAAGAGTTGACCTGAATAGGGGATTCTAAGCCCATAGAACCACTCTCAAAACCGACCATCACCAGTGTCCAAAATCTGGTTTCATTTTTGTTAATCACTGCTTTTTGGAGCTCACCCCAATAATAAGTAGCAAATTCCTGTTTCTTTTCCCTTAATAACTCCTTGTACTGACTTTTGGTCCTATTTACCAACTGTAGGGATCTCTGGTACCATTTCCTTCTAGCGACCCTTACACATTTCATTAGATATCTTTTCAGCTGCAAACACTCTCCATAAAACCAAGAATTTCTAAAGGGACGTGAGGACTCAGCTGGTTCCTTGCACGATAACAAAGATTTTAAACATTGAACAATTTTATCGTAATAATCACATCGACATCTTTTCGTTTGGAACTCATAGATTCCTGTATAACAACCTCATTTTTCAGGACTTCAGTAACTGAATTCTGCATACAGGCAGACCATTTAGGTTTTTTATGAATTGAAACATTACTGTTGAGGTTACCAGATTACTAGCCTGATGCAAATTAGCCAATCAAGGATGATGCACGTACTGTCACTCAAGATCCTTTGCTAGAATGATGCAACACAGGTGCAAGACCTTGAGGCTATGACATCATTGCAGCTGCGTAGTTCAATCCCAGCTCTGGAACTGCAGAGTCAGCTTCTGTCAGACCCAAAGCCTGAAGTGACCCAAGAAACAGACTGGGACAGGTCAGTTTCTTGACATTAGCAAAAAAATAATATAATCTATATTTTAATAAAGACATACATGGCTATTAAGAACATCTTGAATCTCATAAATATATCAGAGCCTGCTGGTTGTAGGCTGTTTTGGGTTGACCTGTGCTAGGCAAAGAGTCTGGCCCAGGAAAGGACAGAGTAAGCAGAAGACAAGACAAATATAGCTACGGCACAATTTGCTGCATGGCCTGTGATAAAAAAGGGTCAGGTGGCAGGGGCAGAAGGTTGGAGTAGACAGGAGCTTCGTAGAGCTAGTCCTGATGAAGCAAAAAGGAGGCCGGACAAAGGTCGATGGGGAAAAGCTGTGGCTTGCACATTTATCCACTTAGCTAAAACTGAACTTTCTATCTATAGCGTATGTACATCTGCTATTTTGTGAGCATATCAGTAGCTGAAAAATAATGCAGATAAGACTATCAGTCTTTAATTTCAAACTGAGCATTCATTGTGCAGGCTGGTACTCGGGTTGGTTGTGATAGTCTTCAGGAAGTAAGTGGGATTAGTGTGGCATAGTTCCATTCTGTAACCTTGTCTTTGAGAATGTTGGTTTCACCAAGAGCCACATCTGCAAGCAAAATTATGAATAGCATTCAGATGAAGGTGGCAGATTTGTTATTGACTTACGACCTTGCTCTTGCCTCTTATTCCTCAGGGAAAGAACAGTGTAATCTTTCTTGGGAAGTGCTTTTGACATCACAGAGATGAAGTTCTGTTTTCTTCACTGATAAGCTGTTACTTCCATTTAAGTTCTCATTAAAGTCACTTTTTACATGATGCTTGCAGATTTGCATTTACGCTGCCCACTCATAATATTGTTTCTGGTGTCTCTGGATACCAAGTATACATTTGAATATCCATTGGAAAGTTTAGAATTTGGCATGGTCAGGATTTTTCCAGGTTTGTACTCATCAGCAAATACAACTCAAAGGTTATATTAAAGTTGCATTATGCTAAGCCAGTTTGTCTGTTTTGCACGCAATTTTGTGATTTTTAAAAAATAATGATGTAGATTATAGTAATAGTCATGGAAGTTCATAATGTTACCATTCTATGAAGATTGAAAGAGTCAGAAACCCGATCTAGCATTGAATATGTTTCCATTGCTTATGCTGGGACCTCTGCACAGAATATATTACTTGTCTCTTCTCTCTCTCTTTAAAAATCCTTCTTTTAAACCAACGTCTTCTGTGACGCCTCATTCCCTGTCAAAACTAAGTCTAAATACAAGTGCCTTAAGTTTACACATATGCTTCCTGTTAATGGCATCTACCTCTTATTTTTATTTTATTTATTTTTATTTATATTTCAGTTTATAAACCACCCATCCTCAGGGGCTCTGGGCAGTGAACAAGTTAAAATCAATAAAATCAAAAAAATAACAATACTAAAATCAACATACAATAAAAAATAATGAAATAAATTAACCAGGTGCAATGGTGGGGAGAACCCCCCCCCCTAAAGGTGGGAGGCCGACATGGAACCACCCCCTTCAACCACCGAACGCCTGGCGGAACAGCTCTGTCTTACAGGCCCGGTGGAACGATAATATGTCCCACTGGGCTCAGGTCTCCATTGACAGAGCATTCCACCAGGCTGGGGCTAGGACTGAAAAGGCCTTGGCCCTGGTTGAAGCGAGGCGGGCTTCCTTAGGGCTGGGGACCACCAGTAAACATTTATCCACTGATCGAAGCAGTCTCCGGGGAACAAACAGGGAGAGGCGGTCCCGAAGATATGCTGGTCCCAACCCATTCAGGGCTTTAAAGGTAAGAACCAATACCTTGAACCTGATTCAGAATTCAACCGGAAGCCAGTGCAGCTGTGACTGGTAGGATATACCAGTCAGGACCCGCGCTGCTGCATTCTGGACCAGTTGTAGTTTCTGGATCAGGCCCAGGGGTAGCCCAGCATAGAGTGAGTTACAGTAATCTAGCCTGGAGGTGACCATTGCATGGGTCACTATAGCCAGGTCCTGGGGCGTCAGGTAGGGGGCAAGTTGCCTGATCTGACGAAGATGGAAAAATGCAGACTTGGCAACTGCCATGACCTGGGCCTCAATCGAGAGTGAGGCATCCAGGGACTTCCGGTTTGGGATTCATGGAGGTCTAACGCAGCTCCACTTGCGGAGCTGACCGGACTGCCGTTTTAAGCGGCCGGTGAGGTGAAAATAGCCCGCGGCCGACTGCTCTCAGGCGGAGAGCAGGCAAAGAACGCTCAAGACCCTAGGGTGAGTTAGATCTCGGACGAGGGGGGGCTCTGTGCAACGGGTCCCCTCCCGATCCTTGAGGTCCCACCCTGCGACGGGTCGGCTACAATCTCTGCGGCAGTTTTGGGGCCAATTCGGCTGGCATAAGGCCTACATACCCAAGCTTCGATTGGGGGAAGAAGCTGAGAGGAGAACTTAAAATCGAAACAGCGATTACAACCCGAGAAAAGTGAAGGGAAGGTAAAGATCACTATCTTCCGATATGGGACAGATTGATAAAAACAGAGAGGAAAAAAAGTAGATTTTTAAACTGCAACAGACTAGTGAAAAGGAGGGGAAGACTCGGCAGGAGTTGTATTTGAAAAGAGACTAAGTTTAAAGAAGTTATTAAAGAAATCGGACTATTGTTTTGAATACCTGTGGCTTGGGAGCTGTGAGAAAAAGATACCATCGCGAGATCTGCTGTGGGAAGACGGGAGACAGGAAGTGCGTAATAACAATAGAGCGGCTGGAGAGAAGCGGCCCTTGCTGGAGGGCAGGAAGAAGGGAATCGCCATCTTTGAGAGGGGAAGGGTCGCGGCCTCAGCGGAAAAGGAAGTAGGCCATTTTGGATTACAAAATCATAGAGAAACCATAAAGAAAAGACGCCCGACATTTTGGACCCTTTAAAAATTAATTAATGCAAGAAGACCGGGACATTTGAAATAAAAAAGGAACTAAATTTAACGCCACGGAGTTAAGGAAGAGAGCGGACTCGTGGGAGCGAGCTAAAGCAAGCCCCACGATGTCGAAAAAAGAGTGGCAATCGGCAATAGAAAACTTGGACAAAAAACTTTTAGAGGTGATCAAGGAATTTAAAGACATGAAATTGGAGCTGATTAAAGAGGTTAAACAGACAGTAAAATCGGAGCTGTCAGAAGTAAAATCGGAGCTGTCAGAAGTGAAGAAAGGTATGGAAACAATACAAAATGAATTACAAGGGACGCAGCAGAGAGTTAAAACAGTAGAAGACGCGATGGAGAACTTAGCAGATACGCAACAAACAGAGATGAGACTGATGAGGGGGAGAATGTCAGTTGCAGAAACTAAACACATGGAGAAGCAGTTACGTTTTCGCGGCTTGCCAGAAGTGGAAGGAAAGTCAGCGCAAGAACAGATGACTGAGGTGTTAGCTGAATACCTGGGGAAGGAGGAGGAGGAAGTTGTGGCTATCCTAGATGTGGCATATCGTGTGAACTCGAGAATTGCAACCCAGAGGAAAGTACCAAGAGACGTGATTGTACAATTTACAACACGAAACATGAAAGAGAAGATTGTGACTAAACAGTTTCAAGATCCATTGGAGATCGATGGCAAGACAATCATCATAATGAAGGAACTACCTAGATCAGTGTTACTAGATCGGAAAAAATATAAAGCACTAATCCAGATGTTGAAGGACATGAAAATTAGGTACAGATGGGAGCTTCCAGAGGGTTTGTCCTTTGAATTTGGAGGTGCCAAAAAGCGTATCAGATCTGAGAGGGAAATGGAGCGATTTATAAGGGACAATGAAAAAGACTTACCAACAAGATTATGAATATGGAGTATAAAGTATTATCTTGGAATGTAAATGGACTAAATTCACCGAATAAGAGGAAAAATATCTTCCACTGGCTATTAAAACAAAAATGTGATATTGTTTGTTTGCAAGAGACTCATATTCGAAAACAGGATGTAAAATATTTAAAATTGGGAAAATTGGGCAAGGACTTTGTAGCGGCCTCAAGTAAAAAAAAAAGAGGAGTGGTGTTGTATGTAAAAGAGGAGCTACAACCAAAATTTATAATGAAAGATGTGGAAGCCAGATTTGTAGCAGTGGAATGTACTTGGAACTTAAAGAGAGTGTTGGTAGTCGGAATTTACGCACCTAATGGTGCAAAAGAAAGCTTCTTTGAGGATTTGAGGAAGCATTTAGACGATCTTTCATATGATCAGATAATTCTTGCTGGAGACTTCAATGGAGTGACAGACTTGGAACTGGATAAAAAGACTACAACGGCACAAAAGAAAAGAGGATTATTACCAAAGCTTTTTTTTGAGTTGATTCAACAAGAGACTCTTGAAGATGTATGGAGGAGAGAATATCCTAAAAGCAGACAGTTTACTTTTTATTCTGCAAGGCACTCTACACTATCAAGAATTGACATGATCTGGGCCTCAAAAGACTTGGCGTTATGGACTAAGGAGGTAGAAATAATGCCGATGGTAGGCTCAGATCACAACCCAATTATGTGGAAACTAGGGAAAAGGAGAAAAAGGAAAGCATGGAGAATAAATGAGGACTTGCTACAGGAAAGAGAGAACATGGAAATATTGAGAAGAGAGACAAAGTTTTTCATACAATACAACGTGAATAAAGAAGTACCAACTGATAAAGTTTGGGATGCTTATAAGGCGGTTATAAGGGGCATACTAATGGACTTAAATGGTAGAGCAAGAAAGAAGAAAGAGGAGAAGAGACAAGAGATTGGTACCTGGCATGGCAATTGAAGAAGAGAAGGGAAAAGAAAACAATAAATAAAATCTGTGAAGAAGACAAAACGTATTTGGAACAGACTACCATTAGTAGAGCCTTTTATAAATTCTACGCTAAGCTGTACAATAAGAAAGAAGTAAATAAAGATTCAATAGCGTCATATTTGGAGAAAATGAAACTTCCAGAAATCTCGGATGCTTGGAGAAATAAATTGAACAGTGAAGTAACGGATGAAGAAATAAGTAAGGCAATACAATCTGCAAATCTAGGAAAGGCGCCAGGGCCAGATGGACTTACAGCTAAATTTTACAAGACTATGGCCAATGAGCTGGCACCATTCCTAAAGGAGGTGATCAATGGAGTTCTAAGGGATCAAAGGATTCCAGACACTTGGTCTGAAGCGAACATATCATTGATCCCAAAAGAGGGCCAAGATTTGACTAATGTGAAAAATTACAGACCTATATCGTTACTTAACAATGACTACAAAATCTTTGCGAAGATACTGGCGGAGAGACTGAAGGGGTGGCTTTCGGAAGTTATAGAGGAGGAGCAAGCAGGTTTTTTGCCAGATAGACAAATAAGAGACAATTTAAGGACAGTGATTGATGCTATTGAATATTATGATAAGCGTTGTGATAAAGAGGTTGGTTTCTTCTTTGTTGACGCTGAAAAGGCATTTGACAATTTAAACTGGGACTTTGTTTGCCACTATGGAAAAGCTACAATTGGGAGAAAGATTCATCAGAGCAATTAGGGAAATTTACAGAGACCAGACTGCAGCAATTGTGGTGAACGATGAATTGACTAAGAAATTGACTATAAGTAAAGGAACAAGACAAGGTTGCCCGTTGTCTCCACTGTTGTTCATTTTAGTATTGGAGATCCTGATGATACAAATACGACAAGACGAGGAAATTCGAGGAATAAAAATAAAGGACTATTCATACAAGGTCAGAGCATTTGCGGATGATATAATGTTAATCGTAGAGGACCCATTGGAGAACATGCCAAAAGTGATAGATAAGATCAAGGAGTTTGGAGACTTGGCAGGTTTTTATATTAATAAAAAGAAGTCAAAGATACTATGTAAAAATATGACTAAGCAGACTTACAGTTTGGGTATATAATGTTAAAAATAGTTAAGGATGTACTGCTTAGAATAATGGAGAATATATATTTGTTTTAGACAGAGGAATCTAATAGAAGTAAGGGAAAGGGGACAAAGGGTTGGAAAGCTGTTGGAAGTCAACAAAAGGGGGGGAAAGGGAGGGGGTTAGAAATGGAAAATTGGGGAAAATTGAATGTAAATGTAAAAATAATGGATTCTAACCCAATAAAAATTTTTTCAAAAAAAAAAAAAAGAGAGTGAGGCATCCAGGAGCACGCCCAGACTCTTCACCACTGTTGAACATTAGTTTGTAAGTTACTTGGAGACTTGGGATTTTGTTGCCAAACACAGCTAAAGTAGTAAACAACTAAAAGTAGTAGTACTGAGCATCTTTAAGCAGCAACCATTTAAAAAACATTATAGACATATGCCCATCAGTATTGGAGAGAGGTTATGACTCAGAATTAAAGCACATTTCCAATGCAGGATCACTGTCCAAATAGTGATATCATCAATCAGAAGATTCACAGGTAACAGTTTTTATCAATGCGTTGAGCAGAGATGCATTGTAAGAGAATAAATCCATGCTAGAGCACATTTAATCCACATTAGTACAGCTATTTATAAGCTAATAAAGCTGGTAGTTCAACAAATCCAATTTAAATCCATGAAGCCGGGAGTTCTCTCACTGCTATTGCATTGACAGGAGGAGGTGCTCTCAATAGACTTGTAGACTGTTCTGGCAAAGTGTTACTAACACATCACATGAAGACCAGGTAGAAATGTGAATACAATGTTATATAGGAGGGGTTGTCTCTAGGGGTGTGCAAAACAAAACAAGCCAAAAATACACCCAGAATTTGCTGTTTCCTGTAGTTAAAGCAGCATCTAGAATGGTGAACCCAGTTTAGGAGAAGAAACTGTTGCAAGTCCTCCCCCACCAAAAAATTTGTTTCATTTCAGTTCTTACCATGCAGTGGCAATACAAGCAGGCACTGGACTGGTGGCAGCATCTAGTTTTCCTTATCAGCAAGTCTGCCAACCAATCAGATTCCAAGGGGAGAGACTGCGCTCATAGCATTATACCAATTAAGTTGACAAGAATGGGAATATGCACGATGTGCATGAGCACATTTTTTGTTTGGCACTTACCGGGCAATGACATTGTCTCCCTGCCAGTCAGGTCATTGAAAGGGGAAGAGCACCAGCCCCTCCCCCTACCCATTGGCTTAGAAAACGTTCCTTCAATTTAACTCGATTGGAGGGGAGGGAGGAAGGTGCACTTTTGTGTGTGTGTGTGTGTGTGTGTGCATGCGCGCATGTGTGCTACCCTGGCTATGGCATTGTCTCCCTGCCAATTGGGACTCAGGGGAACACTGACACTGACTGACCTCTTCCTGCCTATCACCTCGGGAAATATTCCTTTAATTTAACTCCATGGAGGGAAAGTATGTCTTGGTTTTTTAAAACTCCATGGAGGGAAGATGTGTCTTAGGGTTTTTTTGGTGCTTCCTGGACAACGGCATCGTCTCCCTGCCAGTTAGGTCCTAGAAACATGATCCCTTCCCACCTATTAGCTTTGGAATATGGGGATACGTAAAAGCAGGATTTTATTTAATGCTATCGCTGCTCTGGTTGGAGCACTCTGCTTGGGTGCCACTCCACCACCACTGCAACACTGCTACCACTTTGCCAACCAGTTTCTTGCTATAGTATGCACCTACTGACACTTGCCATTAAGTGCAAAAACAGCTGCCCCAGAGCCTTATTCCCCCAGCCCCCTCTTGAAAAAACCCGTCCATCTACATGTGCGCAGCCCAACACTTGCGTTGCACGCACAACAGTGCTTAAACGCATGATAACTAAGAAAACCCCCAAATGAATTAGAGCCAAACCATCAACAGCCCACCCAAAACAAACCAATAACAGAATGGAGTTCTTTGGGAAATCCCAGATTCAAAACCGTAACGAAAATGTTCTCAATGTACACCCCTAGTTGCTAGCAGTTTGAACCATCTTCTTAGCAAAACAAGTAAATTAATTACAGGTCAAAAAAATTTCATGATCCTTTCTTTTAACTTTGCTATGGCACAATTAGGATGTTATGGAACATTGTAGGGCATAAGGCCAATTGCTTGTTCCATTTCTGCCTGTTCTGACTTCGGAATTTTGGTACTAGAGTACTTCTTCATGTCATGGAAACCTTGTCCATTGTCTCTCCAATCAGAGACAACTAGGCATAGCTTCTGTTTTGTTACTCTATCTCTCTAAAATACAGAAAACATGGAAAGTTTCCTTTTTCAGAACATGGTTTCTGTCCTAAGTGGGGCTTTAGGGAAATGAATGAAAAATCAATTACTCCCTGATAACCGCAGATATCTGTACAGCTTTATTGCCAAATCCAAACTTCCAAATATATGTCACATGTCTTTCTTTTGTTAGTGTTGGAAATGTATAAGCTGAAAAAAATTACATTCAGAAGCTTTTTATCTTCATTAAGTTATCCTCTTTTAAGAAGCCCGAATGCTCTATCATAATTGATAAAAGGGGGATTTTTTTTCAGAATCACTTTGGTATAAAGATGATAACAGCCTGTTAAAGCCCACCTAAATGAGGGGGAGGTAAAGCAGGGATTGTTTGGGTGAATGGAGTTTGAATCATTTGGAAGGGGGTACCTGCTGCCACTGTTCTTCTAAACCCAGGTCTTTCCCTATTCTGATAATGTTCTTTTTCTTTAAATACAAGCTGACGTTGAAAATTTGAATGCCTGTCTTTTAAAAAATATTGAGGTAGGCAAACCAGTGGACCTTTGTAGAATGGAACCCCCCCCCCATTGGCTGAACCTTGTCTTTGATCTTGAAACAGGCTGATTATGGGTACCACCAGATTAGGAAGGGAGGAAAGGCGGCATGACAGTCCCATCTTGTCAGATCTCAAAAGCTAAGCAGGGTCAGTACTTGGATGGGCAGACACCAAGGAAGGCTCTGCAGAAAAAGGCACTGGCAAACCACCTCTGCTTCTCACTTGCCTTGAAAGCCCCTTGTTCATCTTCGTTCTTCTGTGCCTCCACACATGGGACTGCGCAGGCGCAGGCCAGCCGCCGGAGAATTTTCCATAGCTTCTATAGCTCCGAAGGGGCCGTTTGTCGCGCGCTTCAGCGACCGTTTTCCCGCCCAAACGGTCACGTACTCCTCCAGCGACCAACGGCCCCTTCCCTCAGTTCTCTTCTTGCCGCCGCTTGGAGAGAACGTTAGCTTCGTTGCTCTGCGCTTATTGCTTGTGATTGAGCTTCTGGTTTTTTGGACATCGGTTTGGACTTCGGACTTCGCTTTTTGGATACTGATTTGGACGGTAATTAAAGAACGGTTTTTGACTCGGACTGGTTGACCTCTCTTATTTGCGCGCCCCTGAAGATGGCCTCTAAGGCACTCTTCAAGCGTTGCCTGAAGTGCCACACTAAAATGGTGCAGACCGATGGCCACGACCTGTGCCTTTTTTGTCTGGGGGAGACCCATAATGTGACCGCCTGTAAAATCTGCCAGGGGTTCACGAATAAGGCCCGTCAGGATCGGCAGGCCCGGCTGAACTCCTCGCTCTGGAAAGCGGTCATGTCGACGGCAACACCGCTGCCCTCCCCCAAGGCTGGCCCAAGCCCCTCTGTTGGAGGGCGCTCGAGAGCGGGTTCGGTGTCCTCCGCTCGGTCTGCACGCCCCGCAAGTGCCGCGGCGTCGAAAACAACCTCTCCAGCGCAGGGTTCGGCACGGCCGCCCCGAAGCGCTTCTTCCACCGCGTCGGATCCGAGAGCTGCCGCCTCGGGACCGAAGATCGTGGTTCCGAGCCCTCGGTCGGAACCGACGGCTGGGTCGATTCCGGTGGCTAAGCCGCGCTCGTCGTCATCCAGAGCTGCGTCGGCACCGAGATCTTCTTCAGAGCCACCGGCTAAGAAGAAGAAGACCAAACACCGTCATCGTTCTCCACGCTCGGTTCCGACGGAGGAGGTCATCCTGATACCGCGTACACCATCTCCTCATCTGGGCTCTCCGGTTCCGGAGGAGGTGCCGGACCCGGGCGCGTTCGAGGTCGTACCATCGGCACCTTCCCCGGTAGCTGATCCAGGCCCGCCTCCGAGTCACCGGGATCGGTCGTCTTCTGGTCACCGCTCACCAGCAGCTGCTTCCAGTCGTGAGCGACGTCGGTCCGAGGAGGGGAGTGTCGGTTCTGTGCGCTCGTTGGCCTCCCGTCATCGTCAAGCTTCGGATCTGCCTCCCGCTTTCCATTGCCACTGGGAAGGGGCTCCTGGTTTTGCATACTCGGAACCGAGGCCCTCGACCTCTAGGCAGGCATGGTTCCCTCCGCCGGCCCGGGGAGAGGAATCGCACAGTTCCGAAGGGGAGGACATCGGCAGCGTCGGAGATTACGGTTCCGAGTCCTGTTCCGAGCCTTCACCGGACGACAACGTGGCGCCGAGCAGTAGTTCTCCATATGAAGATTTGAGAATCTACGCAGATCAGATGGCTCGGATGGCTCAAGCTTTAGAAATGGACATCTCCTCAGCCGTCCCCCAAACCAAGGACAAGCTGCTCAGGAGGGTCTATGCGGACAATCCTGCAACCATCGGCTTCCCCATGCTTGAGGGGATAGAGGAAATTGTCGAGAAGGTGTGGAAGGTGCCCTGTGACCAACCTGCCACCTCGAGGAGGATTGAGCAGCTTTACAAGATTAAACAGGGCACCTGGCCGTCGTTGTTGAAACACCCTCCGCCTTCATCGCTCGTCACGGAGGAGTTCCAGTCTCGCCGCTCTGGAGCACCCTCAGCGCCACCTGACAAGGAGGGAAGGAAGCTAGATGCCCTGGGTAGACGGCAGTATTCCATCGCGTCCCTAGGGCTAAGGATTGCCAACTACCAGACGATTATGGCTGGGTACCAGCTCTACCTCTGGGAAAAGTTGGCATCCTATGTTGGCAACCTCCCCCCTGAACAGAAGGCAGTGGTGTCGCTCCTGCAGACAGAAGCTGTCCGCCTGTCGAAACAACAGCTAAATGCAGGGAGCCATGCGGCCGACACGGCAGCTCGTGGGATGACTTCCGCCATCGTCCTCCGACGCCACTCATGGCTGCGGTCTACGGCCCTTTCCCAGGAAGTGAGGTCCCGGGTGGAAGGCTTACCTTTCGAAGGGGAATCACTGTTCTCCGCGTCCACCGATGAGGCCTTAAAGAAAAAGAAAGAGGACAGGCAGACGGCACGGTCCTTGGGCCTAGCTCCCACGGACAAACCCGCCTACAAGCCACGGTACGCTCCCAGGTACGGCCCTTACCACTACCAGGGCAGGTACCAGCAGCAGCGGCCGAGTTACCAACCGTTCCCGGTTTATCAGCAGCGACACTACCCTCCTCAGCAGCAGCCCAGGAGGCGTAGGCCGTTCAAACCTCGTTCCTCGCAGCCTCCAGCCCAGCAGAAGGAGCAGCAGGGCCCTGGGAGGCAGTACTGAAGGGTCAACCCAGCCATACCACCGAACTTCTCAGACAGACTGAGGCCATTCCTCTCGGAGTGGGAGTCAATAACATCTGACTCATGGGTCTTAACTATTGTTGAGAAGGGGTACGGGCTGGAATTCATTGAACTGCCGAGATGCGGTTCACCGCTGACCGCTGTCAATAACACTATGGCCGAGCTGGACACTGAAATAACATCGCTCTTGGCCAAGGGGGCTATAGAGGAAGTGCCCTATGAAGGCTCTGTGAAGGGGTTCTTCTCCAGGTTCTTCCTAGTCCCCAAAAAGGACGGGGGGTTGCGTCCCATTCTGGACTTACGAGGCCTTAATGCCTATTTGAGGGTGACTAAATTTAAAATGGTAACGTTGGCAACTGTGATTGCCCTGCTCAGGAAGGGGGATTGGTTTGCGGTCCTGGATCTGAAGGACGCATATTTTCATGTGGGGATACGTGAAGAACACAGGAAATACCTGAGCTTCGTCTACCGGCAAAGGGTCTTCCAGTACAAGGTGCTCCCCTTTGGCCTGTCCACTGCCCCACGGGTGTTCACTAAATGTGTTGCTCCTGTGGTCTCCTTCCTTCGGGAGCAGGGTTGTTTAATCTTCCCCTACCTTGATGACTGGCTCATCGTGGCTGAGTCTGAGCCCAGATTAGTCCAGGACATTGATCTGGTGCTTACCACATGCGACCGATTGGGCCTCGTGGTTAATCTGGAAAAATCTAAATTGGTCCCCAGTCGCACGGTCTCCTACATTGGTGCACTTCTGGACTCTGTGAAGGGTAAGGCTCTGCTCCCCCAGGAGAGGGCTAGGTCCCTAAAGGGTCTTGTGTCCATGTTCAAGAGGAACCGTTTTCAACCGGTGCGCACTATCCAGTGCTTACTGGGCCATATGGCTGCTGCCACTTCTGTAATCCCCCTCGCCAGGCTGCATTTGCGGCCTCTCCAGAACTGGTTTGTACGAAGGTATGATGCCTTTCGGCACCCTCCGTCCCTCAAGCTCTCCGTTCCTAGGAGCATACTGTCCTCGCTGGATTGGTGGTTGTCTGAGGGCAATTTGTTTGGAGGTTTCCCTTTCGGTTATCAACATCCTGACATCACGGTGACCACTGATGCCTCTCTGCTGGGATGGGGCCTGTGGGGATGTCTGTGTCCAGGACGTCTGGACTGAAAGTGAAAAGGCGCTCCATATCAATGTTTTGGAACTAAGAGCCATTCGTTTTGCGCTTGTGTCCCTTACAGCTCTGCTGCGAAATCGTCACGTGTTGGTACAGACAGACAACACCACTGCCATGTACTACATGAACCAGCAAGGGGGCACAGCGTCCATGACTCTCTGTCGGGAAGCCACGCTCACCTGGCAGTGGGCAGTCAAGAATGGCGTCACTCTGCGAGCCATACATGTGGCTGGGTCAGACAACGCTCGGGCGGACGCCCTGAGCAGGGTTCTGTTGTTAGACCACGAATGGGAGCTCAACGACGGGTGCAGTGGGCTGATCTTCCAGATGTGGGGACACCCGGTTATAGATGTGTTCGCTACGGCGGCGAACGCCAAAGCCCAGACGTTCTGTTCCCGAGCAGGGAGCGACCCGCTCTCTATTGGGGATGCCTTCCTGTTTACGTGGAACCGGGGGTTGCATTACATGTTTCCGCCCTTCCCCTTGATAGCCAAGGTCCTGTGCAAAATAGAGGAGGACAGGACAGACTGCATCTTAGTGGCCCCATTTTGGCCGAGGCAAGTCTGGTTCCCAAGGCTCCTGCAGCTATCTCAGCGGACCTATGTGAGGCTGCCCCCTTGGCAGGATCTTTTGAAGAACGGGGACATTCTTCACCACGACCCCGGGAAGCTGCATCTGGCAGCTTGGCGGATCGTCCCTCCTCGTTGAATTTTTCTACGCAGGTGGAACGGGTCCTCCTGAATGCCCACAAGCCATCTACCCGGTGCTCTTACGAGGCCAAGTGGCGGAGGTTTGAGACCTGGGCACGTGAGAAAGGGGTGGTGCCTACGGATAGCTCCCTAGGGCTGATTTTTGACTATTTGTGCCTCCTGAGGGACCAGGGATTAAGGGTTACCTCCCTCAAGGTTCACCTGGCAGCTATCTCTTCTACCCACTCTCGAGTTGATGGTAGCACGGTTTTTTCCCACCCAAAGTCCCGCCAGTTCCTTAAGGGAATGTTCAACCTCTACCCACCAGTGTCGCCTCCTGTACCACAATGGTCACTGTCTTTGGTGCTGGCACGGCTAATGTTGCCTCCCTTCGAGCCTTTGGTGACCTGCCCCTTGGACCTGCTATCGTACAAGGTGGCATTCCTAGTGGCTATAACCTCTGCCAGGAGGGTCAGTGAGCTCTCTGCGCTAAGGTCTGACCCCCCCTTCCTTTTATTCCATCCCAATAGGGTGGTATTGCGTCCCTGTTGGGCTTCCTGCCTAAGGTAGTGTCCACTTTTCATCTGTCGCAGGAGATATCGCTTCCTGCATTCTTTCCTCACCCCTCTTCCAAGGGGGAAAAGGCGCTGCACACTCTGGATTTGAAGAGGGCGCTAGCTTTCTATCTGGACAGGACAAAGGGCTTCCGAAAGTGTCCTCACCTGTTCGTGTGTTTTGGAGCCAAGGACAAGGGCAATAGGGCTTCCTCGCAGACTCTGTCCAGGTGGATTGTGACGGCCATTAGTAAGGCCTATTCCCTGGCTGGGGCGAGTTGCCCGCTGCAGGTTAGGGCCCATTCCACGCGGTCCCAGGCTGCCTCTTCGGCTCTCCTCCGGGGGGTTCCGTTGGCTAGCATCTGTAGGGCAGCCACCTGGTCCACGGCTGACACCTTTGTCAGGCATTATGCTGTGGATGTGGATACAGGGCGAGATGTGGCTGTGGCCAGGGCTGTATTGCATTCCCTTTTTTCCTAAGGGGTTCTGGGATGCTACGCTATGATGCTACAATTTTGTAGTTGTATGTTTTATATGTATATATGCTTATATATATTTATTGAATATATCCTTATACAAGTGGTGTATATATGGGAGTATATTGTATATATGTGTTATTTTTGTATGTATATTTGTGTATAGTTATATGTTGTTTACACTTGTTGATGGTTCTTGTGTGATACAATAAAATTGTGTTGGACTTCACCCCACCTTCCTTATTGTGTGAAGCTTGGTACACTCCCATGTGTGGAGGCACAGAAGAACGAAGATGAAAACAGGGTTGACATACCTGTAACTTATGTTCATCGAGTTCTTCTGTGCTGACACACAACCCTCCCTCCTACCCCGCTGTGAATTCCAATGCACAATGCTGTGTGGGCTATAACAAATATTGGTGTCTATGCAGGTTGTGGCTATGTGTATTGGTTAAGCGGCGGCAAGGAGAACTGAGGGAAGGGGCCGTTGGTCGCTGGAGGAGCACGTGACCGTTTGGGCGGGAAAACGGTCGCTGAAGCGCGCGACAAACGGCCCCTTCGGAGCTATAGAAGCTATGGAAAATTCTCCGGCGGCTGGCCTGCGCCTGCGCAGTCCCATGTGTGTCAGCACAGAAGAACTCGATGAACATAAGTTACAGGTATGTCAACCCTGTTTTGCGATTGCCGTAAGTCAATTGCGACTTGGCAGCATGTACACATGCATGCAGGATTAAGGAAGGCTTGTAGAAAACTAATGTCAGTTACACAATACTGAGCTAGGTCAACTGATGGGCAAACTCAGTGTAAAGTAGATTCGTACGATTCTGTTCCATTGCAATCTTCGTTTTCCCAAGTACAGAATGTATGGTAGAGAATAAGGGATTGGGGGGGGGGATGTTTTTTAAAAATATTTTTTAAACTCCACTTTTCTAGAAAGTCATCAGGAACTTTAGGCCCCATTGCAGCAACTCCAAAACAACAGCATCAAAGAAAGAATGCAGCGATGCCTAAAAATAATGATCTTTTTACTTAATCAGGTGGAACATCTGCAAATCGCCAGAAAATAATTGCACATATATTTATAATCAGGATTCAGCATGGGGTCTCAGTTTCCAAACCAACAAACCACAATCCGAGGCAGAATAAGCCCCACTAATATATGTAGGTTAGGCATGCTTTACTCTGTCTTGGGTT
This sequence comes from Eublepharis macularius, assembly GCF_028583425.1. Classification (NCBI taxonomy): domain Eukaryota; kingdom Metazoa; phylum Chordata; class Lepidosauria; order Squamata; family Eublepharidae; genus Eublepharis; species Eublepharis macularius. The sequence continues at coordinate 24,852,520 of NC_072792.1, read as the reverse complement.
ATGGCCATTAACTTGGGTTATTGGCATTTAACTTTAAATAGTTTGTTTTAACTGATTTAAGGTGATAGGTATCCGAAAGCTTATTCTGCACAAAATTATCAGCTCTGTAGTGCCTTCCCTTGTTTATATGAAGTGTATTACATACTGTATAATGCCTTGTCCAAAATTGTTTCATTTGGAAAGTTGCATTTTTTCAGGGAACCTTTAAAAAATGAAATGACCTGGAGTCATCTTAAGAGAGTTTAGCCCTTCATTCGTTAATGTAGGTATTGCATATCTCCCAGAAAAAGTGAATGCTATGAATAATTTTTGCAGAAATGCTTGCTTTTCTTTAATAGGGAAATAAAAAATAATTATATAATGTGTAGTAGTTATGAGGTCATACGAATGCTTGCAAAATATGCATATGGTAAAAGCAGAACATTTCTAGTTAAATACAGAAACAGATTTCAGATGGAGAGAACTAGTGCAGAAATCAAGAGAAGTATAAATGACCATCTGCTCTAGCCATATATACTGAATTCACCTGGTTCAGTGTTTAATGACCAGTAGATTCTGTTCCATCTGCTCATAGGTTTTCTAATGGTAGAAAATTCCATCTTTTACTTACTTATGAATGATGCTTTTTGAAAAAAGGTATGTATTCTTGTATACAAAATAAATAATACATGCATTGTTATCCAACGTTGGGTGTAGAGCAGGCCCCTGTGTAGAACAGAGTATAGCAGCTATGAAACATAATGAGTTGTTTTAAATTACAAATTTACAAAATTACATTCAACTTTTAGACTCACAGATCATTATTGCAGCTAAACAAAGTGAATTCCTACTTTAAATATTTGGCTTTTTTGACCGTTTAGTCTTTTTAATCCTATTAAAATAAATAATTTGTTCTTACATTTTATCAACCGTCCCAGTTTCCAGCACCATGTCCAAGCTCTACACCAAGCTTAATACTTCCATTTTTGCAAATTCTGTTGGATATTTCGTACTCCAATAAGTGATTATTGCTGAATGAATAATTTCTGTGCTCATTTTCAGCTATGAAACATAATGACTTTTTAACCAGAGTCCCATTTGGACTCTCAGTAGTCCTCATACACTTCAGTGGAGGGGGAAGCTTCACATAACCATCTTTTTGCATAATTGTTCCTCTGTTGAAATTAGTAAGAAAGCCCTCCCACAGAGGGAGAGCATTCTATATCCTTCTCAATTGTACCTCCCAAGATAGAAGGAAGCAAAACAAGCTTGTATAATACTGTTAAGGACCACCCCTTCTTCTCCTCTCTACCTGAGCATTCCTTGCTAACAGGTGTGAGGCCTGCCAACAGAAACTAGTCAAGTAAGGTGCAATCTTCACAGAGTGGCCTGGGTCAGAATACCTTATAAGAGCAGCTTGCCCCTTCATTGCCCTTCTAGAGCCATCTTCCCCAAGCTGGGCAGTAGGTGAAAGACCCACCTAAACACCACCGAGGCAGCATGGCCCTCACAGTCTCTTCATCTGGATCGTCTCAACAGAACCAAGAAAGAGAATCGGAGACTGGGCTTTCTGCTGTGACTGGCAATGGCTTGAAAGTCTTTCCCATGTTACAGCTGAAGTAGCAAGTATAGGAACAGGGGAGGGGAAATTCTTGGAAGAGGAGAAGGTTGAGGCATCTGCCTCACTCGGTTTACCTGCAGGACCTTAGCCCCAGAAGGGATGATGCTAGGCCACAGAGGAAACAGAATCTGTTCCCAATCCCCAATGCCTGACTTAATGACATAGCACAGATAGTCTATTTTATGAATAGATTAGCTATTCCTTTTAGCTCTTCCTTTTAATCTGGAACCAAAGTGGAACAAATCAGGTCAGGGACTCTTAGTAATCAAATGTCACCCTTGTACTATTTTGAAGATGATTCATGTAAGATAAAATCTTTGCACGTAAGCTGCAATTCACAACCCACTTATGCTGTGTGAAGTCTTATTAAGACCCATGGAAGTATTTCAATTTGCGCCTGTGTAAGCTGTATCCTGAAGGATGCTGGAAAGTATAATAAAATGCACGTTTAAATTATATCACGAATGTTGACTTCATTAAAGTAACAGTGTTCTATAGTTTTGTATTTCCCAGTTAACCTTCCCCCCTTCCATCGCACACATTTGCTACATTTGTAACATTTAACTTTGTAACATCTTAAGTGTGACAGGGTGATTTGAAAGCTTCATTGTTGCTTGCAAAGCATGAATGCAGTTTTTTGCTGCCCTACAGCAGTCTGTGTCCAAACTAGGTCTTTAGGTTTTTGGTGCACTTAAGTCTAAACAAGGGAAAATAGGATTCTTCATCTTAGAAAGAAGGCAAAAGCACGAACAGCAGTACGAACTATTGCTGAGGCCAAGCTATTATTTATTATTGGTACATTTCCTGCTGCCTGCTCAGGTAGGGTTTCTGGGAGTGGTGTGGTAGGGATCTTGATGGCTGGAGGAGAGCCTGCTGGCCCCAACGAACAACGAACATGTTCGTGAACAGGTCATGTTCATCAGTGTTCGTTGTTCATTGTTCGTGGATGGCAACGAACAATGAACACCATGTTGGTTCTTTTTTTCTGTTCGTGCCCATGTCTACTGCTGAATGATACACAGACACTTCTGTTTGGTAGGAATGGCCACAACTTTATTGATTACAGCCAGATTGGAGCACTGGCTAGGCATCTGGACAGCGGATCCTTTTGGCATCGAAAGGCCCCTTTGCTGTTCAATGCATAACACCATGACAAGTGGGATGGCAAGTGGTGGTCTGCCACCAGCACTGCTGGCCGGTCCTTGCCTCTCTTTTCTGCAGGGGTGAGCCACCTGCATGCCCTGCTCACCACTTAAGGATCCGACCCAATGCCTCAAAACCGCCACAGGATGAAGGCTGGAGGCTCGACTCCCGCCAGATCGCCAATTAAAGTGTCCTGCTCCTTCCGGGGCATCTCTGGAATGGCACCAGCCATGTTATTGCTCTCGGAAGAGGATTCCTACCTCTCCTCCCCTTCTGTCACCAGACCACATCTCCACTTCAGCCTCGCCCTCGGTAGCAACACAGCCCACGCTGATTCTGCAAGCTTCCTTTGTAGAGGCCTATTGCCAACAGCCTATCATGTCATTCGAACCATATAACTCACTCTTGTATCCACCCCATGCTCAGAACAGTTTTTCAAATGCTGGTAAAGATTTTAAAAATTACGGAGGTAAAAGATGAATGTAACACACACACACAGAAATGCATAAACACCACTATAAGAAAAATCACTCTTTCTTACAGCAATGTTCTACCATTCTAATAACTTTATTTGTAAAAATTATTTTTATTGAACAGTGTTTTCCCCTCCCCAGCACTAAAACTTACCCCTCCCCATCATTTCTTCAAAGGAAGGCCTTCACTCTCTTTTATTACATTTCCCAGGTTGTCCAGATTTTAAAGCTAGTGATACCAATCCAGTGTCCATCGCAGCTGTGTTCACATTGATCCAAGTGGTTCGTTGTTTTTATTCATTATTGCTTGCTAAGCTAAAAACTGCAATACTTTCTTTCAAATTTCTAATTTACAGTAGACGTTTTGATTTGGCTTTTAAAATCTTAATATTTATGTCCAGCTAATTTACGAAACAGCAACTTTGGAGTAGTATTCAGTAATATTCAGTAGTAGTTGGTAAAATAGCATAGAGGTGGTCTACTTAGACATGAGTCCCATTTTATTCAGTGGGTCTTACTCTCAGGAAGGACCGCAGTTCTTTTTTAGTGTGTTTAAATAAATATATTAGGGAACTCCAAACTGTTTGAACCTGTGGTTACCATGGCAATTCTGACACAGGGTTGCGGGCGCAACCACAAAGTGGTGGCCACAGGAGGCAGAGCCACACACACAGACAAAGTCCAAATGCAGGGGACACGAAAAGCAATTTTTAAAACTACACTGGGAAAGACTAGTAAACTGTCACAGAAATGTTATTTTAATCTGCTCAGCCGATCAGAAGCCCTGCTGGGCAAGTTGTCCACTTGGCCTCGCCCACATTTTGAAAACATTTTGTGGGCACCAGAAAATATAATATTGTAAATCCATTTAATTTTTGCACTATGTAAAGCAATAAACATGCTGTACTGCAGGGCCAAGCAATTTTTTTGGTTTGAGTGCTGGAAAAAACGCAACAGCTACTTTTGAAGATCGGTGTGCAGAAAACAAGGAGGGAGGCTAGTTGTCTAGTTGAAAGCAAGGTGAGCTCCAGAGGCTTCATCACCACTTTAGGGGTCTTCTTGGAACTAAATGGTGAATGCACTGAGTCAAGAAGTGATGAGAAGCATAAGCCTTGCCTGTCACCATCCTCTCCATCAGCTTCAGTAGTACTCACCTCAGTGACTGGGGTGGAGAACCACCCCTGTGTGCCAAGTAAAGTGGCCTGGTATGTTCTTGTGCTGTTGTTTAGGACATGTGCCAGGGAACACCCACCTCTGTTCTACTGTTTCTCACACTGAGGGTGCTTACAGTTCAGTCCAGTTTCAGAGGACATTCTTATTTGATCCAGCATATAACTATTGAGAACGTTTGCTTTTCTTTTTGCTTGTTTTTGTTTTTCAGTGTTGTATGTGATATGCTGTTTTATTGTTTGCTGTTTTATAAATCTTGTATTTTTGATGTTACGAGCTACTTGACTTTTTATGGTAACTAATACATTTAAAAATAAGCTGTGAGAAAATGTTAAAAGCACCTTGAAATGTGACACAGTCCCTCTTGATGTTTGTAGAAGGAATGGCACATACTTTAACTGAAATGCACATTTATGTTAAAAAGGATGCCATGGAACAGCCTCACTGATCCATGGGTATGCCTCTTCTTTCCTAGTGGCAGTCCAAGTCTCCACCTGGCATGTGCCAATCACCCAGTGCCCCCCAAACCTCAGAGGGGATTTTGTTCCTTCTCTCTTGTACCCGCTGCCAACAATTGGCCTTCATGGGAATTGCCCATAGGAAGGACCAAGACCCCCCAGTCCCCTGTGCTGGCTTGCAGTTCTGTGGCCGTACCTCAGTCTCCTCCTACCTAATGCCAGGTTATCGTAAGGATTGCTTTCTGCTCTTGTGCACCACTGAGGGATCAGTAAATTGCCAACAGATCACCTCCAACTGTGGTGCTTGTTTTAGATAGAGTGGTTGAGATGTGGAAATCTGTATGGTAAGGAGAACAGGTACCAACATTTAAGAATTTTAAAAAATTAAAAAGAGGAAAAATGTTCACACTCCTACTTGTAAGCCCAGCAACAGATTTAAGCAAGGGATCCCAAAAGAAATGTGTAAAAATGCAATTCCTCTGTCTCTCTCCCCCCCCCCGCCCCCCGCACACATCCTAAGCAGATCTTCTGCTAGGGCAAGCTGTCTAACTTAGACAGTTCCAGCTTATTGAGAAATCCCCATACCCTTTCAGTCTTGATTCAGGCCTTCAGACTCCAAAAGACCAATAGCTGACACCTGGGCTCCTTCTGCTTCCAGATGAATCAGCTCAAGAGACCCTCCTTTCTGTGCCAGGAGATTTTATCATCTCCTTTTGCCCACCCACTGGGCAGGTCAAAGGGAAAGGATAGAGAGGCTTTTCCTGAGGGCTGCAGGAAGAAACGCTTTAGACCTCCAAATCTCTGTTTCCTCCCCCACCCCACCTGGGCTGGTCGTTTACTCAATACTCTGCATGAGTAAAGCCCCAGGCTGGGTGCAGCTTCCCTTCCCCCTTCTTACCTGGGGGGGTGAATGTTTTCGCAAACTCAAAAGCTACAAATAAAAAGCATTTTTTCAAAAAGGGTTCATACAAAAAATAGACTTCAAAAATTGTTTGAAAAGCATAAGTGGGTTAATCTCCTGATTAAAATTGCTTTGATAGACATGAAATACATTCATCAGTTTCATAAGCAGAGATAACCTTGCAATGACAAGGAAGTCTGGTCTAAAGAGAACAGTCCAGTAATAATTACTGAGCAGTAGCCTGTTGCGTGAACATAGGTCTTTATAGTCAGCCAGAAGGCCTCTTTGAATTTAAGTCTGTATAAAACACAACTAATGTAGAAAAGAGCGAGAGTCCAGTAGCACCTATAAGACTAACAAAATTTGTGGTAAGGTATGAGCTTTCATGAGCCACAGCTCACTTCTTCAGATACAACAATTTCCCCCCAAGATCTTTTGTTTTTAAAAAGCCTTGTCAAATGTGTGAAATGGTATGCTGGACTATGTGGATCACTGGTTTGATCCAGCAGGGATCTTTCTTCTTATATTCCTAATACAGACAATCCTGATTCGGTAGAAAAGAGCAAGAGTCCAGAAGCATCTATAAGACTAACAAAATTTGTGGTAGGGTATGAGCTTTTGTGAGTTACAGCTCACTTCTTTAGATATCCGAAGAAGTGAGCAGTGACTCACAAAAGCTCATATACTACCACAAATTTTGTTAATCTTATAGGTGCTACTGGATTCTTGCTCTTTTCTGCTGCTACAGACAGGCTAACATGGCTTCCCATCTTAATCCTGATTCAAATGACAATACTCTTCTAACGGTCAGGTGCTATTGTCGCAACTGAAAGTGGATGTGGCTCACACCTTTGAAGCAAATGAATAAAAACATTAGAATGAATGTATTTTAAAGGGCAAGATTCGGAACATAATTTTTTCATTTTACCTTGAATTGGAGATAAAGTTCTAAATTGCATGTTTTTCTAGCATGTTTTACTTTTTTGGTGGTTCGTGTTACAAGTTTCTATGGTGGTAAAGTGATATAACAGACCTAAGCTAAGGCTGTTCAGAGTGGAACAGGCGGACTATATTTTAAAATACTTGCAGGTGGGTAGCTATGTTGATCTGCAGTCGAAGAGCAAGATTTCAGTCCAGAAGCACTTTAAAGACCAACAAGAATTCCAGGATATAAGCTTTCAAGAGTCAAGCTCCCTTCGTCAGATACAAGTAGAAATGAAGATCCCTGAACCCTTATATCCCAGTCTGAAGGTGGTAGGGGTGTTGCAAAGAAGGGCATCAGAATGCAAATGCATGATACAAAATGTAATCAACTTGATTAGAGCAGTGGAGAAATGCATTCTGTATTGCACCTTTCCATCCTGACTCACTTCTTTGCAAAACCCCTGACTGGGATATAAGGGTTCAGGGATCTCTGTTCCTACTTGTATCTGACAAAGGGAGCTAGACCCTTGAAAGATTATATACCCTGGAAATCTTGTTGGTCTTTGAGATGCTATTGAATTTCAATCTCTATTTTAAAATGTATCTCTAGATGACAGTCTGGTTTGCAAACATTCTAGTTTATTTTTAACTTTAGGTTTTGAATACATATGTTGACAGACTATTTATTTATTACCCAGGAAGCTGTGTCATTTTTCAAGAAGAACATAAGCTGTGGAGCCAAAACAAAGACAGAAGGAATATATCTTGCAAGAGATATTCTTAGAATTATTCAGTGGATATTTTTAACACTTTTAAAAGATTTTTTTTCATTATCTCTTAAACTGGGTTAGTTCTTAGTGCAACGATACTAAAATAATTTTTAGGGATACTACCAACTTTCTCATCCAGATTTCCCCCCAGCTTTCAGCATTCCAAATAACCTGGTCTTTTCCAAAATAGAACCAGTGAATTTGAAATTTTCCATCATTTTATTTTTTTATTTTAGAAGTTTGTACAGGATATAATTTATATGCAACTCAACTGAGTTTTCATTTCCTGTGCATTTTTAATCCCTTCCACATTACCAATCTGCATGTATACATTAAAATGACAATACAGAAAGGCGATCTTGATACATATAGTTCCAGTATCCTTTTTGTGTGGTATTCACTTATGTGTACATGTGATCCTGTACAATGGAAAAATTGAACACAAAAAATCTTGATGTAATCATATGTACACTCACATCAAGGCTGTATTCTTTAAGTGTGTCAGTGCATATGTGTGCAGCAGTAACATTCAAACAAATGGTTGGGGCTGTGTATGATCAAATCCCAGAATTAGTTTTAGCAATTCTCTTAATTAGTGGAATAAAATGCAGACAGAAATTCTAGTAGGAGTAGAATAGTGGTAATCATCTCATCTTCAGAAGCTTTGAAGTTTGTCCTGGAATTTTTGAGTTGATTTTGCATCTTGCCATGAGGTTTGAGGCAGAAGAGGGAGAGTTTTTCCAGTTGTGAAACAAGGGATTTATTTAGTCTTGTTAACTTACAGAATTTCTGGAAATGATGTGTGTGTGCGCACATGCGCACATACACACACACATGTTTTCACGGAAAGAAGTGAACAGAAGTGGTTTGCCATGGCCTGCCTCTGCATAACAACCCTGAACTTCCTAGGTCATCTCCCATCTAAGTACTAACCAGAGTCAACCCTGCTTAACTTCTGAGATCTGATGAAATCAGGACCAAGTTTTATTTGGAACTAAATTTGCATTTCCATTTAAAACTCATTCGACAATTAGCTGTTTGGTACAAAATAGAAGTATTCAAAGGGGGATGGTTACATAAACTCATTAAGTTTACCTAATATGTATATGAATAAATGTATTTTATTGTGAAAGTAGTAAATATATTTTCAGGCTTAGTATGTGTTGATTGGAACTTCTTAGTTAGAAAGCTGGTTAGGGAAATTACTGTCAAACACATTTACCACCATGGTATCTGAATTGCCATACCTTCTGGGAACGCGGGTATTTATGCAATCTTACTTTATGCCATTGAGGTGTGCAGTATGTACTGTATTTATGATTGAGCAGAAAGTTTCAAATGGCAGCCTGTGAAATTGGATTTTGGATGTAATGTACCATAAATAAGTGCTATAAAGATTGCCTTTAATGCCATAAATCAGATTTTATTGGTTTCAGCTATCTTATTCTGTTTATTGTATTACCCACAAAATCAGTTGGAATCAAAGAGTTGGAATATGTTTTATTTTACTATCTCATCTGCTGCCGAAATGGCACATGAATCCTTATAGCTTCTCTTTTTTGATAGCATGAGCAAGGGTGGCAGATTATACATTGTACGAATGTGTTCATAGAAAAGGAATTGTAAATAATGGAATGTAAGAACATTTAATCCTTTGATTCTGTGCCTCTTGCTCTCTAAAGAAATGTTCTTTTTCTAATATGCCCTGACACTGTTATTTGTGGAACTTTTTTAACCTGCAAGACTGTGCATATCGCCAAGCAGGGTATCTTTTAAACTGGGCTTGTTATGGACAGTGGCAAATCAATTCCTGATCATGTCAGATTTTGCAGTTTTTGATCACGAACGACATCGCAAAAAACTTTGTTTGTTATGTGTAATACAGAAGACCAAGAAGGTTTTTTAAAACATGGTAATTGTTTGAACAGAGTATTAAACAGAAATAAACCCTTTTTATATAGGTACATGGGTTGTAAAATAAGCTCTAAAACTTCTGAACTTTTTTTGAAATCGTAAATACCTGTCTCTTTTTTGGCTTAGTATTTGATGTGGTGTAATGGACCTGAGTATTAAATCTGAAGGGTAGGTTAAAGGCTGAAAGATAAAACTTGTGAGGTTTACTTGGTGAAGTAAATAGCTCTCAGCCTTCATCATAGTTATTGTACAGATAAATTGAATGAGAATTGAAAAGGACTTTGTTCTCTAAAGAGCATTGCAGAAATTAAATTTATTTATTATGTCATTTATAGTCCTCCTTTCTCACTGAGACTCAAGGCGGATTACTTAGTATGAGATTAGTACAATCAGTATCAAGTATATTTCCATACAGTGTCAAGGACATTTCCATAAACAATGCCATAGGGTAAATAGAGACAAGTTTTAAAAGACACAGCATTAGCAAGAATATATCAGATAGTCACGATATTGTTTGATTTATGGCTGTGTATATATGGCATGAAGGCTGGTATTAAGCATATACGTTCATAAATACAGTAAAGCCTGCTGAGCCCGCTGATGCGGGGAGGGCAGAATATAAATGTAATAAATTAAATTAAATGCTTTGAAGACAAACGCTTCATTTCTAAACGTGCATTCAGAGAAAGTAGTACTTGGATCTAGTCTACAATTTCCACCTAATGTAGTGTCTAAGTTCCGTACATCTCAGGAGGTGGTGTTATCTGTATTTTTTCCTTCTCCCACCTCGGAGGAAGAAAAAGCCCTACATATACTGGATGTGTGCAAGGCAATACTATTCTGTTTAGATCACATGGCACATTTTAGGTTGGAGGTTCAGTTGTTTATATAATTTGCAGTAGCAAAAAAGGGATTTAGGGCCATGTCACAAACAATCTCCAGCGGATAGCCCAGACAATTAAGGTCTGTTATGAATTAGCCAATTTACCTTGTCCATGGGGAGTGTGCTCACATTCCACCAGGTCCCAGGTGTCTTCGATGGCCTTCGTCAGACGGGTCCTGTTGCAGGACATCTGCAAGGCTGAGATTTGGTCATCTGCAGATACCTTCATAAGGTATTGCATGCTGAACATCAACACCAGGAGAGATGCAGCTGTAAGACAGGCTGTTTTTCAGTCTCTGTTCTCCTGAAGAGTATCTCCTGCCTTTTAGGGTTAGTGGCTTGCTAAGTTCCCATGCGGGGCTGCACAGAAGACCAACAATGAAAACAGGGTTGTACTTACCTGTAACCAGGGCTTTTTTCTGAGAAAAGAGGTGGTGGAATTCAGTGATGGAACTCAGGACTGCACAATGATGACACTTTGGGTCAGCTGGAGCAAGGGGGGAAATTATTACATTAGTGTCTAGCTTGTCTTTGGGGGATGAGCTTTTTAACTTGCCTTAGTGACAGATGTCAATTCTATTGTCTTGATAGGAAAGCAAAATATGAGTAATAAAGTAATCAGAATAAAATAGTTGACTGCAAATGAAACCAATTAGAAAGCTGTGTATTAATAGTAAGGGTGTGCAAAACAAAACAAGCTGGAAATGCACCCAGAAATCACTGTTTGGTTTAGTTAAAGCAACTTCCAGAATGGTGAACCAAATCTGGAAAACCAAATTGTTAACAATATCCTCCTACCAAAAAGTTTGTGTCTTTTGTTCAAAATCAGATTTCTGGTTAATTTTCATGGCCACTGAAGGGACATAATTCCTGAAGCCTGCCAGCTCTTGAGGGCCCCTGAAGCCAGAGTCATGCTGTGTTCAGCAAATGCATTTCATCTCTTTTATTTCTAATGCAGTTCTGCACTGGGCCAGTGCAAGGAAGATGATAGAACAAGTCTATCTATTCTCCATGTTGTTCTGCAAAGTTTACTACCAGGCTGACTCAAACTCTTGCCTATCAGATCCTACTAAATTCATCAAGAAAGCCAGCTTTGGAGCAAGCCAAGAACAGTCAGCACAGCTGAGACTGCTACAGTAATTGCCAGGATGCAGCCTGTTAACAAGGTTGTTGTCTTCAGCAGTCTATCGTTTCCCTCTTCCCTTTGTTCCACCCAATTCCGTAATTTAGATTTTGAATCCTGAATGAGCAGTTCCTCCTGCCAAAAGAGTTGCCACAATACCTGATGAAGCAACAACAATAATCCTTTTTTGTGAACTGAGGGCAAAATTAGACATAACAAACATCATACCCCACCTTTCTCCCTAATGGGGATCTGAAGCAGCTTCCATTGTTCTCCTGAGCGCCATTGTATACTCACAACAACCCTATGAGGTAGGGGTCTGGCTGAGCCACATGTGTAGTTGATCCAAGTTTATGCAGCAACTTTCCATTGCAGTTAGGGGGGTTGAGTATTAGAGACACATGAAAGGTTGCTTGAAAGCTCTCTCATTACATGTTGCCTGTCGTGAAGATCACCTCATCCAGGATGTTCTGATTCTCTTCACTTTAGGCACTGTAGCTCCCATCATCATCTTGAAATTGGTGGTCAGTTTTCAGACACACACAATTATTTTCTGATGAGATATACCAACCATCCGTTGCAGATAGCTGCGGGGGGCAGTCTGGAGACAGTTTGGTCAGGGTCTTCTGATTCCTTTCATTTTTTGGCTCTGGAACTTCCAAATCATCCTGAAGTTGGTGGCCAATTTGAGATTCCCAGCTTTCTTTTCTGATGAGTGTGCATGCCACAAATGGACAGGTGGCTGGGCACACCAATTCTTTTATTATTATAGATTCATGGTAACAGTGAGCCAAGTGATTTAACATTGGTTTGGATCTGGGTCATATTGGGAGGGGCGGGTGGAATCTTTGGGGGGCCTTGGAGGATCTCAGCAGCCATGCCAAGTATTAACTAGTTCGAAAGAGCTCTTTTGATCATTTCAGTATTACTCTGTTATGCTATTTGGTCACAATTCACTTCTGTTCCTTGGGTAATGGATTTCCTCGTGCCAGTCCTGTGATCTGTATTGCTTATTATATTATTTTTATTTGGTTCCACAGTTTAATCAACAATCTGTAGTTGTTACTGCAGATTTGAAATGAGTAGTTGTTGCTAAGAACTTATGTAACCCTCAGCTGTTGCCAATTCTTTGAAATGTAGAATGGCTAATCAGAAAGAAGAGCAAAGCAATGGAACAAAATAATCAGATGGCAAATGTCCAGAGCAGTCTTTGGGTATTGTTAACATAAATTGCACAGGGCAGAACTCCACTTAGTGAAACAAATTAGAGAGGATTTATAAAGCTCATCTGTCCTGTCATCCTTCTGATCCCCTTCTTCATTAAAGAGAGGTAGTGCTGAGACCTAGAAAATGGCAGTATACAAGAAGGGAGATAATAGAGCACCATGCCTCAGATTCGGTAGGCAAATTCTCTTTTAATAAGAGAAGGAACCTCAGAGAACAAAAACATGGGATGCTCAAAATGCATTTAAATTAAAAAAGTAGTAGAGAAAATAAACAGTGTGGAAAATTTTCTTTCTTCCAAAAGAATGATTCCCTGAATAGGTCCAAGAGACCCAAAATTGCAAGTAGAATTGCTTGCCATCACACCAAGACTGCGTGCTTCAAAACAGTAAAAGAGCTTTAGAAACCTCAGAACGTGAATTAGGATGTATTTGATGACCTGCATCAAATGTAGGATATCCGTTGGCTTATGTTAGACAGTACGGGCATCTACCTTCTCTCCTTCCAGAGGTTAAGAATGGCCAATTTATAGAATGATACGCACTGTGATTAAGAACTGCTGAATTGACGTTTGATATGATGACTCTCCAATTTATTGGATGCATGTCATTGAAATCTGCCCTCTCTTCTCCTGTGTGTCTTTCTTTGATGAATGTTAAGGTTGTGAAATGAAGAGCCTTTACCCTTTTCATACTTTGCTGAATGCTGGTAAAGTTGCCGACTGCTGCGGCTGTATTTTTTGCATCAAGGTCAGCAGAGAGGAGAGTGTAGTCTAAATAATGTCATTGACTCTTTAGGAAATGAGTGTGTGTGTGTGTGTGTGTGTGTGTGTGTGTGTGTGTGTGTGTGTGTGATTTAATGGAACTAAACTCAGGTACAGCCAAAGGGCTTAGCTGGCTCTTAGACAAATATATCAAAAATAAGACCAAAACAAGATACTGAATATGGAAATACTGTGAAGATCTAGTATCAATAGATTAGAAATTAAGGAAATTTCTGGCATAAAGCATTGAAGCAAACAGGTAGTCATCTAAATCATGCAGTCACTGTTGAAATCATTGATCTTGAAATGTATTACATTTTTGAATGTCTTTGTTTTGCCTTCTGAGTCCCTAGTGTAGCTTCTATTCAACATGAGAGGTTTCTAGATACGAAAAATGGATTCTGATTTTTCTGATGAATACCGTTGAGCCAAAATGGGAAAGTGGCTTGTTTTATAAATTGCACAGTGTCCAGAGATGTTGTTGCGCAGGTCAGACTTTGACTAGGGCTGAATTAGATTTTACAGCAGATGTTGTACTGCTGTTCTTAACAACTGTTCTGTGTCTACTCCTTAAGGGGATGAAACCCACCATATGAAGTAATGTCATACTGTTAGTTTCGCCCATAGACAACCAGTGATGTGGTTCAGGGGCCTGAACATGTCATGTCACATGTGACTGTCACTAGACATACTAATGGGAATGCAGCAGCTCTGTGTCTGTTGTATTTCATTCCACCCTGTGTACTGACATGTATGTTTCAAGCATTCTGTCAAGCTTCATTTTGCACTCTTGGAATGAATTTCTTGTATTATGTGCAACCATCTGAGCTGCCTGCTCTGCTTGCTTATAGCTATCAATACAATTGGCTGCTTATTCTGCCTGTGTTGTAAGATGGAGGAGGACCACAGGACTCAATGATGTCACCTAGCTTGTTACTGAAGTTGTACTCTATAGTGCTGACATCTGCACTAGTTTTGGACAATTCACTCTGGCAGCACATATAGTGGAAAGGCTGGCTGGCTTGAAAGGTTGCCTACTCTTATTCTAAACTGACACTGTGTGTGCATGCATGCATGTCCCTTTAACTGCATTAGTGAAATTCAGGAGCAATTTATTTCCGCATGCTAAAATTGATAAATAAATCATACGTTGGCCCCAGAAACCTAATTAAAGGATTCCAAGTTAGCAGAGTTTATCGTTTAGCAGTGGAAGCATGATTATAGGTAGTTGTGAGCTGGTTCTACTGGCGTGTGTGTGTGTGTGTGTGTGTGCATGCGCGCACGCGTGCGCAGGAAAGAAAATAAAAAGACATACACTTGCTTATATTTAGAAAGGAAATAAGAGTTTTTTATTGTAAGAACTCCATACCCTGATAGGAAAGGAGGAGAGATAGATCTTATCTACCTATCTAGTCTAAGGATGCTCATGGATGCTAGGACAAGTCCTGCATCCATATTTCCAAGATGGAGGGAGGAGAAGGAGAGAGGTGGTACCTGGAACAAAGCCAAGAAGAGAAGAGTGTGAGGGAGGAAGTCAGGAGGAGGAAATCCTGAGAATAGTAATCTACATATCAAAGGAATAGTCAGAGCAGTAAACAGGATGCCCTGACCTCTCTATCTTTCTAACTCTTTGGTTTGTCCCCCTCTGAAACCTGAGGAAAGGGACAGTGGTGAATCTTCCCCTTCCAACAAAAATACATCCCAACGAGTTGCAAAAGCACTTTTATTTACACTCATCTTGAATGAATGAACTCTCTTATTAGGGTGAGGTAAATATTTAAAGTTTTACCTAGTTGAGAAAAGGCAAGAAAGTTGGCAGTGATAAAAGTGCAATACACAGTTGGCAAAGGGTTGCTGAATTCCAAAGAGAGCTCTAACACTAATTATTCCTGAAATGGCTGGAACTCACCTGTCATTAATAGCTGTCATCTTGCTCATACTGTAGGTCTTATCACATGCTGAAGAATTTTAGGAAGACTTTTTCAGACCTAGAAAAATTGAAAATTACAGTGAAATAGAGTCCTCAAAGATTAGACGTTACGTTTTTCTGATTTAGATTTTCAGTCTCTTCTACAAAAGCCCAGGGCTCAGTAGTAAATGGTACCATTATAGCATAGTACTTCCCCTCTTGGATACACACTTTAACATGGGGCCAAGCTACAAGTGACAAATGACACTTGAACGGCAAGTGGATCGAGTGGAGAGCAAGTGGAGGGCAAGTGAACAGGGAGGAATACACTTGCTGTTCAAGTGTCGTTCGTCACTTGTAGCTTGGCCCATGGTGATGAAGTTTGAGTGTGCTAGTAAAGTTGAGAGCGACACTATCAGGAGTGCAGGTTTGGTCTAAACTCCTGGAAGAGTCACTCAAGGTGGGAATGGTCAAAGCTGAGACACATATCTACATATCAAAGGATTAAAATGCATCTATCCCCTTCAGATTAAAATGCATCTATCCCCTTCAGAAATCAATGGTCACATCAGCAGAAGAGAATTAACTAATCCAATAGTGATGGGAATGGAGGAATTCTTGAAGGTTAGGTACTGGGTGGCAGCAGTAGTGGAAGGTGACACTGACGGAGGATCTTTCACAAACAACACTTAACCCTGGTTAGTACTGCGTATGAGAAGGCAATGGTAAACCACTTCTGCTAATCTCTTACTTTGAAAACCCTATGATGAGACATTCCAGAATGAAAGAAGATGCAGTGCTGGAAGACAGGATCCCCAGGTCAGGCACTCAATTGCCTACAGGGGAAGAGCTGAGTACAACTATGAATAGAGCAGTTATTAATGATGGGACTGGATTAAAGCCGAAAAGACATCCAGTTGCAGATGTGAATAGATGCAAAAGGAAAGTCCAAAGCTGTGCCACACACACATTAGGAACATCGAACATGAGAAATATGAAGCCAGGCAAGCTAGAAATCATTTAAAAAGTGGAAGGCAGTAGGAAAAGAGGAAGACCTAAAACAAGATGGCTTGACTCAATAAAGAAAGCCACATCCTCCAGTTTGCAAGTCTTTTAATGCTAAATCATTTTGAAGGTCTTTCATTCATAGGGTCACCATAGATCTGAGACAACTTGATGACACATAACACACACACACACATAGCATAGTACTATGTAATATTCTTAATATGGACAGGAATGTAATCAGTGTTTGTAATGATTAGTCTGCTGGACTAAAGAGACCTGTGTATAAATCCCTGCTCAACTCTGAATCTCAGTGGGTAACTTTGGGCCAGTCACAGTCACTCAAGCTAACCTACCTCATAGATCAATGGTGAGGATACAGTGGAGAAAGTGAGAACCATGTATATACTCCTTGAAGGAAGGCAGAATAACTTTGTAATAGTTAATTACTCTGTTAAGTACATTATAATAATTGCTGTGTTCTTTTTTAGGGTTTGTATTTAAAGGTCTGTTGACTACAATAAATGGTTGTTGTAATAGTTAATTCAGGCATTGCACTTTGTAGTGCTTTTTTCACCAACAAGCACTTCTTGAAGCAAAATATGGATATCCTTCAAATATCCTTGTACATAAAATAAAACAAGCACTCCTTTGATAACTTGTTTTCTTGAATGCCTTTAGTAGATTCAAACATTTAGTAAAGCTTATGGGACTGTGCTGTGTCAGAATTTAGGTATGCTTTTGCATGTCTGAATGTTTCAGAAAGGGAGGTTCTAGACACAGACACACACACACATACGCATTCTCCACAATATGTCCTAATTCTGCATGTGCAGAGAAATTTTAATGTGGCGGGGCTTTCAAATATGCAGTAGCCAGGTTGCATCCAGAAAGGCCGTTGCATGAGGACTGAATCATGCCTTTTCTGAATATTTGAATGATCTCTAAAAGGTAAAAGGATAAGCAAAAGTCTCTTTTGACATCTGTTTACATCTATTTTTACATCATTTTACATTTATTGCAAGGCTTTTAGTCCAATATGAGAACTGGCCCATTATAATTATCTACAGAATAGGGTCCACTGACGATTTACATGTGAAGCTGTTTCAAAGGGCATTGCCTAAGCAGGACATTTCCTTCATTTGGTTTCCAAGCAGTTCAGCCAATGAGGCAGAAAAGAAGAGCAGTTCCAACAGTGTTTTACATTTTACATTTAAATATTCAAAACAGATGGAACTTTATTTAATAAGAGACAATTAGGTGGTAATTTATGGTGTTATCTAGATCCCAAGTTTTAATCAAAGTAAAACAATAAATGCAAACAGATTTTCGGCACAACACTTATAAAGACAGCATAAGTTCCATTTACGTTGGAGTCCGGGATATAAATTTACACATTGTACATGATACAATTAAATACATTTTAGAATGAAACAGATAGGAAATGAACTTGCCATAAATAGTTCATATGCTTAACAGAACAAGTTCATCGAACAGATCTCTCCACTTTTTATAGCCCCTTACTCCCCCCCCCCCGCTACTTTTGACAGTCAGGGTCTCCTTTGGAACAGTGGGATGCAGTGGTGGATGAGAGACTGCAGCTAAGGGGGAAATCAGCAGAGTACATCCCGTTTCATCTTCCAGAAGTTCTTCCAAGCTTCGAGTGGAATGTGATTTCTGCCCGTTCTCCCTTCTGGCTGCAGACCCACACCTGCCACATCCTCCAGCATTCTTGAGGCCACCCCCCCCCCGTCCTTCATCAACAGCTGTTCTAAGGGGAAGATCCATTCTGTGTGAACTCTTGCTGTTCAAGTTGCATGAAATCCAATCCATAATCTTTAATGTGAGTGAGTGAGTGTAAAGTGTCAAGTTACAACTAGCTTATGGCAACCCCAACAAGGAGTTTTCAAGGCAAGTGGGAAAGAGAGGTGGTTTGCCAGTGCTTTCCTCTGTAGTCTTCCTTGGTGGTCTCCCATCCAAGTACTAACCCTGCATAGCATTCAAGGTCTGATGAGATCAGGCTGTACCACGCTGCCTCCCCTCATGGTCTTTACTATTTAGCCTGTAACTTTGTAGCAGAATTTTAGAGATGGTCTGAGACTGTAATATGTTAAAAAGAAGCCCTGTGTTTCGCTTCTCTACTTTGCAGTTTTGGTCCATAAATAATGGGTTTTAGAAACTTCTCTAACATATCTGGTATTCAAGATGAAAAAGCACATTTGTACTGCAGAGATAATTACTTGCCATTAGGTTCATAAGAACATAAATTCCACTCAGTTCTATCATATTACTTGTCAGTTGCTTAAATTTTGTCTACAGTGTGCCACTCTAGTGACAAATAGCAAATAATTTAATCTTCCACCAAAACGATAATGCCTTGCAAATAAAAACTCATTGAAAAAGAAAGCAGAACTTTATTGTAGTTTTTTCCCTGAATATATTTATAACAATTCAGATGTACATATTTCTCCGTTATCATGAGCAGATCTCAGCTAGACCTTTTCATTCTTCTTATGGAGTTACATTGAAAACCTAAACAGAGTTACCCCAGTCTATACCGATTGAAATCAATGAGCTTAGACTGGATTAACTGCTTAGGATTTCACTGTTAGTGTAAAATATCGAGGTTATAATGTCTAAAATACAATTCAAGACACTTTCAGATATTACATTTACTCATTTTCAAAAATAACTGCCCCTTTCCACCAGCATTTATCATACGATCTATTTATTTAAAAACTGATGGTACCATTGAAGTATTTTTCTACATTCTTGTCATATATCAGAATACTTTCTGTAATGCCCAGGAACTATAGAAATGTAGTCTTTATAATCATTCGGAAAACCAAGCAAGAAATTTAGTAAAGATCATTTGGTACTAGTTCGGTGAGATGCTCATACTCGTGTCAATGTTGTTAATTGGGCCAATGATATCCAAATGTGAATGAAATCATTGAAGTCTTGTGTTTTGTTATACAGAGTTCATTATCTATTCCAAGTTTTTAATTCTGTTATCTTACTGCTTCCTGTGATGTATCATGTTTTTCATGGTTTGAGTGAGATATAACTGCACTAATTATGTTTATAATGTAAGCCACTGATGAAGGCTTTGTGCTGAAATATGAGGTTTGGCTTTGTGTTTGATCTTACTTGGAATTTTGTCTTATCTTACTGTATATATTTGGTATTTGGGTGCTCAACTTATTGAACTATTGATGTTATGTTTTGTGCATATAATTGAATTGGTTTTATTTGCATATTGCAAATTGATTTTATTTGCATATTGCATCATACATTTCCCCCCTGCCTTTTGTTTTGTCAGTCTCTTGGGTTTAGCCGGTCTTTTTTGGTTGGGTATTTTTTCCTTTTTTGTGATGTTGTGTTTTTTGGGAACCCTAGTTTATATGCACAACCTTTAACTTATATGAAATTGGAAGCTTGGCTAAGAAGGATCTCTTGCTTTTGATGTATTGTCTTTAAACATAATATTTCTGTCAGAAGCGCGCCATGAAAGGGCATCACAACTTAAAGCAGTTCTTTAGGAGTCAGCCCCAAAGGGTTCTACTGACACTAATCTTAATGCCGCAGATAACGGACCTCAGCATCTTGGTGCCAGTCAGAGCCACCTACAAAAAAGGATAAGTTCAGGTCGAAGCATGCTGATAAGACATCGACTTCAACATCACAAAAGAGGCAAAAACCATCTTCTTCGGCTCTGAACACTTTGGTTGCATCGAGTTCGGCCAAGGGTTCCAAGAACTCCATCTCCAACCCCCAGAAGGCATTCTACTTTGGTTCCATCCCTTTCAGAGGGTGAGATTCCTGAAGTCATAGAACAGCCATTTTGCCATTGCTGCTGTCACCCGTACAGCCTGCAACAAGACAGAAAGATTCCTTAGGCCCATCTGAAAATTTATTTTATTTTATTTGACATGTCCCACCCTCCCCACGAATGGGCTCAGGGCAGCTCACGTCATCATTAAAACACAATAAATTAATAGTCAACTTTAAAAACAGATTTAAAAACTTATATTAAAATACTCCGGCGCCATTAAAAGACAATCACTTGGAACTGGCTCCTTACCATAGACCCCATTGGTTCCATTATTCTCCATATGGTTCCCTCTACTGTTACTATGCTTACATGTTTGAAGATTCACCAGGCATATACCTGCCTCCTCACTACTTCTTCCATGATGAAGACTCTGATATGTCAATTCGCTCAGAATCAAGAGATAAAACAAAACATACATTGGTTCCGGCCATGGTTTCAGAAGACAACGCTGCCCTGGAACCGACGTGGAACCATACTATACACTCTGATGACAATTCTAATGTCGGCTTGGATCTTGCATCAGAACCTTCTCCACTGGAATTTCTTAATGATGATTCTGCTGTATCTCCGATGAGGATCTCCACTTGTACACTGAGCAGTTAGTCCAGATGGCAAGATCTCTGGACATTGAGGTGACCTGCTCTTCTCCAGCCTCTTCGGATCCAGTCTTGAAGGTCCTGCACTCAGAAGTGACCAGACCAGTGGCATTTCCAATCATTCAGGGCATGCTTGACATGACCAAAGATGTGTGGTCCCCAATGTTCCCTCTAAGCTTTGCGGTGTTGTGAGCTTAAAATCTACTTTGTGAGCCGAAACAAATAAAAGCCATTAGGTGAAACGGCCACAAAAATCAGAGTATACTTCTGTATAAAAATGGATATGTCCATGCTGATTACAAAGGGGTAGTTGTATTAGTCTGTTGCTGCAAAATAAAGCAGACACGCAATGGCACCTTAAAGACTAGCATGTTTATTTCAAGATGAGCTTTTGTGAGTCAGTGCTTACTTCTTCAGCCTCCTTCTGCGCCAAGGCCAAGTTAAATGACGCTTTCACCATGGTGGCGGCTGAGGCGCTACCTCCTCTCCTCCGCTCTCTGAGGCTGAGGAGATCCTAGCGATTTCAGGCTGCATGGGTCAGGCCAGACCCTATCACTCAGCTCTGCTCTGTTCCCCAGCTAGAGAGCCAGCAGTGGCTGGAGACGCTCTCTGGCACCACCCTGGGGGCCAAACCAGCCACAGCCAGGAAGGGAGGAGAGAAGTGGGATGAGGCTCCATCCCCATAGGGCCCACCTGCAGATGCTGGCTGAGTGGGAGGGCGGGGCCACCTGAGGGTTCGTATCTGTGAGCTACATCTGAGAAGCTGTGAGCGGAGGAGTCAGAATCTGTGAGCGACTGCTCACATGATCACATTAGCAGGAACACTGGTCCCAACCGGCCTCAACTTCAGCAACATCCAAAAAGCTGGATAATATGTATAAAACCAAACAAGAAGGATCAGGTTTTCTGTTTACTCACCCTTCTGCCAATTCTAATGTTACTGAGAACTTCCAAGATAAGAGCCTCCCAAAAAGCACTAGTCATTCAGCTCCAATCAATAAGGAGGGCAGGAAACTAGACCTACTGGTTAGAAAGGTTTATGCTTCCGCAGCATAGAATTGGTAATTCATCAAGTGGCCTTCTGTGCAGGCACACATCCCTCCCTCCTTCCCCACCATATGCTCTTTTTCTTATCTTCCTTCTACATCAGTGGCGTAGAGAACAGAGGGAGGGAGCCACTCTCCCCACCTTTTATAGCTGCCTGTGGGGGAAAGGGGCACAGGAAGGCTAGACGAGTGTCTCAAACCTCTAGGAGCTTTGGAATGTCCGCAGCTGGCCTGCGCATGCGCAGTTCCCTTGTGCGCTTGAACTGAAGACCACTTGATAAACAGCAGTTACAGCAGGTAAGTGCAACCCTGTTTTCCTAAGGGAAAGAATGTGTCATTACATTGACCTCCTCTAAGAGGACAAGAAGGTCCTTGCTAAGGTCCTTCAGCCAGAGGGTATAAAGCTCTCAAAACAACAAATACATTTAGCAGAGCTTGTCATGGATTATAGTAGCCGAGCTTTGACCTCTGCTATGGTGCTCTGGCTGTGAATCACTCCTGGCTGTGAGTTACATTTCTCCCTAATGAAACTAAAGGGAAAGAGGAAAACCTTCTGTTCAAAGGGACAGAGTTATTTAGTTCACAGACAGATTAGGCCCTAGCCTGAATCTTAAAGAATAACAGCAAAGTTGTTGGGGGGCACCTCATTGGGCTCTCCACAGTACTACTTTCCTAGGCACCAAACATACACCTGTCACCACTTCCAAGAGTACCTTACCTCACAGCAGCAATTTCAGTCATATAAACCTGCCTATACCCTTCAGAGTCAACAACAGAGTAAGAACAGATGCTCTAGGCACAAGAATAAATAATTCCCAGAGAGGACAGGCCTGTCCAGAATTCACTATTCTGAGTAGCAGGCCTTATTCCATGAGGAACATTATCTTGAGGAACATTATCTTGGATGCTTGGGTTTTACATTTTAGCAAGCATGTTTATTATTTGGAGTTTCATTCATATCCTCCCATCAGGCCTCCAAGTATTGCATCCTCAAGGTCCCATTCATTATTATTGAAGGAGGTGGAGACTTGCTTCTGAAAAGCAAAGTCCAGAGAGTACCCTCTTCAGAAATCTCTTCTGATTTTATTCTAGATATTTCCTATTTGACAAAAAAAATTGGACGCTATTCATCCATTTTAGATGTAAGGTAATTAAATACAGTTAGGAAGGTTAAAAAGTTTCATGTAGTTACTCTGTTGAGTGTCATCCAGTTATTGTAAATAAATGTTCAGTTGCCTGCCATTGATCTTAAAGGTGTCTATTTTCATATTTCTATTCTCTAAGATTTGTAGAGAATTCCTTTGGTTCCTGCCTGGGAATGACCATTATCAATATCTTGTGTTGCTGTTTGGCCTCTCCGTTGCCCCAAGATGATTCACTAAGGTGATGGCAATTGTGGTGGCCCATTTCAGAAAACAACAGTGTACTATTTTTCCTTACTTAGAAAACCAACTTTCCAAGGACCTGTCTGTAATTAAGGATGTCTGCAAAGCAGCCAGGCAGTCATTCAGTTCCTAGTTCGTTAGGCACTATTCTGCAGACATAAATGTCCGGAGAATATTGTCAGTGGGAAAAGCAGTTGTGCAAATCCTATTCTTATGAGAGCGTCATACCCTCTATCTTGTTAGGTGAGCGTGTCAGTCCCAATGTGGGACTGCACAGATGACTCAAAGATGAAAACAGGATAGCACTTACCTGTAACTGTTATTCCTTGGGACACTTCTGTGCAGGCACACATTCCCTGCTTCCCTTTTGGCCTCGTCGTGACCTCTGCATGTTCTTTTATGTATGGCTGCACAGAAGACATCAGCGAACAAGTTACAGGTAAGTGCAGCTCTATTTTCTTTTGGCCGATTTTGAGCTCATTCAAGAGAAGTGAGGGAAGATGGTACTTCCCAATCCATTCCCGATTAGCATTTTGACAGGAAGGCTCAGACTCAGGTCTGGGCGAGGTGAGAACTCTCTAAAGGTATAAAAAGTTTAAAGATCACTCTGTGGCTGGCTTGTGTGCTTGTATAGAAGACTCTTGAGGAACAACGGTTATAGGTCAGTAGCAACCTTGTTTTCTTGAAAAATTCTTTTGTGAAAATTACAACATGAAAATCTAGAAATAAGAGGACAAAAGCAAAAACGCTGGCGTGTTGAATGTTGAAATTTTAATTAATTTTAGCTGTGTCTGTTTCCTGTAATTGGCTATTTCTGGCAACTGAAGAATTTACCAAAGAGTTATCAGCAATGTGCTAATTTTCTTATAAGACTGATGAAGAGAACATACGTCAAGGTGTTTATACCATCTGCTGTTCAGGTGTCAAAGAAATAAAACAGCAAGGACTCTTGAGGACATTTGTATCAACACAGGAACTTAGCGCAAAAAAAAAAGTGCATATGAGCAGAGAATCCACCAGTGCCATCCTAAACCCACTGGTCTAGAAGTGTGTGGCTTTGTTAGGAAGCATTGTAAGGGTGTCAGCATTTTCTTACTAAGAATGTGTAGCTTTCTACGTGCAAGGATTTCGTGCACATTTATTTATTTTTGTTTATTTGTTTAAAATACTTATATGCTACCCGGGGTCATTTAGTAGAAAAAGAGCTGGAGGAGCACATTAGCATAACTCATTAGCATATGCCACATCTCTTGCCATCACTGGAAGTGTGTTATTAGTATAACTTATTTGCATATGCCACACCCCCTGACATCACCTATTCTGCCTGTTTTGGACCCAATCCTGGCCATTCAGGGCCGAAATTGGGCCCAAAATGGCAAAAAGGGGCTGAAAATGGCTGAAAAGGGGCCCAAAATGATCAGGATCAAGCTGCTGATGAGCGGGAGAGTGATCTACCACCCGTCAGAGGCCCGATGTGGGCCATTTCGGCCCCAATCCTGGCCGAAACGGGCCCCAAATGGCTGAGAGTCAGGTGGGTGGGGCTACCTGACATGTGACCTCTTTGGGGAACTGCCAGAACTGCGTTCCTGTGCGTTCCCCCTTGAAATGAGCCCTGATGCTACCTTTCCACCCCAAATAGGGTCCCCAAGGCAGCAAACAGATAATGAAAACATTCAAATTACATTTAAAATACATATATACAGTAAAAAAAACATATTGACATACAACCAAACAACATACACACAACCAGGGAGCAGGGCCAATAAGAGGGGGAAAGTCCACGTGCATGTGCTGTTCTGGTTTGGAAAGATCAGTCCTTTGGGCCAACATATGAATGTATATAACAGAATCTTGCACTAACGTTTTCCTGCAGCATACTACTCCAGTCTGCAAGTGGTAGTTCATGTTTGAATGTTCACCATGGGCAAAAAAAATTGTGTGCCCATTCAAAAACAGCCCATCGGGAGAAGAATAGGCTGAATCTTTCTAACATGAAGAGTAACATTTGAATCCATTAGCATTTTGAAAACCATCAAGATTTACAGAGTATAAATTTTTAAGGGCCAGGCTGTCTACGTCAGAAACATTCTGACATGCTAGCTTTTGTTGGATAGGCAAGTTTATCTTCGTGACTTCTGTGCAGTGCCACATTAGGACTGTGCCACAGAGAAGATTTCCAGAGCTTTCTAGAAGACTGCTATCATAGTGAAGAATTGGAAAAAATGCTGCTGTTATATGAATCTGAATATTCATGAACACACAGCCTATGTGAGGGGTATCCGCTCATACAAATATACCTCCACTTGAGCACAGAACTGGGCATGAACATATGTTCATCTTTGTTCTTCTGTACAGCCCCACATTGGGAATGCGCCCGCGCAGGCCTGTCTTGGAAAGAGATTTCTAGCTCTGTAAGTCTAAAGGGGGCACTCCTGGCCGTAGCATGCATGTGTGGTGTTTTCTGCCCGAATGCTGCGCCATAGTCCGGAGTGCCCCTCCTTGTCCCTCAGTTCTCTTTTTGCTGCCAGTGAGAGAGATCTTCTCGCTCTGTCTCTTCACTCTTTCCCTACTCATTATAGTTGTTAGTGATAGTTTGATAGTTCTAATAGGTGATAGTTTGTTAGTTATAAAGTTTTTAGATATATAGTTAGTAGCTGTTAGTTATATAGTTGATAGCTTGGTAGCCTGAAATAGCTATGATCCATAGAACTTTCAGGACTATGTCACAGAAGGCGCTATTCAAGAAATGTTCCAAATGTGACACAGAGTTGCTGCACGCCTTATGCTTGCTGTGCCTGGGTGAGTCCCATAATGTTGCTGCTTGCCACCACTGCCAGAGGTTCACCCCTAAGGCATGCAGTGATTGGGCTTCTCGCCTTAAAACAGCCCTGTGGGAAATGGTCTTGGCGGGCTCCTCTAAGCCAGCAGCAAAGTCATCCGCTGAGCTGGACCTGCCCACCCATTCCAAACCCCCAGTTCCGAGAATCAAGCGATCTGACCACCCATACCACCAACCGACTCCATCAACTTCATCAGAACTGATGACTGTCGGATCTGACAGTCAACCAGAGAGAAAGGCAGCTCTTCAAAGTGTCACTCCCCAGAGTCGGTCAGATTGGAACAGGCATCTTTGAGCCCATCACCAAGAAGACGAAAGCCAAAATTAAGCACCTAAAGGAGACCCGCATCAACACTGTCTCATAGGAGTAAACACCATTCAGTTTCCTCTACTCCATCACTTATCATCGAGGATGAGATTCTTCAGCCTCCACCTATGCCATCCCCCACCACCTACCCTCACTTTCCCATCGGGGGGAGGAGGGAGAGATCCCTGGAGAGGACATGGGACAGGTGTTCAAGTCAGTGCCAGCCACAAGCCCGATCACACCATCAGATCTGATACAGTCGGCTCTGACCTCATTGGTTCCGATGTCAGGAACCGCATCACAATCAGCTCCGATGCAACAATACAACCCGCTCTCTTGGACACTGTCATCGATTCTGAATACTTCCAGCCAACAGGCCTCGGTTCCATGGCCAGGCATGCATACCTACCGGCCTCCAGCCCCAAACTGACAGGAGTTTATGAATTGGCTGCAATCTGCCCCACTCATGCCCACAACAGCAGCTACTGTGGTTCCACTACGTCCTCCATCGGAGCCTGTGGGGACATTTCTACATCATTATTCAATGCAATCTGTCTCTGGATCGGAGAAGAAGATGGACAGTCAGACAGGATTTCTGAGCTGGCTTCTGACCCCTCACCTGAGGAGGTTGAGGGAGATCCTGTCTCATCCTTGCCCACCAAGGACTTCAGACTTTTTTCTGAACAAATGCTCAGGATGGCCAGAGCATTAGAGCTGGATGTATCTTCCTCAACACCAAAACCAGCGGCCACCTGGTCATCAACAGATAACTTCATTAAACATTACTCGATGGATACAAACTCCAGATCTGATGCAGCAGTGGGAACTGCAATTCTCCAGTCTCGGTTACAGGTAAGTGCAACACTGTTTAACTAGGCATGAATATTTATAGATATATATGTATGCTGGCAGAGCTGTATTTAAAAAAGCAACTTTTCAGGGACAGCTTTTCTTTAAGACTGTATAAAAACCTTTCTGTTACTTCAGTTCAAACATCTGCCTACCTGCCTTCTGACTTTACCTACTGTAAATAAACCTTCTATTACAATTTGAACCTCAAAAAAAAAAAGATTGTAGCTTGGATTTTGAATTTTGCGATGTTAAGCAGCGAATTATTGTCTAGAATCAGCTTCTTACTAATCAAACCTAAAGTAAGAACTGCTGATAACTAGGGAATTCTCAGTGAAATATTTATCATGGTGTATGAAAAGAAGTTATAATTATAGTTGGTAATTTAATTGTAGACTCCAGCATTCCGTATTTAATTTAAACATTGCAGTGATTAGGCCTTCCTGCCAATGTTGCTTTTGTTACAGTAGACTAGGAATCAATTTACAGTGCTATTCAGCTCCCACCAAGCTGGATTCCCAACTCAATTTATTTAGAGAAATAGCCTCATTTAGTGACACATAAGAAATGATATGTGGTTTAGAAGTTTTGCCTTCCCTATTGGAGTACAGTGTTGATGGCACCATACCTATCCAAAATGCCTTTGCATTCTTTCATTTTCAAGGATAACTACAAGAATCTGTTATTATTTAGTGTTACATGGTATTAAAACCAACAGATCCATTCCCAATCTAGTTGTCCAATTCCAAGTTAAATCTGCACTGATAGCATCATAGTAAGCTGTTTGGAAGAAAGGGGCTGAGCCCAATGTCCTCCTCCATCTTCCTCAGAAGATTACCAGTACTATCAATATCCCTGACTACTGTAATAGGTCAGAACCACTCATGCAACTGCTGTGTATGTATGCAATTCATCATCTGGCTAGTAACATGCATCCTGAAGTCTGCTTGTGCACAGATGTGCCCTAACGGATTGGAGCAACAGTCAATATCTGTAAACATAGAAAAGAAAGTAAAATGCAACCAAGTACTCAACTGAAGTA
The DNA here is from genome assembly GCF_028583425.1 of Eublepharis macularius. Taxonomy (NCBI): domain Eukaryota; kingdom Metazoa; phylum Chordata; class Lepidosauria; order Squamata; family Eublepharidae; genus Eublepharis; species Eublepharis macularius. The sequence goes on along the minus strand of NC_072792.1, from coordinate 24,824,361 downwards.
ATCCAAAACGCATCCTCTAATACAATAGTTCCCAAACCTGTTTGGGCTACCGCTCGCTTGGTTCCATAAACACATCTCCAGTGCTCCAATCCTACTGTATAAAAACCATTCAGAATAGTGGTTGGCTTGACTCAGATAATAACAATAGAATTCAATAAAATTCAGAGGAGTAACAGTTAATTGCACATTTATTCCAAATCCAATTAAAAGTTTTAGTTTAATTAATTCCAAACTATATTGTCTACACTTCTTATTCAGTTTTTCTGCTTCAGCCATTCCTCTTCTGAAACAAAGAACTTTATTATTAATATTAAGGACTGAGCAGCAAAAACTTGAAAAATAACAGAGAGACAAAAACAAACATGATGATGACAGTTTCTTAAAACGCGGTATTCTGGTTTGACTAGAGCTTTGGTGGTACCGTTATGGGCCATTGTGGATCTCTCTGTTTGTATAAATTAGCAGCATTGGGTTGTTTCTACCTTTTTTCAGGGTTTTGGGCTTCCTGGCATGTAAGGTTCACATGGTCTGTTTTTGAGGGATGAACAAATACTTTAAGTTCATCTTCGTTCTTCTGTGCCTCCACACATGGGGACTGCGCAGGCGCAGGCCAGCCGCCGGAGAATTTTCTAGAGCTTCCAAGGCTCCGAAGGGGCCGTCTGTCGCGCGCCTCAGCGACCGTCTTCCCGCCCAAACGGTCACGTGATCCTACAGCGACCAACGGCCCCTTCCCTCAGTTCTCTTCTTGCCGCCGCTTGGAGAGAACGTGAGCTTCGTTGCTCTGTGCTTTTTTGTGCTTCGTGCTTTATTCTGACTGATTGCTTGGCTTTTTGACTTCGGACTTCGTGACCTCGACTATTCTTCGGATCTCGTTTTGGACTTTGTTGTGGACTCGGTAATTTGACTCGGACTGTTTTTGACCTTCCTTTCGCGTGCCCCTGAAGATGGCCTCAAAGGCTCTCTTCAAGCATTGCCTCCAATGCCACACGAAAATGGCCAAAACCGATGGCCATGAACTGTGCCTGTTCTGTTTGGGAGAGACCCATAATGTGACGGCCTGTAAAATTTGCCAGGGTTTCACCAGCAAGGCCCGGCAGGAGCGCAAGGCCCGACTGAATTCCTCCCTGTGGCAGAAGGTCATGTCCGGAGGCGCTCCGTTGCCCTCCTCCAAGGCCGGCCCAAGCCCCTCTGCCGAACGGCATTCCAGAGCTGGCTCAGTGGCCTCCGCGAGGTCGGGGTCGAAACCGCGTCCCCCGAGTACCTCGGCGTCGAGAGCGGCCTCTCCAGCGCAGGGACCGGTGCGGCCGCCCCGTAGCGCGTCATCTACCAGGTCGGATCCGAGACCTACGTCGGAACCGAGGATCCTGGTACCGAGTCCCCGGTCGGAACCGACGTCCGGATCGGTTCCGATGAAGCCTAAGAGGTCGAAGCCGAGGTTCCCTTCGGAGGTGAGGAGCGCGTCGGTTCCGAGGTCTTCTTCGGAACCAGCGAAGAAGAAGAAGAAGACCAAGCATCATCGGTCGCCGCGTCCCGCTCCTCAGGAGGAGGTCATCGTGCTTCCTCACACGCCTTCCCCTCACCTGGGCTCCCCGGAGCCAGAAGACATCACCGTTCCTGTGCTGGATCCGATGGCCTTCGAGACGGTGCCCGCAGAGTTCTCGTCGGGGCCGGAGCCGAGCCCGCACCATCGGAGCCGACCATCGCTTCCCCTTCGGTCGCCGAGGCTGGAACCGAGCCCGTCTCCTCGTCGGAGCCGTCCGTCGCCTGCCCGTCCGTCTCCACCTCCGGTCGGTCGTGAGCGGCATGGTTCCGGGGACAGTGTCCGGTCAGTCCGGTCCACTGCGTCCCGGCATCGACAGGCTTCCTACCTCCCCTCGCCATACCGTTGCCAATGGGAGGGGGCACCTGCGGGCTTCTCCGTGTCGGAACCGAGGCCTTCGACATCGAGGTCGGCGTGGGCTCCCCCTCCGCTCCAGGTTCCGGAATCCCAGCTCGGTTCCGATGAGGAGGATGTGGAGAGCTTTGGCGGCTACCAGTCGGAGTCCTGGTCCGAACCATCGCCGGCTGAGGAGCTAGTGCCATCGGCGGACTCGCCATTCGAGGACCTCCGCATCTACGCCGACCAGATGGCAAGGATGGCCAAGGCTCTCGAGATGGACATCTCCTCGGCAGTTCCCCAGACCAAGGACAAGCTCCTCAAACGCATTTACGGGGACAATCCGGCGTACGTTGGCTTCCCCATGCTCGAGGGTATTGAGGAAATCGTGGAGAAGGTATGGCAGGTGCCCTGTGATCAGCCTCCACCATCCAAGAGGATTGAGCAGCTCTACAAAATCAAGCAGGGTACCTGGCCGGCGCTGGTGAAACACCCTCCACCTTCCTCCTTGGTCACAGAGGAGTTCAACCCCAGGCGATCGGGTCACTCCTCGGTGCCTGCCGATAAGGAGGGCAAGAAGCTGGATGCCATGGGCAGACGCCAGTACATTGTTTCTTCCCTGGGTCTGAGGATTGCCAACTATCAGACCATCATGGCAGGGTACCAGCTGTACCTCTGGGAGAAGTTGGCATCCTACACTCGAGACCTCCCACCTGAGCAGAAGGCTGTGGTGTCCCTGCTGCAGACAGAGGCTGTCCGGCTGTCTAAACAGCAAATGAATGCTGGGAGCCACGCTGCTGACACTGCTGCTAGAGGTATGGCGTCGGCGGTGGTCCTCAGGCGCCACTCCTGGTTGCGGTCTACGGCCCTGTCCCAAGAGGTACGTTCCAGGGTGGAGAGCATGCCATTTGAGGGGGACTCGCTGTTCTCCAAATCGACCGACGAGACCCTGAAGAAAAAGAAGGAGGACCGGCAGACGGCGCGGTCTTTGGGTCTGGCTCCAGCGGACAAGCCCTCCTCCAGGTCACGGTACGCTCCCAGGTCTGGCCCTTACCACTACCAGGGCAGATACCAACAGCAGCGGCCGGGCTACCATCAGTATCCTGCCTACCAGCAGCGGCCTTACCCTCCCGCACAACAGCAGAGGAGGCGTCGGCCCTTCAAGCCTCGTCAGGCACAGCAACCGGCCCAGCAGAAAGATCAGCAGGGCGCCGGGAGGCAGTACTGACGGGTCGCGCCAGCCGTATCCCCGAACTTTTCGGACAGACTTAGTCCACTCCTCTCTGAGTGGGAGTCAATAACATCTGACTCATGGGTCTTAACTATTGTTGAACTGGGATACGGGCTGGAGTTCGTTGAGCTGCCTAGATGCAGTTCACCCCTGACAGCTGTCAATAACACTCTGGCCGAGCTGGATGCGGAGATCGTGTCGCTCTTGGCCAAGGGTGCTGTGGAAGAATTGCCCTATGAGGACTCTGTAAAGGGTTTCTTCTCTAGGTTCTTCCTGGTCCCTAAGAAGGATGGGGGTTTACGTCCCATTTTAGATCTGAGGGGCCTTAATGCCTTCCTCAAGGTGACCAAGTTCAAAATGGTTACGTTGGCGGCGGTGATCGCCTTACTGAAGCAAGGGGATTGGTTTGCGGTTCTTGACTTAAAAGACGCATACTTTCACGTGGGCATACGGGAGGAGCACAGGAAGTACCTGAGTTTTGTTTACCGGCATAGGGTTTTCCGGTATAAGGTGCTCCCCTTTGGCCTGTCCACTGCCCCACGAGTGTTCACTAAATGTGTGGCCCCTGTGGTTTCCTTCCTACGGGAAGAAGGCTGTACCATCTTTCCGTACCTCGATGACTGGCTCATCGTGGCTGAATCAGAGTCTAGGCTGGTGCAGGACATTGGCTTGGTACTTAGCACTTGCCAACGCCTGGGGCTCCTGGTGAACTTGGAGAAATCCAAGCTGGTGCCCAGCTGCAAGGTGTCCTACATTGGTGCGCTTTTAGACTCTGTGGAGGGTAAGGCCCTGCTCCCCTTGGAGAGGGCTCGGTCCCTAAGGGGTCTAGTGTCCATGTTTAAAAGGAACCGGTTCCAGTCTGTGCGCACTATCCAGTGCTTACTAGGGCATATGGCAGCGGCCACCTCTGTGGTGCCTTTCGCTAGGCTGCGTATGCGCCCGCTCCAGAACTGGTTTGTGCGGAGGTATGATGCTCTACTGCACCCTCCGTCCCTCAAATTCTCTATCCCGAGGGTCATCCTCTCCTCCTTGGACTGGTGGCTGTCTGATGACAACTTGTTTAGAGGGACCCCTTTCGGGTATCTACACCATGACATCACGGTTACCACTGATGCCTCTCTGTTGGGATGGGGGGCTTACTGTGGTGATGTGTCGGTGCAAGATGTCTGGTCTGACAGGGAAAAGACCCTCCATATCAATGTGCTTGAACTAAGGGCCATTCGTTTCGCACTTGTGTCTCTTACAGCACTGCTGAGAAATCGTCATGTCTTGGTGCAGACGGACAACACGACTGCCATGTACTACGTGAATCAGCAGGGGGGCACAGTGTCCATGGCCCTGTGCCGGGAAGCCACACTCACTTGGCAGTGGGCTATCAAGAACGGCGTGTCGCTCCGTGCTATACACGTGGCTGGGTCAGACAATGCCCGGGCAGATGCCCTCAGCAGGGCCCCTTTACTAGACCACGAGTGGGAACTGAACGGAGAGTGCATTGGGCCGATCTTCCGGATGTGGGGTCATCCAGTGATAGACGTGTTCGCCACTGCGGCGACCACCAAGGCCCACACGTTCTGTTCCAGGGCAGGGAGCGACCCCCTCTCTCTTGGGGATGCCTTCCAGTTTACGTGGACGCAGGGCTTGCACTACATGTTTCCTCCATTCCCCTTGATTCCCAGGGTCCTGTGCAAGATAGAGGAGGACGGGACGGACTGCATCCTAGTGGCCCCCTTCTGGCCACGGCAGGTTTGGTTCCCGAAGCTCCTGCAGATGTCCCAACGGACGTATGTGAGTCTGCCCCCTCGGCAAGACCTTCTCCTAAACGGGAGCCTAGTCCACCACGATCCCAGGAAGCTGCACCTAACGGCTTGGCGGATCGTTCCTCCCTGATAGGCTTTACTGACGAGGTACAAAGGGTCCTTCTGAATGCTCGTCGGCCATCCACTAGGCGCGCTTATGCGGCCAAGTGGTGCAGGTTTGAGCTCTGGGCATTTGCCAGAGGTGTGGTGCCTGACAGCAGTCCCTTGGGGGTTGTGTTCGAGTATTTGTGCCACTTGCGTGGCCTGGGCTTGAAGGCTTCCTCCCTCAAGGTCCACCTGGCAGCGATATCAGCTGCTCACACCCGAGTTGAGGGTGCTACGGTGTTTTCTCACCCACAATCCCGCCAGTTCCTTAAGGGCATGTACAATCTTTACCCACCTGTATCAGCGCCAGTGCCTCAGTGGTCGCTGTCCTTGGTGCTCTCACGTCTCATGTTGCCTCCATTTGAACCTATGGCTACATGCCCCTTGGATATGCTATCCTACAAGGTAGCATTCTTGGTGGCCGTCACATCGGCCAGAAGGGTCAGTGAGCTGTCTGCACTGCGGTCTGACCCTCCCTTTCTTGTGTTTCATCCCAACAAGGTGGTCCTGCGTCCCTGCCTTGGGTTCCTGCCCAAGGTGGTGTCCGCCTTCCACCTCTCGCAGGATATTTCACTGCCTGCATTCTTTCCTCAGCCTTCCTCTAAGGGGGAGAAGGCCCTCCATTCCCTAGACTTGAAGAGGGCCCTAGCCTATTACCTTGATAGGACGAAGGGATTCCGCACCTGTCCTCACCTGTTTGTATGTTTTGGGGCCAAGGACAAGGGTAACAGGGCTTCCTCACAGACCCTGTCTAGGTGGGTTGTGACGGCCATTAGCAAGGCCTATTCCCTGGCAGGGGTGGCTTGCCCGCTCCATGTCAGAGCCCACTCCACGCGGTCCCAAGCATCCTCTTCGGCACTCCTCAGGGGGGTGCCCCTGGTTAACATTTGTAAAGCAGCCACATGGTCCTCTGCAGACACCTTTGTCAGGCATTACGCCGTTGATGTCAATGCGGAGCAGGATGTATCTGTGGCCAAGGCTGTCTTACACTCCCTCTTTTCCTGAGGGAGTTTTGGGATGACTTTCTTGGCGTACCTGCTGGGTACCCTTGAGTGAAAGTGTGTATATATGTACCTTGGGGTGTATATATATGTAAATATTGGGTATTTATGTGTCCTTACACAGTTTTTTACATAGATGTATATATGCATATCTATTTATTGTTGTTCTTGTTTGTTCAATAAAATTGTGTTGGACTTCACCCCCGCCTTCCTTATTGTGTGAAGCTTGGTACACTCCCATGTGTGGAGGCACAGAAGAACGAAGATGAAAACAGGGTTAACATACCTGTAACTTATGTTCATCGAGTTCTTCTGTGCTGACACACAACCCTCCCTCCTACCCCGCTGTGAACTCCAATGCACAATACTGTGATGGCTGTAACGGATATTGGTGTTTTTAAGGTGTTATGGCTGAAGTGTGTTGGTCAAGCGGCGGCAAAGGAGAACTGAGGGAAGGGGCCGTTGGTCGCTGTAGGATCACGTGACCGTTTGGGCGGGAAGACGGTCGCTGAGGCGCGCGACAGACGGCCCCTTCGGAGCCTTGGAAGCTCTAGAAAATTCTCCGGCGGCTGGCCTGCGCCTGCGCAGTCCCCATGTGTGTCAGCACAGAAGAACTCGATGAACATAAGTTACAGGTATGTTAACCCTGTTTTTTCATCATTTTTATTCCATAGTTCTATTATCACTCAGGTTCTGTCTGATTGCTTCAGTAATGTTTTAGAAATAAAAGAGAATTTCTGGGGATCAGATGTTGAATTTCACATAGAAACATTCCTTTGCAATTCATAAATATGCTTTAAAAATTAATTTTTTAAAAAAATTAAAAATTAAATAAATGGCTTCCCAAAATATTTTATTTATGTTGCCTTCCACAGAATTGTCCTTCATGTGCAGAGCTCTACTTTGTTTATTTCATTTGTGAGTTGAAGGGGCCTCTTACAGATTCTTTGTTCCACAGAATTGTGACAGAACAGAAGCGTTCCTCTGCAACATTTTGAAGAAATCTCTTCAAAATAAACCCTTTATTTTTGTCATTTTTTCAGCAATATAAAAGCCAAACGAACAATAGAGCCCCTTCATAACTAACCCTATTATGCCAAGAAATTTATTTGAAATGGATCTATATTTCAGCACAAAAAATTCAACTTGGGCTGGATTTGTTTTAGTTTGTTTGCTTTGATGTAGCAGAATGACATTGCGCTGTCCTGCAATTTAAACACAAACACAAATAGAATGTCCTTTAGAACATTTTTTTAATTAATGTAACGTAAACAAAACAAACAAGGACAAAACAAAAAAGCCTCTTCAAAACTAACTCTGCACTTGCATACATTTTTAAAGTATTTTGGCTCCCAAAGAATTATTCTTGAAAGAGTTTGTTTTATTTTTATTGCTCTTCATCTATAGATTCTGCTGCTATTCATCTATATACCTTCTACTGCTCTTCATCTATACATTTTTGTTCCCAGTCATATAAAACTCTAAAATCCAGTGACAAATTCAGCAGAGATGTATGTGTCCCTCCCTATTCCATTACATTGTACTATCTTTCTCCAGTTAAGTCAATAGTGAGTGCTACATATTGAGTTAGCATAGATTTGTCTTAGCTGATGTTCAAAGTTCAAACTGATTTTTCCTTCATTTTGGGAAGCCAGGGTAGAGAGCCTACCACAGTATCTTATTTATAGCTTATTTTTGTTCAATTCTAAACACCTTCCTGTTTCATCAGTGCAAACACACTGTTACCTGACTAAACAAAATAAAAAGCTACATCTCCCACTAGAGGGTTTGTTATCATGAACTGTTTCCTTTCCCTGTTATTGCTTGACACCTTATCCTTTTTTACTGTTGAAGCTTGAACAGACAAACAACACTTACCTGTTATCGTATGGGAGTAGGGCTGATGACATGAAATGTGGGGCTAATTATAGCACATTAAACAGTGATAAGTGGCAGCAGTAATGCTGTAGGAAAGATTAAGCAAGCAGGGAGACAATAGCTTATGTTTAAAAGACGTTAGAAAACTGCTTGCTTATTTACAGTGCTAGTGTTTTTAAAAAAAACAGTTTTGTTTGGTAACGAGGGTGTGTAGGTAAAATTTACTTCACAAAATGATATTTGGACTAAATTATCTATTTTCAATCTGTATTTTATCACTCACAAGCCAGCAATGCAGAATAATATATCCGTCTCTGAATAGCCTAGAGACAGCTAGCTGGATTCATTGCTCTTGATCTGCCTTATTTACTTACATGACATATTTTCTCCTATATGTGAGTGTGATGGTGACTTCTAGAAATCATGCTTATGGTTTGCAAAAAAAAACTTGAGAAGCAACCTTTACTTATGTACACAGATTGTATCTATAACTGGCAGATTAATATAGGCAACTGAGGAAAATCTTGGAATTTGAAATAATAGATCCCTCAGTAAGAGAATTCCAGGCCATAACAACGCCCTCTTTTTAAAAATTGCATACCTGTGAAAAAACCTAGCCTTGCATCCCTTTGGGAAGACTAAGGGTCAATCTACATGTTATGAGTTCTAAAGTGTAGCATCTGACCTAACTTTGAAAGACAATCCAGGCATAAGGTGTGAAGGCACTCATTTCCCAAGTGTGTGGGGGCTCGATTAAGATCAGGACCATGGCATGGGAAGGGAAGCGGCTCCAGCCTTTCCCATCTTCACACTATTTTCCTCAGCTGAAATGTCCTTGCCCTGTTGCGGGGGGGGGGCTGAATGTGTATTATGGGCTAAACATGGAGACCCCCAATGGAGCTGTTTTGGATCAGGAAAATGGCACGGGGGAAGACTGAAGCCACTTCTCCCCACCCAACCCCATTGTCCAAATCAGACCCTCATGCAGTTGGGAAACGAGTTCCTTCACTCCTTGACTGTCTCAGTCAAAGTTAAGTTGGAGTAACCCAGACACTACACATTATAAATCATAAGGTGCAGTTTGACCTTATGACTAATTTCCAGTTTCCAAATTAGATACATGTATCGACTGTTGGGGACTGCCAGGAGTTTGCCAGACTAAGCCATGCATATGTTCCAGTCATGTTAAATACCATGTCTCACAATAAAATGTCTGTGGTTTTAAATGTGTGGGTCTTCTGATTCTTCCAATAAAAAGTTTGTATGTTGCTACCCATCTCAAATATAAGAAATGAAAATATGATAAATATATATATTTAGTTTATGATCCATAAATGTACATGAATGGAAATAATTTTGAAAATGGAGGATGAATACATTTTGTAATTGTCCAGAATACACTAAAATCACTGTTAGATCATCAGGATAGCATTTACTGTATACAGACTCAGCCTGTTGCAATGGCAATTTTGTACCCCCATTGTGCAATTTTCATCAGCCTTGGTGTTCAAAACAAGGCAATTTGTCTTGCTGTGAGCACAAAAAGAATTACACAAATTATGTCTGTGTTTCTGTGTCTGCATACTCTCACAAATCTTCAGAAATGTTTCTTTTCTACCAGTCCTTCCTGGGGGAAAATACATGAATAGGAATGGTGGTTTGTTTGTTTTTTGTTGTTCTGTTGGCTTCCATTTGATGGAGGAAAAGTTTTTTTTTAATGCAGTTTAAGAGATTATTTATCCCATTGGAAGTTCTTGAAATGTAGGTATGATTAATTTTACATTTTAAGCAATCAGTTACATTTTACTAAGAGTTTTCCAATAACATTTATGCTCTCTCTCTTTGTATAAGTGAAAGAAATGTATAAAAGCTCTTATTCTAAATTATTTTTGTAGAACCTTAATATTGTGTCAAGACAAAAAGTAAATTATAGATATTTATTACATATTTACATAATATATTTTACACTATTTATGCATATTAGTATCAATGTAGTAGCTTCAATATTCTAGCTGGGGCTGTTTCTACACAGTAGCATCTTATGCACCCGGGACATAACTCCTCACTATTCCAGAAGTTAAGGCGGGTGGAATAGAATCGGCTTGTATGTGGCCATTTGGGCCTCTCATGTTTTGTCTGTGTGCCCCCCTTTGTCGTATTTGGGCAGCTCTGTTCCAGCTGGTTCTCAAGTTGAGAAGGGGGGGGAATGACAACCTGCCCACCTTCAACAAGGAGGCAGCTTTTTAAAAAAATTCTATTTTAAAAATCTTTCTGGAGTGAAAGTGACCAGACTCCTCTATTTAGCCAGGAGGTGAAATTAACACAGTTTGGTCAATTTCAGCTGTACCATCTCTGCAAAAAGAATGAAAAGGGAACTTCCCTCTGGGTACTTTCAAGCCGGTGATTCATCAGTCCTCCGCTGGACTTAAAAAATAATTTAAAAAGAGAAAAGAGCGGAGTGGGAAAAAATGGAAAGGGAGGGGAGGGGGATTGGCTGGCTAGACGAGAGTAGCCAATCACAATGCAGTGGGCTAGCAGGGGGCAGGAGAGGAAAAGGCTGGGACACCAAAAATGAAATAAAGAGTATGCATGGGAAACAGCTTACTACAAAGTGGATTTTTTTAAAAAGGCGGGCAGACCTAGATACTTGTAGGTCCTACACTGTTCGATTGGGGTGCCTTGTATATTCCAATGATACTTTTTTGGTCTCTTACTAAATACCATTGTTTTGGTGTTTGTGTAATTAATTGTTAATTGTTCCTTTTTGCAGCATTCACCCAGATGGTCTAACTCTCTTTAATCCAATCCTAGTTAGAGAAATTAGGACCATATCGTCAGCATATAACAATACTGACACTTTCTGGTGGCCTAAGGTTGGCGCAACAAATTCTGGTCCAGATAGTTTTGTGACAATATCATTTATGAATAGATTAAAGAGTAGAGGGGCTAGGACACACCCTTGCTTTACTCCCTTCTCTGTTGGGATTCCCTTAGTTAGGGAACCTGATATACCAACCCTGATTCTTGTAAATGTATCTGAATATAGCTCGCGTATACGTAGCAACAGTCTCTTATCTATGTTAGTCTGTGCAAGCTTCTCCCAGAGCCGTCCCCTATCTATCGAATCGAAAGCTGTGGCCAGATCAATGAATGCCACATATAAGGCTTTGGTTGGGCCATTCATACCTACTGGAGAAATTCATACCAGCTGGAGAAATGTTTGACAGTGATCCGTCGTGCAATTGCCTCTTCTGAAGCCTGCTTGACTGTGGTATAGTATGTTGTTGTCCCTTATCCAATCTTCCAATTTTTGGAGAAGATATTTACTGTATAATTTGGAAACTGTGTCTAAAAGGCTAATGGGCCGGTAGTTGTTTGGGTCTGCTTATCTCCCTTTTTGTAGATAGGGGCCACTATGCTAGTCTTCCATCCTGCTGGAAAAACACCTGTGTTGTTCAAATGGGAAAACAGTTTTGCAAGTATCGGGGACCACCAGCTGGAAAATGTTTTTATCAGGTCTGCTGGGATCAGATCTTCCCCTGGAGATTTTCCTGAAGCTAAGGAAGCTATAAGAGTTCCAGCTTCGGCTGCCGTTACAGCAGGCCATTCTAGTAGCATCTGCGTTTCTATGGCAAAAGACCTTAATTTCTGCTTAGCTGGGAGTAGTGGAGATTGGTATATTTTCATAAAATGTTCACACCAAATATTCCCAGGAATTTGGGCTTCTATTTGATACAGAGATCTGCCCATACCAAATGAGACTAACTCCCCAAACCGGGATTCTTTCTTTTCAGCAACAGCCTGAGCCAGCTCATTCCATGATTGCTTGGCATGAGCAGCCTTCTTGCTTTTAAGCAAGATTTCACTGGTGCAAATAGTACACAGTTACTCATTACCAATTTTTGTGATTAACGTAACCTGTTTTTGTGATTAATCCTGGGCCAAATCTATCGCACTGAAAGGGCCTCCTGCCAGTGCTTCCTTTCAGCTTCCAATGAAGTGCCAAAGCTGCCTATTTCTTTCTTGGTAAGCAAAAGCACAAACTGTGTCCTGCTTCTAGAAAAGGAGAAATCCTATCACTACAGACAAGGAGTAGCTCTTGCTAAATATGTCACAATGAACATCTGAAATCTGTTGACAGCAAATGGTGTTTGTGTGTGTGTTTGTGTGTGCATGCGTGCATGTGTGTTGACAAACCTAATGGGAGAAATCTGCTTGAGTTGAGGGAGTGCAAAAAGCATTCTTCTAGCACAGCTAAAGTTCATTGGCAGAGTTTAGGACTTGAGGTCAAAGATATATTTCTATTATATGCTACACTGGTTTGTTTACTATAAACATTTTTATTGAGCATTATTTTTCTTTCCTGTAGTTTATAATCCAGTACTCCAGGGTTTTGGGCAATATTGCTTCTCAGTATGAATTACTTTGTTCGATGCTAGCAATTTGCTAGCATGTGATAAAAAGCAATATGTAAAACACACAGTATTAAGTCACAGTCATAAAGAGCAAAACACTCCAGTAATACAATACATAAATGTACAGAAAAATAACAGTAAATAAAATCGAACATTGTCTCATAAAGTTAAAAGCAAAATGTAAGGCTGAGCATCAACAGGCAGTAATTTTACACAGTCAAGCAACTAGACTCAGTGCCCTATCTCTTATTTCTTACCACAAGGGAAAAAACCCTTCCAGTTTCGTCACAATGAAATGTTCTCCGTACATAACCAAAATATAATTGTCATGCTTCATTTAACCTCTTCAGAAGACTGAATGTTGCAGTAAAAGAGATTAGAATGAAGATCTTCTGGTTTACTACATACGATCTTCCTCCTCCAGGCCGAAGTTTATTCGGTCTAAAAATCTTCTAAGGGTCAGTATAAATGTTATATTCATTTTGTCACTATACCCAAATAAGGGAACGTTTGAAAGTTCGTAAGAACACCTTCAGTTCACAGTGTGGACTCAATACAGCATGATCCCAGCAACTGTGTTTCAGTCAGGCGAGGCCTGCATGTTGTAAGACGTAATGATGTAAGCTCTTAAATGTTATAATCAGTGAAAGTACATAATAACAACAACAATAACAACGTTGGATTTATATACTGCCATTCATGATGACTTAACTCCCACTCAGAGCAGTTTACAAAGTATGTTATTATTATCCCCACAACAAAATACCCCGTGAGTTGGGTGGGGCTGAGAAAGCTAGAAGCTGTGACTGACCCAAGGTCACCCAGCTGGCTTCAAGTGGAGGAGTGAGGAATCAAACCTGGCTCTCCAGATTAGAGTCCTGCACTCATGCTTTTCCGAGGCCTACATTTGAGCATGTAATGTCTAAGCCAGCCTTTCTGTGGTGGTCCAGAGTGGGGCAGTCACAACCAATGGCAAGAAATTCTTCCCTAGACTCAGGTAGGGCCTCATATTTCAATGACTCCTAGTTGGGAGGGGCTTTTCCCTCAGTCTCCCTGTTCTGGCCCAGTCTAGCTCACAGATGGTCATTAGCTCCACTAATTAAAAAGTGCAGTGACGTATTTCTCCACAGTCTCCCCCCCTCCCCCATCTCTGCCTGTCTTGAGGGACTGCATCTTCTGTTGCTGTGGAAGCAGGGGCTGGCTTGTCCTTTAGGTAACTACCTCTTCTGCTCCTGGGAGGGGAGGAATCCCATGGGGACTCCGTGCTTTGGACAAAATATCCCTTGTTGTTCCCTCTGAGGCAGCAGATGAGCATTGTCAGCCACAGCTGAGGCACTCATCCTTTCCCGATCAAGCAGAGATGCATTATTTCCATCTGGATGCAGGTTGGACGAGTGAAGTTTGGGGGCCTTGAGATACCCATCTCATTGCCTCACACTCTTGGAAGTCTGTCATGGAACTTCCCTCTCTTATCACAGTTGTCTGGACCAGGTAAGCTCTTAAAAGGTAGGATTTCCGCTGATATCCAACGATGGGTGAGTATGCTCCAGGAGGAAGAATTCCCAAATCTCCTGGACAGTTGGCAGTATGCTCCAGGAGGAAAAATTCCCAAATCTCCTGGGCAGTTGGAATTTTTGGGGAATTTTTCCTCCTGGAGCATATTTCCAACTGCCCAGGAGATTTGGGGATTTTTCCTCCTGGAGCATACTCACCCATCGTTGGATATCAGTGGAAATCCTGCCTAAAAACAGAAAAACATAAACTGACAATTATTGAAATCAACAGATGATTGATACTTACCTGAAAGGAACATTGTGACAAGAGACAATTACTGAAATCAACAGATGATTGATACTTACTTGAAAAGGGATATTGTGACAATTGACTAGTAATGTGATTTCTCCACAGGCTCTGGTTGTGATATGAACAAACCATTGCTCAATTGTAGTAGAAGGATATTACATTATTATATATGTTTTGACCAAAATATTGCTATACTTGGTTTGACCTATAAATTGTATTTATTTATACTGAGACAATCTTCATTATTGTATTAGCAGTCTCTTAGGAATTTCCTCCTTTGTTTAGTGTGTATTAGGGACCACTTTCCCTCATTGTTATTAAGCTCTTAAAAGGACCATAGCTTGGCAGTACAGCAATAGAGGGCCCAAACTTCTTTTCTTTTGGAAGATCCTCATTGGGTCAATGCAGGGGGGAAGTGGCAAGATGCTGGTGTGTGCTGGCTTGACTGATTTTGGCATGCAACAGAGTTTGGAGGAAGGAGGGCCACTTTTCAAATTTAGCCTCACTCCTTCTTCCCAGGAACAGAAGCCTTGCCAGTGCCTAATCCCTTGGGTGAAATGAGTACTCTAATCTCCTTGCTTGGATTAGGGGAGAGGTCTCCTTGCTTGGATTAGAGGAGTTACACAGTTTCTGGACCAGTCTGGGAGACTGAGGAAGAAGCTCCTCGCCCTGAAAGATTAATGATCCTGGAGGCAAGCCCAGTTGAAAGGAGAACTTCATGGTAAATCCGGGGTTCTTAACCTTCTTTGTGCCATGGACCCGCTCGGCAATCTGGTGAAGCCTATGTACCCCTTCTCAGAATACTGTTTTTAAATGCATAGAAGTGTTCTAGGTGTTCACAGATTTTTCTTTTTAAAGAAATTGACAGAGAATTTTGTATCTCAATTCATATTGGTAAAGCATTTCCTCCAGCATTTGAAAGTTTGCAAAGAGGTTGGCCTCCTACTGTCTCCTTCCTCTGAAAGATTTATCTCATTCATATGGTTAAAAATATCTGCCAGGTAAGCCAACCCATGGATAAATCTTTCTTTCAAATTGTTCCAAGATGGGTTTTCTTTTTCTTTCAGAAAAAGTGAAACTTCTGCCGTGCTTCAAGACTTGGCCTGTTGAAAGCCAGCAAACTTTTGTGTGGTAGAGAAGATCTGCTACCATCTCTTGACAAAATCTTTTAAAAATGCAGTGATTCTGATAAAGTGGATGACTTTTATGGTTGTTGACAAAACATCTTTCAGGGTTGTTAGAAGAGTCTGTGTTGCCAGTGCATGTCTGTGAGTTTCCTTTTATACTAAAGCAGCAAAAACAGATGTATTGCCAAGCATCTCAGGAGCGCCATCTGTGCATAGAGTGTGAAGCTTTTCTTTCCAGTCAAAGTTTTGTTTGCAAAAAAAACTTTTTTACCATTCCAAAACATTGATGGCCTTTGTAATTTCCAAAAGGAACTCACAAAATAAGAATTCTTCTTTGAGGGTATCAGCATGCACGTAGAGAAACAAAACCAAGTTGGCTACATTGAGAGATGTCTGTCATTTCATCCCAGTTGCATACTGAAGGGGTATGGCAGGGCTGCCAATTCCTCAATAACCTGATTCAAATGTTAAAAGAAATATCAACTATTCTAGAATGTATCACATACGCTTCCTGTGTTTTTTCCTAACCCACAATTGAAGGCGGAAAGAGTACTCCACTCTTTGAATCTTAAAAGATTATCAGTCGTTTTATTTACATAAAACACATGGGTTTTGTACTGATCCTCATTTATTTGTGTGTTATGGGGGGACCAAATAAAGGTAAACAAGCATCTGCTCAGATAATCTCCAGGTGGACTGTCACTGCTATTCAAACAGCCTATTAACAAGCTGGTGTTCAGGGTCCGTTGCATGTCAGAGTACATTCAACTAGATCTCAGGTTTCATCCTCAGCCTTCTTAAGGGGTGTACCAGTATCTTATATGTGTAAGGCTGCCACTTGGTCTTCTTCAGACACATTTGTTATGCAACTTTATGCTGCAGGGTTGTTGCACGTGGTTTACAACACTTTATAATGTATTATATGTAATATACATGTTATCTAAAGTTTCTGGTTATAATATATCTCTTAGTCATTCATTCTGGTTCATCACACATTTTAACGGTTGATGTTGGTACGATATTTCAGATTTCTTGTTAATAAATATACCTCAAGAGATTCACTCTGCCTCCTTATCGTGTGTAATCTCCCAAAGTGGGACTGTATAGAAGAACGACGATGAAAACAGGGTTGTACATACCTGTAACTATTGTTTATCGAGTTCTTCTGTGCAGGCACACATCCTTTCCTCCTGCCCCGCTGTGAACTCTCTTGTTACGTCCAGTTGTAGTTCGTGGCGGCTCAGGAGAACTGAGGGAAGGGGGGGGGGTCGCTTCTCTAGGATAGTCATTTGCCCATTTGGGCAGGAAAATGGGTTTCTATGTGACTTCGGAGAAACAGCCTCTAATGGAGCTCTAAAGTAGCTTTGGAAAAAACTTCTCCGGTCGGCAGGCCTGCATGCACGTGCAGTCCCAAAGTACGCTTGCACAGAAGAACTCGATGAACAATAGTTACAGGTATGTACAACTCTGTTTACTTGTACTAAAGTTCTAATACATTAAGATCTGTCCCCATGATTCTCTTGTTCACTCTAAAGTACGAGATGAATAGCAACCTCCTCACAGTTATTTAGATTAGGGCTGTAAAGACCTTTGCGTTCTCTGAGTGTATACCTAAATCTTGTTGATTCAGAATATTAAAAACCATCTTCATTAACTCCTTCTATTTTTCCAGTTTTATAATAAGGAATAAATTTCATCACAATGGAAGAATTTGTATATAATATTTTTTGCTAGTAAAACCATTGAAATCAAGAAGAAGATCTGATTTGTAATGACTTCCATGCTTTATATCTAGCAGCTAATTTATAATTTTAAGTTAGTTGTATTAATCATCAATGTGCTGTCCACATCGTCAGAAATTGCAATTAAGTGATATTAAGGTTCCATATGGAACTATTTAAATACCATTGTGAATATTTCTGAATATTTCTTTTTCATCCTGGAACAGATGTTCATTTTATTTCCTTCAGTGTTTGTTCTACCTGAATTCTGAGAGAATGAAAGATATTAATTTTTAAGAAAAAGCTTAGTAAATTGTCTATCATTTTCTCTGCTCTTTTTTTCCTTTGGAGTTCAAAATAACTTTCCCCCAAATATACTTAAATCACTTTTCCAGAGAATTTAAAAAAATGTTATCATATACACCAAATGAAAGCAAATTATACAGGTCTCCTTTTAAGAAACCAATGGTGAACTAAAAAGGTCAAATAGGGCCTAAAGGATAATCACACTGTGAGTGCTCTTTGAGAAGTTGGGTTACAGACTTCGCAGAGGTGATAAAAATAGTTCATAATACCATAATGGTAAAAACTGGCTTCATTTTCTTCAATATACAACTTAAAATAATATCAGAAAACTGGTATCATTAAATGGGAGTTTGATCTTTTGTATTTTGGAAGAATTGAATAAATAATATCATCTTGCCAACACTGCAGTCCTTTAAGAACATAAGAAGAACCTGATGGATCAGACAAGTAGTCCATGTAGTCCAGTGTCCTGTTTCACACAACAGACACCCAGTTACCCTGGAGTGTTAAACAAATAGAGCATAGCGGCTGAGGCTGTCCCCTGTTGCTGCCTTCCAGTGCTGATATTCAGAGGTTAGCTGCCTCTGAATATGGAGGCTCCTTTCAGCTATTGATAGAACTCTCATCCATGATTCTAACTCCCCTTTAAAGCTATCTATGCTTGTGGACATCAGCATCTACAATTGGAAGGAAATCCAGAGGAGTTAGCTGTGTTCGCCTGTAGTAGCAAAATAGTAAAGAGTCCAGTAGCACCTTTAAGACTAACCAACTTTATTGTAGCATAAGCTTTCAAGAGCCACAGCTCTCTTCGTCAGAAGAAAATTGGAAGGGAATTCCACAGTTTCATTACTTGTTGAGTAGCAAAGAATTTCCTTTTGTCTGTCTCTGTCCTGTACCTTCTGCCCATCAACGTCATTGGGTACCCCTGAGTTCTAGTACTTTGGGAGAGGGAGACAAAGCCCTCTCTATCTACTTTCTGCACCCCATGCATGATTTTATAAACCTCTTAGCCTTCTTTTTTCTAGACTGAAAGTCCCAGACTCTGTCTCCATCCTTTCCTCACAGGAAGGGTGTCCCAAACAGCAGCTCCAGCATGGATATGTGCCCCACAGAATTCATTTGGTTTCTTTGCCATCTCCCCAACCTACTTAAGCAATCTTTTTATTCTTTTCTCATCCAAAGGCCCCAATTGCCTCCCTAGCCAGTTTCTTGCTCCAATAAATGATTTCAAGAAATGATTATTGTTTGTCTTAATGTTTTTGGCCATCCACTCCTCAAATTCTCTCTTTTTTTGCTCACCTTATTACCAATGAAGGAAGGTGGCGTAGTATAGCCTGATCTTGTCAGATCTTGGAAGCTAAGCAGGGTCAGTACTTCAATGGGAGACCACCAAGGAAGGCTCTGCAGAGGAAAACAGTAGCAAACCATCTCTGCTTCTCACTTGCCTTTAAAGCCCCTTGCTAGAACAGCCTGCCTGAGAAGGTCAGGAGAGCCCCCACTCTCCTGGCTTTCTGCAAACGATGCAAAACCAAATTATTCGAAAAGGCTTTTTACTCAGATAGGAGGGCTATATTGTAGGGAGGGGGGTCTCAGATGCTTCGCTAATGAGTTAGGGACCATAGACCTCACCACTATGTTGCCTTATGTACTATCCGTTGCTCTAAATATGTGCTCCTATATACTACCTGTGCTTCATGCTGTCTGTAATGTCAGTCTTAGAATTGGTTATGTTCTGTTTCAGCGTTTCTTCAATTCTGTATTGGATCCTTGCTAATACTATGTCTTTGTAAACTTGTATTTATTTACCCTACGCATTGTTTATGGAAATGCCCTTGATACTGTATGGAAATGTTGATCATGATTCTACTAGTCTCACACTATGTAATCTGCCTTGAGTCTCAATGAGAAAGGAGGACTATAAATGACATACATACATACATCAGTTGTGACTAGACAGCACTTTACACGCACATATTGTCAACTTACATTTGTTTTTTTTGTTTTTTACTTTTTATTTTTTTTGTTTTTAAGTCAAAATTAAACACAATTAACAATTAACGTTATTCTGTGCAATACTGAAACAGGGTGAATATGACAAACAGTCAACTATATATGTACAGATGGGATCATTGGACTAGTTTCTTAAATACCAAAAATATCAGTTGCATATGGTTTACATAATTTTATCTCATGTTTAATCAAGTAGACCAAGACTGATAGCCAATCTTCTCAAAAGCTGGATTGAAGATTAGATGAATCAGCTTGCTTTAGTTGATAGGTTATTTTTTCTATAAGAAAATGATCCTAAATTTTATTATGCCAAATTGCAACACAAAGACGTTTAGGATTAGACATGGGCATGAACCACAAAAAAACCGAACCATGTGGTTCGTGGGTTTCCATGAAGCAGGAACCACAAACTGGGGCAAGTTCCCAAACCAGTTCGTGGTTTGTGGGGTTTAAATGCCCCTTTCCAGCTGCTTAGCAGCAGGGAAAGGGGCATTTAATCGTTTAAAGGGCCCTTTCCTGCCGCTCACAAGCGGCAGGGCCCTTTAAATGGCCCAAACCGCACAAACCCCAGCCCCAGCTGACAAACTTAGAAGACAAACTTAGATTTGTTTTGTTGGAACATGTTGATTGAGGAATCCATCCACTTTTTAAAAGAAGCCTTTTTGCCTTCTATGGCTTCCTTGGCTTGAATAATTAACTATACAGACATGCTTTTAGACTTGGTGTACCTTTCCTGTTCTGAGGTATGCATTCTGTCTGGGCCTGAATCAGTGTACTTTTAATAGTTTCCAGGCATCTTGGAGGGATTTAACCCCCTTAATTCTCCCTTCTAAATTCCTTCTGACTAGACCCCTCATTTTAGCAAAGTCTCTCTTTTGAAATGAAAAGTGATTGTTTTGGACTTTGGGGCAAATTTTTGTTGACACAAACATTAAACTTAATAGCATTGTGGTCACTGTTCCCAGTTAGTGCAACAGTGTTTACATCTTGCTCCCAGTTTTGAGACCTGCTCAGAACCAAGTCCAGAGATGCTACATCTCTAGCTGGCTTGTGACCAACAGCTCCAATACGTAGTCATTTATGATGTCTGGATAACTTGTTTCTGTGGCATGACTCACAGAATCACAGAGTTGGAAGGGGCCATACAGACCTTCTAGTCCAACCCCCTGCCCAATGTAGGATGAGCCAAGGATGCCTCAAGCACATAGTTGCCCATTCAGTGTAGGGGTATTTGAAGTCACCCAGTAGTACAACATCATCTTGTAACCTCCCTTATTTTCCTCTCCATCTCAACATCTGCCTTCTGGTTTCATTATTCCTGTGGATAATAAACAATATTACCTTAAAGAATTCACTCCGTGTAATAGTGATTACATAGTTTATGCAATACTGTGTAGTTGTAGTAAAATTTGTATAGGCAAGATAAGCAGACTTCTTAAAGTAAGACTATCTGAACACAAAAGTAACATTTCCCAAAAAAGAATTGGGACTTCTCTGGTAGAACACTTTTTAGACCACAAACCAAAACCCACAGACATTTTACTTTGGGTTATATTTAAATGTAACAGACAAGATTATAACATTCTGTTATGAAAGGAGGCTGAGTGGATTTTAAAATTGAAGACTCTGCACTCTTGGCAAATGCTTATTTACAGTGCAATCCTAAGAAGATAGATGCAGAGGAGTTAGCCGTGTTAGTCTGCGGTAGCAAAATCAAAAAGAGTCCAGTAGCACCTTTAAGACTAACCAGTTTTATTGTTGCATAAGCTTTCGAGAATCAAGTTCTCTTCGTCAGATGCCTGATACAGAGACTGGTCTGATACATCTGACTGGTCTCTGTATCAGGCATCTGACAAAGAGAACTTGATTCTCGAAAGCTTATGCGACAATAAAATTGGTTAGTCTTAAAGGTGCTACTGGACTTTTTTTGATTATCCTAAGAAGAGTTACTCCAGTCTAAGTCCATTGACTTCAATGGCCTTAGACTAAAGTAACTTTTCTTAAGATTTCACTATTAGATAAGAGCCTAGACAGGCCCAGACAGTCCACTCTGCTTTAGTGCATACATGGGAATTTGGAAGGCCAGTTAAGTTTTGTAATGTTTATTCATTCACAGTTTGAAGCAATGATCTTTATTGTAATTAGGAAACATGGAATGTATATTAATTTTAGTTTAGTTACCCATGTATTAAGTATTTATTATGAATTGCACTCTGCATATGCTCTGTGAAATTGTCCTGTGTTCTAATTACATGCTTTATTAATATGTTTTATTAATTTTTAAGATGTTGTATTTATTATGGCTTTATATTTTGTATTCTTGATAGACCCCGCCCCCCCATGAAGCTGTTGCAAAATGCATAGGGATTATATAAGCATTTGCACAATTTGCCATTTTCCCCTTCATCTTGAACTGAAGCACATTAATGAGTATATGGACTACTAGCATCCAGGAAGCCTGCATTCTTTTTTTCTTTTTCTTTTTTGAAATTTTAAGATCTAGAGTGGGATAAGTTTAGAAGTATCATATGAAGATGCCGCTTTAAATGAATAATTCCAAAGATTATAAAATAGATGGTGATTTTGTGTCTTTTCATGGATGGAGGGTGTAGGAGTTTCATAGACAGAAATAGCTATTCGATCACTGCCTTGAAAACTTTAAGGTAAGAGAGGGTGGAACTAAGTTTAGAGTCTCTATCTGGCATTTATGCTTGAAAGTTCCTTCCAATATACAAAAGGTGTGTGGGCAGTCAGGGTTGGTAATGTTAACTGAAGGGGAAGAAGCAAACCAATATAATTATAAAAATTCATTTTTATCATTAATATATTGACATTATCAGCAACAGATAAACTAATTATCTTAGAGAACTATTACATGTGGTTTTAAGAGGGCATTCGTTAGGATCAGACCTAGGCCTTTTAATATCAAACTGGCCTATGATTCTCCCTTTCATAATCAAGCTCTGAGTTAGCCTGGAGAACCAGGACGAGCAGAGCAATTAAAATGCCATTTGCTCAACTTGATACCTCTCCTTTGGATGTTTGGGTAACTGACAACTTGGGGATAAATAATTGTGTGCTGCTATAGCTTTTTGGTACCTTTATAAAACCAGGGACCCAAAGGATGAGAAATACATGCCAGGAGAGCCGGAGAGCCATGGAGGCTGGGAGAGGGGCTGGATTTAGGGGAGGGAACTTTGGTAAGAAAGGGTACAAAAAGACCCTGCAACCGTTTAGCTGTGCAGCTCTGGAGGCAGGAGACAGAGGGCCTGACTGGTGGGCTTGCTTCCTCCTCCATGCACTGGAAGCCCATTCCAAGAAGGGGATGAACAGCATACTCTGTGGTAACCCTTAATGTGGTAGTTAAGACAGTAGTGACTTATTTTCTTTCCTGTAGCTGCAAACCTACTGCAAGGTCTGTTTTTCCCATCCTATGTGCTCCCTATATTCTGCAGCTTTCTGTAGTTCAATATAGACTTTTCTTGGTTAAGGGAAGTTGTGTTAGGCCTCACCTCTGTGCTGACTGTTCAGTCACATGCTAGAACTCTGTACACTCAGAGGCTCGTCAGCTGTCCAGCAGCCAATGAAAGGGAGAGCGGGTGTAATTGAGTGGTGGTGGTGCTACTGGAGAAATGGAGGATTAGAGGAAGGTGAGCAGTGTAGTGACCAGGTTTGCAGAGGACTCAAAATTATTCAGGATGGTGAAAGACAAGGCCAACTGTAAAGAGATCCAGGAGACTCTCCACAAGTTGGGTGAGTGGGCAACAATATGGCAAAAAAAGTTCAATGTAACTGTAAAGTGAGGTACATTGGACCCCCTCCCTCCAAAAATCCCAACTTCAAGTATATACTAATAGGATCTGAACTTGCTGAAACTGAGAGAAGGAGAGACCTTGAGGTCATACTGGATAGCTCAGTGAAAGTGTCAACCCAGTGTGCTGCAGCAGTGCAAAAAGCAAGCTCTATGCTGGGGATTATTAGCAAAAGGATTGAAAATGGCTTCTTGCCTTGACGTGGCCAACCTGGCCACCTGGATCCATGCTATGGTAACATCACCCCCAGTTCTATATCATTTATAAACAAATTAAATAGCACCATCCCCAATACCAATCCTTGTGGAACCCCACTGCTTACCTCCCTCAAGTGTGAGCTCTGTCCATTCCCACTATCTGCTTTCTGTTGTTCATGTAAATCCAGAAGAGGACCCATTCTCTTATCCCATGACTGCTACGCTTCCTCAGGAGTCTTTGATGAGGTACCTCATCAAAAGCCTTTTGAAAGTCCAAGTATATATCTACCAGATACCATTATTTATATCATTTATTTATGTCATTATCTACATGCTTATTCTCTTTCTGAAAGAACCTGGAAAGGTTGGTGAGGTAGAACGTGACTTTGTAGAAGCCATGTTGATTTCTCCTTAGCAGGCTTTGTTCCCCTATGTACTTAATAATTCTCTCCTTAATTAATTTCTACTCATTCGCTTGAGAAAGGTGTTAGACTAACTGGCCTGTAGTTCCCTGGTTCCCCTCTGTACACCTTTTTTAAAAATTAATATAACATTTGCTACTCTTCAGGCTTCTGGTCCAGGGTCTGATTTTAGAGATAAGTTACATATACAGGTTAATAGAGCAACAATTTCATGTTTCACCTTCCTAAGAACTCTCAGGTTTATGCAATCAGGATCTGGAGACTTACCGTTTTTTTAAATTTCACCAATAGGTCTAGAACTTCATCTCTTATCACTACAATTTGACTCAGTTCTTCAGTCTCCAATCCTGAAAATAGTGGCTGTAGCCGGAGTATATGCCCCATACTTTCCATAGTGAACACAGATGCACATAATTCATTGAGCTTCTCTGCCATCTCCCCATCTTCCTTTAGCAAACCTCTTATTCCTTGATCATCCAAAGGTTCAACTGCTTCTCCAGATGGTTTTCTGCTCTGTATATATTTTTAAACGCTTATTGATTGTCTTGATGCTTTTAGCAATTCACTCCTCAAATTCTCTTCTCACATGCCTAATTATTAACTTGCCCTGACATGAATAGCCCAGGTAAGATTGATCTGCTCAGATCTCAGAAGATAAGTAGCATCAGCCGTGGTTAGTAATTGGATGAGAGTCCGTCAGTAAAGATCAGGGTTACAGAGACAGGCAATAGTAAACCATCTCTGTTAGTCTCTTGCCTTGAAAACCCCAGTAGGGGTTGCCACAGGTCAGCTATGACATGATGGTATTTTCTACCAGCACCAATTATTAACTTGCACTTCTTTTGTCAGACTCTGTGCTCCCTTCTTTGTAGTTTATTGGGCAGCCCTTCCACTTTTTAAACACTTTTTTACTTTTTATGGCTTCCTTGACTTGGGTTCTTAACTAAAGGTGGGCACGAACAACAATATGAACAAAAAAAAAGCCACGAACAGCCCAATCTGCTGTTCGTGAACAAGCTTTTCGTGAGGCCCCATTCTAAACGAACAGGTGGTCGTTGCAAGCCTCGTTCTTTGCTGTTTGTCAAGCCAGACAGTCTGGCACCTGCAATCAATTCCCTTGGCAATTTAGGCAGGGATTATCTGAACTCTGTCTGAACTGCTGTTGCCATGGAAACCCCAATCTAAACCCAATTTAGCTTGATAGGCAGGTCTTCCTTTCAAGTGTGGAGCTCCAAATTTGTTACAACAAGGGCAGGGGGGAGGGGCTCCCAGCTCTGACTTTGCAGACAGTGGAGAGGGAGAGAGACAGTTGCTGCTGGCATTTTGATAGAGAGTGTGCATTGGAGCTTGAATTTTCTTTGTGCGTGGTGGGATAGGGATCTACCCCTTCAAGTTTTACGGCTGTTGCCAGGCTCTGGGCCAAGCTACTATTTATTACTGGTACCTTTCCTGACCACTCAGGTCAGGTTTCTGGGAGTGGTGCGGTAGGGATCATGACTTGGATGATGGCTGGAAGAGAGCCTGCTGGCCCCCACGAACAGCCAACCATGAATATGTTCATGAACAGGGCCATGTTCGTGGTTGTTCATGAGTCCCTGTTCGTGGATGGCAATGAACAACGAACATCATGTTCGTTTTTTAATTTCTGTTCGTGCCCATCTCTATTCTTAACCATGCAAGTATTCTGTTAGACTTGGCCATACCATTCCTAACTTGGAAAATGCATTCCATCTGGGCTTCAATTAGTGTTAAATAGCTCCCAAGCATCCTCTAGGAATTTGACTCTCTTGTTTCCTTTTCTGCTTTCTTTTAACTGTTTCCCTCATGTTTGTAAAGTCTCCTCTGTTGAAATTAAAAGTTACTGTTTTGGACTTTAGGGGTAACTTTCCATTGACAAGAATGTTAAACTTAATAGCATCGTAGTCACTGCTCCCAAGTGGTGTGACATCTATATCTCTCACCAGGTCTTGAGCACTGCTCAGAACTAAATCCAAGATCACTACTCTTCTGGTTGACTCTTTGACCAATTGTTCCATTGCACAGTGAACACGTTTAGACAGTCAGTGTGAGGGTAGTTGATATCACCCAGAGCATCACAGCATTATCTGCTTTAGTCACTTTCCTTGTCCACAGAAGCAAGGTAATAAAAGCTGTAGTGAAAGATAATCATTGCTGTATGATCGTTCTTAATTGTTTTTGTGCAATTTAGCTTTCTATCATTTTGCCAAACTTCTTTTTATTGTTTTAGTGCTGATTTTACTGTTTTTAAAGGGCACAAATACTATGCAACTCTGTATAAGATTACATTGTTAATATTGGTTATTATATTTTTATTACTACAGGTTTTTACAAATGTAATTGTACTGATTTTAATGACAGTTTATAATCTATTTACTGTGTATATAAAGTTTAAGATCTTTAATATATATTGTCTTGAATTGAATTTGCCACTTCTTGTACTGATCACAAAGAGGTAGTCTTTAAAACTATATCGTTTGGAATCAACCTGAAGGACTGTCTACTCCCTTATGAACCTACCTGGTATAGAAATATAAATTAATAGCAGACTTACTGAAAATTCAAGCCACAAACCATTTTGTAAAATAAGTTTTACTATTTTAGAAGTGAGAAGTAAAAATTGTTCAATAATGTCTACAGCATTTCTGAGTGAGTTTCCTTCTGCTGCTAAAATACAGTAAAAGTTTTGTTGTCTTACACTTATGGGGAATGGGGTTGCCAATTCATCAAATATGCCAGTTAACAGAGCTTTAATTTGATGATTGATGATTTTTTCTGTATATGCAAAAGGAAGTAAACAAAACATCATGAAAGTAGTATAATGTACCATTTGTAAAAAGCAAAACGGCAGTATAAAAGACTAGCTATATTTTACTCTGTTCACAAGAGGGAAGCAGTCCCTGTGAGACATCAGGGGAGGCTGGGACTGTATTGCCCAGCAGGCTGTGCTTATGGCTCATCTTGGTCAAGTTCAGCAGGTGGCAGTGCCCATCCTCTGCCTTTACCCAGCTGGAATCAGGCAAGTTCAGCAGGTGGCAATGCTTGTCCCCATCACCTGGCTGGGATCAGGAGCAGAACATGAGGCAATGCCCATCCCCCTTCACTCAGCCTGGATCAGGCACAGAGAAGGAGGTAATGCCTGCCCCGAACTTCACCCATCAGGGATCGGGAGTGGAGCAAGTGGCAATGCCCCCCCTTCACTCAGCTGGGATCAGGTGAGGAGAAGGTTACAATACCCATCCCCTTCACCTGGCTGGGATCAGGAGCGGAGCATAAGACAATGTCCGCCCCTTTCACTCGGCCTGGAGCAGGCATGGAGCAGGAGGCAATGCCCGTGCCCTCCCTCAACCTGCTGGAATCAGGCACGAAGCAGGCCACAATGCCCCCACCCACTTCACCCAGCCACAATCAGATGCAGAGTAGGAGGCAATGCCTGTCCCTTCTTCACTCAGCTGGGATGAGGTGTGGAGCCGGCGTCAATGACCGCCCCCCATTCATTCAGCCAGGATCAGGTGCAGAGGAGGTAGCCATGCCCGCCAAGGGAGGATGGAGGGAATGCCTGCCTGCCCACCCTCCCCTTTCTAGAGCCCATTGTATTTTTTCCTACAACAATCTTTGTTGCTAGTTACCTTATGATGTCCAATAGCATTGATAATCATATATCTTCTAAAAGCATATAAATGGTGTTAAATAAATTCCTGCTACTTTTCGTCATAACAAATATCAAAATATTGATTATACCTTTCTCATATATGATTATCTGTTGTCCCTGAAACAATACACCCTGTCTTTGATCCATATCTTCAGTTCCATCCTTAATTGGACATTCTTGCCATATTCAGATGTTTCTCACAGCAAATACATATTATAGCTATTTATATAAATTATACTATTTCTAATCCATATTAATATGTAGTTCCTTTATTCTTCTTCCATCTTCAAGGTTATGCTATTCTAAGTTCCTGGATTCTCAGAAACACTATGTCTCAGTGTTTAGGTAGGAGACCATACCAGCTCTGATTCTGGCCTGCAAAAGTATCTTCCATGATCTTTTTAGTCAAGAGAAGCAACTGCTCCCCAATATTTCTAGCTTTATTTGTGATGCAGTTAAGGCTGTCAGGCACAGCCTGGAAAGCATCAGGAGATGGGGGAAGGCATGAAGTTCCAGTTGGGGAGGGGTGATCGGTGCCCCCACTGCAATGGTGTCACTTCTGTCCTGAACCAGAAGTAATGACATTGTGCCATGGTTGCTGCTCTAGTACTTACCCCAAACTCCGCAGTTTAACCATAGAGTTTTGAGCAAATGCTAGAGGATCATCAGGCATCATGACATCACTTCTGTGTTGCACCGGAAGAAACATCATCACAATGGAAATGCTGATCGTCTCCCCCCACCCTGTTTCTCCCTGCCATTTCCTCCTGCCACCTAGCTGATCAGCAATAGGCAATGGGAGCTGGGGCAGGAGATCTCCGACCCCAGTGCGAATCTTGTAACCCTGGATGCAGTAATGCTCAAGGCAGTGGAGCTGAAATTATGGAGCTGAAATTATGCTTAGGCTGGAGTAACTTTCCATAGGATTGCACCACTAGTGTTCTGCTCTTAGATCTTTGACATAGATCTGATGAGCCACTGTCAAGACAGTATAGAAGAAAGCAGTAAGAGCCCTAATAGATGATAAATACATTTATTGCCAGTGTTTGTACTTGGTAAGCATGGATATTACAGATGGAGGGTACTTGAAGCAATAAGACTATATTTATGAAAGAACAGAACACTTGAAATGACTACTTGCGCTGCTGTACTTACACAGGATACAAGTGCTATAGAAAAATACAAGTAGGGACCCCTGTGAGAATCATGGGGAGAGGGCTTCCCCCCTCCAGCCTGGCTGATCCACCCACCCCACCTCCAGGTTTGTCACTTCAATGGAGGTCGATGTGGCATTTCCCTCTATCCCAGACTGCCCACCCAACCCTGAGTTTGGTGGCAGCGACAGCTCCCCCTATAGCTCATTCCCATGTGACTCCATGTTCACTGCCTCAAAACCAGCAGCAGCATTTCCTCCGAGCCCAGCCTGAGTGGCCCCTTTAATCAGCCTAAGGCCTCGTCCCTCATCCTGAGCCTCTTCCTCCTTCCTGCTAGTCCTGTGTGCTCCAGCTGAAAGTGAGGAATATGGTGGCAGCTACACAAGCACAGACAACCAGTAGTGTATGTGGGGGTTAACCCCCTCCAAGTATTTTTGCAAACCAGGCATTTCTGCAAACCTGGCATTTCCCAAAATTTGCAGAACAATCTGTTTTTTAGCCAAGTGGTTCCAGTTTTCAGATTTAAACACTCACATGTGGAGACCTCTTGACTGTTAGATACCATAATGAAAAAAATATAGTTAACATATTCAGGGGTGATCCTATAGAAATTAATGGAAATGAGCAGTTGGTGAAAATGTTTCTTTATTGTAATGACTACATACTGGGAACCAAACAGCAGCTTTATTGTGAATGTGTAGAAATTTTTCCATGTGGAAATAATATCGTCAAAGTTCTAATTTGAGACCTGTACAATGATTGATCACAAGCCTTAAAGTGCTATTTTATAGTAACAAAAAAGTGTTCTTATGATAAATGGTTGACTGAATATTGCTTGCTTAGGCTTTAAAATGAGATATTGCTCTTGAAGTTATTTGTTTCTGTGAGAGCGCAACCTAGACTCATGTAGAACAATAGCTCAGAGTAACTACCTGTGTAGCATATGCTGGATAGAAGGATGAAAGGTTTACGGCCTTTGGGAAGCAAAGCTTGAGCCTTTTAAATAAATTGGACTATCCTTTTTATATTTCATGTTGATTGCTTTTTGCTGTATGTTGCTAGTGGCATCTGCAGCCAGATTGGTGTAGTGGACTCTGATCTGGAGAGGCAGGTTTGATTCCTGTACTCCTCCACTTGAAGCCAGCTGGGCAACCTTGGGTCAGTCACAGCATTCCAGAGCTCTCTCAGATTCACCCACCTCACAGGGTGATTGTTGTAGGGATAATAACATACTCTGTAAACCGCTCTGAGTGGGTGTTAAGTTGTCCTGAAGAGCCATATTCAAATCGAATGTTATTATTATTATTCACTTGTCATTTCTTGCCAACTCTGGCCTCCTAGGTGGTACTGGAGGCTCTCTCCTTGCTAGTCAACCCAGTGTGCTGCAGCAGTGCAAAAAGCAAGCTCTATGCTGGGGATTATTAGCAAAAGGATTGAAAATGGCTTCTTGCCTTGACGTGGCCAACCTGGCCACCTGGATCCATGCTATGGTAACATCACCCCCAGTTCTATATCATTTATAAACAAATTAAATAGCACCATCCCCAATACCAATCCTTGTGGAACCCCACTGCTTACCTCCCTCAAGTGTGAGCTCTGTCCATTCCCACTATCTGCTTTCTGTTGTTCATGTAAATCCAGAAGAGGACCCATTCTCTTATCCCATGACTGCTACGCTTCCTCAGGAGTCTTTGATGAGGTACCTCATCAAAAGCCTTTTGAAAGTCCAAGTATATATCTACCAGATACCATTATTTATATCATTTATTTATGTCATTATCTACATGCTTATTCTCTTTCTGAAAGAACCTGGAAAGGTTGGTGAGGTAGAACGTGACTTTGTAGAAGCCATGTTGATTTCTCCTTAGCAGGCTTTGTTCCCCTATGTACTTAATAATTCTCTCCTTAATTAATTTCTACTCATTCGCTTGAGAAAGGTGTTAGACTAACTGGCCTGTAGTTCCCTGGTTCCCCTCTGTACACCTTTTTTAAAAATTAATATAACATTTGCTACTCTTCAGGCTTCTGGTCCAGGGTCTGATTTTAGAGATAAGTTACATATACAGGTTAATAGAGCAACAATTTCATGTTTCACCTTCCTAAGAACTCTCAGGTTTATGCAATCAGGATCTGGAGACTTACCGTTTTTTTAAATTTCACCAATAGGTCTAGAACTTCATCTCTTATCACTACAATTTGACTCAGTTCTTCAGTCTCCAATCCTGAAAATAGTGGCTGTAGCCGGAGTATATGCCCCATACTTTCCATAGTGAACACAGATGCACATAATTCATTGAGCTTCTCTGCCATCTCCCCATCTTCCTTTAGCAAACCTCTTATTCCTTGATCATCCAAAGGTTCAACTGCTTCTCCAGATGGTTTTCTGCTCTGTATATATTTTTAAACGCTTATTGATTGTCTTGATGCTTTTAGCAATTCACTCCTCAAATTCTCTTCTCACATGCCTAATTATTAACTTGCCCTGACATGAATAGCCCAGGTAAGATTGATCTGCTCAGATCTCAGAAGATAAGTAGCATCAGCCGTGGTTAGTAATTGGATGAGAGTCCGTCAGTAAAGATCAGGGTTACAGAGACAGGCAATAGTAAACCATCTCTGTTAGTCTCTTGCCTTGAAAACCCCAGTAGGGGTTGCCACAGGTCAGCTATGACATGATGGTATTTTCTACCAGCACCAATTATTAACTTGCACTTCTTTTGTCAGACTCTGTGCTCCCTTCTTTGTAGTTTATTGGGCAGCCCTTCCACTTTTTAAACACTTTTTTACTTTTTATGGCTTCCTTGACTTGGGTTCTTAACTAAAGGTGGGCACGAACAACAATATGAACAAAAAAAAAGCCACGAACAGCCCAATCTGCTGTTCGTGAACAAGCTTTTCGTGAGGCCCCATTCTAAACGAACAGGTGGTCGTTGCAAGCCTCGTTCTTTGCTGTTTGTCAAGCCAGACAGTCTGGCACCTGCAATCAATTCCCTTGGCAATTTAGGCAGGGATTATCTGAACTCTGTCTGAACTGCTGTTGCCATGGAAACCCCAATCTAAACCCAATTTAGCTTGATAGGCAGGTCTTCCTTTCAAGTGTGGAGCTCCAAATTTGTTACAACAAGGGCAGGGGGGAGGGGCTCCCAGCTCTGACTTTGCAGACAGTGGAGAGGGAGAGAGACAGTTGCTGCTGGCATTTTGATAGAGAGTGTGCATTGGAGCTTGAATTTTCTTTGTGCGTGGTGGGATAGGGATCTACCCCTTCAAGTTTTACGGCTGTTGCCAGGCTCTGGGCCAAGCTACTATTTATTACTGGTACCTTTCCTGACCACTCAGGTCAGGTTTCTGGGAGTGGTGCGGTAGGGATCATGACTTGGATGATGGCTGGAAGAGAGCCTGCTGGCCCCCACGAACAGCCAACCATGAATATGTTCATGAACAGGGCCATGTTCGTGGTTGTTCATGAGTCCCTGTTCGTGGATGGCAATGAACAACGAACATCATGTTCGTTTTTTAATTTCTGTTCGTGCCCATCTCTATTCTTAACCATGCAAGTATTCTGTTAGACTTGGCCATACCATTCCTAACTTGGAAAATGCATTCCATCTGGGCTTCAATTAGTGTTAAATAGCTCCCAAGCATCCTCTAGGAATTTGACTCTCTTGTTTCCTTTTCTGCTTTCTTTTAACTGTTTCCCTCATGTTTGTAAAGTCTCCTCTGTTGAAATTAAAAGTTACTGTTTTGGACTTTAGGGGTAACTTTCCATTGACAAGAATGTTAAACTTAATAGCATCGTAGTCACTGCTCCCAAGTGGTGTGACATCTATATCTCTCACCAGGTCTTGAGCACTGCTCAGAACTAAATCCAAGATCACTACTCTTCTGGTTGACTCTTTGACCAATTGTTCCATTGCACAGTGAACACGTTTAGACAGTCAGTGTGAGGGTAGTTGATATCACCCAGAGCATCACAGCATTATCTGCTTTAGTCACTTTCCTTGTCCACAGAAGCAAGGTAATAAAAGCTGTAGTGAAAGATAATCATTGCTGTATGATCGTTCTTAATTGTTTTTGTGCAATTTAGCTTTCTATCATTTTGCCAAACTTCTTTTTATTGTTTTAGTGCTGATTTTACTGTTTTTAAAGGGCACAAATACTATGCAACTCTGTATAAGATTACATTGTTAATATTGGTTATTATATTTTTATTACTACAGGTTTTTACAAATGTAATTGTACTGATTTTAATGACAGTTTATAATCTATTTACTGTGTATATAAAGTTTAAGATCTTTAATATATATTGTCTTGAATTGAATTTGCCACTTCTTGTACTGATCACAAAGAGGTAGTCTTTAAAACTATATCGTTTGGAATCAACCTGAAGGACTGTCTACTCCCTTATGAACCTACCTGGTATAGAAATATAAATTAATAGCAGACTTACTGAAAATTCAAGCCACAAACCATTTTGTAAAATAAGTTTTACTATTTTAGAAGTGAGAAGTAAAAATTGTTCAATAATGTCTACAGCATTTCTGAGTGAGTTTCCTTCTGCTGCTAAAATACAGTAAAAGTTTTGTTGTCTTACACTTATGGGGAATGGGGTTGCCAATTCATCAAATATGCCAGTTAACAGAGCTTTAATTTGATGATTGATGATTTTTTCTGTATATGCAAAAGGAAGTAAACAAAACATCATGAAAGTAGTATAATGTACCATTTGTAAAAAGCAAAACGGCAGTATAAAAGACTAGCTATATTTTACTCTGTTCACAAGAGGGAAGCAGTCCCTGTGAGACATCAGGGGAGGCTGGGACTGTATTGCCCAGCAGGCTGTGCTTATGGCTCATCTTGGTCAAGTTCAGCAGGTGGCAGTGCCCATCCTCTGCCTTTACCCAGCTGGAATCAGGCAAGTTCAGCAGGTGGCAATGCTTGTCCCCATCACCTGGCTGGGATCAGGAGCAGAACATGAGGCAATGCCCATCCCCCTTCACTCAGCCTGGATCAGGCACAGAGAAGGAGGTAATGCCTGCCCCGAACTTCACCCATCAGGGATCGGGAGTGGAGCAAGTGGCAATGCCCCCCCTTCACTCAGCTGGGATCAGGTGAGGAGAAGGTTACAATACCCATCCCCTTCACCTGGCTGGGATCAGGAGCGGAGCATAAGACAATGTCCGCCCCTTTCACTCGGCCTGGAGCAGGCATGGAGCAGGAGGCAATGCCCGTGCCCTCCCTCAACCTGCTGGAATCAGGCACGAAGCAGGCCACAATGCCCCCACCCACTTCACCCAGCCACAATCAGATGCAGAGTAGGAGGCAATGCCTGTCCCTTCTTCACTCAGCTGGGATGAGGTGTGGAGCCGGCGTCAATGACCGCCCCCCATTCATTCAGCCAGGATCAGGTGCAGAGGAGGTAGCCATGCCCGCCAAGGGAGGATGGAGGGAATGCCTGCCTGCCCACCCTCCCCTTTCTAGAGCCCATTGTATTTTTTCCTACAACAATCTTTGTTGCTAGTTACCTTATGATGTCCAATAGCATTGATAATCATATATCTTCTAAAAGCATATAAATGGTGTTAAATAAATTCCTGCTACTTTTCGTCATAACAAATATCAAAATATTGATTATACCTTTCTCATATATGATTATCTGTTGTCCCTGAAACAATACACCCTGTCTTTGATCCATATCTTCAGTTCCATCCTTAATTGGACATTCTTGCCATATTCAGATGTTTCTCACAGCAAATACATATTATAGCTATTTATATAAATTATACTATTTCTAATCCATATTAATATGTAGTTCCTTTATTCTTCTTCCATCTTCAAGGTTATGCTATTCTAAGTTCCTGGATTCTCAGAAACACTATGTCTCAGTGTTTAGGTAGGAGACCATACCAGCTCTGATTCTGGCCTGCAAAAGTATCTTCCATGATCTTTTTAGTCAAGAGAAGCAACTGCTCCCCAATATTTCTAGCTTTATTTGTGATGCAGTTAAGGCTGTCAGGCACAGCCTGGAAAGCATCAGGAGATGGGGGAAGGCATGAAGTTCCAGTTGGGGAGGGGTGATCGGTGCCCCCACTGCAATGGTGTCACTTCTGTCCTGAACCAGAAGTAATGACATTGTGCCATGGTTGCTGCTCTAGTACTTACCCCAAACTCCGCAGTTTAACCATAGAGTTTTGAGCAAATGCTAGAGGATCATCAGGCATCATGACATCACTTCTGTGTTGCACCGGAAGAAACATCATCACAATGGAAATGCTGATCGTCTCCCCCCACCCTGTTTCTCCCTGCCATTTCCTCCTGCCACCTAGCTGATCAGCAATAGGCAATGGGAGCTGGGGCAGGAGATCTCCGACCCCAGTGCGAATCTTGTAACCCTGGATGCAGTAATGCTCAAGGCAGTGGAGCTGAAATTATGGAGCTGAAATTATGCTTAGGCTGGAGTAACTTTCCATAGGATTGCACCACTAGTGTTCTGCTCTTAGATCTTTGACATAGATCTGATGAGCCACTGTCAAGACAGTATAGAAGAAAGCAGTAAGAGCCCTAATAGATGATAAATACATTTATTGCCAGTGTTTGTACTTGGTAAGCATGGATATTACAGATGGAGGGTACTTGAAGCAATAAGACTATATTTATGAAAGAACAGAACACTTGAAATGACTACTTGCGCTGCTGTACTTACACAGGATACAAGTGCTATAGAAAAATACAAGTAGGGACCCCTGTGAGAATCATGGGGAGAGGGCTTCCCCCCTCCAGCCTGGCTGATCCACCCACCCCACCTCCAGGTTTGTCACTTCAATGGAGGTCGATGTGGCATTTCCCTCTATCCCAGACTGCCCACCCAACCCTGAGTTTGGTGGCAGCGACAGCTCCCCCTATAGCTCATTCCCATGTGACTCCATGTTCACTGCCTCAAAACCAGCAGCAGCATTTCCTCCGAGCCCAGCCTGAGTGGCCCCTTTAATCAGCCTAAGGCCTCGTCCCTCATCCTGAGCCTCTTCCTCCTTCCTGCTAGTCCTGTGTGCTCCAGCTGAAAGTGAGGAATATGGTGGCAGCTACACAAGCACAGACAACCAGTAGTGTATGTGGGGGTTAACCCCCTCCAAGTATTTTTGCAAACCAGGCATTTCTGCAAACCTGGCATTTCCCAAAATTTGCAGAACAATCTGTTTTTTAGCCAAGTGGTTCCAGTTTTCAGATTTAAACACTCACATGTGGAGACCTCTTGACTGTTAGATACCATAATGAAAAAAATATAGTTAACATATTCAGGGGTGATCCTATAGAAATTAATGGAAATGAGCAGTTGGTGAAAATGTTTCTTTATTGTAATGACTACATACTGGGAACCAAACAGCAGCTTTATTGTGAATGTGTAGAAATTTTTCCATGTGGAAATAATATCGTCAAAGTTCTAATTTGAGACCTGTACAATGATTGATCACAAGCCTTAAAGTGCTATTTTATAGTAACAAAAAAGTGTTCTTATGATAAATGGTTGACTGAATATTGCTTGCTTAGGCTTTAAAATGAGATATTGCTCTTGAAGTTATTTGTTTCTGTGAGAGCGCAACCTAGACTCATGTAGAACAATAGCTCAGAGTAACTACCTGTGTAGCATATGCTGGATAGAAGGATGAAAGGTTTACGGCCTTTGGGAAGCAAAGCTTGAGCCTTTTAAATAAATTGGACTATCCTTTTTATATTTCATGTTGATTGCTTTTTGCTGTATGTTGCTAGTGGCATCTGCAGCCAGATTGGTGTAGTGGACTCTGATCTGGAGAGGCAGGTTTGATTCCTGTACTCCTCCACTTGAAGCCAGCTGGGCAACCTTGGGTCAGTCACAGCATTCCAGAGCTCTCTCAGATTCACCCACCTCACAGGGTGATTGTTGTAGGGATAATAACATACTCTGTAAACCGCTCTGAGTGGGTGTTAAGTTGTCCTGAAGAGCCATATTCAAATCGAATGTTATTATTATTATTCACTTGTCATTTCTTGCCAACTCTGGCCTCCTAGGTGGTACTGGAGGCTCTCTCCTTGCTAGTCAGTTCCCTATATGGGGAAAGTTCACCTTCATCTGGCTACTATGGATCAGAAGCAGGGCTTTTTTTCAGGGGGAACGCAGGGGAACGGAGTTCCGGAACCTCTTGAAAATGGTCACATGGCTGGTGGCCCCACCCCCTGATCTCCAGACAGAGGGGAGTTTAGATTGCAATCTAAACTCCCCTCTGTCTGGAGATGAGGGGGCGGGGCCACCAGCCATGTGACCATTTTCTCTGAGGGCAACCCACTGAGTTCCGCCACCTCTTTTACCAGAAAAAAAGCCCTGATCAGAAGGGACATGGCTTTGGTGAGCGGCCATGGCTCAGTGGTCCCAACAGAAAATCCAACATTCAATCTCTCTGTCTCTGGTTAAAAGGATGAGAGAGCCACTGCCAGAATATCCAACATTTATCTTGACAGACAAATGTGCTGATTCAGTATAAGGCAGCTTCCTATGTGCACATATGACTAGAGGAACCCACACTGTAGCTTTTCACAAGTGTCAGAGCAGTTTTCTAGCTTAAATTTCCTTTAGATTTTCTTGT
The DNA here is from genome assembly GCF_028583425.1 of Eublepharis macularius. Lineage (NCBI taxonomy): Eukaryota > Metazoa > Chordata > Lepidosauria > Squamata > Eublepharidae > Eublepharis > Eublepharis macularius. Next base: position 24,787,225 of record NC_072792.1, on the reverse strand, counting down.
GCAGCAGTAAAAGCAATTCCGGGCCTATTAATGGTAGTTCTCATATCTCTTGCAGAGAAAATAGACCTTTTTTAAAAAAGGAATATATTGGGGGGAGGGGGGCAGGGGCAGGCAGGAAGTGTTTCAAAGAAAAACCTTCCAGCTGCAATGACACTTCCTCTTGCCAATACCCTGACTCACCTTGTTCCTTCAACTTTTCTGCCATTGCCAGCTCTTTTGCCAGCGCTGAGTTCATGAATATAAATTCTTAATTTCTCGGAGGCAATCGATTCTATTAATATAAAACATATGTATGCCCACTGTCACTAATGGAATTCTGCTCCTTTTTGTAAGGAATATTGGATTCAATTAACTAAAGTTAAATAGAAAGAGCAGAAGGAAAGGGTACTGGTAATAATAACCTAAAATGTCTGTTAGTTTACTTTATGTTTAGTACTGCTATCATTATAACTTGATAGTACCTAGGCCCAGCAAAGATTATTGTCAAGTTTGCTGGCAATTGCAGAAGCTCAAAAGCCCATCTCTCCTTGTTAATAACAGCTCAGTTTTTTTAAACTGAGGATATCTGTGTTACTTTTATCTTCTTGTAAGCATCTTTTAATTATTTTCATGTACTCAGTTAAGGTGAATATAGCTAGTCTGAGGGAATGCCATTCCTGAATAATAGAAACCCTCTTCCTCTCTTGCATGTCTTTTTACTTCTTGCACTAAAGAAGATGGGGGGGGGGCAGCACTAGCCATTTTGACCTGTTTTTCCCCAAGTTGGCTGCCTATTCTGCCCCCACCCCCACCCCCAGACATGGCAAATAGTTTAGCTTGTTTGCCTTGTGTTAAGTAACTTTCACAGATGCACCTGTTCTTTACCCGTGGCACGTTGTGTTGTGCGGGCTCTTCTGGACTTAGATGGTTCTGCGTTGTTGAAGCAGTTTGTAATAGATGGGTTCTTCAAAGCTTACGAAAGGAGCAATGTGCTCAGAACAGGGTAAGTTCACTGGCAACAGTCAATATGTATACAAACTACGAAGCACAACAAGTTAAAATGAGGTGGGGGGAGTATGCCTCTCTTCAGTCCCGTCATGTTGAAAGGACACTGTAATAAGACAAAGACCTTAGCACAAATGTTAGGACTAAAGTGCAAGTCTTGCTCTCCCAAGAACGCATATATGGCAGATGGCGTCATTCCATTTTCTGATCTTATTTTTTAACATATGCAGCTTTTGGAAATATTCAGCATGCAACTGAGAAACTGATTTTGTTTCTCAAGATATATTAAGTATTTGGTTTGCTTCTCTTTCACAGTAAAAAAACACACACAATACAGAAGACCAAAGCAGTTGTTTCTTCCTTCCACTTCTGTCATCTGTCTGACTTTCTGCCAGGCGTGTTTCAGTCCCAAAGACTGGCTTTCTAGCAAATGACTGGCATTCTAGTACTTTTTGAAGTTCAAAGGATGTAGGATGGTAACCGATTCACTGAAGTTACATTGTACCCAATGCAATCATACAATAGTTCTTTTGAAACTAAAAAATGTAAAGGCCTTGCCTTTTTCCTATTCTTTTCACAGAGATCCACATGGACATAGAGAAAAATAATTTGGCTCCTCAGTCCTTGTATTCTGTTTCTAATTTATTAAAGGGATACAAAGAGAATAAAAATTGTGTGATCCTTTTATTTACACTGCAGGAACAAGATAGCAGTACTTGCAAACAAGGAGATAACTGAAGTGAAATATATGCCCTATTTTGGATATTTAAGTTTAAATCAGGAAATCCAGTTTGGTCAAGCAACATATTATTTCATGTGTATATTACTTATTAAATGAAAATAAAACAAATGTTGCCTATATGAGTTGGATTGGTTCCCCCAGGTATTTTGTTCTGAGAGGTCAGATTTCCAATCATAAACTCAATCTTCAAATACTCAGGAAATGAGAATGTTGTGTTTGTTATAGCTGCACAGAGTACTAAATTTGTGCAAAAGCAAGCTTTGTTCGTGTTTACAAAAAAGGAGAATTCATTGCATCTTGTTGGCTTTGGTTTCCATAACCTAAAATGCTGGATTTAGAAGTCCTCTGTCAGGTGTGGGTGAGATTTCAGGCATGGGGCAATGGTGGAGAGTAAGCATATCAGAAGAAGATTTTCCTGTGACATGACAGTCAATTCAGAAATTCCAGACAATGAATAGAGCTTTCTACTGGTTATATGGTATTTATGACTTTAGGTTTTCTTTCCAAAATAACATGAAGGCTATGAGGTAGTCTATACTGTACAAACAAAGAAGCTATGGGAGTAGACGAATATAAAGGCAGTCCAAAGAAACATCATACAATTATTTTATAGTAACTTGAAAGAGTAGATAAACATAATACTATCCTTCAAAATGAATTATAGTACAGTTCTAAGCAAGAGTCACACTATTGTCGAAGGCTTTCATGGCCGGAGAACGATGGTTGTTGTGGGTTTTCCGGGCTGTATTGCCGTGGTCTGTATTGCCAGACCACGGCAATACAGCCCGGAAAACCCACAACAACCAAGAGTCACACTCTTCTAAGCCCATTGGCTTCAATAGACTTAGAAGGGTGCAATTCTGTATAGTAGACATTATTGTGAGTCCTTGAGTTTTAATGGTAGTGTGTGCTGTGGTTAGTTGTTGTCTACAGCAGGTGTAAGATGTTTTCGAGAAACAAGGCATAGTCAACAAGAGAGTTGTGACCTTGAAACCACTTTATTTTTATTAGTCCCTCAGTGCTTGCACTGGGATTTTGAGTGCCCTTTATCAAAGCTCTTTGGCAAGACCCCTTACCCTGAAGATAGGGAGAGCATACTGGAAAATTCTTTCACACTGCATGGAATCTATGCAAAATTATTGTGGTGGTACTGTGCTGGGTTTGGGGCTCCAGCAACCACTTACTTCAGCACTGTAATGATTCCCTGAGGCAATTATGGGTACAGGCAAGTAGTTTCAGATGTATGGCTTATGAGGGTTCTAGAAGGGTTCTTACTCAGCTTTGTTTTTTCTTGAACATATGAAAATGCTAGTGTTAGAGACAGTGTTGTATAGTGGTTAGGGTATCAGACTGGATCTGGGAGACCCACTTTTCAATCCACACACTGCTATGGAAGCTTGCTGGGTGACCTCGGGCCAGTCATACACTCTCAGCCTAATCTACCTCACTGGGTTTTTGTGAGGATAAAATGGAGATAGTGTTGTGTAGTGGTGAGGATGTCAAACTGGGCTGACTCCTATCTCTGCCATGGAAGCTTACTGGGTGACCTGGGGCCAGTCACACAGTCTCAGCCTAACCTATCTCACAGGGGGTTTGTGAGGATAAAATAAAGGAGAGGAGAATGAAGTAAACTGTTTTGGGTTCCCATGGGGGAGAAAAGGAGGCTATGAATGAAGTAAATAAATAAATGAAAACATTTTCTGTTGGTTTGCCATTTTACTACAATTATTGTTACCTTTATTACCATATAAAATACCTTCTAAATATTATTCAATTACTAATAAATATGAAACAAACAGTACAGTGATATAACAAGTTCATGCTTGTCTTCCCACCCCACCCCAAGGAATTTTCAAAACCATCCCAATCCAAATCCCACTAAACTCTGAGTTAGGGTTACCTTTCAGTTTCAGCTTTGGGTTATGCCCTGAAATCTTTTTAGGCGCCAGATCAAGCAGTCTTCCAGAAGAAATAATTCTGAACGCTTGAAATTATTGTTGCATTTTCCAGAATGAACTTGCATTGATTCGGACTATCTACAAAACTTGATTAAAGCTGATTTCTTGATGCTGAGAACCAGCATGGTGTGGTGGTCAGAGACTTGGAGACGGAATCTGGGAGACCCAGGTGGAAAACACCACTCTGCTACGTTAGCTCACTGGGTGACCCTTTGGCTAGTCACACACTCTCAGCCTAACCTATTGCAGAGGTTCTTGTGAGGATAAAACAGAGGAGAGAAGAGTGAAGTAAGCCACTTTTGGTCCCCGTTGGGAAGAAAGGCAGGGCATAAATGAAGTAAAAATAAATATTTAAAGGTCTGAGGCAAAGCATGGTAGTTATTTTCTCTCCCAAAGGGCATATAACATTGCAAAGAGAAATGTAATGGAACAATCATAATCTTATTACATATAATGATTTAAAAACTAGTTTTTCAGGACATAAACTAAATGAAATCTCTTTCAGCATTTTACAAAGAATAGAAATGTTTTCTTATTATGATAATGCTCTATTGAACAACTTTAATTTTTGCCAGGGAATTGTAGATAAGAGCCTACCAGCAATCGTTTACAAGCTGCTCCTGTCTTGCATGTCTGGAAATGAACTATAGAGCATATAGCCACCTGAGACCAAGACCTAGAAAGAAAAATAAAGAGACATAGATCAGGATATGATCATTACTTTAAGCAATATCTGTTTGCAACAATGCAAGCATTATCTCAAGAGTTACATGTTAAGAGCTGATGAATGGGTAGTGTTTGCTATACAAGCTGAACCACATATAATGGAAACAGGTTAATGCTTGTGGAGGTGAGTTGCAAACAGGGACTCCTGCTTCCATTTGTGGTTCGGCCTTGTACAGTGACCATTTGGGGAACAGGTGTGATAAGCAGTCAAACACATTATATGAAAAACCTTGCCTGTTATATAGCCCTGGGGTATGGCACAGTAATTTTATTAGATGCTGAAAAAAGCGAATTTGTCAGTCATCTCAGCAAGCAATTGATGGCAAGCGATTAACAGATTTACAGAATAAGGAACTGTTTAAAACAACAACTAAGGTGTTTACAGAAGCAAAACTGAATGAAATTATTTTAAAAAAATTATCTTTAGGAAATTTACTTTTAGATCCATCCCAAAGATTTCAAATGCACTTGGTCAAAATCAACAGCTGTTCATCCATGTGCATTCTCTCTGGTGCCCCCCCCCCTTTATGGAACACCGTGTCTGAAGAAGTCGGGAAAGTTCCCACTCTCTGGTGTCTTTCCTCAAACTGTACAAAACCGAATTATTCAGGAGGGTTTTCTTACAAAAGTAATAGAGCTGTGTTGTAAGGAATCAGTTAAAGAGATGTTTTGATAAAGGTATAGGGACTGTAGACTGTACTATTGTGCGCTTTCTGTTACTATTGAACTTTATGTTGACAAATTGCTTATGTTTTGTTTCAACATTGTTTCAGCTCTGTATCAGATTTCAGCTTGCTTTCAAATTGTTCTGGACTCTATATCTTATTGTATTGTTTATTGAAATTCTCAGCTCTTAATCATACTGAATTACATGCTGTAATTCACCTTCACTGAAAGTTTGCTTTGCGGGAAAACATCGGGAAAACCTCGTCTTACATCAAAGATTCAGCAGATTTCATCAACAAAATCAGTTCTCTGAAACTCAATCCACAAGACATACTTGTCAGTTTTGATGTTGTATCCCTGTTTACCAAGGTTCCAGTAAAAGACACTATTGCACTTATTAATCAGATTTTCCCAGAGGATGTAACAGCCTTATTCCATCATTGTCTGACAACCAGTTACTTCCAATGGGATAACAAATTCTATGAACAGATAGATGGGGTGGCCATGGGGAGCCCTCTCAGCCCAGTTATAGCAAACTTCTACATGGAACATTTTGAAAAAACAGCTCTAGAATCAGCACCCCACAAACCCAGTGTATGGTTTCGGTTTGTGGATGATACATTTATCATTTGGAGCCATGGGGAGGAAGAATTGATGGGGTTTTTTAATCATCTCAACAACATCCACCTGAACATACAATTCACAATGGAGAAAGAAATCGAGGGAAAACTCCCATTTCTGGATACCTTGGTCATCCGCAAAGCAAACTTTCAGTTAGGTCACAAGGTCTACAGGAAACCAACTCACACTGATCGGTACTTACACAAAAACTCCAATCACCACCCCCGACAGAAAAGAGGCATAATGAAAACATTAGTGGATCGTGCAAGACGGATATGTGAGCCACACTTTCTCAAGGAGGAAATTAATCATCTAAACCACGCACTTCAGGCAAATGGCTACTCCAGAAATGAAATCCGAAGAGCAATCAAACCCAGAATGAATCAAACAACCAAGGAAAAACAGTCTCCTACAGGAAAAGTGTTTTTGCCATATATGAAAGGAATTACTGATCAGATGGGAAAGCTTATGAAAAAGCATAACCTCCAAGCGGTATTCAGACCCACCCGAAAAATACAACAGATGCTACGATCAGCAAAAGACAGCAGAGACCCCCTCACCTCTGCAGGAGTATACCGTATACCCTGCAGCTGTGGACAAGTTTACATCGGGACCACAAAGCGTAGCATCCAGACAAGAATAAAAGAACATGAAAGACACTGCAGACTTGGACAACCGGAAAAATCAGCAGTGGCTGAACATAGCCTAACTCAAACAGGGCACAGTATCTTATTCCAGGACACCAAAATACTGGACAACACTTCCAACTACTTTGTCAGACTGCACAGGGAAGCCATTGAAATTCACAAGCATAAGCAAAACTTCAACAGGAAAGAAGAAACCTTAAGAATGAACAGAGCATGGTTTCCAGTTCTGAAAAACACCAGGCTAACAAAACACTCCACACCCGACAATAGCCCTGCAGAGAAGATTAGCACATCAAGCACCAATCCATATGCAAAAGAACCTCCTCAGGATACAGTGAAGCCTCCTACCATTAGCATTCCACACCCTGGGAAACTCTTACAGGATGACTCAGCTCAGTCCCACCCCTCCTGAGTAGATATAAATGACCTGCCACATCTTTTCCACACTGTGACACTGAGAGATCTCTATCTTTTGGTGCTACACCTCTGAAGATGCCAGCCACAGCTGCTGGCGAAACGTCAGGAACTACAATGCCAAGACCACGGCAATACAGCCCGGAAAACCCACAACAACCATCGTTCTCCGGCCGTGAAAGCCTTCGACAATACAAACTGTAAAATACTTATGAATGTCATTTGATTAGCTCCTCAATCAAGGACAGACGATCTCATCACGGAAAGAGGGAAAGGAATGTGTTAAGTGGGGATGACTCTGCAAAACCTTTGTTGCACTGGATTCCTTTGGGGCTGGGGAGCCTGCAAATCCAATCACCACTGATCATGCCGCATTCCTATGTAGCATTCCATTCATGTCTCGGTCTCCTGGGCAGGACTCAGCAACTGTTAGCTGGCGGTCCTCTGGCTGCAATACAAGCTGCCATTTTAAATCCAGAGGTTGGTGCCATCACATGCAGCCATGTTAAAATGGCTATTAAAGATGGCAGAGGCTGGGCCAACTGCTTACAACATGGGGATTCATGAGACAGCTTTGCAGTGGCTGGTATCCTCTCTCCTCAGTCGGGGACAAAGGGTTTTGTTGGAGCAGTTGTTGCCTCGCCACCTCTTAGTGTGTGGCGTTCCATGGGGGAGATACTCCCCAGTGTTATTTAACATCTATATGTGTCCCCTCACCCAGCTGGTGTTTAATTTCGGATTGGGTTGTCATCCATAACACCCAACTTTTTTGTGTTGATGGAGGCTGTGATTGGTTGGTTAAAACAGAGCTGACTGAAATTGAATCCCACAAACACAGAGGTCCTGCACCTGGGTCGTGGACTGACAGGTCTTGGGATCCATCTCCCAATTCTTTTAAAAATTTTCTTTATTTAAACAATGAACTATACACCATAATATAATAAACAATAAACATAGAGAAGAAGAAAAAACACAATTCTAAACATGACACACTAACAATATATATATCTCCCAACTCTTGATGGAGTACTGCTGAAGCCTGTGCCAATGGTGAGGAGTTTGGGCGTGGTCCTGGATGCCTCCTTGACAATGGAGGCCCAAGTCATGACAGTTGCCTGGTCTGCGTTCTTTTATCTTTGCCAGATCAGGCAACTTGTTCCCTACCTCTCAGCCGACAACCTAGCTGCGATGATTCATGCAATGCTCCAGGTTGGACTACTGCAACTCGCTTTATGCCGGGCTGCCCCTTGGGCCTGCTCCAGAAGTTGCAACTGGTCCAGAATGCAGCGGCGCATATCTTGACCAGAACATTCCAGTCACATATAATGCTAGTTTTGTGCCAGCTGCACTGGCTCCCAGTGGAATTCCAAATCAGGTTTAAGGTTCTGGTCTTAACCTTTAAGGCCCTTAGCGGACTGGGACTGGCATTATCTGCGAGACTGCCTCTTACCATATGTTCCCTGGAGGCTGCTTAGTTCGTCAGACAAACATCTACTGGTGGTCCCTGTCCCCAAGGAGGTTCACCTTGTCTCAACCAGGGCCAGAGCCCTGGCACCAACCTGGTAGAACTCTTTGTCTGCAGATACCCACGTTCACTTGAATTTGCTATCTTTCTGCCAGGCCTGCAGGACAGAGATGTTCTGCCAGGCATATAGTGGTTGAGACGGGAGAGCCATCAAACCGGCCTCCTGCCATAGGGGGGCATGTGCCCGCCCAACTCTGTATCCATCTGGTAGCTGGCCACCCGGCTCCATGGGTATTGCAATATTTTGTGTGCATGTTACCCTTAGCCAACAACTTTCAGCCAGCCAAGGTTAAAACAGGAAGAGAGCAACTTTTATTTACATGGTGAACATAGGGGTGAGTGATCCAAACGACTGAATGCATTGTTATTAAGATGTGAACTGAAAATCCCACAACAATGAGTGGTTATACTCCAATATAACAGCTGTCAGAAGTGAGATTTCTCTCTGCTTCTTACCTTCAGCAGCCTCAAATCCTTCTCCGCCCCTAACTGTTCTAATGGATCTCAACTCCCACCAGCCCCAGCATTTTGTTAGCTAGTGTTTATTTCTGGGAGAGGCAAAACTTAACCAGTCCATCACAGTGATCTCCTGAGATTTTGGGTACCATACTTAACACTATTATAACTGGGAATGTATACTACTTGGGAGCACTCCCAGTGGCCCAACTAAATTGTAACCAGTATCTGAAATATAACCATTTAGGACAATACAGCATCACTTCGTGTCAGAAGTTCTCAAACTTTGGAAAGAGCAATTTCACTTTTACAGTATGCTGGAGCATGGAAGTTTGAAATACCCTTTCTTTGGTGATGTTAGGAAGAATAATGCCCGTTCATTTTCAGATGTCTGTTGTTTTCCAGTTGAAACTTTTAGCACTTCAACATTGTATAACAGGAAGTATCTCCAGGTTGAGAAGGGCTCCTGTGATAAATGAAGGATCTGTGACTTAGTAAGACATAACAAGGTTTCATCCGCTCCTTTGAGAATAAGATGGCAGAGCAGATGAGGCCAGCAGATAGATAGCTGCGTACTAAGTAGGTTAGATGGCAGAAGGGCCACAGTGTAAATGGTACTTGATCAACCAACTGCCAGATGACTGCTAAAGGGCTACTATAAAAGGGGGAGACTAAACTCCTAGGAAGTTGTTGAGGAAGGGCAATGAGAAAATTGTGTTGTTAGAAATGTATTCTGGTAAAACAAAATCTTTCCGCCTAGGCAGAGTGGTAGTTGGTTCAGTGACATGTATTTATTTTCCTCTGAACATGATTTTCTTGGGATGACTATTTAGTTGGCATTCCATGTTTGGTAGACTGTTGAGTTTGAATATAGATTACTCAGTATAAAACCTAAGCTCAGCCATAAAGCTCATTGCCTCAAGCCACTGAATCTATTTCATGAGATTGTTATAAATTGCTGTTAAAAATATGTTATTACTTTCCAGGGGGGCAAAGTATAAATGAATGGTTCTTCTTGATCCTTTTCAAACAACTGTCCTCTGTGCTTTTTGAGGAGGTTGTCTTAGTCTTACGTCCCAGATTATTTTGTTAGTATTGTCCATCTGATTGTGCTTTTCAGACTCCTTAAAGGGCTTGTACAAGATTATGTTTGGTTAATGATTGACTTTCGATTCATGGTGCTGGCTATGACCTTTAAAGCCCTTCACAGGACCCACCTCTCCTCCCATTTTGCACCAATTGCAGTCTTCAGATTACCACCTGCTAGTTGTCTTAGCCCACCTGGCATCAACTAGAGCTTGTGCTTTTTCCATCATATTGCCTCACACTATTGAACTACCTCCCTGAAGAGTTTGAGGGACTTTTAGATGTGTTTAAGAGGCACTGTAACGATACTCTGTTTGCTAGGGTTTTTAAGAGGGTGAAGGCTGCAGGGGGTTTTAGAAGGGGAAGAGGGTTATTTGGCATTTTATTGTACTTTGTATTTATTTTTAAATTTGAATTTGCAGTCCACATTAAGGTATGGGAAAGGCTGGGTACAATTTTTTTAGTAAATAAGTAAATATTTTTCTGAATTTTCTCCTAATTGTCCTGGTGTATCCATGCTGCGGCTTCCTAGTCTGGTGTAGTTCAACATTTCATTGCCTCCATGGCAACCATGGATGTGTCTCAATTTATATCTGGCCTGATGTATTTGGCAAGTTGATTTGGTGTTATCAGTTTGCTATGAATGTTATCTGGAGATGGGAGATGAGATTTAATATAGCTTTCTTGAAATTGACAGATTATTGAGGTTATGGCTCATACGGCCTGGTAACCCCACAGGGTTGGAAGGTCAGTTAGATTGATCTGCCTTCAGAGACTAATGGGTGCTTGTGGCTTCCTGTTGTGTGCGGGATTTCTTGCTGAGATGGTTGGCGGACCTATTCAATTCCTGGTTGATCTCTGGAATGGAGAGAGCCTGGGTGGTTGACACAATCGCTCCTAAATGCCCTTCCCTGTTATATAGAGCCCATTCCGCTCCCTGGTTTACTGAGCACCTAGGAGTGAGGAATTAGCAAGGACAATATATTGTCGAAGGCTTTCACGGCTGAAGAACGATGGTTGTTGCGGATTTTCTGGGCTGTATAGCCGTGGTCTTGGCATTGTAGTTCCTGATGTTTCACCAGAAGCTATGACTGGCATCTTCAGAGGTGTAGCACCAGTCTCTTCCTGTGGGAGACTGGTTTAGAGATCATCTAAACCACGCACCTCAAGCAAATGGCTACTCCAGAAATGAAATCAGAAGAGTGATTAACCGAAGGATAAATCAAACAACTAAGGAAAAACAGTCTCCCACAGGAAAAGTGTTTTTGCCATATATCAAAGAAATCACTGATCAGATGGGAAAGCTTATGAATACGCACAACCTACAAACAGTATTCAGACCCACCAGAAAAATACAACAGATGCTACAGTCAGCAAAAGACAGTAGAGACCCCCTCACCTCTGCAGGAGTATATTGCATACCCTGCAACTGTAGACAAGTTTACATCGGGACCACACAGCGTAGCATCCAGACAAGAATAAAAGAACATGAAAGACACTGCAGACTTGGCCATCCAAAAATCAGCAGTGGCTGAACATAGCCTAACTCAAACAGGACACAGTATCCTATTCCAGGACACTAAAATACTGGACAACACTTCCAAATACTTCGTCAGATTGCACAGGGAAGCCACTGAAATTCATAAGCATATGCACAATTTCAACAGGAAAGAAGAGACTTTAAGAATGAATAGAGCATGGTTTCCAGTCCTGAAAAACACCAGGCTAACAAAATACTCTACATCCTCCAATAGCCCTGCAGAGAAGATTAGCATATCAAGCACCAATCCATATGCAAAAGAACCTCCTCAGGATACAGTGAAGCCTTCCTCCACTAGCATTCCACACCCTGGGAAACTCTTACAGGATGACTCAGCCCAAACCCACCTTCCTGAGTAGATATAAATTACCTGCCAATATCTTCTCCACAGTGTGATACTGAGAGATCTCTGACTTTTGGTGCTACACCTCTGAAGATGCCAGTCACAGCTGCTGGCAAAACGTCAGGAACTACAATGCCAAGACCATGGAAAATCCACAACAACCATAGCAAGGACAATGTTTGAGTGTTGTTGGCAGAAAAGTCGTGACAAATCCAACTGGATACAAATAACTGATTTTAAAGACTACTGTACGTTGGTGATGGCAGTGAAGAAAACTTACTTTTCTGTACCGTTGCATGTTCATTGTCATCCAGCAAAGCTGTTCTGCGTGGTTATAGACCCATTAAATCTTTATTTGAATAGGGAGTTGGAGAAATCATGTGCGACATGCTGTGGCCAATTTGCTGTTTTGTAAATGAAATAACTCAAATCTGTTCTGATTTATATGCCAGTTTAGCGGCATATAAATATTTCAGTCTTGCGGTCCTACAAGGCTGAGATGCTCCACCAGGCATATGGTTGAGGCCAATCCAATAGTCATCCAGAAAGCCTCCCAACTGGCCTCCTGTCGGGGGAGGGCATGTGACCATCTGCCCCCCCCATATGAATTACAGCTTGACTGAAAGACCTGTTCCCCCTCCTTTTTGCCCACCCTTTTGTGTATTATTGGCAGGGATAGGGTGTAAGGTCACTCTCTGGGGGTGGTGTTAATAGGAATTCTGTGGATTTATTGAAGTTTTAATGTAAATTATGTTTTACTGTTGTAACCTGCTCCGAGCCTACTTGTGGGGAGGGTGGGATAGAAGTTTAATAATAAATAGTTGTAATAATTGGAAAATGTGTTGGTTGGCTCCTTCTGCATATGCCTAACATGGGAGAGTCACCAACATCCATGGCTGGTGGATGTCAGCAATGTCACTATGGACTCTGGTACTGTTGCTGTGCCCTCAGTTTCTTGAGTTAGGCTTTTTAAAATGTATTTTGTCTGCTAAGAGCACTTAGGAAATGGACTAATAGCTGGTATCACAGGTTTTGGATACAGCCGCAAATTATGCAAAGTTTTTAAAATCCTTTTTAAATGTCTGAACTTCAGAATAATTGGTACATCTTCTGAGAGCTGCTGTAGCATAGTGGTTAAGTGGCTGGGCTGTGAACCAGCACTCAGTTGGTTTCAATCCCACTACTGCCATGAACTCAGTAGGTGGCCTTGAGTAAGTCACTCTTCTCAGCTCCAGCTCTTTAGCTCTATTGTGGAGAAGATAATAACATTGACTTTGTTCACTGCTCTGAAAGGGGTACTAGTGTGTATAGAAGAGTGGTATATAAACACAGTTATTATTTTATATTCAATTTAAATGTTGATTTTTATATTAATTAGTTTATATATATTTGTATCATACTAGTGCAGTTTCTTTCTGCTATTGGCTATGCTAGTAACTATAACATTGTAATCATATCTGCCAAATGTAAACTCTTAAGTTGATCCCCTTACACAAACCTTATTAGTTTTTGAGGCTCATGCTGATAAGAATCTAATTCAGCTCTTCTTCACACCACAAGTGTATTTTAAATGCAGTTAATCTATCTCAAGTTGCAAGTTACATCCTAAGGAATAGAAGTGTCTTCATGTGCACCATTTTCTTTAAGTATTATTATTGTACATTTTATAATACCTACCCCCGTTCAATCATTTTCATAATAAAAACTGAAAAAATGATATTTTAAAATGCATTCTATAATCTACTTAAATTGTAAGTACATTTATAACAGTTTTAAATGCTTACTGTGCTTGAAATATGCAACTATGATACAGGTTGGCAGAGGAGAGGGGATTTTCTGGGTCATTAGGGACTTTCACAATTAGAAATGAGATTAGAAGTGGGATGCTGAGAGTAGTGGACTTGTATCATAATTTCCTTTTAATTCAACCCTTATGATTTATCAAAGAACGTTAATACACTCTGAAGACTCAGAAGTTAATGGTTCTGTAATGGCTGGTTCTTGACAGTTTAATTATAAGTTTGCTCTCAGTTGGGTGCATTTTGGGCATGTTTGTAAGACACTGGCTATTGTATACTTGTGACAGTTCTTCATTCATTGAAAGATTTTATTGATTTTCTGTGGCGTCTTGACCCATCATGAAAATAACTGAAGCTACTGTAATGACAACAGCTTCTCAGAATAGTAGCTGTTAATAGCTGTTCAAAGAAGAGACGTCTCCCAGTCTTTAAATAAGCTGGATACGTCAGAGCGGGGATTGGCAAATGGCACTTTGTGAGCCCATGTTTGTTCTGTTGAATGGACTGTTTGCATCCTGCTTCAGGTGCCCCCACCTTCTGAAATTGTGTGGGTGGCAACCCAGGAGAGGGCTTTCTTGGTCATGGCACCAAAACTCTGGAACTTTCTTCTCAGGGAGATTCACCTGCCCCTTCTATTGGTGTCTTCCTCCAGTGAGTGTAGACTTTTTTTGTTCCGTTTGGCATTCCCTCAATGATCTCTCCTTTGTGCCCAGTGTTTTAATTGTTCTAAATATTTTAATTGTTGTTTTTGTACCTTTGGATAGTTTTATTTTTTAGCTCTGGTTTTAATTGTTTTAATGATGTGTTGCTGTTGTTATTGATGGTGTTTTGGTTGGTTTTAAATAAAAATTGTGAACTAAATAAATACAATTTGCCCAAGGGTAAGTTACCAGGCCCCATAAAGTGAAAAAAGGAAGCAAATTAAATGTGTTTGGATAAAGCTCCCTCTCCCCACCAAAAAGTGAAAGAAGCGAAATCCAAAACAAGAAACACTTAAGGTTATTTATTCACTCATCAAGAGAAAGAAAAAGAGAATTTTTTTTAAAAAAGCAACCAAACTCATCCTAGTCAATTTTATCTGCAAAGAGAAAAAGGATAACTAGACAAACCGAATTTCTCCTCCCAACACACACATATTCCGCTTGCTATTCAAGTGCTTGTTATTCTTTCCTCAGAAAAGAATTGAGTGCCCTCCCCCACCACATTCAGATATTGCAATCTCATGTTCTAGTTTAGAATTATTGTTTATGAGGAGGAAAGAAACTCTAGTTTGCTCTGGCCACCTGAATTTATTCATTGTAGTAAAGTGGAATGTGACGCCTTCCGAAGCCATGGAGCTGCACTTTGCGTATGTGTGGAGGAGGGAGAGGGTGAGTAAGTGCAGCAAACTAGCTGTCTTCATGTCCATCATGAACAGAGGCGCATCTGCAGCCAGGAACACTTGAATGGAAAAGGCTTGTACTGCTGATTACACTGAAATATTCTACTCAACCCCACCCCGCTCAAAATAAAAAAGAATAAACTTTGGAGATTTATTTGATAAAGTTGCTCCTGGTGGTTGTGGTCCCCAGAACTGCTATCCAAAGCTTGAACAAAAAAAAATCGATAAGCAAATAAAGAACATATGATGCTGGATACGACCATTTAGCCCTTCCTCGAGAGAGAGAACTGGCACTTGAATGGCAAATGATATGGAAGTTGCCTAATCAACAGGGGTGGTCTTAGTCAATGGGCAACAGGGCAGCTGCCCTGGGCCCAATACTTGGGAGAGAACCGCCCATGGCCTTGCCCCCTGAGAGAGGGGGGAAAGAAGAAAAAGTAGGCTCCTGTCTAGGGTCTCGGGCGGCAGGCTTTTGATGGCAGTACAGGCTCCTACTCTGGTGTGTGTGAGAGGTGGGTCTCTTTGGGTGGCAGTGATCTGGAGTCCCATCCTCAACTTTTGCCCAGGGCTCCAGAATCACTAAGATGAGCAGCACTGATTATGCCAGTCTCTTGCAGGAGAGCTGGCAAGTTAGTAGAGGGCCAAGCTACCTGGCCCTTTGTTCATCTCAACCAGCACTCCTGTTGTGCACTGTTTCTCCTTTATGTTGGACTGGAACCCTTTTAGTACATAGGTTAGATTAGCCGAGTTTTACACTGTTCTTATGTAAGATGGTTTTCCAAGCTTTTCGTAGGGAAGAAGGAAGTATAAAACTGCTTGTGCATGTAGTGATCAGAATGTTAGCATGTGCGATGGGATCTTTTGGCAGACTTTTCCCTTTCAGAAACAACTAGAACAACAAAAGCTATGGACATGTATACCTACCCTGTGACAATGTCAACAATTTATCATAGAAACTCTAAGAGTCTGGGTATTTGTTCTTGTGATACATCAAATATTTTCCTTTGAACATGTAGTCAGAGAGAATTTTGACTGATACCTTCAGAAACAAACGTGCTTCTTTGATGCCTAAAACAAATCTATATCTTTTGTAATAAAACACAATCAGTGTGTGGCTGTCAAGCATGAAAGTAGCATTTCCATATCCCCTCTCCCCACAAAAAAACCCACTATGCAATGTCAGCATTTTAGAAGAGCCGGCGGATAGATTTTGTTTGTGATGATTCACTGATCACCCCGAGGCTATATTGAGAAGATTAAGACAAATGGGTTTTTAAAACATATTGTAGCAAAACCATCTGCACCTCCTTCCAGTTCCTCTTAACAAAATAACTTTAACTCCCCAGTGGAAGTAAATTTGATCATTCTGACTCAGAAACAAAAAAAACAATGCTACTGTGTGAAAGGAGAATTTAGAATTTTTCTAAGAAGAGGAGAATTGGGGTAACAAGAAGAAAACTCCCGAAGTGGCATGTTCCCAATTCCCTGAGCATTCTTCATAACTGTGATTTGTTTATTAGTCCACTTGTTTTTCTAACATGAAATATTAGCAGCATATGTCTTGTTCAGCCTGCAAGTAGCGACAGTCTCTGGAGAATCTGGCTGGCAAAGCTATATTAAACAACAGATTTTTGAGTTTGGTTTGGGTAAAATTTGGAAATGATCGATCACATTACTTCCAGTTGCCTCTAGGACACTTCAAGTTTGCAAATATTTCTGTCTTTTGCAAATATTTCTCTTTAAAGAGCCTAGCTGTTTTGATTTGTTTAATAAGCAATATGCCTCAGACTGTTTAGTAGAATCATAGAGATGGAAGGGACCTTATAGACCATCTAGTCTAAGCCCCTGCCCAATGCAGGAACAGCCTTAAAGCCAGGGCTGGATTGAGGGGGGCAAGGGGGTAGCTTGCCCCCGGTGCCACCGAAGAGGGGCGCTGGGTGCAGCTGCCAACCGACCGGGAGCGTGTCGCGGCTTGCCACGTGTGAAGCTGAGCACAGGGTTGGGAGGCCCTCACCAGCCCCGCCGATGGGGCAGCTGGCTGGCCGTGCATGCAGAACATCCCAGCCCTGCGCTCAGCCACCCGCGCAGCAAGCCAGTTGCCCCAGCGCATGCCCTTGCCGCCGCCGCCAGCTCCACAGCACACCATGCGCTGGGGTGGGCGGCACAGGGCAGTGGGGCATGCAAACTACGTGGAGGGCCTCCTAGCCCTGCGCTCAGCCAGCTGCGTGGCAAGCCGGCCACTGGAGCGCACAGTGCACCGCGGAGATGGCGGCGGTGGCGGCGAGGGCGTGCGCTGGGGCAGCTGGCTTGCTGCGCGACTGGATGAGTGCAAGGCTGGGAGCTCCTGCGCGTGCGGCAAGCCAGCCAGCCGCCCCAGTGCACGCCCATGTCGCTGCTGCCGCCGCCACTGCCACCAGCTCCACAGCTCACCAGGCGCTGGGGTGGTCGGCTTGCCACGTGGACAGGCAAGCCTCATGCCCTGCATGATGATGTCACGAAAGTGACGTCATCACGCAGCGCCGGGAATGCATGCACACTGCACATGTGCATGCTGAGACACAAGCAAGGGTTGCACCGGGCACCCACACCCCTAGATCCGGCTCTGCTTAAAGTATCCCCGACAAGTATTCATCAAGCCACCCCTTGAAGACTGACAATGAGGGGAAGCCCATCAAATCCCTAGGCAGCCAATTCCACTGCTGGATTACTCTTAACATGAAGAAGTTTTTCTTAATGTCCAGCCAGCACGTTCCCTCCTGTAATTTAAACCCATTGTTTTGAGTTCTATCCTCTGTTGCCAATAGGAACAGCTCCCTCCCCTACCCTAAGTGACAGCCTTTTAAATACTTAAAGAGAGCAATCATGCCTCCCTCCAGCCTCCTGTTCTCCAAACTGATAATTCCCCAGTCCCTCAGTCTTTCCTTGTAGGGCTTGATTTCCAGGCCCCCTGATCATCCTGGGTCCACATCCTTTTTGAAGTGAGGCCTCCAGAACTGTACACAATACTCCAAGTGGGGCCTGACCAACGCAGTATATAGTGGGACAATGACATCCTGTGATTTATGCCTTTGTTGATACTCTCCTAAATTGCATTCTCCATTTTTGCTACTGCATCCTACTATCTGCTCATATTTAGCTTCCCGTCCACCCATATCCCAAGACCTTGTTCATGCACACTGCTACCCAGAAGTGTATCCTTCACCCAGTATGCATGTTTTGTATTTTTGTTACCCAGGTGGAGAACCTGGCACTTATCCATGTTAAATCGCATCTTATTCAAATCCATCCACTTTTCCAGTGTGTTCAGATCGCATTGAATTCAATCCCTGTCTTTAAGGGTGTTTGCTGCTCTTCCCAGTTTGTTGTCATCTGCAAATAAAATGAGTAATCCCTTCACACTCTCATCCAGATCATTTTTTAAAATATTGAAAAAAACTAGGCTCAGAACCGAGCCCTGTGGCACTCCACTGGATACCTCCCTCCGGTCAGATGCGATGCCATTGACAACTACTCTCTGGGTGCAGTTATCCAGCCAGTTCCCTTTCCATCTAACCATCCTAGAGTCCAGTCCACCAGTTTACTCATCATAACATCATGAGGAATCTTCTCAAAAGCTTTACTGAAATCCAGATAAGCTACATCGAAAGCATTCCCACAATTGAGTAAGCCTATCACTCGGTCACAGAAGGAGATGAAGTTGGGAACAAATCCATGCTGACTTCCCCATATCACCATGTTGTCTGTCAGATGCTTGCAGACTGACACCTTTAATATCTATTCCAGTATCTTCCCTGGGACAGAGGTCAGGCTGACTGGCCTGTAGTTCCCAGGGTCATCTTTTTTCCCTTTCTTGGGATGACATTTGCCCTCCTCCAGTCTTCCAGCACATCACCTATCCTCCAAGAAACCTGAAAGATAATCAAGAAAGGGCCTGCAAGCTTTTTTGAAAGTTCTTTAAGCACTTTCAGGTGCACCCCATCTGGCCCAGAGGATTTGTACAAATCCAGTGCAACTAGGTGCTTCTCCACAACTTTTCAGCTAGCAGCCCTAAAGCCATATTTTGCCTACTACCTTCTCTAGGTGGGCCTGTTATCTCCTTCAGGGAGAAAACTGAGGCAAAGTAGGCATTGAGCCTTTCTGCCTTCTCTCTGTGTGCTGCTGAGTACTCCCAGGAAAACTGAGCAGCGAGAAAATGAGGGGTGGACTCTTGCTAACTCCTAGAGTGGGAATTTGGCAAACAATGTCATACTTTTATAATATCAGGTGTAACTACAGTAATGTTTTCCTTCCGGGGTTGTCCTTAAAAACTGTTTAGAAATTTCAATTGAAACAAAATGCAGAGGTCTAATTAAGTTGAAATGACTGGGTAAAACTTATTTCAAAACAATTGCGCTGCCTACAAATGAATTTCCAGACTCAATCCTAAAAGCTGGTCTTAATGCCCCAAAGCCTAATTAGCCTTCTTTTAGTATGCCACGTATAGTCTCCTGCCTATTAAAATCATTCTGTCTGTCACTGGATGGGTTTGACCTGTAGAATCTTTTCCACTGGTACTCTATCCTAGTGACTCATGTGGGATAACTAGTCTGACACTGGCATTGCCGCAAGGTGTTAAGGGATACAGTTGCATAAAAAATCCTAAGTCAACAGTGCAATGCTTTGCAGAGAGGGCCTGTCCCATTTTAAGATTAACGAACACTGAATTTGCAGGCGTTAGGAAGAAGAGTTCATGTTGTCAGGATTATATTTGGAGTAGTATGTTCTCTTCTGGATGCAACTGTAGTGAAATACTGACAAACAAAAACGAATAAAGAAGATCATAATAAGGACAAAAAAGTTCCTAGTTCCTAATTAGTTCATATTAGTAATATGAGCAATGAGTAAAAGATGTATTTTTTAACCTAAATACTATACAGTAATGTGTTGACTGCACTCATATTTTAAATGATGTTACAAAGGAGGTCAAACACTACTATTTATATAGTCAGACAGGAAATAAGTTTCAATGACTGTAATATAGATTCAGGATAATTGTTAGAAAGAAAAAGAGGAACAGCATTCTACCTAGCTGAGGTTGACAGTGCAATCGTAAACAGAGTTACACCCTACTATTGAAGTCAATGTTTTTAGAAGGGTATAACTCTGTTTAGAATTGCACCGCCAAATCTCTTCTCTCAAAAGCTGGCTCATGTCCTTTCCACATATTTTTTTCCCACAGTAACAACAAATATAAGGCTTTCTCTGATGCTAAGGGCTTGACGTCTTAAAATTCAGAAAAGCTAAATTCATACACGCCATCAGTGAATGGCATGAGTATCTTTTCAATGTAATAATCAGAGAAGGTAGTTGACCAGATCATCCATGTGGTAGGGTTTTTTAAAAAAATCATGACTTCTTAGATGTCTGTATTACTTCAAACAGTGTAATTTTTTTCCTGCTAGAATTTCTTATGTGTGATAATAGTTGCTGTCATTACCAAGTAATAAAACCTCCCTACATTTTCTTCATGGTTGAACAATAGTTTGTATTTACAAGGTCTTCTCCAAGCTGTAGAATTTCATGGCTAGATTAGTCACCAGGAAGGCATGCCTTGATATCGCCAAGGTTGAGTGGTAAGGGAGGGCGAGCTATGGTGTATGCGCTTAGTTTTTTGATATCAATGTGGTTGGGCAAGGCTTGCTCTCTTTTTATGGAGGAATTGCATCATATTCACTTAATAATAAAATAAATTAGAATCTACTAGAGTAAAGAATATGTTTAGAGAATGCAAATAGATAATTTAAATTATAAGCAACAGGAATTTGTTTTAATCTCCCATCCAACCATATAGTCCTGTGAACACAGAACTGTCAGGCAGGCAAGCCATCCTGCCTGCCATAACTGTGAATGTATGTCTACTGGGAGGGGGGAATGGGCTTTCTTCCTGTAGTGTTGCTTCCCTCACTGCACTCAGCTATGCTTTGCTAAGAGACCTTATCAGTGCAGCTGGTAGTGTGTGGGAACCAGGCATGGGAACTTCGGCTGGGCATCTTTTGCAGGACTTTCGCTGACTTCAACTGACTTGTTTTGACTGGGGGAGGGGGACTGGAGTATAACCTCTTGGGGAAGACTGTACTTCAGCATTCTGGGCAATCTCTATGTATCAATGCACTTCTAGGGAGCTTTATCTGAATAAAGATCTTTAACTCATACAACTGGGTTGGATGAAGTGGAGAGTCTAAGACAATCCCCTAGCCAGGCCTGACAAGAATGAGAAACACAGCCCTGGGCTGTGTTTAAAAATGTGCCCATTTTGATTTTTGAATATAGTGAAGAGCTGCCATTAGAGATAGGCACGATCTGCATTACGAATGTAAAAAACCCACGAAAATGGCGATTGCGCGATCATGACCCGGCGGATCGTGATCGTCCACGGCCAACAATCCAGCAGTCGGGAGAGGCCTGGATCATGGAGTTCAGGCTCGATTCGGGGATCCAGACACTCAGGTGCCAGCAATCTATTCCCCTGGCAACGGAGCCAGGGGAACGCCTGAGCTCTGTTTGCCCTCCTTCTGTTGCCCTGGAAACCCGAATGGAAGCCCAGCTTTCCTTGATCAGCAGGGCTTCCTTCCAACCACAGAGCAGCAAAGCAGTCACATGTTGGGAGAAGACACCCAGGGGAGGGAGGGGAAAGGGGGTGTTCTGTAGCCATGGGCACTCCAATCTCATCCCTGCAAACCCTGAAAGGCAGCAGGAAACAACAAGGCAGGACCCTGTAGTCAGGAAGAGCTAGAAGCTAGGTAGGAAAGGACAGAGGGTTTCCAGGGCTGCTGGTTGCTTAGTAATCCAGACTAAGCCCACAATGGCTGATGCTGAACCAGCAAAGGTTGGGAATCAGCTGCAAGGCTATGTGGGAAACTGCGAGCCCCACACTTCCTTGTAGCCAGGGCTATGTCCCTGATCCTGAAAAGAGCTACTGTTAAACCCTTGATCCTGCCAAGTTCTACAGAGTTGCATTTTCCTCCAGGGGTGCACTTCTCTGCCTGTTCCAGACTTTGCCTGTGGTCTTCCACTTTCTCTGTCCTGGAAGGGACTCTGGATGTGCAAGAGGTGGACCCTTCTATGGGGGGGCATTTTCTGGGATCTTGAATAGGAGCCAGTTCTGGGATCTTGAACAGGAAAACTCGTCTGCCTCTGGAGCTTCTGAAGTGGGGAGCACAGGGAACTCCACGTCTTCTAAGGAATCGTCTTTTTCCCAGGTACAGACTGGGCTACAGCAAACCTGTACAATAGGTTTGACTCTCAGAAATTTGTCCAACACATAGAGGAAACTGTTAAGAAGCAACAGGAATGTCTGAAGAACCACATTAGAAGAAAAAAACTTACGGAGAGACAGTTGAGTGCTAGATGGACTAAGTGTGCACTTCTCTATGTTCTCCTACTGGTGGCAGTGGAGAAAGTTTTTCTCAGTGGGTGAGCAAAAGAACTGGAAAAAAGTTTCTTTATTAAGTTCTGGTTACTTGGAACCTTGGCCAGTCCAGTATTTTCTTCACTGAAGAAAACAGGGGAACCTGCAGAACCTTATGTGACCAACCTGCTCTTTCCGCCAGAATACTTTCTGTACCTTTGTTGAGGGAAGTTAGATCTTCCCTCAGGACATCCTTCTCCATAAAAGCTCTGATTCTTTGGAATGAACTGCCCAGTGAAGCAAGGACTGCTTCTTCTTTGCTCTTGTTCAGGCCAGTGGGGAACAATCCTAAGTAGGTCTACTCAGAAGTAAATCTCATGTTATTCAGTAGGGTTTATTCCCAAAAAAAGAGTCCTTAGGATTGCACTTTTTGTATGGTAGAGCAACTCCATGAGGGTTTTCATTGATTTTTTAAATCAGTGTTAAGCTTTCAGATGACTTTTGTACTGTATTTAATCCTGGATTTAAGATGATCTCCTCCCAATGTTATACACACACACACAAAACGCACACAAAATTATTGTTGGACCAAACTGTAACTTGTAAGACGACCACTTCTTTTTTCCTCCTTTCCTTTTTTCCTTTTTCTTTCCTTTTCCTTTTCTTTCTTGATGGCATGCCTGGGAAAAAACCTAGTCTTGCATTGGAGTAAATACAGAAATTGTTGTTTTTGAACTTTAATTTGTTTTATGACATCTTGTATTATACTAGTGTTGAATGGAAACCACTTTGAGATAGCTGGAAAAACAGTATAAAATCTGTCAAACAAGGGCATCAATCTGTAAGTTGATCTGATGGAACAGAGAATACTTGGCCAGGTAAAAATGAAAACAGAGGAGATTGTGGAAATTTTCAGTTATAAACCACCTGGAATTGCAGGTTCTCAATGTTTTATTCCTAGTATTTTCTTAAATAGCCCCATTTTTCTATCCACTAAGATTCCATGTTTCCATATTAACTCTGGTCTGTTACCTAATTTCCTTCTGGAACTGCAAGGAGCAATACTTGACCATGTGTTTCCTGTAACTTTGTCTTGTATAGCTACATCCAGAAATAAAAAAAAACATGTTACAACAAGTGATATGCAAATCAATCTGCAAAAGTTCATTTCTAGGGATCTGTAAATATGCCAACATGAATTGCTCAAGACTTCACTGAATATAAAATAATTCTCCTACAGTGTAATAGCTAGTTTGTTTTTTTCCAAAGGTCATTTGAAACTGCCAGATAGCATGCCATTAATATGTATTACTTATCTGGAATGTCGTCTTGAATATTTTCTCCAAAATGTTTGACACCAGTAGCAGATAAAGTTGATAAAGTTACAATTCTTATCTGTTTTCCTCTCATTTTAATTTGTTTCCCCTTCTCAGTGTGTTGACTATACATCATTTTTTCTGTTCTGCTGAGAGAATTGGGATAGAGAGGAAATTATTATTATTTTGGGAAGCTACACAATTACACCATTAAGGTTAATGATACTAGCAATTAAAAAGCATCTAGTTATTTGGAAACTGTCACTTGGGATGAATTGTTCTTTAATGTCTCTACACATGGATTACTTTGATGGGAAAGTAGGAAATCTGTAGGTCAGGGCAATATTTCTTGTTGGTTTTTGCTGTCAGGAAGCCTTCTTTGTTGCCCTTGAAAGTCACATGAATACAGGAAAAACACATTATACCAGCCCTTATCTTCCTTGTGGGTATTAGTTAAAATATCTCGTTAAATCTCAGCCTATGAATTACGGACTAGCTATTTACTGCCCAGAATTATAGATTGTTTATAAGACAATTAATGTTTTCAGGCTATTGAGTATGAAATTCAGTTCTCCTTTGCGTGTTTACTTATAAGGTAGGGACTGGGAGTGAAACGCTAGTCACCACAAAGGCATTTTCAATACCTTTTTTTTGCATACATTTTCTCCATACATAGGAATAGCTCTTGCCTTTACCACAAAATTTTAAGAATTGAAATGAATATTTTGAAATGGATATTTGAAATGGATATTGAAATGGATATTTGGAGGCAAAATATGCAATCCCTGGATGCATTCACTTTTTGTGTATTTATATACCTCATTCAGGTGTTATTTATTTATTTATTTAGTCTTCATTTGATATGGAGCTTTACAGTATGGATTTTTCTTAAGTTCTTGTCTTAGGTGATTCTTTCCCCAGGGAATTCTCTAAGGATGGATCAATGGCAGGTTTTACATCTGAGTGCTCCCCCACCAGCCCCATCCACATGGTCCCTCAACAAAGTGAATATGTCAATGCTTTATATTCAATGAATCTGCAAGAATGCATCAGGAACCAAATAATCTCTTAGTTTAGCCATTCACATCTCTTTGGTCTGGGGAAAGTAGAGTGAATGTCCAAGCCCGTGGGTTGGATCCAAACTCAGTTTTTCAGTGACACGATGGGACTTTCCTGCCTCCTCCTCCCACTGCAGCCCACTGATCTCCATGGAATACTGCTGATGGCAAATAGCGTATTCTAAGGAACAAAGGAGAGTGAATCGACATTGGAGAAGGGAAATCAGTGGAAATTGCCAATTTAGTGTGGATCCAATCCTGTGATTGCCCAAGGCCTGCTCCTGAGGTCCCACCAGTGGCAATTTGAGGTGGGTTGGGTTGTGGGAACAGGGCCTGTCCCTCATTTTTGAATTTTTCATCTGGGGACCCTACAGCCTAGCTCGTCCCATGATATCAGCTGCTCAGTTGCCTGTCCCACACGCTTCCTAAGAAAGAGCTCTGTTGTTGGGTGGGATCACTAAGAATTCAATGCCAATATATTGGCTCAATGCATCGTAATGAATTTTTGCATGGCATTTCCCATTCTCTCACATCAATTTGGGAAGCCAGAGCTGCTTTTAAACATCTAGGGCCAGTTGCCAGATTCAGTTTTCACATTGACATAGGGAAGCCGATTTGGCCTTTCCCTGGCCAGGTTTTAGCCACTCATTTCCCCATGTTAACATCAAAATTCGTTGGTGTGCTCACTTGCTCCCACCTCTTTGCCTCCACCTCATCCTTGCTCCTCAAGATCTCTTTACAAATAACACAGCAAACCATGTATGCCAGTTCCCACACTCCCACAGGATCCTGAACTCTCATGAAGGTTCATCCACCATTTGGGTTGGAGTCTTGGAATTGGCACATGTGCTGTTCTGCGGTTTTTAAAAGAGGTCTGGGGAGCAAAGAGGCAAGGGTGGTTGGTGTTGGCAGCTGTGGAGAAGAGGAGAAGGAGCAGCAGCAACCACTCCCACCCTGGGCCTGCTCCAGTCCTGGTTATAGCTGTTGCTCGTGTCTTTCCTTGGTTCTTTCCCTCTTCCTCCCAATTCCTTCTCTACAACTCTTGCCAGCTCTTTACACACCTTGCCACCCTTCCCTCTCTTCCCCCATTCTTGTTACAGAACACTTGCTGTCCTCCTTCTCAATCCTTTTGAAATCTCTCAGGGTTTTTCACCCCTATTACTTTTGTTCCTGTTTCTTTTCTCCCGCATTTTGGGATGGAGTGGTGAGTAGCACAGACAGCCTCCCCACCCTGCCCACACCTATGCTCACAAGCCCTGCCCACACCTATGCTCCCAAGCTCACAAACTGATTGAAAAGAAGAACCAGAAACGACCAGCAGAAAAGTTCAGTCAGAGGGTCAAAGGGAGGGAGAGAGACTCGTGTGTGTGTGTGTGTGAGAGAGAGAGAGAGAGTGTGTGCGTGCATGCACATGTAGGTTTTGAGTTCTCCGTATTATGGATTCATGCACTCTCCAAGATACAAGGACAGATGGATTCACATTCTTGCTGTAACTCACGAAAGCTCATACCCTATTACAAATTTTGTTAGTCTTATAGGTGCTATTGGACTCTTGCTCTTTTCTACTGCTAAAGACAGGCTAACACAGCTACTCATCTTAATGTGCTCTGTAGTTTGGCTCTTTCTTGATTAATCTGCTGTTTTTCATGGGCTTTGAATTCTTTAACAGAGACATTGATCATCCTGCAGCAGATCTCTCTCTTTTAATAATAACTGTGCTTATATACTATTTATCTAGACAGATTAGTGCCCCACACGGAGCTGTGAACAAAGTCAGTGTTATTTTTATCCTCACAATACAGCCATGAAACAGGAGCTGAGAGGAGTGGCTTACCCAAGGCCACCTGCTGAACTGGTAGTACAGGGATTCAAACCAGCAGAGTGCCCATTCGCAGCCCAATCACTTAACTTTTGGGAGATCTGATCGACATGGGCTTTGTGCTCTCTGTTGTGGATTCATCATCTCTTGTATTAGAAACTCTTTGCCGTAGTGTTTCTCATATGTAAATTATTTTCCAGAATTTGTTCTCAATGTTTGTGCTGAATACTTAATTCCTTAATAATTTTTTGCATATGTATGTGTTTTATACGTAACTAAACATATAATCTATATGCTCCTACCTACTTGGAGTCATATGCTCTTTTAGTTCTTGCTTTCTTTGTGCCAGAATAGGAATCTAGATTGTGCAAGATTTATCTGTGTTATCAATTATGGCTTAGAGAAATTTATAAAGCTAATGCATCTTAAATAAATAGAGATTTTCTCTTGACTCTGCCCTTGACTGTACCTCAGCTTTGACCCTAGGCGCCCCTTGACCCAGCTTGGCTGTGCCTTTTGAGCACTCTAACTTTACTCCTGGGTGGACATACCTCCTTGCTCGATTTAGGCCTTCCAATGGTTGGCATCCCTATTCTCCCAGTTCTAGGCAGTCCACAATAATCTTATAGTGCAGTCCTAAGAAGAGTTACTCTGTTTAGGATTGCAGTGTTAATGTTTCTTTTTAGAGAAAAACATCTACATTTATAGCATCTGTAAACAAAACCTGTTATTGTTCATATGTATAAGTTGTGAAAGAAATGAAGGGCTGGAACATTCAATATAAACAGGAAAGCTGACTCAAATGAAGGTATACTCAACCAGCTCTAGATCCAGAGTTAGCTGTGTTAGTCTGTAGTAGCAAAATAGAAAAGAGTCCAGTAGCACCTTTAAGACAAACCAACTTTACTGCATCTGACAAAGAGAACTGTGATTCTCGAGAGCTTATGCTACAGTAAAGTTGGTTAGTCTTAAAGGTGCTACTGGACTCAACCAGCTCTAAGCATTCTGTTCTGGTAACTTTTACATAGTGAGAAATAACTTTTTTGTTTTTAGCTCGTCTCCTTAAACTGAAAGGTGTGTGACTTCTAGATAAATTTGCTGCATTCCAGGTGGCCTTGGCAACTAGTTTCAGAGTGGTTCCTTGCGCCAGCCTTGAGTCAGTTTGTTTTTCCCAGTCCCAATTACTACAGCAAGAAGGCACTAGCCAAAGACTTTCTGAAATTTATAAAAGCAGTTAAATAAAATTGATGGTGGGGGCCCAACAGTTTTAAATGTAGAAGTAATCTGAGGAAGTCATCAAACTGTTAACATCTTTGACCCCAATCATTTTAAACATAACTACTCCCCTCACATACTTGCCCCCAACCTGGGAAAAGGCATGATCTCTTTCCCTGCTTAATACACTTATAGATTATTGTTGTCCAGCACGAAGAAAATCTCTTACCCATTTGCTGTCTTGACAGCTGCAAAAAATGTGCTTTCTCCATGTGAGCTGACAAATTTAAAACGCAGCTTGCTTAGCAATGGCATTAAACTGTTCGTGTACAATAGGTAACTATGATCTTTATGATGAGTTCGTGACTTTGAAATCAGCTTGGGGAAATAAATACTGTAATTATAAATTAAAAATCATGTTGTGCTATGTAAGCACATTAGTTTTGAGCAGCCAACCATAGTTAAGTCCACCACTTTTGTAATTAAACAGTGCTTACCTCCTGACCCTGAATATGACATTTATTGACTCGGAATCATCCAGTTTCCTGCTAATAGCCTAATCTTAAAGACATGCTGTTCCAACAACTAAACGCTGACTGGTATGCCAATGTAACATGGTGAAATGTGATTTTACGCTGCCATTGTGGTACAGGCTTATGGACTGTAGAACCAGAGAGAGAGAGAGAAGCCAAGAGGGACTAAGGCTACAGTCTTGCACACGCTTGAGAGTAAGCTACACTGAATTCAGCAAGCTTTATTTCTAAGTAAGCACATATGTAACTGTGTTGAATATTTCACACTTCATTTCAAATTAATCCATCAGTTTCTCAGCAAGCTACTGATTGTAGCCAACTCCTGTACATTTCCCTCATCAGCAGA
This sequence comes from Eublepharis macularius, assembly GCF_028583425.1. NCBI lineage: Eukaryota > Metazoa > Chordata > Lepidosauria > Squamata > Eublepharidae > Eublepharis > Eublepharis macularius. The sequence continues at coordinate 24,758,663 of NC_072792.1, read as the reverse complement.
ATCGGTCGTTGGTTGCACTTCGCTAGCATCAGTGTATCTGAGCATATCAACAGTGCATATTTACAGTCAACTTGAAACTTCTTTCAGGATTAATCGTTGTAGTTCCAGTTCCAGTCCAAAGGGAGAACTGCTTGTGCATGCATGTATATTAGAGGGTAATTTTCCCTTCTCCAACCCCTTAGCCAGGTGTCCTTTGGAATGGCACCACCAAAATTATACCAGCATTCTCTTCAGCGAGTTTAGGCAGCAGCAGTGAAGAGTGATGAGCCTCTCAATTCCCCCACCCCCTGCTTGCTCCTAACTCAAAACAAAACTACAAGTGGCAGCGGTTGCAGGTCCATCATGTGGCCGCTGACGCCCTTTTAGAAGCATTTGTAGTTCTTACAATTGCCACAAGGTCCCAGTCTGGGGAGTGTGTGTGGCATGGCAGCTCCAGGCACTCTTGTTCCCCCATCCCAACCTTTTCTGGTGCCAAAGCAATGGGGCAGTTTTAAAAGAACTACCTCAGGAACCACAGGATAGATTCATAGCTTCTGTAACTTGTAGTTTGGCTCCCCGCTAGAAATGTGTGTTTGAATGATTGCTGAGGCACGTAGAGAGAACTTTGAACACAGTCTGCTTCCTTAACAAGGGAAAGATCTTTGCTTCACTACAACCTAGAAACACTACAGAGCACGAAACACAGGGAAAATAGTAATATCACAACACGAAGGATGTCGCAGAGCTAAGAAAATAATATTAAACATTCTAACTAGGTTAAGTTGAGAGTGAGAGATGTTAACTGAGAGCCAAGCTACAAGTGACAAATTACACTTGCCTGGCAAGTGAACAGACTCACGTGTATTCCTCCCTGTTTACTTGCCATTCACTTGCTCGCCGCTTGATCAAGTGGAGCGCAAGTGAATAGCAAGTGAACAGGAAGGAAGACACATGACGTGAGTCTGTTCACTTGCCAGGCAAGTGTAATTCGTCACTTGTAGCTTGGCTCTCAGCATCCCAGTCAGTGAGATGGGTATAAAACTGCTCTGGGAACATAGACAAGAGAGGCAAAACCTTCTGGTAGAAAGCCCATCTGATAACTACCAGAAGTTATCTTCTGGTAGAAAGCTCATCCCTACTCCGTTGTCTTTTGAGCTTTTTATCACCCTTCTTTCCTGGGAGAGAGTTTCCTTCCCAGAGACCTGATTTCCTAGGTTGTAATTAATGTCATCTTTGCACTTCCATGGCATTACAACTCCTATGTTTACGTCAACTCCCGAAGCTACCATTGAGCAGTTAAGGATCTGTTTCAGTATACATAGACTGCCTGAAATGCTTGTGATGGATAATGCAAGTTCCTTTACTAGTCACCAATTCAAGAGATTTATGGAACTGAGAGGCTGAGTGAAATTCAGGCTGAGCCAGAGAGAGAGAGCTAAACAAAAATTTGTTTATTTTATGTAAACCTGGCGTGTCCAGGTGTTCGAGATACCACATATGGCGATGAGGATAAATTGAAGCCCCATCTTGGCAAATGACCAGCCTCAGAAGGGAGTATTTCTCTGTTTTTTGGTTAACAGTAACTCCTCAGGATAGGAGAAAATGGCCACCACTGTGGGGACTGTCTCATAATTTGATCCACAGCAACAAACTTTGGAGGAATACTGTGAAATTATCGTACATTTTTTCCACTGCAAATGATGTAACAGATGAAGATAAAAAGAAAAGTTCTGGTCAGCAGTGTGGGGCCTTCCACTTACAGTTTAATGAGAATCTGTCACTACCTGAAAAACCCAGTGGTAAAACTTTTGGAGAGTTAGTACATTTGTTGAAGAATCACTTTAATCCCACTCCTAGTGAGATAGTGGAGCATTTTAAATTTAATTCATGATACAGAAAGTCTGGGGAGTCCATAGGGGAGTTTGTGGCTGAACTGAGGAAGCTCTCTCAAATCTGCAATTATAGTACCACATTGACACATATGTTAAGGGTACAACAAAAGCTCTCTCGCCGATGCTATTGAGCAACAATAAACTAATTTACTCTCATTTAAAGTGCTAAGTGCTCATTGTGCAAATTCCAAAGAACTGCAACAGTCATAAATACACAATGATAAAATAAACGATTACACATAATCAAGTCTGTCCAATTCATGTACCAAATCAATCCATACACGTGTCTGTGCAGTCTATACAGTCCATAAAGATTTTACTGCTCAATTTCATTGTAGTTCTATTCTCCATGGTTGCAGGGTCATTAATCCATAAGTATCATGACTCAGCCCAATCAGATAACATTAATCAGCTTCTATGCAGCACTGAAATTTTTAATTTGCTCGACAGACGGCCAGCTCAGGTTTGTTTCGCCTCCATCAGCTTTCTCAGGAGCAAAAAGAACCATTGGATTCTTATTGCTGACCTCAAGCGCATTGCTTGCAAGTTGCAAACGACCTGTTTCGAAAATCAAACGGTCGCCCTTTCTGCAGTGGGGTCCCCGCCACTGATTGATTTTCGGACATTGTAGCCGTCGTGTTCCTTTCATGCACGTCTGAAACTTAGATGAGGGAACTGGATTAATTACAGCCCCTGAGAAAGCTTGGAATAGGCGAAACAATTCCTGCTGGCGTTTTGCTGGGCTCTTTAAAACATCTTGGATACGATATAAAGTAGGGATATTTTCCACACCAACCTTTCACAGCATCGTTGAATTGAGGATTACATTTTTTGAAACTTGGAAAACATAAGACTTATCTTACTGTGTATACCACGGACCTTGGAAAGGGACTTGCATTCTGCAGAGACTCACACAAATGTATCTTTCCAGGCATGTCATGATTAGAGGAAACTGGTTATGTTTTATTCAAACAGCTGATGGGAGTATGTGTGTATATTAATGCTTTGTGTTATTTGTGTGTAATTTGAGAAAATATATTTATTGCAACCTTAGTATGTTAGCACTTTGCACCTTGCGTGAAATTGATTAACAGCTTAATATATTTACTTGCTGAATTGTTGACTGCTGTTCATGTTTTGAGAAGGAGGACCTTTGGATTTAGTATGTGTGCCAGTCCTTCCTGTTGCCTTTTTGTTGTTGATTGTTAACACTTCTTCTGCCTCTTCACACATTGCTTAAGAAATGTTTGAGAAATCAAAACATCTCCTGCAATCTTCAGATGTACTGGTGCATTATCCGCCAGATAAAGACTTAGTTTTGACACTGAGGTTGTTCTGGAGTTTTTGGAGTTCCTTATTAGGGAACTAAGAAGACAACTAATGGATCAGAAAATGCTATTAAATGCGTTTTATAGACAGCTTGCACCGCTGTCTCCCTACAGTGCGAGAGTAACACTGGGATTGTAATGTAAAGCTAGAATTCCTTTGTAAATCCTTTCTTTCTGAAACATCCATGAATCAAGACATAAAATGAATAATATCACTTGAATTATGCTAGAGCAGAGTCTGCCTTGGTTAGTACATGGATCAGAGACTGCCAAGAAAGTCTCAGGTCACTACACAGAGGTGCAGATGATGGCAAACCATGTCTTTTCATCTCTTGTCTTAAAAACCCTACAGGGTCACCATATGTTGGCTGTAACTTGATGGCACTTTACACAGACACACCGAATCTGGGAGCTAAAAGCGACTGAGAGACCCGGGCTTAATAAACTGAGAGTAGAATCCCTGATCAAACCAAGACTCTACCTAGTGCACCATCTGGGTGTAACATCAACCTCTCTTATAAAAGCTGCCCTCATACATTTGGAAACAGTACTTCAGTTTTCTTTCTTTGTGTTGTATTGAATTGATATTCCTGGGAGTAAGCCCCATTTAATACAATGGGACTTACTTCTGACTAGACCTGCTTGGGCTTGTTCCCTAAATGTTTTTGTGCCTGTATAATAAAATAATGTTTATTGCTAGTGGATCAGAATAAATGAAATTATGATAAAGGACTGGTAATAACCACAGGCTATTAAGTTTTAGTATTCAAAATCAATCTGGTTTTTATCATCCTGCTATATTTCTTTGTTAGGGCAGATTCAAATGCTACAGCTTCCACGTGGAGTTTGCTGAAAATCTTTCTCACGGCAGTGTAACCACACAGTGATTAGATTTAGATTTAGTAAACTCTTTAGCACCTGGATTGGGCCAATCACGTGGAGGTTTTTCCTCTCTATGGCACTGAGAGCCAAGCTACAAGTGACGCCTGACACAGGTCAGCTTCCCTCAAGTTTTGATGGGAAATGTAGGCATCCTGGTCTTGCAGCTGTAATGGAGAGCCAAGCTGTAAAACCAGGACGCCTACATTTCCCATCAAAACTTGAGGTAAGCCAACACGTGTCCAACCTGTGTAAGGCGTCACTTGTAGCTTGGCTCTGATTTACAGAACATGCTGCATTTGCATGGAGTCTCTGTGCAGTCAGATGGATCTGTGGCATAAGCAGGTAACAAAAATTATCCATCTGCAAGGTTCAAATTTATCCAGCTTTTGAGTTAATTGAGTGACTGTTAAGTGTTGTTTATATTTACTGATTACATTTTATATGTAATAGAATGATTGTCAGATTTTTAGTAAATGTGAATAAAATAAAGATTATCAGCATCAAATCTCTGCTTTTAGTTACGAAAGGAAAATCTGTGTGAGTCTGAATGAGTGACAATAAATGGAAGATCAGCATAAGAAGACAAGATTAGCTCTTTCAGCTCTTTGAAATACATTTCCTAGCCTTCATTCTTTTCAAGTATGTTTTGATAGTGGTAACTGAACATAAACGATTTCAGTGAAGCCTCCGTTTGTCAGAAATCAGCCTGAAACAATAGCACCGGGCTGCTTCATTTATTTCAGTGGGTTGTTAACTGCAATGACGGCTTTTCGTCAGGCGTCAAGCCAAGGCCTCCTCAGCAAAAGATTCAGAGGTAGGGAGCTTTTAAGAAAACTTCTGCTGGAAAAGAATATTATATACAAATCCTTAGAGAGAAGTTGAGCTATGCAAACAGCAAAATCACACGGTCCAGCTTTTGCTGGGTTCTGCTTCAGGCTGCCGATGAGTCTTGCATGTCTGAAAGGAACTGACTTAGTAAAGACGGCTTAGTTTTCTCTCTGTGTACTAATAGTTTTTATTCAGAAGGGTTCTGATTTTATTTTTTAATTGGGGGAGGCACTCAAAACTTCATCCTCCACTTTCTGACTCGAATGCTATAGTCCAGCCAAAGCGATGCTATATGATTCTGCTGACTGTGTAGCTTCATCGTTAATAGGGAGATGGTACACAGCAGCATGGAATCCAAACCACACAACTGTCAGCATGATGATTTTCCTAAGGGACCGCTGGAAAAATTCACATTGCGGTGCTGTTGAACACACATGGCGTAATGATAGCCCTCTGCATTCAGTGGCAGTCTGTAAAATGAAGACTGGAGGTTTGGATTGGCATCTTTTCAGTCTTGAATCTATCATTATCTGTGGTTTTCCCAAACTGTGGTTTGTCTTGTTATTGTTCTTTTATCTCATAACATTTTTTGCTCTTTCCTTACCTCTGTGGTACCAAAAAAAGAAAATCACTGAAGAACTGTTACTTTTACCACTGACTTTAATATATAAAAAATAAGAATCCAGGACTAAAACAGACTCTTGGACCATTGGCTATTCCAGAGGGTTAGGAGCACTCCAAGGTCTTGGGCAGATTCTCAACTACCTAAGACCCTATTAGATGTGATGCTGTTGTGACAGATGGGCAAAAGCCCTGCCCCTTCCTATGCACAACCAGTCCCCCTTACACCTGATTGATGTGTCTGAAGAACAGTTACTATCCAATCAGGACCCGTGGAGTTTTGGAGGAACGAAATGCAAGAAGGCCCTGTCTTGGATAGCCCAGACAAGGCTGATCTCGTCAGATCTCAGAAGCTAAGCAGGGCTGGCCTTGGTTAGTAATTGAATGGGAGACCTCCAAAGAAGACCAGGATTGCAGAGGCAGGCAATGGCAAACCATCTCTGTTAGTGTCTTGCCATGAAAACCCCACCAAGGTTCGCCATATGTCAGCTATGACTTGACGGCACTCTCCATCACCACCAGATGCAAGAGGGGAGTTGATGGTAAAAATCAGTTTAACTGCCAGAGGAGCTGACTGAGGAAAGGCTTGGGGGTTATTGTGAAAGGCTCGCTCTTCAAATTCAGTCTTTCTGTGCTTGTGGAAAAACTAAACAATCAGACTCAAGACTGGAGCATATTCTATGGACTCCTTTGGTGATTACTCTCAAGCCCAGTTCAGCAGCTCCGATCTGATTTCCTGGGGCAAGTGCCTGAGCCTCTGTAGCTGCGAATAGCTTGTGACCTGGCAGGGATCCTGCAGAAGGGCTGATTTTTATGAGGCAATACCACTGTGTGGGGCATATACATACATCTGCTGTTGTTGGCATGATTGTAGCAGCCATAAAGCTGCCACAATTGTGTTTATGCAGCATGGATAGGAAGCCTCATTCACAGATCAGAGCCGGCGTGCAATTTCTGCTGGGTCACAGACCCTCACTATCCCATAGGTGCTGCCAAGTGTCTTAACTGGGCATTAATCAAAGACAACATACAGCTGGGCTCTTTCCATAAGAGTTCAAACCAGAAGGATAATAGGATGACAAAAGAAAGTAAGATTGCCAGCCTCCAGGTGGGGGCTGGAGATCTCCCAGACTTACAATGGATCTCCTGACTACAGAGATCAATTTCTCTGGAGAAAATTACTGCTTTGGAGGGCATTATATCCTACTGAGGTCCCACACCAGGCTCCACCCACAAATTCTCCAGGAATTTCCCAACTCAGAGTGGGCAACCCTAGATGAAAGGCTATTGTAGGTTATGCCTGTTCTCTACCACAGTTCATCTTCTCCTGAGCTGATGTGCTGCCACTCAAGTTATCTGCACATGGGATGCCTCTCTTTACAGGAGACATAGGTATCTCAGGGCCAAACTGGACAGCGTGCTTTTTAAAGAATTGGGCCCAGTTTCCTCAGATCCAGCTCACTTTTTCTGCAGCCACATAGCAGCTACAGGAAATGCCATACAGCTTCAAAAACATTTTGGCTTGGGAAAATGGTGTGGAGGAGAAGGCAGGAGCCCATGCTTCCCTCTACAGTTCCGGGCTGAATCAGGAGTCTGATGATTTACAAAACGACATTCCTTGTAGCTGCTATGCGGCTGCAGCGAACTTGAGGTGAGTCTATGAAACCTGGACCTGATTCTTTAAAAAGCATTATGTTTAGTTTGGCTCTCAGTCACATTGGGAACTATTAGCCCTGAATCAAAGTAGAAACAGAAATAGTTCTCATACATCTGGTGATAACAGTAGGGAAAGAATACAAGTGTTTGTTCTGTGGTACTCTGGCCTATGATTTTTAGTTTAAATAATTTGTTTTGCATTATTCCTTAAGTTGCAGTGATGACTTTTGAGTACCCTCCTACTCAAGAAGGCTATATTGAGAAAGGCAGCTGCAAACAGCAGGGTGTTAATCACCACTTAGTAACAGCCAGAACTAATGCAGGCAATTGGGAGAGTGTCGTAATTTTCTATAGGACTTCTGTAGATCACCATTGTATCTTTTCATTAATAGTGGTATGTTTTGAAGCTCTCAGGCACTCACAGTTTTACCCCAGAGAATAGAATACGGAAGCGAACATTAGTTCAGGATTAAGTTGATAAACATGATTGGATGGAGAGAATGGAGATGATTAATAGTAATCATCTATAAAATATGTATCACTACTTGAGATGCCAAGCTGGTGAGATGCAGACTACAGATTTTAACAAGCAAGTTTTATTACCCGCCTGAATTGTGGACTTAAGAGTTTGTATTTTCATGTTCTACATTTTCCATTAGAACACTCAAAATAATTATTCCCCCATTCAAAGTTCTTATTCTTATGCAACGTCTTCCTAATATAATGTAATTAAATAACTTTCACAGTGTATCCCAACATTCTGGTAGAAATATTTATATTTACTATGATTCTGCAACCCTAGCCATTCTGTTCTGGTTTTAGTATATGTGCTTCTGAAAAGATTCAGAATATGTGAGGGACCTGAGTAACAAGCTGCTTGTTGCGTACGGGATGTTGGGGGGTGGGGGGTGGAATTGCAGTAGTCAGGGTCTATCTTTCAGGGCCCTGTGAGCTGCATACACATCCTCTGAGCTACTGGGCCAAGAAAGGTAATCTGGCCAGACCTCTCTCTCAAGACTCAGAGACTCCTCTTATGTCCTTTGACAAGTGTGCAGAGCGAGTGAGTCTTCTCCCATGCGGGCAACATTGATGGCCCTCTTCATACTCACCTATTCCACCAGAGAGTTGAGCAGTTGGTCTTCCTGAAGGTCAACTTGCCGCTCTTCAACTTCCTGACTCAGAGTGAGTAAAGTGAGCACAGCGACAACCAATGTTTTAAAACAAGCACAAGCCAAACCCACAAAGACACCCAAAATGAAGCTAGTGAATGCTATTTTGTTGTTCTTGTGTACTAGTAACTTCCTTCTTTACCAGAGGGGGAGGGAACAGGAGGGCCAGTGATGAAGGGCAGCATCTGCAGCTCTGTCTCGAGACTCCTCTGAGCCAGTGTGACAGTGTAGGCTTGAAGACTGCAGAGATGAAAACTGCAGAGATGAAATTACCCCCATCACTTGCCTTTCTTGGGAGAGAGATCTTATACTAAGTTAGTAGTATATTTGCTTGCCATTGCCAGGGCTTCTGCCAGGTTGTTGGTTCTCCTGGATGGTTGGTTCTGTTCTGTGGTGTTCCCACACTGGTCCTGGGTTCTGCCTGGTTTCTGTGAGTGACACTGATTCTGTTGGATTTGCCACAGTTTCCCAGGTTTCACTTTGGTTCTGCTGAGTTTCTCTGATTTGACATTGGTCCTTTTGGGATTCTCTAGTTTGACATTGGTCCTGTTGGATTTTCCTGGTGCAGCTTGCATTAGGGCTGGCTTTTGCACAGGGCTTACTTCTGTGTGTTCGGTTAAGGTTTCTTTGCCCTGGAAAAGTTTGGAATTCCCCCCCCCCATAGGAAACAACGGAGAGTGGTTGGGGGCACCTTGTTCAGGGGCCCATAGAATTGGACTCCTGGATTCAATCTTCTTGAAACCTGGGGGGGGGGCTCTTTAGTGGACAGGAAGGTCTAGGTTCTCTGCAATTTTGGTGGAGTTTGCTTGAAAAATGGTCCCTCTGGTCCCCCCATAAGGAATAATGGGTCAAATATTTCAGGTTTCCAAATGAAAACCAAATGCAAATACTAAAGTGGTATTTTTGTACCTGAATATCAGGAATACTGAATATTTATGGTATTACTGTTACCCAGATCTGAATAATAGCATTATTTTTGGCTGCACACCTCTAGTTGATGGATTACAGAGTTGCTATATCATAGGGAATTGTACTTCTTTAAATCTCATAACACCAGAAATACAGTTCTCTGTTCCCCCTCTTCCTGTCTTCCTCATACCTGTCTTAGGTTTTTGTCTTTCAGACCACTGCTCCCTCTGACACCTTCATTGGCTATATTAGCTCCTTTTCTATAGCTTCTGTTTCTAGATCCAGTTTGGTATAGTGGTTAAGAGCATGGGACTCTAATCTGGAGAGCAGGATTTGATTCCCCACTCCTCCACTTGAAGCCATCTGGGTGACCTTGGGCTAGTCACGGCTCTCTGGAGCTCTCAGCCCCACCCACCTCACAGGATATTTTTGTTGTGGGGATAATAATAGCATACTTTGTAAACCACTCTGAGTGGGCATTAAGTTGTCCTGAAGGGCGGTATATAAATCGAATATTGTTGTTGTTGTTGTTGTTATTTCTCGTAGCAGCTCTCATCATTTAGAGATTAACTAATCAAGAAAGCATAAAAGATCTATAATCCAATCTCCAGACATCTTTTATTTTATTTAAAAACAGTGTGCAGGAGAGAGGTTGGATCAGATTCGTACTGCTGGGATAATGAATGTTAACTTTCCCCTCCACAACATTTCTCAGATACAGATCTCTCCAGTGGCATTCTCTCAGTTTCTCATGGAGACTGCCTGTGAACATTCCATGATTCAACAGTTTTAGTGTTCACAGCAGATTAGCCGCTAGAAGCCAGAGGGATCTTCATCACAACAGCCCCCACCCCCACAAAAAACATGGTTCTGTGTAATATAAACCATAGTCACAGTATGTTCCTTAAATTGCAGCATACTGATTTGCTGTTATTTTTTTTCTTATAGGACTTAATATCAGCTCTCCCTCCATTTTGGCATAGCATTAGGCAAGAGTATTGGCCTGTGAACGGAGTACTTGCCATGTCTATGCTTTGGGTGAGCTGTGTATTATTAATTCACTTGAACATTCATTTGATGTCTTACTGCTCTTTAAATAAACACAATGAACTTTTTAAAAGAAGAAAATGTTCAGGAAATGGGATAGTTACCATGGGACATCACAGGGGTCAGACAGTGGCTGGCTTCTACTGCAAACAGGAAAACTCCAAGGTCAATCCTAAAGAATTGTGCAAACAAAACATATGCACAAAATGCAGGGAGTGTGCTGAGGATTGAAAGTGCGTACACAGTCATAGAAAACAAGGCAGTGGTGGCAAGTTATCACACTGGACTGCAGGTGCCCATCAGGTCCATTATTAGGTTTGTTGAGTTGGAGCCAAGTGTTAGAATAATGGCTGTATAAGCTAGACCATCGTTTCTGTTTGTCTCAATCCTGTGGCTCAAACGCATGCTCTCAGTTTGAGCCTGATTTCCGTGCACGTTTAATGCATGAAGAAACAACTCACTGAGATCCTCTTCTGATTTCCTTTGTTCTTCAGGAAAGCACTGAAGTGTGTGACAAGTAACTTTATTGTAAAATGTTTTCTATATTGAAAATTATTCACATGTGTAGCACTCCACATTTGCCCTAGTTTCCAAAGGCTGACCCTAATTTGTATGATGTGCAGTGTTTTTGATTTATGAAATAGAATTCTGAGAGATGTGCAAGTCAGCCTTCAGCATTTTAATGGATAGCCTTTTCAAAGAAAAAAACAATACAAGTCAGACAAAAACTAGGTGAGGCCAGTGCTTTTGAAGTTGGTTCTGTAAACTTATGGTGCATATAATACGAACACAGATTTACCCAACCCTATGGAGGCATCCCCTATAGTTAGTGTATTTCCCCTGCCCAAAGAATACATCTATACCCATCTCCCCAATAGAGGTAAGGATAATGAAGTGATATGTAACCATTTCCTTGAGGACTTTGAGTTGGGAACAACAGGGACACCAGCTCAGAATGTAGTTGTCAAATCCCTGACCCACATCAAGGTGTCTTTCCTCAAAAATGGCCACATCTTTGTGGACTCTTCTGGGGGTCTAGATAGAACAGAGAGGTCCAATTGACAATTACATCTGCTGTCTTGGAAGTTCCTCTTGGGGTGGGGGAATAAACTCCATGACCTTGAATTTCTCTTGTTCCTGCGTCGGGATACTGATATACTGTGTCTGCAGTAAATATGGTCCGAAGTGTCCAATCCTGCTGCTCTTCATGTTTATGGTGTCTTTGCAGTACCAGCTGTCAAAACTTGGGACAAGGATGTGGGTGTCTGGTAGTGTTCGTATCTGATCTTAATGTTGATGTACAGGACTTTGGAAGGTGGGTCTCAGAACCCTATTCAGGTCTGTTGATCCAAGGCCAATATGTTGCTCTCTTCTTTGCATTAATGGCCACATCTAAACTCTTAAAACCCCAGAGCATGGAAAGCTTTTAGGATCTCCTGCCCATTACTCTTGACACTCTAGTTCTACAATTTCCCAACTCTCACCTTATGCTATGCACAATGCCAGAACAGGACCTGGCTTTTTTGATTGCTCAGCCCACATTAATAACCAAGCTGCCGAACAAGCCTGTTTTTCGGAACGATCATCACAAGATGTAGTTATAAACAAGCCAGGCCTAAGATTATTAGAACTACTGCCACTCCATCAGTTTATTTTTATCATATTTGTATTCCGCCCTCCCCATGAGCAGGCTCAGGGCGGATAACAGCATTAAAAACATTTAAAACATTCCATATAAAACATTTTAAAGCATCATACAAAAATATAAAAAATAGCAGCACTCTTTTTCCTGATGGCAGGAATACAGTTAATAACAAATAATGCAACAGTACAATTAAACATAGCAGCAGCTTAAGAACAGTGGTGGGCAGCTCTAATGGGGGGGGTAGATGTTGTATCCTCCAGCCAGCAGAGGCCCAGCCTCAGCCATAAGCCTGGCAGAACAACTCTGTCTTACAGGCCCGACAGAAAGATAGTAGATCCTGCCGGGCCCTGGTCTCGGTAGACAGAGTGTTCCACCAGGTAGGAGCTAGGACTGAGGAAGCTCTGGCTCTAGTTGAGGCCAGGCGGGCCTCCTTGGAGCCAGGGACTGATAACAATTTCTTTCCTCCTGATCAGAGGGTCCTCCTGAGGGTCCTCCTGATCAGAGGATCCCTCAGTTGCATATTTTCCACAGCACAAGGTCCTCTGGTGGTATGTTTAAGTACTTATCCACCCAAGAAGCCAGCACAATTGATTACATAGCAGTATCATCCTCACTCCTTTGAGGTTGGCAACAGAACCAAGACTGATCATTACCCATTAAGGCTTTTGCTTCAGTTCAGGGGTAACATTTTGCTTAGTCTTGCCCATGATGCCCTAGAGGGATCTCCATCTTGCATAAGGAGAATCAAGTGGTGCACACAACTATACTCCAGTTTAGCTCAGCCTCCGGTGAAGGACGACCTCTGGTCTTTGCACCAAAAACTAATGCAGGATGGCTCTGATGCCATCAAGTATATTGAAGGCATAACACAGCTCCTCAAACCTCCGCTTTTTATCAACAGACCCCCCTAAAATTTCAACTCATCTTGGCAGAGGATGGTTTGATCGGGAATGTAGAACTGCCAGGAAAGAGCTAATACACTATACTCCTCACTATAAGAAAGGAACATCTATTTAATCTCTTTAAAGTCATTTTATAATAAGCAACATAGAAGAAAACAGGGTTGCACTTACCTATGTTGTTCATCAAGTGACCTTCTGTGCAGGCACACATGGGATCGGAGCATGTACAGGCTAGCCACAGAAGTTCTAAAGCTCCTAGAGGCCGCAAGATGCTCGCCTAGCCTTTTCGCATCCTTTTCCCCCAGGCGCAGTTATAAAAGGTGGGACCAGAAGCTCCTTCTCCCTCTGTTCTCTAAGCCGCTGGTGTAGAAGGAATATAAGCATAAGAGGTCACAACGGGGAAGGAGGGAGGGATGTGAGCCTGTACAGAAAACCACTCAATGAATAACATTTACAGGTAAGTACAACCCTGTTTTCATTGTTGTGTCTTTTTTGCAGTCCCATATAGGATTTTAGCCAGCTAACTTACTCAGGAGGAGGGCATGAAGCTCTTTAATGAAAAAGACTCTTCAGGACTACCTTGCCAACAGCTGTGTCCCATCTGGCGTCCACATCAAGAGCCCTTATATGTAATGGCCCTTATATGTAATGGGCATGGTTGCTTACACTGATTGTAACAAATCTTTAATGAGGCCCACTATCCATTTTGAAATAATCTATGCAAAGACATTCTGGCCCCTTTTGCTCCCTTTAAACAACACAAAAAGATTAGGGTCCTTCTGAAAAGGAGCTGTCCTGTCTAGATAGAAACACAAGGCATATTTAACATCCAGAATGTACAAAAGTCTCTGTCTTATCCTGTAAATAGTAGGTGCCATTTTCAGTCAGTAGGGAATATTCAATGACTGTTAGGGTTGATGGCCTATGCTACAGCTGCGGTCCAAATTGCCAGATTAAATATGTGCTCTTCACAGAAGAGCAAATCTGCATTTTTTCTTTGCTTTCTAAAAACCTTCAGTTCATTGTTGTTGTGGATTTTTCAGGCTGAATAGCCATGGTCTTGGCATTGTAGTTCCTGACGTTTCGCCAGCAGCTGTGACTGGCATCTTCAGAGCTGTAGCACCAAAAGACAGAGATCTCTCAGTGTCACAGAAATCTCTCAGTGTCAATGTGACACTGAGAGATCTCTGTCTTTTGGTGCTACACCTCTGAAGATGCCAGTCACAGCTGCTGGCGAAACGTCAGGAACTACAATGCGAAGACCACAGCTATATAGCCCAAAAAATCCACAACAACCATCGTTCTCCGGTCATGAAAGCCTTCGACAATATATCTTCAGTTCATTGTTCCTTACCAGTGCCTTCCTTTCCTTTCCACCATCCATTTTTTTGGGAATACTTTCCAATATGGGCCATCGTCACACAGGGTTTTTTTTAGCGCTAAAATGGCGCTATTTCCCGGCAAACACCCACCTTATTCCAACACTGATGCAATTTCCTCATTGCTGTTTTTTGCTTGATAGTTGCGATATTTTGCGCCTCAGTGTGAATGCCTCACATCGATGTATTTCGCCTCGCAACGTCCTATGCCCTCCCTTCAATCCCAGAATCCATTTCTTCCTGCGACTCCCCTTTTTTAAAATTTTATTATGTCCTTATAACGCCATTACAACATAACACAATGCAAACTTTCTGCTGAAGTAAAAATGACTCAATCGCCATGGCAGAGTCTTCAGCGATGGGGATCACGTCAGACAGGGAGTTTTCTGCGGGCAAAGGGCTATTTATATAATTTCAAAGTTGGAAAAACAAAAGGGTCGTAATGTTTTGCTCTAACGGAATGTTTATATGCTGTTATTCGGGAATTAAACACCAGAATAATAAAAAAGGGGGGGAGGAGCTGCTTCTGCGCGGTTAGAGAGAACAGAACAGAGTGCTTCGGTGTGGACAGCTGGTGGCGCGAAGAGCCGTTAGGTGACCCAAAGAAACGTTACTGTGCCGATAACAGGTAGGACGCTATACGCTGTAAATTTAACGGAAGAGATGCCCGTGTGATGACGGCCATGGATTTCTTTTCAAGTGCCGCGACTTTCTCTTTATTTGTCATTATCTTTTTAGAGATTTGTGTATCAGTCATTGTAATATTCTTCTTGTTGGTCTTTCTGCTTCTGCTTTCCAAGTTCTCTCATTGGCAGTGTGAAATTTTCTACTTGTTGTCCAGATTGTATTACTCCTTGTTATCAGTCTCTTAATTGGCTCTTCCTATCTTTAAACTTTTTATACTTAACTTTCAAAGTCTTTATTACAGTCAGCAACCAGAGAGGGATGAGATAAAAAGCGACCAGAATTTAGCATATATAAAATACAGCAAGAGTGTAACAAATCTAGATGTGGATACATAATTTCATAGCAAACACTAACTTGCAAAATTAAAAGGAGTCCATCAGGACCAATTAAAAACTAAAACATACTAGTGCCATACTACTAAAAGGCTAGTATATGCCAACTAACATCTAATAATTTAAATCAGGACTTACTACAAGTGGTGATAAGGGTTTGCACAGCTCCAGACAAAGTACGGCTAAGATGATGTGTTAGATATTACAATCGATTCTTCTTCAACATTGCCAGGCAAGATGTGAGAAGATCGAAGTTTAATTGCTTGGGAGCAAAACTTGGCTACCTGCCGAGTGATCTCCATATTTTCGTCAGACAGAAGCCTATTTATGTTGACCGAATCAGAAGTGTCTGTAGAACGCTCCAGTAGTGGAAGGATATGCGCAGCGCGGATCACATTGTAGAAAGGGTAGCAAAAAATATATATGGGCCGTCGTCTCTGTCTCACCACTATTGCATGGGCATAGTCTCTCCGCCCAAGGGATCTTACGGTATCTGCCCTTGATGATTGCAGATAGCAGAGTGGAAAATCTAGCCAGAGTGAAAGCTCTTCTTTGGTTGTTATTTTCCAGCGTGTATAAATAAGGAGCTGGGGTAGAAAGGTAGCATTTATGAAGTGCTACAATATAGGTGGGAGATCTTGAGATGTCAGATTGCTGTTCAGTGTCTTCGACTCTCTGCCTCAAAGCTTGTCTGGCTAAGTCTCCACCCATCTGAAGGAGAACTGAAGAGGAGAAGCCGAGTTGTGCACTTATCACTTGGGTAGCCTTACGCCAACTGGATCGAAAGTCATCTAGCAGGATGAGTGAAAGGAGGCCGTGAGGATGTAGATTTATTTTGAGCCAGAAGAAGAGCGAAGAAAGTGATATTCTGGCAGCAACCTTTAGCACCCCAGTTTCCAGGCGGATCATAGAATTTGATATACATCTGGCAGCTTGCAAGACTGCTCTCAAAAACTTTGATTGTACCCGTTTGAGAGGGGCAAAACAGGAAACAGGTGGACCTAGGAAGGTCCCATATAGTAGTTGAGAGAGTGTCTTTGCTTGAAAAAGCTTAAGGGCAGCTGGTGAGAAATGGCCACCCTTGGTGCGGAGAAACTTGATGATGTTGAGAGCTGATCTTTCTCCCTTATCTGCAACATAGTCACAATGAGATATTCTGGACCCCGAGGCTTGCACAACCATCCCTAGATATTTAAAGGAATTAACTTGTTCTAACCTTTGGCCATTAATCGCCCAGATTCTTTGTTTGGGGCGCTTACCAAAGACCTTAGTTTTCTGATAGTTAATCACAAGCTGTTGAGAGTCGCAATACAGAGCAAGACTACAAAGAGCTCTTCGTAGCCCGACTGAGGTCCTAGAGAGAATAACGGCATCGTCTGCATATAGCAAGACAGAGTTACGTCGATGTGCCAGTTTTGGAAGGTGATGGTCAGTGACATTGAAAAGGCTTACGGTGTCGTTTATGTAAAATATAAACAGCAAAGGTGCAAGAAGGCAGTCCTGTCTGACTCCCTTCAGAGTATTAATGGATTCTGTGAGATGGGCCATTTTGCTGCATTTAACTCTAAGAGAAGTATGGGTATAGAGAGTGCCTGCACTTTCAAAAGTCTTCATGGTTGTGCTCTTCTTTATTTATCTTCTTTTGTATGTGCTCCCCCTCTGGCCTTCAGTTCTACAGGTACTAATCCTTTTGATAAAACAAGATGTATCGTTCCACTCATTGTATTCCCCACATAGCTCCCTTTTCCCTTGCAGCTCTTCCACCTGACATTCAACTCTCCTGATCTGTTTTTACATTCAGACAACTTCTTGGGACTCTGTTTATTCTGGCTGTCCCTCTTTGTCCCTCCTTCTCCTTGATTTCCTTTCCTCCTAATGTATCTTGTTTTACACTTAGTTTGTAAGTATAGAAGCAGAGTATGTTCTAGTTTGTGTAAATAAATAATAAACTTATAAGAGAAATGATTTTGTTCTCTGTTCGGTGCATGGTGCCTTGAAATATTTTCTCTGTGTTAAGCTGTTTATTAAATACGCTTTCACAACAATGCATGAAGCAAGTCACAGGAAACTATGACAGGTTCCAATGAAGTCAATGTATTCTTTTATGGACTGTGATGAATTCATTAGGGCCTAAAGGAGATTTGACAGTGCTACTGTAAGCAGTCCATTTACTTCAGTGGACTTAAAAAGCTCTCTCTGTGCTTAGACTGGCATTATGCATCAGTTTCCTCCCTGATTTGCAAGTAATTTAGCTGTCTTGAGATCACGACTATAAATATAATTAGAATTCTATCCACTGTGTTGACATAAATAGATCATTAAGCTGATGAGGATTTGACATTTAAAAAAGAACTTTATATATTTGACACTAAAAAAGAACTTTATAGACAACAGGTTGTGTTATTGGATATGTCATTAATCACATATACTTTTATTACAAATGCCTGTTAAATTCCCAAATGAAGTCTTTTTGCCACATAATTGGAAATGAAGTTCAAATAAGAAATTTTTTAAAATGCGTATGGGCTGAAATTGTAAAGATCTGGCCAGTAAAATGAGTTCTTACCATTCCATTGTTCAAGTTCATTTATGTCACAACATTATGGAACCTTAAGAGAAATTTGAACTGCATTATTTCATTGTTTGGGAGAAGAAACTGTATATGATTAAAATGATCATTCCTTTTCTCTTTAAGGAGACTAGTTAGAGACAATTTCCAACGGTTTTAATCTGAAGAGAAAATAGTGAGATCATGCCATGTTCAAAGCAACCATAAATTCTCATACTCCTCAAGCTATTGAAACTGATTATCGCTGTACTTGCCATCTCCTTTGGCTCTGATCTGTTCCATTCTGTTTCATCCGATTCTCTTTGGTTCAGTACACACTTGTAGCAATGTCTGGGATTTATTTGCAGTATCCAACAGTATGATCAACACTGAGCATATGTCTCATATTAATAATCATATATCTGGACTTATTTGATAGCCTGACAGCATGTTCGAACCACTCAGTTAAGACTTAAAATAGGAAAACAGCTCTCTTGCTGACAATCCAAAGTTCCTTCAAAAAGATGAAATTCTGCCACATCTTGGCAATGGGTGTGATTGGATCATTCAGTCATTCCTGATACACAGCAGAATTATGTGCCCTCAGAGGATGCTGCCTGTTCCATCTCTACATGAGTCACTTTGCTAGGCTTGCCTCCAAACTGAAAATTAACTCATGCAGAAACACAGGGTGTCGGTTTTTCTGAAGGAAGGTAATTCTTATACCCTCTGAGAGCCTACCTAAATGCTATTTGAAATCATATGTACCAAGCCACCAACATTTTTACACATAAGAGGAGGACACTTGTTAACATACTGTTATGCATGCCAGACTTTCTCAAACAGTGAGAAGGCCCAGGGCCTAACGGTTACTGGGTTCCCTTTGGAGGAGAGAAAAGAGACTTCTTTGTTTACAGTTATAAAGGTAGACCTCAGGTAGACCTCAGTTTTCTTTCTGAGGCAGAAAGGGTCTTCCATATGTGAGATGTGCGTAGGGCGATACTCTTCTGTCTGGATTGTACTGCCTCCTTTTGGTCAGAAGTACAGTTGTTTGTTTGTTATGAAGGCCCTCAAAAAGGGACAAAAGCGTCATCTCAAACCATTTCTAGTTGGGTAGTTCAGGCTATTAAATTATGTTATGAACAGGCCAACCTACCTTGTCTATTGGAGATACATGCTAACTCCACTGGGTCTCAAGCATCTTCTGCAGCCTCCATCAGAGGTGTTCCCTTACAACTATAGAGTACTAAATAATGGATGTTTCACTATGGATATATACGATTAAGATAGTTAGATATTATTTACAATATATAGTTTAAGTAAAGTGTATGTAAGAGATATTTGAATATAACAATTACCCTATAGATTTAAAAGAAGCCTAGAACAAAAATAGTAAAAGATGGATGAGTAATAGAGTATTAGAGTCTAAGCTAATATTAGAGTTAGGATGATGGTGGAAAGCAAAGAACATAGGTGATTGGAAAGTAAAATGAATATAATGTTATATCTTTTAATATCTTGATTGCTAATATATATTATTATGCCAGTATTATTTTATGTAAGATATGTGGTTTAATTGAGGCATCCAAAGGGAAATTTATATTATAGAGTATTTTTAGTAGAGATTAAATAAGCTTAGAGAAAAGAGTATTAAATGTGTGTATAATAGGATATATGAGATATTACGTAATTAAATAATAAGATAGACTTAGGGTTGGAAAACTGTTGGAAGTCAACAAAAAAGGGGGAGGAAAGGGAGGGGGTTAGAAAAAGATCTATAAGGGGGTAATGTATGTTTTGAATAATATTATAATCTAATCCAATAAAAAATTTTGGGAAAAAAAGAGGTGTTCCCTTACAAGACATCTGCAAAGCAGCAATGTGGTCATCCACCAACACTTTCATCAGACACTTAAGTCCTGCATGTCACTGACAAGAGAGATACAGCAATGGGCCAAGTGGTACTTCAATCCTTGTTTCTGTGGAGAGCCACACCCTTCCTCCTAGGATAACTGGCTTGCAAAACTCCCATGTGGGACTGCACAGAAGACTGACAATGAAACCAGGATTGCACTTACCTGTAAACGTTGTTCATTGAAGGCACACAAAACCTCCATCCTGCCCTGCTGGGTGTTCTTCACTATGTACCTTGGAGAGTCTGGAAGTTCAGGATAAGCTGAGGGTCGGGGTGCCCCTTTCCCAGATCGTGGGCTGTTTGGGCAGGAAACAGCCACGCAGGCACCCTGGGAGGAGAAGGCACCCCCTTTCCAGCACCCATGCCATGAATGAAATGCTCAAGGAGGTGCTTGCAAATGCCTCTACCACTCTTCATAAGCGTTTGACTGCCTCCCAGTCCACTCATTTTGGCAAGTCTGTCAGGAAGGAAGTTAGAAGAAAGTGCTGTTCCTGAACAAATACAACCAGTTTTTTTCATCCTCTCCCTATTTCCAGAGAGATAACCAACTCAGATCTGGCAGTCACACTCCTGGGAGCACGGGCAGAGTCTTTTCTATGCTCGCTGCATAAGATGTACCCGGTGAAATTTCTGTCTCATCTTCCAGGTGGCCTGGCCCTGCAGTTACCATAGCAGAAGTGTGTAGGTGCGGCGTGCTTTTCTCTTAAAGTATGTTTAAAATCTAAGGTCAGGCCCTTATGTCAGAAGTAATAAACCACCTTCAAGAGAACAAATTGGTTTTTCAAAGAGATTCCAATTACTTCATTTTTTATTGTTAATTGCTGTATTAATTATGCAGAATCACTAGAATGCTTCAAAGGGCACTGCAGCAAAAAGTCCCATTGAGTTTTCATTTAAGAAAGTGAGGCTTAAGGGAAAGCTGCTGTGACTGAATTAGCAGAGATTAAAGAGAATTTGATCAGGGGAGGATGCTACATACCTGCTTACTTGGTTTCCAGCTTCTATTTACCAAAAAGTTCTGGCAACTGTTTCACAAACAAGTCATTTATCCTACTTAGTTGGCTAAACCAATGACAGCTGCCAAAGAAATAAGAAGGAAAATTGTAAAAGAGAAGTAGTAAATGTTTTAAGTGGTAAATTGAAACACGAAGGAAACACAGTGCTTTCTCACGTCAGGGCAACTGATGAAGGGAGCTCTGACTCTTGAAAGCTCATACCCTAGACATTTAGTTGGTCTTGAAAGGGCTACTGGACCTTAATTTTGCTCTTTTGCTATAGACTAAGATGGCTACCCACCTGAAACTAACTATCTTCAGGATAAAATAAGGCACTATTTGTTCTTAAAGTAACTTTGAATTACTAATTATGTGTAATACTGAAACAGAGCAATAAGCACTTCTAACCCTGATGTATTAAACAACACAGAAACTACCCAATAGGATCATATTTACAACAACAGACAGTGCATAGTAGTATAGAGTCCCTATCCCTTTACCACTGCATCTCTTTGAAACCACTTCCTTACAGTACAGCCCTTACAGTACAGTACAACCACTTCCTTACAGTACAGGTGTAAAAAGCCCTCCTGAATAATTCAGTTTTGCATAGTTTACAGAAAGCCAGGAGAGAAGAAGCCCTTCTAACCTCATTAGGCAGGCCATTCCATAAAGTGTGGGGGGGGGGGGGGTGGCACAACAGAGAATGCATGTGTACAGGCAGTTATTGATTTTGCCCATCTGCACAATGGCACATGCAGAAGGCTCTGTTCAGATAAGCGAAGCTGCCATGGCAGAGTTTAGGGAGAGAGGCAGTTTTGTAGATATGGGGGACCAAGGCCATAAAGGACTTCGTATGTCATAGCCAATACTTTAAATTGAGCCTGATAATGGATGGGTAGCCATTGGAATGGCTGCAGAATGCAAGTAATATGCATGTTTTGCCTAGCTTTGGATAATAATCAAGCCACAATGTTCTGCACCAGCTGGAGTCTCCAGGTTGACTTGGAGGGGACACCTGTGTAGAGTGCATTACAGTAGTCTAGTCTCAATGTGGAATCAGGTGGCCAGATTGGTCATGTCAAGGTCGGGGGCCATCTTCCAGGCTAGAATGACTTGGCAGAAAGCATTTTTTTTGCAGTATAACCCCTATGTTCTTAACCAAGACTGCAAGGGTCAACTGAACCCCATCAAAGGTTAGAAGTGCAATGTCCTTCAAGATCTCTGCTTTTCCAACCAGCATCACTTCCATCTTGTCTGGTTTCAATTTCAATATGTTTGCTTTCAGCCATTTGCCCCCACCCCGTCCCCGTCAGACAGCAACTCAAGACCTCTACTACATCACCAAGGTATTTGGATAGGGAGATATACAGCTGGATGTTATCTGCATATTGATGACTTCCAACTCCATAGCTATCAATGATTTCTCCTAAGGGCTTCACACTGAGGTTGAATAACATGGGAAATAAGACTGCACCCTGTGGAACCTGACAAGATAATTCCCAAACTGAAGATAACTGGTCTTCACCAACAACCCTTCAGTCCAGTCCATTAGGAATTTCTTAAACCTGTCCAAGACACATCCCCTGATATCTGATTCTGCCTCCAAGTTCCTCAACAGGAAGGCATGATATTCTGTACCAAAGGCTGCAGATAAATCCACATGAAGCAAATATGGCCTTTGTCTACATTCAAGCAGAGGTCATCAGCTAAAGCCACCAGAGCCGTCCCCATCCCATAGCCTGTCCTGAAGCCAGATTGAAAAGGGCAGCGGGTATAACATACATGATATTTGTTAGATCTCCAGCTTTTTGATTTGTGACTGTTTTTATATGATCTCATTCAGGTCTCATGTATTTTTTCAGTTCATGTCTACTTAGAAAGCTACTGTAGCATAGTGGTTAAGTAGTTGCCTTAGGGGAGCCACTCCTCTCAGCCCCAGCTGTATTGTGGGGATAATAATGACCATGTTCACTGCTCTGAGTGGGATCTAATCTCTCTAGATGAGCAGTATATAAGTTCTGTTGGTGGTGGTAGTAGTAGTAGTAGTCGTAGTAGTAGTAGTCGTAGTAGTAACTGTCTTTATTTATATTCTGCTGTATATTTATACATATTTTCTAGACAAATTTCTTATTCATTTTTCATTATTTATAGATGTCAGCCCCCCCCCTTTGGTTACACCTTTTTACAGGTTGTATAGAAAGGTTGGCTTTTTCTTTATTCAAACATCGCTTTATATACTTGTCTAAAATCACATGTAGCAGAAAGTACAATTTAGGGTAGCCACAAGTAGTGTAAAACTCAGAAACCAGAATTCCATTGGAAAGAAGTGGATTAGAGCTAATTAAGCAGCAAATGGCAGGCCCCAAGTTGAGCCGAGCGTTACAGTAAAGGTCCCTTGGGGGAGACCATTCATAGCCTCCCACCTGATGTGAAGGCTCGGAGTTTTCTTTGGGCATTCCGTTGCCTTCAGTGTTTGGGAAGACTTCACATGAAGGGCAGTTACTATTATTAGATTCTCCATTATTTGAAAACAGAGCTTATCCAAACAGCATATGTTAGATTTCTGTTTGCTAGCTGTGACCCCTAAAAAGTAAACCAGTGGGGAGAAATGTTCTTTTTCTACCTCTTTCTTAACAGACTGGATCCCAAACCATACCTTATACTAAGGGATTTTTGTTTTTTCATAAGATTGCGTTTTCCAAGTGCAAGACTTGTTTAATTTAAAAAAGAATTAGATTTTGTTCTCACGACCAAAGATCGCTTCTATATCTTTTACACTTAGCCATATCTACACTGTTTGTCAGGATCTAAAGAACCATGAAACTAGTTCTATAAGCTTAAAAGGGCTTTAGATTTGTTTTTCTCAATTCTCCTTACGTGGCACTGAAAAAGCAATTTTGATCTGATATGAGGAAAGATCTGTTGTTTGAAGAAAGGAGTCCAACTTCCCACTGGTCTAGCACAGGCCATTGAAGTAAACCTAAGCAGCCTTTGGGATCTGGACCTCAACTGGCAGACTGAATTTGTGGCAGGGCTGAGTTCCTGAATCTTTTTTCAACGTAAGTGTTTTTCCCTGCATCATGAGAGGCAGTAATGTGCTCCAGACATCTGCGGAATGCCTTTCCATCATTCTAAGCAACTACAACCTTCCACCACATATCAGAAATTAAAGAGTAGGGCCGAGAGGTCAGAGAATGTAATTTCCCCCAGCATCTTTCATTTTAAAAATCAAGCTCTAAATATCTGTCCTTCTGAGTTAGAGTTCCAATTTTCATCTGCCTTTCTTCCCTCTTAGAACTGGTACCATTCCATTAGTGAAGGTGCTCTTTCAGTTTGGCTCCCAATATTTAGTGGCAGCAGTCAAGCCCATTATGTCTTCCACTGTTCCAATTCCAGCTGGAGGAGCCAACGGTGAGATTTTTCAATCGTTAGTCCTTTGACCTGCTGGCAGCTTCTGGCAAATATTCCTGGATGTCCTTTCTTTCTCTCTCATATGTCTTTATCTTTGTTTCATCTGCTGAGGTCTGGCTGTCCTTTTATTTCAAAAGTACCATCTATCCCAGAAATAAGCTCCCCACTGACCTCTTGACTGCAAACAAAATATCTGCCATTTTATGGTGTTCTAGCCCTCTGAGGTCATCACAGACTTCTTCCACATCCTGCTTTCCCCAATAAAACCAGGACAAAAAGCAACAATGCCCTTACTCTGGCTAAAAAAAAAGAAAGAAAGCAGCAAAAGCACAAAAGATGTTTGTGTTTGCTTTTTGTAAAAAAAAAAAGCTGTATGCCATTACTGTGGAATTATCTAAAGCTCAGCAGAGTTTAATATAGAGCTTCTTAAGATGTGAACAAATACATTATTTTAGATTGAAGCCAGATGGTGGTGATCTTTTGCTAATTAGAACCTCTCCATTCCAAATGCAATAAAAATAACATGAATCTTCTTGGCTTCCAGACCTTTTGATTTTTCATTAATTTGGTCACTAATTTAAGTATCAGAAACTAGCATTGTGAATGTCTGTGCTGTGGCAAGAGAATTTCCACATTCATTTTTAATACACCTGAGGCAAAAATCAGCCCGGTCCTACAGGACAGTGTGTCATTTTGGATTCATACTGCATTGCTGGGTATCTCCAGGTGACCGTGTGTCTCATTAACTATAATCCCCCTCAGAGATTCCCTCCAGGCAGTACCATTCTCTTCTTAAGCTTTACTTGTGACTCTGTATAAATTAAGCAGTATGGACATTTCTATTGATATGTCATTGGAGCAAAAAGAATCTATCCTAGCAAGAATTCCACAGACATGAGTTCATTTTGTTCCAGGAATGAAACTGTTTCTGCGTCAATACTACAAAAGGCAGAGGAGAGAACCATTGCATTGCCAGTTGCGGTTGGAACCATCGTTGTTCCATTCTTATATGTCATATTTTTATCCATGAAATACAGAGAGAATGAAATGATGCATTTTCTTTGTTAGTTAAAAAAAATAAAAAGGTAAGCCTTCGGGGCTACATAGCCTTCTTTAGTAGTTAATGTTGGCAATTTCAAAATATTATTTCTCATTAAATCAGCATACATTGTTCTTCTGAAAATAATACTTTCTTTGCACGTGGCTAAGAGTGCTTAATTGTTTGCCTTTTCCGCTCATATCCAACCCACAGGAAACAGTTGTGGGATAGAATGTTCCCTGTGCTGTTTGACTTCGTCTCACCATACGTTCCCTGGAGGGTGCTTAGGTCGACGATTAACAACTGCTGGTGGTCTCTGGCCCCAAGGATGCTCGCCTGGCCTTGACCAGGGCCAGGGTCTTTTCAGTCCTGACTCCAACCTGGTGGAACTCTCTGTCTGTGGAAACTAGAGCCCAGCGGGCCTGTAAGACAGATGTTCTGCCAGGCATATGGCTGAGGTTGGGGCATGGGCGAGCTCTTTGCTTGTCCCCTGTTGAGGGGGGAGATTGTAACCCCCTCCCCCGGTTGTCCGCCGACTCACCTAATGTTGTATACCATCTCCCACCCCATGGGATGTATTGAGTTGGGTTTGGCAATATGGGCTGCTGTGTAAAGTTGCTGCCTTCCTGTACTGCATTTCATGTTTTAATGTGTTTTAATGTGGTTTTATCATGTGATGTTACCCGCTGTGAGCCTGATTGTAGGAGAGTGAGTTATAAGTCTAATAAATAATAATAATATAAAGAGCTTGAACATGCCCAGTTGTGGAAAAATGATTACTCTGTTGCCTACGTCCCTCATGTCAGGTGTCATTGTCTAACTACTTGAAGGCCCATAGTTGAAAGGGAAAAAAAGTTTTGCATATTTGAGTTGAAATTTACTACTTGGATGTCTCTCTGTGTCTTATGACAGCGTTACTTACAAGCAGAAGGGGTGGGTCAGTCCAAATCAGCCAATTCGCTGGCTTGTGTGAGATCTTATTGCAACCTGAGTTGAATTCCTTTTTATCATGATTAATTTTATACAACATAGGCTACAGTCTTACAATTTCCAAGAAGCAAGGGCCACTGAATAAAACTGGACTTACTTCTAAGGAGACCTGCCCAACTTTACTGTTAATCCTACATTTTGGGCACATTCACACTTGCCTTTAACAACAGGGAGGGTAGCTTCTACACCATACAATACAGTATAGGTGTTTCTCATGTAGGACTGCCAGGTCCCCTCATGGTGGTGAGGATCCCCACCCCCACCCTTTTCCCATCGCCACCACTCACCTGGCCAGTGGGGAGAAAGTTGGGGGAACAGGCCTCACGGGGCAGCATGATGACATCACTCCCCAGGAGTGACATCACATCACTCCAGGAGCACTCCTGCGCTTTGCAGTGGGCCAGTTTTGACCCCAAATCATGCTGCCCCGGGAATGTGTGCACATGCACGCAAAGATCATGCGCAAGGATTTCAAAATAGTAAGTGCAGGGTCTCCTCCCACCTCAAGAGAATAAGGGGAACTGGCAGCTCTGTTCTCATGCCACAAATGCACTGAGAGAGAATCCACAAACTGTAATATATGATGGAGCTGTGTGATTGTCATACAAAGCCAATTGTTGGACCACGTGACCTTACTGCTTACATCGATTAATACTTGGCTTAAGCTCAGCCATTGCCCATCGGCTATCACCACTCTAATTCTTAAGGATAGGTACCGTTCTGACTGGCTCGGGGCCACCTACCAGAAATTAATTATACTAGGCTTTTCATTTGAATCTCTTCAGATGATGGCCCCGGACCAGGCAAGGGCCGTGGTCAAACAGCAAATACTAGATGTTGAAAGACAGAAGGATCTTGCCAGGGGCTCGAATTTCCTAGCCCCCCCCCCCCACAAACAAGATATGTGGTTCCCCCAGCTTCCTATTTATCAAGTTTGGAAATCCCGTCCCACTGTAGGGCTTTTTTGTTGGCCTGATGCAATGTATTTCCATCTGCAGTACTTGAAGGCCATTATAAAAAGGTCCCAATGGCTGAGCATGTTTGCCCATGTGAGACTGGGAAAGTAGAAACAATTGAGCACATCATGCTTGCCTGTAAGTTTTATCATAGAATACGTATAAAATATATCCAACCTGTATTGAAGAAATGTTCAGGCCTTCTGAATATGGAGCTAACCAACAAGCTCCTGTCAGGTTCTAATTCCCAGATCACGCTGGCTAGTTCCAGATTTTTGGCTGCAGCTTATAGAATCCTCAGAGAATATGTAAAGGAGTAACATTTGCTTTTACATTTTAATTCTGAAAGCGCACATTCTTGTACTTACATTGTTAAGCTTTTATACAATTATTTTTATATCAAAGTGGTGTGTTCCAAGTATGATATTTATGTTTTTAAATGGTTGAAATGGTTACTAACTGTAATTCCAAATAGATGATGATGGTGTTGGTGGTGGTGGCTTACATACTGCACCGGCCTGTTAATTAGCTCTGCACAGTTCCATGGTTCAATCTTATGGTCTTTTTCTAACTGTTAACCCCAGTATATTTTCCAGCACTGGGCTCGGTTCCTCATGAGGTTTGGCAGCTCCAGGTTGGGAAATTCCAGGAGATTTTGGGGGGTGGAGCTTGGGGAGAGTGGGGTTTGGAGAGAGGTAGGATCTCAGAAGGTATATTGTCATAGAGTCCACCCTCCAAAGCAGCTCTTTTCTCCAGAGAAACTGATCTCTGTAGTGTGGAGATTGGTTGTATTTTCTGGAGATCTCCAGCCACCACCTGAAGGTTGGCAACCACATCCCCCACTGTCAGACCAATATTCCCACAAGAAACCCGGTGTTAGGAGTTTTGGAAGACACCTGAGGAATAATATCCACAGATCAGATGTGAGATACTCATAATTTATTAATATATTGTTTGCGGAGACATGATTCATGCAGAGGTTTATTTTTGCAGTCCCATCTCTGTTAACTTCAGCCATGAACTTTTCTTTGGTGGTTCTCCTCTCTCATTTTTGTTTAAGCTCTGTGATTTAGAGCAAGGTACTGTCGAATAATCCCTTTAGTAATAAGCAGCCCAGGAGAGAATGTCAAGGGAGATGCAGTTTCACTTCATGCCCAATTAACAACAGTAGATATGCAAACTCTCAGGGCAGCCTGTGAAGTGTAAAAGTGGCACAATAACTAATTTAACACTTTTTACATTCCAGGCAGGCAGTAATTGATGAGTGTCTATTTTTATTGTCCTCATCTGTAAAGTCTTCTGTTTCTATGAATAATTCTGTTAATGATATGATTACATAGTGATCCCCTGTACTAGGTATATCTAGATGCAGAAAAGTTTTGCGGATTTTTTAAATCATACAATAACAAAGAAAAGAAACCTAAAACTAAACTACAAATTGAGTTCTGTTTTTCTTCGCAACAAATATACTTGAGATTTGGGTGGCATGGATATCTATGGTATGACAAAGCTAAGATCAATGCAGAGTGTAATAATCATTATGTAAGACGTGCCATTTTGAGAGTACGGAATAAATACAAACCTAGGTTTTGTTCGAAAAGTCTTGCGGATTTTGTAGGGCATACAAGCAAGGAACAAAGTGAGTTGAAAAGTACTCTCTCTTACTTTCAGAAATTAAAATATGAATAGATATCACTGATGAGTTTATACAACCTTTACCACTCCTCCAGAAGAAAACAGCAAGTGATCAGATTTTTGCAAAATATCAGTTCTCGTCTATGCTTACGAAATCAGTTGCTCTGCTTACTGCCAGTATAAAACATGTTTGTTCTTAGTTGTTGTTTTATTATTTTTCCTCCGATATTGGCTATCCAATTCATTGTCTTCATTAATAAATTAATAAGCCATCATCACAGAGTTGTAACTGAAGGTGATATTTCTAGCAGCATTACCAATATGCAAGAATGTTTTAATAATGACAGATTATTTGGGGGGGGGGGTGGAATTTTTCTTTATTTAGACTATAAACAATAACATAACAGCTATAGACAATAAACATAGAAGATAAAAAACAACATTCTATAAAGAAGACACACTAACAATACATTAGCAAGCGAAAAAAGAGAAAAAACCCTTGAACTAAACTACAGATTGAGTTCCGATTTTCTCCGCCACAGATACGGATCATTTTCAGAGTCTCACTTATTCTCAGTTAAACATAAGAGCCCTCTTTTTTCTATTGTTCATGATTCTTCATTCAAAAATCCAGATGTCATCAAGTCCTTATTATCCATGTCATGTAAAAAGTCTATAAACAGTTTCCATTCAGTCAAAAATATTACTAATGTCTTTTCCCTACTCAGTGAAGTAAGTTTTGCCATTGACACAATCGCCAACGCTTTTATCCACCATTCCTCCATTGTAGGCAGTGTTGGAGTTTTCCACTTTTGTGCATAATGACATTCTTGTCACAAATGGAAACAGAGGCCTTTCTGACCATATCCTTTCCAAAATGTTGATAACAGTTTTCAAAAGTTTACTTACTTAGATTTGGTCAAATACTAGAACATTGTAACATCCAGTGAAATCCCACCAAAATGAATCAGTTTTAGGTGTCTAGATTGCAATGGAAAATGCATTTGTTTGTTTGATTACTAACATACTTATTTCATTTATGCCCTGTCTTTCTCCCCATTGGAGACCTAAAGAGGCTTACATCATTCTCCTCTCCATTTTATTGTCACAACAACACTGTGAGGTATGTTAGACTGAGTGTGTGTGACTGGCCCAAAGTCACCCAGCAAACTTCCATGGCAGAACAGGGGTTATCCCAGATCCTAGTCCAAGGTATTTTCCCCACTCGGCTTTTTTACCGATTCTCACCCCTGCTGCATCGATTTCTCTCAAAAGTTATGCATGCGTGGTAAAAATATTCCAATTCAGTCTGCAAACTCCTTCCTATACTACTTTTGTATTCTGCATGGTGAAAGGATGCATCGGCTATAGAGCTGATTTCCCCCCAGGTTTTGTGCAGTTTTTCTCCAGCAAAATCAAACCAGGGCTTTTTCAAAGAAGAAAGCTTTCTTCAGTGTGAGCTCTGGCCCTGGCCTTGCCTTTCATCTTCCCCTTTATTCCCCTGCATCCTGATTGGTTTTCTTTTTTAAAAAAAATTATTAAACAACAATTTTGCAATATTGATACATTAAAAAAACCTCAGTAGTTTCCTAAACCTATCAGCTGCAATATGAGTAAGGCAGATTTTAAGAATGGACTAAAAAGTGTGTTGCGTGTGCACGCTAACCTTGACAATAGGAAGTAAATCCCTTTGAAAAATTTTTTATCAGCGTTACAACATTGCAACCTTGGTGCATTTAAAAAGAAAAAAAACCCTCTTGCACGTTTCCCCAGCCAATCAACTGACATGTCCTCAGTCAATCAACTGATGAAACAGAAAGCTCTCAAGAGAAACCAAATTTTTCTAGCGCAGAAAAAGAGACACCATTTCAGTTTGACTCCCTCAAGCACAGAATTACAGAGGCCCAAAGCGGATACAATCCTTGTGGATCAAATACCCAGAAAACCCGGCGTAAGAAAGTAGTCTACACCACACTTAAACATGTGTTTGACTTTCTTCTATTTGAATCAGTGGGACTTTAAATTGCATAATTTGGCTGGATCTTGCTCAATCAATATACAAATAATTCTCCCAAACTTGCAATATTTCAAAAAAATAATTTGCATATATGCCTTGGTGTGCTCTAGGCAACCAGCAGGATTATTATAAGCATGTTACAAATTACATTTTTTACTTTCAGTTTTGCCATAATATTGCTAGAATGGTCATTCTTACATCATCTTGCCTATTAACTTCCTTGAATCTTTTTTCTTCAGTAATTATTGCTAAATGATTACTACATAGAGAAGATTTAACAGACTCCCTGGAGCAGTCTATACTGAGATGTATACAAGAAACTTTGTTAATTAAAAGGTGTCTTTTCCCCTCAGCAGTCTATTTTCTGTGATACCTTCCCCCTGGATTTCCAATCTGTTTTATTTCTTCTTTCCAATACTTCAAATGATTCAAGCTTTCACAGCTTTGTTCATATATTCACTGTTGTTAGGGCTAGTTTGTGCATTATTTTATTGAAGATTTGCAAGTTGCCATGTCGGTGTACATCAAGTAAATGCAGCATATGGCTTGGCATATAATATAGCATATAGCTATATTATAAGAAGCCAGTTGTACTTAAATTACTTCTGCGGCTCTATCAAAATGTTTATACCTGAAGGGCAGTATATAAATCAAATGTTATATTATTGTTGTTGTTGTTGTTGTTGTTGTTGTTGTTGTTGTAAGTGAATGCTGATGGAAGTGAGATGATTAAAGAGTGTGACCATAACCATATCCTGGCTGGACAGTCAAAGAGCTGTGTTTGTAAGGAGATATGGGTGCCCTTTGTATGCCCCTTCCATTTAGAACAGGATAAAGGCTGTGCCGTTTCTGCTGCCTTAATCAAAATATCTTGGGGTTGGATTAGAAAGCCATATTTTGCATAGTATATTGCTTTTTACATGACCACTCCAAAATCTTCTGGAGAAAGTAGCTTAAGTTCGTTGGGGAAAAAAAGGCTTTTTACGGAAGGGAGGGGAAGAAAAGGGAAGATTAATTAAAAGATACTTAAGGGAAAAGGTGAGGAGAGTGGACTAGAGGGATGGTTCTATGAAGGGTATTTAAAAAACCCCAGATAGGAATATGTTTATTGTTGAGACATACACTGGGTACACGATGCCTAGATACAGCCTTATGACCTATCTTTAAAACTAGATAGTTTCACTCCCTTGTTAATCAAAGTTTTCTGTCTACAAACAACAGACATATTTTAAAGGAAATAGTGTATGCTTCTTTACTTCTTCAGGCATCCTTCTTTACTCTTTGCCAATGATACTGTCTTTGCTTGAATTTTGTCCACATATGCCAGAGAACCAAGGCCGTTTCCACACTACTCACCTTCAATCAGAATGCCGCGGAACGTTGCGAAAAAACCGCGGACGATAGTGTTTTCTTGCGCGAGTTTTGTGCAACATCGTGCAAAACTCGTGCGAGAAAATGCTATCTTCTGCAGTTTTTTTCACAACGTTCCACTGCGTTCCGATTGAAAGTGAGTAGTGTGGAAACGGCCCAAATCTTGCTGAGGTAGTACTATGTTGCATAATGACCATATCATTCTATTATTGTTTTCAATAAACATCGTATCTTGTATGAGGATTGTTTCTTTCATTGGAGGACACAGATAGAAAGGGCTGACTATACTAGGGTATATCCAACCAGTTTTCTGGGCTAATAAAAAAGGAAAAGAGGGTTTCCTTTGACCATACAAAAAGGTTGTGC
The DNA here is from genome assembly GCF_028583425.1 of Eublepharis macularius. Taxonomy (NCBI): domain Eukaryota; kingdom Metazoa; phylum Chordata; class Lepidosauria; order Squamata; family Eublepharidae; genus Eublepharis; species Eublepharis macularius. Next base: position 24,726,161 of record NC_072792.1, on the reverse strand, counting down.
TGGAGATCATGGAAGCTGCGTGGTCTAAAGTCATAAGGGCTGTTGTAAAGAGTGGGGGTTGAGTGAAATTGATGAATTATTCTGATGAAAAAAATTACAAACGAGATCTGAAGAAAGGGTAGAAAAATATGATAGTGCTTGGAGTATTTCATGACCAGAGGCTAACAGAAAGACTACATGGTATGCATTTCTTATTTAGCTGTGGTGGCTTTCCAATATGTAACATTTATTTCTCTGCCTTATATCAAGTGTTAAATTTTGTTGTTGTTTTTAATCGGTACAAGTGTTTCTGAATACCTCGTGGCAAAAATTCAAAATTAGCATTCATTTAAGAAAAGGCGAGCCAGAAGTCAAGCAATTATGATAACAAAAGAACATAAAATATCATCCCAATGAGTATATTGTCTTGGCTAGTATGAAATGCTGGAGGATAGGCAATAACATCTGTGTTACAAAAAATACACTTCTGGGTATCTTAAAGAAAAGTGTATATGGTAAAGCTGAGCAGAGTCAAGTTCTGACTGCTATTTAAGTTCTGCATTCTAAGTTAGTTGAGCTGAAAGGATATCACCACCCAGTGTAGGACATAGCCAATCACAGGCATTTGTTTGAGGGTTTTCAATTAATAATTGACTGATTAAAGAAAACAAAAAACCCTGGTTCTAATACATTGTCTTCCATATTTCAGGAACTTCTATTACATTACAATGCTGAGGGACCCAGTGTCGCGTTACTTGAGTGAGTGGAAACACGTCCAAAGAGGTGCAACGTGGAAGACTTCCCTCCACATGTGTGATGGGAGGAGCCCCACACCAGAGGAGCTGCCTATGTGTTACCTGGGAGATGACTGGTCTGGGGTCAGCTTAGAGGAGTTCATGAATTGTAGCCATAACCTGGCTAACAATCGCCAGGTGCGCATGCTGGCAGACCTCAGCCTGGTTGGGTGTTATAATTTGACCTTTATGAATGAGAGCGAAAGAAATATGATCCTTCTACAAAGCGCCAAGAACAATCTGAAAAACATGGCCTTCTTTGGACTCACAGAGTTTCAGAGGAAAACTCAGTATCTTTTTGAGAGGACATTCAGCCTGGAGTTTATCTCCCCTTTCACTCAGTACAACATCACACGAGCCTCCAATGTGGATATCAGTGAGTCAGTGCGGAAGCATATAGAAGAGCTGAACTTCCAGGATATGCAGCTGTATGAATTTGCTAAAGACTTATTTCTGCAGCGCTTTCAATATGCCAAACAAGAAGAGCATGAACAAAATCGTCAAAAACGACGGGAGGAACGAAAAATACTGCACGAGCAGAAGAGTCATGAATGGAAAAGGGAGGGAGAAGAAGAAACAGCTGTGACTGAAGATTATAACAGTCAGGTGGAACGGTGGTGATTGCCGTCTGTGTACACATGTTTATTGACAGTTTGTTGAACTTCTTGTGCAATCCTAAGAACACTTTCCTAGGAGTAAGCTCCACTGAATAGACCTGAATAATATTCTGAGTAGACTAATTTGGGATTGCTCTCTTAATTACTCGGTGGTAAATGGAACTCCTGGTGTTCTGATAAAAGAGTGTCTCTGCCACCCTTCTACATTTTATGTTTTTATAGATTTTGTCACTTAAGAGTGCAATATTTTAAGTTTTCCAGTGTACCTAAAGCAGTGTTTTTCAGTAGGCTGTTAAATAGTTCATTATTTAGAACAAGCCACCTTTAAAAGGCCTGACCTGTTAGCATATTGTTTTTGCCTTGATGTTGATGGTTTTCTTTATGGCAGAAAGCTCTACTCAAACTTGGAAACATGGTGAAAATTAAAAACTCCCTCTGCATTGTTTGCTTCACTTATATGTCATGATTTGCCAAAGTTGGTCATGTTGTTCTTTGTAAATTGTACTGTATACATTGGTGATGAATGTAACAGAGAAAAACATGCTGTTTCTCAATAATTTAGACAGGACTTTGTATAACAATTGTTTTCCAGTATGATAATGGGATCGGAAGTTGACAGGTGCTTACCACCAGCCTTAATCCTATTTATGCTCTTTGTCAAACCAACCACACCAAATGACATTGCCACCCCAGTCAGAATAAGAGACGGACACCAAGTTGGATCTAAGGGCCACTTTATTAACTTTGTACAATCAAAACAGGCCAAACAGCGGCAAGAACCTAAAGCGGTACAGGTCAAGCAACGGGGTCCTACCATGGACCACCGCCTTGACCTGTCTGAGCGAGCCCCGAAACCCCAGGTGGGACCCATCCAATGGATGGGGCGGACCTAGCCGGCCAGGAAATTTGGTCACCCCCCTTTAAGCTCCTGAACACCTCAGCCGTATAGCAGTGAGGGAAGGACTTGCAGGCCGGGGTTCCCAAAGGCAGCCTGCCTCTGCATCTGGCAGCCGTCACAGCAGTACCAGCCCTTTAGGCAGGCCCCTCTTCCCACAATAGGGAAGCGCCAAGGGTGCTCACCATCCCGCACCCTACTCCTACTCAAACCAGCTAGGACACTCCTAACAGGCACCACCCTCAGCCAATCACCTCAAACCCCAAACATCGGTGTAAGGTAGGCGAAAAAACCCCTTTTCCCAAGCCAATTCGGAAAGGGAGGAGAAAAATTCCTACCTGGCTCTGTAAAAGCAGCCAGCTAATCCTACACCAATACAGGGAGAGGCGGGTGGGCTGAGCGACTAGATGCAATGAGCTGGGAAGGGGTGAGCTGCCGCAACGGGCGCTTGCTCAGCCCTCCCAGCCACTCCTTATAGGGAAAGGGGGGGTGCCGTCTTCCCCTCCGGCGTGGCAATAAACGGCCCCTGGCTCAGTAGCGTAGCTGCATGCCAGGAAGGGCCCGCAAAAGTATTAGTTAATTTTTTAGGGGTCCTGTAGATGGTCCGGGGATTCTGAAAACATGGAATTTGGGGCAGCAAGCTGTGTGGTCTTGATAACATGTTGCTTTATTTAATCCCATATTTGGGAATAATAAAATATACATTCCATTCAGGATATACAATAGTAGAACATTTAACTTTATACATTTCTCAGATCTGGATGCAAAGTTTTTCTTAAAGGTAGATATTTTTGTGCTATACAGACGTGGTTTCCTTCCATAGGATGTCTTGAAAACACTCATGCCACAGGCACAGATAAATCATGAGAGATTATAATGTTAGATCATTGATCTTTCTATGCCCCCAAGATCTTGAACCATTAATTTTTTCACATTGCATCAGTAGGAACAGTGTTTAGCTCTGAGAAGACCGTGAAAGGCTATATTTATGGATTTCTATTGGGAATTCAGATGAAAATGTGAATTTCATAATAAATCTCTAATTTTTATGGTCAGACTTGAAGAACAGGTAATAAAAGCCCAAATATTTATGTCAATGATCAAATTCTGCCACCAAGCTTTGGTTACTGTCATTGCAGTTTCAATATTTAAAAAAACAATCCAAGACCATTTCTTTTTATGTGGATTCATTGCCTTCGAATGTCAAAATTTGTCAAATTTAAATTTACACAAATGTTTTTGAATCCCTTTGCTTTAAATTTCTTATAGCTGACTTCTTGTCTTAATTTGCTTTATCAAATTCTTCAAGATTATAGCTCTTTAAGGCTCCATTTTTGAAGCACTTTTACTCCCTTTTAAATCTCTCTTTCAAAATAATAGCTTTCATATTTGAATGCCTTCGTGCATGGCTGCTAATCAAACAGAAAACAAAGAAATCAGGATCAGCAAAGCCTTCCTGTAGCCTGCAGAACTGAGTTTTGAGACGAGCTTACCTCCTTTCTCCCCCTCAAAGACTGGCTCCTCTGTCAAGCTACTGTATTACAGTAGCAAAGTGAAATATTCAGAAGGCAAGAAAGGGACAGGAAATGGAAAAGCTTTCAAGAAGCTCATGAAGGGAAGGCGGCATAGTATTGCCTGATCTCATCAGATTTCAGAAGCTAAGCAGGGTCGGTATTCAGATGAGGGACCACCAAGGAAAACCGCAGAGAACGGCAATGGCAAACCATCTCTGCTTCTCATTTGCCTGAGATCGCCATAAGTTGGTTGCAGTTTGACGGCACACCCGTACATAAGGAAGGTGGTGGGATAAGTAGCTAGATGCACAGAAACAATGACGGGATAGGTTACTGTCTAAAAACCAATAGACTTTTTGAGCAAATGGAATAGGAACAGAACCAAAAAATTAGGAGCCACTGTTACTGCTCTATCAGGTTCTGCCACAAGAAGATCTCGCCTGTAAGTTTCCTTTCTCCTCTAGTTCCTCCTGTGGGTAGACACATGTTGGTTTTATTGTGATAGCTAACAGTGGCTCTGATTACCAGATTGTGAGAGCAGCTTTGACTGAGTTTTAGGTGGGTAGCCATGTTGGTCTGCAGAAGAACATCAGGATTCGATTCAGGTGGCACCTTAGAACCCTACAAGATTTTCAGGCTTTAAACTTTCAAGAGGCAGATCTCCCTGAAAATCTCATTGGGCTCTAAAGTGCCAGTGGACTCAAATCCTGCTTTGACTTTTGCATGTATGGAAAAAAACCCTGCTGCGTGGCTTATGAATCAGGTACACTTCTGCCTAGGGTGATCAGGAATTGCCAAGGCTGAGCCTAAATTCCAGCCTGGTTAGCCATTCCCATGGATGTTTTTATTGTAACGTCCTGGCCATAAATGCTTCTAAGTCAAACCTGACTCTGTTTTGAACAACAGTCTACCTAGCGTGGTGCTTTTGTACTGTGCTTTCCATCTCATGCTGTTGTCTATTTGTGCTATTACCTGCTTTCTAGCTTCCCACTTGGCTGCACCTCACCTTTGCTCTGGGGTTTTTTTTTTTAATGCTTGTCACTTTTATCACACTGCTTTTCTGATTGCTCTTTCCAGCTTTCCTATTCCGAACCTCTATTTCTGCTCTCTCTTCTCCCATGGCTCACAAAATCCTTCTCATTCACGGACTTTGCTCATTGGCGCTTTTAATTCTGCAGAGACTTTCACAGAAAAATCAGAATGCTTTATTTTGCTTCATATTATTAAAACAGGCAGCATCATTATCTGTTTCATAAGTTAAGCAAAGTCTCCACCTGACTTGCTGAAGTTCAATACTGTACCTAACTCATGAAACTTTCAAAAACAGCAGCATCTTTTGTCTAATTCATGAAGCTTTTCTATTTGATGAAACTCAGCTGCCTGATTCATGAAAATGTTTTTGTGTATTGTTTAATTAGGCAGTGCCATGGCAAATTAATGAGTCAGGCCAGAGGTCTTGCTTCATTCGTTCGGTTTCACAAACATGGCAGAGGCTTTACTTATTTCACAAATTAGGAGTTGCCAGTGTTATGAATTAGGCAGTTTTCACGTAAATCATGCAATTTCAGGTAGAGAGGTGTTTACACTTTCACAAATTAATTCAAAAATTATCAAAAGGCACTGCCTAATTGATAACATGAAGCAACATTTTGCATATTCCACTGAAATGCGGTTTCACTCATTTAGCTTTACAAGCCTTAGGCAAAAACTCTTTAAAAACCCATTTGTTATATAATTATTATTCATCGACCCCCTTTTTAAAAGCTACAAAAGAGTTTCTGAGTCATTTGATGTGCTGTCAGAATTTGTTGATAGACTCTGATGTTTCTTATTAGGAAAAATTAGGCTTAACTATAAACAGCGGGCCTGATTCACACCTTGCTTCTTCCAGATTTTAACTCCAATTTCTGTATTGATGTTTTAGTGTGCTTTTTAAATAAGGTCAGAAATTAGCTAATGATCTCAATTTATATAAAGAGCATCGGGTTTAACTTTTGCTAATGTAGAGAATCCTGCTCTTAGCAAGTTTTTTTTTAATGCTGGAATAAGGTTCATATGTTTCTCCTACTAAGATATTGCTGGAGAAATCTCTCTTCCCCATAGGAACCAGGATGTGCTTCTTACTCTTTTACGTGATGTGCCCAGCATAGGACTGCGTGTTTTCAATAGTAATTGGTTGGAGGTTCCCACTGAGCAAAAAGCTCTCCAGCCTGGAGGTATTCTTGGTAAGTTATATTTGGCATCGAATGAATCAATATCCATCATAGCTTGGGTTTTCTCTCAAGCTGTCAATTTATCCTAACACATGTCTTTGCATGCAAACCCACATTTTTCTGCCCCAAGAGTTGTATAGTCTGCTGTTCCTCAAAGGACTTCAGGTAATGATGAGAATATAAAGTTGCTCTTCAAAATCATATTGTACCATTTATTTTATGGAAACAAGTCCCTGCTAAGACACCAAATCAAATTTCCCATTGGGAAGTATGACTTGTTTTGATAAAAAGCCATGTCATCTGCCAGACAGCGTATGGGTTGGATTCAGGGCAAGGGGTAGGGGTTGGAGGTGAATCAGCAATGGAATCAGCTCAGAGATACGTTTCAGGGGAGCTTTCAAGTAATTGGTTTAGCTCCATGTACCTGTTCTGGTCCCCACTCAACAATGACTCTTGACTCCGGCAGCTCTTGATTTTGATTAGTGCTGGAACACAGCTGTGCATGCAAATTGTTCTGTCACTAAGTGATGTTTCTGGGTTTTTTATTTTACCACTTTATTGGCCTTCCAGTATTGTAAAATAATTGGCTTTCTATATTTATCTCTGATTTATTGTGATTCATATTAAGCCTCTTTGTAGAAATTCCCTCAGTGCCAGTAAAACTCAAGCTCTAGCTGTGTTGACAAGCTCCAGTCCCAACATAGTCATGACCTTGGTAAAAAGAGAAGGGAAGATGACAGCCCCCAAACAGATTTAAACACTTGCTATTTTATTGAGTGAATTTTTAAAAAACGTAACCCTTAAATGGAAAACAAACTGTGTGGAGCCTTTATAACCTGATCATCTAATCCATTTCAGTGGCTTATTATGTCACAAAGATATCTTTCTAAACCTGCCAAAAGGGGGCGAGTGTCTAACTCACGCCATCCTCAGGGCACCTCCCTACTTAAAGTAAACGACAGTCTTCCTATCTTTCTGGCATCATTTCCGGTGGATAAGAGCTCTGATGCCAAGAGAAGTCAGATCTGCAATAATTTCATACCGTCGGGTTAGCTATCTTCTCTCCCCCAAAACACACATCAAGGAGTTTGTAAAATAATGTTTGTTGATGTGCTGACCCCAATCATGGTTGGGCAAGAGAAAGTCATCAATTAAGGAGATTTAAAAGACAAAAAAAAAGGAGGAGCAATCTTGAGTTAAAGGCAGGTCATTTACTATACATAGGGAAATTAGAAACTGTGTTCTTCTGTCTTCAGCACCCCTGATATTGTAGAGGGTGGATAAGCGCTACTAGTAATTCAAGACTTGCTGAAAAACAGAAAGAGCATGCTTCATCACTCAATATTTGTAAAAATATGCTGTTTGTATGCTTATGAATTTCTGATTTTGTTTGCTGACCGTCTCGTTACTCAGTGTGTGTTTTCCAGTTAACTTGCCCACAGTTTCTACCCTTTTTCTCTGTGCCATGTAAGTATTGGAAAGAAAAAATGGGATTTTCTATTTGTTGCCATGGTATAGGTGAAAAGTTAGGTTAATAAATCATTGATTCTTCCTTTGGGACTCTTCTCTTGTTCATGTGTAATATTTTGTATAGATTCTACTATTAGGAGGTTGTACTGTGCATATTTTTACTGCTCTAGAAAGCATTTTATACAATTGAGAACTTTCATGGACATAAAGCACAATCTAATGAACATTTTTCATGTTAAATCTTGCTGATGTCTAAAATGTTTTTCCATGATTGTCAATGTTTCCAGTAAAAATGAGACCATGTTAGTAATCCTTTAAGGGAACAGTTACAATGATTATGGAGAACACATTTTACTGAATATAATTGAAGCGTGAGTTAATTATAAATTAAAAATAAATATTGATTGCATTTCTAAAATAGGAACATTGTTATGGAAAGTAATCTCACATTGATAGGTCTTTGGAAGATGGACTCCATGACATTATACCCTGCTGAGATCTCTCCTCAGGCTCTACCCCCAAATCTCCAGGAATTTCCCAACCCAGAGATGGCAATCCTTTTATCTACTGAGCACTGAGCCTGTACTGTAACCACACCTTAGAAAGCCTCAGTATCTGTGTAGTCAGAACTATGTGCTGTCCCTTTAACAATTGGTACTCATGGGAATTGTAGCCCCTCCTCCAATATAGAAGTTTATTGTAGATTTCCTGTGAAGGTGTTAAAAGATTATGGTCCTCTTCCTCCCTTTGTTCGGACCTTATCCCCTCAAGCAAGGATGCAACAGCCATCATGAATTTATCGCTTGTCTACAACAAATCTGGACCAGTAAAGATGTATCTTGCTTTTGATTGAACCATGTGTCGTTCACTGGCTCTGACTGTAAGTGAGGATTCCTTTAAATCTGGGTTGAAAGAGGCAGCGCGTTAGAGCTATCTGGAAGCCAGCATCGTTCCCAGCTGCTTCCAGAATAGAGCCATTTGCTGGTGATCACTAGTAGGGGATGGCTACGTAACCCTGCTTTCAGGCATGCACGTGGTCTCTTACATCCCGATGTACTACTGCACAGATATAATTATTTTCTCTGCAACCATGTGTAAATCGATCTTCCAAACTGAATTAGTTTTAAAGTAGATTCTGCCTTTTACTGTTCTCATTAATGAATTCAATAAAACTAGCCTGGTTTTATTGCTTACAACTTAGCTGTTTTGCAAATGAGGACAGCAGAGGGGTTACAGTTGTCCAGAAAACTGAATGGATTTGGAAAAACAAGGGAATGAATTTAATATGCACTATGCGAGTAGAATGAGTCTGGGTTCTTCATCCGACTAGACTTGCTTAAAGATGGATTGGGAGGCCAAAACACCCCTGGAAAGCTTTCATCCATCCACCTCTCAGTCACAGTCCCGTCCTCCTTATTTGAAGGAAAAGGACAGAATACCAGCCTTCCAACCACTAAATAATACCATCCAGTTAGCCTTCTCTCTTAATGTTATCGTCTTCTCCACATAATGCTAATAAACTTTGCTAACAAAAGCTACGGACTGCAATTCTAGGCACGCTTACTTGAGGACAATTCACAAGAAAAACAGGAATGAGTCTAGTATGGTCTCCACCAGGAGAATGAGGATGCAGTCCTTCTTCCTGGGAGTAAGCTCATTAAATAAAAGTGGACTTCCATCTGAGTAGACCAAACAGTCCTAAAAAAGCACTCATTCCAATCCCCAATGACTGTCATTCTAGGTCGAATCCACATTCACAAATTACCCGCATGTTTATCGGATATCTTCCGTTTGCCTCCAATCCGTGATTTTTTTCCTCTTCGTTCACATCCCTGCTTCCAATCCGCCTTTCTCGCGCGTCCCTCCGGTCACACGGCCGCTCGAAAACTGCTTTTTTGGGCGGGACCATTTTTCCCTGCCCATTTTTTAAAAAAATTTTTGAGCTCACTTTTCCGTTATTTCGATCTTGTGTTATAAAGAAACATCATTGAAGATAATGATGCCTCTCTTTCCCCCACTGACAGCACTGATGGCTCTTCCCTTTCTTTTTTGGAAATTTTGAAGCATGCGGGAAGCTTTCGTGGGCATTCCCTATGCAGGACAGTTCAGTGCTCGAATTTTACTGAAGTTTCACAAAGCCAAGCTTTGGGCGGGTTCAGGCCGGTCAGTCACTTTGGATGAAGAGGCTGGTTTGAAAGGTGGTTTGAAAGGTGCAGTTTGAAAGGCTGGTTTGAAAGGTGCGGGTTGCATGTCTGTGCGAGTGGAGCGTGCCGAGACGCCACCCAGCCGTCCTCTCCCCCTTCCCCCCTCTCCAAGACTGGAGTGGCAGCGCCTGCGGGGTCAAGCCGGCTTGGTGGCCAGAGGGCCGTTTACCCCAAGGGGGGAAGGCTGCGCCCCCTCCCCTCCCGCGGACCGCCGCGCTGATGGGCGACCTCGCAGGGGCAGGCGCCCCGCGAGCTGGGCCTCTGCGTGGCGAGCGCCTGAGCCGAAGCGCCCACAGTGGAGAGGGCGCCTCGCAGCGCAGCGCATCCTCGCCCCCCCCCCCGGCAGCGCAGCACTGGCTCACTGCAGAGAGAGGCTTGGAGGGACGCGGCTGTCTCCTCGGCCGGCATCCCCGGCCCGCCGCCGCCCGCTTGTCTCAGCAGCAGTTTTTAAAATCCCTGTTCATCTTCAGCCCCCCTCCGCGGATGTGCCAGCCCACGGGCCAAGCCACCTTTGCTGTACCGGCACCCCCCGCAAGCCCCGCCGTTCGGCTCAGCCGGGGATGCCTCGGCCAGTCCCTTCTCCGCTCTGAGCCGGGAGCCTCCAGCTGCGCCCGGGCTTCGACTCGGTCTGCCGGGCACCTTCTTGACCCCGGCGGGAGAGGAGGCGAGCGATGAGCCCGCCGGCTTCCCAGCGCCTCCAGCCCCGCCGCTGGGGCGGCCCTCGGCAGCGACTGTTTTCTTTATTTTGAATGATTGATTCACTGTAATTTCGATATTACAGTAATATAAAATAAAAAAATAAAAAACAGTTAAAAAGGAAGTTTTGCGAGTCTGTTCTGAGGATGGATTCACCCCAAAATGATTTTTCAAACTACCAGATTTGATTCAGAAACAGCATAATCAATAAATCCAATGCTATGAAGTCAAAAACAGTCTTTTGCAGACTACGGAGCACTTGCAAGTTGAATCAGCCAATAGGAACTCTCGGAACGGCCGGAGAGACAGGAAGGGGGGTGGTTTTTAAAAAAACCGCGTAAATTGCGCATTGGACCGTTCACGGCCACCGTGAAACTCCCGTTGAAAAACTGTGACCACATATTCGGGAGAAATGCGAATGAAATGCGTCTGTTTAATGAGGTAATGTGACCGGCACTCGGGATTGCGGGGAGAATGCGGGGAAAACGTGGAAAAAAAGAAGTAATGTGGATTTGGCCCTAGTCTGTGGACTGTCATTCCACACCTTGTGGGTTGGAGACGCAGTGCTAAGCTGGTTAACTCAGAAATTTTTATTCGGTGAGGCTTACAGCTGGGAAAGTGGATTGCAGCTCATTGTACTTCCAGGCACCGTGTTTGACCCATTCCCGTAGTTTTTATGATCTTTTCCTTGTTTTATTTGCACCTTTGCAACGGAGGGAGCAGGTCAGTTGTCTTGAGTTGTTAGGTGCTCTGGCAAGTTCCCAGTCAAGATTGCAAGGAGATCTAGCAGATTACTTTACTAATGAACTAATCCCCAGGTAGGTACACCATATTCACTGCCTTTGATTATGGTAAATTCATCTGGTGAACTCATTGTTGGCAAAGTTTGCAGTATCCCTACAAAAGATACAGTTCCTGTAATGAAATTTCGGGGTCCAGTTACTTCACATGATTCCTTTAAGGAAACTAAGGCTCCTCTTGCAGGCGCTCTTGTTGGTGAATCGCACTGAATGTAGTAAGTGTTCTGTCAACAGGACTGGGCGTATCTTTAACTCTGATAAGAGTAAAATATTTTCTCTTGTCTAAGCCAGCCTCTGTTCCTGCAACACGCATAATGCCCATGCTTCTGAAAATAGTCCCAGCAGAAGAATCTGTGGCCATTTCCACATGGATTACCTGCCTTATAAAAATAATAGTAATAATAACATTTGATTTATATACTGCCCTTCAGGACAACTTAATGCCCACTCAGAGTGGTTTACAAAGTGAGTGTTATTATCCTCATGACAATCACCCTGTGAGGTGGGTGGGGCTGAGAGAGCTCTGAGAGAGCTGTGACTGACCCAAGGTCACCCAGCTGGCTTCAAGCGGAGGAGTGGGGAATCAAACCTGGCTCTCCAGATTAGAGTCCTGCCGCTCCTAACCACTGCACCAAACAAGCTGTCCATTGAGTTCAATGCTTTTGGGAAGCATGTTTTTTCCTGCTTCCCCACAGCATCGTGATGCATTTATGCACCTCTGGAGGTTTCCTGGCTTTTCTCCAGTCTTTCTCAAACCTGCTTTGCTCTGAAGATCTGAGAAAGATCACAGTAAAGCCTGGATGGCTGCTGTGTTGGTGGGAAAATCAGGATTTTCCAATGCATATGGCAGCTATTTTTCTTGATCCTGTCCCCATGACAGCCATTTCGTCCTCCTGCCACTGGAGGAGGGGTAATTTTAAAAAAATCAGTGGCATAATATTGTTATATTAATATACCATTGTAATTATAGGTATAGCAGGTTCTCTGAGTTCACACATTCCATTTTTTAAAAAAGTAAGCTAATCCCTTTCTTTGTGGAGATATAAGGGGAAAGGCTTATCTAGAGACTTGTTTTTTAAAAAAATGAAACCTGGGAATTCAGAGTACGTGCTGTACTTATAATCACAACTGTATACTGGTATGATACTTTAGCATTATTCTTTTTTTTAAAAAAAATGCAAAAGCCGTGGTATCCCAGGGGAGGGGGGGTGGCCACTGCTGGGAGACTGGAGCAGGGAAACTTGTCACATGGAAGCCCCTTTGCTGCTATGCTTTATCTGAAATCACCCCAGCAAAGGGGAAGCCAGAAAATCCCATCCCCTTGTGGAAGACTCTTATGTGTTTCTTTCTCTGGACTAAGTAGAAATCTGTTTTGTGGTCTGATATTGCACATAGATGGCAGCTTATCCCAGCATCAAAATAGTTTTGGGGGAATAGGAGAACCATAAACAGAATGGTAGTGACTAGACAACAGTGTGGTAAAGACAGCTTTCTAGGTACTAGTTAGCCAAAGCTACTTTGCAAAACTGAGCAGCTTCCTGTTTGTCCTAAGATACAAGTAGATTTGCATAATTTATTAAACAGAAGCCTTCTCCAGAATGTTAATATTCAAGAGGCCAACTGTAATTTCATAAGAAATCTTTAAAAGATCTCAGCATGATCAACACTGCCTGTTGTCGTTTTGTACTAGCGAGGGGTTGCCTGTATTCCACTGACAGTCAGGCCTGTTCCTCATCACGCACCTTGACAAGGCAGCCATGAGTTTCAAAGTAATGAGGGAAGAATTGGGGTTCCTGCTGGGGTCCAGGAGACTGTAAATCTGACTGCAGTGACACTTTTGAGCAGCTACAGGTGTTCAAATAGCTGAGTAATGTAGCATGTGTCTATTGTGCCTACATACTATCAAGTGAGAGCAGGCAGGGTGGGGGACAGGATGAATCAAGTCAGGAGGCCAATTAAAAGGAAGTATATGGATATGAGACTTGCTGGCTCACATGTATGAGCAGGCCTGGACATTTAGGGATCTGATTTGCTTGCCTCCTTGTGATAACTGGGCACTGCAAACAGATACACATCATTTAATAAATGCATTACACATAGGGGGGGGGGGGTTGTGGCAGGTACCCTGGGGACAAAATGTGACAGCACATTTTAAAAATTTAATATCAGTGTAAGTACCGCAAACTAACATTCATACACGTGTGCTAATTCTACTGATCCCGGTCCCTGACTTCTATCTTGCCTTGCCCTGGATTGCCATGTGTCTCACTCTCTGATCCTAACCCTGCTTCTGTTATGGAATTGTTACCTATCTGATCCTTGACTTTGGATTCTTTCATCCGGCCTGACCTGTCCTCCCCCCACACTTAACAGCAAGTCATGTACTTATTTTTACTATATTTTTATTCCTTATTATACTTTAATTTGGAATTACTGGTCATGGGAAGGAATTCTGTAGAATGCTGAAAACTGATTGTCAACCCATGGAAATCTTATTCACCTACACTTCTTTCTTCTGAAATTACAAAAGACTTTGCCCACGTACTTAAAAGTATAACGTCACAGTGAAAGGAAGGGTTGCCATTTAACCCAGTTCTGGCAGGGGACCTCCAGGCAATGGTCCCTGTGCCTCACCTTTGTTCAATGGAGCAGCAGAGTGAAAGGGGGGAGGGATGCATTGATCAACACCTGGACATAGCTTCCTGTTTCAGAGCAGGAAGTGATGTCATGACAATCTAGGCTTTTCAAAATCTCAGTAGACCTTACTGTAAAGTTTTGAAAAATCCTAGAACGTTATGATATCATTTTCTATTTCCGAACAGGAAGGACATCCCGGAAGTCTCTAGTCCCCAATGCTTTTGCTTTTGGGAATTGCCAGCTGGCAACCCTATAGTGGGCAAGTTTAATAGAATGAACGCTGGAACCTAATTTTTCCCTGCCATGGAACTGCAGCATATAAACAGCCTTCCTCATAATTTCTGAGCAGCAGCAATATTGGCACAATCACCATGATTCTCAGATCTGTCTGGTATCCATTTTAAAAAGGAAATTGCATGTGCAGATGCACTTCAGATCAGGCTGTACTGGAAGAGAAATATGGATGTGATCCTTCAGCCCTCCTTTGATCATTGATCAAAACCAGCTTCCCACAATTAAAACTAACAATTGCAAGAGGACTCTGCCTTTGAGTAATGAAACTGAGTGGGCTGTGAAGGATTAAAGCCCCTTCCCACATGGTCCCAGGGCTTTTTTTCAGGCGGAACGCGGTGGAACGGAGTTCTGGAACCTCTTGAAAATGGTCACATGGCCGGTGGCCCCGCCCCCTGATCTCCAGACAGAAGGGAGTTTAGATCGCCCTCTGCGCCGCTGGAGGTGCAGAGGACAATCTAAACTCCCCTCCGTTTGGAGATCAGGGGGTGGGGCCACCGGCCATGTGACCATTTTCGCCGAGGGTGATTTAAACTTTAAAAAACTCCCCCCTTGTTCCAGCTGACCCAAAGTGATATCATTGTGTAGTCCCGGGAATGTGCGTGCACTTTGCGCATGCACATGTGGTATCAGGGGCACCACCTCCCGCCAAGAGTTGCCCCCCTGTGCTGGCAACCCACCGAGTTCCACCACCTCTTTTCCCAGAAAAAAAGCCCTGCATGGTCCTGAACTAAATCACAGTTGTGCTCACATGCCATTTACATTTTGCACACCAATGGCGATCTGTGATCCCTGTTAATGTCTGCTTTCTTCCTAAAATTTATGTACCTAACTCTCTAATTCGTGCTACCGTACTGTTTTCCAGGTGTGTAGACACAAAGGCCGAGAATTGCTTGTGTCACCCCCTCTAGCTCAAGTGGTACCCTGAACGCTACCTCAATTCACTTCTGTTTGTCCCTAGCATCAGTGGCAGCAGCAATCTCATGAGTTGTAAGACAGAGATAGTGACAGCAGAAAAAAATTAGTCTAGTGGTTACCGCTTCTTCTTTCACCCCCACACATGCACATTTCTTTGAGATCAAAACTGGATGGGACAGCATCCTCATGGCCTCTACAAGGATGCCACCACCATTTTAAAGTCATTTAAAGATGTCATGAGGGCCCAATCCTAGCCAGGCCTGCAGCATGTGCTCCTGCTCCCCCTTTTTCAAGTGCTGAAATAGCCAAGGAGGAAGGGGGGCCATTTCAGTACCTGATAAATTGCAAGGGAGGACCAGATTATCTCAGGATCAAGCCCTTACGGCATTTATTAAATCTTTTAAAATGTCAGTGATGTTCTGGTGGCAGCCATCACATCTAGACTTAGGAAAATGGACTATTAAAGTCTAAAAACTTGCTACAAAGCAAGTACAATCTTGTCTCTTTTACTTTCCTTAAAGAAAAAGAATCTGCTCTATACCAGATTTCGAAATATATTCTTATGTATGAATGCCCTATGACTCTTATTTCCCCCAAATAAACGTATTTTTCTATTTTACTAAATGAATGTCTCCTTTAAGGAGTGTAATCAAGAAAATTTCAGTTTCAGTTCCAGGGGTTCTAGAATAATTCCATTACTAGTTTGTTCCAGGTCAGCTGGTGCTGGCTTGGAACGGATCCATTTTGTTTTTATCATTTTCATGTTTTTTGGACCATTGTGGTTGTGTTGGTCACACGTGCAAATGCATGCTGATCTTCTCAGGGTGGGGGTGAGCCTCTGGGGCAGCTGTTTTTGCACATAACCAAACACAGCATTGACCATTAGTCCTCCTCCTAGTCTAAACCATCGAACCACTGAATTTTTCCTCAATCACAATATCACTCACACAACAATGGATGTGATAGGATCTTCGGGTGGGGCAGCAGCAGGGTTCTCCCAAGCAGGAGAACACTCCAACCAATGCAAGGCAGCAACAACAACAACAAAAATCCTGCTTCATGTTCACTTTTTTCTCTTTCTATACTGCCAGTTGCCTGTTGCGGCTACACTTTCTTGTGCTTTGTAGTTTTGTTCCAACAATGGGGGGGCAAATCCAAATCCTTCCTTGGGTTGCTCAGCATTCTGCTGCAAAACGGGGTGTTCTCACTACCAATCTTCTCCATCACCCAAGTACAGGCAGGCAGAATGATTGTCTGAATTCCTACCCCCAACACCACCACCCAAACATACCTATGTTTTCCTCATAAATTTTCCTTTTGATGTAGGGTCAGGCAAGATTGTTTTTGAAAGGGCAGAGTAAGTAAATGTTTTGCAAATTTTCTCAGAAAAAGAGCCCTGAAAGAGTATGGTAGCAATCCTAAACAGATCTACTCATACACAAGTCCCATGTTATTCAATAGTGCTTACTCCCAGGGAAGAGTCTTTTGAATGGCTGCCTATGATTGAAGTCTTCCTTCTGAACATTTCCAAAGTCAATAGGAGGAGAGGGGTCTCCCCTTGCAAGGATCCAATTGGCAGAGAGGGAGACAATGCCATTTCCCAGGGTGGGGAGATGTACTCACTTGTATTGGTCTCATTCCCTCTTCCTGCCAACAGAATTAATCAATAACTTACAGTTTTTCTCCCTTTGAGATGTGATTGGTGAATGCTGTTCAGGAATACAAGCTGCTGCCCTCCAGGGCCTTTCTGCTGCTGGAAGGTACAATACAAAATAAAACACATACACTTTTTGGTGGGAAGCACTCATTACAATATAGTTTCCCAGATTTGGTTCAGCATTCTGAAAGCTGCTTTAATGAGCTGAACCAGTGATTTGTGTGTGTATTTTTGGCTCATTTTTTCCTGTTATGCACATCCCTAGTCCCTATAGATTTAAACATGGCTGTCCATGCTTAGATGCTTTGATATGCCCATGCTAGTGGCAAACAGATATATTTTCAATTTTTACCTATGCAGTTGAGTGCCCCCCTCAATGTGTTCATGATTAAATATTAATTGTTATAGGGTGTTTGTGATAAGACTTTTTTTTGTAAACAACAAATTGTTATGAGAATGGACTGGAGGTATATGGTGAAGAGTGTAGCACAAAGTAATCCTGCTTGACCCATAGGGTTTCTGACAGCTGGAAAAAACTGACACACTTATAGGTAAAACACAGCTGTATAAAAAAGATTTGCAGCTGTGAAGGGGCAACTTGGTTTTCCAGAGCTTTGATCATTGTTTTGATCTTGCATACTAAAATTCAAAGCCAATTCTCAGTGCACAGATTGGCATTCTTCTTTAAAATGCATTGCGTTTCTGAATCAAAGTGCATACATACTCAGAATCAAATACATATTATATTAGACATTGCCTCCTTGAGGTGTGGAGCAGTGGAACAAAAGAGAACAAAATTCTCTCCATATAAAACTCAAGTCCCACCCCTACACACACTGACGCATTCTAATCCCATTTCAAAAAGGATTCTTAGTAGGAAAGTATCCCTTTAAATGATAGTAGTTCAACATCTAGCATTTGCAGCAAAATGAGATGGTAATAAGGTGGCAGAGCCCTGAGGCGGTAGAATGGACTGTACGTCACACTGCAGGGGAAATATGACATTTAAAAAGAAATTCCCCTACATTAATCATTCACAACAAAACAAATTAACACCATTTGCAAAGAGATAGGCTAATTTTTATTTGCAAAGAGTTTTCAGTGAGAGGGCATGAAAAATATGGCTCTACCCACCTGGACTCTAAAGTGGTACAATCTATTATGTCCCCTCAGGATTCTACCATGTAATTCTGCTGCATGTACAGAACTGCCTAGAGCAGATCAGTTTGGATAAGTCCAGGGCTTTTTTTCTGGGAAAAGAGGTGGTGGAACTCAGGACCGCACAATGATGTCACTTTGGGTCAGCTGGAACGGGGGGGGGCATTAAAGTTTAAATCACCCTTGGCGAAAATGGTCACATGGCCGGTGGCCCCGCCCCCGAACTCCAGACAGAGAGGAGTTTAGATGCGGAGGGAAATCTAAACTCCGCTCTGTCTGGAGATCAGGGGGCGGGGCCACCAGCCATGTGACCATTTTCAAGAGGTGCTGGAACTCTGTTCCACCGCGTTCCCGCTGAAAAAAAGACCTGGGTAAGTCTGTTTTTATTGGGTGTGACAGACTGGTAGCTCACATTTTTTTTGATGAGTTCTTCCTAGAAAATCTGTGAAGCATTTTTTCAATTGCTCCAATATCTTTATTGGATTCTGAGGTAATAACAGGGTATCTGATACTATTTTTCTGTCTCAATTTAAATTTCAAACCAATCCATAGCTGGATCTCCAGTTTTTTAATTTTTTTCTTTAAAAGTAAATGTCCCACCAGAAGAGTAGGGGCAGGAGTTAACCCTTTTAGCTTTGCACAGCTTACCCAGTGTAAGTTGTTTCCATCCATTGGTACCCGTTCAAGGAGAAGGATCTTCCTTAGGTTGTGAGTGGAAACAATTAAATTCTCTTTCACATGGTACCAGGCTTCCAACCAAATGAAGAGACTGCAGTTGTTTTAAAGTAAAAACAAAAACATGGGAAGGCTTATCATGGATCTTCCTGAATCATGTGTAATTTGCTCCTGTACACTGCCTGGCGGTTGGACAGTTGGTGGCTGACCTGCATTGTGAAGAGGAAGGATGTTAAAGAAGTAATAAAAAGATGTTGAAAGTTAGAAGAGAACTAGATTCATAGGATTTTAACTGTATTGAAGAACACATTTTCTTTCGTTTTTATCCTCAAGGACAAGAACGATACCAGCTCTCCTTAAAATATAAGGCCTAGGTTCTTATTTATGTTCCACTTTTAGAACTGAAAATACTATATCCACCTTTAACATGCTGGCATTTTATCTAGTCTATAAATAATCCAGTAGTTGTGCAGCTATGCACATTAAAATCAAGGCTGTAAATAAACAGTTTATGCTGATGAGCTCTACTTAAAAATGCAGACTTACCTTGGGAATGGATCCAGGTATTTCTCGTCTTGTCACTAGTATATAAATTCTTTAAATATCCAGGCCATTGGCTTGCTATTTTGCCCACTGCACAGTAACGACATAAATTTTAAAAATTTATTGTCTAACAACTTCTTACAAGTATTAAAGATGCTCTGCCAAAGATTTAGCCCATGGCTTCACACAACTGTGTGTGCCCTTTGGATCCGACAGGTTCCTGAGCCACAGAACCTGCTGTAACTGTTGAGGTAATTAAACGCTGACACTTTATGAATGAGTAATAGAATAACTTGTCGCCTGTTTATTTAAAACATTTACATCCCACTCTTCTAAAAAGCTCAAGATGGCTAATAATTTTTTAAAACGTAAAAACAAACTCCTCAGAATATGACAGCCTTTTAAAAATAAACTCCGCCCAACTGAATGTAACTGTTGTCTTTCCCCCAAAATCAACTGCTGAAGTCCCATCATATTTCGATTCAGTTTCTAACACACTAACGCTCCACTCATTTTAGATAAAATGCCCTTTGAAAAAGCCAGCTCTTGAAAGTTCTCTAAATTGTTAAGAGCAGATAATCAGGGTGAGGGGCAAGATAGCCATTTGGCCAGGGCCTAGGCTTGCCAGGTCTCCTGCTATAGCTATAGTGGGACACGTCCGAGCAAACGTCTCCTGTGCCCATAGGCACATGAAAGACTGGCAGGAGAAAATGGTGGCAAATTGGGGGGCGCATGCCGGTGTCATGACAGCACATGAAGTCTTTTCTGGTGAAAACTGGAAGTGACATCATAGGGTGCTCTAGGATTTTGAAAACTCTACGGTTTACCATAGACTTTTTGCAAACCTAGAGCATCCCATAATGTCACTTTTGGTGTTCACCAGAAGTAAGGTTGGTGCATCGGTGTAACATTGGCACACCAGTCTTCACCCCCAAAACAGTAGTGAGAGTTGCTGGCTGTGGCCTGTCAAGCCTCAAATTTAGAGAGGCACAAGTGGGGACCTGCAAATATTTTCAGGGGTCAACTCATTTCCCCCTACCCCACCATGTCCTCTTTCCCTTCCCTGCCCCCCTAGCCTCTCCCGCCTTTCCTGCTTCCTTCTCTCATTCCCATCCACCTTTGGCTGCCCTCCTGTCTTCACCTTTTCCCTCTTCCCATCTGCAGCCTTTCTCCTATGACCCAGTTGTGTGATGGGGCACCAGCAGGGACTTGCTTGGGGTGGGGGTACTTCATTTCCCCCTGTATCCCCTTCCCCATGCTATTTCCTCTTATCCTCCCTCCTGGCATTCTCCATCTGCTCATCTTTCCCTATGTACTTCTCTCATTCAAACCCTTAAAACAACTTACCTTTCTTTTGCGCCTCCATATTCATCTATATTTATTAATTTACTTCATTTATATAATGCCTTTCTTCACTATGGGTACCCAAGGCAGCTTCTCTCTGCCTCCATTTCATCATCACAACAACTCTGAGAAGTAGATTAGGCTAAGAGTATGTGACTGCATCAAAGTCTCCCATTGAGCTTCCACAGCAGTGGCAATTCCAACCTAAGTATCCCAGATCCTGCTCTGAAGCTCTAACCACTACACTACACTGGCTTGAGGGGACCTGCTGTTGAACAGTAGCAAGCAGCCAGACCTGGGAGAGTCATGCAAGTTATTTGGTATCAAGTCATCCTGTGGTTGCTTCTGGGCCTGTCCCCAATGAGTCCTCTTTCAAAGCACCTGAGTCCTCTCAATGAGTCCTCTCTCTAAAACAGCACCTGAAAAGGGTCCTACCCCCTCTTCTTGCCTTTTTCTGTTAGAAACTAAGTCTGGAATACTGGCTAAACTGTTATGGTTTCCTAGCAACAGCCAGAAAGGGCATCTGCTTCTTAAAGCCACAAGCACTCCTATTATCATTTTGGGGTTTTCTAAACCTTACAATGTTTATTTATGTATTTATTTTTAGATTTCAGATTTTCCTGCAAACCTAGGGCATTTTTCAGGTATGTAGGAAGATTTATCTTGCCTGTTCATAGTTCCAATCTCCAGATTTAAGTATCCTCAGAACTGGGCCACTTGCCTATTAGTATATAAGATTTAGAGTAAAAGGAGACCTCAAATTTAGAGAGTTATTGGTTTTTTGGCATTTTATAAATTTCACAACTTATTTTTTTATGCACATCTCTATCCAACCAAAATGTCGCACAACGTCGCAGCTTAAATTTTATAACATTTTTAAAAATTCAAATTATGTCTAGTTACAGGTGTGTTACAATGAGAAACAAAAACCATCACACTGTCAAAAAAATTCATCAGCACAACACACTCAGAAAGCTGAAAAGGCCCTTCAAAACAATGCAGCCTTTGCAGTACTTGAATCAGGAAGGCTGTCCCATTATGTTTGGACTCCTGCAAATGGATCATTGCTGTTCTGCCTGCCTGCAGGATGGCATAGCAAGTAACCTCATGTGACCTTAATTGTCTCTTTGTGTGACCTCCATGGTGGGCTAAAGACTTTGAAACGAGCAGGTGACAATACCCACCCCCCCTTCACCCAGCTGGGATCCGGAGCAGATCAGATGGCAATGCCTGCCCTCCTTCACCTGACTGGGATCAGGAGTGGAGCAGGTGAAAATGCGCCCCCCCCCCCCCGCGCCTTAACCTAGCTGGTTGTTACGGGCTGGGCCAGCCCAAGCAGGGTGGTTCAAGTCCAAACCTCAACACCAAGTCTAATGGGGAGTTCCAGGAGCAAGAGCCAAGTCAGAACGGTGGTCAGAGCACGAGATAAAGCCAGGAGTGAGTCCAGAGTCCAGGAGCTAGGTTAGGTACAGTCCAAGGTCGGTTACCGATAGCGTCAGGTCCAAAAGCAGGCACGAGCAAGGTACACGGAAACACAGAGTGGTTGCAGGTAGTCAACACATTGCTTCCATGCCTGGCAGTTCCCTCAGCTCAGTTTTTATAGCCAGGCATGGATTATAGCCAGCTGCTGGGGCTCCATCCTACTGCTACTCATCATCGCTCTCCAGCAGCTGGCATCGGTTCAGGAGGCGAGCACTGCGCTGTCTGTCCTGCAGCTCCAGCCTCAGCCGTTGTCTGCGGCATTCTTTACGTGTGGACGAACCTGGGGGGGGGGGGGTGGAAGCCCCTGGCTGGGCTTCCCCTATGGTGCTGGCAGTCCCTGACTGAGCTTCCCCTGTGGAAGTCCCTGGCTGAGCTTCCCCTGTGGTGCTGGGGCTGGAGAGTACTGATGGCTCTGCCTCAGCTGCTGGCTGTAGGCTCCGATTAGCCAGCAGCCGTGGCTCCTGATTACCAGCCTCTGCTGAGTCAGGGCCAGCTACATGGAGCTCCTCTTCTCCTGAGGAGTCCTGGCTGGCTACACGAAGCCCCTCTCCTCCTGAGGAGGAGTCCTCGCTCTCACTGAGCCCAGACCGGGCCATGACACTGGTATTAGGAGTGGAGCAGGTGGCAATGCCCTCCCCCATGCCTTAACCCAGCTGCTATTAGTGGAGGAGAAGGTGGCAATGCCTACCCCCTGCCATCACCCATTTGGGATCAGGAGTGGAGCAGGTAGCAATGCCCACACCCCTTTCACCCAGCTGGGATCAGGAGCAGAGCAGGTAGTAAAGCCCACCACCCACCTTCACCTGTCAGGATCAGGCGTGGGGCAGGAGGCAATGCCTGTTCCTCCCTTCACCCAGCATGAAGCAGGTGGCAATGCTCATCCAGCTGGGGCAATGCTCATCCAGCAGGTGGCAATGCTTCATCCAGCTGAGAGCAGGCTCAGAGCAGGTGGCAATACCTGCCCCCCTCACCCAGCCATAGTCAGGCGCAGAACAGGAGGCAATGCCCCCCCTTTACCCGGTATGTATTAGGCATAGAGCAGGTAGCAAAGCCCACCACTCCTTCACATGGACGAGATCAGGCAGATCAGGCGTGGAGCAGATCACAATGCCCACCCAGCTGCCCACCCAGTTAGAATCAGTGATGGAGAAGGAGGAACTGCATGCCTGCCTGCCCATTCCTTTCTAGAGCCCATTGTATTTCCTCCCACAACATAGATCCAGAGGAGCTAGCCATGTTAGTCTGTAGTAGCAAAATCAAAAAGAGTCCAGTAGCACCTTTAAGACTAACCAATTTTATTATTATTATTTATTATGCTACAATAAAATTGGTTAGTCTTAAAGGTGCTACTGGACTCTTTTTGATTTTCCTCCCACAACAGGCTTTGTTGCTAGTAAATAATGTTCCTGCTCGTCTTATTCTTAGGCCCCATTTCTGTCACCCATCATAGTGTCTGTTCTGTTCATTTTGGTCAGCTTCCCATCTTTTGACCTG
Source organism: Eublepharis macularius (assembly GCF_028583425.1). Classification (NCBI taxonomy): domain Eukaryota; kingdom Metazoa; phylum Chordata; class Lepidosauria; order Squamata; family Eublepharidae; genus Eublepharis; species Eublepharis macularius. The sequence continues at coordinate 24,702,780 of NC_072792.1, read as the reverse complement.
CTTGTTTTCCCCAAGCTGCTAGTTTCTTCACTCTGTATTTCTGCCAATACCATGCCATCACTACGACGCTTTTTCACTGGCCTTTTTGTCTCTGTTTCACCCCCTCTGTTAGCTCACCTTGCCTGATTCCACTATTTATCCTGCCTCTGCACAATCTGCCTTAACATAATTCTCAAGCTATCTTCCCAAACTCCAGCATCCCTACATCTCCCCTGTCTTTGAGCAGATGATCATTCTCCATCTCCCTTGTACAAAGGGTATTTCCTTCTCATTCACACAGAGTGCTTGCTGCCATATGAATGGATTCTCTCTGGTTCCCGTGGGAGAACTACAGAGTACATTTCATCATGTTGTAAGAAAAACCTAGGATGCTGAAAAAACATTTCTGAATACAAGATGGGACAGGCTTGTTTGTGGAATACCAAGGATATAACATGGTGTTGCAAAAAAACCCTGAAAGTAACCCAACAAAAAAGCAAGATGGCTTCCAGTACAAGGCAAGTGTCCCTTCTGGGCTTTGATAATTGGAAAACTGGACGAAGCGGAGGAAGTATCTAGAATTGAAATTTGCAGACCTGGAAGCAGAGAAATGGTCTAAAGAATCAGAGAAATGATCTAAAGACTCAAAGATCCAGAGGAGTTAGCCATGTTAGTCTGTAGTAGCAAAATAGTAAAGAGTCCAGTAGCACCTTTAAGACTAACCAACTTTACTGTGGCATAAGCTTTTGAGAACCACAGTTCTCTTCGTCAGATGCATGGAGGGTATGAAGAAACTGGCCAGAGATATATAGGTGATGAAGGAAGGGGGAGAGAGGGTGCAGGGAGTAAGGCTCATGTAAATGTAAATAAGTTACAAGAAATCATGAAAAACGTGGAATGCACAATCCAAGCTGGGTGTGACTACTCCCCTCCATGGCAGAATCTGAATAGAATGCCTGAAGGCAGTTACTTTTGGTAATGAGATAACCATTCATAATCTCTATTCAATCCATTCAATTCATTTACATGACCCTTACTCCCTGCACCCTCTCCCCCCGTTCCCTCACCACCTATATCTCTCTCTCCAGTTTCTTCATACCCTCCATGCATCTGACGAAGAGAGCTGTGGCTCTCAAAAGTTTATGCTACAATGAAGTTGGTTAGTCTTAAAGGTGCTACTGGACTCTTTACTATTTTGCTAAAGAATCAAAGGCTGCACTGTTCCAGATCACTTGGGCAGGAAGGTAAAGATATCTGCAGGGCCTGCAGTGCTAGTGACAAGCTATCTCTGGAGGACATAAAGAAGCCAGCGGTGTTATTTACACTGTCTGAAATCCCCAGCAAACTGTTTGATGCAAGGCAGCTGAGCAAGGGACAATGGAATCAGCGGACAAGCAGGTCATCAGTTATGCTTAATAGCTAAAGACGGTGCTTTTTACGATATGATAAAAGGAGAGAATATTAATGGGATCCAATTCAAAGGAGATTCAGGAAAGATAAGTGCAGGGAGATGGTTTTTAGAGGAAGCAATAAAAATAGCAATAGCATTTATGATGTCCTGAGTACAAATGAAAACACTGTTGAATAAAATCCAAGCACTACATGAGGTTACTAGATGAGGTAGAAGTCACACACGGTTAGCAAAGCAGACTACTCACTGGGGGAAAAAATCCCATGCAGGAGAAGAATGGAAACCGAAGAAGGGGTATGATGAAGGCATGTCTGGCACTGAGAGTTGCAAGTTACATTTAAAAAGGTAAAGGTCCCCTGTGCAAGCACCAAGTCATTACTGACCTATGGGGTGTGTCGTATCATGACGTTTTCTTGGCAGACTTTTTGCGAGGTGGTTTGCCATTGCCTTCCCCAGTCATCTACACTTTACCCCCAGGAAACTGGGTACTCATTTTACTGACCTCGGAAGGATGGAAGGCTGAGTCAACCTTAAGTCAGCTACCAGAACCCAGCTTCCACCAGGATCGAACTCAGGTCGTGAGCAGAGCTTGGCCTGCAGTACTGCCGCTTACTGCTCTGCACCACGGGGCACAAGTTACATAAAGAGATGCTTATTTGTAGGAGAGAGAATTGCATTCAAATAGGCTAATAGGCTGGTGTCCAGGCAAAGAATACATGACACACTGGTTTTGGATGAATTACCTGCCACAACTTTATTGATTACAGTCATTAGAGCATTGGCGAGGTATAGAGCAATGGATCCCTGCATCGATCAGCCCCTTGTTGCTCAATGGCATGCTCCCCCACGGGGTCAGTGCCACCATTGAGGCGATGAGGCGGGGGACGCGGGGGCCATGGGGCCAGAGGGGGTGCCAGGGGAGGAGGCACATGTCCCGCACCACCGCCAGCCAGCCCTGCGCTGCCGCCCTCCCCCAGGCAGGCGCAGCAGCCACAGGACAGGGACGGCAGGTGGCCGGGGCGGCGTGCGGCGCATGGGCGACGTCCTCGCTCCGCCCCAGCCACCCGCCGGCAGCACTGTGTGATGATGTCATCACGTGATGATGTCATTACGCAGTCCAGCGCGCGTGCACAGGGCGCGCAAGCGAGGCTGGCCTCCAGCGCCAGAAACCCTGGCGCTGGGGCTGCTCCCCCCAGCATGCCTGCTGGCCACTGCATGATGGCATGGGATGTGCTCCCGTCCAGGTGTGACTCAGGCAGTCCCTTCCACCCAGGATGAAGCCTGCAATGGCCTGTCCAGGCATGTATCCTTTGGCTTTCCCCAGATCCCCTAAGGGGACCCTGAAAAGGAGGAGTGAGCCACTGACCCCAGTGGATCCAGCCCAATGCCTCAAAATTGCCATAACATCAAGACAAGCAACTCCCAAACGTGGCTGGCACCAAGGGAGGGATGGAGATGATCCCTTCTCCTCCGCTGCCCGACAAGGAATGGCAGTGTGGAGCACGAGGAGCTGCTGGAGAGGAGCCAGGCCCCTTCTACACTCCTTTTCCCTCTCCTGTGAACACGAGGTCTGCCCTTCACTCCAGCCTCACCTCCCGATTGCGACATAGCCCGCCGGTGAGTCCGCGAGTCCCTTTCCTTCAGTAATGCACTGTTTGGTACCGGTGACTGCTAAAAAGGATGGGGGTGGGAGTTCTGGATCTGGGAGATCAGGGAGCTCCACCTGTTGTGTACTCTGGCTGTCTATAGACCCACTCCGTCTGATGAGAAACTTGTGAGATTGTGATCTAGTACTGAATTGACTACACTTGTTATGCCATCTAGGGATTGGAGCTCATGACACTAACTTGGCTGATGATGGAAGAGCCCATGATTACAAATGTACTTCCAAGAGTTCCTAGGATCATCACCAGAACCAGCCAGTACCCTTATTTTTCAATCATGGGACAAACAGCAGTGTCCATCCGTGCCAGTTTTAATGATCCTTTTGTGCTGAACCAATGTATCCTGCTGTAACTTGATGTCATTTTACCAATATCATAACTATTTCTTTCACAGGCTTTCACAGGTGTTTATCTAATAGACTGTAACAGCTTCCAGTGTTTCCAACCTTGTACTCCCTCTCAGACTTTGCTATGTCTTGCTTCCTAATGACTCAACTTGATATTACAAATATGTGAGACGTTCTCGCACAAGAAAAGCACCAAAATCTTGTTTATGATTGGGAGGGGGGGAAAGAGAAGTCTCTCTCACGTGATGTCATTCCTATCAACTTTTACTCTCGCTGCTTAGATGCTTACCCTGCTTCTGAGTAGTCCTTTGGACATATATATGGAAATGAGCTGATTTCTGAATAAAAAAAACCATTTAACCAAGAGCCTGTGTCTTGCTGCAATGGTCCAGGGATCCGTCTGCCATATCCTGTCATCCATAGCCTGACAAGCAGTTTGCGGGAGGTGACTTTTTTTGATCAGGAAAACAGTGTAGGGGGGGAATGGTCAAAGTTAGTCCCTCCTACTGCTGCTCTGAATAAATGAGCTGCATATCCATTTAACAAAAAAAGTGGGAGACCTGGAGAATCTTGCCCGAGTGGTAACTATTACCTCAATAGTAAGAAAGTCATAAGAGAGAGCTGCTTCGGAAGATTGACAGCCGAGGGAAATGCATGACTCCCGAACAGTGACACCTGGGCACTGTATGTATGAACACACTGCGCAACAATTACTTCCTGCCTCCTTATTGATGTTGGCACATCTCTGATCGCTTTTGTTGCCCTCAAGGAGCATTGCTTACCCAACAGGTCCTGTTTAATTTTCTCCGTACATGACATCTCATCGTCTCGCTCAGCCGGTGATATTTTTCTCACTGGCCTCAGAGTGATTATTTACCTGCAGAAATGTTCATATTAATTCTCAAAGGAGAGAAGTTGCTTGTGGCGGGTTTACTTTCGAGGCCCCACGGACCAGATTCTGAACTTTTCCAGAAGAGGAGGTCAGGTGTGGATGGCAGGTGACACGCTTTAATTCTGAACCTTCAATAGGGAGATGAATGGCACAGTGACTGAACAAATGAATTAGTGTGGCTTGGAGCGCTGAGCAGCTTAAATTTATCATTTGGGAAAGGAGTAATTTAATTCCGATAAACAGAAGGAAACTCTGGGTGCTCCTGTGACAATACAGGGATCTCTCAACAAGAGGTGTGAGAAGGCTTGGAGTTATTAATCTTTTAATTCTTCTACACCCATTTTCCCCGTCAGCCTTATGAGCACATGTAATAACATTTTGCAGGTATATTGAGAATAACCTTTGAGTCGCAATGCAAAATTCCAGCGCCTCATGAAAACTAATTAATTTTTACCTTCATTGCTATTTGGCGTCCAGGAAGAACAGCACATACAGCAGCCAACGGGAAGAGAAACAGAGTCAAAGATAAATTGAGTTCCCTGGGTCTGTGTCCAACTTACCTGCAGTGATCTGTCTGTTGCCCTTTTATCCTGGCCCCCGTTCAGCCTCCGCAGGGCTGTTTACATTGTTGTCCCCTCCTCCATTGTATACTCTTGGCAGCCCTGTGAGCTGGCTTAAGTTGACTGGGACTGACTGGCCCAAGGTCACCAAGTGGTGTGGATTTAAACCTGGGTCCCTCCTAGCTGTACACTTTAACCACTATACCACACTGACGCCAAACCCTTGCAGCTGTATATTAATACTATAGATATCTTTGGCATACGCATGAGCAACTATTCTTTATCTACCTACTACTCATGTCTGTTGTTCATGCTGGGACTTAATTTGGAAACGCACTGTCTTGTTTTAGAGCAAGGGACCTGGAATAGCTACGTTGGTGAGCTTACAACTGTAAAATGGCCAAGACAGCCCTGAGTTGTTGATGAGATGGAAGGGAGAATAGGGTAATCCCTTTAGACCACATACTGAAAAACAGTAATTTTCCTCCTGTGACGAAAGGATATGAAAAGGAAAAACCAATCAAGGTTGAACAAGGTTTTATCATGTAATTTTTAAAAAAATGCTGTCAGAGCACATTGATTTAGCAGGCCATATACTCTTACATCATTTCATCTAATAATGAAGCCTGCCATTGTACAAGAACAGGGATATCAGATTGTTATTGCCTTCTATTTATTAATCGCATCTTTCTTTTCTGGGGGTGATTTCATCTACCTACCTCTTTCTTGGGTACAGTCTTAGATATATGTGCACAATTATTTTAAAAAAATGGAAAACCATTTTTAAAATAAAACACACATAGACAGACATACAGGCTTGGATCCTATGAACGAACTCTTTGCACTTGTGTTTTGAGACAGTCTCTGTTATGGAGTGTGCTGCTTCTTGCACTTCTCTTTAAACAAGGGCTCATTGAAAGCTATTGATCATGCACAACTAAAAGTGCCAGCACAAGAGTGCACTTCTGTGGCCCATAGATCTGATTTCATTAGTGTTCATCAACACGGTACCAGTGCAGTCCCACGTGACTCAACCAGAGCTTTCCCACAGAGCTCTGAGCTTCAGGGGCTCAAATCTTCTTCCTCTCTCTGTGAGAAGGGATAGTTGAGTCTAACAGCTGTGGTGGCAGCCGCCTCAGCAACTCCTGCTGCTGATAGCCGCCTGTCAGTTCCAGGTTCAGCTCTCTTTGGACTCCTCTCACTGACTCTTTCCCTCCCATCCTTCTGGCCCTGCTGCTGCTGCTCTGGCATGACCCCCCCCCCGGCCCCCGAGCTCTGGTGGAGAACCCGAGTGGAGCAGATTTTTGTGAGAGACATTCTTTCAAAAATCCGCTCCGCTCAGGTTTTCTTCTGGGAGCTCGGGGGTGGGGCCCAACTACACTTCCCAGGTAAACTTGCAGGAACATGACATGTGTCAGGCATCTCGTGTAGTTTAGCTCTGAGAGGAATGCCCTTCCTTCAGTTTTCACTCTGCTGCCATTTCCCAAAGCTCTGTCATTGAAGGCTTTTATTTGTGAGAAAAACAAACTGATAAGGCCAAAATTAGTCTAGATCTGAACAAAAAAACTGAAGATCATAAATACAATCTGGACAGTTAGTTAATGCCCCTGACTGACTCTTAGGGAACCAGACCCATCAGTGGCCAGGAAATGCAACAAAGTGAGCCTACAAGCAAGTCTCTGCAATGTCTGGATACTGAGTCTTCTGCCCTCTCCTCCCCCCTCGTGCCCCTCCATTTCTTTGGGTTTTTTGGTCCCCTTTGGTGCCAATCAGCCCTGCCCTTTTGCAGGTGTGTTGTTTTGGGTGAAACCTTAGCATCTTGGGCCAGTAAAATCTTAAGGACCTCACCTCCGGCAGTACCAATTGAACCAAGAGGGGTGGTCAAAGCAGGGAGACAGCAGAGGCATTGCCTTATGCTGGGAGAAGAAGGGGTAACCCAACACTGGCGAAGTATTCCTTTTGCTTGTGACCCCATCCCAGGTGGGGGAGGGGGTGCCTGTCTGCTGAAGTGGTTGGGAAAGAATGTGGGGGCTGCTGTCCCACCACGTTTTTCAAATGGGGTGGCAACACAGTGGTACTTTCCCCTCAATTTTATTTTTTTACTAAAATGCTAGGGGGGGGTGCTATCCCTGGATTCTGAGTATACTAACGTCTATAAGGGGCTGAGGATTTTGGAGACTTACAGAAAGTCTGAGCCAAATATTTTTTGGAAAGGTTGGTTAATGTCTTTATTTGGATTGGCTTTTTAATGGTTGAGATTGCTCAGCTTAGGTTAATTTTCATTTCCTATTGTACACATAATTTTGTTCCATTTCTTCACATAGTCACAGAAGCAGTGGCGATTCTTGGGAGAGAGGAATGAATTCCAGATTGCTGCACTGGATGCTAAAAGCATAGCTCATACCATAATGTGTGTATATGTGGGTAGAGAATCACCCATCTGATGTTGTTTTAATTGGCCTGTATTTTTGCTGCTTCTTATGTTATATGTTTTGTGTTTTGTGTTTTTAGTGTAGTTTCCTATGTTATAAAGTTATATGGGGAGCTGGTATATATATTTTATATAAAATATAAAGGATTGATATAAGAAGTGATTACATACAATCTGTGTCCAGTTACCATTTTTCATGGTACTGCAAAGAGTTACATAGTATAATTCAAAGCTATTTATAATGATTAGATCAATGTTTCATTATAATTTCCAATTCTCAATACACATTTCACAGTCTCTGAAAATAAAATCAACTACTATAGATAATATTTATGAAATAATAAAGTATCATTTCCAATAATTAAAACATGTTAGACATGTTTTGATTCAAATTTTCCTCTGTAACGTTACTGTTACAATTTAAATGAAATCTCAGTTCAGTGCTCAGAGCAGGGTAAATATATAGCTCCCTTGGCCTTTGTATATGACTAGATAGTATATACAAACAAATCACAAAGAACCATTGAATTAAATTTTTAAAATATCATGTATATGTCTTGGAAGAAGACTCAGAACATTTTGATTTGATCATTTAAGAAGCAACATTTCTTTGATTTTTAAATTGCATTCATCTATATTGCGTTCTTTGATTTTGTTTGTGTGTTTTTGGCCATTTCCCCACGTCTTAAAAATAGCGCCCCACTTATGGAACGCTGGCGTCTCTTTCACGTGATTTCTGACATCACCATCTCCAAAATGGAGGCAGGCCTTTATGATTCCATTTTTGTGGCACCACAAAATTATTATTGTATTATTGTATTGTATTTGTATTATTAATGAGCATGTTATAGTCACATGAACACATACAGCAGCTTCATAGGAAGTCAGAACTGTGGCATGTATCAACTCTCCAGGGTCCAGGGTTAAAGTCTTTCAAATCACTTACTACCTGAACTTTTAAACGTTTTTTCAGTATATAAAACATATGAACTGCCTTAAAAAATCTGATAATTAAAATTATGAACATATTATCTTCAAAAACTTATTCTGAAGCATTATCAGGATAACAAAATAATGCTATACCTAGCAGCCAATTTAGAAATAGACCAACACACAGCTTGCAAGTTGCATAGGTTCATATTTGCTGCCCAGGGTACAAAAGTGTGTGTTCTCCACATACCATCATGTGATGCCTTCATAATAGTGATCCCAGTCCTCAGACTCATTAAGCAGCCTGGTGGGGTAATTGATAGTGTATGTGTGCTGTATCATTTTCTCCTTGATGACTTCCTAGAAGATGAAAAACAGATTGTTCCCCCTCTCCAGGAATGCCCCTGGTTGGGAGGAAAGCAGATACATTGGCTTGTGGTTTGATGTACCTTTTTGTCTGATAAAAGCATTTTTCCAGCAAGTATTTTAGAGTGCCCAAGGCTATTAATGCTTTCATTTCACAGTGGTATCTGCTAGCAGTTGGTCATTGATCTCTCTCCAAGACCAGATCTTGACTGTGTTTTGGATGGCACATTGTTATAAGTTTCCCTGACACGCCATAGTAAAAGTATCATTTGGAATGATTAGTTCCCTGTGTTTGGAATAGACCTTTTACGAGAGCACATTGCAATGGACGTTCCAAGTCCTATGGGTAATTTGACATTGAAGAGAAAGAGAGGCAGGGATCTGATTTGTACTGAAATTAGATTCTAAATTCAGAATGAGATACCAGTAGTTTTTCAACTTCCAGTATTATTCATGGTATTCATTCTGTCTCTGAAATAGGGTGTCCAGCCCTTTGCTAGCAAGCTGAGGGAGTTCAGCATATGTGTGGAGACTGTGAAACCACTTTCAGGCAAGTATCTGGAAATGCTGTCACTGAATCATGCAACTCTCTAGGAATTTTCCCAGTCTCTGTGGTAAAAACAGATGAGAACACTATAATTAATGAGAGGGGAATTCCTAGAGTGTCACATGATGCAGCTGCTTACCCAGAAGAGACATGGTGTTGTGTAATACTGTTTCCCCCTCCCTTTTTGCTCATGGCTGATTTAGAGGGTGGACTCTATGGCATTATACCTGGCTGAGGTCTCTCCCCAGGCTCCACCCCCAAATCTCCAGGAATTTCCCAATCTTGGGCTGGCAACTGTGCCAGCTCTCCAAGTCCTACCTAGAAGTTGGCAACCCTACGTCAGTATGTGAGCTGTTGTATAATGGGGACATAGAAAAATCTCCCAGGTTCCCCAAGAACTGGTCCCAGCCTCCTCTGAAGGAACTCAACGTATTTGTTTACATATTATACCACCTGAGCCTAAAAGCCCTAACTTTAACCACTCCAGCAGTTCTCTTACAAGTCCTGCTCCTGGTTCCTCCCCTCCAAGCATTAACTCTTTATTAGGTAGATAAATATTTGAGATACTATGTACCCCAAGGAGCCCCGTGGCGCAGAGTGGTAAGCTGCAGTACTGCAGTGCAAGCTCTGCTCACGACCTGAGTTCGATCCCAGTGGAAGCTGGGTTCAGGTAGCCGGCTCAAGGTTGACTCAGCCTTCCATCCTTCCAAGGTCGGTAAAATGAGTAACCAGTTTCCTGGGGGTAAAGTGTAGATGACTGGGGATGGCAATGGCAATGGCAAACCACCCTGTAAAAATGTCATGATGCGACATCCCACCATGGGTCAGTAATGACTTGGTGCTTGCACAGGGGACTACCTTTACCTTTTACCTACTATTTACCCCAGTACTAAACAGTGTCCCCATATATGTAAGATTCAGATGCTTTCCTTGGCCTTGTTTATCTCAATATTTTCTTTCTTTTATGTTCAGGCGGAGGCCTGCATCAAACAGAGTGTTAATATTTGAAGAAGTGTTTCATATTCATTTACTGCTGGAGCAAGTTGTCCTAAACATCTGATTTATACCGACAAGTTCTGAGTGATATATTAGCGTACAGAGAGGTGATTTATGGGAAATGAATCATCTGCATACATATGAGAATGTGAACCTAATTTAAATATTTAATGGCAATTTTATTTGGTGGCATTTTGTATTAAATATTCATAGGAAGTATTAGTGTTACTAATGGATAAGCCTTTTCCTGTAATACATTACCATGTTTTGGAAATGAAACAGTGGACTCAGACACTGCAAACAAATCATATTAAAGCAACAAATTAGAATATTGTTAACTGTCACATTTTTCAGATCAACGCTATCTATGAATATAGATTTTTAAACACATCCCCCCTCCTCACACAAAAATATTACTCATCAAACAGCAGCAAAGTTGATGAATACTTATTTTGTATTTTGGCTTAACAAATACGGGGGAGTTGTTGTCAACATATACGCCTGGCCCTGATGTCTCTGCCCCAAGACCTCCTCTTCATTCTTCATTTCAGAACTCAGAGTAGGTTGTGTGACTTCAGCGGGGGTGGGGGGATAGATTAAAGACAAAGGACTTGAATCCTACAATGAGCAAGAGCAAGAACGCTTCTAGAAAGAGGGGTAATTCAAGTTTTCTAAGTACCGGTCAATCAGCCCGAGTTCCACTACAAGAGTATGCCACCTCTCCAAACATGACTCCAAAAAGCAGAATCAGTGATCAATTAATTGATTTCCCAGTAGTCTGACCTAGGGGGGTGCACTTCGGGTTTCCAATTTGGGTTTTTAACCCAAATCAGGCCTGATTTGGAAAGATTCGGGATTCCCGAATTGGCCCCAGCATTGCTGAGCCAATTTGGGAATCCAGAAGCAAAGCAGCAGCAGCCGCAGCACTTTTCTAGCTGTTTGCATCAGAAAACAGCAAGAAAAATTTCAAACTTCCCACCCTGCCGCTTTTTTCACCCAATGGGAGGGGGAGGAGGGACCCCCTCCTCCCCCTCCCATTGGGTAAATAAGGCAGTGGGGCAGGAAGCTTGAAAGCAACACTTTTCTTGCCATTTGCAAATGGCAAGAAAAGTGCTGCTTTGAGCTTCAGTGTGCTCCAAAGATTCCTGAATCTTTATGGAGCATACCAAAGCATTTAAACACCTGAATCCTAAAGTGGCTTGCCACCTCAGGATTTGGGTTATCCTAAATTGTTTTTCAGGTACACACCCCTAGTCTGACGTACAAAACGCTGATGCCTGGTACAGGGGGAAGCAGAGAAATTGCCCTCTCTCCTCTATCCACAGTGCCTTTCTGACTCTTTCTCCACGCTGTATCCCCCCTCCACACTATATTCCACCTTTTGTCCATAAAGTTGGGCAACTTGTGCTTTTTACAGCACGCTTAGTAATTTCCAGCACTTACAGCTTTTCCAATTCAATTGTTAATGATCAGTTTTTGTTCCCAAAGGGGAGGGCTATCAAGCTCTCCCCACTATATAATCAAAGTGCTCCTTTTAATTTTATTGTTCTAAGGACACAATTATGAAACCACAACCTTTTAAAAAATGAGCAGTACCTTTGACTGCAAGGAGAAAAACTATACTTGATCCCATCTCTACCACTCAAAATGAAATTTATGACTATTTCATGAATGCTATGGCTCTAAGTTAACAGGTCTAATGAATGAAGAAGCTGGAAGCAGAAGAGAAACAACAACATATAAAGGCACAGTAGCCCTGATGAACATTTAATAGCGACTCACACACTGAACGCCTTGCATAGGAATTATATTGTTAAAGAGCAATATTTGAGTCCAATAGCACCTTAAATACAAACAAGATTTCCAGGATATAAAGTTTGAACAGTCAAGCTCCCTATCTGATGAAGAGAGCTTGATTCTTAAAGGTTTATACTCTAACCTAACAACATCATCTCAGATCATTCACTTGTTCATCTTCCAACTTATATATGCTATCAAGTGTCAGCAATGCCCTTCAGCTCTCTATATTGGACAAACATGGCAGTCCCTTTGCAAAAGCATGAATGGACATAAATCTGATATCAATTCAATTTATTTGATTTCTAGCCCTCCCTCTCCATGGATGGGCTCAGGGTGGGTTGCATCAAAGTATAAATACAAATAAAAACCACAATAAAATCATACAGCCATAAAATGTTATTAAATCTACAGTTTCCAAGATGGCAGTCCATATCCATATCATCTCCCCTGCTAATTGTATACAGGAGGGAGGGGAGAGAAGGAGAGAGCAACCATTCCGGTCAGATTAACTCATGTGGGGGGGGAGATGATTACACAGCCCCCCCCCAACAGGAGACTGGTAGGGAAGCTCAACAGACAACACAAGAATGGCCTCAACCATATGCCTGGTGGAACATCTCCATCTTACAGGCCCACCGAAAGGATAGAAGATCTTGGCAGGCCCGAGTGTCCACAGACAGAAAGTTCCACCAGGTTGGAGCTAGGACCGAAAAGGCCCTGGTTCTGTTCGAGGCCAGTTGAGCGCCTCCCTGGGGCCAGGGACCACTAGTAATTGTTCGTCAGATGATCTGAGTTCTCTCCGAGGTATGTAGAAATATTACAACATTTAAAAAACAATGGAAGAACATTTTTATCTTCCAGAACATTCCACAGAAACATCAAAGGAAAATCACAATGTGAGATTGCTGAAACTGAGTTTATTTGTGAATTCAAAACAATAGACCCCGCTCCCCCCCCGGGTTGAAGTAGGATATAGGAAGTGTTGATTCTCACTTTTAAAGCACTACAAGGCTTGGGACTAGGGTATCTGAAGGATCATCTTCTCCCATACACTCTTGCCCAGGATTTAAGATCACAGGGAGAGACCCTCCTAGCTGTCCCCATCAGCCCAAAGTTGGTGGGTACATGAGTGAGGGCTTTTTTGGTGACAGCCCCACAATTGTGGAACAACCTCCCCAGAGAAGTGCACCTGGCCCCCTAATTTTTGATCTTTCGAAGGCAACTGAAGACAGTTTTATTTAAAATCACATTACATTAATTTTACTGATTATAAATAGTTTTATATAGTGATTTAAATTCAAGTTTTTATGTATTTTTATGTCCGCTGTAAGCTGCCTGTAAAGTAAGAAGGCAGCTAGCAAATATAAGTCAGTCAGTCCTGTTTGGTCTCTCCATAGAAGCAAAATAAAATGGTTGCTTGTATCCTGTGATCTCTGTGCTTCACTCTGGCTGAAGCACACCTCTCTTCCTCTGTCGCTAGTACTGCTGTTTGCCCAAGACCAATGGTTTTCAATGAGTCCCCGCAACAGGGAGTACTAGCAGCGGAAGGGAACTCCTCTTCAGCCAGAGCAAATCACTTGTGGAACGCAGTCATAGGAGCCAAGCCTTGATCAGTGGTGGATCTACGTTTTTGGGACCCTGAAGCTTGAACTGTTATGGGGGCCCCTTCTCAACCAGCAATAATAGGGCAACAGCTAACGGGTCAGGTGCTGCAAGCTCCTGAGAAAATTTCAAAATTTGACCCATTGCAGGAACATTTTGAGGCGCTATGAAACGGGTATTAGAGCATTTGCTAAGGTCAATATTAAGTACTTCAACTCATTGGCTTATGATTCTGTCACTAAAATAGCCTTATTTTAATAACACGCAAAAAAACCTACATCCATTTTGTTGAAAAATTCACTTATTAAAAAAAAAAGTTGCTCCAGAATTAGGGGCCCTGAAGCTTAAGCTTCATTAGTTTCATAGTAGATCTGCCCCTGGTCTTGATTCTCCACCTCATACCTTAGAAAACCATTATTTTCCTATTGGCCTATACAGCAGCGGCGCCAGGGTTTTCAGTGCCTGCGGCCGGCCGGCAAACAAGGCGCCTGCATGTGCGCACCCGCACCTGCACCACACTGGCCTGCGTGATGGCGTCACGTGTGATATCATCATGGGGGGGGTGCGTGCGCTGCTGGCCCGATCACTGTGGTGGGCAGCTGGGACAGCACACGGGTGGCCTCCAAGCTCTCCCACTCGGTTGCCTTGCGCCGCCACAGACACCTGCCCACGGCTGCTGCGCCCAGTGGGGTGTGTGTGCTGGCAGCGGCAGCTGCGCAGGATGGGAGGGCTAGGAGGCTGCAGCTCCGTGACACATGCTCCCGCCCCCCTCACCTCCTCTGGCGCCCCGTCCAGCACCCCATGCCGAGGCCACCACCTACCTGGCCTCAATGGGCGCGCCGGCCCTGGGCCTATAGGTTAGAAAACTTTCCATTCTCTTATGCCTACCTGTGCTTAATTATAATTAAGGTAGGGGTTTCCTTTTTATATGTTCTGTATAGCTAAAGAACAGGAAACATTATGTTAATGTTTGATTTTATTGTTTATCTTGGAAGACTCTATTTCTCTACTACCAGAGGCCAGGGCCATATTAACCCATAACAGGGCTCCTAGGCTTTCAGGTATTTTGGGCCCCCTCCAGCACTTCAGTCTTTCACCCCACTACAGCTGACAACCTGTCCCTGGTACAGTAGGTAGTAGACCGCAGTACATAGCCCTATATCTATGTTGAGGATCTCCTGAAGAATTCTATTAACAATTTTTAACATATTTTTATTGTGTGAGTTGAACTCTTCGGGAAAGCACATTTTGGGGGTATAATTGTTCAATACAGTATTTTGAAGTGAATAAAATTATTATTTATTAAAATATATAATTTATGGATAATTGTTTTAATATAAGAGAGAATTTGTTTCACTTCAGTAAGGAAGCAGTTAATGATCTTATTAATAGAGGTTATAAGAAAATCAATTAATTATAATTTATGTGAGGTGTGCCTCAGCAAAAATATTGAAGGCCCCCTAGTTCCTGCAGGGCTCCTAGGCTTCGGCCCAGTCAGCCTTATGACTAATATGGCCCTGCCTGAGGCTGAAGAATCCTTCTGTTATTTGTAGGTAGTTAAGAGGTTTGTACTTCAGAAGCAAGTTTGATGTGTTTTTTTCACTTTAATATGAATGCTCGAAGGCAACTGAATTAGCTTTGAAATTTTACATTAGAGAAATTTCACATATTCTTGTGTTATCTCATGGCGTTGTTCTCCTCCATTTGTGTAATTTATTATTTGAGGGTCAAACCACATGAGACAAAATACACTTGAATTATACTCGAATTACACTCAAATACACTCGAATTACAAAATACACTTCAATTACCTGTGTAATTCGAGTATATTTTGTCTCATGTGGTGAGACCCTGAGAAAACATGGTACAAAATTAGGGTTCATCTTCGTTCTTCTGTGCCTCCACACATGGGGACTGCGCAGGCGCAGGCCAGCCGCCGGAGAATTTTCTAGAGCTTCCATGGCTCCGAAGGGGCCGTTTGTCGCGCGCCTCAGCGACCGTTTTCCTGCCCAAACGGTCACGTGATCCTCCAGCGACCAACGGCCCCTTCCCTCAGTTCTCTTCTTGCCGCCGCTTGGAGAGAACGTGAGCTTCGTTGCTCTGTGTTTTTTTGTGCTTCGTGCCTTTCTCTAACTGATTGCTTGGCTTTTGACTTCGGACTTCGTGACCTCGACTATTCTTCGGATCTCGCTTTGGACTTTGACGTGGACTCGGTAATTTGACTCGGACTGTCTTTGACCCTTCTTTCGCGTGCCTCTGGAGATGGCCTCTACGGCTCTCTTCAAGCATTGCCTGCAATGCCACACTAAAATGGCCAAATCCGATGGCCATGATTTGTGCCTTTTTTTGCTTGGGGGAGACCCACAATGTCTCGGCCTGTAGGATCTGCCAGGGTTTCACCAGCAAGGCCCGGCAGGATCGCAAGGCCCGGCTGAATTCTTCGCTGTGGCAGAAGGTCATGTCAGAGGGAACCCCGTTACCTCCGTCCAAGGCCAGCCCTAGCCCCTCTGCCGAACGGCAATCAAGAGCTGGCTCAGTGGCCTCCGCGAGGTCGGGGTCGAAACTGCGTCCCCCGAGTGCCTCGGCGTCGAGAGCGGCCTCTCCAGCGCAGGGACCGGTGCGGCCGCCCCGTAGCGCGTCATCCACCAGGTCGGATCCGAGACCGACGTCGGAACCGAGGATCCTGGTACCGAGTCCCCGATCGGAACCGACAACCGGCTCAATTCCGATAAAGTCTAAGAGGTCGAAGCCGAGGTCCCCTTCGAAGGCGAGGAGCGCGTCGGTTCCGAAGTCTTCTTCGGAACCGGCAAAGAAGAAGAAGAAGACCAAACATCGTCGGTTGCCGCATCCCGCTCCCCAGGAGGAGGTCATCGTGCTTCCTCACACGCCTTCCCCTCATCTGGGTTCCCCCGAACCAGAGGAACTCTCCGTGCCGGTGCCGGATCCGATGGCCTTCGAGACGGTGCCCGCGGAGTTCTCGTCGGGGCCGGAGCCGAGCCCGCGCCGTCGGAGCCGACCATCTCCCGCCCTTCGGTCACCGAGATTGGAACCGAGCCCGTCTCCTCGTCGGGTCCGTCCATCTCCTGCCCGTCCATCTCCACCTGCTGCCGGTCGTGAGTGACGTCGGTCCGGGGACAGTGTCCGGTCTGTCCGGTCCGCTGCGTCCCGACATCGTCAAGCCTCCTTCCTTCCCTCGCCATACCATTGCCAGTGGGAAGGGGTACCTGCCGGTTTCTCTGTGTCTGAACCGAGGCCTTCAACGTCGGAACCGAGGCCTTCGACGTCGAAGCAAGCGTGGTTTCCCCCTCCGACCCAGGGTGAGGAATCCCAGCTCGGTTCCGAGGAGGGCGATGTGGAGAGCCTCGGCGACTACCAATCGGAGTCCTGGTCCGAGCCATCGCCGGCTGACGATCTGGTACCATCTGCGGGCTCCCCATTCGAGGACCTCCGCATCTACTCCGACCAGATGGCAAGGATGGCTCAGGCCCTCGAGATGGACATCTCTTCAGCAGTCCCCCAGACCAAGGACAAGCTCCTCAAGCGGATCTATGGGGATAATCCGGCGTCTATTGGCTTCCCCATGCTCGAGGGTATTGAGGAGATCGTGGAGAAGGTGTGGAAGGTGCCCTGTGACCAGCCTCCAACATCTAAGAGGATTGAGCAGCTTTACAAGATCAAGCAGGGCACCTGGCCGGCACTGGTGAAGCACCCTCCACCTTCCTCCTTGGTCACGGAGGAATTCAACCCCCGACGGTCGGGTCACTCCTCGGTGCCTGCCGATAAAGAGGGCAAGAAGCTGGATGCCATGGGCAGGCGCCAGTACATCGTCGCTTCGCTGGGTCTGAGGATCGCCAACTACCAGACCATCATGGCAGGGTACCAACTGTACCTCTGGGAGAAGTTGGCATCCTACACTCGAGACCTCCCACCTGAGCAGAAGGCTGTCGTCTCCCTGTTGCAGACAGAGGCTGTCCGACTGTCTAAACAGCAAATGAATGCTGGGAGCCACGCTGCCGACACTGCTGCTCGGGGAATGGCTTCGGCGGTGGTCCTCAGGCGCCACTCCTGGTTGCGGTCTACGGCCCTGTCCCAGGAGGTGCGTTCCAGGGTGGAGAGCATGCCCTTTGAAGGGGACTCGCTGTTCTCCAAATCGACCGACGAGACCCTGAAAAAGAAAAAAGAGGACAGGCAGACGGCGCGGTCCTTGGGGCTGGCTCCTGCGGACAAGCCCTCCTCCAGGCCACGGTACGCTCCCCAGTCCGGCCCTTACCACTACCAGGGCAGATACCAACAGCAGCGGCCGGGCTACCAACAGTATCCTGCCTACCAGCAGCGGCCTTACCCTCCCGCACAACAGCAGAGGAGGCGTCGGCCCTTCAAGCCTCATCCGGCACAGCAACCGGCCCAGCAGAGAGATCAGCAGGGCGCCGGGAGGCAGTACTGACGGGTCACGCCAGCCGTATCCCCGAACTTTTCGGACAGACTGAGTCCACTCCTCTCTGAGTGGGAGTCAATAACATCTGACTCATGGGTCTTAACAATTGTTGAACTGGGATACGGGCTGGAGTTCGTTGAGCTGCCTAGATGCAGTTCACCCCTGACGGCTGTCAATAACACTATGGCCGAGCTGGATGCGGAGATCGTGTCGCTCTTGGCCAAGGGTGCTGTGGAAGAATTGCCCTATGAGGACTCTGTAAAGGGTTTCTTCTCTAGGTTCTTCCTGGTCCCTAAGAAGGATGGGGGCTTACGTCCCATTTTAGATCTGAGGGACCTTAATGCCTTCCTCAAGGTGACCAAATTCAAAATGGTTACGTTGGCGGCTGTGATCGCCTTGCTGAAACAGGGGGATTGGTTTGCGGTTCTTGACTTAAAGGACGCATATTTTCACGTGGGGATACGGGAGGAGCACAGGAAATACCTGAGCTTCGTTTACCGGCAAAGGGTTTTCCGGTATAAGGTGCTCCCCTTTGGCCTGTCCACTGCCCCACGAGTGTTCACGAAATGTGTGGCCCCTGTGGTTTCCTTCCTACGGGAAGAAGGCTGTACCATCTTTCCGTACCTCGATGACTGGCTCATCGTGGCTGACTCAGAGTCTAGGCTGGTGCAGGACATTGACTTGGTACTTAGCACTTGCCAACGCCTGGGGCTCCTGGTGAACTTTGAGAAATCCAAACTGGTGCCCAACTGCAAAGTGTCCTACATTGGTGCACTTTTAGACTCTGTGGAGGGTAAGGCTCTGCTCCCTTTGGAGAGGGCTCGGTCCCTAAGGGGTCTAGTGTCCATGTTTAAAAGGAACCGATTCCAGTCTGTGCGCACTATCCAGTGCTTACTAGGGCATATGGCAGCGGCCACCTCTGTGGTGCCTTTTGCTAGGCTGCGTATGCGCCCGCTCCAGAACTGGTTTGTGCGGAGGTACGATGCTCTGCTGCACCCTCAGTCCCTCAAATTCTCTGTCCCAAGGGTCATCCTCTCCTCCTTGGACTGGTGGCTGTCTGATGTCAACTTGTTTAGAGGGACCCCCTTTGGGTATCAGCACCATGACGTCACGGTTACCACTGATGCCTCTCTGTTGGGATGGGGGGCTTACTGTGGTGATGTGTCTGTGCAAGATGTCTGGTCTGAGAGGGAAAAGACCCTCCATATCAATGTGCTTGAACTAAGGGCCATTCGTTTCGCACTTGTATCTCTTACAGCACTGCTGAGAAATCGTCAGGTGTTGGTGCAGACGGACAACACGACTGCCATGTACTACGTGAATCAGCAGGGGGGTACAGTGTCTATGGCCCTGTGCCGGGAAGCCACGCTCACTTGGCAGTGGGCTATCAGGAACGGTGTGTCGCTCCGTGCTATACACGTGGCTGGGTCAGACAATGCCCGGGCAGATGCCCTCAGCAGGGTCCCTTTGCTGGACCACGAGTGGGAACTGAATGTAGAGTGCGTTGGGCCGATCTTCCAGATGTGGGGTCATCCAGTGATAGACGTGTTCGCCACTGCGGCAACCACCAAGGCCCACACGTTCTGTTCCAGGGCAGGGAGCGACCCCCTCTCTATTGGGGATGCCTTCCTGTTTACGTGGACGCGTGGCTTACACTACGTTTCCTCCATTCCCCTTGATTCCCAGGATCCTGTGCAAGATAGAGGAGGACGGGACGGACTGCATCCTGGTGGCCCCCTTCTGGCCACGGCAGGTTTGGTTCCCGAAGCTCCTGTGGATGTCCCAACGGACATATGTGAGTCTGCCCCCTCGGCAAGACCTTCTCCTAAACGGGAGCCTAGTCCACCACGATCCCAGGAAGCTGCACCTAACGGCTTGGCGGATCGTTCCTCCCCGATAGGCTTTACTGACGAGGTACAGAGGGTCCTCCTGAATGCTCGTCGGCCATCCACTAGGCGCGCTTATGCGGCCAAGTGGCGCAGGTTTGAGCTCTGGGCACTGGCCTGAGGAGTGGTTCCTGACAGCAGTCCCTTGGGGGTTGTGTTCGAGTATTTGTGCCACTTGCGTGGCCTGGGCTTGAAGGTGTCCTCCCTCAAGGTCCACCTGGCAGCGATATCAGCTGCCCACACCCGAGTTGAGGGTGCTACGGTGTTTTCTCACCCACAATCCCGCCAGTTCCTTAAGGGCATGTACAATCTTTACCCACCTGTGTCGGCGCCAGTGCCTCAGTGGTCACTGTCCTTGGTACTCTCACGTCTCATGTTGCCTCCTTTTGAACCTATGGCTACATGCCCCTTGGATATGCTATCCTACAAGGTAGCATTCTTGGTGGCCGTCACATCGGCCAGAAGGGTCAGTGAGCTGTCTGCACTGCGGTCTGACCCTCCCTTTCTTGTGTTTCATCCCAACAAGGTGGTCCTGCGTCCCTGTCTCGGGTTCCTGCCCAAGGTGGTGTCCGCCTTCCACCTCTCGCAGGATATCTCACTGCCTGCGTTCTTTCCTCAACCTTCCTCTAAGGGGGAAAAGGCCCTTCATTCCCTAGACTTGAAGAGGGCCCTAGCCTTTTACCTGGATAGGACGAAGGAATTCCGCTCCTGTCCTCACCTGTTTGTATGTTTTGGGGCCAAGGACAAGGGTAACAGGGCTTCCTCACAGACCCTGTCTAGGTGGATTGTGACGGCCATTAGCAAGGCCTATTCCCTGGCAGGGGTGGCTTGCCCGCTTCATGTCGGAGCCCACTCCACGCGGTCCCAAGCATCCTCTTCGGCACTCCTCAGGGGGGGTGCCCCTGGTTAACATTTGTAAAGCGGCCACATGGCCCTCTGCAGACACCTTTGTCAGGCATTACGCCGTTGATGTCAATGCGGAGCAAGATGTATCTGTGGCCAAGGCTGTCTTACACTCCCTTTTTTCCTGAGGGAGTTTTGGTATGACTTTCTGGGCGTACCTGCTGGGTACCCTTGAGTGGAGGAGTGTATATATGTACCTTGGGGTGTATATATGTAAATATTGAGTATTTATGTGTCCTTACACAGTTTTTTACATGGATGTATATATGCATATCTATTTGTTGTTGTTCTTGTTTGTTCAATAAAATTGTGTTGGACTTCACCCCCGCCTTCCTTATTGTGTGAAGCGTGGTACGCTCCCATGTGTGGAGGCACAGAAGAACGAAGATGAAAACAGGGTTAACATACCTGTAACTTATGTTCATCGAGTTCTTCTGTGCTGACACACAACCCTCCCTCCTACCCCGCTGTGAACTCCAATGCACGATGATGTGATGGCTGTAACGGAAATTGGTGTTTTTAAGGTGTTATGGCTGAAGTGTGTTGGTCAAGCGGCGGCAAGGGAGAACTGAGGGAAGGGGCCGTTGGTCGCTGTAGGATCACGTGACCGTTTGGGCGGGAAAACGGTCACTGAGGCGCGCGACAAACGGCCCCTTCGGAGCCATGGAAGCTCTAGAAAATTCTCCGGCGGCTGGCCTGCGCCTGCGCAGTCCCCATGTGTGTCAGCACAGAAGAACTCGATGAACATAAGTTACAGGTATGTTAACCCTGTTTTACCAAGTCCCCTTAACCTCCCAGTGGGAGGCAGGGAACCTGGCACTTACCTTATTGCAGGGTCCATGATGTTCCTCATGCATGCTTTGCAGCGGGCCGATTTTGGCCTCAAATGGACCAAAACAGGCCCATGGGGGGGCAAAATCGGCCCACTGCAAAGCACAGGTGCACTTTTGGAGCGGTGCAATAACGTCATTCCTGTGTTTTCTGCCCCACTTGCAAGGTAAGTGGAGGTGGAGATCAGAGGGTGAAAGAATGGATCTTCCGCCTCCACCGGGAGAATGGGATCCCGATAGAAAATACGTTGAATGTTAATAATATGAAATAGAAAAGGTCGTCTGTCCAGAAAGTTTTTTCTTTAAAAAAAATTCATTTCTCACAGTGATCCTGATGGCAATCCCTCAAGTAGTCCAAACAATGGAGACCAGGAAGTAACTTGGTTGCTGATGTTTAGCCTGGCAAGTTAGGGACACTTCCAAAGGGAGAGCCATGTCAGTCTGTCGTAACAAAATAGAACCAAAGTCCAGTGGCTCCTTACAGACTGACAATATTTATTCCAGCATGAACTTTCACAAATCAGAGCTCACCTTCTCAGATGCAATAGAAGATTTTCATTGCTTCCCTGGTTTCCTTCACTTCATGAGAGAAAGGTTAGAACCTCAGACCTCTCTTCATCAACCAAAGTATAACTACCTAAGTTTCACAGACCACAGACCACAAACTTTTCACGGACCTGCCCCTGTTCGTGGACCAGTTTGTTGGTCCATGGTTTGTCATTTCTGGGGGCCCTAGGACTGCCCCCTTCACACTCAGAGATGCCAAACTCACAGCGAGTCTTCAGCAGTAGGGATGTGCATTTCGGCTTTCTGAAAGCCGAAAAAAAGCCGAAACAAAAGTGTTCTTTCAGGTTAGCCGAAACATTTCGGGCTAAGCCGAAACGTTTCGGCTAGCCGAAAGAAAAAAAGCCGAAACGTTTCGGCTTTAGGCTTTTTCAATGGGAAAATGCCTCCGGTGTCTTCCCGGACGTCTGGGGGAGGCATTTTCCCACCGAATCAGCCCAAAATTGGTGGGGACCTTCCTCTAACCCCTCTCTACAAACCCCCCAAGTTTCAGACCGATTGGACTTTGGGGGGCCATAACATGGCCCCCCAAAGCAGGTCCCCCTATCCTCCCATAAGAAAGCGAAGGAGCCGCATATTGTTAGCATGCTGCTGCTCATCTTCTTCATTATTTCCTATGGGGAAAAATGAAGAGGCAGGCTTCCTTTGCCAGGGGTGGCATTTTGCATGCAAAATGCCCCCTCACCCTCAGGGGCCCTTCTCCCACCCCTCCTCCCACCCCCCACCAAGGCTCAGCCTGCTCCCACTTGGGGGGGCCATTTCATGGCCTCCCCAATTAGGTGCTCTAATCTCATTCTCTACCACTGACAGCTGGGGGAGGCTTGTGTTGCCAGGAGTGGCATTTTGCATGCAAAATGCCCCCCAACCCTCTGGGGCCCTTCTCCCACCCCCCACCAAGGCTCAGACTGCTCCCACTTGGGGGGGGCATTTCATGGCCTCCCCAATTAGGTGCTCTCATCTCTACCACTGACAGCTGGGGGAGGCTTGTCTTGCCAGGGGTGGCATTTTGCATGCAAAATGCCCCCCAGCCCTCTGGGGCCCTTCTCCCACCCTTCCTCCCACCGCCCACCAAGGCTCAGACTACTCCCACTTGGGGGGGCCATTTCATGGCCTCCCCAAGTAGGTGCTCTCAGCCCCCAAAGTCCACCCCCTACAGCCCCACACAAACCCAATTCTCCCCCAGCTGCCACACACAGACCCAAATCCCCACATTAGCCCCTCACAGACCCAAATCCACCCCCACCTGCCCCACACCCATAACCCCAGGAACAGGCTGGCAAAGGCCAGCCCTCTCCCTTTGTTCCCTATGCTGGGAACTTCTAAACTCTCTTTCCCTGGGCAATTCTGCACAGCCCAGGGGTGCCACAATGGTGGGCACACTTCTGAGTGCCAGCTGGTCCCTGTAAAAGAGCACCTGAACCACAGACACCCTCCCTCAAATTCCCCCACCACCTACAGAGATGGCTGGCCAGCCAGCCCCATTGTTCCCTATGATGGGAACCAACTGCACAACAAAGAATAAAACAAGAACAACACAAAATAAAGTTTAACATCAGAGAATCACAAAAGCACAATTCCTGTCAAAAACACTTTATTTCTTGAACAGCTTTAGGTTACACAGCAGGGGGGAACACCAAAGGGCATGGAAGCAGTATCTTACACAAAAATAACACAACTCACTTCACATTAAAGAATCACCCCAAAAATTGCTGTCAAAAGCACTTTATTTCTGTAACTGCTTTAGGTTACACAGTAGGAAGGCACAACAGAGCAGGAAAGCAGTGTACTACACAAAAATAACACAACTCACTTCACATCAGAGAATCACACAAACACAATTGCTGTCAAAAACGGTGAAGTGGGTTGTATTATTTTTTGTAGTACATTGCTATCATGCCCTGTTGTGCCCTCCTACTGTGTAACCTAAAGCTGTTCAAGAAATAAAGTGTTTTTGACAGGAATTGTGTTTTTGTGATTCTCTGATGTTAAGTGAGTTGTGTTATTTTTGTGTAAGATAGTGCTGCCATGCCCTTTGGTGTTCCCCCCTGCTGTGTAACCTAAAGCTGTTCAAGAAATAAAGTGTTTTTGACAGGAATCGTGCTTTGTGATTCTCTGATGTT
Source organism: Eublepharis macularius (assembly GCF_028583425.1). Taxonomy (NCBI): domain Eukaryota; kingdom Metazoa; phylum Chordata; class Lepidosauria; order Squamata; family Eublepharidae; genus Eublepharis; species Eublepharis macularius. Next base: position 24,678,517 of record NC_072792.1, on the reverse strand, counting down.
AAGTGAGTTGTGTTATTTTTCTGTGTGGGGGACTGCTGGTGTAATGTGTCATAATGCTTTGCCTACTTGTACTTTGGAAGGGAGAAAATAATTTTTTAAAAACTTTATTTTGTGTTGTTCTTGTTTTATTCTTTGTTGTGCAGTTGGTTCCCATCATAGGGAACAATGGGGCTGGCTGGCCAGCCATCTCTGTAGGTGGTGGGGGAGGTTGAGGGAGGGTGTCTGTGGTTCAGGTGCTCTTTTACAGGGACCAGCTGGCACTCAGAAGTGTGCCCATCATTGTGGCACCCCTGGGCTGTGCAGAATTGCCCAGGGAAAGAGAGTTTAGAAGTTCCCAGCATAGGGAACAAAGGGAGAGGGCTGGCCTTTGCCAGCCTGTTCCTGGGGTTATGAGTGTGGGGCAGGTGGGGGTGGATTTGGGTCTGTGAGGGGCTAATGTGGGGATTTGGGTCTGTGTGTGGCAGCTGGGGGGGAATTGGGTTTGTGTGGGGCTGTAGGGGGTGGACTTTGGGGGCTGAGAGCACCTACTTGGGGAGGCCATGAAATGCCCCCCCCAAGTGGGAGCAGGCTGAGCCTTGGTGGGGGTGGGAGGAGGGGTGGGAGAAGGGCCCCTGAGGGCTGGGGGGCATTTTGCATGCAAAATGCCACCCCTGGCAAGACAAGCCTCCCCCAGCTGTCAGTGGTAGAGATGAGAGCAGAGCACCTACTTGGGGAGGCCATGAAATGGCCCCCCCAAGTGGGAGCAGGCTGAGCCTTGGTGGGGGGTGGGAGGAAGGGTGGGAGAAGGGTCCCTGAGGGTATGTTATGGCCCCCCAAAGTCCAATCCATGGGAGGCCATGTTATGGCCCCCCAAAGTCCAATCGGTCTGAAACTTGGGGGGTTTGTAGAGAGGGGTTAGAGGAAGGTCCCCACCAATTTTGGGCTGATTCAGTGGGAAAATGCCTCCCCCAGACGTCCGGGAAGACGCCGGAGGCATTTTCCCATTGAAAAAGCCTAAAGCTGAAAGCCGAAAGTAAGCCGAAAGCCGAAACGGCTGGCCGTTTCGGCTTTCGGCTTATATGAAAGAGAATCCTCTTTCGGCTTTCTGCTTTCGGCTTTAGCCGAAAATTTTTGGCTTGCACACCACTATTCAGCAGGGTCTCCTCCAGCCACCCTTCAAGTTTGGCCAAGATTGCATTTCAGAGATCCGAGTTACAGACCCCCAAAGCGGCCACCCCCAGGAAACTTTCCAGTATATAGAATAGGAGCCACAAATGCCAATTGACTTGCATTGTCTTGCAGCAATTGGCAGAGCCCTAGGCTAGCCCAACACTCCAAAATCAAAAAAGAATTGGAAGGGGAAAATGAGACAGAAGAGTGAGCCCTCAAGGAGCCCAATAAGCTTTGTCTCGGAGCCTTCCTGAAGCCCGGAGACTGGGTTGGGACAGAGCCCTAGGCTAGCCCACCACCCCACAAGCAAATAAGAATTGAAATTAAAAAATATTAAACAGAAGAATGAGCCCTCAGCCAAGGAATCCCAATAAGTTTGCTCCCAGAGCCTTGCTGCCGTACAAGCCCCAAGCCTCCCTCTCGCACAATCCAAAAAAACTCCTGCAACGCATAGTTCCTCCCTTTGTAACCAGCTGAAAAGTGAAACCACTGCTCAGCGCTGGGTGTTATATATACAGCTTTCTCTCATAGAGAATAATGGGAGCTCTCTGGTTGCTAGCCAGAGGTGCCTATCAAGGTTTTCAGGGCTCAGATTGGTGTGTTCCAAAGGCAGCAGAAGGTCTGCAGGTGACTCCTCTATGTCGCTTAGGGAACTGATTGCTCAACACCGGGATATCTGGTTTCACGGACTGATGGACTGGCCCAAAAGTCGTCGCATTCGTGAAAAATGCACATCCCACAACCTGCATGTTTGCGAACACTAAACCAGGCTGGTCTGTGTCAAATTTTGGTCCGTTTTTGGTCCATGCCCACCTCTACAACTAAGCCATTCAACTACACCTGATTTATAACACCAGGCCTCTCTTTACTAAACTCCTCCCTTCTCCCCTCCCTTCAGTATTTTCTTTTGTAAAATGAAGAAAATGTTTTTGCTTTCCATTGCATCTGAGAAAGTGAGCTCCAATTTTCAAAAATGCATGCTGCAATAAGTTTTTAAGGTGCCACCACTGGACTTCTTTTTTGTAAAATTATGGACATTGTAGCCAATTCATAATATCAGTTGGATCTAGGGTTGCCAAGTCTTGTACTTCGCAGTGCTATTTCCACGCATGCATGAAATTCTGAAAATGACATCATTGTGTTGGCCATGAGAGTGCGCCCACTCTTTGTGGAGGGCCAGTTCTTTGAGAATTGACTTGTTTGGAGCCAAAATCGTCCCCCTCCCGTACGAAGCAGAGGAGCACTCCCATGCCCAGTGTGATGATGTCACTTCCATGCGCCTCCCACTGCAAACCCACTGCAAACCCTTGACTGCTCCAACACGCTGTTCAATTGCAGCCTGAAGATCGTGGGAGGCATGGAGATTTCATGCAGGATCCAAACCTAAGTTTTCTATTAATTATTGATAGTTTCCTGAAATATAAACAATCTATAACAAGAATGAATGGCTGCATCCCTTTGGGAGGCTTCTTGATATGCCTGGGCCTACTCTCTCCTTTGCACTTGCACTTAATACCTCAGTCATTGTATGGTGTGAAATAACTTCCCCTTTAATAATAACAACAACATTCAATTTATATTTCGCCCTTCAGGACAACTTAACACCCACTCAGAGCAGTTTACGAAGTGTGTTATTATTATCCCCACAACCACAATCACCCTGTGAGGTGGGTGGGGCTGAGGGTGCTCCAGAGAGCTGTGACTAGCCCAAGGTCACCCAGCTGGCTTCAAGTGGAGGAGTGGGGAATCAAACCCGGCTCTCCAGATTAGAGTCCCGCACTCTTAACCACTACACCAAATGTCAAGTACAGCAGAGTGTTTCATGCATTTTGTCACAAATGTTCTCAAACCACTTTTAAAGGCCTATTTAGTATATAATTTACTATATAATAAGTACTAATATATAAAAGGATAATATTTCTCATTAAAATAAGAAAGTCCCTTGAATCTTTGGGCAGTGAAAAGGGGAAGGATACTTCAGGACCATAATCCAGGTCAGAGTTAGGTCTGCTTAAATGCATTAATTTCAATGAGCTTAAGCATGCCTAACTGTGTGCTGGATCGTTGCCTAGCTATGGGAGGGGAGGGTTTAAGGAAGGATTAGAAAATTATCTCATGTAGAGAAGTTCTTAAGGAAAGGTTGGTTTCATATTTCCACTTTGAGTTTGTGTTTCATTGATATTCTGCAACTATAAATTCCAACAATATTAATCTGAATCCTAATTAGCAGCTTGTCTTACGAAAAGAAATGTGTGTGGGTGGTAAAGGATTATAGATTATAAGGATTAGAGAACTCTGTGTGTGTGTGTGTTTTTCAGATATCTGTTCTAGGCAATAAGTAAGTGTTAGTATGCGTAGGGGGGGATTTAAATTCATTTGTCCTTTGAAAAGATTGTGTTTCTACTGGGAAAAGAGCATATCATTCAGAGAAGCTGAGTGAAATGTAGCACATGAAGAAGCCGTTTGATGAGAAAAAGGACAATTAAAGGAAAGGTTTGTATTTTTTTTACTGCACAGACATGTGAAAGACACAGACTGCCAAACAGCATTAAAAATAACAGTAAATGACATCAAAAAAAGATTATATAAAAAGGAGAAAGCAAGTAGGCAGACATCAACTTATACAGTTTTTGTTACAGCAGCACAATTCTTTTTATTTATTTAATTCAATTTATATTCCGCCCTCCCCACACCAGCAGGCTCAGGGCGGATTACATTCGGTATAGTAATTTAAAATACATTCAGCAGATTATGTGACATATTTTAACATTTTTTCAGACAGAGAAGAAGTAAAGAGAAAACAATATCTGATGCCTTTGTACTTATTTGGAAATGTGTTTATTATTCGTTCGTTCGTTCATGCTTAGAACTTCCCTGTCCTTAGGGGTTTGGGACAGGTAACAATATATAAATATTAATTTTGTGTTTCATCAAGCATCTGATTACACAACACCTGAAATGCGAGTTGGGCTGGGGGGAAACCTCAATCCAAGTCACATTTCATGTATGACCCAGGACTCACCTTAAAAACAGGGTGTGGGGCAAATGTATACCCAAGCACGGCATAGAAGTTATTAGTTATATTCATGTTGTGTTAGAAAACTCATTTATTTTCAAGGATGTTAATGTACTGTTTAAATTCTTGCCTGCCTCTTGGAATCTAACCGATGGTCAACGGAAATGGACCCTCTATGCCCTTACAGTTGCTAAAAAACTTCAACACTGGAAAGACAAAAGCCCACTTCCTGTAAATCACTGGACTGAATACCTTATAAAATTATTATTGTTGTTGTTGTTGTTGCTGCTGCTGCTGTTGTTATTATTGGAAAAATTGTATTGTGAAAAATTCACTACAGAAGGTGACAGAATTCACATTATACAAATCTTATCATTAACAAAATATAATTAAAATGATGATTGGGAAAGGAATATGGAGAATCTTCGTTCTTTAAAAGTTTTTCCAATACCGTATACCATTTATTCAGGAAATTTGACTCTGACATAGGATACTCATATGACCTCCTAACATCTGCTATTTTGTCAAAGATTATATAATCCCACAGGCACATGTACCACTCCTTTATCTCTGGTAACTGGGGGGCCTTCCAAAGAGAGGCTGTTACTTTTTTTAGCTACCAATAGTAGCATTGCCATTAATAATAATAATAATAACATTCGATTTATATACCGCCCTTCAGGACAACTTAATGCCCACTCAGAGCGGTTTACAAAGTGTTATTATTACCCCACAACAATCACCCTGTGAGGTGGGTGGGGCTGAGAGAGTTCCAGAGAACTGTGACTTGCCCAAGGTCACCCAGCTGGCTTCAAGTGGAGGAGTGAGGAATCAAACCCGGCTCTCCAGATTAGAGTCCCATGCTCTTAACCACTACACCAGACTGGCTCTCCATATATCAGGGATGTCTAAATCCAGGAAAACACTCAACAATATTGTTTGTATCGTGAATGGAATTGTATGTCCAGTAATGTAAGTTATCTGTTGAACAATCTTTTTCCAAAATTTAGCAACCACAGGACAGAACCACCAACAATGAATACAAGTTCCCTCTTCTCCACAACCTCTACTCCAACTAAAATTGCACATATTAACCTGAGATATAGTTCTCGTTGTTGGTGGGGAGGTTGAAGACCTTGTAAACTTATCAATATTTGATCATATTGCATATAAAAGCCAATTACATATGAACATTTTTAGATATTTGGAAATCTTTTATAGATACCTATGTATAGATTTCCTAATACTGTTTTTGTATCCAGCATTGTTTTTTTTTTAATTTTCTGTTTGCTTTGTTATTTTTTTCTGTTTGTACAAGGTGTCTGAAAAAGGGAGCTCTAACTCTCAAAAGTGTACACTTTGAAAATCTTGTTGGTCTCTAAGGTACCACTGGACTCAAATCCTGTAGAGGACTGCAGAGTTAGACCTTCATGTATCCACACAGGTTATCTGCCCTCAGTTTATTGCTTTGGGGGACGTGTGTCCCCCCCCCTGCTTCCCTGTAGAATCATGGCTGTATGGGTAGTAAAATTTGGATTTTCTGGCCCACATGGTAGCCATTTCCACTGACCCTGTCCCTACAGCAGCCATTTTCTTCCCACACCACTAGGCAGCTTTTTGGCACTAGAATATCATTATATGGATATATCATTGCAAAACCAGGTATAGCAGATTCTCTGAATTCTCAGCTTTCATTTTTAAAAGTACATCAGTGTGTGTGTGTGTAAAGTGTTGACATGGAAATCCAATAGGGTTTTCAAGGCAAGAGGTGTTCACAGATGGTTTGCTATGACCTGCTTCTGTGTAGATCTTGGATTTTCTTGGTGGTGTCCCATCCAAGTACTAACCTGGGCCAACCCTGCTTAGCTTCTAAGATGTTTCTGCGGAACTCAGTTTGCTGGTGACCTACCTTGCAGGGCTGACTGCTTTTTAATTTTTTTTTATTTTCAAAACAACAAAGAAGATACAGGGGGGGGGAAGATAAGGAAAAATAGAAATACCCATTACACTAGAGGAAGATTAAGATAATCTTTATACAGATTATCTGGAGCACAATCGCTATACATCATTTGAATATTATATTCAAGCCCTCAACAACCATTCTCACAGACATTTTCTTTCTTCCACTGTGTCTTGCTATTAAACCAAAAATATTCTTATAAAGTATTTAATAATATTTACCGCTATACCCCTTCCACCTCCAAATCAATAGCAATTTGAAGACCTTCTGTTGTCACTCCATTAATTAAATTCTTGCATTTTGCTTTGATTAAATTCCTTTTATCTAGTTCTCAATTCTGGGACCACAATTTAAATTCCCTAGTACTTTTTGTAAAAAGATCCATGAAAGATTATCAAATGCCTTTTCAGCAGCTAAAAACATAAATGCTGCTTTGTATCCCTTCTTCTCCATAAATTCCATTGCAACTACTACAAAACTACCATTATCCCTCATTAATCTCTTAGGTACAAATCCTGTCTGATCTGGGTGTATTATTTTTGCTATACATTTTCTTAGTCTTTCTGCCAATATTGAAGTAAAAAGTTTGTAATCTACATTCAATAACAAAATGGGTCTATAAGATTGAGGTAACATAGGGAATTGACCCCATCTTGGGACAGTTATTATCTGTTTGTTGATTTTATGATGAACTGTTGTTTATGAATTGTTTTTAATATTTGTATTGTATTTTTATAAAGGCTGTACCTCGCCCTGAGCCCACTTGCAGGAAGGGCGGGTTAGAAATGTTGTTGTTGTTGTTGTTGTTGTTGTTATTATTATTGATGATGATGATGATGATGAGAGTTATATAAGCCTCTTGCCAGGTTTGAGGTAGGATCATATCTTCACTTATTTTGTTCATTACTTTTTGGAGTGGCAATATCAACTCTTCCTCCAAACATTTATAATACATTGCTGACAACCCGTCCAGACCTGGAGCTTTATCTTTTTAAAGTCTTCTTATTGCCTGTGAGATATCATGTATTGTAATATTTTGATTTAACAAATCTCTATCTTCAGGTGTAAATGTTAAGGTTAATATTCCTTTGATGTAATCTTCCATCCTTTGTTCTATTAAATTTTCTTTTTTATAAAGTTGTATAAAAAAAGAAATGAACTGTTGATGAATCTCTTTTTCTGTATGTTATTCTGGCCGACTTTTTTGCTTCTATTCTTCTTCTTTCTGATTCTTTTCTTAAACAGTGAGCCAGGAATCTGCCAGGTTTGTTCTCATGTTCCAAAAAATTCTGTTTCAGAAAGCTTAATTTCTTCTGCATTTCTTTGGTTTGCAACATGTTCAATTGGTTTTTCAATTGTTTCATTTCCGTTAATGTCGACTTCTTAAGCGATTTCTTATGCTGCCCTTCCAAAAACTGAATTTTCTTTATTATTTTGTTCATCTGCTCTATTTTCTCTTTCCTTTTCCATGAAGTCATAGCTATTAAATTTCCTCTTATGAAAGCTTTGCTTGCTTCCCAAATTGCTGTGTCAAAGAGTTAATCTACAGAATTCAATTCGAAAAATTCTTCTAAGTCTCTCTTACACTTCCTTAAAACGTCTTCATACAATAGTATGTTATCGTTCAATCTCCGTCTTCTTTTAATTTCGTCTCCTTGCCACTCAGTCAATAAAGGATTGTGATCTGCATATATTTTTGGTTGAATTTTAACCCTTTTAAAATTCGTTATTAATGTTTTGGATATCCAACTCGTATCCATCCTGGAATACGTTTGATGTCTTTCTGAGAAAAAAGTATAATCTATGGACTTTGGATATGCGACTCTCCAGGCATCTACCAAGTGTAACATTTCCATATATTGAAAAACAATTTTGGGGAGCCTTCCTCCTTTTGTTTTCTTGGATCTATCCTCTTTTAAATTCATTACTCCATCTCCCCAATGGACTGACTTCTTAATCAACATCCAGAAAAGATAGAAACTTTGTTTCCTTGGTTTCTCTAAGCCTAGGTAGAAGGAACTGGTAGAACCTTGTTACTCTGAGCAGCAATAACTTTTGCCCCCTAGAGGTGTGTTTTGCTTCTCACCACTCCCCCCTCCCCAGGCTGTTCATGGACTTGGAGAACCTGTGACAAAACTGAAAGTCATACTGGGGAAGATTGGGCAGAGTAATGTAAAGGAAAGATAGGCCTTGGCTGGAATCTGTGATTTGTTTTAAATGATCTTCCCCGATAGTTGGTTATGATACCCACTTCAGAAAGACAAAGTTTATGGCTTAAGCTTTGGGAACTAGCAGGGAGGAGTAGGCACTGGTGTGTACTTGTATATGTGAACATGCATATAAAAACTAAAAACAGGATAGACTTCACCTCCAGAAACTATTTTGGGAAACATTTGAAGTTCTTTTCCATTGTGGCAACATACTGTTTCTGAAAGACAGTTGAATTTATAAGTAAGATAGGAGAAGATATTGTGACCATGATTACTTTCTCAACAACAACAATTTGGAAACTACATTCATTCCCCTAACTGACCACAGGATGTCACAATTGTTCTCAAAAAGGGGTAAAATTTCAGTTAGGTACAGCTAGCAAGCTAGCAGATCAATTGGAGAAAGAAATTGAAAGGATATTCTCTATCTCATTTGTAATTTCATTGTTTTTGATCAAACAATATTCTTCTCTGAACAGGATAACAAAATATAATACAATTCGGCCTTTTCTATATCTTATTTTCATAATCTTTCATTTGTATTGTGACTTTTTAAAGCTTATAAGTTCTGTACTGTTGATTTTTAAAAAATTATTCAAATCAAAGGCTTGGAATGACGCAGAGGCAAGTCTATGAATTATGAAGACCAGATATACGAAGTGTCTTTCCATTTTCTAGTACTTTCTTCAATCACCCAGGATTGTCCTATTCTCCAGATCATTATTCTTCAGGAACACCTCTATTTCTGGCCAAGACATTGGTCAGCACACCATTGTTACAAATAATATGTTGAATCAGGTATCATGACCATCAGCATACTTTTTTTTAATTTGGTGTTCAAACTGGATCCCTTCATTCCTTTTTCACCATCAGAAAAGCTGGTTGGCTCCAAACCAACGAAACAAATCTAAACATTAGGCATTCACATAAAAGCTACAAATCCTTTGATTAAAAAATAGGGACATCTTCTGTGGTCCACTATAGGATTCTATTCCATCTGCCCACTCCTTCAAGACATACATGTTGCACACATGTTTAATGTGGTTACTGGAGTCTTGGTGTACAATGCCATCAGTAAGCAGAATGAAAGCTGCCGTATATCTCCTCTTCACCAGAGCCCAGTTTTGAATCAGTCACTGGCCTTTGTAACTCAGGTGAACTTTACCCAGCGGAAGCTGCCTTAAGCCCCTTTGATATGAGCAGGATAAACTTCAAAATAAATATCACTGTGACTTTGGAGAAGAGGGGCTAGAAAGCATGAACGGCTCAAGGAGTCATCCTTGATGGATTCCTTCTGCAAGCTTCTTAAAATAATGTGGAAAGTTTCTTGTTTCCTGATGTAGCAAAGGGCAGCCTCCCAGTTACGATATAAATCACCAGCTATAGAGATGGGATGTTATTTATAGATCAGTTTTCTGCGGAGGAGTCATGTCATAATGAAAACTATGATTACAGGGCATTATCCCTTCACTGGTTTTGTTGGAGGCTGGAACAATGAAGTGAATATCGATACTCGTGTCTAATCAAGCATGACTACAAAAACCATCATAACATAAAAATAACAAGCATCAAGCAAGCAATTAAACAAAAGATTTGTCCATGATTTTGCATCATCTGTTGATAAAAGCTCATTTATGTCAGCCCATTACTGAGCCAATCTGTAAGCCCAAAAAATGAAATATGATCAAATAGAAATTAGGATGTAATAATGGCATGCCTATTGATGGGACTGTCTAAAGCCTGTAGTGTGGCCCTACTTGCCATTTAGCACTCCGAATATTCAAACATGCAAATAGGGAAGAGGGCTGGCTGCTAATGTCAGACTGCTAACTGTACTGCAGAAGGGGAGAATTAATGTTTGAGCTTTTAGATTCATCTTCTTAATGACATCCCTAGTTTCTTCCTGCCAGAACTTTGTTCTTCCCTTCGTTTTGGGGTGTGTTTGTTTGCATACAGATTGGCTGACTGTAGTTGGCCTCTTCTAAGACAGTGGATCTCTATCCTCAGTGGCAGTCTTCATCATGGGGCATCCGAGACAGCTGCCCTGGGGCCCACACTGGTGGGGGATCTGTGTTGGGAAAACCACCATCCCACAGCCAGCTGCCCTGATGCCCCACCTCTGATCCTCCATGTTGCCCCTGACTCAGATAGCATGGTGCAAAGGACAATCAACTATAGGGCTTGGGGGGGGCACTGCCAACAGCTAATAATGCTTTCCCCTACCTGAGAGATTCTGGAATGCCATCCTTAAGTTTTGCCTAGTGCTGCAGAATAACTATGACTACCCCTATCCTTCCATGATCAAATGGTTGCTAAATCCTGTTACATCTGCAGAGTGTATCCTTTCCTCAAGGGCCTGTTAATTCATTTGAAACATTTATTGTTCTGCTTTTCTACCACGAACAAGAACTTAATGGACTGGGGCCAACGTACCTTCAGGATCATCTCTCCCCATTATTTCCTCCACAGGGCCTTGTGCCTCGCAGGTAAGCAATTACTGGTGGTTTCAGCCCGAGGGACATTCACCTGTCCTTGACCAGGACCAGGGCCTTTTCGGCTCTGGCTCTGGCCTGGTGGAACACACTTATTGGAGATTTGGGCCCTGCGGGATCTGTTGCAGTTCCACAGGGCCTGTAAGACAGTGATGTTCCGCTGGGCCTTTGGTTGAGGACCAGCGTCCGTCCCTTCTTCCATCTTTTTTCCTGACCACCTTGCCCCATTTTCTGTCTCATTCTGGGTGCCATTCCACAGCCGACCCTGTAGAAGTTGAGCTTATGCCTTTGATAGTGGCCTATGTATTCTAATGACACCTGGAATTGAATTACTGGGATTGGTGATAACTGTTATAGTTTTATGTGTTTTTAAGACTATATTTATTGATGTTTTGTCAATGTTAGCAGCCCTGAGCCCATTCGTGGGAAGGGCAGGATATAAATCTAATAAAATAAAATAAAGTGTATTCATTTTATTAATCTGTAATACAGAGCTGCTGTGGAATAGTGGTTAAGTAAGTGGACTGCAAATCAGCACCAGCTAGTTCAAACCCCACTACTGCCATCAGCTCATTAGGTGGCCCTGAGCAAACCACTCCTCTCGGCCCGAGCTCCCCAGCTGTGTTGTGGGGAAAAAATAAAACTGACTTTGTTCACTGCTCTGAGTGGGGTACTGATCTGTCTAGAAGAGCGGTCTATAAGTGCAGTTGCTATTGTTATCATTTTATCAATCTGTAAGTGGAGCCGTCCTTGTTCTACTCTGGCCTGAAACCAGAGCAAAAAGGGTAAAGGGCAGATGAGTCATCCACGGCCTGTTGAGTCACCTTCCTTAGGAACCTTTCCTTAGAAACTGGTTTGTGAAACTGGTTTGTGAAAATCCATTCCTCAAGTCATTTTATTTTCCAAAGAATGGGTGAATAACAGCCTCTTTTAGGACCTAGTGAAGTTCCCGCCTGATAAGGAAGCATCCATCACTGTGCCTTTGCAGAATTTTTACAAGGGCCAGGGCACTATGACCAAGACCCATTATGCTGTTGATGTCACTTACCAAGCTAAAATTCAACAGATAAAAAAGACTGGGCTGTATTGTCACAGGTCAACTAGCACCCTGTGACAATTTCAGATCAGAAAACAGCACAGACAGATGGCTGAAGCCCATCTCCTTGTGCACTGTGGGCCTGATCCAAACTGGGCCTGCGTGCATCTGGGTTTATGGGAATTGAGTTTCCAGCACCGAGCTCCAGGCACATCCATGTCTGATTTCATGGACACAGAAAGGAACTGGGAGAAATATCGCATCTAGTTAGACCCTTAAACACAAAGGGCAACCTAACCAAGCTCATCCGCCAAATAAGATGCAAGACATAAATAAGATGCAAAGGTGACCATCCCTGCAGGCCTGGGCACAGTAGTGACGACCCCAGCAGACCTAACAGCCACGATATACCCTGATATCACCACTTTCACGAAAGAAGTCCATGGACGGGCTGTGCAAACCTGCCATTCTGACCCCTCCCAGATCGACAAGGCTGCCATCATTAATGAAACACGACTTAACTCACTCAAAATGGAGTACATATCTATGGATTCAGTGGTGCAAATGGATGACGTGGTCCACTACCCCATGGAGTTCTTCAACACACTCAACCCTCCTGGCTTTCCAGCCCACAAGCTTCTCCTCAAAGTAGGGGCTCCAATGATGCTGCTCCAGGACCTCAGCCCACCCAAACTCTGCAATGGCACCAGACTACGAGTGAAAGCCCTCCACAGGAACATCATCGAGGCCACATTGTTCACCGGCAGTGCTCTGGGGGAGGTGGGGAGAGTCGGTGTTCATACCGCACATACCACTAATACCATCAGAGAACCCCTTCAAATTCAAGAGACTGCAGTTCCCCCTCAAGGCCTGTTTTGCTATGACAATGAACAAGTCCCAGGAGCAGACACTGAAGGTGGCAAGAGCTGACTTGAGGGAGGACTGCTTCTCACATGGGCAGTTCTACGTGGCCTGCTCCAGAGCGAGCTCACCCAGCAGCCTGGTGATCCTAGCACCTGAGGGGAAAACCACCAATGAGGTCTACAAAGAGGTCCTTCAGTAGAAAAAAAAAAGGTTGTACGTATTTTTCACTTTATTTATGGCACTACAATCTTTTCCTTTTTAAAGTCTCTTCAATAAATGTTACATTTCGAAATTCATTTCATCAGTTTTAGGCATCAACATGCTTCGCTTTATTCAAACACTTTCATGAAGCTCGGGTACTATGCTATTGTACTACAAAACCAACTCAACCCCACCCCCCAAACCAAAAAACGTTACATACCCATAAGTATTATAACTGGATTTAAAGTGATTTAATATTGAAGGCTTCATAATAGTTTATTATGTTAGGTATACCCCACCCCATTACATTCTATGAATTATATATGAACTTATGTTGAACTCTAGATTTTTTATTTCCAAAGATCCACTCTCTAATTGCCCCATTCCATTTTGCTAGCTGTTTTGTATTTAACTCTACTGGGAGCATTTGAAGTAGGTACATCATTTTCGAGATTAAAAACGTCTTAACCACTCTAATTTTATTAGAGATGCTCAGATACTTATTGGCCCATCTTGTCATGTCCTTACTGATCTTCTTCCAAGCTTTTTTGAGATTCCCTTCTCCTGTCCTACTCAAAACTCAAAAGCCCTGGCTGCAAACAGCGTTTCCCTGAGATCTGGTGCAGCAGCTGACATTTCAGCCTCAGGGGGAATGTCCTCTTCTTCATCAAGCTGTTGATTTGACTGCTCAATGAGCCCAGCATAGCAGAGGAGAGAGAACAAGATAGAGCAACGGGCCATCTCTTCTGCCAGTGGCAAGGGCTCAGTTCTGGCTTTCCTTCATGTAGCCGAGTATCACCTACTCCTTGTTGACTTACCCACCTCTCAGCTCTTTCCACTCTGGAAAAATGCATCTTCACTGTCATGTCTTCTGTGCAGTCCCACATGGGATCTGTGCATGTGTGGGCTGGCCTGCGCATGTGCAGATCCCATGTAGGCCTGCACAGAACACTCGATGAAGAACAGTTGCAGGTAGGTGCAACCTTGTTTTCATCATCATGTCTTCTGTGCAGTCCCAGATGGGATCCATTTGAGACTGCACAAAAGAACACTCGAACAATAGTTACAGGTAGGTGCAACCCTGTTTTTCTCTCCCATCTTTACAATCATGTGGCCCCCTCCTGAAATCCTAACACCAGCTTAGTCTGCACAATTAGGAGATGAGGTGGTACGACTGATTCAGGACTGTACCACTTCAGATTGCAGTTGAGGGATGGCTTGACCTAATTAATCCCCCCCCCCCCAAATCTTACTGCAGATGGAAACCTAGAGGCCAAAAGCAAAGTTCTGACACTCTCACATAATATCTTTTTCTGTGTGCAAGCCTTGTTTATCATGGCAGAGTGCAACTTGCTTCACTGACCAGTGGTACAGGAGCAACAAGTTTGAAGTGTGAGGGCCAAGCTACACATGACGAATGACACTTGAACAGCAAGTGTATTTCTCCCTGTTCACTTGCCCTCCGCTCAATCCACTTGCCGTTCAAGTGTCATTCGTCGTGTGTAGCTTGGCCCTTAGTGATTTCCTCTTCTGGCCAATTGCTATTATACTTACTTCATTTATACCCCACCTCTCTCACCAAGGAGGACCCAAAGAGGCTTACATTATTCTCTCCTCCTCTATTTTATCCTCACAACAACCCAGTGAGGTAAGTCAAGCTGAAAGTGTACTGCTGGCCCAAGGTCACCCATTCAAACCTGGGTTTGGAGTCTGACATGCAATGTCACTGCAATGGGCTTAGACTGGCATGCAACGTCAAATGGCAATAGGCTTAGATTGGAGTAACTCTGTTTAGGGTTGCACTATAAGTCAGGTGAGGTCAAGTGCAGAAATCTTATTTCTACTGATTGGAGATTCCTAAATGCTTTACAAGGAAGCTGGAGATATTCTTGGGCAGAGAATGCTTTATTATTTTTTTACTCATAGCTTTATTATTATTCACGACTTGACCATCTGAGCTGCTGGCAGAATCTTCCCTTTGATTAATGATTAGACAAACCTATTATATAAAGGCCACAATGCTAGCCCATTAATTGACCCGATATTACGGGTGCTTTGCAATTATATCTCCCCCGTTCTTCCCCTAGCAGTCATTCTGACCGCGCTAGTAAAAGAGTTAAGAGATATGAGGGAGAAAGGGAATTGTGCCCACAGAGGAGGGGGTCCAAGGTCCTCCGAGTTTGGTTTTGCAGTTCATAGGAAATGTGCTTCCAGGGTGTAAACAACATAGGAGGGGCAAGAGAGAGAATTCAGATGGAACCCAACATGCTTTTTCACAAGTTTTGTGCTTTCTTTCACCACCTTTGGTGTCTGTTCATGGAGGATTTACCTTAATCTTCCTACCACCATCAAATCCCAAAAGCATACTGAACTCTGCAAAACTCAGCCATAATCCAATTAGAACTTTATTTATCCCAAAATGTTTAGCTAAGAAGACTTTATATAGGACTCGCTTGTCGTCTCAGGTTTTTACGTGACTCGTCTTTAGCATTATTAGTATCTGGACAACTTTAACCATGAGCAATGATCAGTTTTGGACACGAGATAAAGGTGAATGTAGTTTTCAGACCATTTGTCTGTCTCACTATGGTTTGATAGGAGGTTGCTATTCCTTTATTATCTTAAGCACAGATGTTTATTCAAATGACAGACTGTTGCTTGTAAGCTGTCTCTGTAGGTGAATGGCTTGGTGACAGCTGTGACTTGGCCTAGCAAAATACCTCTCCACCCAGAACAGCGTCAATAGGATCCCCGAGTGAGCTGCTTTGTATAATAGTCTCTGCAGGTGGAGAAACAAATATTCTGCTGATAGATGAGATCCTGAAAGAAAACTGGATAGGAGACAATCTTTGGGTCAAGTTATCTGTGATGTGAAAAGGGCTATTTGCATTCCGTCTTTGCTAATCTGCCCTTCAACACTTTGAAAGCGCAGCCCTTTCTGAGCTGTGTTTTGAAACACAGAATAGGACCCGATACGTCCTGATGGGCAACGCTTTGATGGAATTCTTTCTTATTGCTACCTATGAAAAACCCAGACCATAAATGCGAGGCAGAGCTGCTGTTCCTTTAAACACAAAACAGAATTACACCAGAGGGATGGGGAAAGTGTTGCTTAGAGGTTTATTATTATCAAGCACCTGGCAGAAGCACAGAAGCTTGGTTAAAAAAAAAGTTGGGATCTCTACCTTCTCTCTTTTGTTCTTCTGCGGCTTTTTGCATGAATGCATAATAAACATGGGCTTCCATCCTGGGGAAAAATTCAGCAAATGGAAAATGGAGCCGGCGTTCGCTGATTCTGCCCTCCCACTGCAACCCCCCAGTTCACCACTCATATGGTTTCTCAGGGTCCCTTGTCCCCCAGGAGCAGCATTTGGGGATCCCTTTGGGGTTGCAGTGGGATGGGGGTGGGTGAGAAAGTCCAGTTCTGCTAAGGGAGAATGCCTTCTATTAGCACAGTTTTACCCTCAAATCGGCGACATGGAAAGACACAAGTGAGAAATAAATTGAGGATAAACCTGCACCTTTTGTCCTGCGCTGATGTTTGCCTTCATTGTTTCCCCTTGTTCTTAGAGCCAAGCTACAAGTGATGAATGACACTTGAACGGCAAGTGAACAGACTCACTTGTATTCCTCCCTGTTCACTTGAGCTCCACTTGATCACGTGGCTTGGCCCTTAGTTGTCCTGGTGCAGTTTTTTGTGTGGCTTCAAAGACTAGCAAGGAGAGTGAAGAGAATGCAAGGGAGATAAATATGGAGGATTTAACCAAATGTTTGAGAAACCTGTTCATAAGGACGTTGTGAGGATAAATATGGAGCCACTTCACACAGTGTTGCCAGTTAGCGTTTCCATAGCTGGTTCTCCAGCCAAGCCATCCAAACAACAGCTTGGGGCTGAGCTGGTTCCCAGAATTCAGGGGCGCAAAATAAGACTGGCATTGCCTCTTGGCCCTAAACCATTATGATCTCGGTGCAAGCCAGACACCTCCAGGTGGTGTCTGGAGCTCTTCTAGCTGATCTCCAGATGACAGTGACCAGCTCCTCTGGAGAAGACGGCTGCTTTGGAGGGTGGACTCTGTGGCATTATACTCTGATGAGGTCCCTCCTCTCCCCAAACCTTGCCGTCTCCAGGTTCCACCTCTAAATCTCCAGGAATTTCCCAAACTGGAGCTGGCAACCCTAACACTAAATCCCTGCTCCTGCATCACAGCACCTTGGCTTCGAAGATGCAGGAGGGCCAGTGAGAGTGAAAGGCAGCACAGCGCAGTGGGCATGTGCTTGTCCTAAGATCTGGGAGATCTGGGTTTGAGTCCCTCACTGGGCCATTGTTGTGTATTGGGGTGAGTTAGGCCAAACAAGGCCTCTAAGGTAATTACTGTATTGAATGTTATGCACAGTCAGCTTCAGGTTATGTCAAGGTTCCTAACACACTTCATTCTCATTGGTTACATTTGCCTGCACTCAATCCTTATTGGGTACATTCACATGCACATTCATTGGGTACCTTCTGAAGGCCGCAGCCAATCGGTCCTCTCAAATAAAGACCAATCAGTGGCCTGCCTATCTTATACATTGTATATAGTTAATGCAAATGATGATATTGTAAAGCACATGTTCTTATTGGTTGCTAGCTCTTCTTGGGGCGGGGTTTCTCTATATATTGAGGCTTCTGTTCAGTCTGTGTTGAGTGTGTGTAGTGAGTAGTGTCTGCTGTCGTCTGTCTGTCCTGGCTTGCAATAAAGAATCTTGTTTTGGCTGAAATCACTCTGGGCTGCAATCAGTCTGAGCTCCAGGCTCAGTACACAATAGCCATGAAACTCAATGGCTGGTTTTGAGCCAATCAGTTTCTCTCAGCCCAACCTACCTCACAGAGGAGTTGTTCTGAGGATAAGGTCAGAAAGATGTGAGATGTCTGGGGTCCCCATTAGAGAGAAAAAGTGAGATATCAATTAAATAAATATAAGTACAAAAAGAGAGGATGAATGTATTGCATGGGGTGGGGGTGGGGGTAAACAAAATACCTTGAGCCAACCCTCAGTTCTTGTCTAAGATCATCTGGAGATACCTTGGGATTTGATGCTTACTCTCCTAGACAGAGATCTGAAAGCCCCTGGGTGGAGGGAGAAAAGTTCAAGGTGTGCGTGTTTTCATTTATTGAAAATAAATACCTCTTTTCCATTTTCCCAGTAGAAAAATTGGGAAAATTTGGGATTCCCTCAAAAATTCGTATGATTTTCTTTTGTCTTTGAAATGAGTGAAATGCTTTTCAAGACAGGGTTTATTCACTCAAAATATATATCATGAAAAACTACGAGATCTTTTGGTCCACTGGAAGACTTTGGAAATGTTTTGGAACTCCGAAGAAAACTCCTGTGAAATAAGTTTTTTCCTTTTTTGAAATGAGTGAAATGTTCTAAGTGTAAAGTTGCAGCACTTTGCAATTCTCTCTTACTTTAGTATTGTGTGCATTTGCAGTCTTGCTAGTTGAAAACTTTTAAATTCTAAAAATATGCCATACATAAATAAATCCATGAGTAAATTCTATAAATATGCGAATCAATACAATTTTATATATGCTAAGTTAGAAATTATGCATTTTATTTTAAAGCAGCAAAATAGGTTTCGGTTTGATAGGAACACAAATATTTCATATAGTTCAAAAGGTTTCCCCCCTCTCAGGGGAAAAATGAAAAACAATCACCCCCCACCCCCAGCTTATATATTTCTGGAAATTTTTCATCTCTGCTCCTGCATCTAGGTCCAAAACTTTTTCCACTTTATCTGATCTAAGGGAACAATCCAATGTTATAATTCTCTAGTTTTCCAATGCAGTCACGTTGACTCATTATTTTGAACAAAATTTACACAAACAAATCATTATATAAATTATGGTACTTACATACGCACAGTCCATCCATTTTTAGTCTACAATATTAACATTCCCCATATAGGCAAATGAAAAAACATTTCCATGGAGCACTATGACCCCACAAAGGCAGGTGTTAACCAATGTTTTGATATAGCTAAACAAACTAGGTCAGGCAGAGATACAGCTTGGAAGCCCATTGCAGATTTCATAATATAAAATCATTAGACAAAAAACTCCCCTAATCATCTTATAGGGGTGGCCTAGACTGAGAGTTGAACTCCTGGCTCATTTCCTGGTGGACTGCTGCTATGGAGGCCACTGGGGCCCAGAAAATCTCTAGAGCTGCCAGGCCTCTCACGATGATGAGAAATCTGCTGGTACCTTTCTTTGTCCATGGCCACTCAGAGTGGCAATGGGAGAAAACTTTTTTTAAGAAAGCAACATCAGTGGTGTCACTCACTACGTCACTTCCAGGGAAAACTGGAAGTGACAGGGTAGCTCTAGGAATCACTGGAAACTCTATGATTTTATGATGGAATTTTTGACAATTCCTAGAGCTACCCCACATCAGAGTTTTCCTCAGAAGTCATGTAGCAGTACCATTGACATGATGGCCCCCCATGTCCCTGCATCCAACCCACCCACCAATTGCCAGGCTTGGCTTGGTCACTCTATAATAACATTCAATTTATATCCCGCCCTTCAGGACAACTTAATACCCACTCAGAGCAGTTTACAAAGTATGTTATTATTATCCTCACTACAATCACCCTGTGAGGTGGGTGGGGCTGAGAGAGCTCCAAGAAGCTGTGACTAACCCAAAGTCACCCAGCTGGTTTCAAGCGGAGGAGGGGGGAATCAAGCTCGGCTCTTCAGATTAGAGTCCTGCCACTCTTAACCACTGCACCAAACTGGCTCTCTATCGACAACCATTGTCATAGAAGCCTGTCCCAAGTGCAGCTGAGTAGTTGGTGGGTCAGCTTGGTGCTTGAATCAGAATTAGAAAGGCCTTGGCTGAACGCAAGCTTTGTTGAGAATGACACATAAAACGAAAGTAACAACACTTCAAACACCCGTTCCCAGCCTCCCCCCTTAGTTCTGTCTAGAAGGCCTGGGAAGGCGAGGATGTCAAGGTCGGCCGGAACGGGTTGATAAGAATTCTTCGCTCCCATGGCTTGGGCAGCACCTGGGACCAGAGGGAGAGAACTAAACAACTACAGATTATAACACAAGAATATGGCGGAGCTCTGGCTTGAGAACTGACTAGCAAACTGACACTCTGACAACTAGTGACTGACAGCTCTGGAACAAGGGCACAAGCCTCACTGAAGAGAAGAGTCCTGCTCTGCTCTGAGTTGCTGAGCTCTGCCCATCCCTATGGGGCTTTGCTGTACTGTCCCCTCCATGAAGCTTATGAGTTGGTGGGAATGGATGTAAACCAAAAGAAACATTCTTTTGTAATTATATGCAGGCTTTCTTCACAGTTGGCCCATTGCACACAATAGGATTTACTTCTGTGTAATCATGCACAGGATGGGGCTCAAAGGAGGACACATTCCAGAGAGGTACCTGTGTCACATGCCAACCTATGCTTGTTTACTCAAAAGTAAGCCTTCCTGTATTCAATGGAATTTAGTCCCAGGTAAATATTCATAACGTTGGACTGTTCACCTGTCATAGCAAACCTGGGCTGTTTCCACACATCTTTCCTTCTGCTGGAACATCGCAGAAGACAGCATCTTTGCCTGCGAAATCACATCAGGAAGACTTTGTCATCTGGGATTTTTGCACGAAATCGCGTCTTCCTGGCACGACTTTGTGCGCGAAGACACTGTCTTCTGTGATATTCTGGCAGAAGGTAAGACGTGTGGCACTGGAGTCTTGTGGCTCTTTAAAAGACTGAAAGATTTGTTGTGCCCTGAAGTCCTTGCAAACTAAAGCCCACTTCATCAGACATGAGGAGTGTATCAGCTGGCTACAGAGGGCAATACTGAGAGGTCCTGGT
The DNA here is from genome assembly GCF_028583425.1 of Eublepharis macularius. NCBI lineage: Eukaryota > Metazoa > Chordata > Lepidosauria > Squamata > Eublepharidae > Eublepharis > Eublepharis macularius. Next base: position 24,657,718 of record NC_072792.1, on the reverse strand, counting down.
AAGATATTGGCAGAAAGGGAGTAATTAATTCCTGAGACAAATTCTAGTGGGGTAGCCATGTTTATCTGCTGTGACAAAACCAAAAAAGGATCTTGTGCCACCAGAGTGGCAGGGAGCCAAGCTACAAGTGATGAATGACACTTGCCTGGCAAGTGAACAGACTCACGTGTCTTCCTCCCTGTTCACTTGCCATTCACTTGCTCTCCACTTGATCAAGTGGAGCGCAAGTGAATGGCAAGTGAACAGGGAGGAAGACACGTGAGTCTGTTCACTTGCCAGGCAAGTGTCATTCATCACTTGTAGCTTGGCTCTTCCGTGGGTACAGCCTGTTTCATCAGATGCAACACATGAAGTGAATTCTCAGTCATCAAATATAACTATCTACGTGGAAACAGTTAAGAACATTGGCAGGAAAAGACCATGGAATGAGAGCGGTGGGCTTGCAAACTTCCAGGCCACTTCCAGAATTACAATCGATCTCAAGGCCATAGAGATCAGTTTTGGAGAAAACGGCTGCTTTGGAGGCTGGGCTCTGCATTATACCCTGCTGAGGTCCCTGCCCTCCCCAAGCCCTGCCCTCTCCAGGCTCCATCCCCCAAATATTCAGGAATTTCCCATCCCAGAGTCAGCAACCCTAGTGAGAGGTACAGTTTTTGACATTTCCATGTAAAACTCAAAATTACAAGAACAAAAAAATCGATCATTTACAATAGCTGTAATAGGGTTTGTGTGTTTGTTATGTGCCGTCAAGTTGCCTCTGACCTAAGGCGACCTTATGAATGAAAGACCTCCAAAATGTCCTGTCATTAACAGACTTGCTCAGATCTTGCAAACAGGAGGATGTGGCTTTCTTTATTGAGTCCTTTTAGGTCTTCCTCTTTTCCTACTGCCTTCCACTTTTCCTAGGGGTTAACAGGGTTTAAGTCATGATTAATATTATTAAATCTTTTGCTAAAACCTACCTCAGGTTGCAGTACGTGCTACAATAGATCTGCTTCTTTACTTATTTTTATGTTACTTTATTTATACCCAGCCTTTCTCCCCAGTGGGCCCCAAAGTAGCTCGCATCATTTCCCTTTCCTCCCTTTTATTCCCACAACAATCCTGTGAGGTAGATTAGGCTGAGAGCATGTGACTGGCCCAACGTCGCTCAGCAAGCTTCCCTGGCAGAGTGTGGATGTAAAGCTAGTCTGACACTAACAGAACTCCAACGGCCTGGTGCCTTGCTCTTCTGTGCCCTTTCATCTGCTAGGGTCTGCCCTTCAACTAGATAGTGAAGTATGGGAGGAGGCCACTCTAGTGTCCTCCCCCCCAGGTATTTTAATTTTGTGATCCACTCCTGAAATCTTACTTACGTTTAAGTAAGTAAGATTTGTTTGGTGACATAATTTAGGTTTGTATTGGGCAAAATTGTTATGCAGCTTCTGCACTGCCCTAAACCCCCAGAGCTGGGCCTGGACAGGCAGGCATTCCCGAATAGAGGAGGGGGAGACATGCTTCATATACATTGATGACTTTTATTGCATATTGATGGCAGCTGAGGTCCTGATTTGTTCTGATTCTTTGATTTTAACCCTTTTCTAGAGACCTTAACCAAGTTACGAACCTATCAGTGCAATTGATTTCAATGGGCTTAGACTGGAGTATAACTGCTTAGGATTTCATGGCATGTCACCCTGCCTGATACAGGCACAAAGTGAAATTACCTTTGTCAGCAGCTACCTGATGCCCTGATTGATCTTCTGCCGAAGCTGCTCTGCTTCTGCGCCCATCAGCAGCCACCAGGTGAGTTCTGTCTGTCAAGTGTCAGAACTCCTTGAGGATCTGCCTTCAGGAGTTTTTGCAGGTACCTAAACAGCGGCAAATGAAAGCCGACAGCGGAGAATCGCTAGAAAAAGAAATGTCTGGAGATACTCTGAGCATCGGGAGTCAATGGTGACAAGTTTGAATCACGGCTTATACGTGCCATCACCTCCCAGATCTGCACACCACCAGCTGAGACCAAAGGGAATCCCTGACAGCCTGGCAGTGCCACTGCGGTTTGGCCTATTCCAAGCTGTCTGGCCAAGTAGAACTTCCCCTGCCCCACCTCTTTCTTTGCCATCATGCAATCATCTTCAGAGGTAGACTTTGGCTGCTTCCGCACACATCGGATAATGCACTTTCAATGCTCTTTAGTGATCATTTGGAACTGGGTTTTCATGTGTGAAACACAAAATCCACTTCCAAAGGATTTCTAAAGTGCATTGAAAGTGCATTATCCAACATGTGCGGAAACGGCCTTTGTATTTTTTCTGCCACTTGTGCCAAAAAATTGCCTTCCTTTGCTCCAGCACTAAATGTGGCCCTACAATGATGATTTAATTTAATTTATAGGGCCAAGCTACACATGACGAATGACACTTGAACAGCAAGTGTATTTCTCCCTGTTCACTTGCCCTCCACTCAATCCACTTGCCGTTCAAGTGTCATTCGTCATGTGTAGCTTGGCCCATAGTCTGCTCTCCCCGCAAGCGGGCCAGGAGGAGATTACAACATAAATTTATAAAACAATTAAAAATAATTAAAAACATTGGTAGCAGTCATGTGACATAGCATTAAACATAAAAGGTGGCTCATATTGCACCCTACATCTCAAACACCTCAAGCCCACAGGGCAGAGTGGTTAAAATGTTATCAGTGTAGGGTTGGCCATATATCCCCCCCATTGGGAGGGGCTGGTTGGGTGGTTCATCTGCCTCAACCCCCATAAGCCTGGAGGAACATCCCTGTCTTACATGCCCAGCAAAATGACAGCAGACCTTGTTGAGACCGGGCCTCCACAAACAGAGTTCCACCAGGCAAGTGCCAGGACTGAAAAGGTCCTGGCCCTGGTTGAGGCAAAACGAACCTCCCTTGGGCCAGGGACCACCACTAGTTGTTTGTCTTCTTATCAAAGCAGCCTCCAGGGAATATAAGGCAAGAGGCTGGCCCGTAGGTATGTTGGTCCCTGCAAACTGAGAATTTTCTTTAGTCTGGTATTCACTGCAGGCTAGCTGCATTGTCAGGTGGTCATGGAAAATCACCGAACATACGCTGAGCTCCACGGTCACACGTCCTGGGATTCTCTCTCCCTCCCCAGCCCCCTTGGGTGCAAAGACATGCTCGCTGCTGTTCCTTGGGTTTTGTTTATGTAAATCTGTCATCAGCCCAGTCCCAGGTGGTCAGTACTCCGTGCAATGGTTTTGCACTGCAGATGCATCACTCCTTAACGCTTCGTGATGCCAAAGAATTTGTGTGGGTTGTATTAACCAGGTATTTGCATGGCATTTATTCTGTTGTATGCCTTATTGACACTAATCTTTTGCAAATATTGTGTTTTTAAAATCTCTGCTGTATTTATTTATGATCCTGCTTGGCTTGGGTGGCTCAGAGACAGTTTGCAAGACTTTGGAAGTTTTCCCTCTCATGTTTAGGGGTACAAATGTCCCACAAAGTTTTTTGTTGTTGTTTATGGTTGTCACGAAGGGTTGTATCTCTCACTTGAAAACAGTCTCCTAGATCACTTTTTAAAAAATAAACTAAGGGGTTGGGGGGCGGGGGGATACCCCAGCGTAAAAAATGCATATATTTTCTGGGTTTTATTTTCTACCCAGGTGCTATTTTTTTAAGTAGAAAGTAAATCATAGGTTGTAAATGGGGACATTGTACTTTGGGAACATTGTTTACTACTGTTTATTGTTTTACAGGCGACAATGTCCCTTTTTAAAAGAAAGCAATATCAGCCACTTTATCTGAATTCTGTCAAAAAGTACAACTGAGATAGCCAATTCATCCCAATAGTACTTTCAATGTTAAGTTGGTGAAGTACGATAAGACTATGTGCTGCCTTTGGCTTAAAATCAAAACAAAATCAATGAGATGTATATTTCCTCATGAGGAGATACGCACATCCATACCTACTGACTTGGCTGCCACCAATGGCCATTTTCATACTGCTTACCAGCCATAGAACATTGCGCCTAGCTCCTGGAACGACAGCGTCTTCCTGGTGTGATTTTGCACGAGAACTGCTGTTTTGTGCAAGAACTGCAGTTCTCGTGCAAAATCGCGCCAGAAGACGCTGTCGTTCCGGGAACTATGTGCGATGTTCCATGGCTGGCAAGCAGTGTGAAAATGGCCAACAAGAGAAAGCTTTGAGAATTGGATGCAGGGTGTGGGAGTGAGCACAGAGACATAAATCTGAAGGAATACAGTTTCCCTTTTGGTTTGGGAATTCCTAGCAGCAGAAAAATTAAAAAATGCTGGGTGGGGTTGGCTGTGGTTGGCGGTACAAGTTGTCAACTTAGTAGAGCAAAAGCATTTGTCTCCGTACTGCAGCTATTGAGTTGGTTCAGGGAAAGTTTCAACGCGAAGAAATTAAAGATTCTAGCTTTCAAATGAGTTTTACTCTCAGTTCATATCAGTGCAGACATGGTTCAAATGGAGTAAATACGTTTATTCGTTAGTCAAATCCATTCAGTACTTGTGATGGAAAAGGATGGATTCCGCCATCCCCAGTTGGGAAAAGGTGATACAAAGAGTGGAAGAGATGTTAGAAAAACACAGTTCCCACTCTTCCCCAGAGGAATTTGTTTAAAAGGGGTTAAGAAACTACATTTCCCATAAGTCTGTTCTTAAAGGCACAAACCCTATCGATTTCAGTTGCCAATACATAGGCCTTTCTATTCTGCTATAACAGCACAGCACTGCTATGCACTATTGATACAAGACTGTTGCGTCTTCACCTTACTTTGATTATTCCATTGTGGCCGTTAGCCTTGACAAACAGTCTTTGTCTTCCTGGCAAAGACTTCATTTTTTCAAAGCTATTTCAAGAAGCATATAAGATGTATAAGATTCCCTTTTACTGGAGAGGTTTTTTGTGCCAATGGACCCTGATTAACTGTTCCACGTTCATTCGTTCGTTCATTCGTTCATTCCCCACTTTTCTTCCCAAAGATCCGGAGGAGTTCGCCATTTTAGTCTGTAGTAGCAAAATAGTAGAGAGTCCAGTTGCACCTTTAAGGCTAACCAACTTTACTGTAGCATAAGCTTTCGAGAACCACAGTTCTCTTCGTCAGATGCATCTGACGAAGAGAACTGTGGTTCTCGAAAGCTTATGCTACAGTAAAGTTGGTTAGCCTTAAAGGTGCTACTGGACTCTTTAATATTTTTCTTCTCAAAGGGACCCAAAGCAGCTTAGGACAGAAAGAAGAAAACCCTATACAAATGTAGTAAACAGCAAACAAACAAAACCCAGCATGTACATCTTACACTGTTCCTGGGTTCGTTGTTGCATCTTAGACACAGGCCCGTTGGCTCATGCCTCTGGCCACACCCAGGCTGTATAATATACCTGAAAGAGGAGGGGGGAAACAGTCCTCAGCAAAAGTGGTCTCCCCACTCCTTCCTTCCCTCTCTTTCTCCTGAGGTTGATTGCTAGGCCAATTAAAGCACAAGGTGAGACGCAAGTGGCTGCTGTGAATGAGCCTGGCAGGACTTGGGCCCTGCCTTCGTTTGAGAGGAAGACTCCTCAAGGGATGAGGAACCCCCCATGGTCTCCCCTATACTGAAGTCTCCCTGTACCCTACAGCCTAGGGCTGCCAGGTCTCTCACTATAGTGGGAAATCTCCTGACTAGGGCTGTCAATCCCCCGCCCAGGGCGGGGGATCCCCTGTCCCCACTTCCTCCCTTCAACCCCATTTACCTGGCCAGCAGGGGGAGTGCCCCCCAGGGCACCCCCCCCCAGCAGTGCAGCACGCCCCCAGGTAGCGCAGCATGCTCCTGCACCCCACAATGGGCTTGTTTCAGCCTGAATTGGGACCATGGGTGGGCCATTCAGCCCTTTGGCAAGCACGGAAGCGCACGCCAGGCCGCCCTTTGACCCGTGTGATGATGTCACTTCCAGGAAGTAACATCATCACACATGCCGGGAGCGTGTGTGCATAGCATGCACGCACGTGAAAAGACACTGAACAGCATGGAGGGTGAGTGCCAGGTTCCCAGTCCCCTGCTGGGGGGCTCAAGGGACCTGGCAACTCTACTCCATTCTGACACCCCAGTTTGTTGCACACTGGCACCTGAAGCACCAGTCGGCATGCTGACGTCACTTTCAGTGCAGACCATAGAATTTTGCAAATCCAAGAGCATCCCATGACGTCACTTCCGGTTTCCACATTTCTCTAAATGCTCCCACAGTTTGCCAGCTGCCACCAGGCAATCCTCCCTCAGGCAAGCTCCCAGCAACCATAGAAAGCTTCCATTCCAGACTCAGTGGAAGAAAGAGCCCAGCAACCCACTGAGTGGACCCATCTCCCCCCAGCAGCCCCAGAATCTCCCTTAGAACCCCAGAAACAAAGAAGGTGGAGAACCAAAGCCTGGGCCAGGTGAAAGGGGCACATGCTTGGCAGCTCTCGCCTCCTACGCTCTCTTGCAGGAGGAAAGCACCTCTCTCTAGAGAGCCAAGCTACAAGTGATGCCTGACACAAGTTGGACACTTGTCAGCATCCCTCAAGTTTTGATGGGAAATGTAGGCATCCTGGTCTTGCAGCTGTAATGGAGAGCCAAGCTGTAAAACCAGGGCGCCTACATTTCCCATCAAAACTTGAGGGAAGCTGACAAGTGTCCAACCTGTATCAGGCATCACTTGTAGCTTGGCTCTTAATCTTTGCAGGGTTCAGGGCCAAACTCTGGCAAAGGGAAGGGGTGGAGTTATCAGCTCCCTGTATTAGCCTTCAGTCTAGCCTTTGTTAGGTCAACACACAGCTCTCCAGCTTAGCTTGCCCAGCCCCTTCAGTGAGGGTCTCTTGCAGGCTGACATAGTCTCAGCTGCCTGCCGGAGACCCTGGGCCTTTTCCTCTGCTTGTCCAGGTAGAGAATGAGCCAGAGCACCAGAAGCTCTGATGGACCTCCTCTTCCCATATAAATTGGCCTGCCTTTTAAGATTCTCTTCAGGTACCCCTGCCTTTAGAGGCTGGTGGCAACCGGAGGCAGAATCTTTTCTGTGGCGCCTCCCACTCTTCCCAGAGACATTATTTTTGCACCAGACTCCCTGACTATGACATGCTGGGTTAAAAAACAATGTTGTTATTTTAATGAATGGCACCTACTTACTCTATTGTTAATGCTGCTGCAGCTATTTTAGTATTGGAATTTCATAGTTCAGTAATTGATTTTATTTGATAGGAGCTGATGTTTTATTTTTCTATTAGCCACCACAAAAAGTTTTAAGCTGAAAAACTGGCTATAAATATCTTGAATGGTTGGGTAAGTTATGGCTTGCTGTCTGACAATTTTTTTTCCAGTTTTTGTCCTGTTATCTAGTGCTTTAGCTAAGTTTGTGTTTTTAAGTACAAATACTATGCTAGAGAGAGCTTTTTTATTGTGCTTTAAGAGCAGCAGCCACTGACGTGGAAAATGAATTTCCATTTTGTGTCCATGTAAAAATTTTGCATGGTGTCACCCTTGGCCAACGCTAGCTTCTAGAAGCCTCTACACAGCAGCTGCTGAAGTGGAAGACCTGGAAGGGTTGTAACTAGAGCTGGATGGAGCCCGGATCAGAGGCTGTGTCAGTGGCAAGCCATGGACTGCAAGACCATCCTAAGGTGGGGTAGCTGGAATAAAGATACAGGCCAAGCATCAAGTAAACGGACTAGAGAGCTGTAGAACTAAATAGAGACTCGGTAGGTAGGAAGACAGAGGAGACCAGAGACTCTGGAGGCAGGTCTAGAAAGCAACAGAAGCAAGGCCTGACCCAGAAGCATTTATAACCAAGCCTGGAGGAGCCAATGGGTTGTCTCAGGGTGGAGCTGCACTTGGACCTAAGAGGAAATACTGCCCCTTCTTCAACTCTGGGGCCTTTAGTGCTGACTACCTAAGGCACCTAAACTCACAAAATACTCTGGAGGAATACTACAAATACTATAATAAATTTTAAAGAAATTTTTATGAATTTTTTAAAGTGCAAGGTGCAAAGTGCTAATAGTGTGCAGTCTCAAATATTTACAAAAATAGTTACAAAAATAGTAAGTCACTTTCAATTCCAATATATCAATAAGCCAGCACAGTCAATAAAGACAATCAGTAATCCATAGTATAAAAGTCCAACTGGTGAAGAGTTGTATATTAATAAATATTCCTTCAATGTTATCAACAGATGTTATTTTCATAAGAGCGACCATCAATCATGTTGAGAAGAATGGAGCTGAACGTTTCTTCAGTCAGCCAACGGGTTTTTGCCAGCATATTTCCAACTCCTATTTTGGCATTGTTCTATCTGCCTCCACCGACTGAGTGATGAATTAGTGTACGATTGGTGTCCATTCATAAAAAATATGCCTGTGAGGAAGTGAGACTACGAAACGGGAATTGGATTAGAAAAACTATACTCAAACATTGGCATTTAGTGCAGGATTTACTGGGATGCCAGTATCCACTTAAATAGCATATAGGAGAACACGCAATTTCAAAGACATACTTATACGCTCTGATATTCGGTCTTTACTTCTCATCGCGTTGATCCAAGTTTGTAACTTGGTCATGAGTAGTCGGGTTAGCACTTTAAATATTTCCTTTAGAAATGTTGCCACATGCAACACACCACGTGTGGTATATTTAATTAAATGCCATTGCAATATGCTATACTCTGGAAATACCACTTACATTATTAGACTAAGAATACAAGAACATCAGTCTAGAATTTGGAGAAAAGTATCAGAGGCCCCTTTAGTACCTCATTTCTCCCAGGTGGGACATTGTGAAAAAGATTTCACATTCACAGTATTATACGTCAGCAGCAAACATACAAATACAGAATTAATTAGGAGGGACCTTCTTAGGAAAGAATCATGGTGGATCTATAAATTAAAAACAGTGTCGCCTTTTGGATTAAATGTTAACATGGATTTATCTTGCTTTTTGTAATTAACAGTGAGGGTTTTTGGTTTACTGTTCATGTTTCTTTAAACGTTGGATGAGGGAATTTTGCCCAGCTAAGTATTGTTTAAATAGAGGTTCTTAGTTTCGATGAATTGCTGCCGCGGTGGACATAGGAACCACTTTGGACATGTTCTTCTTTTTCATGGAGTAGTGGCTTTGTGAGTATTGTTATAAGCCATGTTTTAAATTTTGTATAAAATATGAGAATGTAATTTATATGAATGTATTTTTATAGTGTGATAACTGCCAGAGGAAGGAATACGGAAACGGGAAGGAAATACTGGTACCCCCGTTGCAGTTACACCTCTACTACACCTCCACCTTTTGAACATCTCCTCCTGGAAATGAATTGGACTTTGTCTCATTAAGACATTGGTCTTATAAAATTATATAATTCAAGGCACTAGCGCTTTAGCATTGTAAGCATAGGTCACTTTAAGTCTCCGTTTATTTATACGGTCTGATGTTAAGTCTGTTTTCAAAGGACATGTGACTTTGTGGATGCCTTATAATTGGATGCCTCAGGGCCAAGCTACACATGACGAAAGACACTTGCCTGGCAAGTGGATTGAGTGGAGGGCAAGTGAACAGGGAGAAATACACTTGCCGTTCAAGTGTCATTTGTCACTTGTAGCTTGGCCCTTAGAGTGTTGTTGCGCAGCCAGAAATTATTGTATACAAGAACTTGAATTAATTGGTTTAAAAAATTTGTATTATTGATTGATTCTTTGTATATATTTCTTGATACACTGTACATATATCAATAGAGTTTATCTCACTTTGTTAGTAAGGTTTTCACGGTGCAATTTTTTGCTTGTTTCCTTGCTGTCCATGTCAAGTTCTGGCTGGAACAGCTTATTCATGTTGTCAGATGTCATTGACTCGTGGTCAGAGAATGCAAGACTGTCTGCCACCCCTTAACAGGCAACAAATTGTTTAGTTGAAAAGAGCTTTGCTGGATCAGGCTAATATATGCCAACACTCCCTTTCTGACAGAGGCTAGCCAGACCCCGCCCCTTCCGCCTCCTTTCCCTCCCAGTAACTGAAATTGTGGCATTAGAACACGGAAGTTTCATTTAACCATTGTGGCTAACAGCTGTTGATAAATCTATCATCTCTGACTTCATATAATTCTGTTTTAAATCTATCTAGGCTAGTGGCTATCACTACAAATGATGGCAGCAAACTTAGCGTGTGAAGAAATGCTTTCTTTAATCTGCCCTGTATCCATGGCTAATCAACTTCTTTGTGTGACCTTGAGATGTACTATTAAAGGAGAGGGAGAAAAGTTTTCTCAGTACATGTTTTCCATACCGTACATAATTTTATAAAGCTCTTTTATTTTACAAACTTTTCTTCTATTAAGGAGTAATGCTTCAGCAACTGTGTTTGACACAAGTGCAACAGAAATGTATAAAAAAATATCTGGAATTCAAAGCAACAATCACATTTGTTATTTCAGGGAAACAAGAAAATATGTAGAAAATCTTATTTCCGGGATTACTTCAAACACCTTGCATATGAACAAGCTTTATTCCTCTGCTGAAAGTACACTTGTTTAGAAGAACTCCGAATAACGTCTTTTTAAATCTGTCTCTATTTCTTAGTCATCTTTATGTTCCGTTTACAGATAGAAAGAATGGCATGTTGAAAGTTATCTCCGAGCACAACATATAATATTAAGTTACCAAAGGTATTTAATGATGCTAAGGATTTAGTCACAGTAAAAACATCCCGGATCTGCTCCTCGACCTTGCAGCTTACTGGATGGATCTTCAGCTCAATGCGAACTCCTCTAAAGATGTGAAATGGCAAGAAACACACATAAAAAACAGCCAGAAGGACGATGGCTAGAGACCGTGCCTTTTTCTTGAAGGAAGTGTTAGTGTGTGGCCCTCTGGCCAGCTTGTAGATAATCACAGCATAACAAAGAGTCACAAGCATTAAAGGCAAAAAGAAAGCAAATATCGTCAGGAGCCAGTTGAACAACCGTATCGAGTCCAGTTCCTCTGAACTGGTTAGGTCCAAGCAAATGGATCTATTCTGGCTTTCTTTGACCGTAATGTAGTGGATCATTGGGCTAACCATCAACAGAGAAATGACCCAGACTGTCGCAGAGGCCATGATAGCCCATCTTCGTTTCTGAATGGAAAAGCAACTAATTGGGTAGACAACAACAAAAAAACGGAAAAGGCTGAAGCAGGTCAGGAAGAGAATGCTGCTGTATGTGTTGAAGTAGAAGGTGAAACGGATGAATGTGCACATAAAATCTCCAAAGACCCAATGGTCTCCATTGATTGAGTAATGTATCAAGAATGGAAGACAAGACACGTACAGCAAGTCTGTGATGGCCAAGTTCAACATGATGATAGTGCTGCTTTTCCAGGGCCTCATTTTGAAGATGTATACAAAAATGACGATGATGTTCCCCGGGAAACACACCAGAAAAAGAAGACTATAAATTATGGGGATATAGAACTTCTGGAACGAGACGCCTCCATCCGAGCAGTTCCTGAAAGCAGTCGTCCGATTTTGCAAAGAAACGAGATTGGCCAGGACTTCAGAGCCCATATCCATGGCTGACTCATTTAATTCTTTGAGAGGAAAACAAAAAGGGGTTAATTTTTAGATGGTTGGACGGAATTGATATGATGGGCAGGTTCTAATATTTAGCCTAAAAGAAATGGGTCTTGGGGCTGGAAAGAGACAGAATTGTGCTAGTCAACATTTCCTGTGTGATATATAGAAATGGTGAAAAAATTTAAACTTCTGTTATGGGAGGGCAATACAGAGATAATGAATTGTTTAATATATTTTGACTGAAGAGAGGACCAGACTTTCTCATCGTTTTATATTTTGCTACCAGGGTTCTGGGAAAAGAATCCCTCATTAAAACTGGTGCCATTTATGAAGCTTATTCCTCAATGAATTTTAATCTGGTTTGTATCCCATGATGCTCCGATGAGAACAAGAGAGATTGGGCAAGCAGAAAGGAGATAGATCTAGTTGGGGATGAACTGGAGTAGTCAAATGCAAAGAGGGACATGACTTACATATCTTTAAGAGTAGTATAGAAGGACCTCTGATAGATACAATGTTAAGTTTGGACAAACCACAGCAAATTCTCTAATTGTGCATCCTGACATATTTTGTGCAGTAGGAGAAATTGTGCAGTGAGAATGCAGGCTGTTTTCACACTGCTTACCCAATCGTGCAAAACTCTCAGAATGATGCGTCTTCCTGGTGCGATTTCCCCGCGATAACTGGAGTTATGACAGGAAATCGCGCCAAGAAGGCGCGTCGTTTGGGAGTTTTGCGCGATCGATAAGCAGTGTGAAAACGGCCGCAGTTTTGTGCAGTTGGGCATATGGGTTTACACAAGTAGCTGTGTTGGTCTGCAGTAGAACAGCAGGATGTGAGTTCCGTAGCACTCGTCAGGAGCTTTGACTCTTAAAAGTTTATACCCTGAAAATCTTGTTGGTCTCTGAGGTGCTACTGGACTCAAATTGTGTTGGTCACATGGGGTTTTATTAATATTTATTTATATAAGTTTTATTTATATAAGTTTCCCCCAAAAAATAAATAGATGAGGGAAAGGATGATACAAAGAAAGAGAAACTCTCTTTGTTTTCTTATTAACCAATGGGCAACAGGGGCAGCTGCCTTGACTGCCCACAGCCCCACCCCCTCAAAGGAGATGGGGAAGAAGGAGAAGGAGACGTCCACTGCCTCTCGCACCAGCCCATCTGTGGCTTAGGTAGCCAGCTTCTAGAGGCAGCAGTGGCTCCCGCCATCTCACATGGGGCAACAGCCACCCCTTGCTTGGCCCTGGCAGGAACAAGTGGTTCTGGGGCCCATTCTCAATTTTTGCCCAGGGCCCCAGAATTGCTCAGGCTATCCGATTTCTCTATCATCTTCACCCCCATCATATTCCCTTTCCTCTGCTATCATTTTTCTTTCCTTTTGCTTAGCAAACATTTCAATGTTGTGCTTCCAGATAGGAGGAGGGAGAGAGCTCCACACTGGATGCTTCCATGGGGAAAATGTTTAGACTTAAACCTTGATTTTCCTGCTGAAATTCCCTCTATCACACAAGAATGATCTATCAAGTACATTTTCCTCTGCCCTTCCTCCAAGGAGCTCAGGGTTGCATACCTGGTTCTCCCTTCCCCAGTTTATTCTCACAACAACCCTGTGAGGTAGGTAAAATTCAGAAGGAGTGGCTGGATGAAGACCACCATGGCCAAGAAGGGGATTTGAACCCTACTTTGATACTTGAACCACAACAACATTCTACCCTGACTTTCAAATACAGCAGTTCTCGTTGTTCTTTGCATCCCGGTGGTCTAGTGGGACTGAATATCGAAGATTTCCATTCAGATCCCAGATCATTCATGGACTAGCTCCTTTTTGTTACTTATTCTGTTCTTGGCACAGAAAATGGTTAGGAAAAAAGCTCTTGCCTGCGAATGGCATGTACACCAGGCTCCCATTAAAGCCACAGGAGCAGGTGCAATAAAACTTCATATAGTGCCCCTAAGAGCTAAACAACAAGTGATGAATTACATGAGGTTGCTCAGGTGAAGGGAGTCGCAATGTTAGCTGGGTGAGTTTTAAAAAACAAATCGGAAGGCTCTGTCAATTTCCCCTCTCTACAGAGCCAGCAAAGATAATTCCTCAGAGAGTTTGTTTATTTCCTCTTCACCTCCTAGAAGGGGAGGTGAAATTGACAGAGCCTTTGGGAGGTGAAGAGGAAATAAACAAACCCTCTGAGGAGTGATCTCCCTTGCTCTGTAGAGAGGGAAAATTGACAAAGCCTTCCAATCTCTTTTAAAACTCAGCTTCCCAGCTAACATCGCAACTCCCTTCACGTGCTCCTCCTCATGTAATTCGTCTCTTGTAGTTTAGCTCTGTGGATTTCCTTAGCTCTTAGATTCAGTTCTCTGTCTGTAAAATAGGAATATCCTTTGAAAGAGTTTTGTGAGGCTGAATGAGAGAGCAAAAGGGTTCTCAGCCACTTTGAGCCATTATGATGACTTTTGTTCAGTTTTTATATACTATGCTGGCTCCAACCTTCAGCACATGTACTAGAGAGCAAGGCCCACTGACCTCAGCAGGGCTTGTTTCTGAGTAAACATGCTTAGAATTGCACTGCAGATATCAGGGTGTGATTCTGAAATCCATATTGATTCTAAAATAAACATTTACTTCGTTCTTCAAATTGTAAATACCTGATACAGATTTCAGGTTTACATCCAATTGTGGTATACTCTTATACTCTCTAAAATGAAATAGAATAACTGGTATTTTTCGAGGACCACAGTTCTCTTTGTCAGATGCATCTGGCGGGGAGGACTGTGGTTATCGAGGGCTTGTGCTGCAGTGCTGCTGAACTCTTTTTGATTTTGCTACTACAGACTAACACGGCAAACTCCTTTGAACCTTTACACAAGCAAACTGATCCCCACACCAAAAGGAGCTGTCTGCATCTCCATATCAAAGGAGTTGTTTACATCCCCCCTCTCCTCCTTCCCCCCTTCCTCTTCTCCTCTATATTTGGCCAGTTTCCTTCTGCCCTCCATGCATCTGACAAAGAGAACGTGGTACTCGAAAGCTTATGCTACAATAAAATTGGTTAGTCTTAAAGGTGCTACTGGACTCTTTTTGATTTTGGTATTTTTAGTAATTGATTTAATCAGTTTTTAAGATAAAATATCAAAATTAATCTGCTATAACTGATCAATTGCAGTTAGTCCAAGCCTTTCTAAGAAACCAAAAAGTTTTACAACAAAGATGAACAACACTATATCTTTTCTTTTTTTAAAAAAGCACACACAGCCATCAAATCTGGAACATTCTGCCAACATTATGATACTCGCTCACTAGAATATGTCTGTGGAATTGGTGTTGATTTGTGCTGTATTCCAGACACCTTTTAAAGATGTTTTAGTCCAATTTCTTTGATTTACCATAATATAACAGTGACTATATAAAAAGTTAACATTTTCAAGTTGTGTTGAGTCAAATTAAGATTTGTGTCAAAAACAAAAGTCTAATTTTCTTACTGTTTTGCTGTTCCCTGTAGCGCATTATGGCTTAAAAATCTAAGGAACGATGACTGCCCATATCTCAGAATTGCTCCCTGTCTACAGTATTTCTGTCTCATTTAATACCATAAGCAGGTCACTCTCACACACAATAAACATCCCAACTTAGAAAATAAGAAGAGTCTGGTTACCTGGGAATTCATTAGAAAGTTGCTTCTCTGTTCCATTGTCTTGGCAAAAAAAATGAACCTCCCCAAATCACCAGTCCATATAGTCTAGTAACATTGGCTGAGTGCAATACTTCTGTGGTTTTTGTTATTATATACCGTTCCAGACGCATGCAAATTGAGAGCTCACAAAAGAGATGTGCGAGTGTGTCGCTAAGGTTTATATATCAGCTGTCAGGCCTGCCTTCCTTTGCATTTTCTTCCCCCTCTCTGTTTGCATCCACTCTCCAAAAGCAGGAACAAGCAATCTCCCCCTGATAAGCAGCGACCTGTGCATTGCAAAGAGGAACTCAGTCGTTAATGGATTCAGATATGACCTTTGTTGACATTCATACTGATATAATGTGATCAGTGTAGATAAAGCTTTACAGAATAACGTATCCAAAATCCTTGCTCCAAAGTGCTTACAATCTAGAAAGTAACTCTTTTCACATGCCTGGTGCATATGTGCTTAATTTACTGAATGGGTAGGGAGGAAAGCAGAGGTAGGCATTATAGAATAACAAAACACGAGAACTGGAAAACCAGAAGGGAATAAGTGGTGAATGTGAGCAGATATAGTTAAGCTTTTTTATGCTTTATTTTGGTTGAAGGTAAGAACTGGTAGCTCTGACCTGGATAGCCCAGGATAGCCCAATCCCTGAAGCTAAGCACAGTTGGCCCTGGTTAGTGATTGGAAGGGAGACCACCAGGGTTGTTATGCAGAGGCAGGCAATGGCAAACCGTCTCTGATCATCTCTTTGTCTTGAAAACCCCAATGGGGTAGTCATAATTCGGCTATGACTTGGCACATTCCACCACCACCAAGAACTGGCCAGAATTACCAACTGTCCCCCGTAACTCTGCCTTTAATGGTAGCTTAGGAATTAGCAGGTGATAACGCTGATTTCCTTACTGTGAAAAGCTTTGCCTGCTGATATCTGCTAAATAACTTGCTGCTAAATGTACAGATGCAGAGTGAGTTTTGTTGTTAGTTTGCCCTCTCCAGTACTGAGGGATGAAGCCAAACACTTTACAGAAGAGATGGGTTTCCAAGGAGGAAAGAGATAAAACCACATAATGGAGGTGGTTGAGAGGGAGTGAGTTTCAGAAATGAGAGCAAAGAGTCCAGTAGCACCTTTAAGACTAACCAACTTTATGGTAGCACAAGCTTTCGAGAGTCACGGCTCTCTTCGTCAGATGCATCTGACGAATAAAGTTGGTTAGTCTTAACGGTGCTACTGGACTCCTTGCTATTTTGCTACTGCAGACTAACACAGCTAACTCCTCTGGAGAAATAAGAAGAAGTGCCAAGAGCCCTTTCAGCTACTGAGGATGAAAGGGTAGAATAAAGGATCACACAGAACCATAATGGGACAAGGACAGAGAAAGGTAGGGACGTGCTTGAAAGGTAAGATCCTATTTTAATAATTCTTTCTATGAGAAGATGCAGGCTGCCTTATTATTCATTATGTCGTTATATAAATGCCGTGTGAAGCTACCTTTTCTGAACTCCTTGGATTACATGATTGGATTGTCTTCAAGTTCCCCCAGGTGAAGTTTATCTTGAGCATAGCGTAGCGCCTATCCAAGAACGTTGTGCCTGCACAGTAGCCTTGTGATTGCTTTTAGCCAGTCCAAGAACAATATCATGTCATGTACTAGAGAAGAAGCAGTACCGGGTTGTGGCTGCTCTGGTCATTAAATGGACTGGCTTGTAGGAAGCCTGAGTTGTGTGTACTTTGCCCCCTCTTTGATTCTGCACAGTCCAACGAGTCCTTTAAATTATTGACATTAGGAGGTATTGCCTGCTTTTGGGCCCTGTGCACTCGGCTCAGCAGCATCTGTCGAGAAGTGATTCCAGCAAGGCCTGATTGCAAGATTAGCGAGGTTCATGGGCAAACAGAGATGCTGAACTCATAAATTTCAAATTAATGTTTTCCTTTTAACTATGTGTCTTTTAAAAATTGGAGGTGGCACCAGCCAATGAGTGACAAGGTTGGGGCAGCTGCTGCTGCAAGAATGCCATAGAATTATGCAAGAAAACAGTGTGACTGTGCAAACTGGACGCAGCCAGATTTGCTAGGAGGTCTCCAGACAGTTGGCTTCTCAGTCCACAACAGGCCAACAGAATATGAGCTGAACTGATGGGCATTTCAGCATAAGTAATTATAATAACATCATCATAATAATAGCATTTGATTTATATACCGCTGTTATGACCCTTTCTTTCTCTTGGGTAGCTTTGATCTTTAAGCCTTTTATTCTTGCCCCCTCTTGGTAGATTGCTGCCACCAGGAATTACATTCCAGAACAACTTAAATTTCTCCTTTTAGTAACGTGCCCAAGGGTCAGGCTTTTTCGTGGTACTATGTGGCCCTGAGGAAAGGAATGGGATATAGGAATAACTCTGGGATTAAAAACAAAACAAAAAGTCAACTTTTTTTATAAGAAGCATATTGGTTTCATATTATTTCTAAAACTTGATGGTTTCCAAAGAGTAGTTCTCAGTTCTTAAAGTTACTTTACTTAAACCCAGTCACATAGATCTCTCAGGCTTCACATTCAGTTTGCCTGCTTTTGATATTAATTTCTCTCTCAATTACAAGTAAGACCTTTTCTCAGGCGCACACACAGTTTGCCTGCTTTCTCCTGACTGAATGTTCTTTCACAAACACACAGTTCAGGCTTTCAGACAACATAAACAAGCTCAGGCTGCACACAGCTTGCCTCCTTTTGATATTAATTTTTCTCTCATTTACAAGTAAGACCTTTTCTCTCTATTCTCAGTCTAAAACTGCATTCACTCCTCCCACACACTCAGGGCCAAGCTACACATGACGAATGACACTTGAACGGCAAGTGGATTGAGTGGAGGGCAAGTGAACAGGGAGAAATACACTTGCTGTTCAAGTGTCATTCGTCATGTGTAGCTTGGCCCTCAGTCATTAACCAGTCATTTCACTCACTCCTCCCTCCCTTCACCCCACTCTTCATCTATACCACACCAAGCATTTAAAGACACATGCACACATTTACTTAAAATCATTACAACCGCCCTTCAGGACAACTTAATGCCCACTCAGAGCAGTTTACAAAGCGTGCTATTATTATCCTCACGACAATCACCTTGTGAAGTGGGTGGGGTTGAGAGAGCTCTGAGAGAGCTGTGACTGACTCAGGGTCACCCAACTGTCTTCAAGCGGAGGAGTGGGGAATCAAACTCAGTTCTCCAGATTAGAGTCCTGCTGCTCTTAACCCCTACACCAAACTGGCTTTTATATTGTGAGAGGATTTTTTTAAAAAGTTAAATGACACGTTGATTCAGAGAGAAAAATGACAGTTATTATTTTAAACTCACTGATTAAATAAAACATAGGCTCAGAAATAACTGTCACTTTAAAAGACAGTTTATCAGTACAAATTTATCACCCTTCATCCTGACTAATTTGCATATTTGCTTTAGCACATGCAAAAACCTAGACGCCAATATTGCTCTCATTATCCTCCAGCTCTCTCCGCATTCTGGTGGGTGACTGTGTGGCTGATTGCTTAATTAGGTAACTAATGGTCGTCACCTATGCCGTTAAGGTATAAGGCTCTCTGATGGCTGGAATCTTCATTGCCAAATTAGTCACTTTTTGTAAACGTGCAGTACTTGGGCATCTCTTGTTGAAATAAATCTTGTTTTAACAAGACAGAAATGTCCTATTACGTGAAGATCTAAAGAGAGAAAAAATTACAGCTAAAGTGACAAGGCCCACAACAATTTTTCTAAAAAGAGTGGATCCAACGTACGCTGTCTTAAATACGGCTTCTGCATCTTCACTGAAGTATGTGAGCCATGAGGAAAGCTTACGCTTTTATGATCCATGACGGAAGCAGCCAAGAAGGGTATGATATCTGCAGATGCTGGTCTTGGAGCTACTCTCCTTCAATGAAAGGCCAGAATTTGCTTCTGGCCAAGAAATTCTGGCTCGTAGGGAAGGAAGTGTTACACGCCAGCTCCATCTATTTGTAACATATAGAGGGGAGCAGCCTTTTTGAAAGGGGTATGCGATTCTCGTATCTCCACAGATTCTGTTGCTTTACCTACAGTAGGCAAGAGATTCTTCGGAATGAAAGTCATTTTTGACTGAGGAGAGCATAGGCGGATTTTCAAATCCAAGGAAATGAGTTGGGGCAGCTTATGTTGATATACGTACTTATCCAAAAAATGTTATCTGCAGAATTACTGATCTTTGTATATCATAATTGGACTGAGGCTTCAAAGATTTACATTATAGCTAGATATATAGGGTCCTTTAAAGACTTGGTTTTAGCCTGCTTAAAAACATTTGGGCCTAATCAGAAAAATGGATGAGCCAGTAAATGAATATCTGGGCTAGAGGATACCATTTTTGCAGTAGAATTTTACTTAGCATCATGTACCCAGACACAAAAGTACATGAATAATTGATTTGCGTATAATCCACAGGTGTATAGTGTGTGCATCGCTTGTGATATTGAGCAGTAGTGGTGGAGAATGCCCTCAAGTCATAGCTGACTTATGGCGACCCCTGGTGGGATTTTCATGGCCAGAGACTAACAGAGGTGGCTTGCCATTGCCTGCCTCTGCAACCCTGGTCTTTGCTGGAGGTCTCTCATCCAATTACTAATCAAGGCCGACCCTGCTTAACTTCTGAGATCTAATGAGATCAGGCTCACCTGGGCTATCCAGGTCAGAGTGTGGTACTGAGTGCACTTTAATAAAGTTGCTTCATTATTTTTGAAAAAAAGAAGCATGATTTTGTTTAAGAAAAATTAATGTCACGCTGCTATGATAAGAGAGAGGCCTCACCAGCCGTAATTGGCTGTTCCACCAAGCCATTTAAACATCAGAGATTGTCTTCTGGTTCCTCTAAACCAGTGTTTCCCAGACTTCTGATGCCTGATATACCCTATTTGGAATTAAAATTCTTGCATGCAAAAGATGGACTTTAGGAGTAGCAACTACACACCGTCAGAGAAGCCCACCTAGGTAAACTTCCTCTGCATGAGCAAACCGAAAAGGGAGAAATTGCCAGTGATTAGGTGAATTTGGTCTGACGGACGTGAAGTCCCTGCTGCCTGCAGTTGCTTGAAGTAAGGCACCCAGCGGATGACTCCGAGGTTTTAATGAGTCAACAGTACACAGCTACTCCTCCATTAGGCTGTTAAGGAGTCTTGGTGTGTTAATATGGTGGCAAATGCAGGCACACTCCCTCCCTCTCCTGGTTGTAGGATGCGATCCTCCTTTAAGGTAGTCGGAGGAATAAAACATTACAGGCAAGTGCCTGCTAAAGCCCAGACTGAGTTGATCCAGTGACAGTTAACAGAGTGACAAATCTCACCCAAGCATTTGATGAAGAACTTTGTTACAAGACCAATTAATTGGCTGGTTCCACTTGTGGTACCTGCAGATTCTGCTATGAGTAATCTGTATAAGTTAATGAAAGACACCCCTTCTGATGGCTAGAGGCATCTCTTGTTATATCTGAATGAGTCGCTGCCATAGCAAGTCAGCCTCAGTCTCCGTGGGTGTCCGTTATAGTCCCATATTTAATGGGATCTGCTCAAACTGTGTATTATTATATGAAAGGCACAGAGACTTTAGACTATAAACAGCTGGAAAAAGCCATTATGGATGAAGATAGGATGAATAAAGCAATGTAGAGGCAAAGGTTCTAAGGTTACATGAGATGCGAGGAGAAGTTGTATGAGCCAGCTAGGGTTGCCAGCTCCTGGTTAGGAAATTCCTGGAGATTTGAGGGGGGAGGGGTTGAACCTGGGGACAGTGGTATTTGGGGAGGGACATCAGTTTGGTATAATGCCATAGAGTCCACCTTCCAAGGCAGCCATTTTCTCCAGGGGAAATGATGTCTGTTGCTTGGAGATCAGTTGTAATTCCGGGAGACCTCCAGCCACCACCTGGAGGCTGGCAACACTAGCCCCAGCCCATGTGCTAGGTAAGCTAGCCTTGGAATAGTAGCAGCTAGGTGGTCCAGAAGCAGAGACTGTGAGGGATGCTGTTGTATTAATTTTTACAGGTTATACTGCTAATGGAAGGGCCTGGGAGCATCTTGGTCTTATGGGAAAATATACTGCAACCAAGGCCCTATTGTTGTACTAGTCAAGGGAACAGGCCAGAGAGCCTCACATGAGTATAGACATTTAAGGAGGAGCCTAACTAGGGTTGCCAGCCCCCCCCCACCCCCGAGTGGCAGCAGAGGGGAACATTTTTAAATGGTTGTTGGGCTGATGGCATGATGTCTCTTCCTAGGGAAAATCTAGGTTTTTCCTAGAAGTGATGTCAAGCCGTCACCAGTTCTGGCACCCTTAAGCCTAACCAAAGATTGGCTCTCACTCAGTACAATGTGAGAAAGGGAAGGCCCAGTGAGGTGATCATAGAGGTTAGGAATAGATATGGGCACGAACAGCATTACGAACAGAAAACCCCCACGAACGGCCTAATCCGCTGTTCTCGAACAAGCTGTTCATGAGGCCCCATCCTAAACAAATAGGTGGTCATTGCAAGCCTTGTTTGTTGCCTTCGGCAGCCCTTTGGCAAGCCAGACAGTCTGGCACCTGCAATCAATCCCCTTGGCAACCGGAAGGGACTGAACTCTGTCTGAACTCCTTCTGGCTTTCCTTCTGGCTTTAACCCTTCAAAGTACTTCCAGCAGAGAGTCCTGTTTTTGCCACTGTGAAGAGAAAATGACAGCCAAGGGGGAGACCCGTGGATCATGCCTTTCCTGGGTGCAATCTCTCTGAAACTTGGAGGGTCTTCAGAGGACAGTGAGGACTATGTCCCCTGCAAATTTAGTGGGTATTGGACATTGGGAAGGTCACTTTTGTAACCCGTCAAACTAGCTCCCAGCAGACACTGCTGTTTTTGCCAGGACAGGGCCCTTTAAACTATCAGCTGGCAGGTGGCAGGGGGGAATCTCCCGCCTGCCAGCTGATAGTTTAAAGGGATCTTTAAAGGGCCAGATAAGTGGGTTTGAGGGGAGGGGGGCTAAGTGGGGGGGGGTTGGGGGGGGTTCTGGCCCCCACGAACAATGAACATGTCCGGGAACAGTTCATGTTCGTTCATGTTCGTTGTTCATTGTTCGTGGATGGCAACGAACAATGAACAGGGTTTTCGGTTTTTTCCCCCATTCATGCCCATGTCTAGTTAGGAATGACCACGTCTGGTTACAACTGTAGAGAAACAGTTCCCAGAGTGAGTGATGGTTGAAAAGCAGGATGAGCTCCAAAGACAGTAAAGAGGGTAGAAAGTCAGATCCCAGCCTGCAAAGCCGGAACATTTCCAGAGAGACTGTCTATACATCATGGAATGTGACACAACTAAAGATAAATAACGGCTAACTTAATGTTCATTGCCCTCTGCTGATGGGAATTTAATGCACTATTAGACTCCGGAAGTGCTAGGACTTTAAGTAAGGCCGACAGTGATTCCCCCAGATGCGAAGCTTGAGGTGAAATACACCATTAGGTTGTTCATGGGAGCCGTGAAGAAGGACTGATGGTAGCTGCTGATCTCCGTTTAGGAGGGCAGGTGGCCAAAATGTTGATCATTCACGGTGGCGGATTATTTGCTTCAACCTGTTCTTATTAGAAGAGATTTTCCTCAGCAGAAGGAAGAGCAAGGAGACAAGAAGACCATCCTTTGATGCCAGTTGGTCTACAGCCTCGGGTTGCCTTGGATACGCATCCAGATCGGTTGATCCCTCGTAAAGTGGCTCAGGGAGGAAGTGGCATTGGAGGAGGGTTAGGTAAGAGAGCTAACATGCTGGGAGGCTGCCTCAGCTTGAGCTGTTGAGAGGTGTTTCGTGGAGGCTGACCAAGCCCTGCGCCCAGGGGAGATTGTAAGACAGCCGATTAGGCCAGAACAGAGCTTTGTGCAAGTATTCTGGTTGCCCTATGGTAGTCCCTGGGCTGGGAGCTTAAGACCGGCCAAACTGGCCATGGTGGTGGTGTTGTGAGCATCGTAGCCTGGGTAGCAGTGGATGTGAAAGACTATGAGATCTGTCAACAAACAGAGAAATGTGTGCTGTTCCTGGACCCTTTACAATCTGTGCACTGGATCGAAGTCCCTTTCCAGAGGACAGCAATGGATGTCACAGACTAAAGAATGGCTAAAGGGCATTGCTCTGTTGTAGGAACTGTGGACTATGCCACCTATTTTCCAGACAACACACAAAAACAAGAGAGAGGCACGGAACAACCAACACAACAAATTGTATACAACCGTGCCCAACTAACTAGATAGTATAAATTATACCAGTTTGTAACATCCAATTTACACAAGTTTATACAAACAGTGCAATTTATTCCAACCACTAGGGTATATTGTTTCTCAGTGCAAAATCGCATACAATAACATTTCACAATTACAAATCCTTATTATCATAACATTCCACGTAACTGCTGATGGGTACGCCAGCAAAAGGTTCCCGTTCCGGATGCCCCTTTCTCAAAGCAGTTACTGCTGTGGAAATATATAAACAAAAATTTTATATTTGTATAACTACAAGTCCATCTTATTTTATACAAATCTAAAATTTAAAAACACCATTCTTGTATACTCACGAAACCACCTTATTGGGTCCTTTTTATCACAAAAGTTACTGTAAGACAAAATTTATATAAATACTTCTAAATTCCATGTATTACATAATAAAATTACAATGCATTTTTTAAAAAAATGGGCTTGTAGAATTTGCTGGCGTACCCGTCAGCAGTTACGTGGAATGTTATGATAATAAGGATTTGTAATTGTGAAATGTTATTGTATGCGATTTTGCACTGAGAAACAATATACCCTAGTGGTTGGAATAAATTGCACTGTTTGTATAAACTTGTGTAAATTGGATGTTACAAACTGGTATAATTTATACTATCTAGTTAGTTGGGCACGGTTGTATACAATTTGTTGTGTTGACCTATTTTCCAGAGGCTTATCCTTTGAGGAAAATACTGGCAGTGCTTCCGGTGCTGGTGAATTTGTTCTCTTGGGTGGGGTTGCCTAAAGAAATATTGACCAAGGACACCCTCTTATGTCACGGTTACTGCAGCCATTGTGTATCTTCAGATAAAATAGCTTCATGTGACTATTTGATGGACTGGTGGACTTGAGCATTCAATCTCACTTCGAAAGCCAAAATCAGAGAGGTAATGAGAGAACAACCACATATGTGGGATAATATGATAGACCTCCTATTGTTTGACGTTCAAGAAGTGACACATCTCTGTTGGCGAGTCTTCTGTGCAAGTGTTCCTCCCTCCCAGCCCTTTGTCAGGCATGTGAAGAAGATGGGGGCCAGGAGGAGGCCCATTTATGTCCATGACCAGTTTGCAATAGGCACAAGGTTGGGCACAGACGCATCTGGCTTAGGCTCAGGAGACGCCGAAGGCTTTAGATGACTGAAAGGTGAAGGTGCTGACCTTCCAACCTGGGTTTCTAGTACTGGCATGCCCATTCCATAGTCAGAAGGGACTCATCCAATACAATGCAACTCCGTGGTTAGTCAAAAAGGCCCTTGAGCATACAAAATAAGGTTGAGTAGGTCTTGTATTCCAGCACAAATATTGCATGCCTACTTATTGAAGCGCAAGATGCCTTGTTAGGGGTATGCCTATATTTGGGGGCACTTTGGGGGAGCTTATTTTCTCTTGAGTGGGGATGGTGTTGACTGATGTGCAAAGTGAAAAATCAAGGGTCTTGGTGGATGAGGGGAAGGACTTTTGTTCTTCCTTAGTCCACAAAAGACACCCTGAGTCAGGTATGTACTTACCTGGGAAAGGTAGTTAGGAAACCACTGAGACACTTGCCATGTAAGTTTTGGGATCCAGTTGAAATACAACAGATATTAGAGCAAGGGGCTGAACACTATCCAAGACCCCATGTGGTGTTGGTCTCTAAGTCTGATGGGTTCATATGTATTTGTACTTTCAGAGCATTCAATAAGATTGCCCACTTTAACACACTTTCCGCATGCTCCATTCCCCCGTTTTACATGCCAGAGTATTGGTAGAGGATGGTTGCAGATATCCTAGCTCCTTTTCCAGACTTTGTGCCAATGTATTTAAATGATGTGGGGGTGTTTAGCTGGGCTGGAAGAGCCTTCTATAATACCTTGATGCCATGTTTCTCACCATCTCTTAGGACACTGAATTCAAGAAAACAAGTGGCACAAGTGACAAAAACAAGTGGCACATTTGGAACTCGTCTCCAGAAGAGGTGAAGTGCATCCTGTAGTTAGCAAAGTGCAGGCGGACAGAGTCTTCCCAGCCCGCTACAGAGAGACAGATATGCCAAATACTGGGGTTTGCAAGATATTATTGGTGTCTGAGTCCCTGTTACATCGCTTGATATTGCTGTTACCGGGCCTTTTGAAAAATGGATGACTGAACATGTAGCTTGGAATGATCAGCGTCAAACAATTGTCGATGGTTAAGCATGGTTACTCATAAAGGGGCAGAATTTCAACAAGCAGTTTCATTTTGCTGTTTTTGTTTTCTTCCTTTTACTTCTGCTGCTCCATCGGGCAGTGGCAGGAGCCCAGAGCAGTGAGAAACCAGAGACGGGAGGTTTCCTGTATCCCTGCGCGGGGGGGGGGGGGAGAATTACTTTTTCACAGCTCCCCCATAATAACAATACCTTGCATATGGAAAACTTGCCTGGCACATGAAAGACAAGGCCAAAAGCTTTCTTTCTGCTGTGCTAACCAGACACCTGGTCACTCCCCTTTCCCTCCTCCAGCTGCACAGTGCTGCCACTGGCCCAAAGAAGTGGTCAGCCAGCCTAGGCAGCCTCCTGAGGCTATGCAACAGCACTCAGGAGTGGCCAGCCAGCCCGGGCACCTGGCTGGACTCTTGTTGCTATGCAACGTTGCCCAGGAGTGGCACCTGGAAGTAAGGGGCGGTGTGATGATGTCACTTCCTGATATTATCACATCACTCCAGGAGCGCATGTGCACTGTGCATACGGGCATTGTGCAAATAAAAAAGTAAGTCCCTCCCACCTCTCCCTAGGGTCTGGAATTAGTCCAGACCCCATCTCGCAACCCTAATTCCATAGGATGTTTCCTTATAGTGTCTGATATTTGGCTCTGTACAACCTGCAGCAGTCTAGTCTGACACTCAGAGGCCCTAAAGGGTCCCAGCTGAGTACCTTGCCTGGCTACCAGAAATCCTTTTGTGCTGGGGACTGAAATTGTGGTCTGCCACTCCGGTATGGCACTTACTTATTATGTTTAATCTCAGTAGATTTGATTGCACACATTGGATAACTGCAACTTTAACACATTCTGAAACCTATGCTATTGGTGGTTATGGCGAAAATGTAAGTGTGCAGGTGTGTGCATTTATGTACATTTTAATTTATTTATATGGGCATGTCTGTGCTGCTTTTTTTCCACAGAGGGAAACAATGTGATTTACAGAAATGGCCAAAGTACACGTCAACCAATTTAAATGAAACAGTTTAAATAAACAACAACAAAACAAAAAATATACACATCCTTGCCTGGCCTTGATTCACGGAGCTGCTGGCTAATATAGGTCCCAGACTGCAAGCCAGGAGACCAGAGCCCTTTGCCCTTCAGTTCTCATCTGGCCATGCCCAACCCCAGGGCTTTTTTTCTGGGAAAAGAGGTAGTGGAACTCAATGGGTTACCCTCGGAGAAAATGGTTACATGGCTGGTGCCCCCGCCCCCTGATCTCCAGATAGAAGGGAGTTTAGATTGCCCTCCGCGCCGCTCAGTGGTGTGGAGGGCAATCTAAACTCCGCTCTGTCTGGAGATCAGGGGGCGGGGCCTCCAGCCATGTGACCATTTTCAAGAGGTTCTGGAACTCCGTTCCCCCGTGTTCCAGCTGAAAAAAAGCCCTGCCCAGCCCTAAATATCCACAACCAAATTCAGCCCAAGCCAGCGGGATTTGCCCTCCTCCTCTCCTGCTAGAAGTGCCTCTGCCTAGGAGTCGAGGAGAAGGAAAAAAAAACCTCTGCCCAGATTGTATTCAGCTGCTTCTAGCAAGCTGGTAGGATCTCCCCACCTCCCTCCCTTGCTGCATGCATGTTAGAATGGAAATGCTGGTGGTGCTACTATCACCACTCATTTTCTGAAGTTTTCATCTTGAGTGAAGAAGCTGGAAAGGAGCAGTGCTTGAGCGCGTCTCTTTACACCTACTTTAAAAAACAGCATTCTTACCACCTTCTCTGCAGGCAAAATAGGGAGAAAATAGAAAACTGTGTTTTATGGGGACAAGACACAGAGACCATAAAATAAGAAGGGACTCTCGTGAATAGGGGCAGTTGGAATATTACGTCAGCAGGGTCTTTGCAGGTGACATTTTTCCATTTGCCGAGGACATGCCATTTCTCTTATTGTTTTTACCAGATGGTTGATATATTGACTTTTATTTATTTCTATGTCCCACTTCTTCAAAGCGTGAAGTGGCTCACAGAGAAGAAAACAATGCATCATAAAATATTCAAACCATAATAAAATACCATCAGCCTAAACTTTAAAAAAGCAAAGGAACAGAAGCAGTCCCCGAATGATTCTGTCTTCCTTCTGAACTCTCTGGGAAAATTCTGCAACCACACATCTTGGTTATAATAAAAACTCTCCCAATAAAGGAGTAGCTCCCAAAAGCTCCTTGGAAAATTGTGTTTTTGCATAACTTCCATAACCTTGCCAGAGAGAGCATCTTATACACCTCCTCTGGTATAATGAATATAATATATAGACTAAGCTGAAAATATTCTGCAGAAATGTTTCTGTTGTTAAAATATACTTTGAGTTGGGAGGGTGGAGTATTTATTCCTCTGTCTTCAGTGTTGGAGGACTGAAATATGTATGTCCTCTAGAAGAGTTCTATTTACTATCTTTAAAATCTTTATTGATTTCTATCCACATCTTCCTGGGAGAAATCATAGTTGTGGTACTGTTAAGGAAAGGGCATCACATGGGCACAATGTTCCTGTCAGCAAGCACAGCCCAGATTTGTCTCTGTATTCTATCTTACCGCATTTTTACTTTGCAGTTCCTTCAAGGGGCCTAGGGTGGTGTACAAAGTTCTCCCATTTTATCCTCACAATAACACTATCAGAGTAGGTTGGGCTGTGAGAGTGTAACTAGCGTCAAGGTTGAGCAGGAATGCTGAGCCTGGTTTCCCACCTCACTCGGCTCTGGAAGTACTATACCACAAAGGAGAAGTATTTTTTTAGTTTCAGTTCTTTGAAGAAAATCCCAGAAAACTGTGTGGGAACCAGAGAACGGTGGCTGAAACATCCTTGTTCCTCCACCCCACACCCCGCCCCAAGGTAGGGTTGCCAGCCTCCAGGTAGTGGCTGGAGAGCTCCCGGAATTACAACTGGTCTCCAGGCCACAGAGAACAGTTCACCTGGAGAAAATGGCTACTTTGGGGGGTGGATTTTATGGAATTATGCCATGCCAAGGTCCTTTCCCTCCCCCAAACCCACTTTCTCCAGGTTTCACCCCCTAGATCTCCAGGAATTCCCCAACTTAGAGCTGGCAGCCCTACCCCAAGGAATTGCTCTATGAATTCAGACTTTGGTTTTTTGTTTCCCTTCCATTGATGTATCTTTGCTGCCCTCTCATGGCAACCAGAAAGACAGCATGAGCTATAAAATGGTTAGTTATGCAACATATTCATTGCAAAGAGTGTATCTTCATGCATCTTTTACAATGTGTTACAATGTGTGTGGTTTAAGCAGACCACAGCAGGGGCTTTTAGCCAGAAGACGACAAACTGTGGATTTCCTGGTACTTACGACTGTTCCTGTTGCTTAGGCAGCCATACTGGTTCTGGCCAATTGATGCCAACATAGGCATTTTGTTTATGTATAGTATCCATTTATAGTCTAACAAATGCCAAGAAACAGTAAAGATGAAAAACAAAATGTTGGCAAAGGCTTCAGAGCAACAAGAACAGGGTCATTAGTAACACAGAGTGGCAGCAGAAGGCAGGAAAAAGGGACAGGAACGGTTCTGTCTATAATAGAAAGGTAATTTTGCCACTGCTGTCGCCAATAAATGCCCATTGTGACTCTGACACCGGAAATAGAATTGATCAGCTCAGCTATGAATCTATGATTGATAAGCAAGGAAATGTGAAAACTTGGCAAGAAATTTAAGCTCAAGGCAAAAATATTCCATGGTTGTATTACCGAACAGTATCAAGGTTCAAAGAACAAACTCTTAAAGAAGGCAGCAGGCTAAGAGAAAAAACAGAATTTGAATAACTAATAAGTGGAAATCTGAAGCATTTATTAGGGAAAATTTGCCAAATTTTACTGCAACACCACACAGAAATGGAACAAGTTAAAATCTGTATGTTAAAATGGATGAAAAACTTTGGAGAAACCATCCCGATGAACCAATGGGAAGATCTATGGACTAAAGATATTAAATTTACAGACTGTCAGTTGTTAAGAGAGAATTGGTATAAAATGTTTTTAGATTGTACACTAGTCCCAAAGACATTGCGAGAATTAGTAAGGACTATAATGGAAAGTGTTGGAAATGTCAATACAGAGGTGCAATATTTTATCCTATGTGGTGGACATGTAAGAAAGCATGGGAATATTGGATAAAGATACATGAAGAGATTCAGAAGCTTCTCAAGCTCAGGTTTGAGCTAAATCTGAAAAATATACTATTAAACATTTTACCAAATAATGTTACAAAAGAACAGGGAGACCTTTTCTGGTACAGAGTGACAGCAGCAAGAGTGCTATATGCAGCGAAATGGAAAACAGATCTATGCCCTGACACGTCAGAGTGGATAGACAAGATCTACGAATACACATCTATGGCCAAATTAACTTCTTATGTGCATAATAGACCAATAGCTGAATTTTGGAAAAAATGGAAAGATTTCTTTGATTACTTAGGTTAAAACTAAGATAAATTAAGGTAATTTGGTACAAAGATAAAAAGATAAAACACAGGAGAAATGATTAATTAAAAATTATTGATATTAAAGTCTGGGTATAAGCGACTAGGGAGAGGGAACGAGAGCTATTATATAATTTCGCTGTGCTGTTACATACTCTGAATGTATCTTTTTATTCGTTTAACTTAAACAGTACACTCCTAAGCAGGGCTGCTCCAGTCGAAGGCCATTGTTTTCAATAGGTCTAGACTAGAGTAACTCTACAGAGGATTGCAGTATAAAATGTAGTGCCTCTATGCATTTTCTGTTGTTATATCTTTTCTTTTTTAACACACACACACACACACAAAATAAAAGGTAACTCCAGTGGGGTACTAGGGAGCTTCTGTCCTAGACGCAATTTGGACAGGGGCACAAAGGGCACCAACGAATACGTAATACATGGTCAGCAGTTAAGTGACATGATGTTTTACATTTTGGCATAGAATACTTAAATCTCTCTTCTTTTTTTAGCTGAAACGTGCGCCTCTCTCCCAGTTCCCCCCAGTATCCACTTCTTTGAATTTTGATAGCAAATGTTCTCATGCAAAGAATGATAGGCGTTTGATATGAAGAATCAAAATGTGATATCTAAAGATTTTGCGGTAGCTGTCAATATTGGCTACTGTCTGATAGATGACTTGCAGCAGGATTTGGTAAATGTGATATTAATGATTAATTTTGATTTGACAATTCAGAACAGTCACAATTTGATGCCCTGTTTCAGTTCTGACATTCAAGATGACACCTTTGAACGTACAGAACATTAGAATTAGAAAATGGATTAAACATTTCCTAGTCCTCATTGTATAAGAATAAGATCCAGGTCCTGTAGCACTTTAAAGACCAACTAGATTTCCAAGGTATGAGCTTTCGAGAGTTAAAGTTTGTTTAAGGTGCTATTGGACCTGAATCTTGCCCTTATACAATGACTGATTCAGTAGACCCAATCAGCACTGTGCACTCCAGTGCAGCCCCAATTTCCCCTTTCAATAGATTGGTCAAGGTCCAGGCTTCTATCCTATGTAACACTTGTGCAGCATTTAATGATCTAACCGTCGTTCACTTGTGTTACCACTTTTGTGCGTTAGAACTAGGGATGTGCGTTTCGGCATTCAGAATGCCGAAAGAATGCCGAAACAAAAGTGTTTCGGCTTCTTTCAGGGAATGCCGAAACGTTTCGGGGAATCCCGAAACGTTTCGGGTAGCCGAAAGAAAAAAGCCGAAACGTTTCGGGATTCTTTCGTCTTTCATTCGGCTTTTCAATGGGAAAATGCCTCCGTCTTCCCGGACGTCTGGGGGAGGCATCTTCCCACCGAATAAGCCCAAAATTGGTGGGGACCTTCCTCTAACCCTTCTCTAACAACCACCCAAGTTTCAGACAGATTGGACTTTGGGGGGCCATGTTATGGCCCCCCAAAGCAGGTCCCCCCATCCTCCCATAAAGGAGCATCTTCTTCATTATTTCCTATGGGGAAAAAATGAAGAAGCAGGCTTCCTTTGCCAGGGGTGGCATTTTGCATGCAAAATGCCCCCTTACCCTCAGGGGCCCTTCTCCCACCCCTCCTCCCACCCCCCACCAAGGCTCAGCCTGCTCCCACTTGGGGGGGCCATTTCATGGCCTCCCCAAGTAGGTGCTCTAATCTCTACCACTGACAGCTGGGGGAGGCTTGTGTTGCCAGGGGTGGCATTTTGCATGCAAAATGCCCCCCAACCCTCTGGGGCCCTTCTCCCACCCCTCCTCCCACCCCCCACCAAGGCTCAGCCTGCTCCCACTTGGGGGGGCCATTTCATGGCCTCCCCAAGTAGGTCCTCTCAGCCCCTAAATTCCACCCCTTACAGCTCCACACAAACCCAATTCCCCCCAGCTGCCACACACAGACCCAAATCCCCACATTAGCCCCTCACAGACCCAAATCCACCCCCACCTGCCCCACACCCATAACCCCAGGAACAGGCTGGCAAAGGCCAGCCCTCTCCCTTTGTTCCCTATGCTGGGAACTTCTAAACTCTCTTTCCCTGGGCAATTCTGCACAGCCCAGGGGTGCCACAATGGTGGGCACACTTCTGAGTGCCAGCTGGTCCCTGTGAAAGAGCACCTGAACCACAGACACCCTCCCTCAAATTCCCCCACCACCTACAGAGATGGCTGGCCAGCCAGCCCCATTGTTCCCTATGATGGGAACCAACTGCACAACAAAGAATAAAACAAGAACAACACAAAATAAAGTTTTTTAAAAATTATTTTCTCCCTTCCAAAGTACAAGTAGGCAAAGCATTATGACACATAACACCAGCAGTCCCCCACACAGAAAAATAACACAACTCACTTAACATCAGAGAATCACAAAGCACGATTCCTGTCAAAAACACTTTATTTCTTGAACAGCTTTAGGCTACACAGCAGGGGGGGAACACCAAAGGGCATGGC
This sequence comes from Eublepharis macularius, assembly GCF_028583425.1. Taxonomy (NCBI): domain Eukaryota; kingdom Metazoa; phylum Chordata; class Lepidosauria; order Squamata; family Eublepharidae; genus Eublepharis; species Eublepharis macularius. Next base: position 24,625,091 of record NC_072792.1, on the reverse strand, counting down.
AGCAGTATCTTACACAAAAATAACACAACTCACTTAACATCAGAGAATCACAAAAGCACAATTCCTGTCAAAAACACTTTATTTCTTGAACAGCTTTAGGCTACACAGCAGGGGGGGAACACCAAAGGGCATGGAAGCAGTATCTTACACAAAAATAACACAACTCACTTAACATCAGAGAATCACAAAAACACAATTCCTGGCAAAAACACTTTATTTCTTGAACAGCTTTAGGCTACACAGCAGGGGGGGAACACCAAAGGGCATGGAAGCAGTATCTTACACAAAAATAACACAACTCACTTAACATCAGAGAATCACAAAAACACAATTCCTGGCAAAAACACTTTATTTCTTGAACAGCTTTAGGTTACACAGTAGGAGGGCACAAAAGGGCATGATAGCAATGTACTACAAAAAATAATACAACCCACTTCACCGTTTTTGACAGCAATTGTGTTTGTGTGATTCTCTGATGTGAAGTGAGTTGTGTTATTTTTGTGTAGTACACTGCTTTCCTGCTCTGTGGTGCCTTCCTACTGTGTAACCTAAAGCAGTTACAGAAATAAAGTGCTTTTGACAGCAATTTTTTGGGGTGATTCTTTAATGTGAAGTGAGTTGTGTTATTTTTGTGTAAGATACTGCTTCCATGCCCTTTGGTGTCCCCCCCCTGCTGTGTAGCCTAAAGCTGTTCAAGAAATAAAGTGTTTTTGACAGGAATTGTGCTTTTGTGATTCTCTGATGTTAAGTGAGTTGTGTTATTTTTGTGTAAGATACTGCTGCCAAGCCCTTTGGTGTTCCCCCCTGCTGTGTAACCTAAAGCTGTTCAAGAAATAAAGTGTTTTTGACAGGAATCGTGCTTTGTGATTCTCTGATGTTAAGTGAGTTGTGTTATTTTTCTGTGTGGGGGACTGCTGGTGTAATGTGTCATAATGCTTTGCCTACTTGTACTTTGGAAGGGAGAAAATAATTTTTTAAAAACTTTATTTTGTGTTGTTCTTGTTTTATTCTTTGTTGTGCAGTTGGTTCCCATCATAGGGAACAATGGGGCTGGCTGGCCAGCTATCTCTGTAGGTGGTGGGGGAATTTGAGGGAGGGTGTCTGTGGTTCAGGTGTTCTTTCACAGGGACCAGCTGGCACTCAGAAGTGTGCCCACCATTGTGGCACCCCTGGGCTGTGCAGAATTGCCCAGGGAAAGAGAGTTTAGAAGTTCCCAGCATAGGGAACAAAGGGAGAGGGCTGGCCTTTGCCAGCCTGTTCCTGGGGTTATGGGTGTGGGGCAGGTGGGGGTGGATTTGGGTCTGTGAGGGGCTAATGTGGGGATTTGGGTCTGTGTGCGGCAGCTGGGGGGGAATTGGGTTTGTGTGGGGCTGTAAGGGGTGGACTTTAGGGGCTGAGAGGACCTACTTGGGGAGGCCATGAAATGGCCCCCCCAAGTGGGAGCAGGCTGAGCCTTGGTGGGGGGTGGGAGGAGGGGTGGGAGAAGGGCCCCAGAGGGTTGGGGGGCATTTTGCATGCAAAATGCCACCCCTGGCAACACAAGCCTCCCCCAGCTGTCAGTGGTAGAGATTAGAGCACCTACTTGGGGAGGCCATGAAATGGCCCCCCCAAGTGGGAGCAGGCTGAGCCTTGGTGGGGGGTGGGAGGAGGGGTGGGAGAAGGGCCCCTGAGGGTAAGGGGGCATTTTGCATGCAAAATGCCACCCCTGGCAAAGGAAGCCTGCTTCTTCATTTTTTCCCCATAGGAAATAATGAAGAAGATGCTCCTTTATGGGAGGATGGGGGGACCTGCTTTGGGGGGCCATAACATGGCCCCCCAAAGTCCAATCTGTCTGAAACTTGGGTGGTTGTTAGAGAAGGGTTAGAGGAAGGTCCCCACCAATTTTGGGCTTATTCGGTGGGAAAATGCCTCCTCCAGGCGTCCTGGAAGACGGAGGCATTTTCCCATAGAAAAAAGCCGAAAGAATGCCGAAAGAATGCCGAAAGAATCCCGAATCCCGAATCCCGAAAGAGATTCTTGTTTCGGCTTTCAGCTTTAACGATAGAGAATTTTCTTTCGGCTTTCTACTTTCGGCTATAGCCGAAAATTTTTGGCTTGCACACCCCTAGTTAGAACTATTATCTCTCCATGAAAAGTGCTGCCTCTACATGAGCTTCTACCATGGATCAACACGGATACCCATCTTCAACAGTCATTGTATAGCCGCTGAAGGGTGGCTCAGTATTCCATCTCAAGAATCAGTTGCTCAAAGAGATGCATTGATTGTATTTTGACGGATCAGAGTTCATGTTTCCTGTCCCAACTGCCCGAACCTTCATAATCAGGGCTAATTTCACATGAACATATGGAATGAGAACAGCCATCCACCAAGATCAGTAGCGTCAGACAGGTAGCCAGGGTCTGAGGCTGAGGTTTTTCAAATTATGTATTGTTAGAACTTTTTAACTAAAGGCCAGGATTGAACCTAAAAACTTCTGCATGCAAAGAAGAGGCTTCATCTGTGTATTATGCCCCTCTGAAATCCTTGTAGCCTATTTTTTTTTCCTGGGTCCTGTCCAAGAATGCTGCTGTTTTCAAAATTCTAAATACTCAGACCACCGTTTACGCTTGGTCTCCGAAACCTGGCACCAGGATTCTGGCTCTCTCCCCTCCCCCTGCTACCACTGTAATAAATAAGAAAGTTTCTATCATCCATTTTGCGGAGATTCCATTCCCTAGGGTCTGTTATCAGTGTTAGAGATAACAGATGCTGTGTAAACACAGAGCCTCAAAATGAGATCAGAAAAGATAAGTGCCTTTCAACTCACCTTTAGAGGTTCCGTATGTTGTATGCTTGGTGTGTGTGTATATGGAAGCAAACCATTACATTTTTTTCATTCTTTTGCAGCTTAGACGTGCTATGGTTGTTAGTAAGGAGATTAATGGTACTTATATGTTGTATTGTTTCCATTATAATTGCAGCTTACATTGTGCAGAATGAATATCATCCTGCCTGCTACAGGAAATTTGTGTATTCACTCATTTACTTAGGTAATATGCATGCCACCTTCCAGCCCCTTCCCTCAATCCAAGGTCTGTTCCGGTGTAATTCCCATACTTCTCTAGCATGTTGCATTTGTAACTTGTTCCATTTTCAGACTTAATATTCCTAGATGCCATTGCAATGCACCTCTCTTCCAACCTGGGCAAGTTCAAAAGTGTGACCCCCCTACACACACACACTCACACACATGCATTGTGTTGGATGCGTGGCTTGGTTTGCTGTCTCACTGTGCTCTTTTGAGGTAGGCTTCACACAAGAGGTATACAAATGTCCTGTTTTCAGAAAGCCTTAGAGTACATGTGTACCAAGATTCGTCTATCTATCTATTATGGATGAAGGATGTCAATTTCCCCTGTAAATGAACTCAACGCATCTTTATATGTGTGCCTAGGAATTTAAACATACTAGACAGGAGAGTGTACAACAGACCCAGAAAATGGAAATGCAATGGGGAAGGGAGGGAAATTTGGAAGAAAAGGGAAACTGGCAAGCTTATTTTGGATTACTTTAAAATTAAATATGTAATGTGATGGGTAAACGTGCATTTTTTTTTTAAAAAAATGTATCTGTTCTCTTCTGCATTGCTTGGGAATTCACTTCTTAATATATCCTTGCTTTGGGATTGTGTTAGAAAGAGAGGGTTCCAACAACAGCTTAACAGCTACAAATACTGCCTGACAATGAGTTTCTCTACACAAGATGCCTCGGTGTATTTTCTTCAAGTGTAGAGAGATATAATGTTAGCTGGGAAGTATCATTTTAAAAGACAGAGCTAGTGGAGATCGCTTCTCAGAGGGCTTGTTAATTTTATCTTCATCTCTCCAAAGACCTGTCAGTTTTACCTCTCCAGTCTAAAACTGTGTAGGATCACAAGCAGAGGGCAGTGAGGAATGGAAATGGGCTGGAGCTGCCTTCCAGAGCCAGGCTTGGACCTGGAGAGGTTATAATGGGTTGAAGTTTCCATTCTGGCATTTCACAGCCTCTTCACACAGCTCCAATGTATAGCAAAGCCTTTGCCCTGACACTGGCTCTGCCTTTTAAAACTACCCTTCCCAGTTACCAGCGTGTTCTTCATGTGTCAAATGTCCCGTGTAGAGAGACTCACAGACCATGGGGGGGGTAGATGCTGCAGTGTGCAGAAATTGAGCCCCCCCTCTCTTCTAGGTGGCAAAGTGTCACAATCTGTTTCATTTGATTGTACCTTTAATACAGCAGTTGGGTCCCCATCATGCATGCTCCTTCCCAGCTTTTGAAGTTGGCAGTGTCTCAAAGCCCATACTCTTTTTAGACATTTTGATCCATACTAAACTGGCAATTTCTGCTGATTTCCCCTCCCTGCTGCAGACCCCCTTCATGTTGTTCTTCAGGGTCTCCTATCTTCAGGAGCAACATTTAGCGGAGATCAGTGGGATGAGGTGGGAAGAAAGAGGCAGGAAAATTCCACTCTGCCATTGAAAAATGTAGTCTGGATCCAACCCATTGACTTTATTTCTGAGAGCCAGTTTGGTGTAGTGGTTAAGAGTGCAGGACTCTAATCTGGAGAACTGGGTTTGATTCCCCAATCCTCTGCCTGAAGCCAGCTAGGTGACCTTCGGTCAGTCACAGCTTCTAGCTCTCTCAGCCCCACCCACCTCACAGGGTGTTTTGTTGTGAGGATAATAATAACATACTTTGTAAACTGCTCTAAGTGGGCATTAAGTCATCCTGAAGGGCGGTATATAAATCAAATGTTGAGACCAATGAACATGGTTGTCAAAGTTTGAATGGGCCCCCAATTCAAGTGGAGTTCTTTATGGAGTGGAGAAAAAAATGTTATCATCTGCTAATTGCTGCAATTTATACTTTTGGTTAAAGGCATGGTTACAGGATCCAGCTGAAAATTTGCCAGCCCTTCCAAATGAACACAATATTGTAATAAGGAGAGAAGCTGGACTCGAAACTCAACGCCATTTCTGCATATGTGCAATTAGTGAGGCCATTCCTGTCTCCCCAAGCCACATGTTCAAAAACAAAACAAATGAATACAAAGGATTTTTTTCCTTTGGAACTTTCTTGCAGCTGGCCAAAGGAGCAAAGATACTTGGCTGTTCTGGGCTCTTCTGTCCAGTTTTCTCCCCTAGTAGGGAAGAAGTTTCCAGAATTCAGCTTCTGAGTAAAAAGAATCTTTCATGATTGACACAAGAGGGCTCGCTGCCTTATCAGTGGGTTACATTGTGGACGGGAGGCAAGGCTGGGGCAAGGGGCTGCTTGTCTACAGCAGAGCCAGCAAACACCGGGGGGGGGGTAGAGTGGGGGGAGACATGTAGGAGGTGCCTGGCTTCACGCCAGCACCCCTCATGGGCTCCTCCGCCATTCCTGGATGGTGGCGGAGGTGAACAGACAGGTTTTCTCCCTCCCTCCCTCGGTGCCAGCAGTTGCTGGGAATGCGAGATCCACTGGGGGGAGTTGTGCCAGCTGGGCAGCTCACTGCCCCTTTTCAGGGGCCCCTCCAGGAATCTTGGGGAAGCCGAAGGGTACGCGCCTAGGCTGGCCATTGCAAGCTTCACCCTGGGTGGCAGGACTGCTGAGGAACCGGTCTGGCCAGGTGTTACACCTCCTGCCATCCCACTGTGCGCAGTAGATGTGCTGGGGAATGCACGCCATTGAGCAGCCAGAGATCGTTTGATGCGATGGATGGACCTATTGCCCTACGCCATCTCAAGGCACCAAATGGCTGTAATCAATAAAGTTATGCCCTATTTTCATCCAAGAACAGTGTGTTGTGTATTTCTTGCCAGAGCACCAGCCACATGCCACCCTATACTGATGCCAGTCACCTGCTTTACTATGGGATGCAGAAATGACAGAAAACATCATAATATTTTGTTTCCCACTGTTTTCCTTGATTGTTTCAATATCTATTTAAAAGTCAATGCAAACTGTTTCCAAGCAGAGAGAAGTTTGTTCAATCAGCGGTCCTGTGACGGTCATTATGATTTTGGTGCTCCAACCTCACATTACGGATCAGTACGCTCTCCATAATCCTCCTGATACAATGCGATCACCATTTTGAACAAATAGGTCAATGTAGATATTTTTCTAGCTTTGACATGCTTGTACTCTTATGCTCAAAACTACATTTCCATTTGCGCCTACTGAAAGTGGAGAATACTATTCATACAAACTAGCATCCATGCAAACATAGAGGATTACATGTAGTATGATCTTCCCATATATGCAATTGGATTGCCAGAGACTGAAGAGAGCTAGAAACTTGAGGTCATGCTATTCGTTTTGTCTCTATTGTCTCCTGCTTTTTAGTAATGTTTAGAGGGAACATATTTCAGCTTCTAGGAACAGAAAGGGAAAACCAGGTGACTAATTTTGAATGGAGCTAGTTAGTGTTCAGTAATTATGACCTGTACACTTGCTAGTTTGGACTTTAGTGTGCATTTTGAACTAATTTAGAGTTAGTGATATTTGGTTAACACCAAATATGCAAAACAAAACTATATTTTACAAGGTGGCTTTCTACGGGTCAGCCTTTTAATAAATCACTCATTACAAAGTGATTCATAAAGCTGAATGACTGAATCAGGAAGGAAGTATTCTGGCACATATAGACACAAAAATGGTTTCCTCATATAGTCTATACAGTGTTCCTTCTTGTTTTTCAGGAAAAAATTAGAGCTGCTAAAAAAAGAATATATCAACAACATATGAAAGGAATTAATCACATAGAACTATATCCTTAAACTTAGCAATTCTCACTCTTTTCATCTGAAACCTTTCCCCCCCTGTATTTTTACGTTTTTGATACGAACTGCTGTTGTAGGTTAACACAGCGTTCCAGACATGTTGCCAATTTGCTGATTTTTACAACTCCAAATGTTTATTGGGCAAGATTAAGCAAAAAAGCTGGTAGAGCATGTCCCCATGAAGCCTGGCTCTGTTTTTGTATATTTAATTCCTTCTCCTACATACAAGCTACTTGGTGAGTGTTTGATACACAGAAGGGTCTCCCTTCCAACTCCTTCAGAGCCTTACCTTCTTATAGTCCTTATTAGGATCTCTCTTAATGCTTTAGATAGAAATATTTCAGCTGAACCTTCTGCATCATAATGGATTGATCTCCTACCTTAACATGGCCTGCAGTCCCTGGAATTACATTTTATACACACTTTAAGGCCTAAGGTGGTGGTAGTATGTGTGTGTGTGTGTGGCCAACCATAAAGATGAACAAGGTAACTACCCAGGGATCCAGAATTCCAGGGGTACCTGCATTAGGTTTGTAAATGTCTGAGAAAGGGAAGGCACCCAAAGATAGCTCAGCAGCTCCTAAGCTGGATGATACTTCCTCCATTCCAGAAATGTGATCAGAATAGAGTTGCAGCTCACCCTGTGGGGGGCGGGGGATCCCCCACTCTTAGCCTCCTCCCTGACACCACTCACCTGGCTGGGGGGAGGGGGGAAAGCACGAGAATTGGTGTGCTCCTGGCACGGTGCAATGACATCACTCCCAGGAGTAACATCACGCAGGCCCCGGCTTTAGCCCATTTGCGGGCTAAAATCGGCCCAGCACAAAGCCCAGAAGCACTTCTGGGGCCTGCATGATGACATCATCACTCCCGGAAGTGACATCATTGTGCTGCACTGAAGGCAGAGAAGGAAAGTGCCGAGTCCCCATCCCCTCCCACTGGGAGGGTGAGGGGACCTGGTAACCCTAGATCAGGAACTTTCTCCACTCCGGAAGCTGCTCAAGGCACAGAGGAGAAAGTAAAGATGGAGCAGACATTGTTTTAATAAATCTGTATTCCACCCTGAGTCTCAACAAGAAAGGGGGCTGATAAACGTAGTAAATAAACATAAATAAACGAATAGTGTAAATAGTATCCCACTGAACTCTTGATCATTTGATGTGCTGTTATTTTGCTCAGCATATAAAAAGACCAAAATGGGAGGTGAAGGTAGCAATATTTTACTTTTCCTAGACAGTAAGGAACTTTGGCCAGTCAAGCATTCCATACACTGAATAAAGAGTTCTGTGATTCCTAGGCTCTTCCAAAGACACAAGAAAGACTCCTTTCCTATTAATTTCCTTTGCTTAACTGGTTCATATAAGCTGTTCTGAGATTTGACATTGGTGTCTATGTTATTTTTGTGTTAAGATAGTTACTTTATTGAGAGACAACCAGAACCAGAATTTGGGAAGGGATATGCATCCATTCATAATTTTAATATAATTCCAGACTTGTTCAATTCACTGTGACTCCCTGATTGTTGTATGTAGTTGCTCAACCGGCATCTCAAAAGAGACTGGACGGCCTGCTGGAAATTACCACTGATTATGACATAAAGTAACAGGTTGGCACATGTGTTGAGTGCAGCCAATGGTCTACAGATAATGTAGGCGGCGTGGATTTGGTTTTCGACCTCACAGCTGACTGGACGCAGCCTTAGTTCAATTCGAACAATCCTAAAGACGTGGAAGGGTAGAAAACACACATAAAAGACCACCAGGAGGAGAAAGGCAAGTTTACGAGCCTTCTGTTTATAAGGATTTTGAGTGTGGGGCCCAGTTGCCAAGGTGTAAATGACCAGGGCGTAGCAAAGGGTCACCGTTATTAAAGGCACATAGAAAATGAATCCCGTTAAAAGCCAGTTGTACCACCGAATGACATCCAGGTTTTCAGAACTCGTAAGGTCAAGGCAAATAGATTTGTTCTCTTGATCTGCGGAGGTAATCAAAAAGTTGACAGGTGTCACCACCGTCAGCGAAATGGCCCAAGCAACAATGCAGGCCACGACAGTCCATGACTTTTTCCGAAAGTAAAAAGTCCGTATCGGGTGGACAACCGCTAAGTATCGGAAGATGCTGAAGCACGTTAGAAAGAGGATACTGCTGTATAGGTTGAAGTGGAACCCGAAGCGGATAAACCTGCACATGAACTCTCCAAAGATCCAGTGCTCCCCGTTGGCGTAGTAGTGGATCAGAAAAGGAAGGCCACTTAAGTACAATAAATCTGTGCAGGCCAGATTGAACATAATAATGGTGCTGCTCTTCCAGGGTCGCATCTTGAAAGCATACACGGCAAGGGCAATGATGTTGCCTGGAAACGCCACAACAAAGATCATGCTGTATAGCGGCGGCAGGTAGGACGTTCTGAGTTCATCCACGTCATCGGTGCAGTTCTTAAGAGCAGCTAGGTCATAATCCAGGAGCGCGCCGGTTATATTTGCTACATCATCAGATGCAGCGATGTCCGTCGTGATCATTGTAAGACTTCTAGAGGAAAACAAAAAAGGATTAGTTTAACTTAGATTCGTTTTAAACAGGGCTTTTTTTCAGCAGGAACGCAGGGGAATGGAGTTCTGGCACCTCTTAAAAATGGTCACATGGCTGGTGGCCCCGCCCCCTGATCTCCAGACAGAAGGGAGTTTAGATTGCCCTCCATGCCGCCGAGCGGCGTGGAGGGCAATCTAAACTCCTTTCTGTCTGGCGGTCAGGGGGTGGGGCCACCGGCCATGTAACCATTTTCACCGAGGGCAATTTAAACTTTAAAAAACTCCCCCCTTGTTCCAGCTGACCCAAAGTGAGATCATTGTGCGGTCTTGAGTTCCACCGCTGACTTCCACCACTTCTTTTCCCAGAAAAAAAGCCCTGGTTTTAAATGCACTGGGTTGGATCCAACCAGCTTTTCTGATGGTGAAAATGGGAGGAGAAGGGTCACCTTTGACCACCCAAAGAGATCATAAGACCTGAATGGATGACAGGGACGTGTGACAAGGGCTGGACTATGAAGGGAATGTAGGTGAGACTGAGTGGAAAAGCTGGATGGATCCAACTCCATGGCTTAGATCGACCAGAAATTTTCGGTGGACAGCAAATATTTCCACAGGCAGATGGTGACTTTCTCTCCTCTCCTCCTCCTGTGGCAGGGAGCCTACAGACAGCATTTCAGAGGCATTTCAAGCTGCTGTGGTAGTAGGACGGCAAAAAAGTCATATACTCTGAGAGGAAATCCTTGTGCTTATGGAAAAACTCATGGATCTAAGTCACTATTTAACCTCTTTTGCTCTAGAAAAAGACTTTTGAAAAACAGGCTTAGAAATTACACGCCCTGTAATCCAGAGAGGTTCACTTTGTATTTTCTGAATTACAAAAAGCACTTGCTCAAAGATAAACAGTGCAATCCTAAACAGACTTTGACTTCAGTGGATTCAACGTATTAATGGGCTGTAATGAGAATGCTGAGGAGCAAAAACGCAAAGGAACGAGTGGAACGAAGCGTCTGGAATAAAAATAACTGGAGATACACGAACCACACAGAAGTTTCTCAGACGTGTCTGACCATTTCGTTATTAAAATATGTGTTTTCAACTGTTTATAACCATTTCTCTACATGTGTTTTTAGAATATGAAATCAGAAAAAACACCTACAATCCAACTCCTAGCAGAAAAACTGAAGAAAAACCTGCTAAAGCATATCAAATGTTTGCCAGGCTTCCTTTTTCACTTCTGATATTTTGCCCACATTCATAGCCAAAGGAGTCCTCACTCATTCACCAAGCTACTTTTGAAACACTTACACATTACAGGGTACACAGGCTGGGTCAAATAATACCTCCCAAGACAATTTTGGGGCAGGAAAAGGGCACAGGATGTGGGAACGCTGAAGCCCCTTCTCCGTATGTGCCACAGTTACAATTGGAATCAGGCACATATGGAGAATTTCCATGCATGGGAACTGAGAAGAAACTGCATCTCATACTGGACTGTTACACAGGACACTGGGTGGGGACCTCAGACCCAGCATATGTACTCCTTAATGTGAACACATCTCCCTCCTCACTCTTTCCACATCTCTACCCGTGTACCGAGGCTGCGATCTGCATTGCTTCTTAGTTGCTTTGCAACTATGCCCAAGCACTAAATAAATAATATTGCATCGAACAAGGGGTGTGCAAGGATAAAAAATACGGTTTTGCATTTGCAGTTCATGTGCTTCGTAAAGGACTAAGTCTTTTGTATATCTTTTAAACAAGAGTCTTGGATACAAGCATGCAGGCACTGTTCTCAAAGATGCTGGTACACATGTGTTGCCTATACAGATTTCCACAAACATGCGTGCACTGTTTTCTCATACTCTGGCAAACGTGCCAGTACGTGCCAGTAGCACGTACTCTCTCCACTCATCCTGACTGAGGAATTTGGAGACTTGTTATCAGATATTTCTCTCTTTGCACTATTGCCATCCTTCGCAACTATTTGCATGGGAAAATCCAGTTGTGAATAGTGCAATGAAAATGCAGTATCCAGTGATTTTTCTTGGATGTAGCTTTGGAGAGAGTTAAGATTTTGTATTTATTTTCTAAAATACATGCTCTTTCCTGCCTTGATATGGTGAAAATCGCTATTTATTTTTTACTTATTTAAAGTACTTATATGCCTACCTTTCTCCCAGGGCCTAAGGCTGATAACCACAATGTAAAAAACCATACAAAACCATGTAATAAAACAAATAATATGAACAACACCTTTTCTTTTCCCAGATGTTTGTAGGCAGTTGCAGATACTCAGTGGTGGAAGGCATTCCACACATGCCCAGAGGCACCTTTTTATGATTCGATGTCCTAGTTATGGGGTTCTATTAAGAGCCAGCAACTGCTACTGAACAGATGGGGCAGTAAAACCTTGAGAAGTTTTAAGAAATCAATTAATTAATTAATCTTGATTAATTACATTTTAAGAAATCACATACCGCTTTGTGCAAATTCTGTGGGACAGCTGAATCGTATTTGAAACCCAAGATCATCTTTACTCACAGCTCTGTATGCATGCATGCTCACATGCTCTCACAAAGATGTATACACACAAATGTGAGTGAAAACAGCCACTGTTTTCTGCTACTGCCTCCCTCTCACTTCCTTAGTGCTTTTCCTTCTGCCACCTGTCCCTCAAAGAGGACCTGGATGTAAGCTTCATGCGCCAAATGTTGCTAGCCTGATTTAGATTAACATGCCATAAATGCTTGGGGGTGGTGGTGGTTTGCTGGCTTTCCCCAATATTTATGGCGATTCTTGAGAGTCCCTCTCCATATGAAGTGCTAGCCAAATTCTTGATGTCGGTTCACAAGTATGTATGTAACAACATTAGGAATACAACATTTACAGCTTAGACGATGCACTCCTCTTTTCTAACACACATTGGAGGCATGTCTCTTCTAAGCTGATGACAGATCCTTGCTTCGTGTAAAACAAAATGTGCCTCCCTACTTAAATCTATTTTATTCATATGCAGGATTAATCAATCAACTAACCAAATTAATCTCCTGACATGAATGATCGTTTTTTTGTACAGGCGATGACTTAGAGCAGAACCGCAAGTGACAAAAGGCACAGGTTGGACACTTGCCAGCTTCCCTCAAGTTTTGATGGGAAATGTAGGCAGCTTGGCGGAATGTTGGACAAGTGATAGTTGAAAAGTCCATTGGACAGCAGTCGGAGAGCCAAGCTGCAAGACCAGGATGCCAAAGTGGGACAGAGAGAAGTATAGAACCACACAGAAGTAGTTTCAAACCAAGCAAATCGTAACAAGTAAGATTCTTTTATTTCAAACCCTTTCCCCTCAGATGCATCTCAAGCAAGTTTATGTCTGTGCTGTGCACACTCACAAACCTGCAAAACAACTGTGGTTTGATTTTAACATTATTCTTGGCACACACGCAAAAATAATTAATTATAAAATAAGTTTGCCCTGACCTGAATGGCTCAGGCTAGACCCCTCTCATCAGATCTAAGAAGCTAAGCCCTGGCCCTGGTTAGTACTTGAATGAGAGATCATCAAAGAAGTCCATGGTTGCTGCCCAGAGGCAGGCAACTGGCAAATCACCTCTGCCTGTCTCCTTCCTTGAAAACCTCATGATGGCTCACCATAAGTCAGCTGGAACTTGACAGCACTTTACACACACACACACACGACATGTCACTTAGTGCGTAACTTTTGCCATTGAACTGTCTCTGGTTCTGTGGAATAGCCTGGAGTTTAGTCTGTTTGGCACTCCTAAGTTTTTCTTTCTAGTTGGAAATTAGAAGACAGTAATGAAGCTTATTACATTGCTTGTGAGGAAAGTGCTAGAAGACAAAAACAACTCTTCTCACCTATTGATGAAACTCGGATAATACAAAGGGATCCATTTCCAAGGTTTCTAGAAGACAAGAATAAGTTCATGCAGTACAGCCTGGAAAGGGAAGAGATCTGCCCTGTACTGAGTCCTGAGAGATCTGTGGAGTGCCTGTTTGTGTCTGGTTGACTCCTGTCCCACCCTTAGCAGCAGAAACTGCTCACAGCCTGTCTGGTTTAGCTGCCATGGTGCCTAAGGTCTGCCAAGCACGGTTTTCCCAGAGGAAAGGTGACGCTAAGCATTTGGCTTCAGCAATCCATCAAGGGTGATTCGTCTAATAGGAGAATGACTTGCAATGCCATTCTAATAAAATTTAGCTCCACTGAAGGTACATGAGTATGATTCCGCGTAGATCTGCTTCGGATATCTTTCTTAGCCGTATTTCTCTGTGAACTGAAAAAAATATATCCATCTTTTTTTAAAAATCTATTTTTTATTTTTAAAATAAAAAAGAGGGTACAGAAAAGGAAAAGGGGACAAAAATTTAAAGAAAGAAAAACATTACAGAACAATGTGTTTACAAGGGCTATCAGAGTACAAAAATCTTTTAACATTTGAGATATTTATTTTCAAATAAACAACACGTACAAAATTCAAACCTACTTCTACTTCTCATCTTAGAAGAAAAAACTCATTATTACTCTTATCATATTGCTGCCTTATACTTACATATTTCTTAACAATATTTCAATACTGACTATAATATACTGTATTCTACTAATTGTCTTACATCTATCTATCTATCTATCTATCTATCTATCTATCTATCTATCTATCTATCTATCTATCTATCTATCTATCTATCTATCTATCTATCTATCTATCTATCTATCTATCTATCTATCTATCTATCTATCTATCTATCTATCTATCTATCTATCTATCTGTCCTTTCATTATGTAACATGTTTATCCATCCTCCATCTCAGAAGTTTAAAGCTTAAAACAAACAATATCTCAGTGGCCTCTAATAATCAGAACTCATAATCATAATCAAATTTATAGGGCTAAATTATCTTATTCATTTATTTTTTTCCAGTTTTTATCTATTATAAGCAAATTAATTTTTCCATTTCTCTTCAAATTCTTTAATCGGCCTTCTGTCTATATAACAGAAAATATATCCATCTTAATGTTCCTCAAATTTTCTGTTTGTATATCCCACTCAGTGTTCTGTATGTACCATTATAGCAGAGAGGATAAAAGAATTACTGAGAAATATATTCCCTCCATTTCCACCATGCACATCCTAGTTATTGAACTAGAATACCACAGTTTCCCACCAACTGGGGAAACTTTAACTAGAAAAATATTTAAGTAACTATGTACAGGAGGATAAGTTTTGGTCTCAAAAGGATGAGAATAGTTCCATAGAAGTTTTACTTGGTCTTAAAAGAAGATCCTACTGGCATTTTCAGTTTCCTTCCAGATCCGTTTCAGAGAACATAGAAATGTTTGTGCACAATGGTTTCTATAGACAGCCATTGTAATTTCTGGTCCCAAAATTCCTCAAAGCCTTTTGTACAAGAAAATGGTCCATTTATTTTGGAAAAGGGTTGGAAGCTTGTGTGCTTGCTTTTTCTTATTAATACACAGGATGCCCATTTCCCCCCCCTGGAACTGAAATCATTTGTTCAGTTAGGGTTGGGTTCTATGGATTTATTCTGCTAACAAGAGTGCTTTTAAGGAAAATCCCATTCAGTTCCATGGGATTTATTTCCCAGAAAGAGTGCTTAAGATGTCAACATTCAGTCTGCAAAGAATACTTTGTTTAGTGTGTTTTAACCCTGCCACGCCCACTGCCACATGGCATTGTGTCCTTGAGTGTACCCTGACCCTCAGCAGAGGCCCTTTTTCAGGGCACTGCTGGGGGGAGATAGGGAAGACTGTGTTGCACGAAATGATTTCCCTCATGCAACACTAGGATCCAATCCAACGCCATTCCTAGGTGTCCATCGGTTTCCATATTGTCTTTGAGTCTGTTAGAAGTCATGAGAAAAGAGAAGTTTCAGACTGAGCATTTATTGTATGTAGACATAACACAGATAACCTTAATTACTTCTCTTTTATAGTACTGCATAAATAGAGATAAGTATAATGACTCAGATTTGCTGTACTTATTACTATGACTCAGTTTGTTTTCTTACGTACTTTAAATGCGTTCGTTGCCCTATCCACTCTGGAAACATCCTGTCTGAGATGCCCATATATCGTTACGGAACCAAACTATCATCCCGCGCCTTTAGAAAACTGTTTTATTTATTTATTTTACTTCATTTATACCCCACTTTTCTCTCCAGTGAGGAGCCAAAGTTGCTTACAATATTTTCCCCTTCTCCATTCTGTCCTTTTGGTGGTGACCCAATGACTGAGAGCTGAAAAACTGGGGGACAGCCCCTCCCAAAACCAACTGTGTACTTATCCTTGCATTCCTAATTAGTGTACAGAGAGCATTCTTCCTGGCAGAATTTACCCATGATAATAGGTAAGTAAAGATTTTATGATGCAAAGCTCCAAAGCCTTTGGGATGTCTGTATGTGAATGCCGCCATATTGAATTGTATCTGGGAAAAATAAGAAAATGGTGCATACCCCAGAGCTCTGGATGATATGCTGCCCTTTATGGGCACTACTCCCATCTGGCAACCATGGCCGTTTCCACACGTCTTACCTGCCTGCGGAACATCGCGCGAAAGACCCGGAAGACAGCGTCTTCTCGCACGAAATCGCGCCAGGAAGATGCTGTTATCCAGGAGTTTTGTGTGATTTCGCGCAAAACTCCTGGATAATAGTGTCTTCCTGGTGCGATTTCGCACGAGAAGACGCTGTCTTCCGGGTCTTTCGCGCGATGTTCCGCAGGCAGGTAAGATGTGCGGAAACAGCCCATGTTTTGCACCAGTTGTAGCCACTGAATAATCCTGAGGAAAAGGCTTGTGCAAATTAGATTATGGGTGCAATGGCTACCATATGGTAGCAATGGCAACTTCAGGAATCTTACAACAAAACTGGTAAGAAAATACATTAGGACCAGTGATTCACAATAATTCAGTGATTCACAAATTAAAATAACCAGTTGCCAAGCCTTTTCATGAATAGCAATGAATTCTTCCAAAATACTTCTCAATAATCCAAGAGCAATTTTTAAACATTAATGATGGCAAAATTGGAAAAATAATGTTTCTAAAACATTGTTTCCAAAACACTTTCATCCATCTTCTCTCAAGTTATCTGTACACATTCCCCTTCAGTTTACACAAGCTGAACGCAAAACCAGATTGCCATACCTGAAATATCTTTTGGTATTTTCATTTTCAGTGCTGCTCCGAAGCAACGTTTTATGCCCTCCTTGAAGTATTTATATTAGAAAATACATTTTTGTGGTTCTATTGAATTGGGTGAAGCGTATATGTAACTTTAATGAGCAAGGTTCGAGCCCAGCAGCACCTAAAAGTCTGACAAAGAATTTCCAGGGTATAAGGTTTTGAAAGTTAAGCTCTCTTTGTCAGAGATGTTTGAACTGGTGTTACAAAAGGCGTTGCAAACTTTGCAAGCAATGCTGTACGGTTCTGAAATAAAGCTATTTCATGACTTTAAATTTAAGCTCTAAACTAAGCAATATGCAGACACATATTTGGGATATGCCTGAGTAGTGTTGCCAATTCCAGGTTGGGAAATTCCTGGAGATTTGGGAGTAGAGCCTGGGGACGGGCAAACTTTGAGCAAGCAATGAAGCTCAGCAGGGATGTGATACTATAGAGTCTCCTCTCCAAAGATGTCATTCTCTCCAGGGGAAATTACATCTGTAGTGTGGAGATCAATAGTAATTCAGGAAGATATTCAGGAGGACTCACCTGGAGGTTGGCAACCCTTGATCTGAGCCTGCAGTCTTTAAAAGAAAAATGTATTCTGCTTTGGGTGTCCATGAAATTGACCTTGTGTCCTTGGTGGGGCTAAACCCCTCCCTTTCCTTGTTTATATTGCACACTTCCTCGTAGTTTTATCTTTCATACACATTCTTTCCTTGGGGTGTATCCCTTACATGGCTCCCGCTACACTTTATATGTGTTTGAAATTTCCTCTGTGCCAACACCATCCTCCATTTATTGAACCCAATGATAAAAATATTTACATTTACTGTTTTCTGTTCCTGTGATGAAACGTTGATTGCACTTCCTTGGTTAGAGAATAGCTCTGGCCAAAAGAATAGCTCTGGCTAATTCTTACTGAGCTGGTAAAACTGCTTATTTAGTCTGAAATTAGGGTTGCCAATTCTACCTTGTGAAGTTCCTAAAAATTTGGGAGTGGTGCCAGGTGGTCTTGGAGGTTGGAGAGGGAGGTCAACAGGATGTGATGTCAAAGAGTCCGCCCTCTGAAGCTGCCGTTTCCTCCACAGGAATTGAATCTGTAGTCTGATCATCAGATGTAATTCCAGGAGAGCTCCAGGTCCCAACTGGAAATTGGTAACCCTATGTGTAATGGGCATTTGTTTTACAGAATGTACTTCTATGCAAAATTATGGAAAACTAGCATGCTGGAGAAGGGTCCAAGCCACTGTGTTCAGGGAGGCTATTTTAAAAATACTATTTAGATATCTAAATATTTGTTTTATTTCCCACCTTTCTCCCAATGAGAACCCAAAGTGGCTTACAACAGCAGTCCCCTCTCCTCTATTCTATCCTTGCAACAACCCTGCGAGGTAGATGAGGCAGAGACACTGGCCCAAGGTCACGCAGCAAGCTTCCATAGCAGAGAGAGGATTCACACCTGGGTTTCTCAGATCCAAACCTGACGCTTTAACCACCACACCCCACTGGCTCTCTAGGGTAGGCCCTGAAGTGTTCCGCCTCGGTGGTATAGGGACAGACTTATGGGCAGCAATTTAGTATTGCTGGAGAAACAATGGTTGCACCAGTATGTAGCGGAAAAGAGGAACCAGATGCAAGGTAAAAATGTATTATTAAGGGTCTGTAGATCTCTATGTTTTTCGCTTAAAAGCTTCGTCAGAGGATCTGTTATAAGAGAAAAACATTATTTATCCAATTAGAACAATCATATAATAAAATTGGAACATTAAAATATAATACGTAGGGCCAAGCTACACATGACGAATGACACTTGAACGGCAAGTGTATTTCTGCCTGTTCACTTGCCCTCCACTCAATCCACTTGCTGTTCAAGTGTCATTCGTCATGTGTAGCTTGGCCTGTAGATATCCTTCCGAGCATGTTACAGGTTTACCCTGAAGAATTTCTTTAATCACATCTGAAACTACAACAATCTTCTGTTTCCCAAAATCGAAGGAGCACAAAAATCCTTACAAGCAAAATCCAAAATAGAGTGATAAGAGCCAGCATAATAATGTTCCTTAAGTAACATCAAAACTACAACAATTTTCTAATTCCAGAATGGAAGGAATGCCGAATAGAAAGGACAAAAAAAAATGGCAAACAGAATTCAAGATAGAGTGCTAAGAGCCAACATGTTATGTTTTTATGTTATTATAACAGATCCCCTGATGAAGCTTTTAAGCGAAACGCGTAGGGATTTGCAGAACCTTAATAAAAAACTAGTAGGAGACCTACTGGGCTAGGGGGGCTCACTGCTGACACACTGACATCAATTACAAGTCATTCGGGGAAGCGGCATCAGAGCATTGTTGGTACGGACGCCTCCCGCCTCCCACCCCCCCACCCCCGCTGGCCCAGCAAGCAGCAGTGGGAGAAAAGGGCTTCTGGCAGGAAGTCTTTCACCAAACTGGGAGACCTGGTAGCCCTGGCTTATCTGCCGTAGATGTTTCTGCAAACCACAGGGAACCCTCAGGTTTGCAGAACAACCTTAACATTAAAGAGAGAAGATTTTACAAAACCACACACAGAATAGTATACAAGTGACAAGATCTTGAGAGACTACCTCAGATTTCAGTTGCCATTTTGGATTGCCTAGGCAACCCCGGACTACGTTGCCTAGGCAACCTCCAGCTGGTGGCTGGAGATCTGCCAGCATCACAACTGACAGAAATCAGTCCCCCTGGAGAAAATGGCTGCTTTTAGGGTAGACTCTATGGAATTATACCATGCTGAGGCCCTCCCCTCCCCAAAATTTGCCCTCTCCAGGCTTCACCCCTCAAATCTCCAGGAATTTCCCAACCTAGACCTGGCAAGTCTATATGTGTGTGAGGGAGGGACAGGAGCAAGAGAGGTAAAATGAGGGCCAGGAAGGGACAGTTGGAGCAAATGAGGAGGGGAAGTGCAAGTTTTCAAGTGGTGGAAGCAGAGGGAGAGGGAGGGGAGGGGATTTTCCTCTCCCCCATGAGTCTTTGCGAATTTCTAAGTTATTGAATATAAACCCCTGAGTTCAGAATGAATAGTCTGATGGCCACAATTATAGGTAACACTAACTTGTTCAAATAATAACAAAGCATATTCATAAAGTATGAAAGTAGCATCCTTACAGGTACAAAAGGGCTGCTTTCCACACTATTTCAATAATGTGTATAATGGGGAAAATACATGAGGACTTTTTACACGATTATACCTAACATACCAATGTTCCCCTCTCTTCCTTGGGAGCTGACACCTTGATTTGGGGAGTAAGTAACTAAATGTCTACTATGGAACCATTATTTGACATCAGGCTGGTGGGTACAAGGAAAAGGGCCTTCTCTGCAGTGGCACACTCATTGTGGAACTGTGAGCCAAGCTACAAGTGACAAATTACTCTTGCCTGGCAAGTGAACAGACTCACGTCTCTCTGTTCACTTGCTCTCCACATGCTCTCCACTTGATCAAGTGGAGCGCAAGTGAATGGCAAGTGAACAGGGAGGAATACACATGAGTCTGTTCACTTGCCTGGCAAGTTTAATTCCTCACTTGTAGCTTGGCTCTGTATCAGCAGGAACAGGTTTATCAGGCCTACTCTATACTGAATTTTATGAGAATGGTGGTCTGAATTAGAGATAGGCACGAACCTGAATACGAACCGAAAAACCCATGAACCAGCCCAGTTCATGGTTCACGAACCAGTGGTTCGTGGAAGCTAATTTCCACAAACTTCCATGAACTGGTCTACTGGTTTGTTTGGTTTGTTTTAAACAGCAATGCTCCTTTCCATGCAAAGCAGCAGGGAAAGGGGCATTTAAACCCGTGGATCAGGTGCTTGTCAGGGAGATCCCCAACAAGCAGCTGATCATTTAAACAGCAGGGCTTGGCTGCCCTGCCAGGAGTTCCCATCTGGCCCGCTAAGCCCCACTCACAGTTTAAATGGCCATTTCTCCGCTGTTGGGAGTGGCCATTTAAACAGCCCCAGTTTAAATGATCAGCTGCTTGTTGGGGATCTCCCTGAGAAGCAGCTGATCCGGAGGTTTAAATGCCATTTTCCCTGCCGCTGCTAAGCGGCTGGAAAGGGGCATTTAAGCCCAATGAACCATGAACCACGAACTGGTTCGTGAACTTGCCCCAGTTCATGGGAGTTTGTGGTTCCTGGTTCGTGAAAATGCCACGAACGACGAACCACAAGGTTCGATTTTTTGCGGTTTGTACCCATGTCTAGTCTGAATGTTCTGGAAAATATTTGGAAGGGCTGCTTGATCTATGAAGAGTTTACTCAGTTTTATACTAAGACCAATAAACGACTGCATGTGATTTTTATTGGATTGTTTTATGCTTGGCTGATTATAGCAACAAACAGAGTGTGCTGTTCAAACCAATTATAAGTTTATTTTTAAAGACAGGCTTTATAGAGCTTCCCCAGGCCATGACCTCCCTCTCTCTCCTCAAAGGCTGCACCATTTAAAGCTGTTAATGATCTGGTACCGTCATACCTGAAGGGCAATCTCTGATCATATTAACCTGTATGGCAGCTTTGTTTGTAGGGTCAGGAAACTTTTTAATAATTCTCCTGTCTTTGCTCTCTGTTGTATGTTCTCATGATGAACAACCTCACCAATCATGATCAAGGAGTTGATTGTTTGGATGCATCTGATTTGCACAATTATACTGTTTTCTTTTGAGATTAGACTGCTTTCTCTCAGCAGTCATCTCCTGCTACACATCTGTTTCTAATTTTAAAAGACACACATTTTAAACGTTTGAGTTTTTTAAATGAGGCTTTCTACTTAGAGGTCTCTGTGCACCTTATATGTCTACCCATTTACCCAGCCAATCCTGCAATTAGTGCTTGTGATCATGGGCTCCTTCCCTCCCCTGCCCCACTCCCCTGATAGAAGTAGTTCCATTCTGGGTGAATCACGCAGTAGCCACCTCACCTGCCCTGTCGAGCTGTGCCATGATGCTGCAGGTAAGCTAAATAATGCCATGTAAGGTGCCCAGACTAGAGAGGTAAAACAGCCACAGAAGTCACCTGAGCTGGGATGGTGAGGTGAGGCAGTGACTATTGCACAAGTTGCCCAGGCAAGGCAGGCAAGGTGGCCACCTGGGCTGGCATGGTGGCAGCCACCGTTTGTGACTTGTGCTCAGTGAGACTGGTCTCTGTGCCAGACAGGGAAGCTCAGGAGAGGTGCCCCCGCAGGCCATCACCCCAAAGGGACTTTCCCTAGTAGTCCTGTCTGTCATTTAAAGGATGCATCTGCCTGCTCCAGGGCAAAGAAGGAAAAGCGCTGCAAGCAGTTCCATATATTATAATAGTAGTCAGTCAGTTTAAGGCCCAACCATGGCCTAGGAAATATTGCCTCTACCTTGATCAATGAGATGTTCTAGAGCTCGACAAAAACAGCCAGAAGCTGCAGTATGCAGTTCAGCGTGATCCTGTGCTTCGGATGACCTTAACCAGGGAACATTGAGGCAATCCAGTCAGGAGCTCACCGGACATGTAATCGAGGAAGTTTGAGCACGATAGTTTTGCATGGTGATCATGTTTGTGTCGAAGGTCTTTAATGTGTTTGTTTGTATTGACTGAGACGTTTTTATCCGGTGATTGTTTTATGATGTGGGCTGTTGTGAGCTGCGTAGCGGGCTAAAAATAAAATGAAAATGCCACACCTGTGTGAGATCCACACATCTGTACTGCTGAGAAAATGTCATAACTGTTGCTATGCCCCCTTGAATTTTTTTAAAATTGTTTTTCCTATTATCTTTTTACCCTTGCCTTCCTCCAAGGAATCAACAGCATATGGGGTTCTCCTCTCCTGTCCTCCATTTTATCCTCACAGATGCATTCTGGGATAGGTTACACAAACTGACACAAAATCACTCAGTAAGCTTCACAGCTGAGTGGGGCTTTGAACTCAGGACTCCCTAGTTTATTTTAAAATTTTTATTTGATTTATTTTAGTGCATTTTTATCCCAACCCTCCCTCCAAAGGTCCCAGAGCAAAGTACGTGATTCTCCCCTCCTCCCCTTTATTTTCACAACAACCCTGTGAGGTAGATTGGGCTGAGTGGCCCAGGGTAACCTAATAAGTTTCATCACAAGTGGAGATTTGAACCTGGGTCTCCAGAGTCCTAGTCCAATGCTGTAACCTGCTATACCACACTGGCTTTCTTGACTTGCTGGTTAATAACTCCCTGCTTACTGGGAGTAGTGGTTGTGGTGAGTTACTGGGACCAGTATGTCACAGGAGTCGAAGATGGCCGGTTGGAAGGGTCATAAAGGGGGACGAGGGAGCATGGGTCTGTCTTGACACCCCAGAGTGGGTCCCTTGCCCAGCTTGCCAACCCCAACTAAATTCCGCTATAAGGTATCCTGTTGAATTCTCTGATCATTACATCACACCAGCTGTCCACATCTTGCTATCCTACTCCCATTTTAAAGAACCCACCCTGCTCTATCTTGTTATAACTATTGGAAACACCTTGCTATGCCCATTCCAAGTTGCACAAGGGCCACTGAAAAGATTTTGATACGCCTCCTCTTCCCATCTGTTGCTTTGGGCCTAGGACTGAGCTGGCTATGCACCAATGCCATTCCATCTTGAACTATCTTGGCTTCCTGCCATAACTTGCTGTGCCCTTCCAAAAGATCTTCCAGCACTCTTGATAAGGTGCCCAAGAAAGTCTTAAACCTCAGCAGCCAGGATCCAGCATCGGATCATCTGACCTACCAGCATTCAGCATTTACTGGAAGCCTGGCAGAATGAAATCTGGGCTTCAGAGAGACCAGGTAGGCTGTGGTACAGCTTCTGCCTAAACTCTTTCTCTGCTGATCCCAAGCTCCAATGCCAGGCCACCAGATCCTATATAGAAATCAAAATGGAAAGGAATTAAAGTACACATGAAATAAATAGAAGTCATCAAATGTTTATAGGAAAAGAAACACATTTGTGCTCCCCTATTACATTTCTATATCTTTGATACAAGGATCTTGGAAATTCTTGCTGTGCCTACTGCCATGTATTATTGCACTCTCCCACCATATCTTGAAATGTTTCCATTTAAATGTCTTGCGACACTGCTTGCCATCTATATCCCTGCCCTGGGATAACCCAAAGTGACCATGTTTTCACTTTTGGTACAGTTGACATAGCACCCCATTTAAAGTTTTGTGCAGGCCCAAGTGCTAGATGCTGTTAATCAACCTGAGGAACTACCAGCCTGATAACTATAGCTATTTTAGTTTCTGGTTTGGGAAGGCATTGTGCACCTGCCTTTATTTACATATGTGATGGAATCGGTATAAAAACATCAGGATGGCCAAATGCTGCATCCACCAAGAAGCAGGTAAAGGCTTGAAATAGCAGCAGGAAGGGAGGATGATTGACAGGTCCCTTCTTCCTTCTGTGGCTAGCTCGAAAGAGAATGGCAGTTGGGGATAGATAATGAGCTGACAGTTGGTGCTAACAGAAAGAGGGATTGACAGTTGGAGTAAACTGAAGAGTTGGGGAGTTGGAGCCTGGCCTTTGACCAGAGAGGGTAAACCAGAGAGTCCTCTGTGTGAGGAAGAAAGGGAAAAGTGTACCCTTACAGTAAAAACATCAAGTTTATGAAGCACTTTTAGTCCTTATACTAAAGTGGGACAGCCAGCAGTAAATTTTACTGAGACACAAGAGATCTGGGAACTTGTAGTGGGCCAAGGAAGTGGGTAAAAAGGAGTCTCCCCTTCGGCCAAAGGAAAAGGGTTATAGCTTTGATATAACTATAACTCCTGCCCAGTATCTGAAGAGGGTTTTAATTCAATGGAGTACCCTGAGGTCTGCAGTAAAAGGGAAGACGTGCTGTGTGTATGCATAATTGGGAGCACCTAACCTGCGAATGGGTGTCCGACAAATAAATAACTTTACATTAATGAGTTCAAGTCTGATAACACCAGCCTCTCGCATCGAAGAAACTAAACCATACCGAGTGTTTTGTTCCTCAGTGAAGTACTCTATGCAAAAAACTCCTACATCAGCTTTTAAGCATCTGCCAGGCCTACTTATCTACCTTTCCAACCTACCTATAAATAAACCTTCTGTTTCCTTTTAAAACTCCATAAGCCTTGTGTGCCAGTTTCATTTCTAAGGGACATGTAAACCCCTATTTTTTCCCTCTACTTAAACCTGGCTGGGTAGCGTCACATATCCATTCCTTAAAGGTGGGACAATAAAGAAAGTTAAAACTCTACCAACACAATCATGCTACTGAAGGCTTCCCAGCCCAGTAAACGCTTTGGGAGGAAAATTTTACCTCAGAGTACAGGAAAGACAGCACAAGCTTGAGTCAGCAAAGAGTTTGCAACAACATATAAATGTATATAAAATGAAAATGAGGAACTAAATTTGATAGTGACAGTCACATAAATAAGATGTAATCTTACTGAATCCTGCTCCCCCAAAGAGACTGAAATTACGATTGCCATTAGCTAACAACAACTAGAAATTATTGAGCTTAACATTTTAAAAAGCAGTAAGACCTTTCAGAACAATGGTTCTATCTTTACTTACAATAGGTAAGACTAATCATCAACACAGTAAGTATAACCACAGGTGATACCATTGTGTGTAAAACTTCAACACTAGATGGTACTGTTGGATAGTTAGTGAATATGAAGAATTTTTCTCTATCTCTAGCAAACATTTCCTCACTGAAATGAAAAATAAGCAGATCTTTATTTATGGGACAGTCTTTGCAATACTGTTTTTAAACATGGCAAATAGGTAGGCTGCGGTATCTCACTTTGTAGCTCACCAGTGAAGGGTTCTAATCCCCAAAGCACTATAAAACAACATGAACAATGACAAAAGTAATTAAATAAATTTAATCAATTTACAATTAATCCTTTAAAAATGGATTCGCTAAGATATCTCCTAGAGGTCCTAAAAGAATCTATTTTAATGAATTTATTTCTTTATGGAACCTCACTTTCTCCTACTAGCCCTAATTGAGGAAGAACAATGTGAAAGCACACATGTTGATATAATACTATTATGTTATAACAACATTCTGAAAAACCTATATGAATACCTAAATGAACAAACCTGAAAGAGTGCACACATTATCAAACTCAGACTCAAAACAATCCTGAAACTATACTGTTGAATTAATGGAAGAATAATATACCATCCCAGAGAATAGACCTAGTGTCATTAATGTTAACAGTAGCCAAGATAACAAAAGCTAAAAATTGGACAAAATCCCTATCATTAGACACTGGATGATAAAAATCTGGGGTCTCTTAATATCAGATAAAATAACAGACCAAATAGCTTCATCAGAAAATCTCAATTACCAATCCTTCTTTGTGGAGAGATAGCTCCCCTTTATGGACCACATTGCAAAATATACCTATAAAGATACTATAGTGCCTAGGAAATATATAGACTTCTATCTTTATTAATCATCTTGGATTTGTAGCTATGTTATTTTTTCTTACAACTTGTACAGTACTTAGATTTGGAACAAAGTTATTGTTGTATTGTTTTTGTTTTGTGTCATTATTGTTGAAAACTTTATAAATAAAAAGTTATTTTAAAAACCCCTGTACTATCCAGAATACTGTCCAAATTTTGATATTCGTTCCATTACAGAGAGTGTTGATCAGTGACAAATCCAAACAACTCTCTGACTTATGTAATGGAACAAATATCAAAATGTAGACAGTACTCTGGATACAAGTTGAACAAAAAGAAAATAAAAATAATGTTACTTCCGACAACGACAGAGGAACTAGAAGAGATTGAAAAAATAATGGACTGTGCCATTACTACAAAGCCTGTAAAATACCTAGGGATAAACATATCCGTACAGAATGAGAATCTTTATAAGAACAATTATCAAAAACATAGCTTCAATGCAGAAATAGACTGAGTCCACCAATCTCACCACTGATGTTGCCAATAAATGCTCATCATGATGCTGCCACCAGAAACAGAATCGATCAGTTCAGTTATGAATCTATGATAGACAAGCAAGGAAATGTGAAAACATGGCAAGAAATCCCAGCTCAAGGGGAAAATAGTCCATGGTTGACGTATCACCAAATAGTATCAAGGTTCAAAGAACAAACTCTTAAAGAAGGCAGCAGTTTAAGAGAAAAAAAGAATTTGAATTACTAATGTGGCAACCTGAATCATCTATTAGGGAAAATTTACAAAATTTTATTGCAACACCACACAGAAATGGAACCAGTTAAAATCTGTATGTTAAAATGGATGAAAAACTTTGGAGAAACTATCCCTAATAACATATGGGAAGATCTATGGATGAAAGATATTAAATTTACAGATTGTCAGTTGTTAAGAGAGAATTGGTATAAAATGTCCTTTAGATGGTATACTACCCCAAAAGACATCACAAGAATTTGTAAGGACTATAGTGGACAGTGTTGGAAATGTCAATGCACGGATGTAACATTTTATCCTATGTGGTGGACATGTAAGAAAGCATGAAGATATTGGACAAAGATACATGAAGAGATGCAGAAGATTCTCAAGCTCAGGTTTGGGCTAAATCCAAAAAAAAAATGCTATTAAACATTTAACCAAATAATATAACAAAAGAACAGGGAGAGCTTTTCCAGTACATGGTGACAGCTGCAAGAGTAATATATGCAGCGAAATGGAAAACAGAATTATGCCCTGATATGCCGGAGTAGATAGGCAAGATTTCTGAATATGCATCAATGACGAAATTAACTTCCTATGTAGGCAATAGACCAATAGCGGAATTCTGGAAAAAATGGAAAGATTTCTTTGACTATTTAGGTTAAACCAAGATAAATTAAGGTAATATGAAACAAGAAAAAACACAGGAGAAATGATTGATCAGAATTATTGATACTAAAGTTTGGGTATAAGTAAATAAGGAGAGAGAATGAGAGCTATTATATAATTTAGTTGTGTTGTCATTTACTCTGAATATATCTTTCTACTAGCCTAATTTAAATTCACATGTAGTGCTTGTATAAGTTCTTATGCACTTTCTATTATTATATCTTTTCTTTTTAAATAAGATTTTTTTAAAAAAAATTTAAACCCTCAACCCCAAATCCCACTTCTGATTAATTAAAAATCTTTCTAAACCGAAGGCTTTGTGGGCTCTGCAGAATTATTTTAAGTCCACTCCCATTACCTACAATGTAAACCAGGTTTAAAAAAACCTGGTTATAAGATCCCTTCCTGGAGCTGAACTCTTCTGAAAGAAGAGTTTTCATATCTGTCTGTCTGTCTGTCTGTCCATCTGTGGCTGATTCCACACACATTGGATAATGCACTTTCAATGCACATTATCAATCATTTGAGGTGGATTTTTTGTTCCGCACACAAAAAAATCCGTTCCAAATGATCTATAAAGAGGATTGGAAGTGCATTATCCAATGTGTGTGGAATCAGTCTGTCTGTCTGTCTCTCACTTTTCTCCCCAGTGGGGATCCAAAATGATTTAGAACATTGTTCTTCCCTCCTCTGTTTTCTCACAACAACAACAACCTTGTGAGGTAGGTTAGGCTGAAAGAATGTGACTGGCCCAAGGTCAGCCAGCAATCTTCCATGGTAGAAGTTGAGATTCAAACTTGGATCTCCCAGGAACTCAGTTTGTCATTCTATTCACTACCACTACACCACATCCAAAGGAAGCACATCTTCTGTGTAACTAGTCTTAAAGTAATGAGACAAAACTCAACACTGAAGATTTTTAGTGTGCATTCCAAGACTGCTCAAGTCTTCCTCTTTGTTTCTGTTGAAATATTGTTTACTTGCTCTGGCTATTACCTATTTAGTCTAAGGAAATGTGTAGATTTAAAAGCTGGCTTTTATTTTTCCACTTTGGGTAGTAAATAAAGGCATATTAATGGCCCTTGAGTTTGCTGTGAACATTGGTCCCATCACTAAGCTATTTTCCAGCAAATATTTTTTCCCTAATCGTAAACCTTAAAAAAAAGTCAAAGAGACAAAGTTAACGCAACCTTCACAGATGCCTTAAGAATAGCTATGTACTTTCAGAACCTATCAATAAAGTCTTCCCTGGCTGTATAATTATCTTATTAATTGGAACATTATTTACAAGGAGACTTTGCAGCTCAGCATGCATCTATTTTCTGAAATGCTTATAGCACTTTGTGCGCAGCAGGCTGCCTGCATAAAACTCAAGTTAAGGAAATAGCAGAACGGCTGTGAAAGCGCTGCTTAATGAATTTAGTCCTTGCAGCATCAAGAGATGAATCAGAGGCGCCCTTTTCAATCAGAATGAGAAGTGACCTTCCAAGGTTGTCCAGCTTTGCAGATATTAACACACTCTTGGTAGTGACTGACAGTCAATTTTAAACTTTGCTTTAAACAAAATAGAAGTCACAGGAAAGGAAAAAAGTTACAAAAATGAAAATGGCACTAGTTTGATGCTTGTTCTTGGAAAGAAATCTGATCTGCGCTAGTTTACAAACAGTGCAATCCTAAACAGGGTTATTCCAGTCTAAGTCCATTGATTTCAATCGGCTTAGACTGTAGTAACTTTGTCTATGCTTGCATTGAAATGGCACTTTGGATTGCACTGAAAAAAGGGTATGTTGATTTAGGTTTTTATCATTGTTTGAATAGAGGTTTGAAGTCACCTTGGAAATATTTTCTTTAATGGAATGCCAAGATATAAAATAGTCTAAATAAATAAATACACACGTTTACTTCAAAAAATTCAAAATGTACTCAAGAAAGGATATTTTAATCTGAGTATTTCAAAAAAGCATTTCAAAATCATTTTGATTATGCATAAAAATGGGATTTAAAAATAAAATCTTTCTTTAAAAACCGAATGCTGCTAAATCCGTAAAACAAAACAATCGGCCTACCGTTTCTTCTGAGTCAGAATGTAGCTAAAAACCTGTTGAAATAAAAAGAATATTATTCAATTTATCCTGGTAGCGCGTAAGAGACAATTCCCGTGTTGCATGTATATAGCAGCTGCTGCTCTCACATGGTCAAATCACACACCAGAAAGGTTTGAACACGCCATGTAGACCATGTAGAATGAACAAACGATTGTGTTTTGCACATAGTGCTGGTTGCTCCTATGATGGTTTAGTGATGTAGTGGAAAATAAGTCTACCATCTACCCATCCCATATAGTTTCCCGTTTCAAACAATGTCAACATGGTAGGGGGACCCATGCTGCTCTGGGTGAACTGTGGACAGCCACGCCACACAAGTAATGTGAGAATATCCTTTATTATTGCACTTGAGAAATCTTAGAGCCAAGCTACAAGTGACGCCTGACACAGGTTGGAAACTTGTCAGCTTCCCTCAAGTTTTGATGGGGAATGTAGGCATCCTGGTCTTGCAGCTGTAATGGAGAGCCAAGCTGTAAAACCAGGACGCCTACATTTCCCATCAAAACTTGAGGGAAGCTGACAAGTGTCCAACCTGTGTAAGGCGTCACTTGTAGCTTGGCTCTTAGTTTATTGCAGGTGCCAGGCCATCAGCTGATAGGGTCTGATGAAGAGCTGGCTATCAGCTGGACAGGACAAGAGCACTATCTTGAATTGGTGATGGTCAGCTTCTAGCAGCAGGCAGGCAGTTGGGGGTTAGCAGATCAAACTGTAAAAGGCAACGGTGCAGGGGGAAAGACCAGACACTTTGCAAAGCAGTATCCTTTCTTGTAAGTTAATTATGTCTGCACAGCAGGCTCTGCAAGTACAGGTTTATCAATGCAGCAAACAGATATTGGTCCTTCCCAGAAGTAACTGACTGACAGCTCAGCCAAGTGGCAGGAATGGTACTGCAGCAAAGGTGGAACCCTTGAAGCATGGACCAAAATGTGCAAAGCCTGTTGTGGGAGAGAGGAAGCAGCACGCCAGTGACACAGGAAATAGGGCACTGAAGTCCAGCTGAGGGAAGCCACTCCTCGACACAAACAGGGATAAACACATGCACACACTGGCATCCTAGCAAGTGTTTATGGTTTTTGCAGTCATGAGGCCATAGCACAAAGGGTTCTGGTAGCAAAACGTGTGACTTGTAGATCTGTTGTTTCATGTATTTTGCTGCTCGCTGGACTGGCACTCTTTTGGCTTAGCCTTTTAAAATTAAACATGAAAATGGAGATGGGATTTCAGGTGATTTAAATAATTATTCCCTGCATAAATTATCTTTGCTTCATATGCGCTGGACATATTTATTAATTAGAACTTTTTCAGTGCAATCCTAATCAGAGTTACTCCAGTCTAAGCCAAATGAAATCAATGGATTTAGATTGGAGTAATCTATTTAGGATTACACTGTTTGGCACTTGGCAGCAAGAAAAGGACTTAATATAAATGACTGTAAATTAATTTCCAAAGTATTGCAAGCTTAACACTTTTATCATGATCAGTCAAAGGGGAAAAAAACGCATATTTTACAGAAAGTTAGAAAGCTCAGAGGATTTTTTAAAATGTTGTCTGACTCTATTTTGGGATGTCCTTAGGAAGCTCATAATCCTAACAGTTTCTTCGAACAAGAGTTTAGTCTAGAAATTAGAAACGAAATAGAATCTAGGAAAATTGTTAAAAGCTGTAGTTCATGGAAATTGAAAAAGAAGAAGTTCTGTTAAAATACCCTACTTCCCCCTAAACTGTATTTGCTGGAAGCATTACAGTTTTTCATTTTAGGTACCATCCAAGCACTCATTCATTTGTCAGAGAGGATTTTAACTTTTGGCCACTGGTAAGTTACGGAAAGAATCTGATAATGCTCTTAATGAGTTATGAACATCTAAGTGTTCTTAGCTGATTCAAGATTTGATTCAGCTGATTAGTCTTGTTTTTCGATTGGTCAAACCACCTCTGATAGTCTCTTGCCACTAGGGGTCGCCGTAAGTCAACTCTGACTTAAGGGCACCACACACACAATCACGTTACCAACTGAAACAGGTGGGTTTTTTTTCTTGAAAGAAGTGGTGTATTAAAAATAGATGTGGCCCCTTTTGAGTAAAGCATGTTTAGGCATATAGTTTTAGATACAAGAGAGCAAAAATTGCTATATCTATGCTATACCTGAGCAATCAAGCAAAATTTTAAAAAATTGTCTTATTTTAGCTTGCTGGCCTTTGGCTTCGATATCAGCGACAACTCTCCTTAGGATGGCGTTGTTGGACTCCTCCGCCCGATTCCCATTCATCCTTCCACATACGGGGCTTTTCTACACCGGATTTTTTGGTTGGTTCTGGCCCCATACTGCTTCGGTTTATGCCCTGGTTGCCACATGTATTTTTGTGTCTTCAGTTTTTGCTTCGGGGTTTCCTCCCAAGGTTTATTCTGATTCCTTTAAGACCATTTTTATCCTAATATTTTTCTGGAAGCCAATTTTGAGTTGATTCCCCCCCCCCCTTCACGCAGGGCTTTTTCTCAGCTGGAACAGGGTGGAACGGAGTTCCGGAACCTCTTGAAAATGGTCACATGGCTGGTGGCCCCGCCCCCTGATCTCCAGACAGAGGGGAGTTTAGATTGCCCTCCGCGCCATGTGCGGGGCCACCAGCCATGTGACCATTTTCTCCTAGGGCAACCCACTGAGTTCCACCACCTCTTTTCCCAGAAAAAAAGCCCTGCCTTCATGCATGATGTTTCTTTTCGTTGTACCTTCCACTCCCTTCCACTCCCACCCCCCCTCCAAGCCACTTTGCGATAATTGGACTGTTGTCATCGTCAAACTGCTCCCTCTCCTCCCCTCTGAAAACAACTGTTTTTCTATTCAATCTTTTTCGTTCAATTCAACCAAATTTCTTGCGCACGTTTATATCACTGTACTGATGTAAAGGCTGAATTTTTAAAAAAGATTAAGTGTGCATTGGGGAGTGAACGGACAAAAGGTAACAACCCTAATGCAGGTCTTTCCTCCATTGGCCCAGCAACAGCTGTGGAGAAGCCCTGTGTGAGAGAGCGATGGAGCTCATGCCAGCCTCCACCTGCTCACTCTTGGTTGGCTGGCCCGAGTAGGGGAAATCTGGCTTGGACCACGGGGGATAGCTGGCAGAGTTGCTCCCTTTCAGGCGTTCCCCATGCAAAGGCAGGAAGGTAGGACTTTTTTGAACGGAAGAGTCCCCTAGCTGAATGAGGGATGGGTAGCATCAAATCTCCCAAATAGCCAGCTGCAGCCCCCCCCCATCCCCAGAAATGCTATCCTTCCCTCCCACAGTCTTGTGTGTGTCAATGGAGCCCCCTGCTCTTTCTCTTTGGGCCAAGCTACACGTGACGAATGACACTTGAATGGCAAGTGTATTTCTCCCTGTTCACTTGCCTTCCACTCAATCCACTTGCCGTTCAAGTGTTATTCGTCACTTGTAGCTTGGCCCTTTGTCTCAAAGCATGTGTTCATTTTCATCTTTAAAAACATTCATGTATTATATCACTGTATTAATACAAGCTCATGCAAAAATAAAGCGGGGGGGGGATGCCACCGAGGATAACAGCAGCCTCCCTTAAAAATTCTGAGTATTTAAGGCATGTGAGGAAGATAATAAACAGACTCCACAACAGGAAAAATGCAGGGGGGGGGGCAGACTTGCAAAGCAACTGTAGACCAACTGAATCCAATACCAGGAGATCGACTGCCACGAAAATCAGGAGTCAGTCAAGCAAAGGGGGGAAAACCCAAGTACTCCAGACTGATAGGATGGTTGAGGAAATGGATGCCGTGCCACAGCTGAGAACTTTTGAGCAGACTTTATCTTGGCAAGAATGCGGCTGCATCCAACCAGCTTTTTGGCCCACGGAAAGGGAAGGAGGGAGTTCCTTCGAGTTGAGTTTATTACATTTAGATCCCGCCTCCCCGCACGCAGGCTCAGGGTGGCTCATAACAATTAAATACAAAACAGTGAGGGGGAGAACTGGGTGAGATTTAGCTAAAAAACTAGCTGGATCCAACCCGTGGTATGTCAACAGTCAGGAATGTTCCCGGTTAGATACCCAGTTTCTGTTGTTTGTATTTGGCCTGTTCTTTGTTTTCTGTACATTGTAAAATTTCTGATAGGGTGTTGCACATCTGATCCAAGGGTCCCTATTTTCCTTGTACGAAAGGAGAGCTCTGTTGATTGTCTGCTGTTTAGAAACAGGGCTGCTTGCTGCTGTTGTAGCTAAAAAGTTTCAGCAGATGGCACCGTTCGTCCATTGGTGGCTGCCAGCTGCTTTTGCTTTGGCATTGCCAAATTTTATTCTCTGTATTCTACTGTACACAAATAATGTCAGCTGGAGATACTGCATAATGCTGGAAAAGGAAGGAATCCTCCAGGTGACTGAAGGTGCTTAATTCAAAGTAATACACCATGTACATTTACCAATAAAAAGAGTCCAACCCCTATTCAGGCTTTCATCCAGGGTAGAGCAATTCATGGAGCAATGCATTGTAGGTGAGTCCTCTAGATCTACTCTGGATCTACTCTAGATCTACTCCGGCTTTGTTTACTTGCTGGGACTTGCATAGAAACACCCCCCCCCTTTGTTTGTTTCTATCCTAACTTTCTCTCAATGGAAACTCAAAGTGGTGTCTAAAATTCAAACATCACACACACACACGTGTGAACACGTGCACATATATGAACAAGACAGTACTCCAAATTCTGGGCTGGTCCTGGTCTTGAAGTTTTGAGGGGCTCAAGCTATGAGCCATGGACCGTGAGCCAAGGGCGAAGAGCCCTTTGCCTCTTGCTCTTTGGCTCATGCCAAAGACTCACACCTCTTGCTTCTCTAGCCAAGGGGCCTACCCATTAACTTTTGTGACTCCCTAATGTACCCATTTTAATTGTCTCCTAAAATGATCTCCGAGTTTTGCAAGACCAGGGGAGATTGTGGATTGGGGAGTGGCAGTAGAATGGAAGTGGTGTGAGATTTAATCCCCTCTCTTCACTGATCTACTCAGTAATGGGAAGCTCTCTTGTGAACGTGTATCATGTGGTCAGGACCTATATATAGATGTAGCACAAAATGATCCTAGTAAATGCTTCATATCCTCCAAGTGGAGCCGTACGACAGCTGCACAACATACATGCAAGAGACACGGGTTGTGCACTCACTTGAACTCTCTTGGGCTATACTTGGATCTTGCTTGTTCATGACTTCAGATCTGTATTTAACCATGTCCCAGAAAATGATTTTTTCAGAAGCGATCCTTTTCCAGGACATGGTCAAATGTAGCTCTGGTTGTATCTTCTCACAAAAACATATTAGAAATGATGGGAATCTCCTTGGGGTGGCATTTTTTTGGACATAAAACATCCTGGATAAACATTAAGGATACTTTTCTAAAGAGGTGTAGACTAAGAGTTGGGCAAAGTTAGTCTATTTTAGAAGTGATCTTCCTAGGATTCTCCAAAGGGCTGGTATTGCCTGTATGCCACGGCAGCTGGTGCCAAACCAAGAACCTTTGTGAACTATCCTCCACCATCTCTTGTGTCTCTACAGTTTCCGTGCTTTAGGAATAGATTGTGTTCTCTTGCACATATGTTACTGCTCTTACTGGGTATTTATGATTCTGATGTCAAGTCATATGATAAAGTGGGGTAAGTACCCTATATTAAGTGGTAGGTTGGCGTGTAAGTAAACAT
Organism: Eublepharis macularius; assembly: GCF_028583425.1. Taxonomy (NCBI): domain Eukaryota; kingdom Metazoa; phylum Chordata; class Lepidosauria; order Squamata; family Eublepharidae; genus Eublepharis; species Eublepharis macularius. Next base: position 24,589,955 of record NC_072792.1, on the reverse strand, counting down.
CCAGCAAATGGAAGCTATGCAGATTGGAAGATCTCCCCAGTTTCAGGGTTTCTGTATCATAACGTAATGTCCGTCATGTCTGATCAGCTTATTTTTGAAGGAGAAAGCTTTCTGGTCCGGTATTAAATACAACTGAAAAATACAAAATACGTCCAAGCTGATAGAATATATATATTTGAATAAACAAATGCCTTGATCCCACCAGTCATTAGTGCACGGAAGTAAGCTTTTCAGCGTGGGATCCCCCTCGCCATTGGATTTAGCTTATGTATATGCTGAAGAGAGGTTGGGTACAACAAGAATCACCAGTATCCAGCACTGTGCTGTATCCAGGATTTGCGTTGAATCAGATTCAAATGCCTCTGGATGATGTGACAGTTTTGATGCAGTGTGTGTGTGTGTGTGTGTGTGTGTGTGTGTGTGTGTAGAGGGATTAAACACAAGCATCTTCTGTCCAGAAAAGGGGATATCAAAATTGATTGCATAAACAGTTTAGGAAATGTGTGAGAATTGCTAAACCGGCAGTGCAATCCTAGGCAGAGTTATGCCAGTCTAAGCCCAATGGAATCCGTGGGCTCAAGCTGGAGTAACTCTGCTTAGGATTGCACTGCTCATATTGAACGCATGGATCAGGGCCAAAGCGTTCTCTTCGTTGTGGTTCAGGCATTAGATAGTAGACAGAATTGTATGGAATCACAAACAGGAGGATTGTTTAGAAATAGTTGAGATTTATCAACTGTTTTTCCTTCTTTCTTGCCTTGCCTTGTTCCTGAATGTGAAAGCCCACCAGAAAGGTAACAACACCTGTTTCCTGTTCCGTATCTTTTCCCAAATGTGTGTGTGCGCATCTTCATTTTCAGATGTTAGAATGACATATTGAAACAGAAGGGGAGGGGGGATGCTGCTGTGCATGAAACGAAACGAGCCTTCGTCCGACTAAAGCTTCAGTGTTGCCTAGCAACTTCTCCCCTCCACCCTTTCCCGCAGCCTGGTTGCCATAGCGCTGTCTGCCAGAACTATCAAATTACAAAGAAGACGCATTACTCATTAAAAATTAGAGCTAGAGAGGCAAATAAACATTTTGAAGCATTTTATTTAACTCCGGTTGTCATTGACTGGAATAATGCTGCCACAAATTGTATTGTTTCTCTTAAGAGTGCCATATTTTTTCTTAGTTACAGTACAATTTTTTTTAAAGTCCTCCATGAGTAACTATTTTGCTCACTCATTCAATGGCCTTAAAAGTGTGCATTTAGGAGTACGTCAATAGATTTTGTTCCAGCCCAACAGAACCAATGTCAGATTAGAGTATTCCAGCAGAACCAATGTCAAACCAGAGAATCTCAGCAGAACTAAAATTCTCAGTACAGCCAAATCAAACACCAACACTGTTGCAAGCCCAAAAGAGCCAGCGTCACCTGGAGCCAAGCTAGCAGTGATGAATTACACTTGAATGGCAAGTGAACAGACATGAGGAATACATGTGAGTCCACTTGCCATTCAAGTGTAATTCGTCACTTCTAGCTTGGCCCTCACATAAGCCAGGCAGAAGCCAGGGTCAATGTGGGAATACCACAGAACCAAGTACATTCAGCAGAACCACCAACCTGGCACAAGCACAAGCAATGGCAAGGAAAAACACTCACCACAGTAACTTAGATCCCTTTCCTAAAGAAGGCCTGAGAAAGCTAGAAGGAGGGGTAATTTTGGGCGACCCAAGTTCTCCTTTCTCTGCAGTCTGCAGCCTATGCTGTCAATTCACTGGCGCAGAGGAGCCTAGACCCAGAGCTGCAGAAACTGCCCTTCATCACTGGCCCCCCAGTTCATACCCACCCCTGTAAAGAAGAAAGTTGACACAACAGCAACACAACAGCATATGCAGTAGTTTCTTTTTTGGTGCGCCTGTGAGTTTGCTTCTGCAACATATATAGTGTCAATTTTCTACTTTCCCTAACATCACTGTCCCTGTTCCAGTAGCAAAAGAACAACGTTTTGGGTGCCACTTTTCTTAATTTTCTGCACAGAATTGTCCCAAGGTCCAAGGAGCTGGCTGAGTTGGTATGTTTTTGGTGGTGGTAGTGCAGGGGGGGAGGGGGGAGATCCAAGTTGGAGTATGGATCTTATATAGTGTGCTAACTGGATAAAATGTCCTGCTGGTTTTCTATCCATATGAAGATCCCATATGAGGACAGACGCTGCCGTTGTTCCATTGGTGAAGTGGAATCACTTATTCATATGTTCTTCCTCTGTCCTTTCCATCAAGTTTATAGGGACAAGTTTATTTCCCCACTCTTAGACAGACCAATTGCAGAGGCAAATAAGGCCTGCCTAGAGAAACTCCTAATTGATGAAAATCCAACTATCTCTGGGCACATTGACAAATTCTGTCTCCATTTGGTTAAATTCCATAATAAGAAGCATGGCCATACATAGTCTGTTCTGCTCTTTTTACGATTTTAACTATTTTAATGTCAATATTTTAAATATTAGAATCACTTCTGTTCCTAGAGAACTATATACATTTTTAATGCGTCTCCTAAGATTTTAAATGCTAAACGTATTTTTCTATGTCCTTCTACACTTTTACGCTGGAATTAATTATTCTATTGACTGTTAGGGATGTATTGCCATTGTAATGGTCTCTGACCGCAAATAAATTCACTCATTCATTCATTCATTCATTCATACCTGTGTTTTAGCTTTGGGAAGAGTGCATTTCCCCACCTCCCCAACACAGAAAGAGAGAAGATGCAGGCTCAAGAAGAATGTGCTCACTTCTCTCACTCTCAGTCCCGAGCTGGGCAACTGAAGAGCCACAAGTTGACCTTGAGGAAGACCAACTGCAGGGGAGCAGATGAGTCCAATGAGGGCTGACAAACTCACACGGGAGAACCTACACTCACTCTGCATGCTCATCAGAATGCATGAGAGGAGCCCTGGAACCTTGAGAGAGAGGTCTGGCCGGACTGCCGCCTTCTTCGCCCAGTAGCTCTGAGGACAGGTGCTAGGCAGCTCACAGGGTCTGAGAAGCAGCCCCCAACTATTGCCTTTATCAAATCCTGGCTCACGCTCCTCATGTTCCCAGAGAAGCTGAGAGCCTCCCCTCTCCAATGGTCACCATCTCCATGAACATCTTGGGAGTGGGTGTGGGAAGGGGGACCGTGCCCAGAAAGCAAGGTCTGAGGAACAGCGGCAGAGTTGGTCATCTCCATCATCCCCTCTCCTGGCAGGGTGGCCTGCATCTGCTGCATCCGCTGAGAGAGCTGATCTCTCGAGCTGGCGAGCTTCCCAGCCTGCTCAGCAACGCCGCCCTGGATGTGCAGATCAAACACGGGCACCAACATGTGCACTTTGTTCCCAGTGAGGGATTGCAAGCAGGACTCAATGCCCCCTTGCAGCCTTCTCACGAGTGCAAACACTGCTGAAACAAAGTCTGCACATGTGACTAGGTCCAGAAAGGTGACCATCTTCCTCTGAGTGTCTGGACCAAAGGAATGACCAGACCCAGAGTTGCCTTGTCAGCTGAGACTGTGATGGTGAAGTTCTTAAAGCTCTTAAAGACCTCCACCCTCTCAGAGATGGTCAGCCAGTCCTCGACTGAACCAACTTTTCCCCCTCCCAGTGTCACTTTCCTAGAGTCACATTGTGAAGGCAGCCTTCAGATCCACCAAATACTCAAGCATGGAGTGGGTGGAGTTCCAGCCTGTGCTTACGTCGTTGATCAGGTGATGCTCCAGGACCGGGTTCTGGTACAGCTGATGGGAAGCATCCAGTGGGACCCTCAGGATCCAGACCCAGACCCAATGCATCCTTCACCATGAGGTGGAAGTTCGTAAGCTAGAAATTAAATATACTTCATTCCCACTTGCACTTCCGCTGCCTGGATGTTTTTGCGGCCACAGGTCACCATGTATCCTGTGGTGACATCCCTGCCTATGCACTCCGCCACGTGTGCCTCATTGAGGACAGCGGCATGCACAGAGCCTCCCGTGTCTCCCTACCTGACACTAGTTGTCCTGTCCCCACCTAGCAGAAAGTTGTTGGGTGGCTGTCAGTGCACAGTCAATGAGAGGGACGTACGAGTGCGCACACTTGTCTGTTTTGGCCCTAAGAACATACTGGGTAGAGGAAATACAACAATGACCTGAACAGCAGGTTCCTGAGGAAACGTGTGTGTGTGCGTGAGATCCGAAGAAAGATATAATCAAGGAAAAGATTAGACTTCAGAGCAGGAGAGGTGGTGGACTGTTGGCAAGAAGGAAATAGACATGCCTGGCAGGTTTGGACAGCTCAGGACGTGAACCGGCAGCTGGGAGAGATGCATAGAAAGGGGAAACGTTGCCAATTGTGGCTTTTGCAGCCACTGCAGCGTTGTTAACTGGCAACCTTAAGGAAGCAATGAGGACCAAAAAGTGGGTGGGGAATGTGTTGCCCTGATATGAACTAACCAGGCTTGTTTCTCTGCTGCCAACTTCTAGCCCGACTCAAGTAGTTGCAGAGTTTGCGAATGGCAAGTTTGTCTACTTGGCTTAGGTGTTCACTTCTATTATTAATCTATTGAGTTTCCTCTGCCTGATGTGAACTGCAGACACCAACAAGCTGGGTGGTCTCGTGTACCTGTGACACAAAATGCTTCTTTAAACAACAAGTTGAAGCAGACACATAGCATGAATTGGCTCCAATGATCTATCAGCACATGATGGCTGGGGGTTGCAGATCTTTCCTACATTTCCCTGCCTTACCCAGCATGACTTTTGGACTCCTGGATTGTTCTCTGGGCTGTGATTTTGGAGACCTGCCTGAACTAACAGCCATGCAGGTCAGGAATTGCATTGGGGAGGGGAAGGGAGAGGCACCCATCCTCTCTGCCTCTGTCATCAGAGTAAATCCACGGCTGAAAGAAGGTGGATGACTTCTCCCCTTTCCCACTATAGCTTCCCAATGCACATGGCTATCAGACCACAGGAGTCTCATAATCTGGGAATAAACTTTCCAGGATTAGAAAGAACTTGGGGGGGGGGGGGGGGAGATCCGCAATCCTTGTTTCTTCCGATCACTGGATCCAACAGAATGCAAAAAGAGCAAATTAGGACAGTCTTAGCTGGAGTCTGCCTCCTTGAATTTCAGAAGGGACCATGCTCTACAATGAGACATTAGAGGAAGCCACCATTTTGAAACATTCAACTTCAAAATATGAGAATAATCCGTCAAACATGGTTGCTGCTCACTCTACCATAATTTCAATGGAGTTTGAGCAGGAGGCCAATCCGTGAAATGAATAAAGGTTGTTCTGGTTTGTGTTTTCATCCTGAATTGCGACATCAATATCAATTTTTTAAAAGGATGAAGGGCACTGAGCTGCAGTACTGGATGGATTTTGCCTCCTGCCCTCATTTGCCCCTTTTAAAATCTAGTCCTGAATATCAGCTTGTTTCAAGAAGTTCCTAAGGTTTGGGCCGCTGGCCAATTATGAAGCACTATAGCTTTTACATCTCTTGGCTAGTCTGTGCTTGTTTCTCCTTTGTCCTTGGAAAGCACTCTCTTCGTTTCTTTAGCCAGGTGTAAGAAGAGAAGGTATCTCTAGATTTTAGGCCTCTCATATTGAAAATGTCTGTCTAGTATCTTTTCAGCAGGCAAGGCTATTACCAGCTCATGCTAGATACGTGAATGACGCAGGCAGTCTGAGATGCTATTTTAGAGAAAGCATTTTGCAGATACAGTGACACCATTTACAATACGAAATACAGCTACTAGCATAATAAAAATCATGGGGGAATTAATGTTAGCTTTATGTTAGGAAAATACTGTTTTTAAGAATTCCCTTAAATTACATGACCCTTATTTGAGATTTTTATACCTTAGTTTCTTTCCAAATCCAAAGCATTAGGTTTTCTTCACCTCTATTCTATGTAGATTCTGTGCAGTGTAAGAGTCTCTCTACACATGTAGAGTCTCTCTACACATGTTCTTCATGTGTCGGGACTCTGGAGACATAATGTTAGCCAGGAAGCGTAGTTTTAAAAGACAGAGCTGGTGGAGATTGCTCTGGAGGAGATGGATTCTCTCACAGCCCTCCACTGCCTCTGATGTGCCTGACTGTCTCACCTTCCGGAACCTTTGCCCTGCTGAGGCTTGGTTAAATCAAAGTTTTAAGCAGCGAGGGTGTCTAACATTGCATCTCCCGAGTCCCAGCGCTTGATGAACACGCGCCCAAGTGTCTCTTGTAGAGGGACTCTAAGTGAACATCACAAAACAATACATAGGTTTAAAAAAATCTGGCACACCAATATACTTGTCTGTATTTCATAAGAAAGAAAGAGAGGTTGTTAAAAACATATTTTAAAACATACCAGAAGCTTTACAAGGATTCAAATTCTTGATTGCAGTTCCTGAAGCAACCTTATCAAAAAGAGGACCACAATTCAGATTTACAGGGAAATATACAGACTTAAAGCTTAAAGAAAGATTAAGGCTGCAGTTGTATGCACACTGTTTTGCAAATAAGTCTCATTAAACCTGCTGGGACATACTTCCAAATTAGCCAGGCGCAGGATCAACCAGGCTTGGAACATTATTAAAGATTTGAATAGCAGAACCAATCAGAGAAAAGGTGATACATTTTTTCAGAAAGAAATGCATCCGAAGAAAAATGGTACAGGCTGTTTTAGTAACTTTAAACTTCACTATCAATCAAGAAGGACATAAGAAAGGACTTGCCAGATCTAGTCTGGAACCCAGTTTCCTGCAATGGCTGACCAGGTACCCCAGAAAGCTTACAGAAAAATCACAAGGCCGTCGATCTCTTGGCTGCTGTTTCAGAATAACTGGATAATATTCAGAGGAATAATGCGTCAGAACAAGGCAATCCTATTCAGCCATCATGGATAATAGCTTCTGGTGGGCCTGTCCTTTGTGAATCTGTCTAATCCCCTTTTAAGGCCTTCAGTCATCAACATATACCATGGAAATTAATTCCACAGATTAATCACACGTACCTTCTTTTGTCCTGAATCTACTGCCAGTCAATTTCATTGTATGACCACATGTTCTACTTCTTTATATGACAAGTGATTAAAATGTGGTATTCGCTGCCACAGGATGTGATGGCCACAGGTATAGACAGCTTTAAAATAACAACAACAACAACAACAACATTTGTTTTATTTACTGCCCTTCAGGATGACAACACCCACTCAGAGCGGTTTACAAAGTATGTTATTATTATCCCCACAACAAAACACCCTGTGAGGTGGGTGGGGCTGAGAGAGCTCCGAGAGAGCTGTGACTGACCCAAGGTCACCCAGCTGGCTTCAAGTGGAGGAGTGAGGAATCAAACCCAGTTCTTCAGATTAGAGTCCCCCACTCTTAACCACTACACCAAACAGGCTCAGACAGATCGGTCTGGCTCAAGGGATCCGACAGATTCATGAAAGATAGGTCTATCAGTGGCTACTAGCCATGTTAACTAAAGAGAACCTCCACAGTCAAAGGCAGTAAACCTACCAGTGCCAGAAGGCAACATCAGGGGATGAAACCTAACAAAAACAGGATAACCTGTATGTGAAGGAATCAATTACCATACTATTTAATTGTAGAGTTCACACTCAATATTAGCAACACTATAAATCCCTTCCAAAAGGTTAATCAAATAAATAACATCAGTAATAAGCAAACAATTCCAGGCTCAAGCCACTTACAAATAAATAGTCAAGATAATTCAACAGGTAAAGTCTGATCAGTTCAAGGTAAGTCCAATTGATTAATATTCCATAGAACACCATATAGGCTTGCTGAGCCTGTATCTTCTGGTTATGTATCTTATGTATCTGCTTATGAATGCTTATGTATCTTATTATTTATTGCAGGTGCAGACCAAGGGACGTCCGGGCAGACAATCCCTGCCACCCAACATTCAGGGCCGGCAACATGACCTGATGTTTCGTATGATTACCTCCTCAGGGGCAAATAATCTCAAGCACCTGTAAAATTTAAACAATGTGTATCACAGATTTGAACAGTTAGACTCAGCAGTTAGAGATCAAAGACAGCGGCTATATACTTTCTGTATACCGTGCACAATTTTAGAAACCTTTGTGCATAAACTTCTATCATATCACCCCTTCTCTAAGGGCCAAGCTACACATGACGAATGACACTTGAACGGCAAGTGTATTTCTCCCTGTTCACTTGCCCTCCACTCAATCCACTTGCCGTTCAAGTGTCATTCGTCATGTGTAGCTTGGCCCTAAGTTGTCTTTGCAAAGGCCTATTACACCATTTCCTGCTTTGGTCACTTTGTTTTATTGTTTTCATCTCTAGATTACGCTCAGAGTTCTGACCAAGTAGATGATAATATTAGAAAATTTACAATGCCCCCCATCCCCGCTCTTTTGATTTTCCATAATGCACAGAGAGGTGGCTCTAAAACACTGTCCTTTTAGGGTATTAGTAAACAATGTTTCCAAAGTGCAGCAACTTACCACCTACAGTTTTCATTCTGGAAACAAAAAAGAAACCCAGAAATCTACTTATTTTGCATAAAACTTAGAGCCAAGCTACAAGTGACGCCTGACACAGGTTGGACACTTGTCAGCTTCCCTCAAGTTTTGATGGGAAATGTAGGCGTCCTGGTCTTGCAGCTGTAACGGAGAGCCAAGCTGTAAAACCAGGATGCCTACATTTCCCATCAAAACTTGAGGGAAGCTGACAAGTGTCCAACCTGTGTCAGGCATCACTTGTAGCTTGGCTCTCAGTCCTTGAAGTGTATCTGTTTTTTTTAAAAAAAATACCCCATGGATTTCCCCCCAGAAATCACAGTTCCAGGGAATCTTTTTGAAGTTTTCCATCCCTTTTCGATAACCTGAAGAATATCCTCATTACAGGGAGAAATGTTATGGGGTACAAAAATATCCTGATAGAAATAAAATGTGTGTGTATTAACGTTATTATTAAAGCAATTATTTTCCATCTCATGTAAAAGTGTTTTTTTAGGCTCCGAACATTTTGCTGGATATTTTCTATTACAAGATACGTTGGAATTTGGTGTGGGGGTATCAGGATAAAATGTATGATCTGTTTTTTCCAGAGTACAGTAAGGTTAAGGTAAATTAACAGATGACTGAGGGACATTTATTTTGGTTAAGGGCTTATGGAAGTGATTTAGTTGATGCAGATAAACTTCCCGAGAAATTATCAAGTAAACATATTAGAGACTTTTAAAAGCCTCATGAAGGGTGAGATCCTCGGTGATAATGAATTCCACGAAACGTTTATTATGCATTTGGATAAGTCTGATGGACCAAAGCATAAACTCTACCAAAATGCTAAAAGACCTTCACTTGATCAATCTTTGGATATACCTAAAGCTTAAAGTACAGATTTTAGGCAGTGCCATGTTGTTTTTATGCTTATATCAATTATTCTTCTCCAGGTATTTTTCAAAAGCTGTTTGTGTACAGATGTATTCTCGTAATTATAGAATGGGCCCTGCTTAGGCTGTAATCCTAAGAACAGAGTAAGCTCAATGGAAAACAAAATGGCCTACTTCTGAGTAGATCTGCTTGGGAGTGCTCCTTTAGTAATTTATTAATAACTAGCAACAAAGCCCGTTGTGGAAAAAAATACAGCAGGCTCTAGAAAGGGGAGGGTGGGCAGGTGGGCATTCCATCATCTTCTGTCACTGATCCTGGCCAGATGAAGGTGGGGTGGGTGGGCATGGCCACATCCTCTGTGCCTGATTCCAGCCGAGTGAAGGGGGGTGGGCATTGTAACCCACTCCACTCCTGATCCTTCCTGGGCAAAGGGGAAGGCGTTGCTGCCTGCTCCATTCCTGATCCCAGACTGATAAAATGAGGAGGGCATTGCCACCTTCTCCACTCCTGATCCCGGCTGGGTGAAGGGGGGAGCGGGCATTGCCTCTTGCTCTGCACCTGATTCTGGCCAGGTGAAGTGAGGAGGGCATTGCTGCCTGCTCTATGCCTGATTCTGGCAAGTTGAATGGGTGGCAGGCATTGCCTCCTGCTCTGCTCCTGATCCCAGACGGGTGAAGGTGTGGTGAGCATTGCTATCTGCTCCACTCCTGATCCCAGCTGGGTGAAAGGTGGGCAGGCATTGCCTCCTGTTCCATGCCTGATTTCGGCCAGGTGGAGGTGGGGGGGGGCGGGTATTGCCACCTGCTCCACTCTTGATCCCAGTTGAGTAAGGAGGGGCGGACATTTCCACTTGCTCCACTCCTGATCCCAGCTGCTTGAATGGGGGCAGGCATTGCCACCTGCTCTGCTGCTGATCTCGGCTGGGTGAAGGGGGGAGCAAGCATTACCACCTGCTTTGTTCCTGATCTTGGCTGGGTGAAGAGGGAATGGGCATAGCCGCCTGCTCCACTCCTGATTGCAGCTGGGTGATAGCGAGGGGTGGGCATTGCTACCTACTCCACTCCTGATCCCAGCTGGGTAAAAGGCGGGTGGGTATTGCCACCTGCTTTGCTCCTCATCCCAGCTGGGTAAAGGTGGCAGCAGGCATTGCCACCTGCTCTGCTTTTGATCCCACAGGACCTCGGTGGAAGGACCATGCCAAGGGTCCAACAACTTCATCAGGGGCTTTGTGGTGCGCTGAGAATATCAACTTAAACATTGCAGATTTTCGAGTTTGAATCTTTGTTGTTATGGTGGACCGACTGCTTGGCCCCTGATGAAGTTCATCCTGTATGAAACAAGTTATTATCCATAGCCAACCACCCGGTGGGCAGGGGGATCCTTCTGGGTCCTTCCCTCAGTGTTCACGGCTCTACCTTAAACACTATAAAAAGAAAAGTTTACTTCTGGTGAAGCAACGTTATTGTGTATTCCTTACCTGTTGGATTAACATTCACTTTGAAGCATTCTTCTTCGGTACAGCATCCTGAAAGGAAAGAATACGGATTTCGTCTCAACTGAAGTTTTGGGCTGAGATAGTGTCTCTTTTAGAGACACGACAGTCGCTTATATATTTCTCATATTGCCTTTAAGATTATCATTGTCTTTCCAATAAGGTTACGTGGATTGATTTTTGTATAAGATTTTTATATTAATATTTATACATTTATCTGTATTTATTGCACTTGTCATTTTTCGCCTTTAAATAATATTCAAATTGTTGTTACATTCATTAGTTTTTGTTTATTCATTCTAACCCCTTGGCATGGTCCTTCCACCGAGGTCCTGTGGTTTGTACCACTGCCTCTTTTTCTATTGTTACTGCTTTTGATCCCAGCTGGGTGAAGGCAGAGGGCAGGCATTGCCACCTGCTCCGCTACTGATCCCGGCTGGGTGAAAGCAGGGGGGGCAGGCATTGCCCCCCCCTGCTCCGTGCCTGATCCTGGCCTAGGCTTCCCACTGTGGTGCTCTCTCTGGAGGTCTGGCTGCCTCATCTGGGCTTCCCTCCACAGCAGCGCCCTCTGGAGGCGCACCAGGGTAGGAAGTGAGTTGTGTTGAATACGATTAGCCTTTTATATAGTAGGATAGATACTGGTGCTTAAATAACTTCATTTTGAAGCTATTATAGAAAGAATAAATAAAGAAATAGGTTATTGTTTCTCAGTCAGTGTTACAAAAAGAAAGCTCTAGAATACTGAGTGGGCCTCAGGAAAAACAAATTTTAAGGCATTAAAAAAAAGTCCTAGCAATGAATTCGTTTGGAGGACAAAAAAAAAGTTAATGTGATAGGGAATACAATTAATGGAGAAATCCTTTCTAACATCTAGCATTATATTTTTGTAAATGGACCCTCAGCTCTTCCTTTCATTAGTTTCAAATAAAATGTATTATAAATGTGTTATAATAACAACAACAACAACAACAACAACAACAACATTCGATTTATATACCGCCCTTCAGGACAACTTAATGCCCACTCAGAGCGGTTTACGAAGTGTTATTATTACCCCACAACAATCACCCTGTGAGGTGGGTGGGGCTGAGAGAGCTCCAGAGAACTGTGACTTGCCCAAGGTCACCCAGATGGCTTTGTGCTCTTAACCACTACACCAAACTGGCTTATGTAGTATTGTTGACAATTTACCTCTTCTAAACTGTTTTTGAATTGCTATAATGTAGTTATTAGAATCTAAGCCTTATCACTGTTACTTTACATTGTATATAGTATTGTTATTTGGTTATTGGTTGTGTTTTAGTTACCAATTGTTACTTGTTAATCTGTGCTATCTTGTAATTTATTGTATGCATTTTATTAATAACATTTTGTTTAAATTAAAATAAATAAATAAATAAAAAATAAACTGAGTATGTCCCTGTAAAATTACATGCTAGAGATGTAGTGGATTTTAATCGTTTGTTGCAATTTTCTAAAGTCCACATTTTCTGGAAAAAAATATACCTAATTAACAGCTCAAACCTGAGATCTGTTTTGAAAGGGCTTAGGACTTTGACTAACTGCCACGCCTGGCATATTTTAGAGATACGCTAGTGTCTGGGTTGCCCATTAGTTGCAAAAATGAATCTTTCATTCGAGTCCCTCTGTAAATTACTGGAATATATGGACAAAATTGCTCAAGATCAGAAAAATCTGTCACCTGTTAACGGCTTCAAGAATTATGATAGCTGTGAAATAGAGTTCTTCTGAAATACGTCTGTGAAAATGGGTATGTCGTATTTCGAATGCAGTTTAGCTATCAAAGATTATGAGAGCGTACAATTTAACACACTTTTAAATGCTGGCAACCATTCATGAGCTTTTTTCAAGCAAAGATTTAGTATTGATTTGTATAAATGGAGTTGTTTAATTAGTGGGTTTATATTTTCACAAATGTTGATTTGATATAACAGATCTCTGACGTTAAATCTTCGGCAGAAATCTTCTCTCCCCCACTCATCTTCTGGTATTGCTCTGTCCTTCATTCATTTTTAAAAAAAAATAATATAATTTTATTGAAATTGTAAAATCTATAACAACATTGAGATAGCAATCAATAGCAATAAATAACAATAGATAGTAATAACAATAATATTAGTAATAACAATAATTAATATAAACAATGTGTAGCTCTCTAAAAAACAAGAAGACATATCTAGTTATATAATTGCTTTTTCGGGGAGAATATGTTAACAATATCAAATGTGGTGCTACAATATATAAGTCCCTTACATATTTGCGTATAAATTAAAGATTTTTAATCCAGGTAGAGAACTATTAATCGTGTCGTTCCTACATCTAAGTAATCAAAGAAAGGGAACCATTTCTCAATAAAGTTTGTTGTGCTCGGGAAACATTCTGCTTGATATAGTTTGTCCTTCATTCATCAGATGTAAGGTGGGCAAATTGGTTTACTTCATATTTATTTTTTTCAAATGATTTGGGAAGCCAGTTCTCTTTGGATAATACCGGGGCCTCTGAGGAGGCCATAGCAATGGCAGCCATGTCATTTAGAATTGAACCAGGCAGTTGATGATCCACTAGAAGCAGAGCCTGGAATTTTAAATGCTATGACAGGTGAACCTCGGAATGTAAATCAGGTGAGTGCCTCCATGGCAAGAACTAAAATGAAGATGGCATGACCTACAATGGAATAGTAACAGAACTTCATTAGCTTGCATTAATTTTATAGGAACATCATTAAAAAACTAATTAGCATTTTCTCTACCTGAGGCAGTCTTAGGAATGGACTGAGTCTTTAGTTCTGCAATTCAGGGCTTTTTTTTCAGCTGGAATGCAGTGGAACAGAGTTCCGGCACCTCTTGAAAATGGTCACATGGCCAGTGGCCCCGCCTCCTGATCTCCAGACAGAGGGGAGTTTAGCTTGCCCTCCGCACTGCAGCTGCAGCATGGAGGGCAATTTAAACTCCCCTCTGTCTGGAGATCAGGGTGCGGGGCCACCGGCCATGTGACCATGTTCACCAAGGGCGATTTAAACTTTAAAAAACTCCCCCCTTTGTTCCAGCTGACTCAAAGTGACGTCATTGTGCGTTCCTGAGTTCCACCCCCTCTTTTCCCAGAAAAAAAGCCCTGCTGCAATTTATACTTGCAAGTCCAATGCCAAAGGATGAGAGGATGAGGGCAAAACAACAGAAGACACAGACACAATGTGATGGAATTTAAAAGGCCGCAACTTCATTAGTTAACTGCTTATGGAGACTTGGTGCAGATCCTCAGTACCCCCCTGGCCCACCTGCTGCGGGGGAGAACCACGAAATGACAGTAAGTGGGAGACTGGAAAGGACAACAAAAAGGGGAGAAAAACAACAACCCTGCAAACCAAGGAGGCTGGAACAACTGAAAAAATAAAATAAAATTGTTGAAAATGACTAAATATATGAATTAAAAGCAGTTGTATAAAGTTTAATTAGAAATACATAAATTTGTATTTTTATTTTATATATAAGATGCAGCTGAAGGAACCAGGTGGGCTGAGCCTTTAAACGGCCACCCGCACCACTCCTGGGGTGCACCAGACCTAAAGCCTGCAATGCAGCCCAGCCAGAGCTCACTGGCCAAGATGAGGCGACTCTCAGGCGCCAGCTCCTCCTGTTGCTGCTGCCACCCCTCTACTGCGGCTGTTGTAAGGGGGCCTGGCAACCCTAGTCGAGACTCAAGTGCTGGAGGGCCTGGCCGGCTCCCACATATTCACCCAGTTGGTAGACCTGAGTGAAAACTGTGTGCACCCGGTCCGTCAGCTGGAACCGCCCCCTTAGCAACCTGGCCAGCCCGTTGTTGATTGGCTGGTTTGGCATTTCAAATCTGAGGTTGCCAACACAGCCCCATGTGGGCTGCTGGGAAGCCACCATGGCCTGCAAGCAGTGGCCCCAAGTCTGGGCCTGGGGGGCTTTTAGCCAGAGAACCAGCCTGATAATGCTGTCACAGAAATCTCTAGACTAAGGTGATAGTAATTGCATGAACCGCTGCAGTCCTGCCTTGTGTGAGCCACTCCCTATTAGAGCAAAACTCATGCATTTTGGATCTAGTCTACAGCCACTATTGGTCTACTTCAGGCCTGCACAACTGGTCAATGACCAAGCTGAAGATGGGACTGTGTGACATCATTTTGAGGGTTTGTGTTTGCTGCCTGGCTGGTACTGGGGAAACAAGACTGACGGCATTTGCCAGGCTGCAGTAAATGCCAGGTGGACTGAGTTCAGCTTGGCAGGTCACAAATGGAACAGCCTGGTCTGATTTTTACTTCAGTCAACAAGTGCAAACCAAAATATAGTCCAGATTAACACAACTGCAATGCTAAAGGTTGGTTGCTTTTAATGGTTTAAAAAGGTGATTTTATTACGTATTTTTAAATTTGTTAGCTGCCTCAGTGGCTCTTCTGAAGCCAAAAAGGCGGGATATAAATGTTGTTGAAGAAATAAAGTTAGCTCTGTATTTTAAACCTGTTTGAAATATTTCATTCTTGCAGTCAAAAAGAACAGAAACACACACATGTATTTCTCTTTATCAGTTTGGTCGGCTTCTTAAGAGGTTTTTACCAAAAAAGATTTTATTTTGTCTTGATTTTTTATTTTGTGATTAAGTTTTCTGTTTATCAGCATTTTCATGATTTGTGGCAGGTTTTGGTGTGAGTAATCCAGCCTAGAGAAATGAAACTCCACTAGCTTTGCAAGCACCTGTTTGTAGGTTAAGGCTATTTCAACACAGTTTGTAAATCCACATGGAAGAGAATTTCCTTTTATTGCTCTGTTTTCTTGTACATTTACCAATGAGAGAAATAACGGCATTTATATATACTGTCAACTAATCTGGTAACAGATGATTTTATGCAGCTCCAGAACATATTAGCAATGTCTGCAGCAGTTATAACACTAGTAAAATGAAATTGGTGTCGTATAACAGGAAAAGAGACCATACAGGTATTCTGAACTTCCAGTTTTTTAAAAAATGAAAAGACCCAGTCCTCATCCAGAGAAGTAAGTCTATACTAGAGATGGGCACGAACCGGAAAAAACCCAAACCATGTGGTTCGTGGTTCGTCAAATTTCACAAACCATGAACCACTAACTTTTCACGAACCTTCCCTGGTTCGCGAACCGGTTCATTTGGTTCGTGAAAATGTCACATCCAGGTCAGAAAATCATCATTTCTGGGTCAGCAGAAGGTCACTTCTGGGCACCAGAAGTTCACTTCTGGGTCAGCAGAAGGTCTGCAGGAAGTCCATCCCCTGTTGCCTAGGAAACTGATTGATTGGCACCAGGCTGTCTGCAGTGACGAACCAAAAAATGAACCAGCCTAAAAGTTCATGGCGGTTCGTCAGAAATGGGATCTGACGAACCGTGGTTCACGAACCACGAACCAGCCTAGTTCGTGCTTAATTTTGGTTCATATTTCAGTTCATGCCCATCTCTAGTCTATACCACACCCCCAAACAGCGTGCTCTGGGATGGGCGAAAAAAAGACTTCAAGAATAAAGCTCCAGTTTGGATGCAACATCATTTCCTGCCTACTGGAGCAGAGAGGCTATTTGCCCCATTTATCCCTCCTCTCTTTGCCACTATATGAGGATTGACATCATCTAGAAAGAGGGTGTAAGGGCTGACCAGGACTCCCTGAAGCAGCCACATGCTACAACTGACTGGGTGTGAGGGAATTATGCAAACTTCACCATTGCCCAGAAACTGTGCCCCCATGTTTGAGCCTCCCTGAAGGCTCTGTCAATTTTACCTCCCCTTTGGGGAGGCAAAGATAAAATTAACAAACCCTCTGAGGAGCAATCTCTGTCAGCTCTGTCTGTTTAATCTACCCTGGTGTAGAGAGGAGAAATTGACAGAGCCTTCTGGGAAGTGAAGATGAAGTAAACAAACCCTCTGAGGAGCAATCTCCACTGGCTCTGTCTTTTTAAACTATGCTTCCCAGCTAACATTGTGTCTCCTTACACTTGAGCGTCCCTATGTAAGATGTCTCATGTAGAAAGACTCTGACTGAACAATGGGTAGGATGGGGCACTTGGAGGTCGGGTTGCCAACTCTGGCTTCGACAATTCCTGGAAATTTTTCTGGCAGGGTTGGGTTTGGAGAGGGGAGAGAGCTCAGTGGGGTTATAATGTCATAGAATCCACCCTCAAAACAGCCATTTTCTCCAGGGAAACTGACCCCCACTGTCTGGAGATCAATCATAATTCCAGGGGATCTCCAGGCCTCACCTGGAGGTTGGCAACCCTACATGGAGGTGATAACTGGGCTATGCATCAACAGCAAGGAAAGTACTTGCTCACTATAGTCTAGGAGTTGATAGAAAAATATATATGCAGGTTTTTTTTCTTTCAAAGCATAAGAGTGAAATGTGAAACACCATTCAATGCTCAGCTTGATCACCTGAGGCACAAATATCAGAATGAGTCTTTGGATCTCATTGATTATGACCTAGAGTTTAGCTTGGCTTTAGGTGTGTCAGAAAAATAAGGGTACTGCAGCCCAAGCTCTGCTCACGACCTGAGTTCGATTCTGGCGGAAGCCAGGTTCAGATAGTCAGCTCAAGGTTGACTCAGCCTTCCATCCTTCCAAGGTTGGTAAAATGAGTACCCAGTTTCCTGGGGGTAAAGTGTAGATGACTGAGGAAGGCAATGGCAAACCACCACATAAAAAGTCTGCCAAGAAAACGTCATGATGCGACATTCCCCCATGGGTCAGTAATGATTCGGTGCTTGCACAGGGGGACTACCTTTACCTTTTTAATGTGTGTTCTACCCGCTTCTTTAATAGATTTTTGCTTCCAGATTCATCATCTACATGCCAAACTGATATGTAAGACAGTCTATGTTTGTTTGTTTTCAACTCTTTCAACTACACAGAACATAAACTTGGGCCCTGTAGTAAATTTCCACTAAAAGAATGGGGGATGATTTTTGCAGTTTCCATCCCTCCTGCTGCCGATCTTCTACTTCTCACTCGTGCTATTTCTGGAGTTCCTCTGTCCCCCAGGAGCAGCGTTTTGGGGAGCTGTTGGAGGAAGATAAGGAAGTCCTGTTCAACAGACCAAAATCCCTTTCATTAGTGTAGATTTACTGTGCAGTCTAAGTCAGTACAAGTACACACACACAGGCGCACACACAAACACAATGGCAACGTTCTAGTGGTGCATCTCATTTTACCTCACATTTGTTTCTTCTTTATTTAGATCCCTTTTTGTTCGTGTATTAACATGCCACATTTTAGCCACAGGCTGAAAGTGCTTTGTAGGGAATTGCCTGAAATTAAAATCAATTCAGTTAATGAATTTAAGTATGGATCTTCTAGCCCTTTGTGAGAACTCTAGAACAGGCAGAGAGCTAGAAGAAAAAGATTTCTCCCCCACACAGAGAACTGCTTACAATCTACAAGCATCTTTTTAGCTGCCACAGGGCATCTTCTCATGCTGTCGTCCAAAGATTGTGAAATAGTATCTGGTCTCTTTTCGACATGTTCCTGGCTGCCCCTGCAAATCCCCCAGTCCAAAGCTTGTTTGAAACATACCAATTTTTTCTAGTTTTTGTTTGTATATGATGGACTGTTATTGTTTATTTTTCATTGAAATAATTGGTGCAGGCCAAGGAAGTAGCAGTGGTTGAAGGGGTGCGTCTGCACTGTGACTGCGTGGAAAGGAACCTGGAGAATAGGCTCATACTGCTCTCAGGCAACCTGAACTGTGCACCAAACAATTGGCTTCCTGCTCATAACAAGCAAGTGGGACACGAGCCAGGCCAGCAGCTGCCCAAGTGTTTCTTCTTATATCCCATCTGTGGCTTGGCTTGCCGTACGTTGCTTTGGAGAGGTAGATTTTATGATTTGAGTTTCAAAGGACATAGGGGAAAGTGTCCCAGGTCTGAACTTTATTACAAATCACTAGCTGTGATCTGTTCATTTGGGCATGTGTGGGGTGGGGGGGTGGAGGGGGGCTGGTCGTAGTCACACCTGCTGGCCCCTTCCACTGCCTCCATGGGAATTGCATATACAGGACATTACTCATGTTAGGGTGGAAATATGTCCCTTGAAGGTGTGAAGTTCCCCTTCAAATGCAGAGGGGCAGCAGAAGTGATCTCACTCTTTACCAAATGAATGGACTACAGTACCTGGTTAGAGCTAGGGTATCTTGAACTGCATGCATCTACATATCAAATTTCAGTTCTCTGGGGATTTGGAAAATATGTCCATCTGTCTAAAAAGCAGGCTGTTGAGACGGTCTTCCTTGGCTGTCTTCTTCCAGCTCTTGCTTCAACAGTGCTTGAACGGAGCAGGGTCGCGGCTGCCCCATCCTCCATTTCTCTGCCAGTCCAGCTAACCAGCCCACTGCCTTCGTCTGCGCCATGAGGTCCCAAGTGCACCAGAACGACCACGCCGAGAGTGAAGCTGGGGTCAAACGCTTAGTCAACCAGTTCCTCCATGCCAGCTACGCGCACCTGCCCCTGAGTTATTATTTCACCTGGGATGATGCAGCTTTATTCAAGTTTGCGTCCTTTTTCTGGCATCTGTCTGAAGAGAAACATGAACAAGCTGAGAAACTGTTGACCTTCCAAAACCTTCGTGGAGGGAGAGCTGTCCTGCAGGATGTCAAAAAACCACAGCAGGATGAATGGGGGAATGGAGCCTCTGCCATGGCCTTTGCCCTTCAGCTGGAGAAGAGCGTGAACCAGGCCCTGCTGGAACTGCACCAAATTGCTTCTTGCCGTTTGGATCCTCATATGTGTGACTTCCTAGAGACTCTCTACCTTGATGAGGAGGTGAAGCTGATCAAGAAGCTGGGGGATCACCTGACCAACCTGAAGCGTGTGCGTGCCAGTGAGGACGGCCTGGGCGAGTACCTCCTCGATCGTCTCACCTTGGGTGAGTCCAGCGACTGAGCTGCAAAGTGCTGGCTGCCCCCAGAGTCCTCTCGCCAACACGTCCTGCTGCGTTGCTCTAATGCATCATGCGTACATGTTAAAAGCTAGCTGTTCAGTGAATGAGGCATACCCCTGTACCCTGCTCATCTTGGGGGGAGAGTCTAAGTGGCATTAAATAGAACTTGGCATTAAGCACTAAAAAAATAAAAATAAAATAAAAATAAAAGGCAGGCTGTTCTTGTGCAGAAGGCACAGTCCTTTCTTTTGTTTCCAAACGGAGAGTTTTGTCCAACAGGCATTCAAGTCAGTGGGAAAGAGTCCCTCTCTGTCAACAAAAGCAAGATCATTCAAGGATGTAGACGTCATTGCCAATTATGAAAACATGTTTGTATCTAAGAATGAAGAGCAGCATTACCAAAGGTTACAAAGCATGAATGCTGACTTCAGGGGTCCTTCTGAGAACACTTGGAACATCTAAAGATCAACAGAGAAGGGTAAATAATACCGCAACACTCAGCTTCCCAATCTAATACTCATATGGCCTTCCTGAAGTAACAAACAGCGCAATCCTAAGCAAAGTTACTGTAGTCTAAGTCCATTGATTGCAAAGGGCTTACACTGGAGTAACTCTGCTTATGATTGTACTGAAAATCATTTTTCCATTATGTTGTTTTATTTGGTGAGTATCTAGATCTCATAGCCAAGAAGAACAGTTTGTGAGTTCAGTGGGCAGTAGACTACCATAGGATGGAATATTTTCCAAGGAGGAAATGAAGTGGCTTTTCTGTCAGGGGAAGATGCTACATGAAATGCGGGAAGACTTCAAATATTAAATAGTAGAGTTGTAGGATACTGGCCAGTGAACCAAGACAAGGTCTATGTGAGTGTTACAGAGGCTGGGCTTATCAGCTCTTCCTCCAGTTACGTTCCAAGTACTTGGCCGCTTTCACACTGCTTACCAGCCATGGAACATCGCACCAAGCTCCCGGAACAACAGCGTCTTCCTGGCGCGATTTCACGTGAGAACTCAGGTGAAATTGCACCAGGAAGATGCTGTCATTCCGGGAGCTTGGTGCGATGTTCCGTGGCCGGTAAGCAGTGTGAAAACGGCCCTTGCCCATGATCCGTTGGAGATGGGAGGTAGGCGGCAGAAGAGATGTAAAACACACTGTACTGTGTTGTTAACTCACTTGAGCACTAAGAGACCGTAATGCAACGCAGTAATCCAGTAATGACATAATATAGTAATCCAGTAATTCTTCATTTCAAGCTCAAACACCAATTCAGCATTCGTACTGCCAAAAAAATATATGCAAAATTCATTGTAACTCAATACCTCTTTTGAAGATTGGGTTATTAGAAAGAAAAGTGGAATTCCCTCAAAGCCTACTATCTGCTTGATGTGAACCTACGTAACAAGAAGTTACTGGAGACTAGTATCCTCAGTGGATGCAGAGAGCCAGCCACATGGCAACTTCCATTGACTATTAGTTTAGTTCTGCTGCTTTTTAATCTGTGTTCTGGGGAAATTACGTGCCCTGACCAGAGGGCGACGGGGTGTTCAGTTCTGTGGTATAGAAAGGAGCTCTGATTTTCCAGGAATAAAGGCCAGCTTGAATACAGTTTTACATCTAGAACCTTGGCATGATTGCGTTCCGTTGTATACAGCAGAGAAAGCCTTGTTTACTGTTAGAGTTTTGTATGATTCATGCTTTATCGTGTGTGGTTTGATTCACGTGATAAATAGTCAGAGAAGCAGTCAGAGAAGGCTTTAAACTTGGTGACTACGCTTAAGGTCCTGTTTGCTCCATGACTTGACAGGGCTTTGATGTTTTCCTCTTCAGAAGGGTCACCCTCAGAGCAGCTGGTACTTCTGTGCTATTCACACCACTGGGGTGCATGAGTCATGGCTGCAGATGCCTTGCAAGATGGAGTCCAGGCAGGGTTTTTTCCCACCCTGGCTGGCTGCTTGGGATAATTTTACAGCATGGAGATGCCAAGGACTGAACGTGAATCCTGCATACACAGGGCAGTAGCTAGGGTTCGGGCACTCGTGCTTTGCCCCACCTAAAGGACAGGTTCACCTGACCGAGATTAAGGGGAGGGGGACATGGGTTTTTAAAAAGGCAGCATTAATGCTTGTTTTTTCCATAACAGGAAATCTCTGGATTTGAAATAAACCGGGGGGGGGGGTCTGATCTGACAAGACTTCAGGGTGGATTTTCAAGACCATTAATAGTTCTGCTACAATAAAGTCAGTTAGTCTTAAAGGTGCTACTGGACTCTTAATAGTCTTGTTGTGCTTAAGTTCTCCAGGGAAAAAAAAACCTCCTTTAGCTACAATGGCAACGAATAAGGGAGGTGCTTAAAGGAATAAGAAGCAACATAAAGCACGGGTGGGTGACTTCTTCAGCCTGGGCTTGGATCCTCCTCAGCCCCCCTTTCTGGGGACTGTTTCTTTTCCCATGTACATTGACTAAGGAGGGATCGGCCCCCTAGGCAGAAGCACCCTCCTTGCATTAAATGAGAGAGCTTTTGCATCTAACATGGAAAAAGGTCTTCAAATAGCGCATACGTACGTATTCATAAACCTGTTTCTTTTACTCAAAGTATTTATTTATTAAAGAAAAGGGTTCGTTGTATGAGAGTAAAGTTTCTACATCTGAAATATCTGTTCTTCTCTGATTTCTATGTTGTGGATGCTAATTATCTGTAAAATGCTAATATACAGAAAAAATTACATTGGCAGCAGAGTTCCAGAAGTTCCAGTTATGAGGAAATCACTGGTTGATTTCTGGTAGCTACCTTCACTTCTTGAGAGCAGGACACACAGAGAAAGGCTTTCACAGATTATTTTACTTGGAAGGCACAGAGATACATGGCAATAAGTGGCTCTCTAAGTACCATGGACCTAGGGTTGCCAACTGCCTGGAAAAAAATCTTTAATAGAGGTTTTAATGGGATGTTATTTACCAGGTGATGTAATTTTCCTCCATGCTATGAAAAGCTTCAGTTGCCCATTTCCACACATTACATCTTTGTTAAAGGGACAGGACATTTTTCTCCAGGCCAGTTGGCAGTCCTTCATGGACCTCAAATGTTTAGGGATTTAAATTGCACTGTAGCTTGTTCTTGGAAGTTCATAGATCTCCTTCAGTACTGACAGAATGTGTACTAGCTAGATTGTCTGGCCCTCTATGTACTCAAGACAACATCCTACACACTTATGATACAATTCTACCTTTCAAGTGCAAACACCAGCTCAATCCCTGCATGCATTTTCAAAGGTTGGAAAAGCTTATAAAGCATCCTGTAACATGATAGCACTCTTGAAAAAAAGAGAGAGATTGCTATAACTTGATATGTTAGGCTACTGCAGACTTCTCACCATATTTACTCAAAGGGACGACGACTCCAACTGTAAGACAACTCCCTTAAAAAACCTATTATTGAACACAACTGTAACTTGTACTTAAATGTAAAATTGCCCTCTCCCCTTTTTTTGATGTCATACCTGTGAAAAAACCTAGTTTTGCATCTGAGTAAATAATCTATGTTGTAATGAGGCATTTAAAACGAGACATCTCAAACACTGGACTTTACTACCATATTGCAATTATATAATGTGTTATTTTCCAATTGCATGATTTAGTATTTGTCATTTTTCTGCATTCCCCAACCCATAATATTGGGAATGGAGGAGTAAAGAATGTATAAATACCACAGAAGCATTTTATTTCATAGCCATTCATTTACACAGAGCTCTTTGCATTTCTGACTCTGAGTCCTCTTGTTGGCTGAAGGCCAGTAAAAGGAATACTTTTTTAGACTGATGGCTTAAGGGGAAAAGAGTGAGCAGTGACTAAAAGTCTCTTTGATTGAAATATTGCACAGGGATTCTTGGCGAAGCAGTTTATTTGTGGACATGGGAAATTCGGAGGTTTTTCCCGAGACAGAAAAAATAAGAAGTGACCAAGAAAGATGTGGAGAACTGGAAATTTTGGCACAGGAATCTTATTTGGGAGGTTGTTGTGGATTTTCCGGGCTGTATGGCCATGGTCTTGGCATTGTAGTTCCTGACGTTTCGCCAGCAGCTGTGGCTGGCATCTTCAGAGGTGTAGCACCAAAAGACAGAGATCTCTCAGTGTCAATGTGTCACTGTCTTTCGGTGCTACACCTCTGAAGATGCCAGTCACAGCTGCTGGTGAAACGACAGGAACTACAATGCCAAGACCATGGCTATACAGCCTGGAAAATCCACAACAACCATTGTTCTCCGGCCATGAAAGCCTTCGACAATATATCTTATTTGGGAGATTTCCATGACGGATTTACTCAGGCTGAGCATCTCAAACTGGAAATGGGAATATAAGTAAGTCTTTTGGGCTCCTAGAAAATTCTCCTAGGCATATAACAACCACAACTTCAGGACGACTTAATGCCCATTCAGAGCAGGGCTGTTTTCACATGCACATAGCCTCTGGAAAATCGCGCAAAACTCACAGCATGAAGTGTCTTCCTAGCATGGTTTCCCATCATGATCCCATTTAATGGCGCGATTTCTGACATCATCGCGCCATTAAACGAGAAGTAGCGCTAAGAAGACGATTCATGCCGTGAGTTTTGCGTGATTTTCCGGAGGGTTACAGGGGTGTGTGAAAATGGCCCAGTTTACAAAGTGTGTTATTATCATCTTCATGACAATCACCCTGTGAGGTGGGTGGGGCTGAGAGAGCTCTGAGAGAGCTGTGGCTGAGCCAGCTGGCTTCAAGCGGAGGAGTGGGGAATCAAACCTGCCTCTCCAGATTAGAGTCCTGCTGCTCTTAACCACCACCCCAAACATGTCCCATGTTTCCTTTCATTTAAAAGCCTTCTCTTCTTTCTTCATTATTTTAAGTACTATTTATACTCATCTTGCAAGTTGCTTTCCCTTTGAAACAACTGGAGAAGAAATTGCATTTGCCCTTGCAAATGCAAGATGCCCATCCTTCACAAGGAGAGTCATACAACAGTTATACTGTGAACTGGAAAACCAAAAGGGAAGCGCTAAAAGGGAGGAAATCAATTTATTTCATCCCAGTGCATTTAAAATATTCACAGCACAATCATAAGCAGAATCCATTGAAGATGAATCCCTTTTAAAGGTTAGATTTAATGGCAGCACATTGAAACTCTCCAGGATCAACTTGTAAGTTGCTCCTGGAATAGATCACATGATGAAAAGACAAAATTCACCGGGAAAGACAATAATCCTAGGAAAGGTGGAAGGACCCAGATGAGATGGCTTGACACAATAAAGGAAGCCACAACCTCCAGTTTGCAAGATCTGAGCAAGGCTGTTAATGATAGGCTGTTTGGGAGGGCATTTATTCGTAGGGTTGCAATAAGTCGGAAGCAACTTGACAGCTTCACACACACACACACAAGTCTATTATAGTCAATGGACTTAGAAGGGCATAATTCTGCTTAAGACTGCGCTGTTAACCTTGGAATTGTTGTTGTGGATTTTCCGGGCTTTCTCCGGCCGTGAAAGCCTTCGACAATATAGCGAATCTTGGAATTGTGTGAAGTTCACATGTAGGGTGTGATTTGGGTCACACAGGATTATAGTAATGAGATATATCAAGGTATACTCAATAAATCAAAATTGTTATATATTTTTCTAGTCTTGCGATATCTTTACATTTTGATCAGAAACAATCCTTTAAAGGGGACAAAATTAATTGAAAATCAGCTTCAAATTAGAATCTGTCACTGTGTGGTAAATAACATAACAGGTAAAAATATAAGCAAAGAGCTATTTTCCTCTGGCTGGCTGCATGCTATATGCAATACATGCTAAATGGATTTTTTAAAAAAAAAACAGTTTTCTTATGCCTGCTGAGAAATACAAAAGATTTTAGTAATGTCTTTCACTCATCATGAGCAAGAACCAAGCTGTGATGCTAGATACGCTCAACTAAGAAGGATGCTCATTCTTGAAAGCTTTCTTTTAACTAGTCGCCATTAATAATCCCACTGACACATCCTTGGGAACATGTTTAATGGCTCGGCTGCAGGGTTACCAATCTCCCGGCACGGACTGGAGTTCTCCCAGAATTAGAACTGATCCCCAGACCACAGTTATCAGAACATGATAGAATATGAACTGTTCTTAAAAACATGATAGAATATGAACTGCTCTAAAAAACAGCAGCCTTGGAGGGTGGAAGAAATTGAAATCCCTCCCGAGGCACACACACACCCTCCAAATCTCCAGGAATTTCCGAAGCCACATTTGCCAACTCTACTCTGCTGATACCTACAAGGGCTTGATGGAAAGGACTAGGAATGTACTGAGATATCTTTTTAACTGTAGCTGAATAATACCAGCTGTGCCAACTTGGAATTAAAAGCAGATACTTTGTTCAAGTGTTAAGATGGGTTCAATGTTGACCTCAAGATGGAGGAAGAGTATGAAGTTACTTTCCAGTTGACCATGTCCATGACCACCCTTTTTTTCTTTCAACACATACTTGTGTCCCTAATCATCTTGTCAACGGTGACATACTGTGTTTATTGTGTTTCTTGTTGGAGGATAGCAATGTCTTGTGTACAAAGAAGAAGAGAAGAAGATCCTTCTGGGGCAGCAAACTCTAGTAGGGAGAATACCTTCTTTCTAATAAGGGGTTTTCTCCTTGTAGAATGCTACTCCCAAGGTACTCTCCTTTTCAGAACTCTGGAGAACTCCCTCAACTAGCAAGCAAGGCAGCTACATTTATTTTTCTTCTCTTTCCTATCCAGTTTGTTATTCTATTAATAAAGCTTTTGTTACTCTCAATCAGTTCAGTATCCTGGCAGCTGCATAAGCACTCCGCCAACAGGAAGTTCTGACCCCTGCATATCACATTCATAAGGATTTTGATCTACAAACGGTTGTATCCTACCACTCTGATTAATGAAGTATGGAGCCTATCTCCTGCTCAAGGAGTTTTCCACTGACAGAAAAGGTGGTTATACTGCTGGCTTTTCTTCTGGAGGAAAGCTCCTTGAGTTTGAGGAAGCATCTGTACTTGGCTAAACAGAGTGATAAGGTACAAGCCAATGTTCCATGGCTACTAGAATGGCTATGAGACCCTAGCCTGGCTGTTGAATTCATTCAGCAGGCATCCTGCTGTTAATGTGAAAAAATTGCCAAGGAAATACAGCACTTTGCCTTTTCGAGGGACAATTGGTATGCTCCCAGTTGTGTAATATTCCACGCTATGCTGAATCAGGTACTTAAAAATTACAGCATGTCCATCATTTTTGAACACACGGAGCGGCCTTGTAATTGCATCAGACTGTTGGTCCACCAAGGACTGTCATCTTTGATTGGCAGTGACTCTGTGGGGTGAGTCTCAAAGAGGGACTTTTCCCACCATCTCCTACCTGCTGAGCCTTTTAACTATAGACACTGGGAATTGACCCTGAGACCTTCTGCCTGCAAAGCAGATGTTCTAGCATGGAACCATGCCCCCTCCTTAGAGAAGTATTTTGAAAAAGCCCATAGTGGTAAAGGGTGTTTTTTTAAAAAAAATTAAAGGGCTCCCAATTCCCAGATGTGAACAATTAGCCTTGCATAGCCAGAAATTGGTTTGACATGCCACTGTTGGTGGCGGCGGGGGGGGGGGAGTTTACCTACCCCTGACCTAACCTATATAAGTGGATGGCAGTGAGGATGAAAGGAAAGAAAGGGCCGTGCGCTCTTTTGAAATCCTATGGATTTTTCATGGTGGCCAAATGCCTGGGAAGTGGCTACGGAATGTGTCTGGACATGGAAGCTCAGCTTTACTGTGGTGTAGTACAAATTCTTTGTCACAGTGTATCTGCCTGTCTGTGATGTGTGGGTGGATTCTGCTAGTGGAGGTGTGTAGGGGGTTTGTGTGCTCAGAATGGCACATTGCCTCCGACTGCCTGAAATTTCTAGATGCCATCTCTAGTGGCTGGCTCTGTTTTCTTTTCCTTCCATCCGTTTAAACTCAGTCCCTACTCTACGGGGAGCATTACTGTTTGAGGTTTGGGTGTTGTGATGAATCCTCATCGGGATTATTATGCTTGTGCACACGCTGTTTTCCCTCTGCCATGTCTTCGATGTGCATGCTGTGCCTCCCCGGTGGCAGCTGCGCAAGTTCCTGACTTTTTGTTCTCGTTCCATAACCCAATGTGTGTGCATTTGAGAGAGAAGTGTTGCTTATGAAAGCCTGGGAAGTGTATGTGTGTGTATTCATGTAGTAATGGTGTGTGTGGCAATGGGATGCGTGGCCATTTGTGTGAGATGCCGTTAACAAATGAGGGCTGTTTCTCTTATAGGTCTCTTATAGGACCGCCAAACTGCTATTGGCAGATTGGTTGCTTGGAATTAATACCAGGGGTGACAGCAGGGTTTTTTTTCAGGGGGAACACGGGGGAACGGAGTTCCGGAACCTCTTGAAAATGGTCACATGGCTGGTGGCCCCACCCCCTGATCTCCAGAAAGAGCGGAGTTTAGATTGCCCTCCATGCCGCTCAGTGGCGCAGAGGGCAATCTAAACTCCCCTCTGTCTGGAGATCAGGGGGTGGGGCCACCAGCCATGTGACCATTTTCTCTGAGGGCAACCCACTGAGTTCCACCACCTCTTTTCCCAGAAAAAAAGCCCTGGGTGAAAGTAAGATGCTATGGGTGGGTATGGAGCAGCAAAGGGGCCAGAATGGTACCTCCCATCCTCTGCTTCGAGCCCCTGAGAGAGAGAGTGCCAGTCAGGGATTTCTTTCACTCCGGTTGATATTCATGTTTCAGCTGGCATAACCCAGTGGCTTTGTAGAGGGGAAGGACTATAAATTATCGGTAGTGGATATGCAACGAGGACTTAACGTTACCCCTGCTAATAATGACATTGCAATCCCACATTCTGCATTGTTCACAGGATAATTGACCTTAGGCAGTTTGCTGTTTTCATTGTTGCTCACATTGATTTTGGATTTTTAATTTCCTAATCCTATTGGGCCCTGACCTGGATAGCCCAGGTGAGCCAGATCTCAGAAGCTAAGCAAGGTCGGCCTTGGTTAGTAATTGGATGGGAGACCTCCAATGTAGACCAGGGTTGCAGAGCCAGGCAACGGCAAACCACCTCTGTTAGTCTTTTGCCACAAAAACCCTACCAGGGCTCACCATAAGTTAGCTATGATTCTCCACCAGCAATCCTATTGGATTGTTCATTGATAGAGTTGCCAGGTCTCCTGCTATAGTTTCCTGGCAAACCCGTTCACTGCCCACAAGTGGCGAAAAGTCCGGCAGG
Source organism: Eublepharis macularius (assembly GCF_028583425.1). Taxonomy (NCBI): domain Eukaryota; kingdom Metazoa; phylum Chordata; class Lepidosauria; order Squamata; family Eublepharidae; genus Eublepharis; species Eublepharis macularius. Next base: position 24,560,876 of record NC_072792.1, on the reverse strand, counting down.
AAGGAAATGGGGGAGGGGCACCAGCTAACATTGCTTCCATCAAAAATCATAAGTGACATTATGTCATGTGCAAAAACTCTACGATTTTACCATAGAGTTTTTTGCAAATCCTAGAATCCCTCTCCACCCTGATGTCAGCCTCAAAATGGAGTTGCAGGCTGTGGCCTAGCAAGCCTTTTCTGCTCTATGGTTACATTCTGTTTTCTCTTTAATCTGAAAACCGTCTTCCGTCTCAGTGAGAAGGGGGGGGAGGCTATAAATAAGCTAAATAAATAAATAAATAGCTTTCTGAAGTTACTCTAAACCCTTAAGGTTACCACCCTCAAGGCGCAGCCTGGAGTTCTCCCAGAATTAAAACTGATCTCCAGACTGCAGAGGAAATGGCAGTTTCGGAGGGCAGCCACTGTGGCATCATATCTTTGTCAAGCTCATTCCACTTCCAAAACTCCACCCTACCCAGGCATTGCTCCCAAATCTCCAGGGATTTCCCAAGCCAGAATTGACAAACATTATTAGTTGTCCCCTAGAAAACGGGCCTCTAGAGATATTCATAATCAGTCAGAGTGTCTGGTTGATTGGGATCGTGGAAATATTGTCCACCCAAAATTAGCCCAGGCCCCCTGCAGTGTGCATTCCTGTTACTGGTGAATTAATTCAAGGGAAAGTACCACATCAGGACCCAGAGTTAAGATCAAGGATTAACTCCAAAATAGCAGTCTATATGAAGTAACATTAAGCTCATTATTAAGACTTAATTGCCCCTCTGCCACCAATCATTTATAGTCTTGTCTCTACACTTTTAGCTGAAACCTGATAGAATTTGAGTGGTAACGTACCATGACAAGATGGTGTTTCTTTTGTGTGTGTGCAGCGCATCGTACCATTCAAGAGGGAATTTGGTACAAGGGTAGGAAATGACAAACTTTCCCTGCTCCCCTTTTTGTGTGCATGATACCCATGCTCCACAGTTATGCTGTGTGTGAGCTTTTGCTCATGCAACGCAGTGACTGGCTATATGTGCCAAGGCAGCAGAAACCCTGCTGCAATTCTATCCAGCACATTCCTTCTTTGAAAGAGGAGATGACCAGGCAGTAAGAACATCCCTAAAACTGCCCTAGCTGGAAATTCTGTGGGTCTGGATTTGAAACATACATAGTTCTTTACAGGTTTGACTTTTAACAATTTAAGCAGCAACTGATGTGAAGCTTATATGTGAAAACGCTTGGTTATGGAACGGACATCCATACATATAAAAGATTGTTTCCAAAATCCCCATTTTCCAACACACTCTTTGCTGGTTGTTGTGGGTTTTCCGGGCTGTATTGCCGTGGTCTTGGCATTGTAGTTCCTGACATTTCGCCAGCAGCTGTGGCTGGTATCTTCAGAGGTGTAGCACCAAAAGACAGAGATCTCTGAGATCTCATCCTACCAGCACACAGATGGCACTTCTGGTGAAAGGCAGAAGTGAGGTCATGGAACTAGACACTGCAAAACTTAGGAACTGCAAAACTCTAGGGTAAATCCACTAAGTGTTTGCAATTTATAGAAGTTTCCATGACTTCACTTTCAGTTTTTACCAGAAGTGATATCAGCATGCCTGTGTGCACTACAGTTGCCAGGCCCAATCCGGCAACCAGCAGGAGGGGGACAGGGACATAGAGAGGCATTGCCATGACATCACTTTTGAGTTAATGTGGAAATGATGCTGTACCTCTCTAGGAATTGACTGGAACTGTATGGAAAACCATAAAGTTTTCAACAATTCCTAGAGAGGACTGAATACAGTGTTTAAAAGGCCACTGGCCATCAGTACAATGTCAGTTCCAGGAAAACTCAGAAGTGGTGTTGGTCCTCTCCAGGAATTGCTTAAAACTCTATGGTTTACCACTGAGTTTCAGGCAATTCTGAGACTGGCATGATGTCCCTTTCAGGTTTACCTGGAAGTGACATCACGCCAATAGCCTTTTAAAAATTTATTTTTCTCCTGCAGCCACTCAGAGCACACACCTCCATCGCCCCTCCATTTCCTCCAGCCATTTCCTTCAGGAGCTGGCAGACAATGAACCGGTTGCAAGGATGTCTCCCAGTATACTAGGATATCTGGCAACTTTACTACAAATACCAAAACCACCACAGCAACCAAACACACAGGTTTCAAGCTTGATTCCTATTATCCTAATTTTCTCTTTTTCTGGAGTTTGCAAGCACGTCAATATCCAAAGGTAGAATCTATCATCTATGGTCTGAAGTAGGGCAGGCCATGTTACCACCTCAACACTAGACCACTTCATTCTCTGGCATGTGCAACCCAGGCCTGAGAATGATACCCCATCTATTTCCATGGCAGGAATTTTGCTAGTGTTAAAATAAACCTGAAGTGGCCATCAAGCTGAGGTTGCCGCTTGCTTGGGAATAAGTCCCATTGAGCTCCATGAGATTTGTTCCCAGATAAAAAAGCATAGGATTGATAGACACCAGAAATGGGTCCACCAAAGGTGAGTAGTGAGAGAAGATAGGATAGGGAATGAGAACATGCTAGTGATAAAGGAGAGGAAAAACCCACTGTTCAGTAGGTAGTGTTCCATTTTTCTTTTTCTTTTTGGGATCACCTCCTCTGGAAAGGACAAAGAGGAATACTGGGAATAGCAGCTTAAGAAGGAAACTGAATGTAGAGAGAGTTGACAGGAGACAGCCAGTAAGCTGATTAGAAAAGAAGAGGGCAAAGTTGAGAGTCAAGAGTCTGGGCTTAAAGCGGAGGAAGTTGGCAAGGCCTTCAGACTTTCTCCAGAGGCATTTAATAAATAGCACATGTGGGCAGAGTAATCTAAGGACGGAGTTTCAGTCATCTTTAGAAACGAAACCACACTGGTTGTTTCTTTGTGAACAACCTTGACTCGGGTTAGAGCAACAGTGAGAGAAATAACATTCAACTGAACATGAAAGTAAACTTTCTAATAAGAATAAGAATAAGAATAAGAATAAGAATAAGAATAAGAATAAGAATAAGAATAAGAATAAGAATAAGAATAAGAATAAGAATAAGAATAAGAATAAGAATAAGAATAATAATAATAATAATAATAATAAGAAGAAGAAGAAGAAGAAGAAGAAGAAGAAGAAGAAGAAGAAGAAGAAGAAGAAGAAGAAGAAGAAGAAGAAGAAGAAGAAGAAGAAGATTTGATTTATATATTGCCAGTCAGGACAACTTAATACCCACTCAGAGTGGTTTACGAAGTATGTTATCCAATCCAATCCAAGCAAGCCTTTATTGGCATATATAGTATGGTGATCAATCAGTCAAGTTAGAAAAAAATTCAAAGTAAGATTAAAATTACAAATAAGAGCAGAACAATAGGGTAGCAAAACCTAATATAAAGTATTACTTATCAAGGCATATAGCCATAACACTGTGAAGAAACTTTGCTACTATTTTGGTTATTTCCACATCTGGGTTAGCAGAAAATGAACCTTAGAATCATCAGAAAACTCTAAAAGTTGGGCTAATGTAGGATGTAAGAAATCCCGATGTGGTGCCAAATAAAAAGGACGCTGAAGAAGGACACGGGAAACAGTTTCAACACAGGCCATCATACAAGGACAACATCTGCTAGAATAAGGAATCCCGTGGAATCTACCAGATAAAATAGCTGAAGGAAGAACATCAAATCTGGCCAGAGAAAAGGATCTACGCAAATTGGGAGCCAGGAGTTGATAGAGGTATACTGCTGGAAAACTTACATTAGGAACAATCCCTAAGTTTAGGAGAGAACAAGTTCTTTTGGCAGAACTATACAGAGTTTGTAACTCTAATCCCAATAGACTGGGTTTTATTTTTGAGAAGGCCTCAGACTCAGAAAGCAGGGATAAAGATTCTATGGATAAATTCAGGGAACTTATTTTAGCTTCAATATAGGCTGACCAACTAGAGTTGACAGATTCAGATAATAAATGATACATATAACTAGGGGGGTTAGAATTAAAATGAAGTCTCAACCAATATTTGATAGTTACCCCACAACAATCATCCTGTGAGGTGGGTGGGGCTGAGAGAGCTCCAAGAGAGCTGTGACTGACCCAAGGTCACCCAGCTGGCTTCAAGTGGAGGAGTGGGGAATCAAACTCAGTTCTCCAGATTAGAGTCCCGTCGCTCTTAACCACTATACCAAACTGGCTCACTACACCCGAATGACTCAAGTTCAGAGCTTTTGTAGTTACTAACATAAATCCATCCTATCTATACAACATCCTTGTATTTTTATTGCAGTTTTGGGGTGGGTACGTTGGTTCTCCACAACAATGTGGAAAGATGAGTGAGTGGGCCAACACTACCCACTGAAGAGTGAAAGAGTACTCTAAAGTCAAGTACCCCCCTTTGTGGAGGCTGCTTGTTGCATCTCAGTACAATTTGTTTGTTAGCTGCCCTTGCGTCCTATTCAACTTCTGCTGGTCATGGGTAATTCTGCAATTAGTGCATCAGATATAACTGTGTCATTCAATCATTACTGACACCGAGGTGCAGCAAGATTACCTGGCCTCTGCATGAGTTGCTGCTCTGGGCTTGCCTCCTTTGTAAAACTGTGAGCCATGCTGAATTTTAGGAGACAGTCTCTCTGGGGAGAGTAATTTGCAAAACTTCCTAGTGGGGAGTAATTCGCAAAACTCTGGAGCTGCCCCTCCGCTTTGGCCTCCCCGATCCAATCCACGGATCGGAAACGGGAGATGATCGGTGTGGATCGGTGATTTGGGGTCTTTGCCAGAGCCTATCCCCGATCAGCTTGATCGGTAATTTTTTTTGGATCGTGCCCACCTCTACTTGGAATACTCCACAAGCAGCTTCAAAATTTTGCTGGGGCCATGTTGGCTAGAGAAAATGGCTTAAAGGGGAACACAGGACCCCCCCCACTGCCTTTCCAAGAAGAACTGGGCTCCTGCCAATTTTTAAAATGACGTGCCATGCGACTGCGGTGTGGCTCCATGGAAAGAGAGTTCGGTCTGTAGAACCCTGACCCAACTCATTAAATAAAACCATGTAGTGTAGCCCTTACCTGATGTCAGAAGCCATTGCAAGTGGCAAGAAGGGGCAGCTTAAAATCCCAGCTGCCCCTTTGCTTCCAAAAGTTCTGAATGCTCCCTGAGGTCTGTGCATCACTCCCTATTAAAAATCACTGTAATTGTTCATGCAGTACAAAAATGAAGCCTCAAATCTGTTGACCTGATGGACAAAGAGATAGCACAGCAGGTACCAAGGCTCCAGTCACTGGACAGAGAATGAACGACTGCAAAGGACTTGTGTAATGATTTTAAGTGTGTGTGTGTGTCTTTAAATGCTTGGTGTGGTATAGATGAAAAGTGGGGTGAAAGAGAGGCATGAGTGAGTGAGATGATTGGTTGATGACTGAGAGGGTGGGCTGAGTGAATGCAGTTTTTAGTTACTGAGGGAGAGAAACAATTCAGTCAGGGCAAGAGAGGCGAGCTGTGTGCAGCCTGACAGGGTCCTTGCATTTTTGAGAGAAAGGCAACCTGTGTGGAAGCCTGAACTGTGTGTGTCTGTGGGACCAGGGCTTTTTTTTCAGGGGGAACGCGGGGGAACGGAGTTCCGGAACCTCTTGAAAATGGTCACATGGCTGGTGGCCCCGCCCCCTGATCTCCAGACAGAGGGGAGTTTAGATTGCTCTCCGTGCCACTGAGCAGCGTGAAGGGCAATCTAAACTCCCCTCTGTCTGGAGATCAGGGGGCGGGGCCACCAGCCATGTGACCATTTTCTCTGAGGGCAACCCACTGAGTTCCACCACCTCTCTTCCCAGAAAAAAAGCCCTGTGTGGGACTATATATTCATTCTGTTTGAAGCAGGCAAACTGTGTGTGTGCCTGAGAGAGAAAGTCTATGTGTATTTGAGTGAAAGGTTGATATTGGAAGCAGGCAAACTGTGTGTGAAGCCTGAGAGAAGATCTGTGTGACCGTGTCTATGAAAGGAAACTTTAAGATCCAATAACACTCTTTGAAACCATCAAGCTTAAGAAATAATATGAAACCGATATGCTTCTTATAAAAATAAAAGTTTACTTTGGTTTTTTTTTTATATCCCAGAGTATCTGTCATTCCTATATCCCATTCCTACCCTCAGAGCCACACAGTACCAAGAAGGAGCCTGACGCTTGGGCACGTTACTAAAGGGGAAATTTAAATAAAATATCTTGTAATATAATATTCCTGGTGGCAGCAATCTACCCAGAGGGTGTAAGGGAAAAATTAAAGGCAAAATTTACCTAAGAAAAAGAAAGGGTCGTAACAACTTGCTTCCCTGCTCTTTGCCATGACAAACTCTACTACTAAGCCAACTGCCCCAAGGCCGTGGAAGTGAAGGTGCTCTGCCATAACTAAGGCCGCAGGATAATTGCGCTGCCTCTGGAAAATCAGCTTGGCCCCAAATGGACATTGTCACACTGATCTTCTCATTTTCCTTTCTCCTCCTCTTAGGGAAACCTTTTTAGTCTCTAAGCCCAAAGGCTGGGTCTGTGTCTCTTGATTGGCATAAGCTGCTTCGGAAGACAATTATCTGACATCAAAACAGAAGTACAATAAATAAAGATTGTGGGACATGACCCAGCTGTGCCCGCGATCTGTGTATTATGCATACATATCCTCAATGTACTTCTATAAATAGAGGTGTCTTGTCTGGAGTGCTTCTTTACTCCCATTGATTTCAATGACTGAGCATTAAGCCAACAGGGCTTTAAAGTATACATTTGGCTGCGTTATGCCCAACATATTTCTGATGCTCGTGTAAATCAAAGTATTCCTTTATTTGCAATTAGAATAGATTGATTTCAAAATATTATAGCATAGCAAGATTTAACATTAGCCAAACACACCCTACAGTCAATTTTCAGTGCTGTCTTTCCCTTGCTAAAGGATACTTGAAAGCAGTTTGTAATGCAGAACATGACAAGATTATTAACCATTATTATTATTATTTTACCTTGAACGGGCTATCTAGAATGTAGCATGAACTGTAAAGATGTAAGTTATGCCACTGCTGAAACAGCAGGACAAATTAAAAATCTGAGAGTACTGAAAGAGGTAGACGCGATGTTACTTACCACCTGAAACAGTCATAACACCTTCCCTGCTTTCCTTTTCCTGTACAAAGAAGGAAGAACTGAGCAAGAATGGTTTGTTGTTGACAGTTTCCCCATGCACATTCTGTGAGTGCTTTAAAGCCATCAAACGTCATGAATCGTGCGCGTGGTGGTGGTGGTGGGGGAGTGACAACAAGCAAGCGGATAAAAGGTTTATGAATTATTTAACATGGAGGAAGGGGGTTCTCCAGTAGAAACTGAGTATCTGTCTGTGATGACAGAGATTTTGATCAAAATAAAAGCAATGTCTAGTAGTGACTGCAAGGAAGAAAGGGGAAAGGATTTTAAACTGGGGTAAGGTTAATCTCTAGATGTCAATCAAACCACCAACAGAGCCGTGGAGGTCAACAATTATCAGCCCATCATTGCTTTGGACTTGGGTCAACGTCTACAAATCCATCTAAGTGATTAAGCAGTTATGAAGATTGTGTTGTGTAGCCAGTGGGCAGCGGGGTGGGGTGGGGGGGCTATTTCAGAGCCCTTCCTTGGTTCTCCAGCGCTTCTTTCAAAATGTAATGCCTACATATCCCTCTCTCTGTTATCAAAATCATTATTTGAAGGTCATGGCTTCGAGTTAAGCTTAAAATAAGTCTTGCTTAAACTCAGTATTCCCAAATCTCAGGGAGAAACTGTAGGTCAGCGGTAGATCAGCTGTATTATGTGCAAAAAGGTCCTAGGTTCATTCATTCGCATCCCCAGTTAAAAGGATCCAGGTAGTAGTGGATGTGAAAGACTTGAGACCCTAGAGAGCCTCGCCCAGTTACAGGAGGAGACAATACTGACCTTGATAGGCCAATAGATTCCAGAGGGAGCTTTGTATGTTCCAGATTGCCTTTGAGAAAGCAATGATCTCACAAGAAGTTGTGGCAGCAAAGAAGAGCACCCAGAAGGGTCTGAAGAATAAAGCAAACTTTCTCAGGCTACCCTTATATAATATGTACGAATACGTAACTTGGCAGAAAATCAAGCCCAGCATCCTACTATATAAAAGGCTAACCGTATTCCAGACAACTCACTTCCTACCCTGGTGCGCCTCCAGAGGGTGCTGCCATGGAGGGAAGCCCAGAAGAGGCAGCCCGATTCTCCAGACAGCATGTCACAGCGGGAAGCCTAGGCCAGGATCAAGAATGGAGCAGGTGGCAATGCCCGCCCCCCACCTTCACCCAGCTGGTAACAGGAGCAGAGCAGGTGGTAATGCCCGCTCCCCCTTCAACCCACTGGAATCAGGTGCAGAGCAGGCAGCAATGCCTGCCTCCCTTCATCCCATCAGGATCAGATGCAGAATAAGCAACAATGCCCGCCCCTCCCCTTCACCCAGCTGGGATCAGGCGTGGAGCATGTGGCAATGCTTGCCCCCTGCCTTCACCTAACTGGGATCAGGAGCAGAGCAGGTGGTAATGCCCCCCCCCACCTTCACCTGGTTGGGATCAGGTGTGGAGCAGGTAGCCATCCCCATCTTCACCCAGCCTGGATCAGTCACAGAGGAGGAGGCAATGCCCACCTCCCCACCCTCCCCTTTCTAGAGCCCATTGAAATTTTTCCCACAACGTGCTTTGTTACTAGTACATTAATACGGGCACGCTTGCATTACGTAAATGAAATTATGCATATCATCCTAGTTCCCTGTTCTCTTGTGTTTGCTTAATAGGTACTGAGAGAGATCAGATGTATGCTATGTACTAACATGCTCTGTAGTGGTGTTTAACAGTACTATATTTGCTTGCATTGTCATAGATATGACCTGTTGGAGTACAGTTATAGGTCTTACTTGTACAAATATCAACTAAAAATAATACCTTTTTTAAACTGGAAAACAAAGGGACGGAAAGAAAAGTTGAAAATATCCCATTCCAGGAAACCTTCAGTAGTTTCACACGGTGCTGAGGATTTTTGAACGTTCAGGGGTCCTGTGAACCAAAGGGTTGGATCCAACCAGCTTTTCTGTGGGTAAAAAAGGGAGAAAGTATCCTTTGGTTACCCATAAAGGCTATGGTGGGGATCATCTGGCCTCTCTGGACAAGACCTATGTGGGAGTCATAGTAAGGAGCTATAGTAAGGAGGAGGATAAATGAGAAAGCTGGCTGGATCCAACATGTCGTTTAGTAATACAGGTTCAGCAGGGGTCATTTCGTAGAAAAAGAGTTGGAGGAATTCATTAGCATAACTCATTAGCATATGCCATGCCTCTTGCCATCACCGGAAGTATGTCATTGGTATAACTGATTTTCATATGCCACACACCCCTGACATCACCTATTCTGGCTGTTTTGGACCCAATCCTGGCCATTCAGGGCCAAAACTGGGCCCAAAATGGCAAAAAGGGGCTGAAAATGGCCGAAAAGGGGCCCAAAATGGTCAGGATCAGGCCGCTGCTGAGTGAGAGAGTAATCCACCACCCGTCAGAGGCCCGATCTGGGCCGTTTCGCCCCCAATCCAGGCTGAAATGGGCCCAAATGGCCGAGAATCAGGTGGGCGGGGCCACCTGACATGCAACCTCTTTGGGGACCTGCCAGAACTGCGTTCCTGTGCGTTCCCCCTCAAAATTAGCCTTGAGGTTCAGAAACCAGTAAAAGTCTGTGAACTCTGGCGGTCCAAAGACAAGTTGGCAATAAAAAGGGAAATCAAAGTCAACACTGTTTAATCAGCACATTTCAGATAATTTAAGTTCCTATGTAGTTTTTTTTAAAAAATTACAATAAAGGCATGCATCTATTTCTTGCTGCAATGGTCTTTCAGTTGCACTGTAGCTACAATATTTTGATGTTGGGAGAAAATATCTCTCTTTTGGTATGGAGCATGGCACTCTTTTAAGGTATATAAATTCTCCCCATAGAGATTCTGAAACTGTAATTGCCAAGGAAGATATCCTAGCCCATTATGGTTGGCTTAATATCATTTCTTCCGGAGCTGGTGAAAAAAAACTCACCTGCCCATATGAATATAGGCATATAGCTCTGAAAGTGAACAGAATGCCACATGAGATTTCACTTGGCAATGGGCTAAAACGGAGGTCCCCAATCATTTTGAGCCTGTGAAATTTGGAATTCTGACACATTTGGAATTCTGACACAGTGTGGTGGAGACAGGCACAAAATGGCTGCCATAAAATGGCAGCCGCAGGAGGTGGAGCCAGCCACAAAATGACTGCTATAACTTACCTTCAGCCACACCGTGAAGGTCCTTGTGGTGTGGAAGCTGTTTCTGCTAAAGCAATGCATTTAAAAATCTGCACAGCCAATAAAATCTCCAATGGCCAATCAGAATCCATGCTTGGCAAAAGCCCCACCTAGCCCCACCTTGGTGAGCACCAGGAAAAGTGTCAGCAGGTGCAATGGTGCCCCTGGGCACCATGTTGGGGATCCCTGGGTTAGAATGTAGGTTGTCTCAAATAAGTTACAGAGAGGCTGGATTGTGCTGGAAAAAACAAAGAACCATCTTGGCAATTTCAAATTGGTTTGTGTATGTGTGCACGTGCTAGATTTGTGCATAAACATTAAGGCCAGATTGTAAATCTCATTTTTTCATTAGGTGAGTACTCCAATATAGAAAGGAGCTGCTTCTGGCTTCTTGAGTTACCTGAAACAAAGGAACATTTTAAAACGTATATATTTTTGAAAACTACTGTGTGAGTTGGTATAACAGTATGCACACTTATGCAGTACAGTCTGAAACATTCCAGAGACTGCTCTTTCAAAACCCACCTCCTGGGCTCCTGATCATTTGCAGCGTGTTGAAAATTAACATTAAAAAATGAATGTGGCATTTTGCTTCAATCGCTGTGTATAATCCCATCTTCCACCTCCTGGGCTGCCTGAGATGTGCGTTTCCGCAGGGCCCCGGGGGTGCTCTTTCAAATCCCACCCACTAGACAAATGGCCATTTCCAGCAGTCTCTTGGACTTCGAGCAAGCAAGCTGAGGGCTGTGAAAGGAACAGTTTTCTCATCCATTGTTGGACAGAATATTCGCTGCCCATTGGGAATGAATTAGCATCTTCCTAAATCTCAGCCGAAGCCAGCAATATTTCCTAGCAGTGGGAAAATCCATAGCTGAGGACCATCTGGTCCCAGGACTTATTTGTTAAAACATTTAGGAAGCAATAATCTGTTATTTCAGGAGAAAAGAAGACACATGTCTACTTCATAACACGCAAACAAGAACATTTTAAAAATCTTTTTAAAAAAAACGCTTTCTCATGATAGTGTTAAGTTAAAGAATTAAAGATACCTATTCGTCATCAGGTAGAACTGTAAAGATGCACTGAATTATTAGTACAAATATAATTTAGTATTTCTTCACGGAGTTAACCAATACTGACACTTTAAAACTTCCAGTATATATTGATTACAAGGTAACAGAGAATGTTATCTTAGGCCCAATTGAGTGGTCAGTGTTTCCTTTTTGTTGAGTAAAAAAAAAAGTAGCTGCAATTTAAGATGACAACAGCATTCGATTTACATGCTGCCCTTCAGGACAATTTAACGCCCGCTCAGAGCGGTTAACAAAGTGTATTATTATTATCCGCACAACAATCACCCTGTTGAGGTGGGTGGGGCTGAGAGAGCTCCGAGCAGCTGTGACTTACCCAAGGTCACCCAGCTGGCTTCAAGTGGAGGAGTGGGGAATCAAACCTGGCTCTCCAGATTAGAGTCCTGCTGCTCTTAACCACTATACCAAACTGGCTCTCAGATTAAACAGTTTGATAAGAGTCCCTCGTGTTAAAAAATGCCTGAAATGGCTTTATGGTCATAGAAACAATCTCTAATAATTTTTCTCCCCTTCTTGCAAGCAAGTATATTTACAGTTTCTAACCAATATTTTAAAAAATAGGTAGCGGAGAGAAGCCATCCCTGTAGCATGCGCTCAGAGGAATGGAGGAAAGGGATTGTAACTGAGGATTATGCTGATGGGCTAAGAAGCTGCCAAAAACCCATTCCTTGTAGCATAAGAACTGAAAATGGGAGATTATCTACCCGGTAGTTTTACAGCTGCTATGACACTATGGAAAAAGAAGTTGCACCTAGGAAAGATTTAGAAATACGCAAATATTTGTAAACTCAATTAACAGCCATTTGAGTAATCTGCTACATTGTTTTAACGGCTAATAACTCTAGCAATTACCAGCGCTGCTGATGCATTTTTTTTTAAAAGTCTGTGTTGAGACTGCTTAACTGAATTTATTTTATCAGACTCCCCCCATGCCAAATTACACCCTTCTAACTCTGTTGGTCAATGGGCCTTAAGGGTGCAACTCTGTTTAGGATGGTATTGTTGGGTGTGGGCAGAAGTAATATCAATATATCTAATTTTCAACCTGGCCCCATTTGTGGATATTTAAATCCATAGATCGGGGGGAGGGGAGCATGAAGAGAGAACGATGTTTCTGCAACTTTGCAGAAAAAACAAGGTTTGCAGAAAAATACAAAACTTTTTTAAAAAGGGAAATTTTCTTAATAACAACATTCAATTTATATACCACCCTTCAGGACAACTTAATGCCCACTCAGAGCGGTTTACAAAGTACGCTATTGTTATCCCCGTAACAATCATCCTGTGAGGTGGGTGGGGCTGAGAGAGCTCTGAGAGAACTGTGACTGACCCAAGGTCACCAAGTTGGCTTCAAGCGGAGGAGTGGGGCATCAAACCTGGTTCTCCAGATTAGAGTCCTGCCGCTGTTAACCACTACACCAAATTGGCTCCAGACAGAGGAATATAGTCTGTGATTAAGCTAACTGCTGGCTGAGCACAATCCACCCTCCTCACCACATGTAGGAGATGTTGGAGGAGGGGAAGCTGCTGCTGGAGCCAAATAGGAGAGGGAGGACAGAAATGGCTTCCTCTCTGTGCAGAGTGCCAGTGAGGAGAATGGGTGGGCAAAACAGCAGGCGGGGGGGGGGGACGTGGCTGGGTAAAGCAGTGAGGAGGCTGATGGACTAGGGGAAATGGGGAACAGCCAGGCAGTGGAGGTGGGGCAGGCAAGCAAGCAGGAACCCAAGCCATGGCTGTTTCAGCCAGGCCCATGGAGGCAGCAGAGCGGAAAGCAAGCCAGCAGGCAAGCAGCGGGGAAGGGGCAGAAGTGAGCAAATGATACAGCAGCGGGGAACCACTGCCACCAGTTACCCTCACCCCCATCCCAAGACTCCTGCAGTTCTCCACTTGTAGAGGTTCTGATTCACACCATACAGGCCACAGCCTGAACTCAAGCCCCAAATACATACATGCAGAATCCAGTAGAGTGCAGCGTCATGAGAGCCGTGTCACACCACCATGTTCTTTAGGGACTCCTTAAGAGTGCAGAGGAGGAGATGAATGGTCTGTAGGAGCAGTGCAGGTGGCAACACGTTCCAGCTGCAGGTGTTAGGTGGCAATGAAGTGCAGTTGTCATATAATAATAAAATGCGGATTTCCACATGAGTTATTTGCCCTCGATTGTTGCTGTTGAGCAGTTTTTCCCCTACATTCATGCACTTAATCAAGGTTTCCTCAGCTTTTCTGTGATCTTTCTCAAACCTGCTTCTCTGTGAAATTTTGGGAAAGATCGCTGTAAAGCCTGAATTGATTTTCCCACCCACATGGCAGCTATTTTTCCTGACCTTGACCATTTCCTCCCCCCATCACCAGAGGGATTTTTAAAATCAGCAACTGAATATTGTTATATTAATAAAACATTTTAACAATATGTGTATCAGGTTCTCTGAATTCCCAGCTTTTTTTAAAAAAAAAAACCTCTAGCCCCTTTCATTGTTCAGATATAAGGGGAAAGGCATGTCTGTTTAAAGGAAATGGCTAGAGACTTACTGTTTTAAAAACGAAAGTTGGGAATTCAGAAACCCTGATATACACACGGCTATAATTTTATATCGCTGTAACAATATTCAGCTGCTGTTCTGAAAAAAGAAATAACTGAAAAAGCTGCAGTGGCCCAGTGGAAGTCAGATGGCTATTGCTGAGTTACTGGGGCATGGGAACCTGTCATGTGGAAACCCTGCCACTGTTTTATATCAGCAGCCATTGCAGCAACAAGAAAACCATGCAAGACTGTTCTCATGCCGAAACCACCTTGAATGATTTTTTTCAAGTTTATAAAAGCTTCAGTCTGCACCCAAGAGGAAAAATAACAATATTAAAACACTTGGAATTAGTATGTTGACATCAAATATATTTTGTTTTTTACTCAATACATTTTTTAAATCTTATTGAGAGCCACAAAGTCAGTCAAAATTACACCGATTTTTATTGAACCAACATATTCGTAGAAATACACTAAGCTTTCCGGTTCTCAAAACCCTTAATCAAGCTAACATGAAATTGTCTTGAAGTACATTATTCAAAATGTCAAACAGAAATGCAAACGATATATAAATTAGGAACAGTGAGTGGTAAACATTAGAAAAGGCTAATACTATATTATCCTGATTCATACTACAAACGTTCTGGGTGATGAATACATGGAAACACAACACAACCCTCTTGCCTATCTCCACGCAAACTGGTGTGCACATTCAGAAGACTACAGTCCAAGCTAGCATCCAGTCCAGCCTTTCTAGTTCAGAGAAGTGGCCGCAACCGCTTTACGTGCAGGCCCCAGGTTTAATCTCTGACACCTCCTATTAACAGATCAAGTAGTAGGTGATGGGAAAGACCTCTGGCCGAGACCCTGCAGAACTGCTGCCAATCACAGTAGACAGGACTGACCTTGACAGACCCCAGGTCTGTGTTTTACTTTTTTCAAACAGGGCATGAAATCAGCAAAAGGGACTACAATGCATCCTGAAGAGTGAAACATTAGAAAGAGAACGGAAGTGTGCATCCCAGAGGCCTTCACCCATCAGAACATATGCTTAACCTGGGGTTGCCAGCCTCCAGGTGAGGCCTAGAGAGCTCCTGGAACTACAACTGGTCTCCATACCACAGAGATCAGTGGAAAATGGCTTTTTTGGAGAGAGAACTGTACGGCATTATACGCTGCTGAGGCCTCTCCCCTCCCTGAACTCTACCCGCCAAGCTCTACTCCCAAATCTCCAGGAATTTTCCAATTCCGAGCTGGCAACCCTACTTGGCTCCCATAGCCATTTTCAGGCGTGGGGGTGGGACAATGAAAATCTGAGTAAATGCAATATAAACA
The DNA here is from genome assembly GCF_028583425.1 of Eublepharis macularius. NCBI lineage: Eukaryota > Metazoa > Chordata > Lepidosauria > Squamata > Eublepharidae > Eublepharis > Eublepharis macularius. The sequence continues at coordinate 24,545,614 of NC_072792.1, read as the reverse complement.
ATAAGGCCAGCGGGTTTCTCCTTTAGCAAGGCGGTCAGTTAGCCCCTCTCTGGTTTATGAGCTTTTCACGCTTAACGGTTGACCCAGGATCGGGACTCGGGGGTGATAAGAAACATCTCTCCCTTTCTCCCATAGAAACGGAGCCCAAACCGAATTTCCTCTATCCCCCATTATGTCAAACGGTTTCCCAGCCGCAGGCATCGGAAAGCAGACAGCATGGCAGCCCTTGCTTCTCAGGCTCCTTTGCGCCTGCCTCTCTTCCCGATTTACGGTTGTTAACTCTGGGTTGGGAAATTCCTGGAGATTTGGACGTGGAGCCTGGGGAGGGCAGGGGAGAGACCTCAGTGGGTATAAAGCTATGCGGTCCACTCTCCAAAGCAACCGTTTTCTCCAGACGAACTGATCTCTGTCGTCTGTGATTCCGGGAGATGTGCAGGCCCCACCTGGAGGTTGGCAACCCCACACCATGTCCTGGAGCGCCTGCCCAGGACTTTGCTAGCAGGCAATCCGTCGAACTGGCGCGCGGGGCCCCTAGGCGCGTGTGAAGGAGCGCGCGTGCAGGAGCGCGCGCGCGAGGAAAAGGCTCCGCAGCCGTGCGGTGGCAAGCGGGGATGGGAGGGAGCGGGGCCCGGAGCAGAGCGGCAGCAGGACTGCCTCCGCCGCAGGGGAAGCCGTTCCTGGTTCACGCCGCACCGCAGCTCCTGGGCGGCCCTTGACTCCGGCAGGAGGAGAAGAAGGGAGGAGAGAAGCGCCGCCGCCGCCGCCTTGGTCCAGCCCTTTGGGAGGGGCCGGTCCAGCCCGTCCCCAGCGGCCGCGCCAGGAGAGCTGCCAAGTGCCTGCCTTTCCCGCCGAGCCCCGGAGCGCGGCCCCCGCTCGGGCCCCCCGCAGGTGAGAGCGCCAGAGGCGCGCCAGCTCCGCCCGCGTCCCCGCAGCGGCGCCTTGGAGAGATTTTGGCGCGCCGGGCGTAGAGCGGGGGAGGGGCGGGGGGGGCTCAAGGCTGAGGGGGGGCGGCCGCGTGGGGGGGGCTCGGGAGAAGGGCCGGAGCGGAGGCGCGCGGGCGGCGCGCTCAATGGCTGCGGCGAGGGCGGGCGGCGTTGCCAGGCGTCCTGTTTACCCTCCAGCCGCCGCGTTCGCATTGGCGCTTCGTGCCGCCGCCGGCCTGGGAGGGGACGAAAAAAGAACATTTCGCGCCCAGGGTGCCGCCGCCGCCGCCTTTAACCCCTCGCTGTCCGGCGGGCTGCCCCGTTTGGCAGCCGGTCGAGGAGCCCCTCAGGGCAGAGCGCAGGGGATGCAAGCGGGAAGGTCTCTTCCTCTCCCAAGGACGGGAGTCCAGGGGCGCCTTGGAGACCGACAAGAATTTCGAGGAGAGGCTCCCGACAATCCAAGCTCCCTTCTTCAGATACAGGCAGGAGCGGAGACCCCACGAATACCTTGGAAATCTTGTCGGTGCCCCTGGACTCCAGTTCTGCTGCAGACAACCACGCGGCCTGCCTGAACCTGGCCTCTCCCAAGGAGACGTGTGGAGAGGTGCTGTGCGGCTCCCTGTATCTATCTGTGTGGCAGTTCAAGCTCTCCCTTTGCCCCGCGAGTTTTATGTCATGAGAAAAGCCTGCCCCCTTCCCCCCCCCCAGGACAGCCTGGATAAGGAAGCCGAGATTTTCAAAGCTTCCACCTCTTCTTCCCAGCAATGAGCAGTAGTAATATAAGGACTGTTCTGACGCCTGCCTGGACACGGAAATCCAGGAGTTGGGTGATTCCTCTAGTATCCAACAACGTGTGAATCCAACCCTAGCCCTTTAAACCGCTTTAGGGCTTAGGGTGAGTGTGGCTCCCTTGTTGCTGTCAGTTTTTAAAAAGATGATGAACTTTGGTGTGTAGGGGGGTGTTATTTGCTTCTGGCTTCTTGCAACGTGCAGAAAGAAAGCGACCGGTTCCCTATTATGTTTGGTTCAGTGCTGATTCACAGTTTTGTTAATTCAGCATTTTGATGACCTGGTGCTTTTGGCAGACAGCAGCAGGGAGCCAAAATGAATGGCCGAAGTTGTTCTAGCAAGGAAGACTTGCCTGCGAAGTATACATATAGTATTGAGCATTCTTTTAAAAGTTTCTTTCTCACTTCTGCGGCTCCCGCTGGTATGCAAGATTGGTGTGAAAAGCAACACTGTAACTTGATGGTTCCTGAAGTGTTTTGATAATAGATATTAAATATGGAGGCCATACGTGTCATTCCATCCACTCTTAATGATTCCTGATGAAATGATATTGAAAGTGCAAATGTCAAATCAAATGTAACATGTGAAGCAAAGGAATTACTTTCAAAATTAGGGGTTTCTCACCAAGATTGCATGGAGGAAGCTTTTCAGATGCTTGGAACAAATGTGCAGCACGCTCCTATGCAGTTAAATTAATTTCAGTGGTCTTAGGATGGAATAGCTGCATAGGACTGCACTGATATAATACTCAAAACTGTATTGTATTAATAAGTTTGCAGAAAGGCGGTTGCGGCTGCTTTCCCCTTTACATCACGGTTTTTGAGTCGACAACATACTTAAGGCCATTCTGCATGGATACAAACCATCTTCCGTTTGAACCAGTGCTGAAACTATATTGGACTGCAAGTCTCTGGCCCTGATTTTTATGTAGTCGAACGCAGTAGAGTTGCAGGCAATTAATTAATGGCTTGGAATAGTGGAGGCAGATGAGTGTTGTATGCATTGTAAATGGGATGTACCTCATCTAACATGCGTGTTGTGGGTGATGGTTGTATGGGTTGTCTTGCACTTAAGTTCCCATAGCAGCCTGCTTCCCACTGTATCTTCCTTGCTGAAGATACAGTGCCATCCCGTTCCTATTGAAATGGAAAACAAAACTCTTATTGATTCTGCTGGAACAAGATTGCTGCCTGTGTGTGGTGAAACAAAAATAATCACAAAATGTTTCTCTCTATTGCAGTTGTCAGCATGTGAAACAAACTTTTAAATGTTATTTTAAAAGACTCGGCGTGTCCATTTTAAAACTTGATACAGATTCAGATGCCAAATTGTGATTCTGTGCAAGTATAAATACAATATTTCAGTACGGGAGCCCTGGAATCAATGTATGATGTGTGAGAAACATAATCCAAAATGTCAGGCAGCTGGTGGGTAGCTAGTACTGAAACTGACCCATTAAAGTCAGTAGAACATACTTCAATCAGTGTTACTGCATCCCTACGTAACTTTACTTGGGAGTACACCCTATAGAACTTTGGGATCTTGCTTCTAAATAAATATGCAAAGGATTGAACTGTAAGCCATAAGCCTAAATCTGATAACACTCTATATAGAAATAAATTGGACATTTCAGAGTACTTGAAATGCTCCTAGGAGATCCCATGGAAATCAGTGAGAGAAAATAATAGATGGATCGCAACATAGACTTTGCAAAATAAATGAGTTTAGTATCCGTCAATGACCATGATGTTGACCAACTTAAGATGCCTCAAGTTAGAGTGACTGTAATTGTGTCCATTCTTGTAGAGTGAAAATATTCATAATGCTCAGCGCAGAGATGAATGCAGTAGTATGATGTCATGTTAATAAGGAAAACGTGTTTTATCATCAGCAACAGGGGATGACTCTGGCCTTCCTGGTTGACTGCTGGTTGGCTGCTGTGGGGAACAGGATACTGGAATAGGTACCACCAGGGCTTTTTTTCAGGGGGAACGCGGGGGAATGGAGTTCCGGAACCTCTTGAAAATGGTCACATGGCTGGTGGCCCCGCCCCCTGATCTCCAGACAGAGGGGAGTTGAGATTGCCCTCTGCGCCGCTCCGGCCCAATCTCAACTCCCCTCTGTCTGGAGATCAGGGGGCGGGGCCACCAGCCATGTGACCATTTTCTCCAAGGGCAACTCACTGAGTTCCACCACCTCTTTTCCCAGAAAAAAAGCCCTGGGTACCACCTTGGTCTAATCTAGCAATGTTCTTCATTTTAAAGTTTTTCTCTTATTGCACATGATCTTCTCCCAGATTTCTCATTGAGTTTTTAAAACCATAAACACACCTTATCAGTTGGCAGAAGAAAATGTCAATGAGGAAGATCCAGCAGCAGCAGTCTCTTTCTCTCCACATGCATTGATCCCCTTTCTTTGTTGGCATTTGTGAATGACAGACTGCCAGGTGCTCAAGGGAAGAGGGCTTTTCTTTTCAGTTTCTAAGAATCCGATCCTAACAGCATTACTTAGAAATGTCTCATTGCTTTCAGTGGGATTTGCTTGTGTGCAGTGAGGTTAAAGTGTTTGTACAATAAAGCAAAAGGTGTGTGTCACTCCTGAATAGTACCTCATTGTTTGTTTAATAAATAAGCTATAGCACAATAATCATGCGTTACATCCTCAGGTTGTGAGCAAAGCTTGGATTTTTGAACAGACGCATGGATTTCAAATTGAAGAGATTGAAAACCTGCAATAGTTCTAGTATCCTATTTTCAAATGTTGTTTACTTAAAATTTGGTCCTCTGCAGTCCCTTGGATACAGTTTGCAGGTCAAAATCCAAACCTAAGTTATGAATGTTTAGAAAATAGTATTGGCATTATTGACTAAGGGCAAAGAGATGTTGTCTATGTTGCACGAAGCATATGGCACATACTGAAACTATACCATACTGTGATTTAAGTACTGTACCATAGCTATGACAGTGGTGATGAGGTTTGTGGGGGAGCTATCGAAGTGCCCGTCAGTGGAATTTTTCCAGATGTCACAGAAGTATGCAAAGTTGTCTTTCCTAGCTCACTGTGATGAGTATTCAACTATTTCACAGTCAGACTTGCTCAGACTTGAGTAACTGATAGGACAGATAGTTGGAATGAGGAATAATATTCCCTTGAGAATGCTCCAGTGAATTCACTGAGACATACTTCGTAATGGGATAGGTGTAGGATTGGGAGACATAGGCCTTTGAAGGTCCTACAGGCATAATGCTGTTGGCTGTCTGCTCTGTGTCAGTGTGTTAACCAACAACAGTAATATCTCTGTTCTGCTTTAATGAAAAGTAGCAGACTTAAGACTTCTTCCAGAAATAGCCTTGCTGTGGAGAGAGAGGCCGATGTCTTTTTAAAATTTTAGTTTAGTAGTTGGGCATGGAAGAAGATGCAGTCTTGGAGGGAAAATTAAAACTGAGGTAGAAACATTTTCCGGCGGCAGAGTGCTCAAAATAGTTTAGGAACGTGAGGGAGAGATTTGTGATGTACCTACCTGTGATGTAATAGGAACTGTACTGTTCCAGCAGCAAGCTGAATATATTAATCAATATGTACTAGACTAGAATGTATGCCTATAGTTTTAAGAGAAGTGCATCTTGGGAGTTGTAGTCAGCCCCAGTGCCAGGGTTTCTCGCTCCGGAGGCCAACCACGCGCACGTGCCCTGCGCGCACGCATGTCCCGGACTGTGTGATGACATCATCATGCAGTGCTGCCGGCGGGTGGCTGGGGTGGAGTGAGGAGGCCGCCTGCTCGCCGCACACCGCCCGGGATGCCTGTCGTCCCTGGCCCGTGGCTGCTGCACCTGCCCGGGGGTGGGCAGTGGCGGTGGCGGTGGCGCGGGGCTGGCTGGTGGTGGCGTGGGATGCACACCTCTGTCCCCGACACCCTCTCTGACACCCCCTCCAGCCCCGCGGCCCCTGCCTCACCGCCTCAAAGGTGGCGCCGGCCCTGGTTGTAGTACCTTACCCTACAGGTTCAGTTCCTGGGCATTCAGAGCCCACCAAAACTTGTTAAGGCCATTTCCTCTTTTGTTCATTCACACCTCAGCAGGGAGAGGAGCAAGTCATCTCTCTTTTTTCACCACATTCACTGGGTCTACAAAGCTCCACCAAGCGCCTTTATGCATGAAAGATGCACTCTCTCCTTTTGTTATTTAGTAAGAACTGTGAATAGAGATACCTTGAATGTATGAAGAAGTTGAATAAAAACCATTTAAGTTTGTAAGCCGTGCATGTGTGTTGACACTTGACGACAAAGGGCTGGGATTCCCTCCTCGCGTCGGAATAGGAACCCTCCACTGAGATGCCGTGGTGGTAGTGTAGGCCTACACCAAAGAATGTACAACAGTTATTACACTTATTGGAGGCAAGAATCCAGCTACTTGAGTTGTACTGCAGAGTTAAACCTTTCCAAGCCCTTTCATGCCGGTGGCTTTGGAAAGGTGTAATGCTGTTTTACAGCTGCACTGCTAGAGGTTAGCATTTCTTGGCTCTAGTTAATTTGGTTCTGTTTCTTAGTTATGGTTATGATCTGTGGATTGTTACTAGTTTGACGCCCTCTCATTTACTTGCTGATATGTTTCAAATATTTCTCTTTTTGTGTTTTATTTGGTGTAGTGGTTAAGAGTGGCAGGACTCTAATCTAGAGAACCGGTTTTGATTCCCCGCTCCTCTGCTTGAAGGCAGCTGGGTGACCTTGGGTCAGTCACAGCTCTCTTAGAGCTCTCAGCCCCACCCACCTCACAGGGTGATTGTTGTGGGGATAATAATAACACACTTTGTAATCTGCTCTGAGTGGGTGTTAAGTTGTCCTGAAGGGTGGTATGAATCGAACGTTGTTGTTGTTATGTTTATCTTGACGTACTCTGCTTTGAACAAAGGGGATTTTAGTACCTATAAGAATCTCTCCTTGCCAACAACTCTACTTAGTGGTGGTGAATGGCAGTGAACATTGTATCCTGTACAGTGGGAATGCTTGGTTATCGGGCCCTTAACTGAAAGGGTGATTATATTTCTTTTCAGGATGACAAAGCTGCTCTGGATATTAATAAGTCTAGTTTTCCAACAGGTTTGTGATGTTGAGGCTGTGCTTGGGGTTTTGACCAGTAATTTTCACTGAAAATTGGTATGAGTAATTATACTGGCATCTTATTGGACCCTTTTGAGACTTCATTTGGTTGCCCTGGGACATTCAGTAAGAGCCATATCTCTTCTTATCCAACATATAAAAGCCGTCAGGTAAGATTGTAGGAATGGGCTGGAATTAATATGCTAGTGATGCCCAACTCTTCTGCATGTTGCTCAGGGCCATTTCACATCACATTATGCAAATCCATGTCTGCCAGCAAGTTCTTAGCTAATTTTTTCTTACAGGTTGTTGTGATCAAGCAAATTTTAACAGGCTTTTTTGGGGGTGGTGGGAATGCAAACCTTTGAACCCAAATTGACTGTAGTACATGCTGAGAGGTGTGTCTTTTTAATGTCCTTGCAGTACTGCTTCGAGTGTAGGATAAAGTATCTTATATAAATTCACTCGCACGCATGCGCGCTCGCACATGCACCCACATGCACACACAAACAAAACCTTAACTAGGTAGCTGTGTTGGTCTGCAGTAGACCAGCAGGATTTGAGCCCAGTAGCACCTTAAAGACTAGCAAGATTTCCAGGGTATAAGCTTTCAAGAGCCAAAGCTCCCTTCTTCAGATACATGATCCCTGCATATTAATCTCACACTGACGGATGACCTCTCGTTAGCTGCAGTCTGTTCTGTCAGTCCAGAGTAGACCCATTAACACTAATGGATTCGTTCTGAGAAAAATCACTAGCGTATTGCAATTTGGATCAGTACTCCTGGCTTAAGACATTGTTTATTTCCTTCATACTATGTGTGCTCTCCTGCGTCTCCTTTTAGAGCTGCCTGTAATCTCCCCGCCAGGGAATCAGTGCTTCAGCATCAGATCGCATTGTTGGTCTTAAATTTCTGAGCTTTTTGTAGGTGTCATTTTACCTACTCAGAAACACCATTTTACAGAGAGAAGGAGATTCCGCTTTCATTGGCGTGGATGCATTGTTTTTGCACATTAGGCGAGCCCTGCTGCCTTGTCAATCACAGCATTCCAACCAGTTTAAGACCAGTAGAGCTGCTGAACTTTTGTGTGATTGGTTACAGTAGTCTGGGAGGGATTTTGCTGGAAGGAAGGGCTGCAGTCCTTCACCAACTGAGTTCAGGCTGTCTTTGCTTCATCATCTAAAGGAAAATCCCCAGATAAGGCATAGAGCGTTTTCGTTGAGGCGAGAGAAAATAAGCAATGATAATTGTTTCACTGGAGACTTATTTGTCCTTATGATGCAATCGAAAAAGATAAGGCGTGCTATTACACTGGAGGTTTCTCTTTGCGTGATGAAAGTGTCTGATACACAAAGCTGTACAAGGTAGGTAGGAGGCTGTTTTCTTTTATCGAATGTTTAAAGAGTTTTTTCTGCAGTCTGCTGCATACCATATGTGTGGCTTAGGGGAGTCAAGGAAATGAGATTTCTTCAGTGCACAAAGGATCTGTGTAGGTGAGTGTGTTTATTGTTTAAGCAGATTCAGTTTGAAGCAATTTAAAATTGTTGTGTGTCTTTACTGATCACTGGGATGTTAACCTTCCCGTTAAAAACACACACACATACACGCAAAAATTTATATAAAGAAACAAGGATACAGTATCTTCTAAAAGACAAGTATTACTTGTCTAAATAATTAGGAAAACTCTGTATGGGGGGTGGGAATCAATGAACTTTACAGCAGATGGATTTGATATATATTGTCCTGAGGGCCTGCTAAATCACCGTAAGCTAAATATGATCGTTTTAGCAAAACTCTGCAGTAAAATAAAGTAACTGCCAGCTTCTGAAATAACTATATATCTATAAAAGAATAGAGGAAATTGTAAATATTTATTATACAGAATTTCACATTGTGGTCTAGTTGAAATATCTTTTTTTCCTAACCATTTTGAAACTTGTAAGTACTCTGGAGCCTTAACATAAAATCAGGAAAGGCTAGGCTAGTAATAGTTGCTGCAGATATCTGATCTATATTCATTTTTAATGAGAGCACACAGTTGGAAGGATAATTTAATGAGTAGGGCTGGCTTTTAAAACATTGCTTTCGCCATGCTGAAATGTGTTGGCTTAGTTCACAGGAACTAGTAGTTGCAAGCAGCAGAGAAGATTTATGTTAAATACTTTTAAGAGGGAGAAGGCTGCTGTGGGGATGAAGATTGGACTTAGAAAGGCAGGGTTTGTAGTTCGTTTCACTATCTGCAGCATCCATTGCCTTAAAATAGAAATTTTATATTTTTGTCAAAACTTGTCTGTTGTAATTCCCCACCCCCACCCTGCCTGTATCGAACATTTTCATATCATTTTCATCAAAAAGAATGACCTGGGCCTAATTCATGGTGTTTTGTAAATATTTCTGCAGAAGGGCCGGGTTTTTTAAGGGTTCCCTATTGAAGAAACAGATGTTGACAATGGCAGAATACTTTCAAGAGCGGCCCATAACCCAGTATTTAAAAGAAACCAGTATTACAAAGCAAGAATAGTAGCTTAGTTTTTAAGGTATGTACTTAAAGAAAGATTAAGTTGTTTGTACGCACTGCGACATTGCTGTAATTCGCAACAAAAATATTTTTTTTTTAGTTTGTCTCTCTGGGAAGTGTCTGTACACAATCACATTTATGCCAATCCAAACTCTTCAGTACCTGTTAAAATAAGAGTCTATCACATTTCTTTTGCCTTGTCTTTTACTTTCTCTTCTAGTACAGATGGGAATGGGTCTAACAAGTGAACATGTCTCCTTAATTACTGCAAAAATGCCTGGAAGGTTACTTTTGATTTTCTTTGGCTACTTTTTCGGATGCAAACCTGTGCCTTTTTGAAATTGCCACAGTACAGAGAAGAACCCTTGCTGTTAGTTTTCCCTTAACAGAGGCTCATTGTACTGCACTGCAGTCTGCTTTTTATATTTTCCTACGTTTCCGAAGCTCCTTTTCCAGTAGCATGCAAGACTGCTGTAAAGGGATAAAAAAGAAGAAGGTTTCTTGTGTGCATGGAGCAGCCCTCTGGCTGGCGGCCTCTTTGTAGGCTGAATATATATAAAAAAAATAGATCTGCCCATTTAAAAGTAATACAACCGTATCTAAATATTGAGTAGCAGCACTTATCAGTAATCATCTTTTAACTTAAAGATGTTGGGGGCATATCTGTTTAGCTAGAAAATAAATATATTTTTGTTTAAATGATCAGTAATATCAGTTAATATGTCCTGGTTACTGTACATTAATTAAAGTAGTATCGAGGCCCTGTCTTTAGCTGTGCAAGTTCACTAGCAGCTCTTTATAACTACAACTCAGTCTGCCTTTTTAAAAACAACAACAGACTGACTGGAAGATTTCAACATTTATATTCATTGTATATTTATTTTACAGCGTACAATTCAAATGTTCATTTTTGGTGATGAGAGCAAGCACAATATTGGGAGTAATAGGATTTGCACCCTGTATAATTTCCAGGAGGGATGACTCCATAGAAGGATTTTACTCTCTCTTGATTCGGGAAGGAATAATCAGTCAGGCCAAATAGGCTTCATACCGATGGGTGGGAATTGCATTCCTGTGCAGAATGTGCCTCAGTCCTTTTGCTTGGGTTGTTAACAGCTATTTGCTCTGTAAGGAGTTTTGTGCAACATATCAACTCTCCATTTATGGGGCATTGTCGTCTAGCCTGTCTAGAATGGCGGATGGGTGGGCCTGCTCTTTGGCATGAGATGGCGTTAGAATCCCTGTGATAATTTTCATCCCTTTGGTTGCCAAGCTAGGTAGAGACCATTTCTGTAGGGTGCCTTGGTGACCCACAGGAAGAATAGATGCTTTGTCTGTATTGGTCTGGAGAAGTCTAGGATATCTTTATACAAATTAATGGAATGGGATTTGCCATCTGACAAAGGAAGCTTTGACTCTCAACGGGTAATACCTTGGAGATCTAGTTGGTCTTTAACGTGCTACTATTGGACCCGGATCTTGCTGTTCAACTGCAGACCAACATGGCTACCCACCTGAACTATAAATAACTTTGTATGATTGGTAAAGAAGTAAGGAACATCTGCTTCAATAAGCCCTTCATATTTTTTTTTTTTGCCTTTCTTCAGTTTAAGACCAATAGGAGAACATTTTTTATTCTGAATGGTGATGGGTAGTCAAAAGTCAGATATTTCAAGTCATCTGCTTAAAAAAGAAATGTATGACGGTACTGTTGAATGTTCCTTGTATACACTGATTGATTTGAAAAGGGGGTAGAGATTTAGAACATTTGTTGTTGCAATGTTTAGAACCTTGAGGCATGATGCAGTCTAAATTAAGCACTTTTAGATGCCATTTCTTTGAATGGGAGAGGTGATTACATCTTAAATATCTTCCATGGAAATGGACCTGAAAGTATTGTGCATTGAGTGGACTGCACGTTTCGTTTTTATCCTAGAGTGTATTAGCCTTTTTTTGGAGTCCAAAGAATTGTAGTTTTCTGTTTTCTTAAAGTAGAGGTTCTTTTTCTTAATAATAGCATTAAGTACTATTGAAAATGGGAATGCATACATACAGAATAGATCTGAATACATATAAATCTTTATATAAATAAAGATTCTTACATAGGCAGTCTTATTGTTGTGATATCTGAGTTTGAAATAGAATATATTGTATAAATATTTAGGAATTGCATTAAATCATATTTTTCAACAAAGTTATATATTTTGCAAAGCATTGAACTGAAACTTGCCTGGTGTTATTTCATAATTACACAAACTTCACCCAATTATTGATAAAGTTATCTACTGTATTAATTAATGTTTTTTTGATTGATATGCCGTACTATTCCCAGCCATTCTTCTCTTGAGTGAATTGATCTTAATTTCCTGTGTATTTTTAATGCAGATTTAATAACAATATCATCAACAACAGTGTTCTTATATACTGCTCTTCTAGAAAGATTAGTGCTGCACTCAGAGCGGTGAACATAGACAGTGTTATTATTATGTGGTACTGGTCAGTACCAAGTTCTAAGTATGTTATGTGGTTCTCTCACATGGTTCTTAAGATGGGCCCAAATGGTCTGCTACCAGACTCTCCTAGAGTCTGTTATGGCGCTTCCAACCCCCCCCCATGCTTCCTGATTCATGAGCTTGCTTAAAATAAGTATTTTAAACTCTTGCTCACTCTTAACCTATAAATTATCACCCCCTTTTTCTTCTAAAGATTATGGCAAGAACCCTGAACTTCAATAAGCAGTGACTGCTGTAATGTTCAGGGTGGAGGAACAGGTTGTGAGTGATGCTTTTTTCACAAAACAGAATTCTGTTGATTCCAGTTTCCTTCTTTTGTTTATTTGGGTTTTTTTAACCCCAGTGTTGTCTCTAGTTCTTTGATAAGAACATTAGTTGCTGCCTCTAAACATGGAAGTCTTATTTGACTTCCACAGCTAATAGCCATTATCTTCCATGGATTTGGCTAATCCCCCTTTATCAAAGTATCTGGGATAGGGCTCATTGTTACATGCTGGTTCCTTAAGTTAATTACTCTTTGAGTGAAGAAGGGCTTCCTTTTATCTATGCTAAATCTACTGCCCATCAACTCTATTGAGTGTCCCAGATTCTAGTATTTTGAGGAAAAGTCTGTGTGGGATAGAGAAAGTAGATAGCTTTATGAATGGCTATTGTCCTTAATCTGCCTTTTTTCCTAAATCTAAAAGCCTGAAATTGTTAGGAAAGGCCCTCATAGGGAAGTTATTCCAATCCTTTGAGCATTTGGGTTGCCCTTTTTTTGTACCTTTTCTTGCTTCACAATATTCTTTGTGATACAGTGATCAGAACTATACACAATATTCTAAATGCCGCTATACAAGGGCGTTATGATACAGGCTGTTTTGTTTTCTATTGTCCTGTTAATAATCCCATTCCCTAGCACAGAATTTGCCTTTATGTCCACTGCTGTACACTGAATCAACATTTTCATCCCGCTGTCCATTATGATCCAAATATCTCTTTCCTGTTTTAGTCACCCTAATACTGGTAGCTTGGGGGACTCCACTGCTTACCTACTGCCTTATCTATGATGTAACAACTGTTTACTCTTTCCTTCTGCCTCCTGGTTGGCTGCTTACCAATCTGTGGAAGAATATGTTCTCTTACTCTATGACCGTTGCATTTTCTTCAGAGCTTTTGGTGAGGGGCTTTATTAAAAGTGTCTTTGGAAGTATAGAATGCCTTCTGGATCACTCTAAACCTCATGCTTGTGAACACTTGAAGAACTCCCAAAGTTTGGTAACTTAGTATTTCCTTTTGTGGAATCCATGGTAATTCTTCTTCAATAGAGCATTTCTATATGTTTAATAATTCTGGACTTGATCATACCATCTTTTTTGCTGATGTAAGATGGTAAAAGAGCAGAAGGAGCCCCCTCCCCAGGCTAAGTTGGAATACAGAATTAGGCTGCAGCAAGAGGGGAAATACACAGTATCACCCATCATCCTTCTTGTACCGATATTGTCCAACCCTCTCTATTTAATAGCACTTTCCACCAACTTAGCTGGCATAGATGCTAATTAACATGCTATTCCCCAGGTCTGCCCCAATGCCGTTTTAAATAAATTGGCTTTCCAGTTCCCTTAAGAGGAGCCATGTTTTAGTACAAGCTCTATATTGTCCTTAGTGGTGTAGTTGCAAGAGTGTCAGAGTAGGATCAAGCGTTTATAGGCGTATAGATAAGAATCCCTTTATGTACTAGGTGACCATGAGTCAGTTTCTATCAGCCTAAAATACCCTGGCTGAGCTCCTTGAAAGAATGATACTACTTTACTACTTCAGATTTGAGTTCTTTAAGAATTCTTGTATATATGCCATCTGGATCCCGTGACATTAGGTTTAATCTATCAGCTAGCCCTGGAACTTCATCTTTTGTCTTCTCCACTTCAGGTTGGTTGTCTTACTCATTTTAGTTCTAATGGCCTGGTTCAAAAGATGGAAGAATTACAATTTGAGCCAGTGGTTTAGTATGATTTGCAAAGCATGATTTGCTAGTACTCATCATTAGCACTAACCATAGCTTGCCCAGTTTTCATGTTTGTTTATGTTATTTATAGCCTGTCTTTCTCACTGAGACTCAAGGCAGATTACACAGTGTTGGTCAATATGATCAGTGGCTGGTGTAGCCAAAAAACAATGGTTTATGGGATTGCAGAAATTTGAAAAAAACAATAGAACTGAATGTAGATATGTAATATTTCAGGAAAGAAACAAAAATAATTTGACATGAACATACTGAATGATGTAGAAACTCTTAGTAGGAGCATGGCTACACCAGCAGATAGTACCTGGTAGTATATGGTAGTATAGTCTATATGCCCTGCCCTTTTACCAAGATACCTGTCTAATCGATTTCTTTCAAGACAGACCTATTTCCACAGTTATAACGCCTTTCTTAATAATTTAATTTTGCATAGTTTGTGGGAAGCCCAGAGAGGGGGAGCTTTCATGACCCTTTCAGGCAGGTCATTTCATAAGGTAGGGGCCGCCATAGAGAATGCGCATGTACAGGCAACTGTTGATCTTGCCCATTTGTAGGGTGGCATCTGCAGAAGGCAGATGAGCTGTTCAGATGGGCAAAGCTGCCATGGCAGGACATAGGGAAAGAGGTGATCCCACAGATATAAAAGGCCACGAAGGGCTTTGTATATATGATAGCCAAAATCTTGAATTGAACCTGGTAACCGATGGGCAGCTAGTGGATTGACTGCAGAATGGGAGTAATATGCATGCTCTGAATAGCGACTACTAATAATTGAGGTGTGGCATTCTACACCAGTTGGAGTCTCCGAATTGGCAGACATAGGTCTCCTCTCTCCTTTGTCTCTCCTATGTCTCTCCTTTGAGAGGAGAGCATATTACAATAATCTAATCTTGATGCTACTTTGGCGTGAATCCAGGTGGTCAGGTTGGCCGTATCAAGTTAGGAAGCCATCTTCCAGGCTAGTCTGAATTGGGTGAAAGTCCTTTTTTGCAGCTGCATTTACTTGCTTCTCTAGCAGTAGTGCCGGATCTAGTATAACCTCCTAGGTTCTTAACTGAGTCTGCAGGGGTCAGACGAACTCCATCAGAGGTGGGGAGTACAATGTCCTTCACAAACTTTTCCTTTCTGCCAAGTATCACTTCTGTCCTGCTTTTCCTCTTGGCAAGTAGAAGCATACAAAACAAGGCCTCAAATAACTTACCTCCTCACGTGGTACACTAAACTATGGAAAAGAAGAATAAACATGTGAGAAGATGGAGAAACAGGGAGTTCATGAGCCTGCAGTAGATGCTCAGTTTTTAAAAGACGATTGACAATCAGACGTAGGATGGGCTCATGTGATATGGAGTTGACAGAATAAAAATAGTTGAATTAGAAGATGCTAATGCTAGCTTGTTCAAGTCAATCCTAACAGGTAAAGTCAGAGTTTCCCTGTTATCTATTCTGTTCTTATTGTATAATAATGCTTCTGTAAGATATTTTGATATGGTGTGCGTCTGTATTTAAGACTAGAATTGTGCCTCTTCCTTCACTAGCCAACCCCATAGCTTACTGTGCTTACAATATTTAACAGAAGTTTGAATACTGAATGAGCAGTTCTGTCTCCTTCCAGAAGAGCTGTAGCATTTCTGGCTTTAACAGCAGCAAGAGTGATCATCTTCTTTTGCAAAATGTAGCCAAAATTATAAGAGCTTACATTGTTTTCCTGAACTCCATTTGATCCTCATAACAGTCCTGTGAGGCTAGGTTAGGCCGAGAGTGTATGACTGGCCCAAGGTAACCCTGCAAGTTTCCATGGGAAATTGGAGATTTGAACCTCGTCCGAAATTCTAACCCTGGTGCTGATCTCACGGATAACTTCTTAATCCTACTTTGTTTTGTAAAGGAGGGAATATTGCCCTTCCAACCTACCTCTGCTGCCTTCCTTCCAAATGTGGACCCAGAGCGGCTTCTACCATTCTCCTCTCCTCTGTGTTATCCCCACATCAGCTACCACCCTGTGAGATAGCTTTGACCGAGTGTGTGACTGGCTCAGGGACACCCAGCAAAAACAATCTGGGCCAGGAGGATGTTCCGCTTCTCTTCATTTTTGGCACTGCAACTCCCACAGTCACCTGGAGGCTGGGGGCCAATTTTCAAACAGGTGCTTCATTTCTTGATGAGTTATGCCTGTCACAAATGGACAGGCACATCCTTTTATTGTTACAGATGATCCTCAGCTGTTATCTTCTGCTCTTCACTTTCTTACTACACATTGTCTCTAGATCCCATATTCTTTGTATCTGATGAGCTGTTTGGGTTCCATTTGTTAGGTGTTTCCTGTGATTATATAAGTGCCCTTGAGAGAGCCACGCTATCAAAAAGGGTTGTGTGCAGTCCCAACAGCGAGGGGAGTTAAGACCATTTTTAGCTTGTCCGCATGGTTTTTTCAGTGGCAGCCCCTCTCCTTCGGAATGGGCTGCCTAGAGAAGTGTGGGACGTATTATCACTGGTGATCTTTGGGGGGTGGAGTGGAGAAGGAAGGCTGACTTTATTACTACTACTACTACCACTACTACTACTATTTGGAGAGCCAGCACGGCATAGTGATTAGAGTATTGGACTAGATTGTGGGAGAAGCAGGTTCAAATATTTAAAACAGACTTAGAAAATTGACCCAGTGTTGTGCTGAGTGTTTGAATCTGTTGTTGTCCCTTTATAAAGCACATTCCTGAACCATTTGGTTCGGTGCTACACCTCTGAAGATGCCAGCCACAGCTGCTGGCGAAACGTCAGGAACTACAATGCCAAGACCACGGCAATACAGCCCGGAAAACCCACAACAACCATTCGGTTATAGTATAGCCAGTTTGGTGTAGTGGTTAAGAGCGCGGGACTCTAATCTGGAGAGCTAGGTTTGATTCCTCACTCATCCACTTGAAGTCAGCTGGGTGACCTTGGGTCAGTCGCAGCTTCTAGATCTCTCAGCCCCACCCACCTCACAGGGTGTTTGTTGTGGGAATGATGATGATGATGATGATGATGATAATAATAAATGACATACTTTGTAAACTGCTCTGAGTGGGCATTAAGTTGTCCTGAAGGGCGGTATATAAATCTATTATTATTATTATCATCATCATCATCATCATCATCATCATCATCATCATCATCATCATCATCATCATCATCATCATCATCATTATTATTATTATTATTATTATTACCATTGCATGCTCAGTTTCAGTGGGTTTTCTGGGTTTTTGGCCTGCAAGGACTGGATCCACTTTGGGATTCTGTAACTCCAGACTTGAGGGAGTCAAACCAAAGTGGTATCTGGTTTTTATTTCTGCATTTAGAAAAATGCTCCATTTCTGCTGCGGGCTTTCTGGGGCAATGATGTCAGTGGTTTCATCAGTGTGACTTTTTTTCGGTGCATGTGTTACGGCATTGTAATGTTTGGATGTTAGAGGGTGCTGTGGTTAACCTCTGCCGCCCTTTGTCCATGATTGGATGGTGTTGTTTGAGTTTCAGATTTAACAATTTCTCTGTGTTGATCTGCTGAGATGTTCTGGAGGAAAACTTTAAAATATTAAGTGGGATTTAAAAAAAAAAAAAGTATTTAATTTTTTTTAAATTGGGGGAAAAACCGAAAGGTGCAAGGGGTGTTTTTAAGTAATGATAGAAGAATACTGTAATTAGCTTGACAGATACCCCTCCTACCTTCTGGCTGGATCAAATCCTACACACTTCACTTCTAAACATACCTGAAGAAGGGAGCTTTAGGGTTTAAAAGTTCATACATTGGGAACCTGCTTGGTCTTTAAGGTGCCACTGGACCTAGATACTACTTTTCTACAGCAGACCTGCAGGGCTATCTACCTGGATCTATCCTTTGAAATATTTTTTTTGTTTGGAATTACTGAAATGCTTTTGAAATCACTCAGAATGTGTATTATGAAAAATTTTGTCAGAAAATCTATAGCATTAGATAATGATAACTACTGTGTATACTCTAAATATGTAATATGTTATAGAATATGTATTTTCAATGATATATTTATTGTTTGAACGTCACTAATTTTGTCAATAGTTAATATAGTATAATATTATGTTTATGTATGTAAGTACGTATGTCATTTGTAGTCCATCTTTCTCATTGAGACTCAAGGCAGATTACACAGTGTGAAATTAGTACAGTCAATATCAAGAAAATTTCCATAAACAATGTGATACAGTAAATAAATACAAGTTCACAAAGACATAGCATTAGCAGGAATCCAATACAACATAGTGGTGAAGTCTATGGTTCCTAACTCATTAGCAGATCATCTGAGATCCCTTCCCTACAATACAGTCCTCCTATCTGATAAAAAGCCTTTTTAAATAATTCGGCTTTGCATCGTTTGCGGAAATAGTATCAAAGAGTCCTCTGTTTTCAGTGTAATGAAATTGATATCCAGATATGTTGCTACCCTTATTATGACTGCATACGCTTCCTGTTCAAATAACATGCTTTTGTTTATTACAAAATTTATGTTTTCAGCTTTCCCCCTTGCCTCCCACGCTGCAAATACAAAATTAAATGTGCTAGAGTAGCATAGAGTACAGCAGTCTGCACCTCTCTCTGTCTTTCATATTAGGTATATTTGTCATTTTGCTTCCAGAAAAGTAAAGCATTTATACTATTAAATATGCCAAATAGTTCATTTTAATATGGTAACTAATTTAGAAAGGGAGCATTTTGTGCTGCTGACTAGAGATGGGCGCAAACTGGAAAAAATCAACCACGTGGTTCATGGTTCGTCAAATTTCACAAACCACGAACTTTCACGAACCTGCCCCTGGTTCACGAACCGGTTCATTTGGTTTGTGAAAATTTCACATCCAGGTCAGAAAATCATCACTTCCGGGCCAGCAGAAGGTCACTTCCGGGACAGCAGAAGGTCTGTAGGAAGTCCATCCCATGTTGCCTAGGAAACTGATTGATTGGCACCAGGCTGTCTGCAGTAACGAACCAAAAAACGAACCAGCCTAAAGTTTGTGGCGGTTCATCAGAAATGGGATCTGACGAACCGCTGGTTCAAGCTTAATTTTGGTTCGTGTTTCAGTTCATGCCCATCTCTACAGCTGACACAGTAAAGTACATTTAGACTTGATGTGGAAGTCAGAGGTGGATATATTTCAGTTTCCCCCCAAATGTTCATTTTTCAGCCCAGGAACAAGCAAACTTGTTTTTTTGCCATGGCTTCAAATTTTCTGGAAATTAAGCATTTCTGATCAAAGCCACAGTCATCCATCATGTTAGGCTTGCCTAGCTAGCTCAAACAGATAAATATGAACAGAAAGTGCATATCAGACCATGAGAAGCCATTGCGAAGAAAGGAAGCATTAATTGCAAATACTTATGGTGTAAGTGGCCAGGTGAGTTGGTGTATTAGATAAGTATGTGCAAATTAGTTTCCTTTCATGCTAGCAACCAGAGGGAGACAGTGGAGGGCAGGGACATGGAAGTTGCTGTCACTTGCTCAACAGCACAATATCACTTCTGGCACAAACCTGGAAGTTGCTGTATGGTAAAACAATAGAGTTTCAGTAAAGTCCTAGATTCTTTCCCTGGCATAATGATGTCACTTCCATATTCTCACCAGAAGCGACAGAGCAATGCAATCCCATTTCTCCCCCACCTCCTACTGAGCAGCAGTGGTGGAGTGGGGCTTCCAGGTTGGTAATTACCTGCTGGAGAGGAAGACCTGTCAATCCTACTTCTGCAGCTTGTGTTATTTTTCCTAGATTCATATATGTCTTCGCCTATTGCAGTGTCCCACTAATGAAGTATAACAGTTTTCCAGGAAAAAAAATTACTCAACTAGTAATTTTGAATGTTGCTGGAATAATGGTTTTGTTTGTTTTGTTTTGACAGGTCAATGAATTGAACGTGCCTTTGTGAAGTCACTTGTACAAGAGACAACTTGTCTGTCACTGTTAAGATTTAATTTCTGCCAACTAAATATTGCTCTTATCGTCTATGTCATCTGTAGCAGTTTACCAACTGCTTGATGGGAAACCAATTCCAGCATTTAAAAGGCCTGAGGAAAAGATTAGGTTGGGCATGAAAACTGCTGAATGTATAGCTCTTTATATATAATTGCTGCCAACTCAGAAGACACGGAAGCTAAGATGTTATTGAGGAGTGCCATTGCATGAAAACGAAGCTGAATACAAGTGTGTCAACAAAACCAATCAACAGGCCAGAAATGCTATGGAGCATGAATATATTGCAGCTGAAGGTTTACAAGTGGCATGTATTGATTAACTGACAGACTTGCTGATCAATAGTTGCTCCTTCAGCTTTGTGCTTTTTGAGTTCTCCTAAACATTTCTTACGTCATCGCTGCTGGGAGCTACTTTCACTGAAAGGCTTTCAGTTTTGGAGTGATTTCAGACATTCTCAAATCAGTTTTACACTATGGCTTTGAATGTTGCTCCAGTAAGAGACACAAAATGGCTGACGTTAGAAGTGTGCAGACAGTTTCAGAGAGGAACTTGTTCACGCTCTGATGAGGAATGTAAATTTGCACATCCCCCGAAAAGCTGCCAGGTTGAAAATGGAAGAGTTATTGCCTGCTTTGATTCTCTCAAGGTAAGAACAAACATCTGCATGTATTAGTCGTCATGGCAAATAGAAAAGCTATAGTAAAGATGTTATTGACATTAAAAACTGAGATCTAATTGACAAATCCTGAAAAGTGTTGCACTGTTGATGGTTTTAAAAAAGTATTCTGTGCCCACGTGTCGATGAATGCAGAGTCTTGGGTAAGTAATTTGCCATGCTTCGAGGCCAGGGCCTTTTTCGCTGAGCTGTCACAGACCGAATGCTAAAGACTCAGACTCTACTTCAGGTACAAATTTACAGCATTAGCTCAGTTGGGACCAGTTCATACATTTCAGTAAAAGGGGCATTTTGCATAAAAGAATTGTGTACTAAGTTCTTCTTCTGAAATCAGTAGAAAAGTTTTTGGGAGTAGTGGAGCTTTGGACGCCCTGCAACTTCCAAAGATTTCAGGTGCTGGTATATGAAAATGACCAGTTTCACATGGTTTGATATACTCACAAAGCTACCTCATAAAAGGCAATGGCCAGATTGTTTCAAATCCATTAGAGATTTTCTGTTTTAAAATCAACTGTGGGCTCTGATCCAGAGATTCGAACGGGCAATCGTGTTCCTGCTGCATGCCGAACAGATGACTTGTTGCCAGTCATCTGTTGAGAGGAAGCAGGTACACACTTGCCTTACAAGCTGTTGAGGGAGATAGGTAAGTGCGTCTTACACAACAGCCAGCATGCAACTTGCTTCTCAAAATGAAGACCCAGAGATCCAGAGATCTTGAATATTGGATGCATGGATTTTCCTCACAGTGCTCTTATATGCATGTGGGATCCAATCCTTCTAAGTTGCAATTTGATTCTGCAAATAAAAGCATGGTTCAGTTACAACAGCAAACCATGATTTGTAGTTACCTGAATGAACTTATGGGGATCCCTGGAGCTTGTGTGCAGTTATTCTCTTTCCTCACTACTTGCATGTAGTCATCTAATTTACGATATTTACAGCCTTCCATCCTTCCGAGGTTGGTAAAATAAGTATCCAGTTTCCTGGGGGTAAGGGGAAAGCAATGGCAAACCACCCTGTAAAAAATCTGCCAAGAAAACGTCTTGATGCGACGTCCCCCCATGGGTCAGTAATGACTCGTTGCTTGCACAGGGGACTACCTTTACCTTTTAATTTTGTACCAAACCATAGGTTTTCAGGTATGTCTGAACCACAAACTGTGTTCCCTGCAAATTGTTATTCCAATTTCTGGTTTTATCCTGGTTTTGAAAGTAAGAAAACAATCCATAGTTTCTGGTTCAGATACACTGCCAAACCAGGGCTGCATTCAGATGTCACATCAAATCTCTTTTTAAGATGGGCATGAATCTGACTTGTTTGCTGTGCTCATGCACTCCCTCTTCCCCATGAATCATGAGGGTTATTAAAGTGTTTGAATCTTTGAATCAAACCTCAGTTTGCCTCGATGGTCAAATGCAGGCACCTAGGCAAACTGGAGTTTGTTTCATCACCACAAACCAGGTTTAAACCTGTGGTATTGCATTGGCATACGGTTATTTTTCTGAATTCCCTCCTGAATTAGCATTTGTATTTATTTTCTTAAATTACGTAGGTTTTGATGTGTTTCTGTATGAAAATATCCTAAAGTTTTTTGGACGAAGGCATCCAGAAAGATAGTTGGGCTTCATTAATGTACACGAAATACTGTTCCTGCACTAATTCATGTTACCTGACCAAAATTGATTAGCTTAAGTATATATTATGTGCCCATGCACCACAAAACCATGGAGAATCAGTTGGTACCAGGCCTTGGAAGGGGCTTGTCAGTCATTGTCAGTCTTCTTGTCAGTCATTGACCTCCTGTGCTAAGAGCAGCAGTGTTCCCCACTGGCGGTTGGGTTTTCAGCTCATGCGTTCACAAGTGTGTGCGTCTGCAAGTTGCAAAGTCAGCTATGGTAGGTTTGTCTTGCTTCCTACGGCCTTTTGTTCCTATACAGTGTGAGCATAACTGGAGTTTTGAAGATGTCCTTTTTTATGAATGAATTGTTTTTGACACATGCTTATTAAAATTCTGCTAGTCAAACTCTCTGTTTAATTTAAAAATTGTTAATGTAAGATCAGGATAAGAGAATAGGACTAATTTTGGTTTAGTCTAATGCTTTTATGCAAACAGTTTATTTCCATGCCTTTATTTCCATAAGCATTTTTTTTATAATGCTGCATTCAGACCCTTTGCTCTTAATACATATGAAGTGTGTTTAAGCCACTTGGGGCCGTGTATTGTTTGCTTTATCATTCAAGCCCCACTTAACTTCCTGCTCCATTTGTGTCAAACTTTCCTATCCTCGTGTTACTCTGTCAAAATCCCTCACTTCTTTCCCAGTGCTGTCTTGGGTGTCTGTAAAGTAATGTGTATGGGTTGAGGGAGTACTTTTTTTGAGTGGGGGAGGTAAAATTAGACGCCTTTTGTGTGAAATGAGAAGATGTGAATAACTAATACACTTTTCCCATCACATCCAGTTTAGTCTTCAGTCATGGATTCACTGGGTGTTTGGGACTTTGCCACTGTATCTGTTCTTTTACCCCATTAGTGACTTAGTTCAGAGTTGGTATTTGAGTAAATAATGTAGACCGTTATTAGGGAGTGAAAATTACTTTCCATTGTTTGATATGGGCTTGATATGGGCTTACAGAAGGAACGTGTTGCCAAAACTAATCTCTGAGGTGTTCTCTGTAGAGGAGAGTGTTAACTATTCTGAGGCTTCTTTAAAGATTGAAGTTAACGACACTTCATCATCTTCCAAATTCTCACTATGAAGCTTCAAACCTCTCTTATATGGTGGAAGAGTTACAGTTCCACATAGTTGAGCTGCAGCGTGATTCCACTTTTGAAAGCGGTGACACGTCTGGAAATACCAGAACTCAAAAACTAAGGGGAATGCGAAATTTAAAAAGCCTTTTTTATACTTATGTCTTACAGACACAAGTCCAGCTTATTGAAGCCCTTGAAGATGTTGCTAAGACTCCGATCATTGGGCTAAATTAATCTATGGCTGATTCCGCACATGTTGGATAATGCACTTTCAATGCACTTTATCAATCGTTTGAGGTGGATTTTTTGTTCCGCACACAAAAAAATCTGTTCCAAATGATCTATGAAGAGGATTGGAAGTGCATTATCCAGAATCACTCTATGTCAGAGGACCATAGCTCAGGGGTAGAGGCTAGGGCATATGTTTTACATTTGGAAGGTCCCAGTAGTTCAATTTCTGCACTACCATGTCCAAGGAGCTCAGATAATATATTGGAGAAAATCTTTGCCTGAGACCTTGGAGAGCTGTTACCAGTCAGATTAGACCATACTGGGTTATATGGACCAATGGTCTGACTTCATAAAGTAACTTCAAATATTTAACTTTTCAAACAGTTGTGTTCTGATGGGACATGTGCAGATGTTTATGCTGTTTCAGCATTTCTCCAAGTATTGGATTTCTGATTGTTTTAAATGTTTTGTTCATTTGTATTTACGTACCCTATTATGTGGTTTATTGAAATGTCTTCAGCAGTGTTTCTTCTCTGTATTTGGAATTATTTTTGTTTTCAGATTTCTGCAATCCACACCCTACTGTACTGTTTACTGAATGTCCTGCCTGTTGATTGTATTGACTTACACTGTGTAATCCGCCTTGAGTCTCAGTGAGAAAAGCGGACTATAAATAACATATAAATAAATAAAATACTCTAATAGTTGAGGCAGAAGCTCTGTTTAACAGGATGTCTTTTAAAAATGAACATGTTGTTTAAAAATATTTTCTTGCATACTGCTTTAGTCATACAGTGATGATCTTTGTGCTAAGGTGGCAGCTGCCACCAAAGCAACTTTTTAAAAATCTGCCCAGCCAGTCAGAAGCTCTGCTGGGTAAAAGCATCACCTGGCGCCTCTCACTTTCTGAAAACACTGGTGGGCATCAGGAAAGATGTTGGCAGGCACCATGGCAACCACAGGCACCACATTGGGTGCTCTACAACTAAAGTGTCAGCGTGAGCTAGATCCCCTGGCATGTGTGGTGGACTGTGCAGAACTGACTTATCTGCTCCCCAGGATAAGCTCCTTAATTCTATTCCCAGGCAATACTACCTGAAAAAGTATGAATTCACATTAAAGGTTATCTGACAAGGTTATCTGAAAAATTTATAGATTGACCGATTCTAAGTATTTTAGACTAAAAGTAGTAAAGTGGCTAAGTATTTAAGACCCTCCCCCTCATGTACTCCAGACTAACTGCACTAACTGTGCTTATATACTGCTCTTCTAGACAAATTAATGCCCCACTCAGAGCGGTGAACAAAGTCAGTTTTATTAATATCCCAACAATACAGCTGGGGAGCTGGGGCTGAGAGGAGTGGCTTACCCAAGGCCAACTTCTGAGGTCATGGCAGTAAAGGGATTCAAAACAGCAGAGTACTGATTTGCAGCCACTATGCTGCAGCTGTACATACACATGCAAAATGGACCCCAAATATTTGAGGCTTAATAGTTGGGGATTAAATGCATCATGTTCTTTAGCATTGTTGCTTAGCAGCAGAAGCAGTATACTGGCAACAAAGGGCTCTCAGCTCTGTGTTGATGTGTTCTGTGGAGAACAGGTTAGAATACTAACAGTGCAATCCTAAGGAGAGTTACTCCAGTCTAACTGCATTGAAATCAATGGCCTTAGACTGGAGTAGCTCTCCTTAGGATTGTGCTGTAAATGTAGCAGATAACTCTTGTCATTTCCAGTAGAAGACAACACTTTATTGTATTGTTAAAGGTGGCTGCCACAAACGCATGTCCAATTCCGGCTTGGGCTGACCTTCCCCTACCCGGACGTAAAACTTCTCCTCTTTAAGCCTATGAAGCTGTATACTGGGCTGGGAAGCCTCTGGTAGCGTGGTTGATGTGTAGCTTCAGCTTTCTTTCTTGTCCCACCCTTATGGAATATTAAAAATGGTTACTCAGCCAAGTCTTAGTAGGGGACAGATCAGGGGTTTGCACTTCCCTTTAGCAGAAACTGGCACACAAGGCTTGGGGAGGTTCAAAAGGTAACTGAAGGTTTATTTACAGTAGGTGAAGTCAGAAGGCAGGTAGGCAGGTGTTTGAACTGAAGTAACAAAGGTTTTTGTACAGCAACTTCACTGGTGTGAGGCACAAAACACTTGGTTTCTTTGAGAAGTTGGCACTGCTTCACAAATGTTTCACTTTTTTCACACAAACCCAGCATGACTTTCCCTCCTCTCCAGACCTTAGGATGCTCCACTGAGTCAAATCCTTACTAGATACTGGGCAGGTGTTATAGTTATGAGCTAGAACCCTGTTCCTGGCATTGAAGAGGAGACTCCTTTCTACCCACTTCCTTGGCCTACTATACATAATTCCCAGATCTCTTAAGTCTAAGCAGGAGTTAGTGCTGGTTTGTCCCACTTTAGTCCAAAGACTTAAAGTGCTTCACAGACATTATTTCCTCTCCCAGAGGATTCTCTGGCTGACCCTCTCTGGTCTAAAGCGAGGCTCCAACTCCCTTCCACTCTCTTGTTTACTTTCCAACTCCAACTGACCGCTTCCCCAACATTCCATCCCCAACTGCCATTTCAGGCTAGCCACATTGGCCGGGGGGGGCGGGGGGGGGGGAGAAACATGTCAATCATAGCTCACTGCCTGGAAATCTCAGCATCTGAAGCTGAGTCCGTCACAGCGGCCCTTCTGATATCCTTGTAAACATGAATATATATGACATAATGCATTAATGTTTAAAGCCGCTGCTCAAAATTATATTGAGTTGGTTCCTGCAACTGTGTTCTCATAACGATGGCGTTATCCTCTAGTTTAAAGATCCATCCTCTAACATATGAGGGTGGGAAAGGGAGGCTCCTTTTTGTGTGTGTGTGTGTGGAGGGGGGTAACATATCATCAGTAGCCGAACAAATCAGTGAGGATTTTTTTTTGTATCTATATTTAGGAGGGGGTACTGAGCTGTGTTACTTGAAATTGTAATAATACAAGAATCTCTTAGCTGAACTGATGTATGCTTGATTGAATGGGAAATCTTGAACAAGAAAAGAAGACTTTTTTTAGAATCTTGGTGGAATGCAAGATTTGGGGAGCGTACAGGTTAGGCTTAACAGAAGGAAGTTGTTTAGACTTTAAGAGTGTTGAGATCTGTTACTATTCATCCAGTTGTTGAATTGATTTTACCTTCTGGATCAGACCTGTTATCTACTTAGCAGAAGAACAGGGCAAGAAGTGATTTGTCCTTAAACTGAGACTTGAATAAAACTGACACTGCATACTCAGTGTGCAAGCTTTTGAGTTCTCCAGAACTCTTCATCATGCAGGATGCAAAAGTGGGGGGGGGAGTTTTTTATGGAGGGGAGGGGAGGAATTTCTTAGACCATGATCTTAAGGTCTCTTCATTAGCATCCTCTGTGGGATGCTTTGCTGATTTCCATGAACACAAAATGTAACTGGTATCAGGGTTGTACCCTTGGCATGTTAGGAACAAGAAGCAAAAAATGGAAGCCATCCAATTGGAAGCATAACAACTCAGTAGCTGGTCAAATGTCTCCAGCACCAGACACAACATATGGGTCCTTTGAAAGGCTGAGGGCAAAGGATAGTGAAGTAGTCCTCTTGTTAACATTTCTGATAGGAGGACCTTAAAATTTTTTTAACTGGATCCACTAGGTAGGCAGAATAATAGAGTATAGATGCTGCTGGCGGTTTCACTTCAAGGATATTTAAGATACATTTAAAGACTGAACATGTTGAACTTTTTTCATATACCTTCCTAAACTTGGGAAGTGGCAAAACTATTATAATCTTCTTTGTATTATGGAAATCTATTTAATTTACTTTATTTTACTTCATTTATACCCTGACTTTCTCCCCAATGGGGACTCAAAGCAGCTTACAACATTCTCCTCTCCTCCATTTTCTCCCTCACAACAATCTTCTGAGGTAGGTTAGGCTGAAAGTATGTGACTGGCCCAGGGTCACCCAGTGAGCTTCCATGGCAGAACAGAGAATCAAACCTGGGTCTCCCAAATCCTAGGCCGCCACTCTAGCCGCTACACCACACCGGCTCTCAGTTTGGAA
This sequence comes from Eublepharis macularius, assembly GCF_028583425.1. Taxonomy (NCBI): domain Eukaryota; kingdom Metazoa; phylum Chordata; class Lepidosauria; order Squamata; family Eublepharidae; genus Eublepharis; species Eublepharis macularius. Next base: position 24,518,049 of record NC_072792.1, on the reverse strand, counting down.
AGTAAGTCCCAGTGACTTTTATTTTGTTTATGGGATTGCAACCTTAGTTTTAATTTATCTCAGGCTCAATAAAAATCTACCTTTGTGAAGTGCTCAGCTTCCCACAGCTGGATTCCTCACCACTTCCATGAGACCAGAATTGGCAGATTTGGTGGTGGAACTAGGAGGACTAAGCCATGCAGGTACTACTTAAACTAACAGCCCTGGTCTGAATTGGGAGGGAACATCATAGGCAGCATATGTGTGATTTGTCTCCTCTAGCATAACTTGTCTGTTAGTAGTTTCACAAAGTAACGCTAGCTCCTCCACTACAAGAGTAATATTTAAATTGAGTTCTATTTAGAATGCTGTCTTATAAAGTCTAATCCCCTGCAGAGCCCTGATTCAAATTTGCATTTGCAACTTGCCTCTGTGAGAGAAGAAAATATCTTTAAATGAGTGTAATGCCCCTTTCTTTGTGGGTGAGTCACGAATGTTACTGAAAGTAGCCTAGCATGCCAGCTCACTTTCAGTTGCAAAAGTAGTTCTCCATTAACTCTTGATGGGGGGAGGGGCAGTAATAAGCAGACAAGGACTTCCCTCCCAGGTGTCAAAATCTATTGGGGATTTGCCATGTTAGAGGCAATGTATCGATGCATTGTCTTATTCGGCAGCTGGCATGTAGCATGCCCCAGCCTGCTAATGCAGCTTACTGCTGGTTCCACATTCATTTTTGCAGTACTTAATATATGTACAGGGATACATTTTTGCATGCATCTATAGCTTAACTCTCTACCTTGCTTAGAGTTGTTAAAGCTATTAAGGTTCTGTGCCATAGCAGATGCTTAAAAATCATTTCGGCAGGTGCGGCTGCACCTGTTTTGTGCTACATTCACCTAACAAAATTCTTGCATGGAGTTTTCTCCAAATATCGGACTGAAAGTACAGATGTGGAGTGAGGAGTAGGGCTAGGAGGTGCAATTTCACTTCCCTTTATGTTTATGCAGCTCATATGCTTTTGAATATCTATACAGCCCTAGGAATACTGCCCCATGGTGAGTCTAACAGCCTTATGCATATGTCCATGTGAATATGGATTTCTTCTCAAATGGAGCCCACATTCACAAACTGGCCTCAGATACCTCTAATGTAAAGAAACTTTTTCTCAGACTGACCTTGACTGTAGAACTGTTTGCTTGGATTTTAACACTGACTGAAGCAAAATGCTTCGTTAAGGACTGAGAATGATCCACATACTAGCAGTCATGATCCACATACTAGCAGTCATGGTCCTTAACTGGATGAGGAAGTGCTACCACAAGGGTGGAAGCGGCATACGAAGAGGCCGGATGCAGTTAATATAAAAATAGTTTATTAAAGGGGAACTGTACAAAGCGAGTGATTCCACTCAGGTGGAAAAGCAAGGGAAGGATGGTGAGAGAGTGGGTGAGACAGAGTTAAGGTTGCCAAGCATCTAACAGGAGACAGAGTACAGTGGGGATATGGGGTAGTGTTGATTATCACCTCTCTAGGAAGTGGCCAAAAACTCTATGATAAAACCATAAGAGTTACAACCAATTCCTTGAGAGGTGTGATGCTACTTCCAGGTTTCCTGACAGCCATGTTTAAAATTTATTTGTCCTGCTCCCAGTTTGATACACAAGCTGAGGATGGAGGATTCCCAGCCCCCACTGGGCTGCTAGTAAATCTAAGGGCAAAGTGGGGACCGCTAGGAAATTCCAGGGGAAAGTGGGGCCATAAGTAGGGTTGCCAGGTCCCTCTGTCCTCTCAGTGGGAGGATAGGGGCCTGGAACTTACCCTTGCGCGCGCGCATCAGCACAATGACATCTCTTCCGGAAGTGATGTCACCGCGCCAGGTGCATGGCAACCTCACTTCTGTAAGTGATGTCGTCCCGCTGGCTGTGGGAGCGCTCCCGTGCTCCGATTTGGCCGGTTTGGGGCCAAATCAGAGCGCAGGGATGCTTCTGCCGCCAGCATGAGGGATGGGCGTGCGCTCCTGAGGTGCGTGCCAGTGGCAGGCATGCTCCAGGAGTTTGCCCCCTCCCGCTGATTGCTCAACGATTGGTGGATAAGGGGGCAAAACCCCGTGAGTTTGCCCGCCACCCTAGCCATAAGGTATGTAAAAGAAGAGGGGCTGCACCAAGTCAAAATGAAGAAGAAACAGAAAATAGTACATGGAAAGAATTCTTTAATGTTAAGTAATCCCTACACATTTCACCTCAGCTTCAGAATTCTTTTAGAATTCTTGAACCCGTGCCCCTACAGAATAGACATCTAAAAGAATTCTGAAGATCCTCCTGATAAGCTGAGGTGAAATTCATAGGTTACTCAGCATTAAATAATTATTTCGTTGCACCATTAGCTGTTCCTTCTTCGCCATAAGGTTTGTGTCAGATGGAGGCTTTAAGCAACATTCAAGACGGAGATGGTCAAAATGGGCAAAAAACTTTGACATTCTGCCCTCAATCATGGGAAAAGCGGACTGGGCATAGAAATGAAACTTTTTTCTTTCTTTCTGGGATTCAGAACAAAAGAGGACAGGGGCCAAGTACGTGTGTCGACTGTCCATGAGAGTGGTAGTTCTTGCTCTCACAAGTTGATTTGGACAGTGAAAAAATTGGGCCTTTGGACTTTGCTAGTTTCAAATATGGCCGTGGCTTCTGGATAAAGTGGACATGTTAATAACAATAGGTGAGGCCTTTTGTGGATAGACAAGAGGACATATTAGAAATAACAGGGAGAGTCTTTTGGGAGGAAAGGCACACAGATGATATTACTGGAGATTCCTAATTATAATCTGATTATCTCTGGGTGCTGCAACTTTGAGTGAGGCTGTTTTAGGATTTTTGTCCTTCAGGCTCCTCTTGGGGTGCTCCCATCTAGCAGGACTGAATTCAACGCAGCCTCATTCTCCCCTTCGGTCTCTTCCATTTGACATTTGGAGGCCAGAGTTTCAGGTTTAATAGATGTACAGAGCAGGGGAGACGACAAATAGATGAAGAACGTGCACAGCCTGCAGGCTGTATGCCATAATAATGGATTGATCAAAATCTTTTAGGTTGGTAGGTAAATACTCATATTTGACAACCAAGCCAATTGCAGAAGTATCTAGTGGGCATAAAAATTGTTTGCTTGTGTTAATGTATGATTGTGAAATTAAAAATTTAAATTAAAAAGTTGTTTTTTAAAAAATAAAAACGGAATTCAAAATCACTGTATTTTCCTGGATAAACTGTACATGCCTTGATTCCGTAATGGCTCCTTTCCCCTGTAAAATAAGCACAGTTCTTATTTTACCACTCTTCATACAGATTGCTAATACATATTTTTATACAGAATCTGAACTTATTCAAGAGAGAATAAGAGCTCAGCTGAGAGAAGATTCGCAGAGGGTGATTTCTTGGCCCACTGCACCCTCAGTGCAGTCCCTTGCCCTACCTAGCAGGTCTCAGGACCATTGGAACTAACTTTCCTGGTATCAGAGGTGATGCTGAAGGAGAGGAGATTGGCACAATTCATGACTCTCAACATCTTCCATTGATGGATCACTGGAGCCAACCCACGGTGCTTATTAATGCCACCCAAATGTGAATATAGGCAGGGCTTTTTTTCTGGGAAAAGAGGTGGTGGAACTCATCTGTTGCCCTGGCGCGGAGGGCAATCTAAACTCCCCTCTGTCTGGAGATCAGGGGGCGGGGCCACCAGCCATGTGACCATTTTCAAGAGGTTCCGGAACTCTGTTCCACCGCATTCCAGCTGAAAAAAAGCCCTGAATATAGGCTTTCTAGGTTGGGGAAAGTAGGCATTTCAAAACATGCCACTGCCATCCGATCCTAAAAGTATATTTAAGTGCCTCTATGAACCCTCTGTTTATGTTGCTTCATATAAAATAAGCATACCTATTTTTCTCTGAACTATTGTATTGGATGGAATTTCTGGATTGTTTATGAAGCCCCCTCAGCAGCCGTAAATTTATTAATGGCCATGATAAGCACACAACAAGATACCCTCCACATTCTTCCATGAAATAATGTGACTGTTCATGTTCTTCATGCAGCAGAATAAGTGTTTTTGTTTAATCTTGGTGTCTTCAACAGAATATGCAAAGATTCTACATCATTGTAAATATCTAATTATGAAAATGCTGACATTAACCACTTCACAGCGGAGAAAGCTGTACCTGTGGAATCATTGCATTTTCTTATCTTCTCAATTTACCATTTATGAGTATGAACAGCATAATATGACCTAAGTGACAGTAGGTATGGTGCAAAGTTTAAAGCAGTCCAAACAGTGGGCAATGTTCATTCTGTGGGATCTCTGTGTTTCAAGCTCCATATTTTCTCTCTTGCTGTGGTTGTCTCTTAACAGAGGCAAGATGGTATATTGCAGCAAAAATCCATCTTTCTTATTATTATTCTCAGGGCTTTTTTTCAGGGGGAACACAGGGGAACGGAGTTCTGGAACCTCTTGAAAATGGTCACATGGCTGGTGGCCCCGCCCCCTGATCTCTAGACAGAGGGGAGTTTAGATTGCCCTCCGTGCCGCTCCAGCACAACAGCATAACAATCTAAATTCCCCTCTGTCTGGAGATCAGGGGGCGGGGCCACCAGCCATGTGACCATTTTCTCTGAGGACAACCCACTGAGTTCCGCCACCTCTTTTACCAGAAAAAAGGCCCTGATTATTCTTGACAAACGATGCACATACTATGAGACAACTGCACTGGATGCTTATGATTGAAGATTGGACCCATAGTTGCGTCCCGGAAACAGCATTCTTCCCTTCCCCATTTTATCCTCACAACAGTCTTCTGAAGTAAATTAGGCTGAGATTGTGTGACTGGCCCAAGGCCACCCAGCAAGCTTCCATGTCAGGACGGGGATTTAAACCTGGGTTTCCAATACACTAACAAGAATACCTCACTGGTTCTTGAGTTAGAACATGTATTAGAGCACCTTTTTTCTTCACGCTCCAAAACATTGCCTAGTTTGCAAATCAGTTTTTTTATACAATTTTGATATCTTGAAAATCCAGTAATTTATTTGATTCAATATGTGTGTATCTTAAGACAGAATCAGGTAGGTAACCATGTTGGTCTGCAGTAGAACAGCAGGATTTGAGTTCGGTGGCACCTTAGAGATCAACAAGATTTTCAGAGTATAAGCTTTCGAGGGTCAGAGCTCCCTGACCAAAGAAACGGTTCTCTGATTCTCGAAAGTTCACACTCAGCTGAAGAAAAACCAAATATTAAAGGTGCCAACTAGTTCCTAGCTGAACACAGTGTATTAACATTTTATTTCTACCATCTTTTCTGCGAAGCCTGGTAATCTAATAAAACTTGAGCATGTTTCACCCTTTTCTTGCTTCTCAGCTGTTTTCTAACTGTCTTACTTCCCTGCTGAGCTTGAATTTTATTGACTCATGCAAAGTATGTGTGTGTGAAGTGCTGTCAAGTCATCACTGACATATAGTGACACCCCCCCCCGGGGTTTTAAGGCAAGAGATGAACAGGGGTGATTTGCCATTGCCTGCTTTGTGTAGCAACCCTGGATTTCCTTGGTGGTTTCCCATCCAAGTACTAACCAGGGCCAACTCTCTTTAGCTTCTGAGATGGTGAGCCTGGGCCATTCAGGTTGGGCCCATGTAAGTATAAAGAACTTTTAGTAATATTTCTGTCGTAAACCTTATCTAGCAGCATACTATGAGAAAATGGCCTAAAAGAAGGGAACTATTGGATCCAACCCCAAATATTGTTGTGCAGATTGCATTGTCTTTCAGAAATAGGTCTACAAATGAGATCACTTGCCAAATTGCAGAATTATTTTGCAGGGTTGCTTCTTTCTTTCTTTCTTTCTTTCTTTCTTTCTTTCTTTCTTTCTTTCTTTCTTTCTTTCTTTCTTTCTTTCTTTCTTTCTTTCTTTCTTTCTTTCTTTCTTTCTTTCTTTCTTTCTTTCTTTCTTTCTTTCTTTCTTTCTTTCATGCAACTATAGTAGCTCTTGAAGTAGAAACTTCAGGATATCCAAGATTCAATGGCTTGTAACAGCTTGTCCTAATAATTATAGATCCGTTTCAAATTGTAGCCTTCTACTAACCACAAACTCTGTCATCTTGGAAAGAATTGTACAATTAAGTCTGTAATGTAGTAAAAAGGATTGTTGAAAGAAAATCACAAAAATACGTTGATCTTTGTTTAAATTTGGGTTTGTAGCTTTTCTTGTTTAATCTGAGGATTCGTTATAACAAGCGACATCATTCATCTGTATTTTCCCTAATTATTAGTCAGTCACAAATTTAAACAGATACTTCATGTAGTACTTTTTTCTAGCGCAAATCTGTGTGGAAATATTTGAAGATAGAGAATAAAAAAGACCAGTCACTTGCAACATCCTCTTATTCAAATAGTTGGAATACTTGAAATATTCTTGGGAATTGTGATCTATGAATTCCTAGATCCTAGTTAAGCACTGCTGATGTGATTGATGTATAATATAACTTAGTGATCAAACGGGAAGGAAATTTCACCAGCTTCAGGGAATATTTAAGAACTCCAACACTATAGGGTGTGTGTTAAGGTGGTGCGTTATGATGTTTATAGTGTTTTATGATAGACATGTTGCCAGTATTTCTGATCTACTAATAAAGCAGCTTTGTGGTCATTTGTGGTCTCAAATCCTGTTGAGAAAGTTTTGTCAGTATCCTTAGAAATAATCTGTACTTACTGTCTGCAATTATATGTTGCTGAAAGCTGTTCCTCACTTTTCCCCAAAGGAAAACTGTGTACAATTATTCTTTTAAAAATTTAAACTCCTTAAAAACCCTTACTTTAAGCCGGGAGTTGGTTCTCCCCTCCAAATCCAAGGTTGCTTAGTGATCAAGTGATGTGAATATTTTCTTCTGCTGAATGGTTCTTATCCATCATCATTTTTACTACCACATGCTGATGGAAGATAAGGAGAAGAAAAGATTTTGCTGACGTATATTAGTTATTAGGTATAATTTTTAAAATGTGGAAAAATTGTTGACTCAGAGGGCTAATGGTGAAGCTTTACTGTATTTTTAAACAAAATGTCTTTTACATGTAAAGTGCAAAATGTCTTTTAGATGTGAAGTGCCATGTCAGAAAGAGGACCTTGAAACAAATAATTAAACCTTCCTAGTTTTAAGAGAACAGCTGTGTGGGAGAGAGAGAGAGAGAGAGAGAGAGAGAGAATAGCAATGTTATGGCCAGTTTCGAAGTAGAGATAGTTGCCAATCTTGAATTCAGTTGAGGTTTGATTTCCTGACAGAACTAGTCTTTGTTTTGGGATGTCCATTGAGAACAATGACCATTATATCTTGCTACCTTACTCATATTATGGCCTTCCTTTTAGGTAGCTTTATAAATATTCCTGGAGATCTGACTAATTATTGCTAACTAGGACTGTTTACATATAAATGTTTTGGTCCAAGTTTTTGTCTTAACTGGAGTGGGATTTTTTGGGAACACATCATCTCTTAATCAACCACTTTCCGTGTTTTACTCACATTTTGCTGCAATGTTTTCTTCTTTTGGGGGTAATCACAGTCAAACTGCCTTTGCATGCTATAGGAACAGGAAAGGATACATTTTTTGTTTGAATAATTCAGCGTACATTAAATTAGAAACAAAATACTGGCTGTAATTCCCGCCTGGTGGGGAGGGCGGACTAAAAATCTAATATAATAAATCTAATATAATAAATAAATAAAATAATTAATAGCACAATCCTAAACAGAGTTACACTTTTCTAAATCTATTAAAGTTGTGAGTGATGTTAAATTTCCTGATAATTCCAGTAGTGGCGACGTCGTGTTGGGGCGGGATCATGTGCACAAAAGTCATTACTGAGATGAGCGCCGCTGCTGCCCCCTCTCCAGGGTCCAGTATTTTTCCAGACCTCATCTGGCAATGCTATTCAGGGTATATGCAAAATCTTGCCACGAGTGGTGGGAATCTCTGATTTTAAAGTATACATGTAAACTATAAATGGGCAACTACAGGTTAAATGAAGCTTGAATGATCTGTTTTTCTCCCCCCGCCCCGCCCGCCTTATTCACATATAAAGGATCTTCTTTCGTTTTTAATTTCTTCCTGTGAGTTCTTTATCACTTTCCCAGTAAATGGGAATATGTTTCATACTCTTTCTCTCATTGGCAAAACCCAGCAACTAAACCCATGCTTTATTAATAACACAGCTGTAGTTTTGGGATTGTCATTAAGTGCTAGCTTCTGTCTCCTTTTTTTTTTTAAACTTCACAAGAAGATATACACTTCTAACTCCCCTATAATTAGGAAACATTTTCATCTATTTACTCTTTTTTTTACAAAAAAGTTGCCTCCTTCCCTCTCCGCCCCTTTGTGTGGAAAATTACTTTTTACCTTCTTAATGAAGAGTGAATCATAAAGTAATATAACCCCCCTATACATTGTTCATAAAACAGAAATGCTCACAGACTCTTGATGCAATCAGACTTGCTTTAGGCTGTAGTACAACCTGTTAGTATTCACTGTCCAGGCAAAAAGGAAAGATACCTGACTTTTTGAGGTCAAGCATTATAAATAGGACAATGAGTGATATCCTGCCTTAGGCAAGAGAAAGCTTCTCAAATTTAAGAAGCCCTCACACTTTGCTGAGCGGAGGGGCAGGCTACTGCTGTGTACTATGCAGACAATTAATATTTGGGTTGTCGACTAAGAGGCATGGACATTGATATTGTATCGTAGAAGAGATAATGTTCTGCCTGGTAACTACCAGTCTTTGCTCTGTTTTGGGAGTTAGGGTTGATCCAAAGAACCATGAACAAAGATAATACTCATAAGCAGGGCTCATTTTGAGGGGGAATGTGCTGGAACGCAGTTCCGGCAGTTCCCCAAAGAGGTCACATTAGGCCATTTTGGGCCCATTTCAGCCTGGATTGGGGCCAAAACATCCCAGATCGGGCCTCTGATGGGTGGTGGGTCACTCTCTCACTCAGCAGCGGCCCGATCCTGACCATTTTGGGCCATTTTCAGCCCCTTTTCACCATTTTGGGCCTAATTTTGACCCTGAATGGCCAGGATTGGGTCCAAAACAGCCAGGGTAGGTGATGCCAGGGGGTGTGGCATATGCAAATCAGTTGTGCCAATGACACTTCCGGTGATGTCAAGGGGCGTGGCATATGCTAATGGATTATGCTAATGAGTTCCTCCAGCTCTTTTTCTACAAAATGACCCCTGCTCATAAGAGGTGTGCATAATAGAAAACACAAGCCGAAATTACACATAGAACTCACTGGTTTGGCTCATTAAAGCAGCTTCTAGAATGCTGAACCAAGTCTGGGAAAATAAATTCAAACGAGTCTCTCCTGCTAAAAAGTTTGTGAGTTTTGTTTTGGTTCGTGCCTCCCAGCAGTTTTCCTGAACAGTGCCAATCAGATCCCAAGAGGAGAGGGCCCTTACATTATTAATTAAATCTGTTGGCTGGAAGGCACAAACCAAACAAGAGTTTGGCATAACAAGAGTTTTGAATTTTGCTCCTCAGTAATATAAAGACTGTGCTTACAGGCAATGTGATATATATTTAATTTTTACAGCAATCCATTGCTAGGCTTGCTTGCTTAGGAAGTACATGAATTAAAACTCTGGAAGTTTGACTTGAGTTGGGTTTTTTTTTCTTTGATGATTAGTATAAAGTAGTGCTTTGTGCAGACTATTTAACTTGTCTCCCCTGCTGTTTTTAATGGTGTAACGTGTCTACTAACTCTTCTTTACCCAAGAATCAGTGATGGATTTTCTCTTCAGTGTGGCTGTACTGGAAATGGAGGTGGTGGGAGAACCAATTCATGGGGCTGGGATTGTCATAGGCCACAACCTTATGAACTTGGCAAAGAGCCTGGTGGTGAGAAGGCAGCTCCCAGTTTGTCTGCTGGAACATTGTAAAGGTTGAGAAAGATGTGAGGCAGCATCCCATATGGGTTAATGACTGCCTCCCTTAACCATGTCCCCGGGGCTACTGAAGTTTCTCCGTAGTGACTGGTTGGGGCACTGCAAATTTCAGGAGATTCTTCAGAAGACCTCCACATGAGGTTAACAGTTATCCCCTTCTTTCTCTCATCTGTGTGATGAAGTAATTATATTATGTAAAAAGGGCCATTGCAAATAGGCAGATCATCAGAAACTTCAGATCGGATAATTTTATTACGTACTGTCTGTTGCTTTAAATATGCGCTCCTATGAGCTACCTGTGCTTCATGTTGTCTAATGTCAGCTCTAGAAATACTTATGTTCTGTTCCAGCATTTCTCCAACTCTCTGTTGGATTCTTGGTAATGCTGTGTTTTTCTAAATTTATGTTTGTTTATTTACCCTATGGCATTGTTTATGGAAATGTCCTTGATATTGACTGTACTAATCTCACACTGCGTAATCCTCCTTGAGTCTCAGTGAGAAAGGCATACTATAAACAACATAAATTAAATTAATTAATTTTGTTCTCTTTCTTGCCTTCGACAAATCAAAACAATCCATCCTGCTTGGTTTGGAATTGGTCTCCCCTATCTTTTCACATGTTGCCAATTCTGCAAGGCACAAAATTGCCCGAATACTTATTTATTTCCCTTAAGATAGCCAGTCAGAGGCCCATGATTGAAGTGGGCAAACTGTTTTCCTCTTTGCCTAGCTGCTAGCCTTAAGAGTAATACATCTTCCAAACAGCAGACCTCTTGTGTTGGCTGTACCTGTAGGTAAACTGGATACTAACAGTGCAATCCTAAAACGAGTTACTCCAGACTAAGCCCATTGAAATCAATGTGCTTAGACTGGAGTAACTCTCCTTAGGATTGCACTATAAGTAGAAGCATCTAGAATTGCTAGTACATCTGTGCTATATAAAGTACTAAGAACTTCCAGATCTTTTATGTTCAGGTGTAGGCAAGAGCTAAAGGATAGGATTGTTCTTGGCAGGTGTGACAGACAGGAGGCTGTCCATCTCATAAATGTGAAACAGCCTGTCATGTGTGACAGCTGATGGGAATGCTGTTCTAGCATTCAGTCGCTTTTTTTGAAAGAGAGTTTGAATGCTGAGGGTAGCACAAACATTGATAGTTCCAGATCTACCACTGCAGGAAGAGCACCAGACACAGATATTTCAGCTCTGCCTCAGCAGAATGGCGGAGTGACAGTCTAGACTTGCCTCTAGTAGTGCACAGTCCAGTGAAACCTGAAGGCCGCAAGCCAAACTAAACATGATGGCGTCCTCGTGGTGGCCACGAGGAAGCCGTCACCTTTAGTTTGGTCCTGTCTCTTGGGGAAAGGGCAGACTGGAGAGATTAGAGCCCCCTGCTGTGTGTGAGAGGTTCTAATCTGGTGTTCTGGCAGAAGAAGCCTGACAGAAGCCTATTTGATTCCTAGGAGAGCCCCTGAACGATATCAGGTTGATTCAGTGTCATGCAGAGGTGGTTAGGAACTGAAAGCCTCTGTGATTCTAATAACTGAATGTGTACTTCAAACCTAACCTGAAGCTGTAATTAGAGCACAAGCAAATGCATGCCTTAGCCCAGGCTGCTTCTTGTCTATGTTTGGAAGCTCATGCCAGCTGAAGTGTTTAAACAACTCTCATAAGTTAAATAAACCATTGTTCGCTTTTACTCTTTCTAGCGGTCTCTGAATCCTACTATAACTCAAATAAAATTACTTCACAACAGCAACCTCTCGGTTATACAGAGGCTTTTACACACGCTACCGTATTTTCACCTTGGGGAGGTAGTGTGTGGACAGTTTCTCACAACAAGCCTAATTTCCCCCTCCCCATATAACTGTTAAAAGAGGCTATCCCAAAAGGCTGTCACAGTAGGCCATGAATCCCTCTCTGTTTAAGTCCAAGGGTGGAGGTGAGAAATCTGTTCCCTGTACCTCATTCCCTGTGCCAGGCCTTACTGAGTGCCACAGGAACAAGACAGTGCATGGGGTTACATCCAGGCATCTTTTCCTCCGGTGAAAAGGAGGAGTCTTCTTTGCCAACCCAAAAAGGCTCTGCTGGGTCTCGTGGGACCTGCATGGACAAAAGCCGGGTGAGCTGGGGCTGTAATACAGAGGAAAACTGGGTGAGATTGAGTGAAAAAACTGTCTAAAGCCTAGCCATTCTGTTGTAGCTTTCCCTCCCTACCATACTGGCATAGTTTGAGACTCCACCTAATGGTAGAAGTATTACTTTGTTATGCAGCCGATGATCACACTAAATGCGGTATGCTGAAAGAAGTTCCAGTGATTTCATTTGAACCTGTTTCTGTATAATGTGATTAAAGAGGGATGTGACATCTTGGGCAAAAGCCAAGAAAATCACTCCTGTCCAGACATTCATCTGATTTCCCTGGAACAGTTGCAGATGCTCTTTTTAATGCAGTAATCTTTGCTGTATATGACATCCCAAAATGGATAATCATACACTATTTTACAGGGCCGTTGCACAAGAGAGAACTGCAAATATCTTCATCCACCAACACATTTGAAAACTCAGCTAGAAATTAATGGCAGGAACAACTTGATCCAACAGAAAACTGCAGCAGCAATGCTGGCCCAGCAGATGCAATTTATGTTCCCAGGAACACCACTCCAGCCGGTGGTAAGTACCTTTCAAGAAACAATAGCCAGCTTGCTGTAGCTTGGTAAGCTAGTCCCCACTCACCTGTAAACATACAGTATTTTCAACTCCACCATGTGCACTACCTTTGGGTTGCATTTATGAAATGTGCTGGAAAAAAATTCACAGGCTCTTTTTGAAATTTTTAAAAAGAAAAATTCAGCATTTTAAAAACATATTATCTTTTTCAGCTGTCTGGGGGCATTGCAATACATTCAGGGCTATACAGCTTATTCATGATTAAGGCTATTGGTGAAAAGATATAATCTTATCCACATAGCGGCAGCTAATCTGCAAAATACAGTTACAGTCTGTATAATGTAACTAATACGATTAACATAATTTGCATGAATTCTTAGTAGAAGACATGAGTATTGGTGGATGTGTTTTCTTCTGAAATTATTTTTCTAACACATTAAGATCTTAAATTAGACTATGAAACATTTGATAGGTAGAAGTCATAAAAATATAATGAACTTGCATTTCATATTAACATCGTTGTCAGTAATCCTTTAGCAGTTTCATTATCGTAATTTCAGATATCTGTGAAACGGATGTCTGAAGGGCTAATATAAAAATGTTATTTCTTCAATAGGAAAAAGTAGTTTTAGAGTTGCATGGGGAAATGCATCATTGTTGTTTCCCAAAAAAAAAGCTGTAGTCATATGTTGCATCTTCAGTAGAATTTGGATAATACCTATGCATTTCTTAATATGTAATTCACACCTGTCCTTCTCTAGTATAATTGAAGACGTGCAGCGTTTTGTGCCCTCGTGTATAATGAAGTGTAGTTATAGTGCCATCCTGTGGGGAATTCTACCCTTCTAGGTCTATTAAAGAACTCAGAAGGGCGTAACTCTGTTTAGGATCGCACTGTAATTCTCTGGACTGAAGGCGGATCATTAAAAAGATGGAGTCCATGAAAGACCATGCCAAGTATGTGCCATTAATAGTGCCACCCTAAGCAGAGTTACACCCTTCAAAGCCAAAGCCAATGACTTCAATGGATTTAGAAGGGTGTAGCTTTGCTTAGGACTGCAGTGTAAATATTCTGTTTGCTTTGTTCTCTGTAAACTTAACCAGCAGCTCACCCTCCCTACCCCCAACTGGTTCTAAGAATCTGCAAGCTGAGCTGTTTATGTACAAAAGTATGTCAAAGTTTACATTTTAATGTTTGCTTTTGAATGGTTGGACTTTGAAATAGAAGCCATCTCAGTGGAGTGTGATATGTTCTGATGCTATACATGCTACTAATGATTTTTGAACTGTTTATTAAAGGGGTTTACCAATGAAGTTATATCTGTGTGGAAGCACCCACCAGTTCTGTTATGAGCCCTGATGTTATGCATACTGTGTAAATCCTTCTTCCGGCAACTATTGGATCTCTCTTCTGGAAATCACAGCTGCATAACTCTTTATATCCTATTGTTAAATTGTGTTTTTACAGCAAATGCCCACATGTCTTTAAACCATGCAGTTCTGATCTGCCTCTTGTTTTCTTCTTAAGAATGATAGTTTGTCTCAATGGCAGGCAGCAGCCTATAAGACTAACTGTACTAAAAATTAGTATCCAGGTTCAAAATGCAGCCAATTAAGACCAATGAACTTTATTATCTGTTTACTGCATTCGGTTGCTACACTGCCTCGCAACGATATAGGCGGTATGCCTAAATTAAGACAATTAAATGACAGAACTCTGTTTTCTTGTAAGATTTACATATTCCCCCCGTCTCTTCTCTTTCTTAGCCCTCCTTTCCTGTAGGGCCAACAATAGCATCCAACACCGCATTAAGCTTTGCACCGTATTTAACACCTGTCACGCCTGGGGTTGGATTAGTTCCTACTGAAATTGTTCCCACGCAACCTGTCATTGTTCCTGGAAGCCCCCCTGTCACAGTTCCTGGGTCCACCACGACACAGAAACTCCTCAGGACAGACAAACTGGAGGTATGGCAGGTGTCGCTCTGCTGATACGTGCATTTCTTTAATACTTAGTCAGCAAAGAAGGTGAAAGAAAATGTGTCTTTAAGCACACAGAAACAAATACCCAACCTCTGTTTCTGCTTGGATTACACATTGTAGATATGCTGCCTATGCTACACATTAACGGTATCATTGTATATGCTGTATTTTTATAATATATGATTTTAGGATTGCATTATGGTGCTGGTTTGTTTACAGTGAAAGTACCTAATAAATGCAGAAAGTAAACGTAAGGGAAAGTTTGCTCCTTGTTAGGTCTGCTAGCAAGCATGCAAAATGGTTTCTCGGACTGGGAGGAGAACACAAACAATATATTTTGAAAGGTCTGTGCTTCCCTCCAACCTCCATGGCATCTGTAAACTTAGAAAAAATGTTTAAGTGTAGATAGAAATATGATAGGATGAGTGCTGTGGATATGCTAAGGCAAGCCAGTGGGTACAGGATGGAGGAGGCCATTCTTGTGTTCTTTTCTGCGTCGCAGTCAGTGCCGCTGTTGCTAGGTGGATAGCAAAGAAAAGAGAGCTCATCTCTTTGCATTGCGTTTCTAACAGGCTGTACCAGCAGCAAGCTAGGAGCAGCAGAGGAAGGTTTCAGTGATGATTCTAGAGATGCATGTATGTGTTGAGTCATATTTAGACAACTTTAAATGGTCTTGAAATTTGTGCTACTAAAATATTAAAACATCTAATTCTCCTAAAATATACCAAGGATGCAAATGGTTAGAAGAAAAATTTAGGCCGATAGTCTTCAGATGGTGGGTTGTGATCTTACTTAAGGTGAGTTGAACCAGTCGCACAATTACCATCACTTGAAGAGAGAAGGATTACAAGAGAGTGAAGGAAAAAGATGGAGAGGGGAGAACATAGTATATAAAATACAAAGCAAAGAGGAGCTGATTTTCATTGAATCCTCCCTTCTGTGGCAGACTTCCTACCCATATCCTGGGTGTGTGTGTGTTCATGCTGCAGTGTGGGAGGGAGATGAGGAAATCCCTCTGCAAAAATTATAGGTGGGATTCAAGCCAAAATTGGATCCACTACCACAAGTTGGGTATAAAAGTAGACCCTTTCAAGGTCAGTGATCTAGAATACAGTTTGAAAACTATTTTTTTAAATTTCTGTTTTTGTTCTGTATTTAATGCCCCGCCCGTCCTCTGTTGATCGAGTATGCATAATCAATCATTGTTTTGCGCACCAGGTATGCAGGGAGTTCCAGCGAGGAAACTGTGCACGGGGTGAAACTGACTGCCGTTTTGCTCATCCTGCAGACAGCACAATGATTGACACAAATGACAACACCGTAACTGTTTGTATGGATTACATAAAGGGGCGCTGCATGAGGGAGAAATGCAAATATTTTCACCCTCCTGCTCACTTGCAGGCCAAAATCAAAGCTGCTCAGCACCAAGCCAACCAGGCTGCAGTGGCCGCCCAGGCAGCCGCTGCCGCTGCTACAGTGATGGTAAGTGGAAGGCTGCATAATTACGGCTTTTGTAAAGTCAGTGTTGCCGAAGAGTGTTATCTAGCTTAACTCCATTCCTGAAAATAAAATGTTTCTGTTACGATCAAGCCAAAAGAATCCAGCAACCCCATCCCCCCCCGCCCCAGTAATTTCAGCACAATAGGTACCTTCTTGGAGCACAGTGAGCTAAATTTCTCTTACTTTATACTCGTGTCCTAATAAGTTGACCTTTTTTCATTTTTTTGCAAATGGCTCTAGGTCATGCTTTGGTGGTCATAAGTTTGAATGAACAGGTCTGCTAACTAGGCAACACTTGAATGGTCATCTCTGGGCTTGGATCCAAACTCCCATGAATGGAATGGAGTTTGTGGAAGAGGTCTTTGCAGGATTTCAGCTGATTCCTCCTGCCCGGTATGCCACATCCCTGCCCTATCACTTTTTGGGTGGGTGGGAGGGGTGCAGCTGCAATGAGAAGCAAAGAATGGAAAAGATCTTTTCAAGCTCCATTCTGTTCATGACAGTTTGAATCCCAGCCGTTACAGTGATCTTAATGCAAAGGAGAGTCAGATACTTGATATGTTTTTCCTGGCAAAATTAATAGTTAGAAAGTTAGATAAGAGGAACTGAGAGACGGCTCTGTTTCTGTACGTGTGTATTACATGTGTGGGGGTGGGGTGGGGATACTGGAATCTTTCATTCTGTTAGCTTTTCTCAGTTTATCTTATATGATTAGTATGGTATTAACTCATTCCATTAGTTTAATCGTAACGTGGTTAAAATCACACAAGTTGGGATGATACTTTTTGTGAATTATTTAACCTAGGTTGAGTTCTCTGGGGTGGGGGAAATGAATCTGTACATGGTGAGAAGCAGGTTGGAATGTTTGCAAGATTATTTTTTTAAAAAAATGGCAACGTTTGGTGGATATGCTTTATCTGTATCCAGTCAGAATGATCTTGTGAATTGTCATTTCTTAATAGTAAAATAGAGAGTGGGCTATGTCCTGTCACCTCACTAAGCAAGATTTGGAAACTTCTTCCAGACCGAGGCCCTTTCTCCTACTTAAGTGGCTCTTCTTCTAATGGAAGAGCCACTTACTTACTCCAGAGTTAGAGTAAGTTGGAGGACATTCCTTCAGCCTAAGATAGGATACTGCCTAGTGTTTTGTTACCTCTTAAGTTTGTGGAATAATGTAATGAATTGATGTGGCATCATGACAAAACTTTGAGAGCCACTTTAAGTGCATAGAAGAGCTTGTATGTGCACATTGGGGTTTTGACTCTTCCCTTAACATATTTTTTATACTGCATTACAACCCGTTGTTTGCAAGCAGAAGTCAAAAGCGTAAAGAATTTACTAGGTTCCTTTCTGCAAAGACATTCTTAGGGCTATCAGTAATATCACAATAATAGATTATTTTTTAAAAAAAATTCTTTGGTTGCAAAGAGAGGCTGAGGGATGTTGCTCTTGGAGGCAGGGGTTTGACCTGAAAAGAAAAAAAACCCACCAGTATATTTGGATTTCAGTGAGGATATAAATTCTGGTATTCGATGGTATTCGATACCCCCAGAACTGTTTTTGATTCAGGTTTTTCCACAATTGTGGAATTATTTTGGTTCCATTATTCCCTATAGGGCACATTTTTTTTCCAGGGATAGGTGAGTGGAGAGGCTGTCTCTCCCCCCGCCCCCCCCCAAATTGCAGGGGAGCTAGTGCTTCCTCTCTACTAAAGATCCCTCAAGTTTTGAGCAACTTGGACCACAAGGTCCAATTCTATGGATCTCTGGGCAGGTTGCCCCCAGCCACTCTATTTGTAGGGCTCCATCTCCACAAAGGAGAAAGGGAAAGAGGAGCTAGCCAGACCTACAGCTTTGGGGTCCTGTGCCTGGCTTGCATTAGCCAGGAGCTGCCTTCCCCGTGCCTGGAGAGACTTGAGCTGTCCACAAGCCACTGTCAGCATTCCAGAAGATGCTAGTGCCACCTATGAGCTGCTGTCCCCAGGCAGAAAAAAGACTCACACCAGCTGCAAGCTGGCGTTTTGTTGCACGAGAAAGCTGTTAAAGGGGAAAAAAGAATTCAGGGATCCTTAAAATGCTAGCCCTGTGCATTTCCAGAAATACACAGGATTCAGCTAATAGTATTCCCAAGAATCCTGAATACCACTCCAGATTTCTGAATATACCCAGAAATACCAATAAGGTATTTGGGGGGCGGGGGTGATATTTGGACCGGATATACCTGAGCGTACATCCCTTCTTAAAGGTTTCTTACTGCTTTTGGAATGTGCCATAAAGTAGTTTTTCTGCCAATGTTTATGGTGGCTGATGGTAGCAAAGTGGCAGTAATAGGGTTAGATAAATAAAAGCAAGCAGAATTTTCATCTCATGAAAAGCATGCTCAGCATACAGATTAAAGAAGTATTGTTCTCATTCCTGGCACTGCCCAAGTAATTAAACAAATGTGACTTGTGGCTATTGTATAGACAGTGCATCCAGTTTCACTATGATGCCTTTCAGAAGAAACACAGCATTGTGTAAATGAACGCTTATATTCTGTGAAGGCTTACCTATTCCTATCAAACAAACAAAAAAATGAAGGTCAAAGTCTGGACTTGTTCTGGAGCAAAAAGAGGTCTTTAATATGCTCAGCATGCTACAACATTTTAAAAAACAAGTGCAGTACAGCAGTAAGTGTAGCTCAATCACATGTCTGAAGCCTTCCCCACCCCCATATCCAGGTTCTTGTGTGCAAAACATCACAACATCACTTGGGAGTGAGAACTGCTAATAGGGAAATTGCCCATGCGAGCATGTTTGCTCTTTATTTAGTAACTTTTGCTTGTTGGCAATTCAATACTAGTCCTACAAACTATTTTTTTTAAAATTTAACAATGTTTACAGTATATTGCTGTGAAGTACATTTTTAACAAATGTGATCTTACTCTACGCACTGTCAGTATAACTGTCTGTCATTTTTAAAAATTCCATGTTTCTATCTCAGAGAACTCCTGTACATATAAAATAGACATTAAATCATAAAATATACTTCATCTAAACTCGTCCTCCCTAACAAGAGGAGTTTCAAATTTTGACAGCAGAACATTAGCATAAATTCAACTGCACAAACAACACACCAGCAACAGATTAAATTAAAAACCTGCTTAAACAGTATAGTATTTTTGAACTGATTCCTGAAAAACTAACAAAGATGCCACCAAGCAATACTTATGGGGAAGAGGGTTCCATAGTCATGGGGCAGCCAAGAATAAGTCCCTTTTCTCTGGTGCTTTCTGCCAAGCATCAGGGGAGCGCAGAGCAAGGTTGCTCCCGATTCTTAGTGATTACTTAAGTTCATACTGAAGAAGTGATCCTTGATGTATTCTGGTCCCAAACCATTTGAGGGCTATAGAAGTCAGAGCCAGTACCTTGAATTGCCTTGGAAACAAACTGAAAGCTGATGAAGATTAACTGCTAGAATCCCATGAATAGCTAAGTGCCTACACATTGAGCAAGCTGATATTTTCTAATAACTTTTCAAGTGCAGCTCATGTCTTGGGTGTGCTCTAGAACTATCTCTTCTCTAAGATTCGTGTAAATCAGTGACTTATCTGAAGATTTTAAATGGAAGGGCTGTAGCCTGTACCTAGAGTATTTCATTTATACTCTTAGGATAGAGCACCATGCATTCTACAGTTTCCCACTTGGAAATTTTAGAATCCACGCAGAAGTTCTTTTTCCATGTAGTTAGTTGTTTTTTTTTTACTGCCATCACCCTGATCTAGCTGTAATTGTGTGCAGCGATAGCTCGAGGTCCTGGACAGGACAGTCATTCCCATCTGAATGAAAAGACGTACCCATCTATTTTAAGTGGTACCTTGTCAGTGTTGAAAAGAAGAGGGATAAGAAACATAAATGCTACGATTTAATTATTGAACTATGATTTTTTTTTTTAATGAATGCATGCAAATGCTTTAAGAAATACTGGGTTTCTTATCATTTGCTGCTCTAGCAGTGGAATACTCTGAATGTGGTTTGGCTGCTACGCGTACTTAAAATATATCGCAGTCTTTATTGGAACCTTGCAGCTCAGAGCATGGCCTCCCAACACACCTTCAGTAGGCGCAGAAAGGAAGGAAGAAACTGAATCACCTTAGAGCCAAAACACACGAGAAGAAATACCCAGGTTCAGCACATGTTCTCTTACCTCAAGGTTTGCCGGGATCTGTAGGCGTCCTGGAAGCTTAACGTTTAGCATTTACAGAGCAGCAGGAAGGGAAATACAGGCGCCTGCATTTCCCTTCCCCTTCCTGCTGCTCTGTAAATGCTAAACTTGTTCTCTTACCTCAAGGCTTGTTGGGAAGTGTAGGCATCCTGGAAGCTTAAAGTTTAGCATTTACAGAGCAGCAGGAAGGGGAAGGGAAATGCAGGCGCCTGTATTTCCCTTCCTGCTGCTCTGTAAATGCTAAACTTTAAGCTTCCAGGACGCCTACAGATCCCGGCAAACCTTGAGGTAAGAGAACACGTGCTGAACCTGGGTATTTCTTCTCATGTGTTTTGGCTCTTAGGGCCAAGCTACACATGACAAAAGACACTTGCCTGGCAAGTGGATTGAGTGGAGGGCAAGTGAACAGGGAGAAATACACTTGCCATTCAAGTGTCATTTGTCACTTGTAGCTTGGCCCTTACTGTTCTCTAAGGAAAGGAATTACAGGTTGTTAAAATTCACCATTCAAAAGCATGGCGCCTCTTAAACTATTTATCTTTTGACCCTTTTAAGCACACTGATTTCAGGGTGTAACTCTGCACTGTAAAGTACTTTGTGATACTCTAGACTTTTAGATCTATAATCTACATTATTAAACTAAGTAGAATATCACATTAAAATTGATAACTAGATTTCTTTCTGTGGTATGCTTTTGCGGGGTAGGTGGGATGTTGTCTTTGACGTTATTGACCTTCCTATTCCATTAAAATACAGGCTTGAAAGGGACAAAAGGCCATCAGATATATCCCCTCCAGGGCCAGCCATCCTCACTGATTAGCCCCGCTCTATGCTGGTCATAGTGTGCTGTTCACAGAAAGGCAGATGTACCACAGGAAGGTGCCTGCAGAGTAAACAGCTGCTAATGGCTCAAGCAGGGGAATTAAGTCTGGAAACACTCATCCTAAGGAAAACACTGTGTATAAACAAGGAAATGCTAATGGCTCAATCCGAAGCAAAGTTGCACCTTCTAAGTCCGGTGAAGTCAGTGGGTTAGAAGGGTATAACTGCGGAGGAATGGACTGTAAATGACAAAGGAGGAAGTGGATGAGGTAATAGTTTAAGACAAGTTATCAGTAGCAAGTATTTAACTGGTGATCATTTTTAGTATTCCAGGAAGTGTGGGGCTTATTGTACAACCATGGGAATAAATTGGAAACTAAAAAGGCTTTTGTGTTGCTGTATTGAAATTTCAAGCTAGCTTTGCCTGAACAAAATAAAGGACACTCTAGGGATTTGATGATGGAAATAGGAAGAGGTCCCATGTGACATCAGATGTCTAGCCAGCCAACCGGTGTAACAGTATGTCCCACCTATTTAACTGCATTTCTCTCGGGCAGCCATTTCCTTTCATTGTTCTTGTACCAATTCCAGACTGCTTTTTTGAGCTTGGTGGGGTTTAGAGATTCTGTGGGGGCAGCTATTGACTTTGAACATGAAATTTTGCAAAGAAAAGAAGCAAAACATACATGCATACATTTTGTATTTTGTACGGATACTACAAGTGTGGCAGTTGCCCTTGGCAGGCTTTTCTTATTAGTTGGCATGAAACCGTTCACCACGGGCTTTCCAGATTTGCTTCCTCTTGATTTATTATAAGGGATGATCCTCAAATGGCTCCATTATTTTAGAGGACTACTAGGTTCTGACTGTGCCACGAGGATTAGATCATACTTCTTGCAATCCTCAATATTAATACCTCCTGACGGGTGACCTATTGTGCTGACTGTGTAAAAAGAGCTTCTTGATTTATTATACGATTCCATACTTTCTGACCAAATATAAGTTTAATATTAAGAAAAACTTTGCATGACAAACATCAGAATTCAGTCCGACTGCCCTTTTTCCTTGTTGCTTAACATGTTGGGGTAGCCCATGGAAAGCCCGTACAGATTCTTTGCATGCTGAAGGAACACAGATAAATCCCCAGTGTCTTCAGCCAAAGAATCTTAGGTAGCAGGGCGGGAGAGGTCCCTGATTGGAGCCCCTGGTAGCAGGGTGGGAGACGTCCCTGATTGGAGCCCCTGGGAGCTGCAGCTGATCAGGACAGACATAAATGGGCTAGCTGGACCAATTTTGAGCCAGTGTGTGTATAAGGCAGCTTCATATGTGAAGATTGCTAGGAACAGGACTGAGAGAAAGACCCCTGCCTGACACCTTGGAGCGTCTCTGCCATTCAGAGCAGACAATATTGTGCTAGAAAGAAGCTTCAACTTAGTGCATGAAGCAGTTCGTTTCATTGAGGTCTTTTACAATGCATCGTTAGCTCCTGAACTTTTAGTTTTGAACGGCAAGTAAAATTTTTCATTTGCAAGAGGCAGTGTTTTCCGTTAATAGTTTTTTTTCTGAGAACTTGGGATGGATTTTGTAATGAAAGACCCCAAACAAAATATACAAATGCTTAATTAAAAATAATGTGCAGTTCTCTTCAACTTAATGCGGTAAGTTCACGGAAAGAAACCTAAGCTGTTGTTCCCTAGCATAGCAAAAATCAAACTGAATTTGATGATAAGTTAGTGATCAGATACAACTAAATTAATATACAAAAATCAAAATGGATGTTAATGTTAAAGCTTTGTTCACATGTACTTTTTGTTAATATATGTTCCAAGTAACATTTGCCCACTTTTAAGTATATACATGTGCTCATTCTATTAAATAATAAAAGATATTTTTAGTTCTTTGGATTTTGAATGTGAGTGTTTGAAAGTTAATTTAGGCATTTTAAGATGGCATAACTAACTTATCAGAAATTCTTTGAGGAAAACCCTAAAATAACTATGCTTTTCTATGTAGTGGTAAAGCTTTATTGGTGCTTATAAATGCTTAATGGTGTCTGCAAGCTGCTGTTTTTAATCAACTTGCCTAAATTTCAAACATCTATATTTTACTCTCTTATATGCTTTTAACTAAGGTATAGTAGATGCATTTTTGCTTCAGTACTAATTCAAGGTGTAATATTCATCTCTTTAGAAAACAAAACATTTTTGTTGTTGTGCATGCCTAGTGTTTTGTATGTTGTATATTGCATTCAGTATATTTTTTTCCTTCTCACCTATCCACAATGCAATGCCGTTCCCATGATGCACCTCTGCTTGCTGTTTACCTGTATGTTAATTCGCTTGAATCCCATTGGCCCACTGCCATCATGTGCTCGCTGCCTGTTATTAAAAGACTCAGTCGACTGCCAAAGCAATGAAGCGACCTCTCGAAGCAACTGTAGATCTGGTACTTTGACCTTTCACCTTTTGCTTTGCATGTAGCTTTTCCAAAATGCAAATAATTTTTAATGTTAACTGAATTTTCTTGTATTAGTAATTTTTTTTAATAAACCAGTATTTAGCCATCTCATTTTCATATGTAGTTGTTGCAAAGCAGCTTAACTTCTTCCTTTAACATGGTTTCATTTTTAAATATGCATATATATTAAAAAGTTTGAAATGAGGGAAAAAAACTGCCTTTGTAACTGAAGATGCTCGTGCTATACTAATTAACGTAGCTAACAATACAGATATTTAACTCTTTAAAAAATCATGTAATACAATGCAAGCGCTGTTTTTCTCCTACGATGTTAAGTCCTGTTTTAAGACAGAAGTTTTATTTTTAAATTCCCTACCGTTTTGAAAGCTTTACCCCAGTTATTGTGGTGCTATAATTTTTAGTTTAATTGTACCATGCTTTTTACGATCAGTAAACCCCCCCCCCCCAATGCTATCCATTTGACATCGCTGCTGTTTTGAACTAATGTGCATGGCAAGGCATCTTCAACAGATTTTTTTAAAAGTTTTTTAAAAAATGTTTTAAAGTTAGCCTGTCTCTTATGGGCGCCATTTACCTCACTGTGCTTTCCCACTCATTTACAGGCCTTTCCTCCCGGCGTACTTCACCCTTTACCAAAGAGGCAAGCTATTGAGAAAAGCAACGGGGCCAGTGCCGTATTTAATCCCAGTTTCTTGCACTACCAACAGGCTCTTGCTAGTGCACAAATGCAGCAACACGCAGCGTTTATTCCAACAGGTATGCCGTTTTATAGAGTTAAAAAAGACCGTAAAATGTCCACAGCAAAGAAACTTCTGCGTTACCAATTCACTCTGCTGTCCGACTGAATTAGATTCATCATTTTTCTAACTTCTTTCATGGCATGCAAAGTTTAGGCAGGAATATTAGCAAACAGTTTTGTTTGAATGATAGGAATTCAGAAATGCATCAGAAAGCTTTGAACGCTCTAAGGAAGTACTTAGTCTTTCTCACGTATTTAGCAGTCTCTTGAACGTGAGCTTGGACCCCCCCCCCCCCCGGAAGATTTCTGTACGTGCAAGAGTCCTTGTGCAAGTGTATGTGTGTGTGTGGGGGGGGGACCCTCTAGCCCTCTCCACTTAGTTGAACGTGACATATCCTGAAGTGTTTTTCTTCTTGCACAAGATGTGCAAGCAATATTTGGGGCATTTTTAAGATACAGGGAGGAAAGTGGCAGGTGTTATATTAGAGCTTACGCAAGTGGAACTGCACAGAGTCTGTTCTAGATTTGATGGATTTTCCATCTGCTTGAAATGTGTTTCTCTACCATAGATATTTTGGGAATTGAGGGAAAGGACCCTGAGGGAGAAAGCAGGCTTAGTCAGATTTGCCAGGAGTATGCTAAATGCTCATAATTACTACCTCTGTCCCTCCAGTATATCTTGCATAACATTTTGTGCTTCTCAACCAGAGTCAGACTCTAACTCTACACAGCACTCCCTTTCTAATATTCAGAGCTAAACTACATGAGACGAATTACCTGAGAACGCTCAAGTGAAGGGAGATGTAATGTTAGCTGGGAAGCATAGTTTGAATTTCACCTCTCTCTACAGAGCTGGCAAAGATCGCTCCTCAGAGGGTTTGTTAATAATTGACAGCACCTTCAGAGAGGCAAAGAGGAAATTAACAAACCCTCTGAGGAGCAATGGTTGCCAGCTCTGTAGAGAGGTGAAATTAACAAACCCTCTGAGGAGTGATCTTTGCCAGCTTTGTAGAGAGAGGTGAAATTCAGACTACACTTCCCGGCTATCATTGCGTCTCCCTTTGCTTGAGCGTCCTCATGTAAGTTGTCTCATGTAGTTTAACTCTCAGACTCTCCTATAAAGTATCAAAGTGTTGGTTATCGTCTGCACAGAAATGCCAGAGGAAGGAGGGAAAGTGTGAATTCCATGTTTGTGAGGCCTCTGCCCAAAGGCAACAGCATAGAGCATAGGTTATGAAGACTCTCTTACCCTCTTGTGGCAAAACTTCATTCCATACCCTCTTTTCATTCCTCGTCTGCTTTGCCCTCTGCCACCTCAGTGCTTGCTGCCAACAAAGTAAATTATTCTAAAAACAGAATAAATTATTAAAATAACCCATTTGCGTAATTTATCTTTAGAGAATAATCTGAGTCTGTTGGCACAAAATCCTGACTTCTTTTGTGCAGAGTAGGCGTAGGAGGTCCTGACCATAGATATAAAGGGAAGCTGGAAAGGTGTTTTTAATGAGGCGAGTTACGCTAAGTCATGTCAAAATGTTTATTTTTATAACCACATAGTTTGTTGTACAAATATCTATCCAGATTCTTTGGTCAACAACTGATATTTAAATCTATTACTATGTGGCTCATCGGTAATGGAATGCAGTAGCAAGATAAGAGTTCCATTTGCCACTTTGAACTTTACAATGCCATCCTCAGCAGAGTTCCCCCTTTCTAACTCATTTGAAGTCAGTGAGTTTAGAAGAGGGTAACTCTGCTTAGGATAACACTGTTAGATTTCAAAGCTAGTGTGGGCATTACTGTGATCAGTTAAGCCCCATAATTAACTGAGTGCTTGAGTGATGTAGCCACTCAAATAATGTAATGTCTGAAATGGGCATGCATGGAAGACTGGTGGCTGCTTTCATGACTAGATACACTTCTCTGGTTGCAGAAGAAGCTGGTGTGATCATGTGTTCTTCTTCAGACATGGTGAAATAAATGAACATGTATTGGGTTGGATCCTGCCAGCTTTCCTGTTCAAGCTCACTGAATTTTCCTCCTTACTACAGCCTCTGCCCCTGCACAGATTTGGTCCATGCTCTGTGATCCCTAGCACAGCCTTTTTTGAGTTCTTGGAGGGGCCCCCTCCACCTGTTTTCACCGGAGGAAAAACTATTTGGATCCAACTCAGTGTCATCACCTGTTCTGAGAATGAAGTTAACTAAGAAAATATCACCAGGAGTGTTATCAGCAGGGCTTTTTTTCTGAGAAAAGAGGTGGTGGAACTCAGTGGGTTGCCCTCGGAGAAAATGGTCACATGGCTGGTGGCCCCGCCCCCTGATCTCCAGACAGAGGGGAGTTTAGATTGCCCTCCGCGCCATTTTCAAGAGGTTCCGGAACTCCGTTCCACCGCATTCCAGCTGAAAAAAAGCCCTGGTTATCAGTAACTCCTACTGGCGGCATGTTGTTATATTTCTGGGGAAGAAAAATGATGGCATAACCCATCAATCATACTTTCATACAGATGGAACCACCACCACTACTGGCTCATGCGTGGTTATATCACCTGTGCACATGTCAAAATGGCCAATAAAGCAATAAACGTTTGGGGGGGTAATTGTGCTTCGGAAATCTGGAGCGCCTCTTCCCTTAGTAGCTCTCTCAGAATTAAACTACTCAAGATGCTGAGAAATCTTGGTTGGATTTTTCCATCATTTTTAAGGCTAAACTGCCAGCCACACATTGCTCCAATTTAGACACAATAAGGAATTCAGGATTGTAACCATTGTCTGATGCATAGGTGGCTTATGAATACAAGTTTGCATATATTGATAAAGCCTTATTAGGTTTATTTGTTCTTTTTCGTAGAAAAAACCCTACATCTCCATGTTTTTCTTTTACCTTTTCAACTTAAGATTCCTGGGTTTACCTTTGCTGTCTCACATAGCCTGGTGCTCTCAGCCCTTGGATTAACATCCTTTCAGTGTTCTCAAGATGTGGCGCTGCACACGACAGCAAATATTTAGATCTGATTTTTATAGTGTTGTAGTACCTTTTAAACACATTATTTGAAATGCAGAGGTATTTTACGGGTTTTTTATTTTTATTTTTATTTTTTTTGCATTTTTCATTAAGAGCCCAAGAACATGTGATTTTGCTGTTTGGTCCAATCATGAAAATGACTGGGACAATGTTGCCATATTCAATTAAAATTGTAGGAAATAGTAATGAGTCTACCTGCTAAGACCATTGAACGATGATATTGTAATACAGAAAAGTCCTTACAAATCGCATTGACCCAGTCATTCCATCAGAACAGAAGTTACTTTAATCTACAGCCAGTTTTGTGGTGTATCAGGTAGGGAAAGCAAGAAATGCAGCCAGAACCCTTTATAAGAGATCACCTACAGTGGCAGGACACATACTCATGTACATTATAAGCCTTGTATGTATTGGAACTCCTGCTCTGTTGACCTGCAGGAAGCAAGCTTTAGGTATTGCTTGGCACTAAGAAATGGAAGAACAGAATCCAGAGATGCCTCATTTTGCACTCTGGGGAAATAGCATGTACACTAAGGGACAACAGCCACTCTGGATAGACAGCTAGTCTTCAGTCTGAACTGGCTGACATTTTCTGAAATGCTTTCACTTGCATTTCTGTGCCTCCCATTTATGGAGCAGATCTACTTCCTGTATGTGGATATCAGATTGTCATGTACAGAGGGCAAGGAATCCCAAGGTAGTAGCTATGTACTGATCTAGGTAAATGGGATATCAAAAATGAGCACTGGTTCCCAATAGAGGAGACAATGTGTGCACTGCCTGAAACAGCCCTTGAACTCCTCTGATATCCCAAGTTATGAAGGACTTTGAATGTAGCAAAGCTTTTAACTGTGCAGTGATAAACATAGGTGCCAGAAACCTTAGACGAGCAGCAGAATGAAAGCTTCAGTGCCCTAAATTTTGGCACTTAATAAAAATTAAGTAAATGGAAGTGAGCGGTAAGTTCCCGAAACAAAAGATTTAGCATTACTAGTATCATCCTTACTTTCTAATTGTTTTGGTGCCATTAGTGGGTTCTTCAGTGTTTGCAACCACTACTTTTATATTAGCCCCACGTGAAAATGGGAAGAATTAATCCCAAGTATCTCTCTGTTGATGGACATGTGGGAAAATGCATGTTTTCATTTTTAAAATAGAAATTCCCACTCAACCTGTATGGAAATATTGGAGTCGCTTTCTCTCTCTCTCGTTTTCGATTCTCTCTCACACGCATTGCATGCTAACGCTGTAGTCCACAGCCTGCAAACACAGGAGCCATCTCATTGGTTCTTTCAGAATTATTGTAAAGTAATTGATTGGTGGATTACAGGCTGAGTTAGTGTGCAGTTAGCATAAGTATTTGATAATGTGGTGCCTGATTGTTTTATACTCTCAGAAGCAGTTTTTTAAAAAAATCTGCAAATGTTGTTTATTTTTTTAAAATGAGCCTAGTAATGGAAATACTGACTTTATTCTCTGGAAGTTGTTCCTTCATTGTAAGGTCATTCATAGTTTGCTGATTGTACATTTAAATTTTCTTTAAAAATGGCTGGAAGATGATTAAAAGTTTGGGCTTTTAAAAAAAAATCCTGACCAGTTACAATTGACAAGATACATTGGCTTGGATCTGACGCTACAGGAGTGCAACAGCCCTCATGAAAAGGAATTTTCCAATCAAAGTTCTTCTGTTGTAGCCTGCCACACTCCCCGAAATTCTACCCGTGGGGGTTGATGGAAACCTGGGAGCAGCACGGGAAGAAAGCAGGAGAGAGAAATTGCTGAAAATCACTTTCCTAATTCTGCTGGCGGAAGTGCCTTTTGAAAGTGGAAGTCATAGTTAGTTAGTTAGAAGCAAGGCGTTTTTTCTTGGAAAAGAGGTGGTGGAACTCAGTGGGTTGCCAGCACGGGGGGCAACTCTTGGCGGGAGGTGGTACCCCTGGTATACCACATGTGCACTCGCAAAGTGCATGCATGCTCCCAGGACCAACGATGTCACTTTGGGGAAGCTGGAACAAGGGGGGAGTTTTTAAAAGTTTAAATCACCCTCAGCGAAAGTGGTCACATGGCTGGTGGCCCCGCCCCCTGATCTCCAGACAGAGGGGAGTTTAGATTGCCCTCCACGCTGCTCCAGCAGTGTGGAGGGCAATCTAAACTCCCCTCTGTCTGGAGATCAGGGGGCGGGGCCACCAGCCATGTGTCCATTTTCAAAAGGTTCCGGAACTCCATTCCACCGTGTTCCAGCTGAAAAAAAGCCCTGGTTAGAAAGATCCACACCTTTGTTTGCAGGATATGGTGTCAGTTCAAAACATTTTATGTCTATGGAGTGCTTTTTCCCATCATGCCCCCTAGAGAATGCTGGAGTTAGAGTAGATTCCAAGTATATCAAAGCATATGAGAAAAATAATGGGGCATCAGTCATTAAATACATTCAGGAATATAAAATACACACTAAAATGATAATTTATGTTTGAGATTTTTATATGTTTTTTAGATTTGATAGCCAGTAACATCTTGACTATGGGTTGGATCCACCAGAGTGTTTCTGTGGATGAAAGGACTTCTGTCCTTGGAGCATGACTTTCTCATCACTGCAGCCCACTTCCTCCCACTGCAGCCCAAAATGCACCCAAAATGCTGTTCTGAGGTGGAGGTCCCCAAGGAGCAGCGTTGTTTGTGGGGAAGAGATTTTGGACTTCAGTAGGTCAAGGGAGGTAAGGAAGTTATGCTTCTCTGACAGAGATCCTGTTAGCAGAAATGCTTTGTGAGATCCAAGCCTACAAGCTTTACTAGCAGGAAATAAGTACATAACCTAATTTAGCCTTATCAGCGTGCAGTACAAATACACCTTGGTGCTATAAATGCTTATTTGGAAGTTAGCCAAAATGAGTTGAATTCCAAAAGAAGGTGCATCTAATTGTGGCCTACAGTGAAACTTTCTGCACACTGAGAGTAAGCACGTGAACACAGTGGAAAATGTTTCTGAAAAAAAACCATGCATAGGATGAGGCAATAGAGCTGCATTTGTGCTATGAGGTAAATTCAGTGAACTGAGGAGGATTTGCTTCTGAATAAACATATTTATAATTGAGCAATAGATCGGGGTTGGATTTATTCAACTAGGGGGGTAGCCCCTTCCTCCAGCGCAAGGTGCCCTCCCCCAACATCCAGAAGCTCTTCTCTTGTCTTGGGAAAAGGCACCTTGTGCTGGAAGAATGTGCTACTATTATTGGAAGAAACCCATAGGATCCAGCCCAGGATGTAGTACAGGTTGTTGTTAAATGGTCTGGCCTATTCAGGAGGAAAGTTTTTTAAGGGCTCCATCCATCCATCTCAGTTATGCCCAGCCTTTCACCCCAATGGAGATCCAAAAGAGGTTATATCATTCTCCTCTTCTCCATTTGATCCTCACAAACACGCTGTGAGGTAGGTCAGGCTGAGATACGTGACAAGGTCACCCAACAAGCTTCTGTGGCAGAGTGAGGATTCAGATCTGGGCCTCTCAGATCCTAGTTCAATACTAACCACTACACTGGGACTATGAACCGGTAGCTGGAAGAAGATATTAAATGAAGTGTTGCATAGTACCTTTTCCAAGGGGAAATATGTGACATATTTAAACAAAAGTTTAATTATTTATTTACAAATATGTAATCACGTATATTGAGCATTAGCATCGCTCTCCTCTCCAAGTCTGTGTTCCCTCTCCGTTCAGCTCATTCCTTCATATAAAGGAAATGTCTCTCTCATGGCACAGGCTCATCCTTGGTTCCCAACAGAGCAAACTGGTAGCAAACTTACAAAGACTGGTTAGCAAAGAATGAAAACAACCCAGATGCTGATGTTCTTTACATATCTTACAAAGCTGAAAGAACCATCAAAGAGTTGTGTTCATATGCACAATGCTTTAAAATGGTACTGGAGCTATGAATGACCTTTTTGAAGTTGTATTGAACTAACTTTGGCTTATCCTTGGGGATGCTTGGATCTCACTTTGAATGTTAACTCTAAACAGCTAACCTGTTTCTTCCCTTTATTCACTTTTTTTTTTACCTATCATTGCATGACACACAGGGTCAGTTTTGTGCATGACACCCGCTACCAGTATTGGTAGGTTTCAAACTTCTTTATTGATCTCTTTTTTATTGTATTCTGTATCTTCCTTTGTTTGGAGGAACTAAAACATAGCTTAGACATTTGCTTTAATTTGATGGGTCATTTGGACTTTTGCTTGAACTGTTAAAATATTTGGTTTATTTTAAAAAGAAACAAAAAATCTGCTGCTTAGATGCAACATCACTTGCTATAACAATCCCACTGCAAAAAGCACAAATACCATGAATTCCAATCTGCTTTTCTGTTTCCAAATTTTTTCTCTTGCTATATTTTATATTGCTAGCATTATTAAACCATGAAATATTGAAAAGCAGGCTAATTTCATCAGTGTTTTGAAGTTTCATAGTGGTGTGCATATTTCTCCCTTTTGCTATGCTGTAAAAAAGTTTTTATCAGCGTTTCCCAGAAGCACTCTTGCAGTAGAAATGATTAACAGATCTTCAGTCTGAATTTGGTTTCACCTTAAATGACATCAAGACCACCTTGCACATGAAAACATTTGAAAAACTTGCCTTTTTCTGATTAAAGACAAAATTAGGAATTTGTCCTGCAAACTTCACCAAAATGAATGTACGTATATTCAAATTATTTGGACAGGTTTATTTTAATTGGACATCTCCTGTGTCTTTAAAAAACTTTTTGAAGTAATTGTTTTTCAGTACAAACTTTTGTTGTGTTTGTGGTAATGTTTGCAATAAACACAAAAATCAAGTTATGTGTAAAACTGAACAGACATAAATTACCAGAAAAATTGACCTTCCTCTTTGGGGTCAAATAGATTGCTAGTTAAATTTGGGATAGGCTATGGATTTGTTCTTTCAGAACAACCCATAAAATAAACCAAATTACAACTAAGAGTTTAGACAAAGTTAATGGCAGGATATGAGTCCAGTGGCACCTTAAAGACCAACAATATTTTCAGAGTGCCAGCTTTTCAAGAGTCAGAACTCCCTTCTTCAGACACCTGAAATTGCCACTGGACTCATACCTTGCTGTCCTACTGTAGATCAGAATACTTACCCACCTTAGTATCACTTGTCTTTTCACGAGACAGAAATTGAAAAGTTAATATGAGGTAGGAAATTAACAGTAGTTTACAGTTGCTAGTTATAGATCCCAGTGTTAAGAAAAGAAGTATATTATACTTATATCTAGGTGTATTAGTATAAACCCACTCTGTCATAATGATTTCACTGTGTAGCTAACAAGAGTCCAAAAATGGCAAACTGGAGTTAGTTTATGCATATGGTATACTTGGACTATACTTGACTAAAAACAATGGCTTGGATCCAAAGGTGCTCTTCTGCTCATAAGAGGAGTCTTCTGCTCATGAAAAGCGTGTTTGGATCCAACCCTATTCTTACAAGAAGCTGTCCATCAAAAATGGGGTAATCAAATGCTTTAGTTCAAAACCCAGGAAAATGGGCAGATGTTTAGATGTGTTTTATGAATGGAAGGTGTGTTAATGATTGCTTAGCAATATCATCAGGGATAGTAAGTGATATTTTTATATAAGAAGCATATTCTGTGGGATGTAAAAGAGGAAGGTCATTGGGGTTGCATCTTGGAAGAGGGGAATAAAGGAACCAGAAGAATCTGCTCAGAGCAAGGAGCTTAATTATAGTTGGAGGCAGCGTGTTGGTGAAGCTTAAAAGGCAAGGCCAAGAACAATGTTAAAGAGAATTGTAAAGTGGGCCTAGCCTGCCAGTCTGGAACTCATCTTTTCTGCCTATTGGGCATGTGCATCTACAGGGCTGTAAAGAAATATGGGAGCTGGGACTAGAGCACCATGAGCAATAGGAAAAAAGTACCCGAGTATAGTAATGGGAACAGAAGAAGCTGACTGGCGTAACCAGTGTTCTTCAGATCTACATAGGAGCTGAATCCTTTCTGAAAGATCCATGCATGCATAATTGTTTATTTAAAATATCTCTATGCATGCCTTTCTCCTGAGCATCTTGGGACCCAGTTCCCCTCTCCTGTGGCAGCCCTCAAACTCCCCCCATCATGCTACTCCTGAGGCTCCCCCTATGAGCAGTTTTATTTTATTTTATTATTCGATTTATAAACCGCCCATCCTCAGGGGCTCTGGGTGGTGAACGACAGTTAAAATAAATAAAAACAAGAAAACAATAATTCTAAAATCAACATACAATAAACAATAATAAAATAAATTAACCAAATACATTAAGGTGCAATGGTGAGGAGAACCCCGCACCCCAAAGGTGGGAGGCCGACATGGCACCGCCCCCTTCAACCACCGAATGCCTGGCGGAACAGCTCTGTCTTACAGGCCCGGTGGAACAATAATAGTGTGATGGGGCTGTAGTGGGAGGGGGTGTGGCAGGGAAGTCACACTTCTATATGCAGAAATTTAAAATGGGATCCCACCCATCGTAAGAAATAATATGACACCCCTCCTTTAAAAAATCCCTACAGAGAGCTGATTTAGTAGCTTAAACAGAAGAGAAGTATGATCATAAATTAAAAAGAGATTATTTTATCCGAATATACTTAATTGACTATAGTGAGAAAGTGGCGACAAATGAAAGTGAAGTAAGAGAGAAGGAGTTTTTAGTTGTCTAAGCAGGGCTTTTTTTCAGGGGGAACGCGGGGGAACGGAGTTCCGGAACCTCTTGAAAATGGTCACATGGCCGGTGGCCCTGCCCCCTGATCTCCAGACAGAGGGGAGGTGAGATTGGGCAATCTCAACTCCCCTCTGCCTGGAGATCAGGGGGCGGGGCCACCGGCCCTGTGGCCATTTTCTCCAAGGGCAACCCACTGAGTTCCACCACCTCTTTTCCCAGAAAAAAAGCCCTGTGTCTAAGGAAGAGAGGATCGTGGAATTGCCAGAGGGGTTTCAGCAGCAGCTGAAGGGAAAGGGTGAACAAGTATCAGAATGTTGCCATGTCCCCCCCTATGCAGCCAGGCAGACGTCCACGCTGGAGGGCACCAAGATTTAAGTGTCTAGGGAGGTACTATGTAGAATGATGGCAGAAAGACTAACAGAAATATTCCAGAAGTGGAGGGCTTACTTGTAGTTCAGTGGAAAAAAACAGGAAGGAATTCAGAGGGGGAAAATGTCTCTGTCAAGGATACAGGATCAGGGAGAAGGCCAACATTTTGGCAGAAAGGATTCATTGGCCCAGTGACAAAACTGGAATCATAAAGCAAAGGAAAATGGAGGGAGGGGGGGAAGTGTGCAGGATATAAACATTGTAAATTCAGAAAACAAGGATTTTTTTAAAAATAGCGTAATTCCAAGTACCAGCAATTCTACTTTATGTCTTTAAACTTTGGTAGGGAATTGTAACTAATATAATTTGAGAAATACCTGTCAGTTTTTTTTACACATAATCCAGCCATTATGAAAGCATCATTGGAATGTCACAACGTTCAACAAAAACACCCCAAAATGAATTTTCAAAACATTCTCGCTTCTTTTCTGGGAACCGCCGATAACTGTGACAAACTT
Organism: Eublepharis macularius; assembly: GCF_028583425.1. Lineage (NCBI taxonomy): Eukaryota > Metazoa > Chordata > Lepidosauria > Squamata > Eublepharidae > Eublepharis > Eublepharis macularius. The sequence goes on along the minus strand of NC_072792.1, from coordinate 24,483,096 downwards.
CCTTTAAATTGTACTTGTAATAAGCTATTTTCCCTTTTGTTTTATTTCTCTGCCACGCTTCCTTGCTTTGCATTGTGGTTGCATGCCATCTGCTGGTTTAACCCATGATGGCTTGCTGCTCTGATATTCACCATGCCAAAATGCCACTTCCACTGCCATAATGCTACACACTCCTGTTCATTGCTTCCATGGCTCCCCTCCTGAAAGTACCCATGATGCACAGCGCTACGTCCGCCACTGTCTCTGCAGCAACAACTCCTGCAACAAGTGTCCCCTTCGCCGCAACAGCCACAGCCAATCAGGTTTGCTCCTTTTAAAGCTATCTTTCACAAATCCCAAACTCTAAATGAGTGCTGGTACTGATTTAAAAAAAAAAATTCTCCCGGAGAATTTTTTTCTTCATGTTTTTTTACCCATCAAACTTTATTTTGAAATAGTTCTGTAGCAAGTATTTATGGACAGGTTGCACTTATTTAGAGTTAACATTTATTTGCAAATAATGGTGTAGCTGTGTCGTAGTGTTGCACTGTTCGTTTGTTTGTTTCTTTTTGTTTCCTAACACTGTGTAATTAACCCAACTGATACAGAGTCATTTTAGGAGTGATCTAGTTGTAGAGAAAACATTCAATTAATTTCTGAATCCTAGAGGGGCAAATGCATTAAACCAGGATTCAATCAAATGTTAACATCCTTTTCCTCATATTACACATATAAATAACTAAGTGGTCTTTTCCTAACTCTGAAACAAGCCCCAAATGGACACAGGCAGCTGGAAACAACAGCTGGAGGACAGGGAATCCCTCATATTTGTGCTTAGCATGATACAGTGGAAAGCTGTATTTTTATTATCCTGAGATGTTGAGGGAGCTCTCTCAAGCTTGAAAAATCATAATTTGCTGCCCAATGATCCTTTAAAATCTGTTAAGTAATGCACAAGATTGCTAATCACTGTTCTATATCCTGTCACTTTTCACATGTGTAAGAGATGTATATATTGCAAAATATACACATCAGTAACTACTTCAGGGTGCCCCGAATAGGATTTGTGTCCAAACAGATACAAAAGACAGTAAGCAGCTTAGTATTAGGAGGTGGTGTAACATAGTGGATAAGAAAATGAGCTGGGATTTGGAAGGTTCTTTTAAGTTTTCCTCTGCTACAGACTCATTAGGTGACCCTAGGCAAGTCACATTCTCTTAGCTTCAGCATCTTCCCAACAACAACAACAACAACAACAACAACAAAACCTTGCAGGGCTATTGTAATAATTACAGCAAGATAATATGTGTGAATGCTGAAAGCACTGTATAAATGCTTAAGGATGATTACAGTTTGTGGGATTTTGCTTTTGGCGAGACGAGTAGATTGCATGCAAGATATAGCGAAGCAATTCCTGACAAGTCTGTACGTTTTGTTCCCTTCACTGTGGTGCTGTGATTGCCGTCTTAGCGCTTAGTCCTCCAAATTCTCATGGTATCTAGCTAAATAGATCCAGTGCAAGGAGTGGAAGGAGAAAGATAGTTAATAGCAGAAGCAACAGAAAGCCGCAGGTTAGAACTGGCTTCCCTGCACCATAGAACTACTAAAATTGCTTATGTGTATGTTGGTAACTGTAGCTGTTTTTCTTCCTTAAATATTTTCCCAAGAGAGGAACAGTCAATCAGTCCGTCTCTGTCTTCCCTACCCCCATATGAGTTCTGTCAAAAAGTCCTATTTTTATTTTTAGAAAACCAGCAAATTTGGATCTGTTAAGTTTTATTTGTGGCCCTCTTCATGACACAGGAAAGTTGATGTGGAAGCATATGCACCAAATTCTGCACTGACCAATATTCTATTTCTCAAACATGTATGGCTTTCTTGGGAAAAAACTATAGATCCACAAGGCATTTGTGTTTGCCTGTGCTGTGCTGTTGGTTGTAGTTTATTCCTTTTTTCAGGTAAACTATTCTTTCCTGTAAGAAATACCGAGAGCTAGCTTGGGATCCTAAGAAAAATATTAAAAGATCATGTTTAAAAATGGAAGACTATGGAAGAGTTAATTTTAAATAGCATGTGTGCAAAGAAAACTGATTTTTTAAAAAAACCTGATCCTATACTTCCGAAACCACATGACCCAAGTAAATCTTTATGAGGCACAGATCCAGAGGAGTTAGCCGTGTTAGTCTGTAGTTGCAAAATAGTAAAAAATCCAGTAGCACCTTTAAGACTAACCAACTTTATTGAGGCATAAGCTCTGATGAAGAGAGCTGTGATTCTCGAAAGCTTATGCCTCAATAAAGTTGGTTAGTCTTAAAGGTGCTGCTGGACTTTTTACTATTTATGAGGCAAGCTCTGATCAAAATTCTTTCTTGAGCTTGAAGTACGTACCCTAACCCTATCCCTATCCCTACTACTTCACTGTGCTTCTTTGAAATTGGATGCCTTGATTATGAAGCAGTCAATCGTATGCTGAAATAATGAGTAGCTTCAAAAAGAAAAGCCAATGTTTTTTACACTTTTTAAAAGAAAATATAGAAAACAAAATACTTCCGCTCCCACATCCAAATGCTTTCTGAACACAGTCAGGAGCAGTATGGTGTAGTGGGTACAGTGGAAAAATCCAGGTTTGAATCTCCATTCTGCCATGGAAGCTTGCTGGGTCAACCTAACCTACCTTATAGGGTTGTTGTGAGGATAAACTGGAGAAGAGAATGATGTAAACTGCTTTGGGTCCCCATTGAGGAGAAAGGCGGGGCATACATGAAGTAAATAAATTATTTCTTAACACTGTCAGTACCAGCAGCCTGAAATAGGATCAGTTGTGTCAAGTAGTGAGTGAATTGTCCAACATAATCCAGTCCTCAGCTGTGTCAAATCCCAGTACTATTGGACTAGTAGTATGAACTGTCCAGGTGAGTCTACATCTCCTATTGCCACATCCTAGATGATACCTGAGTGGTCAGAAAGCATTTGGATGTGGGAGCGAAAGTAGATGATACTCGAGTGGTCCCTTCTCACAGACCAACTGCAGTTTAAGAACATTGCAAAGTGGTAGAAAAGTCACATGTCAGTTCCTTATGCGGAAAAATCTATGAAACTTCTAACATTCTGAAGTCTTTCCTCTAAGGCTGCTGTCAGACACCCTTGTTGAAACATTTTGACCTCTTCACAACGGTGGGTTGTTTAAGTCATTTCACACACATTTCATTTTTAATCTCTTTCCTACCCTGTCTCTAGGGCTTTATCCACAGTTTTTGAAACCTCTGTTGCTCCGAAGTCGTCTTTTGATGTGATGCGGAGGTGGCGCTTTTAACTTTGCCACTTCCTTTGTATGGCATTGCCCCTGCAAAGGTGGCCTCACTGTGCAGACCACATCTCCGAGCAACAAATCAGCCGGAAGGGGTGTTTTGCCTCTGCAGGCCAAGCTGGGGTTTCTGCAGCGCATTCCTTTTAAGGGCTTCCTCCTTTCCCTCTTCCTTTTTGGATTTTTTCCGCTTCCAGTTGCTGGCTGGCTTTGAGTGAGGTATTTCCAGTCTCTTAATCTTCTGTAGAGAGGTTTGATTTTTCTTCTATTCCTTTCTCCTTTTCTCCATGTTTTTCACTCCTTTGCTCTCTCCAACTTTCTCTTAAAATGTCTATAAGGAAACTGATTTAAACACTGTCTGATATCTCCATCCTCACCTCACTTCAGAGAATGATGAGGCAGCAACAGGGTAAAATGAGGGTACGGTAGTAGTGTGAAAATGCCCTAAGAGAAAATTCAAGACAGTGTCAGAAGGATGTGGTTTCTATTCTGATGCCTCATTTGTGTTTAGTGGTGTGAGTAGACATCAGATAGAGGATATCAGAGGGTATGTAATTGTGCCTGAGAAAATTTCCCATGGGAGAACATGGGTTTCATTCTCACTTGTGTTCTATAGCTGGAGGGCATTCCATAATGCTGGAGATGCTAGCAAAGAAGTGGATATTTGCTGTGACCAAACAGACAGCTTGAAGGGAGGACTCAATCCTGGCACCATCTGAGGTGATGAACAGGCACATAATGGAAGAAGTTATCCTTTATATAAGCTGGCTCCATATTGCATAGGGCTTTAAAGGTCAAAAATAGTACCTTGCATTGGATCTGAAGGCATAATGATAGCCAATGTAGACTAACAGCCCTCGTCTGTCCCAGCGATAACTTCATTCCCAAGGGCAGCCCCACACAATGCGCTTTGCAGTAGTCGAGCCTCAGGGTTACAGAAGCATGGATCAGTATGACTCAAGTCCATGGAGCTTAAGAGCTGAGATGATTTCTAAACTAAATGTAGTACTTGATCCTGTGACACAAATGTAGGATCCAGTAATAACCCTAACCTCTTTATAAAGGAAGTCATTTCAACCCCACTACATCCAGTGCAGATAGGGCAATCCCTGCTGACGTCTCTACCTTACTAACTAGCATCACCTCATCTGGATTCAGGTTTAGCTTGTTCTTCCTCAGACACTTGACCATAGCCTCCAGATAAAGGCCCAACAGAGAGATTGCTTCCTCCAGTGGCTTGTTGGGACAGAAATACCTAACAAAATTAAAAGAAACACATTTCCCTTATCTAGCTATGTCCAGAAATTGTCCACCAGGGCAGTCTGTGACCCAAAGGCAGGTCTCGGGCCAGAGTGAAATGAGCCAAGAGCAAATGATACATCCAGGGCATCCTCGAGTTGCTGTTCCGCCAGTTACTTTGTCCAAGAATGGTGTTATATTTATACCCCACTTTTCTGTCCTCATGATGGCCAGCAAGACGACAAACAAATTAAAACATACATAATAAAATTATATCTTTAAAAAAAAATTAAAAACACACATCATTAAAAGAGTTAAAGCCAGAGCTAAAATACACATACAAAACCATAAAAACAGCAACTAAAACATTGGTCAGCAAAGAGAGGTCACTGAGGAAATGCCAAACAAACAAAAAGGTCTTTACCAGCTGACGGAATATAACAAGAGAAGGGGACAGACAAGTCCCCCCTGGGGAGAGAGGTTCAGAGTTATGGTACCATGACAGACAAGGCCGTCTCCCAGGTTGCCATCCATCTTGTCTCCAAAGTGGGGGACACCTGAAGCAGGACTTCAGAAGATGACCACAGTGGTTCGGTAGGTTCATAAGGTAGTTGGCAGTCCTTTGGGTATGTTTGTCCCAAGCCATGTAGGGCTTTAAAGGCCAACATCAGCACCTTTAATTGTGTCCAGAAACAAATTGGGAGCTAGTGTAGATGCACCAAGACTGGAGTGATATGGTCCCTACGACCCATTCCAGCTGCATCATTCTGCACTAACTGAAGTTTCCTAACATTTCAAGAGCAGCCCCATGTAGTGTGCATTACAGTACTCTAATCTAGACCAATTGGAGTCAATCAGCGATTTCTCCTTTAGTGCAAACCATAGCCTGCTGTTTAAATGCAAATCTGTGGTTTGTGTTCCCCCTCCAAACCAGTATTGCAAACCAGCTTCAAACCATGGTTTTCAGTCTTAGCTAGGAAGGGAACCACAGACTACAGTGGAGTTTCAGATATAAAGGCCAACTGTTGTTTGTGCTAAATCAGAATTGATAGCGAGTGTGTAATAGCTGGAGTCTGACCCTATCCTGCATTACAGTAACAATACCTATTAAAAGGTAGAGTGCTATATGAGTTTGTTATTGCTACAAATTCAAGATAAAATTAGTGTACAGAAATTTGATTGATGGTTGAATGTAGTTTTGAAACTTGTTTTAAAGCTCTGTCTTTTATTGGGAAGAAATTCTACAATGGCTCGTGTTGAGGAGCTAGGCAGGGAAGTTGGTGAAAAAACAAATAGTTCAAAACTTATTTTATTGTCTAACAAGTATATGCTAAAATAATTTTTAAAAGATACAGTTAATAGGCGCCTTCCTTACTTTTGTGCCCTACTTACTCTTGGGAGCATGAAATGTAATCAATCCACCATCTGAAAGTTAATGGCTTATCTCCATCATTTAGGATATAAAATAGGTTGGTAGAGCAATATAGTAATTCATTATTAGCAGCAGTAGTGAATTGAACTTTAAACACTAAAACTCACACCACCTTCTGAAGAATCTTAAGAGAGCCTAGAGGCACAACCCACCTTTCCAGAATTCACAGCACACTCAAAAACCATTTCAGATCTGAAATTGAAGCTGCTTTGTGTGATTTGTTGGAAGTGTAAGGTTGTTTCCAGTAAGGGTAATTTTGTAAACTGTTGCAAGACATGTATTCTCTGTCCACATGTACCTGCTCCGAAGCTCATGTTTAAAAAAAAAAGCAGAAAACTTCACTTTGCTCTCATGAAACTTCTAGTTGATGGCTATGCAGATATCAGTGGTTAGTATTTTGGTAGTAATGTTTACAGTCAGTAAAGAAGGTTCAGTTCAGAAAGTTGTTGTGCATAGAATCATGCAAGATATGTCCTTTGCAACATTAGGAGGTGACATTTATAAAGCATCTTCAAAGTGTTAAAAAAATGAAGCACAGGAATTACTGAGGGAGTCACCCATGTATGTTATTATATCTAATCATCCACGGAGTTCATACATGTGACCAATTTTCTCCAGGGAGAATTTTCACACTCCAGGCCATCTTGGCCAACTGTATCATTCTGCTGGATAGTAAAAAACAAAACAAAACCATACACCAGCTGCTAATGATTGGTTTAATGCATGTCAAAATAATTTACTGGATTCACATTGTACTTCAGGACGGGGAACCATGTGGATGGCCATATAATAAAACTAGAAACTTTTGAGTGCATTTGAGATAACTCTTCTCCCCACTACAAGAGAGTCTATGACTATAACTAGGTTAATGAGTATAGATGACAAAAATTCTCACTTAAGCAGGAAAGAGGTGTTTATGGCAAAAATGAACGAATCTACAATAACACTAGACTAGGGAAAGAAAAGGGTACAAATGTGTATTTTCAGGATAGAAATAGAACCATTCTGTGTATCAGTTACACGTTATTGCAAACAAAACAGGATTTCAAAGTGAGGCTTTGAAACAATTTGACTGCACCTGTTGTGTGCTATCTTACGCAGATTCAATCCAATTTACATTGAAAATAAATGGGATTGCATTGTTAATATGCCAATCAAAGAAAGAAATATAAAGCCGAACTTTCTCTGGCTATAGTTCACTGCTTGGTTACACTTGCTTTTTATTGTAAATTCTGGAAATGAGAATGAAATTTGGTTATTTATTGAAATGCACATGAATGCAGTCAAGAGCTGTCTGTCATTCAGTTCTATGGATTAAGAAACATTGTTGAATGAATAGGTCTGTATTTCAGCTATCAAATCTGCTTCCTAACCAGAAATAGCCATCACTTTAAACTGTGTCTTGGGGTCAGTCCTATAGAGCGGTTCTCCTAACTTGGAAAGAACCTTCTGTCTCTTGATTTAAATGAGATAAGCATCTGCCTTGTTCATTGTCTTCAACTGAGCGAGGCAGTCCCAGTGCCAGTCGCTGCCAGCCACAATATTTTAGGGTTTATTGTCGTGGTACCCTGAATAATAACCTGGCAGCGGCCATAGCAGAGGGAAGGAGAGATCTCCCCACTGGATTTCATTCAAAGTAGTTGCTAAGGACACTCTCTACAAGAAAGTTTAATTTTGAAAGTTGATGAGATGCAAAAACCAGGCAAGGCCCCCCCCCCTTTCATTTGTAACAATAGCGCTTGGAAACATGCTTAGTTAGAATGATCTAGTGACTGCTCATTGTTCTGTTCACAGGCACAGACATTTCCCAGTGTGATTTGGATATAGCAGGAGGGACAGAATGTAGAGAACAGCCCGCTTAGTCCACTTCTGCAGGTGGGGCACAAGACCCCACTGCACACTCCCTCATCCTACGTCGTGTGCAAGTGGGAGGCTCACAGAAGTGCTGCGGCCCCTCAGTAATGGCATTTTAGAATTCCCGGCCAATGGATGTGATGAGGACCACAAGCACTGGTGGCTTTAGAAAGGAACTGGACACGTTAATGGAAGATAGGTCCACCAGTGGCTGTGAAACATGGTAATTAAAGGGAACCCCCTCCCTACAGAGCCAGTCAACCTCTGAGTACCAATGTTGGGAGGCAACATCAAGGGGAAGGCGTTGGTCAATGGGCCCTGTTGGTTGGCCCTCCAGGGCAACTGGGTGGCCGCTGTGTGAAACAGGATGCCGAATTAGGTGGACCAGCTTTTAATACTCTCATATCAATGGTGGCGGCGGCGGCAGCAGTCATTTATAGTTTACTTTTTATAAAGGCATTAATTAAGTAGCAGTTGGAATAAGCCTATTCTAGTACATGGCAAATGTGTTTTTTGTTTTTGGTCATCTGTAGGTGAGGGGTAATATTTTGTTGTGATTAGCACATCTTCTGTATAGCACAGTGCACACATTCGTAGTGAGAAGCTGCAGTAAATGGATTCGATTTTTCGTTAAGGCAGTGTAACGATTTGCTTAGTTTGATATAAGCTTCTTTTAAACCTTTGCCTTTGGGCCTTTAATTCAGCGCCTCCTTATGTTACCTTATACCTCAGGAGGGCCCTGGTCACAACCTCTTTATTTACACTCACACAGAGCTTCAGGTGTTCTCTACTTTACCCAAGATTTTACCTCAAGAAGACCTTCCACATTGTGTTTATGTGACCTTTATATTGCTGCCTCCATGACTGCCAAGGGGTTTCACTGCCTCCAAAGGCTTTTGCCACAGATCTCCTCAGTTTAACTGGTAATAATGGAAGGCTTGTTGTAGATGGTAGCTTGGCAGAATGGTCAGCACGTGAGGGTCGTTGTGAGAGTGGGGGGAATGGGTCTTTCTTGCTTAAACAAAAGTGGATTTTTTTAATAAGCACATAAACAAGATGACTGCAGAGTTTTGATAAGCGTATTGGTTTCAGAATATTCATAAGCTTGGTGGTTTCACAGATCATTAACTCTTCTTAAGGATATATATATACAGACTCTGTTGCACACTCTAATTTTCCACACAGATCTTCAGTAGGGTCACCAGGTTCCTCTACCTGCCCACTGGAAGGGCTGGGGACCTGACACTTACCTTGTGCCGACAGCGTGTTTGCTCTTCATGCGTGCTCCCCCAGGGCCGGTGTGATGATGTCACTTCTGGAAGTGATGTCACCACACTGGCGGTGTGAGCATGCTCGCACTCTGCACAGAGTCAGTTTGGTCTGTTTAGAGCCCAAATCGGCCCCAACGAAGTGCGGGAACGCTCCCGCAGCTGCTGTGGCGACATCACTTGTGGAAGCGATGTCGCTGCACTTGTTGGGTGTGCACGCACAATGCACATTCCCAGAGTGCCTGCTGGTAGTGGGCAACCTCCGGGAGCTTGCCACCTCCTGCCGACCACTGGTGGGTTGGCGGGCAGGGTGGCAAACCCCCGGGAGTTTGCCTGCCACTGGCAGGCACCTGGGAACCCTAATCTTCAGTAGCAGACTAAACTCTTTTCTCATGCAATTCATTCAGGCCTTTCCACAGAGCTTGTCCAAGCAACATAGAATAATCTGTCTCTCAGATATACACAGACTGACTGAGGTGCACACACAGTTTGCCTGACTGAGACAGAATCTTTTCTCTGAGATATATACAAATGCTGACTTAACCAGAATCTCCTAGCTGGTTAACTGTCTCTCAGAAATACAGACACTCCCTCGGGGTCCACAGTTTGTCTAACTCAACTAGAATTAGGTTTCAGGCATCCGCTCTGCTTATGTGCAGAAAACTGACTCAGGTTCATACAGTTTTCTTTCTCAGAACTCCCCACAGATTCCCTGAATTTGACAGAATGGACATTTTTTCTCAACACTGACTAAAATCTGCAGTTCATTCCCGCCCCCCCTCCCAGGGTACAGCTACCAACCAATCAGATGGCACTCCATTCACCCATCCAGCCCCCCTCCTTCTTTCCTCAGAGGTCTGCATTTAATCTCACAGCAATAATTATAAAAAAAAAAAAAACCACATTAGCAAGCAGAAATAAAATCCAAATTAAATACATTACATGCAAAACATGACCGGCAGCCTCAAAGTTTATCAAGAATATGTTAAGTCTAGAAAAAAAAACCCAGTTAAATGTTTATTTTAAGGACTGAAGTGTAGGTTCTCAGTATTAGCTGATGGTTTTGGTACTAAGGCCGTCAGGTCCACCAGTGGGGTGGATCACCCACTTCCAGTCTCTGCCTCCCACCGCCACTCACTTGGCCGGCAGGGGGACAAGGCTCAGGAAACGGGCCCAGGAGGCAGAAATCCTCCCAGGCCCGCGCCCAGAGGGCACGCTCCTGCTGGCTGTAACAATGTCACTTCCTGCCCATCAGCAGGCTCCCACTCCCACACTTCACAGGGGCCCCTGTGGAGTGCGGAAGCATATCCTCCGACTGGCGCAATGATGTCAGTTAAGGAAGTGATGTCATTGCACCCGCCGGGAACACACGCACGCAGAGCACGTGTGCAAGATTGACCAAGGTAAGTGCCAGGTTCCCCACCTCATCCCCTGCCAGGAGGGTAAGAGAACTTGGCAACCTTAGTTGATACAGGTTAAGTGAGGAACAACTGAATTTTGTGTATGAGATCACAGGCTACTACCAAGAGAGAGAGAATTTATTTTCAAATGATATCTTTTTAACAAAAGAAGTCAGCCATACAAGTAAATTTTACTAGCCCACCATATTGTGTGTGTAGTAAAGTGCTGTCAAGTCACAACTGACTTATGGCAGCCTCGGCAAAGCACCTTCAAGGCAAGTAAGAAGCAGAGGTAGTTTGCCATTGCATTCCTCTGCAGTGTGTTCCTTGGGAACCCCCCATCCAAACACTGGCCCTTGTTAGCTTCCAAGATCTGACTAGATCAGCCTATATACCATGCTGCTTTCCCTCCCAGCCCACCGAATTAGTCAGCCATTTATGACTTGAAAGAGAAGAACCATCCATTTTAAATAGCTTCCCTGCTTAGTGAATTCTTACCACATGGAACCAGGTGAGCGGTTATTTACAGACCTGAAATAAATCTCTAATGACTGGTCTCCAGCTTTTAGAGAGTATTCTTTCTTGTTTCTCAGTATGTCTAAGCATATTAAGTGTCATATGAAGGAGGTATTTATGGATCCTCTCTACATGTAGGGACAAGGGAATCCCAGATTAACGTGGCAGCTTGAATCATTCAGAACGTCAGCCAGAACCAGATTTTTAGGGTAGGGTTTTCCTTGATTTCCAGAGAGATTGCTGTTCTGGTATATCAGAAAAAAGAATTGCCTCCAGAGAGTTCCCTGGCTTGCAAAAAAGAAAAGATGTTATTTTGGAACATGAATTGTATTGGAAAAGCCCAATGCTTGCCAATTATTTCACCTTTTAGATGCTTTCAAACTGTTGATGTGTGTTCGTTACTAATTTCAACAAGAAATCACGGCTAAGCCTTTAGGTTTGCAATAATCACATACATCTTCCTGATGTCATCTTGTAAAATATATTGCGGCCGTCTCTCTGTCTAGAGACTTTAGTGGACACTGAAGGAGACTATTGGTGTTTCTGATAGTTAGCTGTCTGTGGCATTTGTAGGCACTCACATGTCTTCTCATACAGTGCAGCCCTCTTTAAATTCAAGACCTGTTTTGGAGTGTGCTTGCTTGTCTTCGGTTACTTGGTTTTCTTGAGGGTATATAATGAAAAGGAAAAGACAAGTAATACTAGAAAAGGCTTGCATGTAATAAATGTTTAGTTGATAAAATTTTAAGTAAATCTGTTTTCATTTTTAGGAAAGAGGAGAAAACACTAGTATTAATTATTTATTTTTTAAAAGTTCCAACCACACATCCCAACTTTGTTTCCTTTATTCTGACAGATAATCCTCAAGTAGCCAACGGGAATGGAATGGAATGTCAAGAGGCTTCATTGAGAACAGCAAAGCATTGTTACTGTACATACTACCCTGTTTCTTCCTCGATAGAATTGCCACAAACTGCATGCTGAGTAACGAGTTTGTTCATCTGGACAAATCACAAACACTAAGGATCTAGTGCTGCTATATCATATAGGAATATTAAATATGGTATGCTTAGTATATTCCAACTTAATCTAGTTAACTACCTGATGCCAGCTGTGATGATTGAAGACATAAAAAGGGTAATGTTTTACTTTAAAAAGTTTTATACGACACTGTTTACTTCTTAGGAGTATCGTCTTGCCACCATAAACTATAGCTAATGTAAGTAGTCCTATTCATGTATTGTTGTAGGGTTCACAAAGTTATGAATCTTTCAATGTTAGCAATAAACGATTTACATTGGCCGCTAAGCCCAGGACCCAAAGAATCACATGGCCAAGGGTGCTTTTGATGTGTGTTTCTCAAATACCCACTTTGCCCCTTCCCTGGGAGAAATCACTTTTGAAACTGCGGTAAATTTCTATGGTACTTCATGATAAAGAATCAACTCTATTTTGGGAGCTAGGGGAGGGGGTTAAGTACAAAAAGAAAAAATAACGCTGGGCATATAAAAACGCTAGAGTGCACCAGTGTAACTCTTTGGATCCTGGCCAATATACACAAACTGGAGATTTTAACTTTTAACCCTTTGGTGATTTTGTACTCTCTCAGAAAGCTCACTTCTCTACTAGGCGGTCGATGCCAAGATAAAAGAGGTGATGTGAAAACAGAACCCTCGATTCCTGCATGTCATCACCTAAAAATTCCAAATAGAGAATCCAAAGTAAAGCACAAATTGCAGAGATGCACATGAATTGATATTAGACTTGTATGGAGAAGCAGTACCAGAATCATGGCATTCTAGAACTAAAGTTAAACCTTTGCACGGTATGATTTTCATACCCCTAACAAAGTCTTGACTATGTTATTTTACAAAAGAGAGATAATATTTTTTAAAAATAAGCCTTTGCAGAAGTGCCTAAATTTTGCCACAACAGACTTGAAACTTAAGTGATCCTGAGGTCTATAATTGAATCTATACCAAGTGATTAAGCTTTCAGATTTACAATCAGGTTACCAAAAAGAACTTGTTATGAAATAACTTCTTCCCAACTAAAGAAATGGGGCTATAGATGAAGATACTAGCATGATAATCTAATTTAATTAAAACTGGCTGCAGTCATTGAAAACTTGATAAGTGACTTTAATCTTAGATGGTTAGGAGAATTTAAACATGATTCAGAGAAAATTTCACTTTATTCATTCTTACTGTTGCCGTATTTTTAAAACTGGGTTAAAGAAGTTGTAACCGGATTACAGCACAGAGAAAGAAACTAGTTCTTTTAACCTTTTTTTCTTTAAAAGCTTATTTTATGTCACAGAAATACGAAGATATCTTTAATACAGCTATATACATATTATATATACACATACATATATATGGACAAAACAGATTTTAATGTTTACTTTTTTAAATACTGTGTTGATTTACAAGGTAATTATATACATTTGATTAATGTAGGAGGTTTGTTTTTAAGATTTATTTCCTACACTGTTGTACCAAATATGTCATATTTCACATTTTATATGTTGCATATATATATATATATATATCACAGAAAATCATAGTTTTTAAATTATTGTTTATAAAACAAAAAGCAGCTGTTCTATGGAAATAAGTATAATTGTTTGAGACATCTGTTTTTCCATGTGAAGATTAAGAATGATTGCAGTATTTTAACTTAGCCTTTTTGGATTGATTCTAAGTTCTCCAGCAGCACTGCCTGTTTTGAAAGATCAGAAGCAGTAACGGATTGTTTGTTTAATGAATTATTTTCCAGTGTTACTCTTGTTTTTCAAAGGTCTTATATCTGTTTATCTTTAAACTGTAGATTTCATCACCTAAAGGGGAAAAGACCCAAAATCTAATGGTAAACATAGTGCTTGCAATCTTGCATTTGTTTTAATTTGTGAGGAATATGTATCTTCTTTTATTTTTACTTGTAAATTTTCTCAATCATTATAACTCGGTTTCTGATATGGCAGTTTACCTACATGTGTAGGTTTGGGGTTTTTTTTTTAATGATCCATTTAAACATTTGGTAGTTCGTTGGAAAATACTAAATGGTAATTTATGTATGTTTAAATATTTAAACTGTAGAAGGCAAACATTTTAGTGAACATATGTTTAAACAGTTATTTTCTTACTCTACTCTAATATTATTTTCTGTCCCTAAATGGTTAAACATCAATATATATGAATTTAACTCCTGGGCAAAGAGAGAGAAAGAGAAAATGTATTTTTTAAAAAAAGAGTTCCATTGTATTTGGCATATAAATTTCTTCTGTTCCTACAAATTCTTAATACTTATGTCGATGTTAAATCATTTGCTCCAGAATAGCTGCACTAATGGCTATGGGGTGTCAATAGAAAGAGTCATTTTGAGATCATGCTTTAAGAGCATGAGACAGAGGCTGCGCAGACAGAGGTACCAGCACCAGCAGGAATTAAGTCCATGCTTAATCCACTCTGGAATGTAGCTGCCCCTCCATAGCATGTGGTCAAATCATGGTGGCCGAGCCCTTCTCTGTTTTCTTGAAACTTCCCAAGAATACAACGGTCTGTAGTATGTTCTGATTGGCCGATTTATTTGTTCCCAAGTTCCTGGTATTCCCTCTCCCCCATGTGCAGTAAACAAGCCACTTATGCATGTCCATTCCCTTCAGAGTCCATTCCTGACTTTGCTGCTTCTTCCCTGCCCCTGTTCACCTGCTTGCCTGCTACCTCCCTATCTATGCATCATGTCAGACCAGATTCTTCCTTTATCTGCTCTCCCACCATCCATCTGCTTTCCATACAGCGTTGCTCCGCTCCATTCCCTCCCTGCCATTCTAACCCTCAAGATAATGTGCCCATTCTGGCTTGCCTTCGAAAGGTCTGGTTTCATCATTTCAACTCTTTAAATCAAACAGGCTGCTTCCTTCCATTCGTTTGTTGCTTGTCTCGCCTTACTCTGGCATCAGTCCTTGACCTGAATCACATGCCTTATCCCAGGCTTAGATTCTACCGGAATGTGTATCTCTTAAGAACTAACAATGAAAGCCCCGTCTGCCATGGCAGTCCTTGGATCAGCCCATATAAAACATCCCTGCAGGATCAGATCAGCGGCCCATCTAGTCCAGCACCCTGTTTCACACAGTAGCCGCTCACTAGCGTACAAAGCCAGCCTCTTCTGTGGCTGTCTCTGTGAAAGCAAAACATTTCCCACCTCTCCTTACCTCTTTCTGCCAGGGTGTTCAGCAGCACTTTGCTTAGCCTCTGCTCTCCTGCTTTTCAGTCTGTGCTAACAATAAATATAAAAATACTAAGCGTACCAGAGCATGCTTTTATTTATTTATTATAGAGTAATTTTGTAGAATTCATTGAATTTGGGAAGATCTAAAACTATTTTTCTGTATAAATATTGTTTGCCAAAACTTCATTTATATTTTGGAAAAGAATATCTAATGATGGCAAAGCAACCATAAGTTGTTTTTATTTTTTATTTTTAAACGGCTCCCTTGAAAGAACCATGAAATGGGCCAATAGAGACAAGTAGAAAAAAATGGGGGCCTAACTTCCAAATTACTTGAGATGTCTCAGAATTTTATTTTCTATAAAAGCGCTTCACCAAAATACCTTAATTTGCCCATACAAAATGGATCAGTGGCAACCTTTTACACTGCACATTTTCACCAACAGTTAAATAAATTTCTTCTCTTATTCCATATATTGTAACTATCTAGCAACCTGTTAAATTCCCTATATGAGTTTGTTGAGATATTATTTAATTACCCAATGTGCAAGTATGGAAATAAAAAGGAGCATTAAAAAAATTATCCTGATCCTTTGGTGGTATTTCATTGCTATGGAGAGAGAGAGAGAGAGAGAGAGAAGAAAAATGATGGTGTGCTGGTGCAAAAAGAAAAACGAGTCTTACATTTTTTTTAAACGTGAGAGGTAATAAAACATGGTTTGAGACAGATGACTTTGTTTGCCAGATTTATCATCTCTGACACCGGCAACCCTTAGAGGAGCAGCACCATGTCTGTTGCGGTTAGGATCGACATTACTGGCACGGTCACCATTGCACAGAACCAAAACTAGTAGTAACACCAGATCACCAGCTCCTCGTATACTAGATGGTTCTTCTTGCTGTCGGGCAGCATTTCCCTGCTCCTTTCTGTCTGGCACGAGGAGCAGCTGTGAAGGGCTGTATAAATGATATAAATGCTGTAAAGTAATATTCTTTGCATGCTAAGCTGGGTCTGCAAGAATCCCAACATTTTGGCCTCTTTCACTTGACAAAACGCTAAGACAGCAACGATCAGATCTGTGAAGCATTTTAAAGTAGAAATACTGCAGTGGGAGTCCTGATTCAAAGGGGCTCTTGTGCGTTTGTGCCATTTGAAACACACACCCCTCCCTAGTTGATGTTAGCTGACAAGCAGAAAAAATACAAGCACAAGCACACTTTCTTTGCCTGTACTTTCTCCTTGTAACATTGTGGGGTGCAGGTGTGCTTTTAATGGGCAAAATCATTTAGGGGTGATATCCTTCCCACGGTGTGGCCCTGAGCCAGATGAGAGTCATGTATAGCTGCTATTCCTATTTAGTCACTCTGTGTTCTATTCTAGAAAACATGCGGCCTATAAATAAATAAGTTTCTAAAATGTCAGAGAGATCCGATCACAGCTCTCCAAACATCTCATCTGGTGAGACCTTCAACAGTGTGGCAAACTTGGGTCTGGCCTGCTTGAGACTGCAGTTGGTAGTTCACATTTTTTAAAAAAAAATCCTTCCACATAGGAAGCTACAGTGCCAGGGAGAAGGCAAGTATTTTAAATTCCTATTCCTGGCATCT
Source organism: Eublepharis macularius (assembly GCF_028583425.1). NCBI lineage: Eukaryota > Metazoa > Chordata > Lepidosauria > Squamata > Eublepharidae > Eublepharis > Eublepharis macularius. The sequence goes on along the minus strand of NC_072792.1, from coordinate 24,466,263 downwards.
CATATTCTATGCCAAAAGATGGTGCAAGGTATGGAGAAGAATTCAGTCTTGGGTGATTCCCCCATCTACACACTAAAGGGGCACAGCCCAGCGGCAGGTTGACCTTTGTTGTTTCTTAATGCTTATTCCTTCTTTGACTTCATACACCATGTTTTGTGTGTAGTTTAAAATACTTAGACATTCCTGTCTTAGTTGGGCTGCTCTCTTCACTTTGTAGCAAACTTCGCTCTTTAAAAAACCTACCAAACTTTGTCCAAAGCTAGGAGAAGTTCATAACCCAGGCTAGCCTGATCTCATCAGAAGCTAAGCAGGGTCAGCCCTGGTTAGTACTTGGATGGGAGACTACTAAGGAAGTCCAGAGTTGCTATGCGGAGGCAGGCAATGGCAAGCTACCTCTGAACATCTGTTTCCTTGAAAACCCCAGCAAGGGTTGCTGTAAGTCAGCTGAAACTGAACAGCAAAAAAAACCCAACAACATTTGTACGGGTGAGCAAAAGGTAAGAAACTTCATGATAGCTGGTAAATACACATACATAACCACAAAATTAAAGCCTTGTTCAGACAATATTGCTAAACCATGGTTTGTTGCTACATGAGCAAACCTATTTGATCCTTCATCTTGCATGCTTCCCTCCCTCCCCTTGTGCATGGGCAGCTGGAGAAAAGAAAACACTCGCTTCTGTGGCAGTCCAATATCTCATTGTCTATCTCTGGAAAGACAGACCTTTTAAAATTTGCTAGCATTGTTTTAGTAAGGTTAGTAATTTAATAAATGAAGAGGTAATAGGTGCAGAATGTATAACCTACTTGGGATACATGCTACAACTAATTGCACCAAAATTTAACTGGTATGGACATAACCATAGAGAATATATTTGCATATTTACCAATGTTTTCAATGTTAAGTAAAGTTTATTTAAGAACATTTCTATGCTGCTTTTCTGTGAGACAAATGTTCCCCAAAAATTTGAGTGCTGGATATTGTAGACTTCCAAGGTATAGTTACCAACTGGTAAGTGCACTACGGGGGGAAGTATTAGGCAGTCTTGTAAGTTTGCCCCTGGTGGTTCGTCTCATGCTGTAAAGGCTGAAAGAAGCTAAAATAGAGATGGAACGCAGTGATGCCAAGGGAATCCGCATGGGAAATTTTTCTCTTCAGTATGGTACCAATGTAAAATTTTGAAATGAAAAGTGTGCTCAACCACCCTTTTGCAGAGGTATGTCCATTGCCATGTTACGTGCTAGAACCAAAGCTCCTGATCAAGCTAGTCATATTTATGTTAGAGTGACCCCATCAGACTTTGAGCTACTATAGCCATCCACTGGAATGAAGATCGTTCTGATTTTAAACTAAATGAGATACCTCTGACGCTAACCATGCTGCCACAGTCGGTTATTCCGCTGACTCTAAACTGGCATCAGTCATGATGTGCCAACTGCCAAGTCAGGGGGAGGCCTACCATTTTATCTTGTGAAATCTTATGCAAGGGTAGATTGCGGCACTTCTTTGGCTCCTGTTCAGAACGGAGAACGAGGTGCTACCGTTCCTCATCCAGGCAAGGGGTCCATCTGCCTCTATATCACCTGTCCGCTAGAGAGGCCAACACAAAGATGCTTCAGAGGAAATGTGCTAGAGCTGTTGTGGACTGATTTATCCATTGTCAACCATGGTTTTTAGCAAGAAGGTAAGTGACCTTATTCTTTATGCTGGGACTCCATCCTTTACTAAAGCTCACTAGTTGATGTGTGAGCTTCCAGGGGGTACTCAGTGAGCAGTTAGGAAATCTGCACGTTTGTACACAGTTACTTGGAGAGGCAGTGTGGTATAAAGAAAGAGTCCGACTAGGAAACTACATTCAAATCCTTACCATGGAAGCTTACTGGGTGACCCTGGGCCGGTCACATAATCCAAGCCTAACTTACCTCACAGGGTGTTTGTGAGGATAAAACGGAGCAGAGAACAATGTAGACTGCTTTAGGTCCTCACACTGTGTGTGTGTGTGTGCGCACGCGCACGCACGCGCGCACTGGTACATTCCTGTTCTGTTTGAAACCTGCCCTGAGGACACATGATTGCTGATTACTGGACATGAATCAGTAGAAGAGGCAGGCTTAATTGGATCTATGTTGTGTTGCACTTGTGGCCCCAAAGCCTCTGAGACTAGTTGGACCCAAGTGATCAGAGAACCAAGCTGTCAGAAAGTTTACAGCCCCTCCTTTGTGAGGAGGAGGAAAGTGTCCCTTTGACCTTGAGACCTTGTGCTCGTGCAGGAGTGGTTTAAGGGGGGGGGAGGTGGAAACAGGCCTCTTTTTCCTCCTTTTATCCTCTTGCCACAATCCCCAATTTCCTGACTCCACAGAGATCAAGTGCATCCACTTTCTCACAAGCTTGAGCAGAGGAGCTGCATGGCATGAGGCAAGTTCTAGGATTTCAATTTTCCTCATCCCTGCTGGCTTCACGGGGTGGGGTGGGGGGTGTCCCCTGGTGTGATGCTTCTGTCTTGAATCAAACCGATAATGCTTTTCAAGTTGTTTTCTGTTTCCTCAGTTTCCCCCCAATAAAATAAAACACATTTTCAATATCATTTGTAAATCAGTAAGTCACTAGAGCCCCGTGGCGCAGAGTGGTAAGCTGCAGTACTGCAGCCCAAGCTCTGCTCACGACCTGAGTTCGATCCTGGCAGAAGCCGGGTTCAGATAGCTGACTCAAGGTTGACTCAGCCTTCCATCCTTCCGAGGTCAGTAAAATGAGTACCCAGTTTCCTGGGGGTAACGTGTAGATGACTGGAGAAGGCAGTGGTAAACCACCCCGTAACAAAAGTCTGCCAAGAAAATGTTGTGATGTGACGTCCCCCCATAGGTCAGTAATGACTTAGTGCTTGCACAGGGGACTACCTTTACCTTTTTTTTAAAAAGTCACTATTATAAATCACAGAAAGTCACTATTATAATGTGTAAATGATGTATGTTTTATGACGAAGTGTATAAAAACCACAAGAGTATGTGTTTGGCATACAAACGATGAAAAGCAAAGCCAAGAAAAGCAAAACTGGAAAGGATCCTTAAAGAAACAAACCATCCACTCGTCTGCACCATAGCCCAGGCTGTGAGGAAGGACACTAGCACTGCTCCCCTTTTTGCCTCAGCTGGGAAACCCCTAGTGCAAGAAATGGGGGGATACAATGGGTACCCCGCTAATGACTTTGGGAGCAGAAGGGCTTAAGTGTGAAATCTCTGCAGGGGCTCAGGTGATGGACACCTACTCGTACTTCCGCTGACCACTATTGTGCCCTAAGGGGAAGGTGTTTCTGGTATGCTTTAGTCAAGGTCCCACACAGAGAGAGTGTCCCAACAATTACAACTTGTGTGTGCTCCCACAATTACAACTGATCTCCAGGCCACTGAGATCAGTTCCCCTGGAGAAAATGGCTGCTTTGGAGAGAGGATTCCATGGTACTATACCCCACTGAGGTCTCTCCCCTCCCCAAAGCATGCTCTCTCCAGGCTCCATCCCCCAAATCTCCAGGAATTTCCCAACCTGGACTAAGAACCCGTGTGTGGGTGGGTGGGTGCATTTTACCAACAGCCTAAGGGCCCTGACTGCAAGACCAAACAGTATGATATAGTCTATACTTGCATTTTCGGAACAAAGTTTTCTTCTGGGAAGTTGTACATGTTGGATACTGTTGAGAGGGCAGGATACAAATATGTACCAGGATGAGAAAAGTTGTAAGTGGTAGCCCAGTTGCTTTCATTCAGGCTGCCAGCCCTGGAAATAAGACGGCCCACACCTGCACATTGAGTGCTGCCAAAATGCGGGCTGTGCTCATGTGCAACACACCAGATTTTTGAGATAATTTTTTTTTTTAAATCCTGTGCACTCAGAGGTCACCCCCTCCCATCTGTAGGGACCTAGTACTGGCTGGACCTCTCCCTCATTGTCACACCCAAAAGCATCACACACCTAATTACCCACTTTATTAATACAGGGAGTGATACCAGTTTGGTAGGTCAACACGAGGCTATTTTTAAAAAAAACAATAACTGCTTGATATCCCATTCCAAGATTAGCACAAATAGCTGCATTAATGCAGCAAAAATAGTAACAAACCAGAGTGGCTGCAGACATCATGCAAAGAAAGAACATACATATCCTCACCTGCCCTGGATAGTAAGGCTCCCCTTGGCTGCAAGCAACACATGCAGATATGCACCTCACACCTCTGAGCTTTGGCACACACACAACGCCCCACATCTTTCATTAGGAGTAACAATAACAACAAAACCCAATCAGTGCTTTCAAAATACATTGCTTTTTGTGATTCAATTTTGAACCTAGCTAAAAGCCACTCCTGGAAACTTGCTTGTTTTCTTGTCCATTGTTTCATTTATATGCATTGTTATTTATTCCGTAGTTAGTGTTTTTTACGGTGCTTGTGCTACTTTGTTTCTTGTCAGAAATGATGTGGCAACCTTTGTTTCCTGCTCTGCACAGTGATAAGCCCAGCTTTTCAATAGTTTGCACACTACTCTGTAGCAATATACGCATATTATGTGTGTTTAATCTACAACAGCTGCAAAAAAGCCCTGTAATTGGTGAAATATCAAGTCATAAAGTTAGTTTTTGTTGTCCAATAGTACTACTTTCTTGTACCAAGAAAGGAAACATTAAAACGGTGGTGGTGTGGAGGGGATGTGAGAAGTATTTTGCTACACTGCCACCTTGTGGTGATTCTCTGGGGCATCTGGTTTTTTTAAAAGGATGATGAATCCATGTTAACTTTGATTTTTAAGAAAGTGGTAACAAGATCTGGTACGTATTTATTTTCAGTACGCTCATCTGTATTTTTAACGATATGTTTTGGACTGCTTTCTAGATTAGGGTTTTCAGTGCTACATTTGCTACTTCAGTTATTTCAAAAACTTAAACAAAAAAGCTACAGCAAGTGGATTTGTCCACGATATCCTTCTCCAGAACATCTCCTTATGATGTACTAAATGAATCCATTGGTTCGAATTCTATTTAAATAAGTGACTTTCCAAAACCCCGTCACTGTGCAAATAGAACTCTCACTCTACACACACACACTACTTCCTCTCAGGTCCTGTTATACAGGCCGTTTTCACACTGCTTACCGGCCATGGAACATCGCGCCAAGCTCCCGGAATGACAGCATCTTCCTGGTGCGATTTTGTGCCAGGAAGACGCTGTTGTTCCAGGAGCTTGGCGTGATGTTCCGTGGCTGGTAAGCAGTGTGAAAACGGCCACACTCTCTTCCTCCACCTGCTCTAGCAAGCAGGAATACACACTCTATTCTGAGAGAAAACAGACAGCATGGTGTGACTGAGGTTTTGTTTCCAGCCTACGTATTTGGTGTTTTGATTCCTTGCTGGCTACTTCTTTATTTGGAGGTTCTGAAGAAAATATCCCTGGACCCTGTCCAGTGGCCAATACTCTGTTTTTGGAAAAGGTACTTGAGTGGGTGCTAGTCAGCTTCAGGTGTTCTTGAATGAAACTGATTATCCATGCCTTTTTCAATCCAGGTTTGAGTCTGTAATTGCCTTGGCCACATTGATGGTTCTCATTGGGAGAGTGAAGAGTGTAGTGCATCTTGGCTGATTCTCCTGGATTATCTGGCTGGATGGCTTTTGATACCATCAGTCATAGTAACCTTCTGAACAGGCTGGCTAAATTGGTAGTGGGGACACGCTGTGCTTTTGTGGTTCCTGTCTGGCCAGCCGTTCCCAGAATGTGAGAGTCTACTGCTCAGCCCCATAGCATCTATGCTATGGCGGCCTCCCAAAGAATCCCATCTAAACCACTGGAAGAGATCACCCTGGGGTTTTGAGTGAAGTGGGCACCAATATGTGGATGATCTAGCTGTATTGCATCCTAACATCTGAATGAGGTAGAATCCTGAAAAAGAACTAGAATAATGTGATGGAATGGATGAGAGCCAGTAAACCAAAGCTTAATCTAGACAAGACTGTCAGTCAATGAAAAAACCACGTAGGGAATTAAGAGTCAGCCTGTCCTGCTTCCTCAGGTTTTTAACTGAAGCTTTAACCTATCAGTTTTAGTATTTTCTGGCTTATTTACAACCTGCTGAAATGGGTGTTTTTACAACCTGCTTTTCAAATTGTTTTATTCTGCTAAGTATAGGGTGGTTTTTATTATTGGGCTTGTTAGTTTTGTTGTGTTGGTTTAATTGATTGTTGCCTTGGGTTCTTTTAATTGTGCTTTTGTATTGTCAGCTGCCTCAAGCAGATCTCTGGAGTGGTGTCATAAAAATTTACTAAGTTAATTAATTAATTGTAGATTCTCTGCTCCCGACTTAATGAAACCATTGACTTCTACTGTAACCATATGTACCTCTGTTCAAAGAAGGGATATGCATTACTAAGCGCCATCAAGATACCTAGATATATATAACAATTGATTTGTCCTTTCCAATGTACAGAAGATCTTATTTGTGTTAATTCGTTTAGAATTACTGGGATTATGAGACTTTATGAGACCTTGTTTCAGAATCCCAGTAATTAATGCAGTGTAGCATTCCCACTTTCCCATCACAAACATGTTGAGAACCTTACAATTTGTAAGTGGGTGCCTGTTGTGGTGACCCCTCAAGGCTGTAGACTGGAGGAGATGGGTGGTATTATCCCCTTCAGCACACCACCACCTCCAGACAGCCAATCAGTTCTTCCTGAACTGATTTGGGGATAAATCTTTCGGCAACTGCTTGGCTTGGACTCACTGGCTATTTCTTATATCTGCCTCTGGCTTGCCTGGTCCTTGCCCCCATACGCCCCACTCTCCTCTGAATGATATATGAACAGTCACCAACTCTATTTTGAAATGCTTTTGTTGTGCAATACTTTCTATTGCCAGTTTGGTGTAGTGGTTAAGAGCAGCAGGACTCTAATCTGGAGAGGCAGGATTCCCCCCTACCCCTCTGCTTGAAGCCTGCTGGGTGACCTCGAGTCAGTCACAGCTTCTAGGAGCTCTCTCAGCCCCACCCACCTCCCAGAGTGATTGTTGTGAGGATAATAATAACACACGTTGTAAACCGCTCTGAGTGGACGTTAAATTGTCCTGAAGGGTGGTATATAAATCAAATGTTGTTGTTATTATTTGTTGTTATCTCCGATACTTCTGATCTCTGTCCCGTGGTCCCTGATCCTGTAGTCTGGAACTGCTTTGCCCACTCACAGCCCAAGGTGAGGTTTTCCTTATAATTAAATGCTTCTATATAGACAGCAGCGTTGGATTCTGGTTCTTTGATTCTGATTCCACCTAACGTTATTGGCTAGAAGCATCAAATCTCTTTTAGGCTGGATATCATAAAACATTCATTGCATGAAGGTTATTTTATAGGCCTTCTAAGAGCAGCTAGTCTCATGCAACAAAATATATACGGGCAGTGAATTAAAACTGGGTTAAGAGGATTTTCTCCAATCTATCAGAAACTTAAACCAAACAAGCTCTTCTCCATCCTGTCTGGATCCATATCCAGATAGGAATTCCTCCCCAAAATTACATAGGCAATTTGCATGTCTTTCAATTCTTTGGGAATTTAGCTGGAAGACAGGAGGGGGGAAATTACCAATTAAATAAAACAATAATTAAAAGTTTGTGGTGGCATAGGGAAAAGATCAAAAAGTCAAGAAAAACCATTATAAATGGTGTGAAGTATTTATCTCGTTTTAAGAACATCTATAAGCAAGTTCTATATAGATATACGATTTGAGGACAACATGATTTAAATGATAGTAGTTTATTCATTATGTTTTTTATATGTTCCAGATGATGTGCTTAGGTTTTATGTATGATCCAGATGATTACTGATGTTTGTAGAGGTATAATTTAGATAATTGTATGACTGTAGCTTGTGTCTTGTGTTTGAGTGCCTTAATTTTTAATTTTTTTTATTTCAATTAATAAAGTATTTAGTTTTAAAAAATACCTAAAACCCCTTCTATTGCCGAACGTTTTCTCCATTTCCTAATAATGTAGCTTGTGTAATACAATTGTATTAAAATACATTTTCCCCCTTGCAAATAACTATATTCCAAGGCATGAGTACTGAGTTTTAATCCTAACTGGGATTCTTTCTTGGTTAGCTTTGATTTTCATAGCCGATATTCCTTGCAATCTGCACTTCCCCTTTCCATAAAGGAGTGCCTTTTCTCCCCTGGATGTCAATAGCAAGCTATTGTACTTACTGTATGTTTTAAAGAAGGTTCAGTTTCATGAAGATCCCGCTACAATCAAAACTATCAATTGGAGAGCAACTGGAAATTAAAGCTGATTAAAGAATACAAATCATTTACCAACTTCTTAAGGGGGAAAAAAGGGGGGGGAAACAGTATCTGTGACTTTTTTCTCCAGAGATACAGAAATGAAGGCTTGAAAAATGTTCATGAACACTCTAGTAACAGAGCTTGCTGGCATGCAAATGGGAATCTCTTGTTTGGGATGAGCACCAAATAACAGAAGAAAACAGTAACTACATTTTGACCAGCCTTAAAGCTTTGGCAAAGGTACTGACTGTGTTCCTTTTAAGAGTTTAATTATCATCTGCGCTACTTTCAAATCCATTTTCTGGAATTATAATTATAGCTCCTTTAAATAAAAGACCCTGGCAGACCTATTCATCTGTTCCTTTTAAACACCCCACCCCACCCAGATGTCTTAGAAAATTACTCTTCTTTCTTGTATCCAACAAGGCAACTGAAGTTCTAAAATCAATTATTATTTTGTGCTCGGTTGTAGCCTGTGAGGGGATTTTTGAAAATATCATGATGAAATTTATTTGGCTAGCTTTAAAAAAAATCAGGCAAATACCCCAAATCTACTGTTGCCAAGTAGGCCCCCTCCCCTGCTTTGAAGCCTGCCATGAACTGTGCTAAAGTTTCCTGCGTTGCTGTTTCACTGCTGCACAAAGATTGCTTTGCACGTGTGTGTTCTGATACACGTGTCAGTTTCCTGTCTGCGTGTCAATTACCTTGCTGCTGCAATAGACTGTGTAGTTTACTGACTCCATGTTTGGGTAACTGCACAAAGGACTCTCTTTCTGGGCAGCCCTGCCCTGACCTGTATCTGGAATTCCCAGTGTGTGTTTGGACTGTGTTCCCCGTGCCTGCATTGCCATCTGCCACGGACCGTGCCTGTTCCCTGCTTTGGACTGTGTTTTAAAGTGTTGTTCCCCCTGCCTCCATGGAAGCCTGCCTCATATGGGCCCAAGCCGCTGCTAGCAGCCGGGCGCCAGCCGGGGAAACCTCCAGCGAGCCTGGCTAGGCGCTCCCTGGTCAGTTCCCGCCTGGAGCCTCCCGCGAGCCGGTCGCCGAGCTTGCCCTCGCTACCGGGCAGCCTGCTATCCAGCCCCAGCTATGCCCAGCCGGCATCCATGTTCTCAGGCAGCCAGAAGACCCTGGGAAGAAGACTGCTTTGAGAAGCCATTTCGGCGAAGCGGGCACACCACGTCCGCAGCGAGAGTACCTCGCCCCGCTCTGCATATCTTAGGAGCCGCCCCGGAGAAGGAACTAAGTGCCAACCATCCCAAGCACTTAAAGAATGCATCTCAAAGAAACCTCCGCATTCCAAAGCTGATGACATCAGGACAAGCCCTGTCCGCTGGAACATCCTTTCAGCCCACTCGGATTTCCCCCTCCCTCTTTTGTCCCCTCTTCCTGAGGTGTCACTTATCACAATCTGATTACCAAAGTGGCCCATCCAAGCCATTCAGTAGCCCATTAGACCCTTTGTTTTAAACTGTGAGAACCACCAAGTACAGCACCAGCCCCAGGGTACGTTTTGGGGTATTTAAGCTGGTCTCCCAGACCACTCGGTGCCTCGGCCATTCCCTATCCAGACCTCCTTGCTGTCCGTCTGTGGTTCCAGTGCTGGCATTGGGCCACCCTCGCTGCCGTGTCTCTGCTTCGCTCCAGGATAAGTGAGTATTCCCCCTATCATCGTTGGGAACCAGCTAATGCGAACGTCTCTGTATTTCCTACTCTGTATTTCTTAGACCTTGTATGTTCTTTGTATGATTGTGCAAGCTAGGCTTACGCTACACTCAATACACGTGTTTGGACCTTACTCCTTGTCTGCCTCTTTTTCACTAGAGTGTCTGGGATCGGGACCTCCGTAAACATAGGTTATGATCCTCGCTTAATATTAATAGTTACAGACTGCTACAGCTAATTCCCCATTATAATAAAAGAGCAGTTCTGGTAACAGTTTACTGGTGGAGAATGCGGGCATAACCCAGTTCGTGTGAATACACGTGAGTCGACACGCGTGTCTTCGGCGAACTGACTTAGAGGAAAATTTTCCAGACCTCTGTGTAAAGAGCGCAATTTAGCTTAGGGAATTAAAAGTGTGAGTGTGTGTGGCTCTAGCGAGCATTTCTATCTTGTGGGTTGGCTTTTCCCCATTTCCTCCTTCAGCCAGCTTTGGACTACTTGCCTTTTGTGGTGCACCGCGAGGCCCTCCAGCCGTTATAACCGGTGTACTGTGGGTGAGGACCTCTGAACTGGTGAAGTTCCTGGCCACCTTCCGGGCCGCCTAAACGCGTCTATGTGGGTGGGATCCCAGAAGTAGGCTCTATAGATTTATATATATCCTGAAGCAGCACATATAAAATTCTTTTCCGCCCTCCCCCGTCTCTCCTAAGTCCGTCCATACCCCGTTCCTGCCAGCACTTAGGCTTCAATCCCCGCTCCGGAGGAAACGTGAAGGGATTGTTAGTCCGTTTGGTCAGTTTAGCTTTGGGAATCTGAAGCCAGGTTCCTGAAGCCCCGCGGCAGCCGGCCGCACCGTGCTTAAGAGTTTTAAGTTAGACTCTTGGGCGCCTTTCCGCTTGCGAGTTGTAAGTCAGACTCGTGGGCGCACCTCGCTTGGGAGTCAGTGGGACTCTTGGGCACATTTTCGCTTGAGAGTTGGTAGAACTCTTGAGCGCCTTTTCCGCTTGGGAGTACAGTAAGCTTTACTCCTGGGCACTTTTGCTTGGGGACGTGCAGAGGCAGTCCTTGAGCGCTGTAGTCTTTTGGTCTTGGCTTGGAGACAGTTTAACCGTTTGTCTCTGAGCACGAGGCCTGGGGACTTTTTGAGTTTAGTTCTTGGGCAGAGAGCTTGAGAGCATTTGCAGCTTCTGAGCAGAGGCTTGGGAGCATTTCTGGTTGCCTAAGCAGAGGCTTGGGAGACCTCTTAATTGCAGTTTCTAAGCAGAGGCTTGGGGACACTTTTTGGTTTTCTGAGCAATAGGCTTGGGAGACCCCTGAGCTTTGGCTTCTGAGCAGAGGCTTGGAAGCACTGAGCGTTTTTGGTTCTTGGGCTTAGAGAGCTTGAGAGCACCTTCTGAGCCAGTAAACTTTTCCTGGTCCCGTGGCTTGTAGGCAAGCTTGAAACGGGAATAGGAATTTTCCTTCTCCCCCGGTGGAGAAGAGCCGAGTGTAGAACCCTTAAAAATACCCCTGTGAACCTAAAAGTAGAACCTTAAAACCCCCTGGTAAAAACCCTTGAGGACCTGAGGGAAGGATAAACCTCCCAAAAGGGACATAGAGAGGAAGAAGTTGTTAAAACCCTTGAGCAGCTTTAATCGCCCCACCCCTGGTGTCGCTGATCCACTCTTTAACCTCCCCCGTGATCAGCCTTAAACGAAAGCAAGATGTACCGGGCAAACCCCACCGTGCCCCGCCTGGAGAAGTGGCTAGTTAAGAAGGGAGATTGCCCTTGGGAAGCCGGTTCCTTCAAGGGACCCGACCCACTCCAGATAGTTAGAAGCGCCTTCCAGGACTTCTGTGACAAGGAGAAACCTAGGTCTAGCAAGAAGGACAGATATGGAGCCTGGGCACTTTTCACTGCCCTGCAGGACAGCGTGTCCCTAATTAGTAAGTTACAAACCACACAGGAGGAGTTAGAGGAGAGGTCCAAACGAGAACAGGACGCCTTGCGCCTAGAAATCCAGACTCTCAGGACCAAGCTAACCGAACAGGAGAAAGAACATGAGGAAAAGGCAGTTGAGTGGCGCGCCGAACGCGTCAATTTCATACTAGAGAAACAGGGATTAACTACCGCCCTCCAGGACGCCCAGCACAAGGCTGAAGCGGCCGCCGCTCGTGCCGATATGGCTGAGCACGCATTAACTGAGGGACAAGAGGAGATTACTAAGCTCACCCATGCCGCCCGGTTCATGGCGGACCACAACCAGTCTAAAACCGCAGCCGCGGACCATTCAGCTTGTAAGAGGGAGCTAGAGGCCCTGAAGCGACACTTGGGGATGCAACAGGCCGTAATTTCCGCCGTGCACCCCTCAGCCCTCTTGGCCCTCCCCGAAGGTAGTACCGACAGTTGGTCACCCCCTTCGTCCCAGCCCGAGGAAGCTCCACAGCCCCTCCATCCAATAGCTACTAAAGAAATTGTCACCACAGACGATGATGGCAGGAAGACAGACCGAATAGTTAAGGAGACCCGCAATTGGAGGCCCGATGAGCTCCAAGCCATAGCAGACCGCATGGGACCCCTGAACCGAGACTCAGCTATACAATGGTTTGCACACGTGACCATGTCCCAGCCCTCTGCCAGTGGCTCCGATGTAGCTCAGCTGGCCCGCCATTGTGCCAGCCCCGAAATAGTCACCTCTCTTAATGCATACATTTCTAACAGGAGACTAGCCACTCGCAGTCAGTATGGTGCCATGAAAGAGTTGTGTGCCTTCCTGTGGCCCACCAAGAGTTTAAAAGCCCTGTATATTGCAGAGTCTCAAAAACCCGGAGAGGATCCAGAGGCATATTTAGCCAGGAAACAGCTCCTAGCCGAACTAGCAGACGAAGTAGATTTAGATTTGAGCGACATGCCGGACTTCGACGACTTAGAATTCAGGAGGGCAGTCATAGATGGGCTCAACAGCACCACTCGCCTAGCCCTAGCAGGAGTCGAGCCCGGGAGCATTACATGGGGAGAGCTGGAATCCCGCATCAGGAGCATTGCTGGCCTGTTGCGAGAGACCGGCGCCATCCGCCATGTGAAGTCCCCGGCCTCTCGTAGAAAGGAGAGCGAGCCGATAAGTGCAGTCACCTATGCCAATCATGGCCCCCACTCTCAATACCGACCGCAGGGACGCAGCCCGTACCCGGAGGCAAGGGGAGGGATCCTGAGGGGAAGGAGCAGTAGCTTTAACCGGGGAAGAGGACCAAGGGACTACCGCCCGGGAGTTTCCTTTGCGCCCACCCCGAGTTACAGTTCCTCCTCCCAGCAGGGACCCCACGAGCCCCGATTACAGGAGGCGCCCCTAGCCCCTTCTCACTCGCGAGCATCACACCCGTACAATCATCAGGTCTACCCGCCTCCAGATCAGTCTAACGCTTGGGGAGCATCGCAGGGCGACCACGAGGGCTACCGGGACCGCGGCAGCACGCCCCAGTCCAGGGACTCCCTCCGTTGGGAGCTATGGATGCGCCTCAAAAACATTGGAGCGAACATGGAGCTATTCGATGGGAAGCCCACGTCCGTTCTAATGAAGGCGATCATGGAGTGGGAAGACCAGCAACAGCCCCCAGTACCTCCGTCAGCACCCCCTTTACCGCCGGACCCTCCCTTCTCGAGTCCCCCGATAGCTGCGGTCCGGGAACGACCGAGCCCCAACAACCCCTTTAGAGGAAGCGCCGCTTCCACCGACCAGTGTGCAGGATCAGAATAGGGTTGCCCCGAGTCCCAGTCTCCCTCCGTGGGCATAGTTGCCAAACTAAAGCCGGACACATGGGGGAGACCGACAGTGAAGGCAGGGATCGGGACTCCCGGGGAAAAGAAGAAGCCTGCCACTCTCCTCATAGATACCGGAGCTTCACTTAACATACTCCGGCCCACCTTAGTCACGAAGGGCACCCAGACCCCCACAACCATGCAACTCGCCGGTTTTGGAGGCGGCATGCAGGAATCCCCGGTCTGGCAGGATATTCCCCTCTCCGTTGGGAACCTGGCCACCCGGATTTCGGCATGCGCAAACCGGGGAGAAGACGATGGACTTTTGGGCATGCCATTTTTCCGTGCCGAGGGACTGACCATCGACCTAGCAAATGGGCTCCTGTGGCGCATCCCAGGAGGCCCAGACTTCGTCAATGCAATCCATCGGTGCGCAGCCCTTAAGGCCCCCCTCCCTCTCGCCCCCATCACAGGAGACCCCTGGGTTCAGGACTTTCCCGAAGTGTGGGTGACAGACAAGGCCGAGTGTGGGATAGTGAAGGGCGCCTGCGTCCTGATTGAAGGAAAGGACCCCCCTCCCCAACGACAGTACAAGTACCCAGCGGAAGCTGAGGCAGGGATAGCCAAAACTATAGAAGGACTCCTTGAGTGGGACGTCATACTCCCGATGCAGTCCATCTGCAACGCCCCATTGTGGCCAGTTCTAAAAGCAGATGGAGTGACCTGGAGAATGACGGTCGACTTCCGTGCCCTGAATGCCACCACCCCTCCAGTTGCCCCGGTTGTGGCCAAGTACAATGAGATCCTAACGGCCATTGCCGCTGGGTCCCGGTTCTACTCGGTCATAGACCTGGCCAATGCTTTCCACTCCATCCGGTTGCATGAGTCTTGCTGGTACAAGTTCGCGTTCACTTTCCGCGGCCAGCAATACGCATTCAAGCGGACACCCCAGGGATTCCACTCCAGCCCCAGCATTTGTCATGCCCATGTGGTTCAGATGTGGGAACGCCTCCAACCCTCCTCGAGGCCCCACGTACTGAGCTACGTGGATGACATTTTAGTCCACGCCCCCACGGAAGAATTAGCCCACCAGATCACTAGGGAAGTCCTGGAACTCCTCCGCGAGACTGGGTTCAAGGCAAGCAGGGAAAAGGCCCAATTGGTTCAGACCAGCGTCAAGTACCTGGGTCTGACCCTGGGACCCGAGGGTCGCACCCCGGACGCCCAGCGAATGGAGGTCATTTCCAAGCTGCCTGCACCCACCGATGTCCCCTCCCTCAGAGCCCTTCTAGGAACTTTTAACTTTTCCCGAGACTTCATTGAGTCCTTTGCAGACAAAGCTCGCCCCCTTTATGCTCTCCTCAAGAAGAACACTCCCTGGGAGTGGGGACCGGAGCAACAGACAGCCTTAGCCGAGCTAAAGCGTAGCCTGGCCGCGGCCCCGGCCCTAGCCCATCCAGATGTAACTCAGCCATTCTTTATTCAGCTGGCAGTATCAGACAAGAGCATAGGAGCCACGCTCACCCAGCAGCAAGCGGGGACCGCTAGAGTAGTAGCCTATGCCTCTCGCAACCTAACCGCAGTAGAGACCAAGTTCAGCCCATGCGAAAAGACTTGCCTTGCTCTAGTTTGGAGTCTGACCCATTGGGAATTTATCATAGGAGGTTCACGTACAATAGTTCAAACCACTCACACGCCTCTCAAATATATCCTGTCGGGAAAAATACAAGATGGACAAGTCTCAAACGCCCGCATAGCGCAGTGGACCCTGGCCCTAGTTAACCGCGGAGTGGAATTTAAAAAGGAGACCACCGAGCCTCCAGCCCCCTATGGCCTATTGGTAACCGGGACCGAGCACGAGTGCCCCCTGGACCCGCCACCGCAGGTTGTCTGGCCAGTCACTTGGGGAGTCCCGCTAGAGGAAGCCCGACAGAACGGCTTCACATGCTGGTTCTGTGACGGCTCCTCCTTTCACGTTGGAGGCTCTCCTCGGACAGGCTACGGCGCCGTGCGAGTGAGCGACGCCCATACTCTCAAAGGTCCAGCCCGCCCCCATTCCAGCCAAGCGGCTGAGGTGCAAGCGCTTCTGGCAGTGCTTGAGTTTGAGCCCCCAGAAAGCCCGCTTGCCATTTACACAGACTCGGATTGGACGGCCAAAGCCGCCACGGTCTGGCTCCCGGTATGGCAGAATCAGGGGTGGAGAGCTAGCGATGGGAAACCCGTAGCCCACCTACAGCTATGGCAGCAAGTAGCAGCACTCCTTCAGTCCCGCTCAGGCCCAACGCAGGTTACCCATGTCAAGGGACACCAGAAGACAAACTCAGAGACCGCTTATTGGAATGACCAGGCAGACCTCGCAGCCAAGGCAGCCGCCACTGAAAATGCTCCCCTACCGGAACCAGCCACCGATTGCCCCTTACACCCTGTCACCACTCGCGCACAAGCCCGCAGCCAGGCTCGGGGAACTACGGGAACACTAGACCTAGCACAACTGCAGCAATCAGACCCAGAAATAACTGACCTCCTAGCCGCAGGAAGGGATCAGACAGGGAGACTCATGATCAGAGAAGAGGAAGGCATAGTTTGGGCAGTGGATGCAGCCGGCGAACGCCATTGGGTAGTGCCATTGGAAGTTAGGGCTGACTTAATTCAGTTTGTCCACGAGCAGGGACACCGAGGCAAGGATCTGACTCTGGAAAGGGTAAAAGAGGTTGGTTGGTGGCCTGGCATGCGCACCGAAGTAGCGCAATGGGTAGACAACTGTCTGTCCTGCGCTATGGTCAATGCAGACCCCACCGGACCTAGGGCCCCCCTCCAGCATCAGAGAATTGACGGACCCTGGGCTCGCATACAGATTGACTTTATCGGCCCCCTTCCCCCCACTCCTCGCGGTAATCGCTACTGTCTCACTGTCATAGACCCCTTTAGCAAATGGGTCGAAGCGTTTCCGTGCAAGCGCAACAATGCAGCCACCACGGCCAAACTACTGTTCAACAATGTCTTTTCAAGATGGGGCATTGTGCGAGTCATGGACTCCGATTTAGGCTCACACTTTATCGGAGAAGTTACACAGGAGCTTTGTAAAGCACTGGGCATCCAGCAGCGGTTCCACATAGCCGGCCACCCTCAAGCCTCGGGCGCCATAGAAAGAACCAACCGGACCCTCAAGGAGGCTCTCCGCAAAATGGTTCGCTCCTCCGGGAGAGACTGGGATGAAAAACTCCCCATAATCCTAATGGCCATCAGAGGCACCACCGCAGTTCACGGGCTCACCCCCCATATGGTAATGACAGGGCGAAGAATGCAGCTCCCGGAAGCCTTCTGGCTAGATACGCAGCTCCCTTCTGATATGCAGCCCGTAGTGATTAATGACGCTTGGGTTCAAGACCTGCTCTCATCTATACACGCCGTCCACATGCAAGTGGCCCAGAAGTTGGGCACCGCTCAGAAAGAGATGGACCGCAAATTAGGATGGGTCAGGAACCCCAGGCAGTGGGAGGAAGGACAGCTCGTTCTGTACAGGAAGTTCTCGCAAAAGGCGCATTCACTAGCAGCCAAATGGCAGGGCCCAGTCCCCATCACGAAAAGAGTCTCCCCAGCTGTCTATCAGGTAGCTATCCAGAGAAAGACAGGAGGCACTTGGTTAAAATACTTTCACGCCTCTCAGTTAAAAGAATGGAAAGGGAAGCCGCTGCAAACTGCCCCTCCTGTGTATGATCCTGGGGGAGCCGCCACCAGCCCAGCCCCCCTCTGCCCAGTGATTCGCCAGATATCCCTTCACCCTGGGCCAGAGATACCCTGTGTTCCCTTAGACCAGACCTTTGTAGCCTTAGTATAAAAGAAACAGTAGAATATGTAGATATAGGTGTGAATGTCCAAAGTTTTTCCAATTCTATTCTTTAACTTCATTAGGCGGGCCCCACAGTTGGGACCCTTGGGGAAGACACGGCAACCAAAGCCAAATAGGACCACCACCGAGAGTGATTCTTAATTGGATTGTAAGCCGCATGTTCGGGAAAAAATTGCACAGGCAAAAGAGATTTGCTGTGTGTGAAAGTGTTTGGAGAGGCTTTAGCCCAAGAGTGAATGCATTTCCAATATTGGAGACACACCAATAAAGGTGATCTCTGTATTTGAAAACATTTCACCCGCCGTGCTGGTGAAGATCCCGCATCTACGTAGATTCGGGGTCTCACCTGCCAGACCCACGCTTTCGCATGATGGTCGGCTTTGGCTTTGAGGGCCGTGCCTCCCCTGGAAAAGGACCCCCAGATAGCCCAACATCCCTCTTTTACTAATGTTCATATTCGTCATGGTGAGTTGCTATACGGCGCCACCAGCCAGTACGCTTTAGTGCAAAGGTAAAAGACCCGCCAGTATTTTGTAAATATGTGCCCTCTGGAATATGTTATTGGGGTGCGTTCGCCACGCACAAGGGGCAGCGTACCTCATTTACATAGCCAGAATCCCCCGCGCCAAGATGACCCCCGAATAACCCAGACACAGTGGCGCCGGCAGATCTCGGCCGCCTCCGCCGCTTTTCGATAAACGCCGCCGAGCGCCTTCGGCTCCATTTCGGCCCTTTCCGCCAGCAGCCGCCCGCCCCACGTAATCTTTTCCCTTGCCCGTGCCGTACAAGGGAAAAGAAGGGGGGGAGACACATTGAAGTTTTAATGAAGCCTTGCCAGGCCTTCCAAGTGAGGGCAACCCGAAAGTACCCCACACCCGTATGCCTCTTGCTCCGTGTATTTTTCTTTTTGCTCAGTGCATTTTTCTTTTGCTCAGTGTATTTTTCTTTTTGCCCGGTGTACCTTTTTTTTTTTGAAACCAGAGGATGGGGCCTCCCGAGGGAGTCCCTCCAAAAATTGCTAGTCCTGCAAACATATGACGAAAGCCCATTTTTAGGAAATTAAAACGAGGGCCCCCGTCTGCAGCAACCCTTATAGTTAATGTAAACCGCTCTTTAGTTTTCTTTTCTTTTTAAAACGGCAAGGACAGGCCGAGCCGGACCGATAGTTCTCAGCCCGCAAAAATAAAAGCAGCCCGCCGCCAAGCAAGGGGCACCTGAAGGCCACATAGTCTAGGCACCCAGGGACCCCTGGGGCGAGTTTGCATAATCCCGCCTAACGCACAGCCGACCCTCGCCCGACGCAAAGACGTCCCCCCTGAAATATACACGCTTTAGGAAGAAGCCCCGTACAGGAGTTCCCCAGAGCAACAAGCTGGAAGGCTCGCTTAGTGCTCCGGGACTTCTCGTTCGAGCCCCACCTAATAGACAGTGCTGGCAGAAAAACGCCCTCCCTTTTCTTTCTCCCTACTTCACTTCATTTATTTTGCTGCAACAAACTCAGGGAACCTGTACTTATATCCACAGGTCTCCCCAGGATATTTTCACTACAGAAAGGAAAAGAAGGCCAGGAGATGAGGCACCTGGCTACTCTGTGTTTGCTCGTGCTGACAGGCACCCTAATAGAGGGACGCCCGTCCAAATTAATGCCCTACCCCCACTGGAGATGCATCAATACCCTGGCAGGGAACGAAATGATGGTCTGCAAAGTTGTGCAGCAGAGCAATATGACCACCCCCACGGACCGCACTAACTTCCGCAGTTGCGAAGAGCAGTGGATCCGACCCCCAGAGCTTGTTATTTTATGTGTGGGAGTAAAAACCATGTCCCAAGAATTAGTATGTTACTCGCCTACTGATACAGTTTCACCACTTGCTCCGATTCCTTGTATGTTTCTTCCCCGTATAAGGCCAGCCCCCACCGCAGTCCCGGTGGTAGACAAACATACCACCCCTGCCAACTTCGAAACCTCGCCATTTGTCACTGAGGCTTTCGGGCCATACTGTGAAGTTATTTTAGTGTCGGCCGCAGTATGGAAGGCAGGAGACCCCTTTAGGATGACCATCCTACTAGGCACTACTACCCCTGAGTCTGCATCAGTCACTATCACGCCCCCTTCAGGCGCAGCTCTCTCCTTTGCTATAGAGCACTGGGAGAACCTGACCTGGATTGTAAAAGAGGAAGACCTAGCCAAACATGGCCCACCCGATTGGATTCTGGTTCAACAGACGCCCGAATGCCAAACCAAGCCCCTAGTAGAGAAATTTCACCGGCTTGGGCTGCTCTTTGTAAATTTGACTCACGAACCAGGCAATTACTCCCTGCTGATCCGGACCCAGGAGACCCACACCATCCAAATTGACCCTTTGATTGTTAGCAATGAACAATTGAGCCAAGGCGGCACGCATATAGTGGGCTCCCATGTTTTGAAGACTGACATTCGAGAGAGAGTTCTAGTCCGCCCGCAAATGTCTTTAAAAGAGATCCGCATAGACTTAGCTGAGCTAAATGTAACCCAGAGGCTGCCGCAGTGCGCTCCCTATCTGGAGGCCGGTAGCAAGGGTTGGAATGCATGGCTACAACTGTGGATCGATCCCTCTCCTTCTCTCTCGCGTGCCAGACGAAGCATTGCCGACTGGACTGCTCCTGCAGCCGGAGGCTTAGCAATCATGGATTCGGTCAATATTGAGACTCTCGCTAATAAGTTTGCCCATGTCACGACTAGCATCTCCGACTTAGGTAAACCGGTGGTGCAGTCCCTAAATTCCATTTCAAATGGGCAACACGAGATCAGCTCCATTTTAGTTAACTGGGAGAGTCAAATTGAAAGAGATTTTTCTCTGCTGCTCAAAGGGACACAGTCTTTGGAACGCAACATGTCAATAGCCATGGCATGTATGCAAGCCCAACAATTAAACCAGGCTGTGGCCATGGGGCTAATTCGGCAAGCCACGGATGGGCACTTGCCCCTGGAAATTAAAAGATTGATTACGCCCAAATTGTCACCCATTGAACTGGAGCTTGAATCCTGGTGGTCTCTTGTAAATTCCTCATTCTCACCGACCACCCAGGAACTTAAATTATTTTTATTAACGGCCAGTGCGCACGAGTCATTCCACGTGTATCCAGTTGTGCCTCTGGGACTCCAAGTCAGCGATACCGAAGTCCTCTACGCCCGCCACCCCGACCATTGGGCCCGCTTCACCCCGACCGGATGGCAGCTCGTCAGCCTCCAAGGGTGCCAGCATCGAGACCAGACCGGCTTCATTTGCCAAGACCAAGCCTTTGCACCTCATCACCCCTGTGTAGCCCCGCAAGTCGACGCCCTCAATGAGTGCTCCTTCGAGGTCGTCCGGGAGAACAGCTCCGCTGTGGTCTACATTGGGAAAGGATGTGCCTGCGTGCGAACGGCCTGCGATTTTGTGATCCTGAACTCGTTCCAGCTCAAGCCCGTGATCCCGGGAGTCAATCGCTGCTTTTGCAACCTGTCTTCGGTGGCAGCCTGCGACTTCACCTACACGGTACCGGTCTGGACCCAAGAAGAGATCCTGGTGGCACCCTCCATTTATCGACATGTGAAGCCCATTCCCCTTGGCATCGGTCTGGAGCTAATCCACGAGCTCCTGGCACACCCGCAGCTCCACCGCACCCTCCAGAGCATCCAGAGGGACGGGGACACTACTGCTTTGGTTGTGTCCCACAACGGCAAGGAGATTTTGGATCTTGTCCAGCGGATCAAGACCACCGGCGAGCATTCATGGTGGGAAACCCTCTTTGGCTGGAGCCCCACTGCCACTGGAATTTACAATTTGGCTTTGCACCCGATCGTTGTTATTTTGGTTTTCCAAGTTTTGTTATGTGCCTCACTACTTTATTTGGGCTGTTGGAGCCGCCGACAGCTCCAGCAACTCCAGCTGTCTCACCGCTTGGATCACTATAACCCCGACCTTCTTCTGCCTTAAGGGTTATTCTTGGCGCCCTCCTTTAACCCTTGTTTATTTGCTTGCGTTGTCATGAACTATGACTATATTTTATTATGTGTATGGATCCTGAACCAGCCCCATGGACGCTTTGCTGCCGGACACCGCTCCGAGGCCCTCTTGTGGACTAGGGGGGGACGTGTTTCTCTGCCTCCCAGCCCACGGCCTGCCTACGAACGACCGCCAGCAGCGCCACTTCCATGAGGACTAGAACTGTGTGCCTGAAGCCCTTCTCGCCGCCTGCCGACCCTGCTCTGCGGATTGACGCAGACAGCAAGGGGGGGTGGAAGTGTGTTTTGGAACACATGGACTAAGTTTGCTTGCTCCTGTAAATATGCAACCCAGTCTAGCAGCTGTACTGCGGACTGAGCCGTCTGTGATCTTTGCTGCTCTATTGTTTTACGTTTCTTATGAATTTCTTTCCATTACTTTTATGAATTTTACTCCCATGAATTTAGCCCCGAACTAGTCCCTCCCTCTATCTACTGCAAGTGCGCCCATGAACTTTATCCCTATGAATTTGATTTTAACCTTTTGAATTGCCTTTTTAACCTGACTCCCTCCGCCGAGGCAGTTCTAGTCTATGAATTTGATTTTAATCCAGCCATATTGATTTGGTTTTTAATTGCAGAGTGTATTTTTCTGCCCCCATGAGCCCTTCCGCCGCCTACCTCTCATGAATTGTTTCCACGCACTTGCTTTTATTCTTGCTGCTTTTGACTTCATGAACTATTGCTTTTAATCACATATATGTATTTATGATTTTAGCCATTTATGAATTACTCTACCCTTGATGAATTATGCCATGCTTGCACATTCCACTTTACCCTGTATGAATTGCTTTTAAGTGTCCCTGCTTTTAATCCTATGTATCTATTTATGATTTTAACTATCCATGAATTGATCCATGTATATGAATTGCTCCTGGTTTTTAATGCTTTTAACCCATCATGAACTCCGTATGAATTACCTTCAATCATGAATTAATCAATGTACACAATTATGAATTATTGCTATTTATATGCATGAATTGATCATTGTTGCCTATTACTATGAATTACTATTGCTATGAATTATTACTATTTATTCTGACAATTGCACTTAGCACACCCCCTGGTGTGAACCCAGAGACCTGCAGCCCATTGGCTGATCTAAATTGCACTTATTCGGTTAGGTGGTTCTCCAAACTAAATTTTTGAGTGACGCCTCCCCCTCCTTCCCTTCCCACTCCTCTTTCGCTCGAAGCTCGACCACCGGACATTGCCAACCACCTCGCCTTTGAAGCCAAGTTCGGAGACCCGCGCGCCTGACGTCCCGGGGTCTCCGAGGGGGGGAATTGTTGCCAAGTAGGCCCCCTCCCCTGCTTTGAAGCCTGCCATGAACTGTGCTAAAGTTTCCTGCGTTGCTGTTTCACTGCTGCACAAAGATTGCTTTGCACGTGTGTGTTCTGATACACGTGTCAGTTTCCTGTCTGCGTGTCAATTACCTTGCTGCTGCAATAGACTGTGTAGTTTACTGACTCCATGTTTGGGTAACTGCACAAAGGACTCTCTTTCTGGGCAGCCCTGCCCTGACCTGTATCTGGAATTCCCAGTGTGTGTTTGGACTGTGTTCCCCGTGCCTGCATTGCCATCTGCCACGGACCGTGCCTGTTCCCTGCTTTGGACTGTGTTTTAAAGTGTTGTTCCCCCTGCCTCCATGGAAGCCTGCCTCATATGGGCCCAAGCCGCTGCTAGCAGCCGGGCGCCAGCCGGGGAAACCTCCAGCGAGCCTGGCTAGGCGCTCCCTGGTCAGTTCCCGCCTGGAGCCTCCCGCGAGCCGGTCGCCGAGCTTGCCCTCGCTACCGGGCAGCCTGCTATCCAGCCCCAGCTATGCCCAGCCGGCATCCATGTTCTCAGGCAGCCAGAAGACCCTGGGAAGAAGACTGCTTTGAGAAGCCATTTCGGCGAAGCGGGCACACCACGTCCGCAGCGAGAGTACCTCGCCCCGCTCTGCATATCTTAGGAGCCGCCCCGGAGAAGGAACTAAGTGCCGACCATCCCAAGCACTTAAAGAATGCATCTCAAAGAAACCTCCGCATTCCAAAGCTGATGACATCAGGACAAGCCCTGTCCGCTGGAACATCCTTTCAGCCCACTCGGATTTCCCCCTCCCTCTTTTGTCCCCTCTTCCTGAGGTGTCACTTATCACAATCTGATTACCAAAGTGGCCCATCCAAGCCATTCAGTAGCCCATTAGACCCTTTGTTTTAAACTGTGAGAACCACCAAGTACAGCACCAGCCCCAGGGTACGTTTTGGGGTATTTAAGCTGGTCTCCCAGACCACTCGGTGCCTCGGCCATTCCCTATCCAGACCTCCTTGCTGTCCGTCTGTGGTTCCAGTGCTGGCATTGGGCCACCCTCGCTGCCGTGTCTCTGCTTCGCTCCAGGATAAGTGAGTATTCCCCCTATCATCGTTGGGAACCAGCTAATGCGAACGTCTCTGTATTTCCTACTCTGTATTTCTTAGACCTTGTATGTTCTTTGTATGATTGTGCAAGCTAGGCTTACGCTACACTCAATACACGTGTTTGGACCTTACTCCTTGTCTGCCTCTTTTTCACTAGAGTGTCTGGGATCGGGACCTCCGTAAACATAGGTTATGATCCTCGCTTAATATTAATAGTTACAGACTGCTACAGCTAATTCCCCATTATAATAAAAGAGCAGTTCTGGTAACACTACTAGGATGTGAAGGCAATCGAATTCTGTTTCCTTACTGTTGACTGAAGCCTCTTGGGTCTCATTTAGTGCCTGAGGAAGGCATTGTTTATACCCATTATATGGCATGACAAGTAATAGAAGGTCAAAATAAGAGGTAGTAGAGTTACATCGTTCTAAGTCAATGGGCTTAGAAGGGTGTAACTCTGTTTAGGATTGCACTGTTACTTACTCTGGGCCAATGCTGCTCATTCCATGGCTCACAAAGAGCCAATTCCCAATTACAATCAACCAAAACCTCTGTGATTACTGTATTCCATGCGTACTACCTAATAAAACACACACGTACAAGAAGATACAAGTATTAATATAAAATGTGTATAACTAAAACTCAGAGCACATCTGAGCGTGGAGGATTCTCTCCCCACCACTGCTGAACCTCAGCCAGCTCTGGTGCAGTTGGAATCAAGGGGTGGGCTTGCAAGTCAATCTTATGACATAAAACTGTATGCAAGCTGTTATTAGGCTGCATGTTACAAAATAAAAGCTGCTCTGTGTTAGAAGTACCCGTCAAGTTGAATTCTAGGGCTGCAAGAGACAGGGTGGCTAGAATTTCTTTTTGTGCTAAGTGGGAACCACGTGCCAACCACAGTACCATTGGGCAACAGCCTTGCCTGCTTTCCTGGAACACAACGCAGGTGCCATATTGGGGAAGGCTGCTCAGCAGGGCCCTCGGTGACATGTCAAAGCCTGTGGTGGGTGTCAGCAGCAGACAACTCCCCTTGCCCCTCTGTTCTGCTTCTGGCTCATTCCGCGAGAGGCACTGAGGTTCCCAGCTTTGAGACTGCTGCTTGACTGTGTGGACTCTTGACCAGAGACTTTGATTGCTACATCTTTGAGACCAACTTGTTTTGCCTCCTAAGGAATTACTGTGGTAGGGTTTTTTCCCGTCTTGTTCTCACATTTTGTCTTGTGCTTTGTGATAACCTTGCACGCTGATTAATAAACAATTGTATTTTTGCCCTGTGTGGTGTGACTCTGAAGCCTCAAAGCTATAGAATTTTCGTTGAACTCACCCTGTGTGCGCTCGAGAACCACCTACCATAACAGTACTTTGTGTTGAGACCTCTGCTTGCAAACCATCCTTGCAAGGCAGATTTCTGTTTGGTTAATTCCCTAATAGGCTCTGGAGCTTTGCTCCCTGACTCCTCAGCCTTGGGATAGATAGGGGAGCTGGTGGCAGCCTACCTAGGCAAGAGAGAGACTTTCTCCTCATGCCCGTTTTGTAAATTGTGTGCTGTTTGAAAAAGGCCTTCCAGGCAGCCTTCCCCTTAGCTGGGTCGGGGCAGAAGGGCTTGGAACCCTTGACATGTGGCTCCCAAGCCACTGGGCATCACTGCCCTAAGCACTTGGGGAGGGCAGGCCATAAATCCAAGTAGCATCCCTACCATACACAGGCCCAGTTTAATGGATACATGAGTGTAACCACAGGGTGATTTGGGGGAGGAAAACAGGAAGAGTACAGCAAGAAGGTATTAAAGAAGCAGGGCTGTGGATATGAAAAAGGACAATAAGGAAGCACAGCTAGCTAGGTTTTTTCACATAAAGTGAGTTCCTTATCAGTTACTGGCTCTTATAAGCTAAGATCTTCACTCCCCTCCCCCCTTCTAAAGGACTTTTGGAAGAAAAACAACCTGATAAATATTTTTTTAAAAACTACATTGTCATCAAGCAGCAAAAAACTCTGTGTGGGATTTCAAAAAAAGAGGATGAAAAATATGATTCACGGCATCCTAAAGAGTTAGCACTATACACTCCCAAATTACTGAAAGCACACTGTAAGGAGGGATTTAAACCTACAGCACTTAAGAAAGAACATTGTGTGATCAATTTAACACATTCTGCTGCTGTGATAACAGAGCTGAGATTCTTGATTCTGAACCTGAACAATCTGAAAATGTCGACTGCTTGCTGATCTGAATGCCTGCAGATTCCCTCGCTGACAAAATACCACATTCCTTTCACCAGCAGGAGAGGAATGAGGGGGGGATCGAAATATGTATTTTCCGTCTGGCTGCTGTGTTAAACTCCCATTGTCTGCATCAGAAAAGGGCTGCATCGATGCAATGCAAACGAATGATCTTAATGTACAGTTTCTGACACAGACATCTCCGTCCCTGGACATCCGCACATCACTGGTGCCCGGAGGAGTAGCTGGTTGCTGTCCGATGCTCTTTCAGTAAAGGAATGCCAAAAAACACGCAACTCCAAGAATCTGAAAGCACAACAACGGCACGTTGACCAAAGGAACACCAGTGACACCCGCCCATCAAAGGGTGTGTGTGCTGATGACGCTCCACATCAGCCAGCTATGGGAATAGCCAATAAACACATGTAAAAGCTCAAATCGCTCCCTGGCATCACTCTGTTCTCACCCACACAAAGTACACAACGAGGGAAGGAACAAAAGCAACACAGCACCTGCCTATGTAATAGGGCTGCCAAACTCCAGGTGGTAGCTGGAGCTCTCCACCTCTACAACTGTTCTCCAGGTGACAGAGATCAGTTCCCCTGGAGAAAATGGCAGCTTTGGAGGGTGGACTCTAGGGAGTTATACTATTCTGAGGCCCCTCCCCTCCCCAAACCCCACCCTCTCCAGGCTCCACCCCCCAAACCTCCAGGAATTTCCCTATCTGGACCTGGCAACCCTACTATGTAAGGAGGACTATGAGGTGCCCAGAAGGAGCTCTCTAACTACCATACCCCTGAGACTTCTGCAGAAGGGAGTTGAAATCCAGTCCTGCAACACCCATACTTTTGACACAGGGAATAAAACATGGCCACTCCAACCAAATCATCTGGTCACCTCCACTGCTCACTTCCCAGAGGAAGGCCTCGTGGAAAGCCAGGGGCCTCTCTCAGGCTCGGGCTCAGGTCCTGGGTGAGGGGGGAGAATCCCCTCAGGAGCAGCTTTTTCTAACTCAAGGAGGACAGACTTTAGGACAGCAACAAGAGAATGCACAACAGAACGTTACTAGAAGGCACGTCTCTCACTCCCCTAAGGCCACTATGAAAAACAGCCATTTGGTGGGAATTGAGGAATGAGGCAAACCTTGCAAACAAGCCAATTAGCAGCAGAATAAGAACAGGGCAGGACTAGAACCCACACACACTGCAGACCGTTCTTCTAAATACATATTATATAGGAAAAAGACACATTCAGTAGCATTTGGAATCCTCCATAGTCATTGTATTTCACAGGACTCCGAGTCTGAAAACCTACTTTCACGTTAGGAAGAATGTTTCTTTTGAGAATAACTTCTGCCCTTTTTGCATATTGAATAACTTACCAATTCCTTTATAAAGCTATCGTTTTTCATTTTCAATTTGAGGCAAACCACCCCCTATGCTTTGAACCTAAGACATTAGAAAATGAACATGTGCATTCACGAATTATAAAGAAAAAACATTTAAAATTAATAATTTCCAATGGCTGTATCTTGGGATAAATGTTCTCCAAGTTATCAGGAAGGGTCATCACCAGGTTACCGGGAGGGGCTCTCTAGCTCCAGAACACGCTAAAAAAATGCTTCCTTGAATCATTAACTATAAAAAATGCACAGAGAAATTTTGTACCATAATACATTATAGGAACTGGTGTTAAAAAGCACCATATTAATATGTTTCTCAGTTGGTTTGTACCTCAGATGGTTATTTGCTTGCTGAAAGAAAACTGTAAGTAGTAAGTGGGTATATTCTAGGGACAGTTTACTAACTTGCAACTGACGAAGTCGTTGCACCGCTTCTCTAAGCATTCTGCTACAAAACTGGAACTGGGATGGAAATTCACCTGCAGAGTTGGTAACAGGGCTGACACCTGCCGTGAGCGAATGACCAGAAAGCCCTGGAAGAATCCCAGGCATAGATGGTGTTTTTTGCTCTCCGACCAATCACTCGGGATGCTCTGCTTATGCTGTCTGGCCACTTAGCGTTTCGCCGCATAGCCATCCCTCCACTGGGGTTCATTATTAGCCCCAGCAATCCCTCATCTCTCCTTCAAGTCACAAGTCCTGCACGATTTTTCACAGGCCATCAAGAACCAGTGGGATGTGAACCCAGAGAAGCCTGTTCTTCCCTCTTGCAACAGCTGAGCTCTACAGACATTGGAAGACCCTCTCAGTGCCCTTCCAGTCAGGGCTGGCGCCAGCGTTTCTGACACCTGAGGCAGCTTCAGGGGTGTTGGTGCACATGCGTGCACACCCGGACTGCATGATGACCTCACTGCGTGTGACGTCATCACACGGTGGCAGGGATGGCGCAGGGGTGGCCTCCTAGCCCTCCCATTCAGTTGCCCCACGCCGCCCTGGCCGCCTGCTGCGCCTGGCCCAAAGCTGTGTGCTGGCGGCAGTGGCGGTGGCAGCAGCACAGAGCAACTGAGCGGGAGGGCTGGGAAGCTGCCCACTCAGCTGCCCCATGCTGCCACCACCAGCACGTGATCCTGGCCAGGTGCAGCAGCTGCGGGCCAGGTGCGGCAGGCGGCCAGGGCAGTGCGTGTGCATCCTCCCTCCAGCTCAGTTGCTCTGTGCACTGCCCCGGCCGCTGGCCGCACCTGGCCCGCAGCTGTGTGCTGGTGGCTGTGGCAGTGGCAGCAGTACAAAGCTGCTGGCCCGGTGCAGCAGCACAGGGCAATTGAGCTCCATGGCGCGTGCCCCCACCCCCCCTCCGGTGCCTTAGTGCTCAAGGCAACTGCCAGCCCAGCCTCAATGGGCACCACGGCCCTGCTTCCAGTTTAAGTTCCAAATGACTGGCTGAGATGCAAAAAGATTGCGCTCTAGAATATCCTACGGTACCAGAAAAGGCTCTGTGCCATGCTCTCTGTTTGCACCGAAATACCCTCACCAGCATCACGGGAGGTAAAAACCATGACCCCCCTTCAGATGGAAAGCAATCATTTCAGTTCCAGAAACATCTACTTTGAAAATTATTACTTAATCATATTTTCTTTGTGTCTTGAGAGGATCACTCCCATAATGTAACAAACCTTTAAAATTACTCATGGCTTTAACGTTTGTCTTTCAGTCCTATGTGGTTGAACTTCCCGTTTTTCCTCTCTACATTCCCAGCTAAAGTAAACACGGCTTGACAGCTGGGTGATATAAATCTGATGCTGGGAAGATTTTGGATCCACACCACCTTGCCCAGAAGACATTTTGAAATAGGTTATTTAAAAGAAAATATAGAGAGGAATTAGAATGACTGGAGTGAGCAGAACACGTAATCTTATTTCATCCTGTTCGTTTGCATACATCAGAGAAAGCATCTTGTACTCTCACTCTAGCCACAAGAATACCATTCATTGGCTAATGTGGGCAAACTTGCTTCCACTCAGAGGTCTTGCTGTGTTTCAGTCCTGACTTTGTCATGAATTTATCCACCTTCTTTCTCTAGTTTCACTGCATTTTTTCTTAAACTTGCTTGGTACAGTCTTTTTGGAAGATCCTACTCAAAGCCGATCTGGGACCTACGTGGATAGAAAAGCCAAATTCCTGTGCCTCCCTGTATACGACAGGTGCCATTTCCTCTCCACTTCTCTCTCACCTGTAATTCCCACCTCCATTAGCAGGCATTTGGTCTTTTTTAAAAAAGGTAGTCTATGTATTGTTGCCCTGACCTGGATGGCCCAGACTAGCCCAATCTCACCAGAACTTGAAAGCTAAGCACGGTTAGTCCTGGTTAGTAATTGGATGGGAGACCACCAAGGAAGTCCAGAGTCACTATGCAAAAGCACGCAAGGACAAACTACCTCTGAACGTCTCTGGACTAGAAAACCATATGGGGTTGCCATAAGTCGGCTGCAACTTGACAGCATGTTCCACGACTGTAGATATTGCTATAGTGCCCTAACTCTACAGTGATATGACTACTATCAATTCCAAAAATAAAAATAAACAAAAAGCCCGTAATGGCGGGTGCAAGGAGAAAGCCAAAAGATATCCTCATGTGGAGGCTCTCTTGCCTCTATGGTTGCCTCTGCATTTGCAGTGGCCGTGAGAACGGAGAATCAGCCACCCCACGGAAGCAGCCCTAATCAGACATTCTACTTCTCTTACTAAAGGGTGTTGAAGCAAAGCAGGCGCTTTGGGTGTGGTTTTGCTTGAACGGTGCCAGGCTTAATTTAAACAGCATTTATTTTCCGATGAGATTCTAATAAGGGTCTCCACTAGTACAGTTTCAATTAAGTTGTGGAATGCAAACTATGTTGAGACACCTCTCAAGAACCAGTTCTTTAATTATAAACGGGGCTTACTGACTACCACACTTAAGAGTCAAACCGACGAGAAGTTTCTCTTTACATATCTCATTTTGCTTAAGTGAGCAGAAAGCTATTTGCAAACTATCTGAAGATAGCAAAACCTTCCAAGCCAATCCAAAAAAACTTGTTCCGACACGTTGCCTGAAATGGATAATGTTCCTTGCGGGCACTACAAACTGCAGAGTTTCCTGGCTTTCACATGTGTGTTCTGCTTGGAGGGAAGTCCTGACCACGTAGCGTTGCCAGCCTCCAGGTAGTGGCTGGAGATCTCCCAGAATTACAATTAGTCTCCAGGCCACAGAGATCAGTTCACCTGGAGAAAATGGCTACTTTGCGGAGTGGACTCTATGAACTTATGCCATGCCAAGGTCCTTTCCCTCCCCAAACCCCACTTTCTCCAGGTTTCACCCCCCAGATCTCCAGGAATTTCCCAACTTGGAGCTGGCAACCCTACGACCGTGGCCACACCTGCAAGTATTGCTATCTCACATTTATTGAGCGCTAACAGTGAAGACATTTTACAGGTCACAGTCATAGCAGGACCATGCTACAGTTACTACCTAGGATAAAGAGAGCAAGGGAGAAGGGAGGGAGGAAACGATACACAATAAGGACGGGAGAGTGGTAGCAGAAGAGACTGAAAAAGAGGGGTTTATTTGGCTACAGGAAGATTGGCTTAAGGAAAGAGGCAGAAAACTGTCATGCTTAACAAAGAAACTTTTATCATAGGGTTTCTACAATATACACACTTGCTCATTTCCCATTTTTTTTAGTTTGTATACATGCAAATAAAATGTATTACAAAAAGAATCTGGACTCCAGTGTTTGTTTGTGTGTGTAGATTAGGTGTCCCTGCAATTGACTTACAGCTAGATCTTCAACGATTTTAAGGCAAGAGACTAACTAATATTTAGAGACTTATATAAAAAAGATAGAGATTTAAAAAATCACCTGGAAAATAGCATCCCATTAAGCCATTAAAAAGTCAGGACATTTTTCTCCAGGCAGTTGGCAATTTTCATTGCTTAATGCAATATTTATTTGCGTTTTTTCTTTTGAAGTTAAACAGGGTGGATGTTGGTGGGGTTGGGCTGGGGGAAGGAAGGAAGAAGACTGAGGAGTAGGAAAAGACAGGGCTGCTGAATGTGTCCAGAGATCTATCTGGGGTTTGAAGTTGACCTCAGCTTCTGCTCCAGCTATTTACACGTTGACCTCCTCTACGCTGATACAAAATGGAAAGGATAAGAAAGCTTACCTCTCAGTTAGTCTCTCTCTCTATATATATTTTAGTATTCTTGGAACTGTTATTGTCCACAAAATCAGTCTCCTTTACAGGAAGCTGTTTTCAAATATCTGGAAAGCCTGTATCAGTTCGGACATTAACAATTGTACAGGTATAACACTGGATTTTCATTTCCATCTTTGAAAAAAGCTATCCTTCAGCAGTGCGGCACCTTCAGCAACAACAAAAAGAACCGGTTATATATATATATATGTGGTAAAAAAGAGCCCTCAAATTAAATACATAATTTATTTACATATAGGAAATGGAATAACTGAGTGTGCAACTGATCTTGTTCTCACAGGTGCAGCACATTACTACTTCTCTTTCCCTATTAAAAAATAAGGAATCTGGATACTCATCTTTTTCAGCTAATCTATGACTAAGTTGCCATGGTTTTTACTGCATCATTCTACGTTTCCAGATTGTAATTATTATTAGACTGCAGTCTTTTTAGGCAGAGTCTGATCTTTTCTGTACAGCACGTAGTATTCAATTGCTCAAACAAAATATTATTTTAGTCATATCTGAGACATACTTGTTGAGCCAAGTGATTTTATATCTAAAAGTCAATTTACTGCTCCCTGTCCCGTTCTAAGGAATGTAAAAAGTCTTTCTTTAAACTACCATCACAAGAACTTATGAGGTCCATTTTGCTGAATGAGGGACCTTGCCACTCAGTGAGTTTCATGGTAGATTAGGAATTTAAATCCACGTCTTCCCAACTTTCCTGAAAGTTGCATTCGATTGTTAGGGCAATGTGGATTTAAATCCACGAATCATGAAGGTTTCGTGTGTGAGAGAGAACAAAGGCTCAACGAATGAGTTATTGGCAGAGAACAGCCTGTGGATCTCTTCACCCCAAACTAGGATTCAAACCCTCATTCTGCCCCCTAGCTCAGTGGGTAACTGTTAGTCAGTCACAGATTCTCATCATAACCTACCTCATGTGGTTGTTGGGAGGGCAAAAATGGAGAAAGAACCATGTAAACTGTCCTAATCTTGAAGGAAGAGTGAAACTAAAATGGAACAAACAATTTGATCCTAGGAAGCTCTAGGACAGCCCTTACAGGCGTTATAACAGCATAATTAGTGGATGACCTCCATTTTTCTGGATCAGATTTTGATTTATGAATGTCCCACATTTCATGGCTCCTTAACCTTGCTGTTTGATTTCATCAGATCTCAGAAACTAAGCAGGGTCAGCCTTGGTTAGTAATTGGATGGGAGATCTCCAACAAAGGCCAGGGTTGCAGAGGCAGGTAATGGCAAACCACCTCTGTTAGTCTCTTGCTGTAAAAACCCCACCAGGGGTAGCCATAAGTC
This sequence comes from Eublepharis macularius, assembly GCF_028583425.1. Taxonomy (NCBI): domain Eukaryota; kingdom Metazoa; phylum Chordata; class Lepidosauria; order Squamata; family Eublepharidae; genus Eublepharis; species Eublepharis macularius. Next base: position 24,433,110 of record NC_072792.1, on the reverse strand, counting down.
AGCTATGACTTGAGGGCATTCTCCACCACGAACTGTACTAATCTTTTCATAGCCCTACATAAATGACTGCCTGGTGAAGAGGCTCCTTTGCTACATTCTGAACACACTCTAGTCCATGAAAAGCCTGTGCTGAAATAAAGCCTTGTTATTCTTTAAGGTGCTACAAGATTCCTGTTGTTATATAGTAAGCATGATTTGCACGTGGGCTGGAGTCAGTTGTGTATCCATGTACTTTGGTGGAAAGTGTCCTGCTCCCTTCCAAAGAGCTCCGGGTGGCATCGTTTTTCACTCTTCCCCACTACATTCTTACAACAACCCTGCAATGCAAATGAGGCTGAGACAGAGCGATCGGCCCAAGATCACATAGTGAGAGTCACAGCACTGCAAGGATTTGAACCTGGGTCTCCCAGGTCATCAGTGGGTTTGTCCACTGCTTGGAGGGTGTGTCTTGTCCTCTTAATATTTTATTTATTTACATCATTACAGTTGACCTTTCTTGCTGAGACTCAAGGTGGATAGCACAGTGTAGGTTAATGTAATCAGTGGCCGGGACATTAAATAAACAATAGAATAGGCCAAGGATTGCAGGAATTTGAAAACAGCAGAAATCCAACAGAGAGCTGAAAAACAATGCTGAAACAAACATAATCAAGTTGATGTATCATGTTAAACAATGGAGTTATCCAATAGGAACATACGTACAGCAGCAGACAGTAGCCAGCAGTATAGTCAACAGTCCCTATACCTTTATTGAAGATATTGTGTTAAAGATATCTTTAACCGTGTCTTTACAACACAGCCCAATTACCTGTGAAAGAAAGCTCCCCTGAATAATTCAGTTTTGCACAATTTGCAGGAAGCCAAGAAAGTGGAAACTTTCCTGCTCTCTTCAGTTAGGCCATTCCGTAAAGTACGGGCCACCACAGAGAATACACTTGGGCAAGCAGCTGTTGGTTTTGCCCAACTGCAGGTTGGCACCAGCAGAAGGCCCTCTTCAGACCAATGAGATTTACTCTGAGATGTTATTTACTCCCACAACATGACTTTTCCCACACACAATGCCACTGGTCAATGGCCAGCCCATCTTCTCCCAAGCTTCTTGGCAAGTCTGGTTTCAGGTCAGGACCTCTGACCACTACAAGTGGGAGAAGGCAAAGGAGGCGGCTAGCGCAGAGGCCTCCCCAAGAGGGCGGACCTAAGTGTCCATTCTGAAGCATCCACCTGGGGCTGCAGAGGCCCAACTCCATCACCACAGGGACCAATTCCCCTGGAGAAAATGGCGGCTTCGGAGGGTGGACTCTATGGCATTATAACCAGCCGAGGCCCCTCCCTTCCCCAAACCCCACCCTCTCCAGGCTCCACCCCCAAATCTCCAGGAATTTCCCAATCTGGAGCTGGCATTAATGCTACAGGATCTCCCTTCCAAAGCAGCCATTTTCTTCAGGGGAACTGATTTCTGTGGCCTGGAGCTCAGGTGCAGTTCCAGGCGATCTCCAGGCCCCACCTGGAAGTTGGCAGCCCTCAGAGACACAGGAGAAAGACGCCGCTCAGAGCAGCTCCCCGCCCTTCCTCCCTCAGCAGTAGCAGCTTCCTCCGTCCACCGATTGGGCCGCCGAAGGATGCGCGTCAGCGGGCCGCCGAGGCCGGTTGGCTCCCTCGGGCCACGTGCCCCTCCTGAGGTTCGCTAAGGGAGGAAAGGGCGGGCCTGCAATGTTTCCTAGGTTACAATGGGAAGGTAACGAAGAACGGTCACGTGGAGCAGGGCGGTGGGGAGAAAAGGAGGAGGGCGTGCGTGCGTGTCGTTCAAGCCCCTCCGGCGGCGGCGATTGGCGGAGGCGCGCCCGCCCGGAGCACGTGACGAAAAGCCGAGGCGCGGCCTGGTTGGTGGTTTCCGTGGTTACGAGGAATGAGGGGGCGGGCTGGCCTCCCAGCCTCGCCTCAGCAGCAGCGCCGCCGCCGCCGCCGCCGCATCAGGAGTGGCCCGTGAAGGCGGCCCCGGCGACCGGCAGCACCGCCCAGGGCGCTGCGCGGGGGCGCGGCTCGTCGCTGCCTGCCTGCCTGCCTCCTTCCCTCCCTGCCATGGCGGCGCTGGCGGCGGCGGCGGCAGGGGGGTGAGCGCCTGAGGAGGCGGCGGCGGGTCGGGCGCGAGGGCGGCGGAGGAGGAGGAGGATGCGGGAGTACAAGGTGGTGGTGCTGGGCTCGGGCGGGGTGGGCAAGTCGGCGCTCACCGTCCAGTTCGTCACCGGCACCTTCATCGAGAAGTACGACCCCACCATCGAGGACTTCTACCGCAAGGAGATCGAGGTGGACGCCTCGCCCTCCGTCCTGGAGATCCTCGACACGGCCGGCACCGAGCAGTTCGCCTCCATGCGGGACCTCTACATCAAGAACGGGCAGGGCTTCATCCTGGTCTACAGCCTGGTCAACCAGCAGAGCTTCCAGGACATCCGCCCCATGCGCGACCAGATCATCCGCGTCAAGAGGTGACCCCTCCGGCCGGCGCCCCGGCCCCGCGCCCCCTCCTCTGCCCCCGGGAGAGCCAGCCCGGCTCAGCCGCGCCGGGACTCTCCCGGGCAGATCGGCGCGGGGGGGGGGACACGAGGGGAGTGGGTGCAGAGGGGGGGCTGCGAGGCTTGGCACTGGGGTTGCGGGCACCGAGGGGCACGGAAGGATGCTCCGGCCCCGTAGCCAGAGAGCCCCGTCCTGCTTTGGCTCCTACCCTTTTGCGGTAGAAAAAAGCAAGAGCCCAGTCGCATCTATAAGACTAACACAATTTGTCGTAGGGGATGAGCCTTTCTGAGTCACAGCTCACTTCTTCAGATCTGTTATCTGGAGAAGTGAGCTGTGACTCACGAAAGCTCACACCCTGCCGCACGTTTTGTTAGTCTTATAGGTGCGACTGGACTCTTGCTGTTTTCTGCTACTACAGACAGGCTAACGCAGTTACCCATCTTGACCCTTTGCTGTAGATCAGAAACCTTTGTGCCATCTCTTGGCCAAGTCCTCTTGGCTTGCTCCTTGGTTCCCTGTCCTGCAGGTCGCCCTCTCTAACTGCTGCAGAGAGACACTTTTTTTGCCTTGCTGCATGCAGGCCTGCATCTGATGGGCCTTTCCTGCCCCACTTGGTTGCAGCCCTGCCTGCTTCCCAAACGAGTTCCCTGCCAGTCACTGCCCTGTATCCAGGCCTTCCCAGGAACCTGGTAACAAATCTTGTAGCCATCCTGATGCACCCACATGCAGGGCTTGGCCCTCAGACGTAGCTGCCCTGGGCCCCCTTGCACTATATTTCTGACTGTTGCCACCCTCAGTTTCCACTCCTTTTATTTCCTCCTCTTCTGGTGCTCTGTAGTGCATCTCCATCAGCCCGCACAACTTTTCGGACTTTTGACCCCTGCCCTGTGCGTCTCGAGCATCCTGCACTTTGCTCCTCAACATGCGTAACCTTGCACTTTTCTCAGTTCTGTCCTCTGCCTTATATATCCATTTTTCATATCCCAACTTTACGATTTTATTTAATCTGTGCATGCAAAGTATTATGCTTTCTTCAAAGTGCCTTTTCCTTTGATGTTAGATGGGTCTGGCATTCTGTACCCCTTATTGATGTTAGTATATGCCTCACCCACATGTCACATGCCGTTTTGGATTTCTCCTTTTCTACATGTAAAGGGCAGTTTATCCAAACATTAGAATGAGTTGTGTCCCCTAATAGAAGTGGTCTACGCTCCAGTGTTGGAATAAGCAGTTTGGTAGGATTTTCTTTTCTCCCACGCTGAGATGCAGTCTTGATTCTTTTCTCTTCTGGTTGCGAATTTCAGAACCTCAAGGTCTTGCCCATCCCATTAAGTATGAGTAGGAACTTGCCTTGCAAGCTTTAATATAGACAAGATTACAAAAGCTTTGACTGTTGTCTCATTCATACTTGAGTGATTCAGGCAACCTGTTTGTCATCCCACAGAGTGATTACGGAAAGATATTTCAGGAAGCTGCAGCTCTTAAAAATCCTAAATGTTTCTGCTGTTAAGGATATAATCCTGTGCATGCTTACCAGGGAGTGAACACCCTTGAACGCAGTGGGACTTACATCTGATTAAACATGTATAGGAATGATCTAAAAACTGGTGTGCCTAGTGGTATGCTTTTCAGCATTCATATTTGTAAGCAAATGATGTTGTAGGACGCTAGTGCTGAGAAGATTTTAAATTGTGGTGGAATCACTCCATTCCTAAAACCTCATAGTTTAAGCCATCTTTGTTTATACAATTCCCATATCACTATTTGATATAATCATATAAACTCTAAAACATGGTTTTACATAACACATATATCTAAAACATGAAAACTTAATAATTATTATAGTAATTAAGTGCCCTCAAGTGGTATGTTGATCCTTCATAGGGGTTTCAAGGCAAGAAATGAGCAGCGGTGGTTTGCCATAGCCTTCCTCTGCATAGCAACCATGTTCTTCCTTGGTGGTCTCCCATCCAAGTAATATCCATGACCAATCCTGCTTAGCTTCCAAGCTCTGATGAACTCGGGATATTCAGGCTGCTCATGAAAGATGAACAGCAATACAACCGTATAATCACAAAATATAAAAATCAGGAAACTAGGAAAGCTAGTAAAATAAACTAGTAAAATAAAACGTTCTAGGCCCTACAGTTCACCAAAGGCCTGGCTGTAAAGAAAACTTATGAAGGCACAGGAGTTCAGTGCTTGGTGCAGACCTAGAGAAGATCCTACTCAACACATTCATGATTCTAATCTCATGTGGACATGGAATGTTAAGAAAGCCCTGTTGAGAAGAGCATAGTGGACACAGAGGTTGTAATCCAGTTAGCAGCAGTCTATGACACACAGTGCCTATTGGATAAGGATTACATTGAGTAAAATAGCTTGACTCATTCAGTTACTGAAGGGAGGTGTTGGTGCTTCTATCCAAATCTGTATTGCATCTCCTTTAGGGGCATATTGTTCCTAATATTAAGTATCATGGCGAATTAGGCCTTCAGTTTGCCAAACTTATACTCCCTTAAGTTGCCTTATGAGAAAACGTTTTTAGCTTCTTTGTTGTCGTGAATAGGTGGGCACAAAATCCTGAAAAACCAGAATCTTTTTTCCAGTGGGACTCTTGTAATCGTTCAGTTACAGTAGTCTCAAGAAAAAAAATAATTTGCTATAATCACTTGTCAATGATTGCCTTGCCTAGAATGTAATGTCATTTGGTGACAATATCTAAGGAAATAACTCCAAATATTATAATATTTTTTTCTGGATTTCAGTAAACATTTATGCTAGCCCACTTTGAAAAGCAAGAAGCTTCTCTGCTCCTGTAAGTCTTCTGAGGATACTATTCTGGAATTGACTAATCTTCCTCCAGAATGCTTTGGGAATTCTGGTCCTTGGAGTTTTGCTTACTGTACTGTCGTCTTTAAATATCCTGGGTTTTTATCACCATTGACATTTCATTTGTGGAAATATTGATGGGGAGAACAGCCCTAACCATCAAACATGCTAGACTCTAGTAGTTTGGTTTTTCAAATATTTCCAAACCTTTGCTAATGTGACCAACTCATGGAATTTATTTGCAGTCCTTCTTTGTCCTGTTGACAATCTAAAAGACAAATGCCTTAAGGTTTCGTTCTCCACATTTACTAATTAGCTATGTAGTCTGCTTGGAACCATCCCATTATCAGGGACAAAAATTTCAGATCCACAGGTGCTAGCAAGAAGAGAAAAAATTAAAATATTCAGAGTGAGGGGAAAGTATCAATGTCCGCACATCTTTATGAAAATCTGGAGGGTTTGAGTAATCAAACGTTACCAGTGTAGTGCCTGATTTTCTCGGTTGCACACCTGTAGAGCAGGGCTTGGGAAGTTCTAGGCACCAGGGTACCTGGACATTTCATTGTGGCACCTAGTCTTTTCAGTAGGCATTTATTGCAAGTTCCTATTGGTGATTCTCAATAGAAGTATAAAATGTATTTAGATGAGTAATAGAGGTTAGCTTTTTGTGTGATGACAGCCAGGGGTTACCCCATATTTATTTATACACTTCCAGTGCAATCCTATGGTGAGTTATGCCAGTCTAAGCCCATTGGAGTCTTGGACTAGAGTCACTCTCCATAGGATTGCATTGTTCAGCACTTTAGCTACAACTTTTTAAAAAATGACAAGAAACTGAAGAGTTTGAAATTAGGTTTTGTTGTAGCAATCTTTAGAAGGTATGGTCATTAAAATATAAAACCCTGAAGGCTGCAAAGTAAATTTGGCGCCTATATTTTGGGGGTGGCTCATAAAGCTGAAAAAAATAGTCAAGGCGTGTCAGAGCGCTGGGCACAAATTGTATCTAGTGCAGTTTGATTTCCTTTGGGCTGGGCCGTTAACGAGATTGGTAGGCACTAACATCAGCTGTCAGGGAATTCCACCGTAAGGTGTACTAGTGGTGGAGAACGCCCTCAAGTCTTAGCTGATTTATAGTGACCCCTGGAGGGGTTTTCATGGCAAGTGAGTAACCAAGGTGGTTTGCCATTGCCTGCCTCTGCAACCCTCGTCTTTGTTGGAGGACTCCCATCCAATTACGAACCAAGCTAAGTCCTGCTTAGCTTCTGAGATCTGACAACATCTAGCTCACCTGGGCTATCCAGGTCAGGGTAGCATAAGGCATAGTTTGGCTGTATTTATAAAGTTGTGGCTAAAGGCCCTGCACACCAAGTGTTGAAAATCAGAAGAACTGATAATTGTGCTCAGTATTATTTTTACTTTACTGAAATTTTGGGGTATTATGAACTATGTATTTTATGTATTAAACTACATATTTTAGGGTATTATAAACTACATTTTCCTTAAATTTTTTCAAATGCCTATCTTTATGATAGTTTTTCTTCTGTATTGTTATATCCTTTCAGGTTTAAACTATGGAGTGGGGTGGGGGGGAATTAAAAACACCATGAAAATGTGAGTTAGCATTTTTGGCCGTACCTTGCACATCAGAAAACAAAACCGAGTTCTAAAGAAGAGTTCTGCCTCTTGAAAACTTGTTTCAAGTGCTGCTGCTAACCCACTGGTGCTAAGTCTGCAGTGGAGTCAGAAAAGACCTGTTGCCAGTTTAACAAAGGCAGAGAATTAAAAGTAAACTGTCTGTTTAAGATTAAGATTAAAGACTGTCTGCAGATTAAGAACTTTTTCTTGTGTTGAGGTCATTTGATATAGTTTATCACTAGAGAGTGAAGTGTGATGCATTCTTGCGTGATAGAAAGTATTTGCAGTGAATTCGGATTTTAAAATGCTCCTTGTACCATTGGGGATAAAATCTCTCACGTTTCCCACTTGACCAAAAAGTATGTTGGTGATGGTTCACCAGCCAATGGTTCTAAACCAACGTGAGGCCTTTTGACAAAAGCAGAGTAGTTGAAGAAGGTGCATCATCTTCAAAAAATGCACCAGGCTTTCCCAGAGCTTGCCTGGAATGAGATACTTTGTGAAGGAGAGTTTCTCCATCTCCGTAGTGCTGGACAGACGATGAACGTTTTATGCTTGTCGGTTTTCTTAGTGTGCTTGGCTGCCTTCTGGATCTGTAAATACTTGGTATGATTTCTAAAGCTGGGCATACTTGGAAATGTTTGGAAGCTGCCATTACAAAATGCTAAGGATTTATGCTTGGTTAAAATTTAGTTTCTTATCAATATGATTTGTTCTGTGGCTGTGCCATTAAGTGTAGAAGCACCTGGGATAGTCAGAGTAGATAATACAGCCGCCTTGTGTTGGAGTAGAGGATATGACAAATGTTATAGAACAGACATTATACCATTGACTTCTGAAAAAGAATTATTTTCCTCCCGATTGTCAGTTTTATAACAAGAATATAGACTTGGAACTGAAGACATCCCTAGTGATAAAACTTGGAACAGGGATTGCCAGCTGGAGGCACGTTGGCCAAGTTTGACCTTCAAGATAATTGTGTCTCGCCTGGTAGTCCTACCAAATGTTAGTGATGATAAAATTTTCCTACTGTTTCACTCTTAAGGAAAGTAAACATTTTCACGTTCTAAGAAATAGAGGTTTACCAGACTTCAGACAATACCACTTTTATTCTTTATTTTTTTAAAAAGAGACCATTTGGGTTGCAAAATATATTTCTGGTTCCCTGATTACTGATTGAAGTATAGAACACCCCCTAAGATCACATCTGCTTTCCAGTTTGCTGTAGTGGTTAAGAGCGTGAGACTCTAATCTGGAGGGCCGGGTTTGATTCCCCACTCCTCCACTTGAAGCCAGCTGGGTGACCTTGGGCTAGTCACAGCTCCCTGGAGCTCTCTCAGCCCCACCCACCTCACAGGGTGTTTTGTTGTGGGGATAATAATGACATACTTTGTAAACCGCTCTGAGTGGGCATTTAGTTGTCCTGAAGGGCGGTATATAAATCGAATGTTGTTGTTATATCTGTTGTTGAAGATTATTGGGTAACTAGCACATTAAACATTTGACGTTTCACAGATTCAAAAGAACAAATCTATTTATTTGCTCCTTTTCTGTAAGCAAGGGCTGTATGGATGATCTAACATCCTGGAGCTAACAAGAAGGGTCAGAGGAAGAGCATTCACATCACAGAAGAGCAGAGGGGTTTGTGCTACATGGGTGGTACCTCTGCCACATGTTGATCAGTCTGCTGCTTGGACAAACAGCACTTGGTCTGAGTCTCAGATGTGTGTGTGTGTTTTTTTAAACTATCCCAGAAGCATTCTTAAGAGTGATTCGCTCTTAAAGGACTGAAATGTCCAAGTAACTGTATTCGCTTTGCTGTTCTGCCAGATGCATTTGTAAATTCATTGGGTATTCTCTCGCTGATCTGAGTGAAGCAAGGAGGTTTCCATAGAGGGGAGCCCCTACTCACAAGTCCCTGTTACTAGTGCAGTGGCTGCATAACAGAGAGTGAATGTACCTTGTCATTTTCCGGGCCCTTAGATTGTCATGTGATATCTAAAACAAGTGAGCACTGGTGTCATTGTAGCTGACACAACATTACAATTTGACATGGTTTCACGGATACTCCTTGGGAAGCTGCTCACCCATGCAACATCTCTCATTAGTATTCCATGTGGTGCATCTTAGATACCTGCCGGATCTCAACTGCTGGTTCATCTTTGGGAAAGATTCTGATAACCGGCTCAGGCTAACTTCTTCACATGGTCCCAGCATCATTTCAGAATGTCATTGGGGTAGCTGTACTCTCTGTTTTTTTTTTTTAAAAAAAACCCATCAGCCTAGGGTTGAAAGCATTACCTGATCATCAATTTTTTAATTTAACCTTTCTCAGTATGAGGTCAAGATGATTCTTGGATTCCAAAGGTTTATGTATTCATAATCAATATTTTTGAAAAATGGAAACTTGAAATACATGGGGGGGGTCAATGCCACTACACAGGCACTGCTAGGAAGTAAACATAAGAGTATTAAATCCTTGCCAGACATAGCACAGTAAGTAATAGCAAACAGGAATGTGCAAAACTAGAATTGTTAATTTTTACTGGAACACACACATTGAAACAATAGTTAATGGAATGCAAATCCAGACACTGCTTTTGGGAAAATGGGATTATGCAGATAGTCTTTGAATTGTACGTAGAGAATAAATGAGTGCCAGTTGGTTCAACTAAAGGAAGAGACACTTCCATTTAGTATACGTCCATTACAAAGTTCTTCAAGGAATAAGTTACATGAATAATGTACATACCAATGAAATCTGAGGTCTAGGTTACCTGGGTTAGGATGGGTGTTGGATAGTGCCATTTCTGCGGTGTACTAATTCATTGCATATGTGAAGAGCAGAGGGAAATTGGGCTGTTGATACTAGATAATTCATAATGCCAGAACAGTAACAAATCTTTATCTGGTTAATAAGGAAATCATCCAAGCATAAGTTGATGCTGGAAAGATCATAGACACCTAAATGTTGGATGCTGGCACCTTAAAGTTGGGAAGTTTCCCAGTTATGCCATATTTTTAATAAAATAGGAGTAGAGTTTCAGTAGAGCACATTCAACCTGATGAGGATCATCTCTGCATTAATATCTGGTGGGATAAAACACAATAGATTTTTCTAACATTAAACCTTTGTAAATCCATGATTTATATGAATTCATCGGTATCTGTTTTGTATACTGGGGAAGGATGTACATGTACATGCAAATGCGTATGCACAGTACCAGTCTTGAAAATGTTGACTCTCATGGCTTAGGGTGACAGACCAGGGGCGTGTGTTAAAAAGTAGCTCCTAGCTACCAGCATTTGCTCTGGAAGCCCAAAGGTAGAGGTTTGATGTTCCATGAGGTAGAGGTTTGATGTTCCATGGAAATTTATGCCCATTATAGGCCCTGCTTGGCGCTTCCCACCTGGAGAGCAAAGGTACCCAGAAACAGGTCTTTCTTAGTGGTGGCATCTTTGTGGAATGTCCTCTTTCCGAAGTTTGCATGCAACTTTTGCCAGATGGGGACAGTTCTATTTACCTGGGCTTTGGATTAAATAGGGCTTGGATCCAGCAGAGGATTTCTGCAGACAGGTTTTTGTTATTTCCACTTCCTGCTTGTAGATATGAGCCTCCCCTCATACTGTTGGGGGGGGTGTCCTGTCCCCTAGGAACAGTATTTTGAGCTGAATCAAGAGTGTGGAGGCAAGAAATTCACACTATGAAGATGGAAGTCTCTTCCACTTGCAGAAATTACCAGTGGATCCAAGCCAAGATGAGGTCAGAAAAAAACAGCTTTGTCAGGTTTTGTAAGCTAATTTTTTTGATTCATCGACTGTTTCACCTGTATTTGTTATTGGACTGGCTTTGTTAGGGTGTTTATGCTGGTCTTTAGTTTGGTTGTTGGGCTTCTGTTATATGGGAATTTTAATAGTTTGCTGATGGTTTAAGTTTGGGTTTACTGCATGTTTTTCACATCATTTTTATTTTATGTTGGTTTTACGGTGTATTGCTTGTTTTCTGATGGTTTTCTTATGAATTTAAATTATGAATTTATGAAATTATGAATTTATGAATTTAAATTAACCTTTAAAAAACTGTTGTAAGGCAGCTTTTTCTGGAGCAGTGGCTAGGAAATAAAATTAAATAAATATGGCCTTATCTGAGACATGATTGTACAGCTCTGAAGGAAATATTAGGAGGCTCTCAGATGGGGAGAGGTCTGTAGCAGCCTGGAGGGATCAATTTAAATCACATTTTCCATCAGATATTATTCTAGACAATGGTGCATGCTAATTGGTATAATTAAACAAGTTGATTTACAGCTAAACAGACCTTTTATGCTGCCTGGTATTGTGCTACTGGCTTTGAATATTTTTGCAAAGAAAGCTAAATTAATAAAGGAGGGTTTTATTCAAGATGATGAACAACACTCTTGCAAGTTAATTAATTCATCTGACTCCTGGCGCCAACTGTTAAACTCTTACTGTTAACTCCCAACAGTTAAACTCTTGAACATCTAAAACTTTTAATGAGCTCTGGTACATGAAGGTGTGCTTTTACCACAGTTTGGGGGAGTTTCCAGAACTTCTGCTCTGACAGCTCTTTTCTCCTGTGTTCTGCAGTATTCCATGGATGGGATGGCAAGACCCCAGGCCTGAAAGCCATGCTGTGGCACACACAAAGAAGTATTCCCCCCACTTCTGTTTGTAGTACTGCAGTAGATGGTATGCTTCAGGAGTCGTGATTAGGGGTGTGCAATCCAGATCCAGGATTTGGGGGGAAAGCCATGTTTTTTCCAATCCGGCTTTCCCGAATCAAATCACAGAATCTGGTGTCCAAACCCGAATCCAGGCCCCAGGTCCCCAGTTAAATCCCAGTAACTCGGCTTCAGTCTCTGGCTGGCTCCTGGGCTTCTCCTGCTTTTTTTTTCGAGGAGGGAGGTAGAGGCAGGAGGGAGGGAGAGGAGAGGAGAGTGAGTGACCAACCTGTGCAGGAGCTCTCCTTGTCTGCCTGGCTTCTGTGAGCGACGCAGGTTCAGTTGACCTAAGTTGCAACAGTGCCCCTTGCTTCAGTTTGGTTTGAGTGGATTTCTCTGTTTTAATGTGGTTCTCTGGTTTGACGTTGGTCCTTTTGATTCACATTGGTTGTGGGGGGGATTCTATCCATCCCTTGATTCCTCTTGGTTCTGTTGGGCTTCCTCTGGCAAGTGGGAGTGTGCCTTTGGCCAATGGCAGCCTTACCCCTCTGTGTTCCTGCCTGAGAAGCTGCTTGGAAATGTTTCCCCCACAGGAAGCAACGGAGAGTGGCTGGGGGCACCTTCTTCAGGGGCCCGTAGAACTGGACCTCGGGGTCCAGTCTTCATGGAACTTGGTGGGGGAGTCTTCATTGGACAATCACGAGTCAGTTCTCTGCAAAATTAACAGAGTTTGCTTGAAAAATGATCCTCCTGCAGCCCCCAGATAGTTTTGCCCATAGGGAATAATGGCCTGATAAATCCAGGATTCTCTGATCTGCCTTAAATGAATCTGAGAATCTTTCCTGGATTTCAGGAATCCCAGAATTTTTGTGAGATCCCTGAAACTCGGATCTGGATTTCTTGGATTTTAGTTTTTTTGGGGGGTGCACACTTCTAGTTGTGATGGACTGTAGTGGGAAAGGAAGCCTGAGAAGCCCCAGCACGCAAGCAGAGGTCCTGCGCATGATGGAACACGGTTATTTGCTCGAGGGAGGGCTAAGCTCCAGAAATTTCTAGAACCAGGGAGTGGATATTACAGAGGTGAACAGCTTTCTTCCATAATATGGAAAGTAACCACCCACGTTTACTAAGAAGAATCACAAGCACTGATAACCGAGTCGCAGGACACATTTTTAGCATTTGGATAGTACACAGTTGGAGTCAAAGATCACCCAGGTGGGGCTCAGTGGATGATCACTGGAGCTGGGGACTTACTTGGAGGTGTCAGCCAGGATCGCAGTGCCTGCAGCCACTTCCCAGCTCCTGGCCCCATGTTAATCAGCCGTATACTGTTTTTTAGACGTTTTACCTCCAAGAGTTTTTTCTCTCTCCTGAATTTTTTTCATCAGAGCGTCCTTAAGTCGCTGGTTTTGATTGAATCATAGATTGTTTTAATTTGTGCTTGTTTGTGAATTTCAGATACTGTTCCCCCCCACCCCCCCGGAAGTGTTCAACACATTGAACAAATAAGAGACTGTATTTAAATTTTATTTTAACAAGTTTTTGAAAGAGCAGCTTGCTATAACTGAAACTAGATGTTAAAGAATGCGTCGGAATTTTAAACATTAACTTGGGTTAATGGCATTTTTTAATCGGGAGTTGGTTTCTTAATGTTGATCGAGGCAGGGCACAGAGGGGAAAGTCAAATCTTGTTCCAGTCTTTTGCAGATGGACTGTTTAGAGGCCCACCCGCCTGTATTATGCTCTCTACCTCACAGTGGTTTTAAAATACTGTTGAATTGATTCATAGCAGCTTCTGTTTTATTTGGGGGCCTGGGGATTAATTCTTCTGGACCTGAATGCCGTCTCTGGGAGAAATCACTGTTCTGGATGCACCTCGTGTGATGTTCCTCTTGCTTTTGGGAGGCAGAAACTTCGTACTCTGCTTTCTAAGGGACTCTTGATGTAGATTGGGACCTGGAGAGCTGAACGCTGAGCTCCACATGTCTAAGGACCTCCCTTTCTTCCAGCACATCTGTTCCCTCCTAAAACTGTTCTGCAAAGCTGTTCCCTCCATTACTTTCTTGCACTACTTTTCAATGGAGCAGGGGTCTGGGACTGAAATGATCACCTGGTCACAAAACTCGAATCCGTTCCAAATCTCTTTTTAGCCCTACCCAGAAGCATCCCAGAGAATTTTTTAGCCCTACTCAGAGGCATCCCAGCGGCCCTGATGTAGGCAGCACTTGACTTGGGCTGTTAGCTTGGTCACCGGCAGCTACCCAGAGGCATCCCAGGGAATTTTGGCCCTACCCAGAGGCATCCCAGCGGCCCTGATGCAGGCAGCACTTGGCTTGCCTTCAATCAGGGCATGTGTACCTGTTGCCATGCTTAGATTCTGGGGGGGAAAACCCAAGGAATGACACTGACAGCCTACTCTGCAGGCAGTGTCTTGTGATGATGCAGAAAGATGCTGCCTGGGTAGCTTGTTAGACTAATATTTTCCATTGCTTTCTTGCAATTGAGTTGGCAGGGCACAGGGGAAAGGCGGCAGTGGAAGGCTTGAGGTGGGCAAGATGTTTCGTCTGGCCCCTGTTGCTATCCTGCTTGGAAAAACTGGCATCTCCCTGGTTGTAGCTACTCAGGTGAGGAAAGCTGTAGCTGCCGGTGACCAAGCTAACAGCCCTTTGCCAGCACCCCAAAGGTCTCTTGCGCCTGCCCTGCTTTGGTACAGAGACATTGCTCTGGTGTGTTTAAAACAGGCAAAAGTGGGGATTTTGCAGCGTGATGTATTTCTTGGAAGGCTTGTCAAGGCTTTTAAAGGCACATTAGAAAACGGGTACCATGCATTGACCATGGGGCCTGAAAATAATGAGCAGGACTGAAACCTCAGACTGTGCTGCCTCCAGTACAAGAGGGGAATACTTCTCGAGGCTTGTGAGCCGCACTTCAGCTATTGCCGCTCAGGCCCCAGCGTGAGAACCTTTCTTCTGTGATTGCCTGCCTTCCTATTGCTTGTGCTCTTCAGGTAGCACCAAGGCCAGATGGCGTGAGATTCTCTGTTTGTGTGAATTTACTGTCCTAGTGGCGCAGTTTATTTATTTCCATCTCTTTCCTGCTACTCAGCCCTCAAGGCAGTTTAGAACCATCAAACATTTTTTCCCAAGCATTGCGGGGTGGGGGGGGGGAAGCTGTTTTTACGAGCGCACAGTTGGGTTGTATATTATCACTGTCTGATGATCTCCAGGGCATCACACCCACACAATTTGCTGGCTACCCCGTGGCAAGTTATATCAATATTAATATTTATATAGATGTAAGTTCAGATATCGAAGGGAGAAGTCGGTCATCAAGTAGCGCTTGAGAACAAATGCCCTGCTCCTTCTTTTCTTTGCTTGCCTGAGAGGCTTTGACATGAGCCTTCACAGTAAGCATATCTGACAGTAAAATGCTTTTTAAGAAAAGTTTCAGCCCCTGCCTGCGCTGTTGTCAGAACCTCAGTTTTAGCATTTGATAAACAGAAGATTGCTCATGCTTTCAGACAGCTGCCTCTCAAAACAAACCTGATTGGTATTCTCTCTGTGTTCTCTGTCATCTGAGGCTTAACTATAATTCTTAAACGGGGCTTGCATGTACAGACAGCAAAATAGTTAGCTTTTTATGGCTTTAGTATTTTTGTCCTGTATGGATCATGAACAGAAATGGCCAAAGTGTAAGCCTGTCTGCGACTTGCAAATACATTCACGGGCCTGGATCCCAACCAGCTTTTCCTCTGGTGGGGGCTTTGGCCACTAAAAAGGCTCTGCTGGGCATCATGGGACTTGCATGGGCAAAAGGCCTGTGGAGCAGGGTCTGTAGTAAGGAGGAGAATCAGGAGAGATGAAGCGAAGAGCTGGCTGGATCCAGCCCGTGGGAACCCCATTGTCTTTTGGTTATCTGTAGACGGCTTAAGTAAAAACTTGGTCGAAGGCAGAATGTAGCCCAGAATCTTCGACAAGAAAAGTTGCCGTTGCTATTTCCAAGATGTCTATAAATGATTTATAAAATATATTTTGAGGACTGGGGCAGTACTGCTGTGAGTTTCTTGCAACTGATAGGATTTCTTCCAGGGTGGCTACTTTGCATTGGAACGGGCATTTTAAAGGATCGTGGCAGTCTTCATGTTTCTGGTAAAAAGGATTGATAGAAAAGATTCTCCGAGTCTTGCCTTACATAAGTTATTTGTACATTCAAGGAAGGAAGGTGGTGTCAGATAAAGACCTTAATCCATGGGTGCTTTAGTCATATAGTAGACGTGGACTTTCATTTTCTGTCTTTAACACTCCTCCTCCCCCCCCCCATGAAAAATGTTCATTTTTTAAGATGTTTGTCTTGCAAGGCAGCCTACTGCACTTCCAAGAAGTCATTTTATAAACAGATTGTGTTTCTTAAATTTTCTTTTAACTAAGTGTAGGAGCTGAAATCATGATAGAAATATTTTTCTAGCTGAGGCTCCGCAGTCTTCACTTAGGTTTGATGAAGATGCCGTGTTTCTGAAATAAAGAGAAGGATTATGCCCAAATTGCTGTCATGACTGCTAGAGCTGAAAAAAGAATTAGTGCTTTAAACCTAAGTCTGATGTGTAAATGAAGCTGAAACGAAGGCAGCTATACATTCTGGATTAGCAGGCCTTGCTCTAAAGAGAGTATAAACTTTCCCCCCGAATGTACAGCTCTCCTGCCATCAGCGAATCCCAAACATGTACAAGCATGCAAAGCATGTCTGTAATTTTTGGAAATAATAAAATACTACTTGTGTTGAATGTATTGTATCACAAACAAATATCAAACTCTGTAGTGAAGCGTGTAACTGCTGCATATAATAGCTTAGCTGTAAGGAAACATATGGCCTGCCTTCTTTTGTCAGGGTTGTATGGGTTTTTCCCCCTGCATTGCAGCATTATACTAAAATAAAAATATTTCTCTAGCATGAATCATAGATTGACTGCAGATGTAAAGTGTGTCTGGCATTCCTGCCTTTTGAAATGCTACAAGAAGACCTTGCGCTTAGTACATTTCTGGGCATTGTATCCTTCTTTCCGGAGCACATATTGTCGGGGATGGGGAGGTGCATGAGCCCCTTTTAGCTTCGCCTCTGTCATAAATGCGGAAACAGTTGCATATCAAGTTTTGTGGATGTGGGTGCGTGTGAAGCAAGATGTGGTCCTGCCCCTGAGACTCCATCAGCTTCTTTCTGGCCGCTTAATGATTCTCAGCAGTGGTTGGTGCTCCCTTAACCTTTTTGCATTTATTTAATAAAACCACTGGATTTCTTGGTGCAAATAACAATAGTGCCTGTTGCTAGAACTGCTGATAATGAGAAAAATAAAATAGGTGTAGGTTGGTTTAATTTTTCTTAGACCCAGAATCATATGTCAGTGATTTAATTTTGCTGTTTGTGGATTGCTCAGTGCTGTTATGGAATATTTCTATCCTGCGTCTCCAAGAAATCTTGTCCAGAGCAGCTAACAAAAAGAGAACAATAAAACACAATTTTAAAAGTTCCAATAATCAGTTGTATAAAACTTAGACTGGAAGCAGACCATAGAGAATGAGAAGTACCAAAAGTGGATTAAAATGATGTAAAAACTTGAGTGAAGAATGATGCTTTTCTCTGGCATCTGAGAGCTAATAAGGGAGGTACCAAGTGAGCAAGAAGAAGAACATTTCTCAGCCGGGGAGCGACCATTCATTAGGCTCTGTCTCTAGTCACCACTTGTCTCAGTTCTATGGCTGACGGCACCATTCACTGGTCTTTGTGGTGATGATTTTAGTGAGTGGGCAGGACAACATTTAAAGGCAAGTACTAGGGCTTTGAACTGCACCCAGTAACAGGTGGACACAACTGAAGAGTGACTTTGTATCCAGCCCCAATAACAATCTGACCTCTGCATTCTGGACTAACTGATGTTTCTAGACTATCTTTGAAAACCGACCAATGAACAGCACAATACCATAATCACATCTGGATGTGCTCAGGACATGGAGCATCTTAGTCAAATCTTGCTTTTCTAAGAATGGCCACAGCTGGTATATTAACCAAAGTTGGTAAAAGATGCTATGTACCACAGTGGAGACCTGAGCCTCCACCCATAGACCAGGATCCAGCAGCGTCTGCAAGCTACACGTGTTCTTTCTGGGGGAGTGTAACTCCTCCAGGATAAGCTGAATTCTCAAGTGGCTTTATCATCGGCCAACAGCTCCACAGTCTTATCTGGACTGAGCTTCAGTTTATTGTCTTCATCCATCCCATTGCTTTCGCCAAGCACTTGTTCTGACTTTCTACAGACCCACCGGATTCTGCTGCTGGAGCTGGGTGTCTGCCACATATTAGTGGCACCTCACTCCAGTCCTTTTCCAGTGGTTTCATGTGGGTTTTTCAACAGCATGGAATGCCATAGATTTAATGCTAAGGTGTTGAACAGCATCACTCCTCCAAATACCACCTTCTGGAAGCATCGGTCCGTGTAGGCAAGGAACTAAAGTACATGGTGCTCCCCCGACCCCAACCCACCCAATCTCTCAAGAAGGTTATGGTCAGTGGTCTCAAAAAGCCACTGAGTATCCAGGAGAACCAACAAAGATGGAGTCTGCCTGCCACTCTCCAAATGAAAATTGTTAATCACGGTGATCCAGGCCATTTCTGTCCCAAACCCAGTAAGACTGGGATCTAGATAATCTGTTCCTTCAAAGACCCCTGGATCACCATACACTTGAGCACCTTGCCTAGAAATGGGATGCTGACTGTCAGGTGGTAGTTAATCAGGTCATTTGAGTCCAGGGAAGCCTTTTACAGGATTAGCTCTGTTATCTGCCTCTGCAAAACAACAAAGATAGGTGCCTCCAACTTTTGATTGTAGGGCAGTGAGCATTTCTTGAATGCTTATTTTTCTGAGATGCGAGTCTTTCTGTAGAATTTTTATCGGCATTCTAGGGCGATAGGAGAACTTTTCGAGAGCTGTGGGCCTTACAACAACAATAATGTATTGCACCTATGGCCTCATTATGTTTCTAGTGGCTTTCTTTAGAGCAACTGTGGCACTAAAATGTAATAGAGATGCTTATTAGTTTAACCATTATTTGTCAGGACAATTTAAGACATAACTATAGTCCAGTTGTCGCAATACCATTTACAGTAGAAGTAGTACCACCAGCAAAATTGCAAGCTTGATATGAGAGGAACATTTTTTTCAGACATAGCACGAACCAAAAGCAAAACCCAATCATGAGTTTCAACAAAAAACAAAACTAGTGTAGCCTTTTAGAAGACGTTAATTTTTCTCCATTCGACTCTGAAGATTTTTGTGGAGGAGTGTGGGTCCCCCCCCCCCCGATATTAATGTGCATATCTTGAACACAATGTTTGTCCTACAACATTTATTTAAGCATATCATGATTAAGGAGGTGTTGGCAGCAACCCTTTTACTTAGCATATTGAGCTTTTCCAGCTTTTTGATTTTCTTGCAACAACAACAAAAACCAAAACTAGTTCATGAAGTGTTGAAGCTTCTCATTTGTGGCCAAACTGGAAGTCTAGAGCAGTGTTTCTCAACCTTTTTCCAACCGTGGCCCCCTTCCGACCTTGTTTCCTTCCTGTGCCCCCCCTGTCCTACTGGTATAAAGGTAGCTATTTTATATGCCAATAAATTCCGCTTTTTCTTCCTTATATGGAATACCCCTGCTCTTTAGCTCCTCCTGGCGGACTCAGGGTTACGCTTGCATGAAGAAACAGCACCCCACACACTGTCTTTTCTGTTTTCTCCGTCACTTCTCTGTTTTCTTTACTTCTCACTTCCTTCTGTGGCCCCCTAGTCTCATGCTGTGGCTCCCCATTTATGCAATTTTTACCTGTGGCCCCCTTGGAATATCCTGGGGCCCCCTGGGGGGCCATATGGCCGCAGGTTGAGAACCAATGGTCTAGAGAGTGAATTTCCCATCTTTGACAAGCACTGAGTCAGGCTGGTGTGCATGATATTTAGGCAGGGGGCTGCGAGTGATAGGTGCATAGGGTCTTAGGTAAAAGATTTAAAGGCCTACCCTGAGTTTTACCAAAGTACTAGCCCAAATGTATATTTGAATGAAAGATGTGTAGAAGTTAACAGACCATCATCATGTGTGTTGCAACCTAACAGAAGACTCTAGTAGTAACTGAACATCTATTGTTTATTGTAGCATGCGCTTTTGTTAACCAGAGTCCAGTGAGCAACAGCAGTGAGCAGTGTTTCCCCCCAAAAAAGTTTATGCCACAGTAATGTATTGACCTTTAAAGTGCCACAAGATGCTTTGTTTTGTGTGGAGAAAATTTACTTGACCTTGGTAAGAAGCAATTGTGTAAAGTTAATCTTACCTCTTCTGACACCTCTCTGACCATCTGAATGTGTTTGTATGTTATGTCCCATCAAGTCACCTCTGACCTGTGGTGACCCTATGAATGAAAGACCTCCCAAACGTCCTATCATTAACATATTTGCTCAGATCCTGCAAACTGGAGGACGTGGCTTCTTTTATTGAGTCAAGCCATCTCGTTTGAGGTCTTTCTCTTTTCCTACTGCCTTCTACGTTTCCAAGCATTATTAACTTTTCCCTAGAATCTTGTCTTCTCATGATGTGATCAAAGTACGATAACCCCAGTTTTGTCATTTTAGCTCCTAGGGAGAATTCAGGCTTGATTTGATCTAGTACCCATTGATTTGTCTTTTTGGCCGTCCACAGTATCCGCAAAACTTTCCTCCAGCACCACATTTCAAATGAATCAATTTTCTTCCTGTCAGCTTTCTTTACCGTCCAACTTTCACATCCATACATAGTAATGAGGAATACCATATATGAATATAAAATAGAATATTGTGTTCCATTGTTGCGTTTTTTGTCTTTTTAACAAAAGATAATAAATTACTTGGGCTGGACTTCAGGGTTCTTCATTTGCTCTGCCTCAAGTCCTCATCCCTGTTTTATGAATATGAGCATAAATTATTGTCTTTGAAGTTATTCTCTATTTATATCTCCTATCATGATTTCAGAGAGAACTTTTACTCTCTAGCAGAACACTGGCCAATTCTGGAGTGCTGATATTCCGATGTTCAGACTGTGCCGTAGCGTTCCACTAACCAGAGTTTGAAGCCCTTTGCCACTGTAAGGGCTTTCCTGCTTTCTAGTTTCAAATGTATCCCCGTGCACCCGGTTTGCCCATTCTTTTAACATGGGATGGGGAGAGTTAGTTGATTTGGAATTTACCAAAGTTTTACTGCCATTTCAACTCATTAATGATACCACAAGTTTAATACTATTCAGTAATTTCTATTATGAAACTAAAGAAATGGATAAATCTTAAAATGGAGAACTTAACCCAGATAAAAATAAAGTCTGATTACCGGATAATGGGCTAGAGCCAGAAGGGAACCAGTTTCAAGGATTTTTCTCACGTGCGTTATGCAGACATTACAGCTCTGGTTGCCTCACCTGTAGCCCTGAGGGCCTAACTAAATAGGTGCAACTTTAGAGCTGAACTCGGTCACTGGGCCTGAAGCATGGTGGGACCAGGTGGAACCCCCCCCCCGTGGCTCTTCAAGTGCTGAAACAGCCATGGGGGGGGGCTGTTGCAGCACTTGAAAAGGCATGGGGTAGGGACAAGATCACCTGGTCATGCCATGCTTCAGGCCCAGTTAGTATCAGGCCCTTGTGGCATTTTCAAATGGCAGAGTTGGGCTCTAAAGTGGCAGTGGCATCCACGAGTCAGACCTGCGGACTCTGTAATGTCTATTTTGGCCCTGAATGAGCGGAACTAGTGAAACCAGCACCAGCTTAGGATGCTGGAGCATTGCGCTGCATGTACCCCTGTCTGTTCATTTAAATTGTAATATTGCATTTTGTTTGCAAGATGCTTGGAGATCCCATATGTGGGAGAAGGGAGGGATATAAATGCTTATATAAAATAAATGCTGACCCTGAGGATCATCTAACCCCTGAAGCAGTGGATTGCAGCTGAAATGGTGAGGAGGGGAAGATCTGTTCTGTAGCACAGAAGTGCAGTCCTCTGAATCCAACTCATTCCAAGCAGTGAAATTCTCATAACTAGAACCAGATGCCTAATATAAAATAAAAAAAATGTAAACACACAAAAAACAGAAATTCTGTCTTGATTTGTCTGGAACCAAAACAGACTGCAATTCTGATGGACATCTATACTCCTTTACCTGGGGAGCCTTCTTGTAGAAGCAAATTAACGAATCTGGATTTTGATTCTTATTTTCTTGGCAATTTTTTAAAAGATAGAATTTTAAAAGTTAAATTGTTTGTTTTATTTAACAAAGTTCATAGCCCATCTTTCTGCTGTTACAATGGCAACCACAGAGGCTAACAAATTAAAACATGCATACTAAAACCACATTATAAAACCATTAAAATCAACCAAAGCACATCATTAAAACAGTTAAAATGAGCACAACTGCCAAATTTCCTTTTTATTGCACAATGCCAGAGCTGTCTGAGATAATAGGCTACTTTACTCCTGAAAAGTGTTTTAGGGATTTATTTATCAACAAAGGTTTTCAAACTACATTTTTTTTTTGTTTTAATTTGCAGGTATGAAAAGGTCCCTGTGATCTTGGTGGGGAATAAAGTGGACCTGGAGAGCGAGAGGGAAGTATCGTCCAGTGAAGGCAGAGCCCTGGCTGAAGAATGGGGTTGCCCATTTATGGAGACTTCTGCTAAAAGTAAAACAATGGTGGATGAGCTGTTTGCAGAAATCGTCCGGCAGATGAACTATGCATCTCAGCCGGATAAAGATGATCCATGTTGTTCTGCATGTAATATACAATAGCATTACGAACGGTTGACTTGGACCTTAATTTCTTGTATTTTTTGGTAAAGTAACAGAACGGATTGCTTCGCTTTGTGATTTCAGTTGGGTCTCTTGGGATAAATCCAAAGCGGAGTAGCAGCGTTAACCCCAAGCAGAACGTGGACATTGATGGGTGTGAGTTTCTGCAAGTCATTTACTTGGAGCACATCTTCTGCACCCACAACTCTGCAGCCTAGGGAACAGATTTACAGGGTGAGCACAAACGATGTTCGTTGGCCTTGTCAAGCAACAGCCGTTACTGCTTTTAAGTTGAGAGGTGTTGATGGTGGTGAAAAGGAAAGCACCAGCAAAGACCATTTGCACTCTGCATATTCTCTGCTGATAAATAAAATTTAACCAACTTTTAAGTGTCTGCATATTGAATTTCAGGACTTGTCACTCGTGGCCAAGTTTACTCAGTCAAATATGCTACGTTCATCTTTACCTTTGACACAAGTGTTAGTAGGATTATTGGCAAATTGATGTAATTCTGGTTAAAAAAAAACTTTTAATTTGATTTTTTCCCCTATTATCTGATCATGCGAAAAGGAAAATATTCCATCAGTACTTGAAAGTAAATAGAGAAGCTCTGAAAGAGTCGGTGGCTTGTGAAGAGAACAGTGAGACGTCGGAATGTGTTAAATATTCGGCTCTGCTGCTCAGAAACGGTATGGATTGCTTCAGATGCTGTTCGGTCAGGAAACCAAACAAACCCTCTTTTCATGAAGCAGAAAGCCTGTTCATCTCTTTCCTGAACCAGGAGGGAAGCAACTGGGATGGGGGGGAAAATATCGCTTAGCCTTATTAACAAGGAAAAATTTAGCACATTAACAAATACCATCTTGTAAGGAAAATGAAGCCATGTTGTATCCAGATGTTCCTTTTTGCAAAAAAAACCTCACCAGGACAGTCCGAGCATCTTGCATTTTTAAGTTTCAAGGATGCTGGTTTATTTCTTGCCTTTAAGGGCTGCTGTGTCTTTGGTGTGATACCCTGATTAACCTTTGAAAGTCAGATTTGCCATTTTATAGCTTTAATGTTGGCAACTTGGTTAATTGAATTAGCTGTGTTGAAGTTACTTTGGCTCGGAAGTTGAATGCACAGTGTTGTAGTTCCACAGGTGAGGGAGGGGAGAGGTTCCCCCCCCCCGACTTCAATTGCCTAACATGCTAGTCAGATGCTGCCATACAGTGATGCTGTTGCCCTGGTAATTGCCGTGACAACGTGAGTGAAAACATTGTTTTGAAATGGTGCTCAGCCTCTGATCTTAAATTTCACAGCAGTGAAATACTTACCATTTGCATGACTTAACAGCACCGGTTGTATCTATTCTGATGTCTTACAATCAAGGAAGTTTCCAATCAGGAACGTCTAGGGTTGAAATGCTGGAGAGATCCCGTTGAGACGGACCTTTGCAGAGACGCTTGGCCTTTAAATGCAATACCATTGAGCCTGTGGTCCAAATACCACTCTGGAGTTTGGCTTCTCAGTCTTGTGAACTAGCTGTGTAATTCCTTTGTGTCAATGAGTGGAGCAGCGTGTGCGTATCTTGTGTGCCTGTTGTTGGGACTGTATGTGCGTGTGTGACTTTACAAATGCTGTAATGAACTTGAGTTCTGAGGCGTTGGCCTCCATCAGCAGAAATACACCTTGCAATCTGAAACGTGTCTAAAGAGAGAAACGGCATTCAGAAATGTGCGTTTGAACTTAGACAACACTTGGCCACTTTATTTCTTAGAACAGAACCGCGTTTAATTTAATTCACGATTTAAAGATGATGGATGCGGAAAGGCCCCTGTTGCCTTAGTCCCTGCATGTTTTTCCATAACCAAGGAAGCAAAGAATGGAATGCGAAACATGATGTCCTGCTCTGGAAATGTAGCTCCTTCCCAGTCAGCCTGCACAGCCTTTGCAGTTGTGGCGCCTACTATTGACAACCTGCATGTATCAAGGGGGAAAATTGTCACGAGTTCAACAATACACAAAATACTTTAGAAGGAATGTCCCTGCAGAAGTAGTTTTGTCTCTTAGGAAAATAACTAGCTTCAGAATTGAAATAACACGCCGCCACCCCCCCCCCCACCCCATGTATACCATTCATTTTGGATATTGATCTGAGTGACTCCAAGAACATTTCATGTCTCTTGCATGGCAAACTGTTTAGACACCCGTTACAGTGATATAGGTAACATGAATGAAGGGTAATGAATGGCATTTGTGACAAACAAACGGGCATGGAAGCCATTGCAATGCCATTTTTCAATCAAAAATACTTCCTAGACAACACTTGTTACGGTCTTAGAGGCAAAGGCATTGTGTTGTTGCAAAAGTGTAACGGTTTATGTGATGTATAATTCTAAGGAGATAGTTTTTTGTGCTGTTTGGATTCTGCTGATATGACTAGTGAGAGAGTGGCGAGGGGAGGCTGGCCTGAGGTTTTGAAATTTGCAAGAGGGATATTCCAGCTGCAGTCTAATCACACTTGCGTGGTTTCTCCCCCAAAGAAATAGACTTTACCTCTGTGTAATGTGCTTAGGCCAGCAAAGGGAGTCACAGGTAAAAATTGACAATGGCCAGTTGTTTAGTGCCAGTTCCAAAGGTCCAGGGCACCTGTGGTTCCTTCCTCCCTCTTTCCAGCCGGTGGCGGTGGTAGTGGCTTGTCTTGTGGCCATGGCTCTGTTGTGTATGGTGTGTTCTGTTGGCTGGAGACAGATTTAAAGAAAGTCAGCAGGCAACCCTGGCTCTGTGCCACTGGAGACGTGGGATAGACCCTGCAGTGACCGTAACTTGCCCCAGCAGTGCTCTCCCACTTACTGAGCAGGAGCGGCATGCTGGCATCTGTAAACAGCACTACACGTCCCGGGAATTACTTACCACGGATCAGTGCATTATTTTGTATCCTGATCAAATTCCAATGATAGTATTTTTGTTTTGGTATAACATGCCTTAAAATATTATCATTTGATCCAAAGACCCGCCGTTCTTTAGCTGTTCTCGTAGAGTTCTGTATTTTTCTGCAGACGGCATTTTTACGTTTGTATTGTAAAATGTTGCAAATCCTTCTGAAAATGTGTTAATTGCCCTTTTCCTTTCCACAAGAGTTAATCAAGCCATCATCAGTCCTAAAAGCTTTTAAGGTAAGGATTTTTTTTCTCCTTCCTGTATCAGTAGCAGCTTTTGGAGACACAGTCTTCTGTCAGGACCAACAATACATTAGCTCCTCTTCCATACACTCCATTTCTAAAGATGCCATTTACTTTCTGCGGGCAAACTTACTGGTATTTGCTTTTTTTACACAACAAATGTTATCTGTTTAGGTTGTTTTTCCCTCAGCTTGCGATCAAAGCACTAACTGGACAGTAATGGCAAAACTCTGTGACGAAGTACATTTGGCAAGAATTTTCATATGCATTATTCCTGTTGTCACAGTTCTTGATCAGGGTTTCAAATGATTGCAATGTGTTTTTGAGACTAGGCTTAACTTGACAATTTGGAATTTCCTAAGAGTTGAATAAAGATATTTAACAGTTGATTATTGAGCTCAATTGCAACTGATAACTGAAAAAAAAATGCAGCAAGTTTTATAAGGGGTCAGTTGTTTAAAATCACGCTGTTTCAAAAAGAAATCAAATTGTACATAGAACTCAATGCA
This sequence comes from Eublepharis macularius, assembly GCF_028583425.1. Taxonomy (NCBI): domain Eukaryota; kingdom Metazoa; phylum Chordata; class Lepidosauria; order Squamata; family Eublepharidae; genus Eublepharis; species Eublepharis macularius. The sequence continues at coordinate 24,406,941 of NC_072792.1, read as the reverse complement.
AACTCAGCAGTTGTATTTGGAGTTAAATTATTTTAACAAATAAATTTATTTAATGAAATGTCTGTTGGATTTCCTTTCCCCGTCCCCTCCTTACTGTCTTGCTCAAAAACGGAACCGAATCTGCCCTGTTTTTAATTACTTGGTGAAAATTTAGTTAGTCCCATCAGACGGGTTCTGTAAATGTACACATTTGTCACGCACTCTAGGTTTGTAAAACTCTCAAACCCCATTTGTGTGTATTAAGCGAATAGGTGATTAAATATCTGCGAAGTGGACTAAAGCTACCTGTTAACATCTAATAATGCTAAATCCAGCTATTAATAGCAATGCAGCACTGATCTAAAATGCCTTGAGTCTTAGTAGTGCATCACACATGAGATTCTTTGGGCTTTGGGCTTCTGCGGCTCTGCAGAATGTCTATTAGTTCTATTTCGGTTGTGGTGGTGCTGATGCTAACACGATTGTTCCAGCCAACTGACAGTGATTAGCAGTTGCATTGCAGTCCTGCCAGTATGGATAAAATACGCCATTGTGTGTGACAGAACTGTGGATTGGGTGGTTTTTGTTTCTATGCCATGTGGGTCCTTAGGTGCCAAACACTGGAGGCTGGCACACTGTGAGAACTATGCACTCCATGGCTAGTGCTGTGAAGACTGGCAAATGCTCCTAATTGTACACGGCTGTCAGCTGGTCTTGCAACTGATAACTAGCCCATTCATTCTATAGACAAATTTCCCCCGCCGTTTTGGCCCCAGTCCTTCCAAAGTCCTCTGGGAGCAATTCGACCCATTTAGTAATATCTCTGTATAAATGTGCTACTTTTGCAAAGGAGAGTGAGAGCATATAGAGTAGTGCGGACTGTGAATTCTTTTGTCTCTTCTCCCTCGCCCCCCCCCAATTTACATTTCTATAAACTTATAATGCTGGCCTTTCAGAATATTTGCTCAGCTTGCAATCCTGAAGACAAAGTTCAATATATCCCCTTTGAAATGATTTATAGTAGTGAAGGTCTCCAAAGCATATTACTCTTGGAGGGGTCCCACTTTTCCCCTCCTCCCTTGCCCCACCACCACCTATTTTCCCCCACCTCACATTGCTAGTGGATTGATACCGCTCATCTCCTACCTGTTTCTACCAGTGTTTCATGCAACTTTAGGTTGCTATGGCTACATCCACCAACCTTTGGCTTTTTTTGCAAAGACTGCACATGCGCAGATACCACTATTGGCATCTTTGTTTTCTGGGTTTTTTTACCCGAACGCAAGGGTAGTGGGGAGGGGGAGGTTAAAGACAAAAATTTCTGCTAACTCCCTCAGATTTGCAGAATCCTAAACCATAGCTCTGGCTGGTATCGTTTGGATTTGGATGAGGGACCTGCCCTTGGTTATTAAATGTAGGGATAGCATTTAATTATTTTCTTTGCTGAAAAATGTAGGAAAACTTAAATAAAATAATACAGTTTGAACACTGGTTCTATTCTTAATAATACTTTACAGAAAGTCTATTTGAAAAACAGGTAACAGTTAGAAGCAATTTTGGATTCTGAAATGCTGGTAAATATTCTTCTCCCTAAATATTTTCTGTCCTGCAATCTTCTCTCTCCCTGCAACCCTGAATTTACTCCAACACTTTCTCAAGACCTCCTTAGTGGTCAGTCCAGCCAATGATACGATCCTTTTCTACTTTTTTGGTGTGCATATAAATATATATACACCTCTGTGGGAACTAAAGGGGCTGCTTGCTTAACAGCTGTTTTTAACCTAATCTCTTGGAGGTTTTCTAAACTACCAGTGAGGGATGCATTCGTTTGCCTGGACAGTTTGGTCCATAGGCTTAGAACCCACCAGTGGCTATTGGATCTGGCTTTCGTCCACGTCCACCAGCAGCATCAAAGGGAGTGTTTGAGCAGCTGGAAGTCGACTCTTGGGGGGGCAGGGCAGGGTTTCAAACTGCAGCCGCTGTGTGAAAGGGGAAGAAAAACGGCTCAGGTCACCGCACCCTGTGCTTGTTTCCTTTACGTGAGCTGAGCTTCTCCTTGTTGCTGCTTTTTGCCCCTTTTTTACCTTAAAACTTTACAGCCCATTTTCCTGGTGCTGAGCAGTATTAAAGGAAGATAATGACAACATAAATTTAAATAAGGGTTGCAGGCTTTAGTTGATCTCATTTGTTTTGATAAGCAAGAAGGTGCCCCCATGTATTTCTTCAGTGTGTACTACTTGTATGCAGTATGCTTACTGGTCTACATAATGCCACGTAGAAATACCAGATAAAGTGATGTTGCTCTGAATCAAAGCATTTTTGTGCAAGATTCGGTTTCCACGCTTCTCTTTTTAATTTTTCTTTTTTAAATTTTCAGAACAAAGAGGGGTACAAAAGAAGAAAAGCGAGTAACAGGGTCAGAGGAACATTTTGCACTACAAGAGTTGTAACAATAAAATACAGAATACACAGAACATACCTTAATCAGAGTTCGTAAATATTATATCTCGTATTCCAACTCCTGTGTCTTTTCAAACTAAATACGATCTTTTACCTACACAATACTCAATTTTAGATTAACTAAAGGTCAAAACAAGTGGTCTCCCTATACATTCTAACAACTATATCTTAGTATGGTCTGCTACTTCTAGACAGATCATTTCTGTCTAGCTTAACGATTTTGCCAGTTTCCATATCATGCATTCTACGTCATCACTGATATTTAACCAATTTCATCTAATCAAAACCTATCCAACTTCCACGCTTCTCTTTGAATTAAATCCTTAGCTCCTTTAAGCCCTGGAACTTTGTGCAATGTTTTAAAACATAAGTAATTACACGGTCATTCTAAGAGAGAATTCTGGCCTGGACGGGTACTCCGCCCAGACTTTTCAAAATACAAGGCCTATATGACGACTTATTCTTTCTTACTTAGTCTTGGATTTGCTCACAGTACTCACAGGCAATTTTTTTCCTAAATGAAAGTGATATCTGTGCAGAAAATCTGTTATGTGAAGCAACCTATAGAAAAATAGCACCTTGCTACACTTGAGAACTGATGCAGTCTGCAGAAGCCAGAAACTGCTGTTAATGGTGTGGGCTGAAAGTAGAGGAGAACCAGACACAAGGAAAAATCTCACTAAGGCTGAAAAATGTGTAGCTATATCATGCTGCTATATGATGCAGAGGCCTGGTATGTAGGGCTGCCAGATCCCCGGTGGGGGCGGGGGATCTCCCGCCCCTACTTACCTGGCCAGCGGGGGGGGCGTGCACCTTCCATGCGTGCCCCCCTGCGGTGCTGCCCCCCCCCCCCGCGCACAGCAGCCACCAGGATCAGGCCTGTTTTGGCCTGGATCGGGGCCCCTCTGGAGCGCGGGAGTGTTCCTACGCTCCACGGGGGCCCAAAATGGACCCGATCTGCACCAAAATAGGCGTGGATCGGGCCTGTTTTGGCGCGGATCGGGCCCGTTGTGGGCCCCTGCGGAGCGCAGGAACATTCCTGCACTCCGCAGCAGCCCCCAACAGCGCACACGCAGGAGTGAGTGCACACGCGTGCGCACCCCCCCCCCCAGGTAAGAGCCAGGCCCCAATCTCCCACTGGGAGATTGAGGGGGCCTGGCAACCCGACTAGTATGGAATCCTCTGAAAAATACAGTGACCATCAACTGATGACCAAAAGGGAACATTTTGTCCTCAGAATGGACAAAGGAAGAAAATAAAGTATATTTGCATGAAAATTGAATTTCTAATTTATATTAATATATGCACATGGACGGTTACTTTAAGTAGAAATACTACACTCATAGTAGTATGGTGTGTGTGCTATCCAGATGGGGAACCTGGCAAGGCCCTTCTGTTGTCCCTTCTGATGGCTCATCAGCTGTAATTCCCCTCAAATAGTCTGGTTATCTTGAGCAGCCCTTTTTCCAACTGCAGATTATTGTGGGCACCTTGTGGATCATCAAGAATCAAGCTTCCATGGCCGCTTTAGTTGATTTTGCTGGACAGAGGCAGATCCAGAACTTTCAGACAACAGGCCTCAATTTTTAAAAAAAGGTGGAATGTCTTCTGGAAAAGAGTGTATCTGACCTCCCTAATGCAGAGAGAGTGGGTCATAGAGAAGAGGATTCAATCATGGGTGCCTGTAGCCTGAGCACAGATTTACCACCTCATGGAGAACTAGGTCCCATTTGTCACAGTTTTGTCAGAAATTACAGCTTCATATCTCATGAGAAGACAGCTGAGGGAGGCAGAATGGTCGCCATTTTGATTTTCTTAATACAGGTTATAGAGGTCAGCCTTACAAGCCATGACATCCAGAAAGGCCTAGATGAATTAATAAAGAGTTTCAGAAAAATTAGCCCTCAAAAGTAATTTTTTAATGTAGTTATTTGCCTGCACATGGGTGTATGGTGGTGTCATTCAGCTAGTTAAATAAATGGAGAGACCATGTATAGCAATGACCTCGGTAGGGTTGTCATCTCCAAGTTGGGAAATTCCTTGAGATTTGGGGGGTGAAACTTGGAGAAGGCAGTGTTTGGGGAGGGAAAGGACCTCAGCATGGTATAATTCCATAGAGTCCACCCACCAAAACAGCCATTTTCTCCAGGTAAACAGAACTCTGTGGCCTGGAGGTCAGTTGTAATTCCGGGAGATCTCCAGCCACCACCTGGAGGCTGGCAACCCTAGAGCTTGGACCTTGACTATGAAACCTGTTCTGTGAAGGTAGAGCCCTCCGGTGTCAGCTGGCAAATCAGAGAGCTTTAACTCTCAAACTGTTATGTAACCAAAATGCTGTCCATGTCTAAATCTAAGACAGCTGCTTATATCAAGTGAACAGTTGTACCTCAGAGATACATTTAGTTAATTGGTTGGATAGATAATTCAAAAACATTTGAATCCAAAAGTTGCGCTTCAACTAATATGTTATGTAAGTGGCATTCTTGCTTTATTTACATTTATCGAAGACATTTTTAGCTCACCTACTTTTTGATAAGTACAGATGGCAGGTGCCGTTTTCAGAAAGGCAGCTCTCTCACAAATGTGAGAAACTACCTCTTCCAAGTATCACCTAAAAACAGATCACTCTTTTTCTCTTCAGAATTCATGCTTTATTTGCAAATGTATATCCAGTTGACTAATTAATCAAAATTCATATGGCTAATTGAGTTTTTTTTAGCTTAAATACCATGGCCTGGATCCTCCTACCTTTCAACTAAGCAAAGTTTGAAGCTTTCCTCTCACCAGTGGTGCCTTCCTCCAACTTAAGTGGCTGTTCCTCCAAGAAAGCTTGTGACATTGGGCCAGTTACACACACTCAGCCTAACCTACCTCACAAGGTGGTTGTGCAGAAAAAAATGGAGGAGAGGAGAATTAAGCCACTTTGGGTCCCCATTGGAGAGAAAGGTGGGGAATAAACAAAGTAAAATAAAAATCTTAAAGCCCTGGAAGTCAGGCAGCCAAACTCCTTTCTGCTCTGCCAGTCTTAAAAACCCCTTGCAGCTGGTTAACAGCATGGTTTCAATCGGCTCTTAAGGTTCTTTAGGCATCTTAAAAAAGTGGATCTTAGCATTTTATTTAAGAGAGTGGCTTGCCCCTCACCTGTTCTATCACCAAAAAGTACGATGGTTGTTGTGGGTTTTCCGGGCTGTATTGCTGTGGTCTTGGCATTGTAGTTCCTGACGTTTCGCCAGCAGCTGTGGCTGGCATCTTCAGAGGTGTAGCACCAAAAGACCCTCCTCAGGATACAGTGAAGCCTCCCTCCATTAGCATTCCACACCCTGGGAAACTCTTACAGGATGACTCAGCTCAACCCCACCCCTCCTGAGTAGATACAAATGACCTGCCAACATCTTTTCCACACTGTGACACTGAGAGATCTCTGTCTTTTGGTGCTACACCTCTGAAGATGCCAGCCACAGCTGCTGGCGAAATGTCAGGAACTACAATGCCAAGACCACGGCAATACAGCCCGGAAAACCCACAACAACCATCGTTCTCCGGCCGTGAAAGCCTTCGACAATACACCAAAAAGTACCTTGCAGGCTAATTTCTCCACTCGGGGAAGGAGAAGTCCATTGACATAGTAATGCACTTGTACGTGGGATGGACTGCATAGCTATGGAAATAGTAATGGCCAAGTTACCAATTTGTGCTTGCAGTGGAATTGCTTACCGCAGGCCAAATTCCTAAGCAACCTTGGAATGTACCTGCCTTTGAAATCACAGGTAAGTGAATGTGTTTGTAACTGGATTTTAAGCACAAAACTCCCTTATTTCTTCTAGTTCTTTAATGTGGACATGCTCTGTTATCAAATTTTTCATTGTGGCATTTCCATTAGAACTGGCAGCTGAGGTTAGAAATACCGTGGAGAATACATATAGCCTTGAGATTACCAAAAATATTATTTTAAACTCTTAAGTCGCTGTAAATGGATATTCATTAAAACATTGCCAACCTTTGTCAGAATGCATTTTTTTTTTGCAAACTGAAAGCTGTTCTTGATACATCTTGCAAGTCCTGTACTCAGTGTGTCAAGTTTTTTTAAGTGAGAGAACATTTGTGAAAAACAGATTTTCAAAGCAACCAAAGGATGAAACTATTGTTCTCTCAGAACCAGTGTGTGTGTTTTACCCTGCGGGATTTCACCTTAATTTCCCTCACCTTTTACATCGTTACACCAATTTCTTTAGCTCTTGTCATGACCCTGCATGCCGGGGAAGAAGTGAAAATGTAATTGCTGTGGTACAGAATTCATTGTAAGAAAATCTCTTTTTTTAAAAGCATAATGTCACTGAAGGAGCCATTAAGTGAGGGAAGCAGCTCACGTTGTTTTTATTGCAGCTGGTTGACTATAGCTGGCACAGAACGTTCTGAAAGTTAAAATTAGTGTTAAGAAAGTTGCATCAAGAATACCACCATCCTGATATTGAAAAGCAAACAGATTTCGCCATAATCCGGTGTGTATTTGAGCAAGCAAATAAAGAATCCATCACAGAAAATGCTAAGCTGTTGCTTAGACAATTCAACTGTACTTGCTGTTCTATAACCTGTGAATGGCTTAATTTTATTTGTTCGTGAAACTCAAAAGCACTGATTATGCAGCAAGCTTTTGATTTGCATTATTCAGCAGCCTAGAATAAGAGGTGTGTGGGGGGGGGGAGGGGGTTAAGTTTGATCTAATGTTCTAAAGGATTCACTTAGTGTGCTTCAAAATGCTTAAGAGTGCCCAAGAACCACAATGTACTAGAGGTCTGTGCCAGTCCTCGCACGGAATAGTTGCTAGTTCAAATTGGATTACAGAGCTCAACATGAGTTCTTTCCTTTTCTTTCAAGCCCCTTTGATCCAATGATCTTGAGCAGCGGATAAAGAGTCTTTATTTCTTTAAGGAAAATATGGTGGAGAGGTCCTTGGCCAAAGCCAGCGTAGTCCTTGGATCTCTATCCAGCAACAGATGTGTGTGTGGTACCCTCAAGTCATAGTTGACTTATGGCAACCCCTGATGGCGGTTTTCATGGCAAGAGACTGTCAGAGGTGGTTTGCCATTGCCTGGCTCTGCAACTTTGGTCTTTGTTGGAGGTCTCCCATCCTATTACTAACCAAGCTAAATCCTGCTTAGCTTCTGAGATCTGATGAGATCAGGCTCGCCTGGGCTGTCTAGGTCAGGGTATCCACCAGCTGATAGGTTGCTATATTATCTTTCGATATAGTGGGAGGTAGTTCAGTTAAAATAGGGGCAATCCATAAGCCATGATAGAAGTTATAATAAGGACATGCCAATATCATATGGGACAGGGTATCAACATGAATAATAAAGATGCTGTTGTACAAAACCAGCAACTATATGCCAACTGATACCTCTTCCAACTACTTCTTGTCCTGCACTATTGTCTCAGGGGAAGCGGGGAGTAGGCATCAAGGAGCCCCCAGAAATAATTTCATTGACCTAAATGGAGTTTGCTTCTCTAGTAAGACCCAGGATGCTTAAGGCACATTGACTTGGGAGTTAGGTATTTTCACACAGTGGGGTTCATTCGGAGTAAATGCACACAGACTAAGATTGAGGTGATAAAATGTGTTCCATAAATCTGAAATATTGGAATATTTTGGCCTGCAAGAATAAGTGTGTATGGATTGGATCCAACCAGATTTTCCACTGGTGAAAAAGGAAGGGGGTGTCCCCTTGCATCATCCAAAGAGGCTCTGTTGGGAATTTTTGGACCCTTCTGGACAAATGTGGGGCAGGGCTGTGATAAGGAGGAAAACTGGGCAAAGTTGAGAGAAAAAAAGGCTGGATCCAACCCAATATTTTTTTCAGATATATGTTGCTTTGTTTTAGAAGACTTGCCAGTTTAAGATATTTGGACATATGATCGTAACCTGAACTCCTGTTTCCTAATTTGAAGATTATGAAACAAATGAAGGAACTGGAAAAAGTCCATAAAGACTACCGCTTTTGCCAAAAGACAAACCTGTGGCCTTTCTAACCTCCCTTTAATTTGGACTAGAAATAAATATCTATCTGTTGTTTTAATTCTAAATGGTTATTTAACTTTGCTGCCTGTTCTGCTAGACTTCATAGATGGATGAAGTTATTGAACCACAATCTATGCACTTGACTAGTCATGATGAGCGATAATGAAACCTCCGTGTTGAGAGGCAGTATACCTCTGAATGCCAGGATGGAGGGGACTAGCAACATGAGAAGGATTGTTACCTTTATTTTTCTTTTGCTTGTTTACACAAGAGGAAGCAGGATGCTGCAGTAGACAAGTCTTGACCTGATCCAGCAGGGCTCTTATGTAGCTGTTGCAAGGGAAAAGAGGTGGGGGAACTCAGGACTGCACAATGCCGTCACTTTGGGTCAGCTGGAACAAGGAGGGAGTTTTTAAAAGTTTAGATCACCCTCGGCAAAAATGGTCACATGGCTGGTGGTCCCACCCCCTGATCTCCAGACATAGGAGAGTTTAGATTGCCCTCCACGCCGCTGGCACGGAGGGCAATCTCAACTGCTCTCTGTCTGGAGATCAGGGGGCGGGGCCACCGGCCATGTGACCATTTTCAAGAGGTGCCGGAACTCCATTCCACCATGTTCCAGCTGAAAAAAAGCCCTGTCGCCAAATTTGGGTGGTATGTGTGTGGTCACATATTTGGGGTAGGCTCCAAATATGTCCAGAATGCAAGTAATTCAAGTCCACTCCCTGCACCCTTTAGATTTTGGATGGAAAGTGACCGGTCTGCCTGGCAAGCCGGTAAATTGGGCTAGATACTTGCCTTGGTCTTCTCTTCTGCTTCTGTGATGGCAGCAAAATCACTTCAACGGATGATCTCCTTAATGCTGTCAAACACAACCCGGTGTCTTCATCTTCTGAGTACAGAGTTGCATGCTGTCCTGAAACCTCAGCAGCTGCCAAAGATTGTCAAATTAATACAGGAAGAAAGCAATAGGAATCAGTGATCAGATCTGTGTACAGCAAAAGAGAGACAGTATGTTCGGCAACAGCTGTGAGCTGAGACCAGTTTTTCACATTTAGCTAGACGAGGGGAATGCAAATGCTACAGGCAACTGTTTGTGTGAAGGTTACAGCAGATAACAGAGGGCTTAGAAGGTAAAATCAGTTTACTGGTCAATGCAATATCAGTTTTCTGTTAAGTAGAGGCTAGCAACCTTTAGAACAAATCTCAGATCAGTGAATGCATTGCTGACAATTAGGTTAGCTGCCGTAATGCAGGGAGAGATGGATCTTTATTAGCTTGGTTATGAAAATAAAGTTGCAGAGCTTGCTGCAGCCATAAACATCCGTGAATTGAATGACGCTCGTGCTAGCAATTGGGTCTAATTGAATTGCTCTAATGTCACAGAACCTGACTTTTAAAAACAACCCCCATAAACAGACACTGCTGTTCAGGCAGACATTACAAATCAAAAACATAAGAGAACAAAACCCTGACCCACTGTAGCAAAATCCATCTTTTGTACCGCACTGTCTCTTTTCTAAAATGCCAGGATTCATCGCAGTGCCATAACCAATGCAGAGGGGGAAATTGCCCCAGCGGTATTAAAAAGAAACCTTTACCTTGTTGGGCTTCAAGGAGTTAGAGGGGAGACCCTGGATTTTGCTGCCTGCTCTAACAACTGCAGTTCAGCGCTGCAGGTGAGAGTTTAAAGAGTGAGACGGTGCAATTTAAAACTGAACAGCTCATCAGGATCCAGCAGGCACCCAGCTGCCACCTCAGCAGCACCCCTTTTTCAAGGTCAGCATTTCCCCCGTGCTGCGTTGCAAGAGAGATGACAGCAGAGTGCAAGTGGGGTTAAACAGCGGGAACGCAGCACAGAGAGGTGGGCTGTTGCAGTTTTACTGAAGCCTTGTGGGCTCTGCAAAAAGCCTTGCAGTGGCTCAGATCCATATAATGGCTACTGCCTGTGGGTTGGTTCTGGTCCAAGGCTAGAACCTAATGAACTGTGGCTATGCTCACAGGACTATTTTATTATTTGTTTTATTTATGTCATGTATAGTCTGCCTTTCTCACTGAGACTCAAGGCGGATTACACAGTGTGAGATTAGTACAGTTAATATCAAGGGCATTTCCAGGGCTTTTTTCTGGGGAAAGAGGTGGTGGAACTCAGTGGGTTGCCCTGAAAGAAAATGGTCACATGGCTGGTGGCCCCGCCCCCTGATCTCCAGACAGAGGGGAGTTTAGATTGCCGCTGAACGGCGTGGAGGGCAATCTCAACTCCCCTCTGTCTGGAGATCAGGGGGCGGGGCCACCAGCCATGTGACCATTTTCAAGAGGTGCCAGAACTCCCACCGCATTCCAGCTGAAAAAAAGCCCTGGGCATTTCCATAAACAATGCCATAGGGTAAATAAATACATGTTTACAAAGACATAGCATTAGCAAGAATCCAATAAAGAACTGAAGAAATGCTGAAACAGAACATAAGCAATTCTAGGGCTGACATTAGACCACATGAAGCACAGGTAGCTCATAGGAGCACATATTTAAAACAACAGATAGTATGTAAGGCAGCACAGTGGTGAAGTCTACATTCCTTAACTCATTAGCGAAACATCTGGGAGCCCCTCCCTACAATACAAAAGCCTTTTTGAATAATTTGGTTTTGCATCATTTGTGGAAAGCTAAAGAGTGGGGGCTCTCCTGACCTCCTCAGACAGGCCGTTCCACAGGGAAGGGGCCACCACAGAGAAAGCCTGTGTGCAGGCTGCTGTTGATTTTGCCCAGGTGCAGGCAGGCACCTGCAGGAGATCCTGTTCAGATGAGCTAAGTTCCCGTGGAAGAACATAGGGAGGGAGGCGGACCAAGGTAGGTATGATGGATCAAGGCTGTGAAGAGCTTTGAACGTGATAACCAATACCTTGAACGGATCACGGTAACTGATAGGTAGCCAGTGGAGTGACTGCAGAATGGGGGTGATGCTTCTGCTCCTGCTTGCTCCTGATAACAGACTAAGCCAAGGTGCCTCTCCACTCCTTTTCTGGCAAGGGCCAGATTTATATTCTAACCCTACAGAAGTGTCTGCTATGGCAGAGCATCCTCCTGTTCAGGCCAAGTGCCTTTTTATCCTGCCCCCCAGTAATGGTTCTCCTCGGGTGGTTCATGAAGCATTGATGCAAGACAAATCCATCCTACTACTGAGACTGTCATTTGCAATTTCCTGTCATGCAGAATGGCTGCATCTGTTGAAACCGCATCTTCTATGAGTTTCTCTACATCAAGTGTAGGGAGCAACATTAGCCAGGAAGCGCAATTTAAAAAGACAGAGCTGGCAGAGATCGCTCCTCAGAGGGTTTGTTAATTTCATCTTTACCTCCCTGAATTCTTTGTCAGTTTCATATCTCCAGTCTAAAACTGTGTGGAATGGCAACCAGAGGGCAGCGAGGAATGGAAATGGGCTGTAGCTACCTTCCAGAGTTGGGCTTGGACCTGGAGAGGTTATAAAGGACTGAAGTTTCCCTTCTGGCATTTCACAGTCCCATCACAAAGCTCCAGTGTATAGCAAAGCCTTTGCCCTGCTGCTGGCTCTGTCTTTTTAAACTACCCTCCCTGGTTACCATTGCATGTCCTGACACGTGTTCTTCACATGTCAGATGTCTCATCTAGAGACACTCTCAGATACCTTTAAAGAACAGGAACCATGACCTCATACGAAAAGCCAACAGAATGCCCCGGGCCGCTTCACAATATCCAAAATTGTGGACTAGTATCTTGTCTACACTTGTGGCTTGGCAGAAATGGGAACATATTAATTTGTTCAAATGTTTGATTTTTTTAAAAAAAGTCATAGCAGCTCTATTTAAAAAATAGTCATAGCAGCTCTTGTTAAAGTGACTGCCAAAAGGGGTTATGACAGAAGTCTGCCAGTTATGAAAGGGTGGTTTTACATGATAAATAAATTCATGAGTACCTAAAATGAATTCATAGCAAAAATGAGTACCTAAAATGAATTCGTAGCAAAAATTCCAAAAAACCCTATCAATATATATATAACAATAATATATCAATAATGGAGCCATCTTGACACAGCACTATAAAAGATCCGCTGCTTTCATTAGGGATGCCAGGTACCCCTCACTTCCTGTCAGGAGGGTGGAGTACCTGGCACTTACCTTGTGGGGAGCACGAGGTGTTCTTTCGCGTGTGCACAAGGTGGGTGTGCATCCTGGAGCCGGTATGATGATGTCACTTCCAGAACTGACATCACTACGCTGACCGCGCAAGCGCTCTCATGCGCTGCATGGGACTGATTTGGAAAACCCTGTAGCAAATGTTTGCTGAAGTCCATTGAAAATGGTTATCCAACATGTGTGCAAACAGACTAAGTTATACACATTTAAAGGTGTCATTCTTAGGAGAGTTACACCCTACTAAGCCTTTTGACTTCAATGACTTGCTTGTGTCTGTGCCCTCAAGTCACAATTGACTTATGGTGACCCCAGCAAGGGACTTTCGAGGCAAGTGAGAAGCAAAGGCGGTTTGCTGTTGCCTTCATCTGCCGATTCTTCGTTGGTCGTTGCCCATCCCAAGTACCGACCCTGCTTAGCTTCTGAGATCTGATGAGATCAGACTATACCATGCCACCTTCCCTCTCTTCAGTATCTTAGACAGATGTAACTCGGTTTAGGATTCTCTATCTGTACACTGTATAACTGAAAAGAGGGTTTTGTTGCCCTTTGACACAATGACAGTATACAGTAATAAATGAATAGGCGGAGGGGAGCAAAGAGGGCCAACTGCCCTGAGCCCCTCCAACAAGAAAGGCCCCCGTAATATTAGTCTATAGATGAGGCTAAGGTTAGTGGATAAACAAGTCTGTCCTGCTGACCTTTCACCTTAGACCTTCAGAGCGGTACCTGACAGTCAAATCTAATAAATTGTCATTCATGGTACTTAATGATGTTATCGTGAAATACTACATACTAAACTATATGCTTAATTTTGTCTCTATTCCATGTACTTAAATATGGCATGCATTAACTACAGACAGCATGGGGTTGCAGCAGGAGGGCTGAAGCCTATGAGTTGGATCCGGAAGTATTTTCTGTTGCTGAAATGGTTTTTCATCAGTGGAGTAGGACTTTCCTCCTCCCTCTGCAGCCCCAAATATCCCCTTAGATGGTGCTTCTGGGGAACAGGGAACCCCACAAGGAATAGCATGAGGGGCAACGGGAGATCTGCCACAGGGGAGTGGAACTGGAGCAAATTGTCCCCTCTTCTGTTCACAGAGATCATCTACTGAATCAGATTTGATGTTTTTGCACCTAATGGAAGAAATCATTCTTTAGGCCATCTAGAGGCAAATTAATGCCAGTTAGTAATCAACTTAAGCCTAGTCAGGATAGCGATGTATAGGTTAATACTACAGGACGTTGGGGTTAATAGCAGAAACCAGTGCCCTGTGCTTATCGCATGTTTCCTTTGTAGCCGTACTCATCAGGGTCTGATCCAAGGAGTTTTGTTGAGCCACTAGATCCTCCTTCTGGGCAAGGAGTGCGGGAGTGTGCTTTCACATAAATCCCATTCTATGAGATGTTCTGGAGATGTTCATGAACTTGTGCCAAGGGACTGCAAAGATGCTGTAAATATACAAATATATCAAGATTAGGGGACAGGAAAAGACCAAAGGAAAGGTGGCAAAATGCCATTCTGGATACACTCCCAAACATGCAGCATCCCTTCAGCTTCCTCTGCTACATCTTGTCTTGGAGGCCTTTGATTGTCCTATTTGAGTTCCTTTTACTGGCTTCCAGTGTGTGGATATCGTTCTTGGGACGTGACCCCTCAGACAGAACCCAGGAGGACTCAAAATGAGCTGACACTGAAGGAAAACATGCTGCCGGCCGCTTCTTAATCTAAGGAGAGGATATTTCCATTAATGACAGCCTTTTATGCCAAAGCATCATAGTATATACAGTTGGCTAATAATATTTGTAGGGTTGCCAAGAATGTTGGGATTATAATAAATGGCCCGTCTAAATATCTTCAGTTGTTTGTGCCTAATTACAGCACTCCTACAGTTCTCTTTCCTGACTTCCGCATTAATGGTTAACTCTTTCTCTCTTATTACATTTTTAAATCGCACATCTTTTATATTGTTTGTAATCCCTGTAGTTTTTGTATCATTCACAAAGTTGCTAAGCACACCTGCCTTCTGTTAACTGGCTGCTTTAGGAGAGAAGGAAAGTAGGTTAATTGGCTGTGATTTCTTAACCTGAAATATTCTCTTTCCATTTTTCCTGCTTCCTTCATTAACAATTGAGGTAACTCAGATGAAGGCCTCATAACAGAGCTGGCTGTTGTCGCTCTAATGACACAGCTTATATTATTCTTGAGGGCTTGAAACACCCGGCTATTAACGCTTGAATGCATAGGCTTGGCAAATCTTTTCATAACCAAGGCAGATGTTTCTACTCCCTTCCTCATCTATTTGCCTGGTTTGAATGATATGCAGTCAATACTGATGAAGGTGATTGACCCCAGCCAAAGTGTGTTTGGACTGGAGAACATTAAATTTCATCTTTAAATACACAGCAATTTCATGAGCGATTGGGGCTGTGCTTACTACAAAGTGGGCCAGACATGAAACTTCAGTTCTCAACGGCACATTTGAAACTGATGTCCAGGGCTTTTTTTCAGGGGGAACGCGGGGGAATGGAGTTCTGGAACCTCTTGAAAATGGTCACATGACTGGTGGCCCCGCCCCCTGATCTCCAGACAGAGGGGAGTTTAGATTGCCCTATGCGCCGCTCAGTGGCACGGAGGGCAATCTAAACTTCCCTCTGTCTGGAGATCAGGGGGCGGGGCCACCAGCCATGTGACCATTTTCTCCAAGGGCAATCCACTGAGTTCCACCACCTCTTTTCCCAGAACAAAAGCCCTGCTGATGTCCAAAACTCTAAACGTCAGTGTATAAACTGGGATAAAATAGCACCAAGAAAGATTTTTTTCCGTCTTCTTTTTGTGCCACAGCTTTTAGAGCAGGCGTGGGTCCTTTTCTTTTACTTTTACCAGCCTCTGCTGCTATGCTTTTAATGGCCGTTTGACCTGCACCAGTTGGCAGGTGATAGTTTATCTCTGGGCTGTGATTTTACCTACTGATTTTGTATGTTGAACTGGAATAAGGTGCAAGGCAACCTAACCGTTTTTGCTTGCCTGTGGAGAATCCCAAATACAGAGACATTTAACTTTTGGAAAGCTTAAAGCTTATAGCTCTGGGCTGTAAAGATTGCAGCCCAGAGAATCCGCCTGTATTTTAAAATCCATTACTGGCTGCAGATTTAAGAGACTGGCAACCCCACCACACCTTCAGTCTGTCTTCCTGTATAGAACAGGTGGAGTAGGGAGAGAGAAGGGAATATGATCAGCTCCCAATTCAGCCAGGAATTTAAAAGGAAAAGGAAAAGACTCTAAGTGTCAACTCTATTCCAACTGTGCACTTACTTTTCATGGTTCTGATCAATATCCCCAGGGACTGGCCGGAGAACGTCGCAAGATTCTACGTGGCCTAGCAAAGTTCCATTTCAACGGAGCAGCCTGCATTTCAAGAAACATGGCTTGGCTTCTCTCACGTTTACAAATGGGAGCAGAGCAGGTTCCATGTTCCAGAGAGGGGGAAAGTTGCACCTACGGTATTCTTTTTTCCTCAGAAATGTAAAAGAGATAAATAGTCCTGTCTATCACCATGCTCAAATGTGCCTTCCTCATGGAAAATCAAATGTATTTACTTGAACTATTTTTATTTCTTTCATTTATACCCTGCCTTTCTCCCCAGTAGGGACCCAAAGCAGCTTAGTTTGTTCTCCCCTCTTCCATTTTTTCCTTACAACAACCCTATGACGTAGGTGAGGCTGAGGGTGTGTGACTGGCCCATGGTCACTCAGTGAGCTTCTGTGGCAAAATGGGGGTTCGAACCTGGTTCTCCCAGATCCTAGTATATAAACTCATCCTGTCAAAATTCTCTCTTTGATATAAATGCTAAAGATACTCTGGTTATCATAAGTGACGTTGATGTTGAAGGCCCTTTGCTAATATAGCTGAACAAGAAGAGAGTTCAAGATGTCTGTTATGAGATGTCTGTTTACTAAAATAAATAAAAGCAATTGTGGGGGACAGGGAATTAAAATTTCCTCTGCACCATTATGTTGATCTACCTTACCCTCATCCAAGCTGCCATTTGACTTTTTCCATAATCACAATAATGTTTCCGGATTTATTTTATTTTATTTATAAACCTGCTTTTCTACTGGGCCTCCAGGGACACAAGACAGGTAACAACAATGGCCGTTTCCACACGTCTTTAAAAGGACGGCCCACTCACCAAATGCTGCCAGCTTTTCTCCTTCACTCCACACATGTCTCCAATTTCAAAATGGTAGCAGGCTGTTTGGCTTCCATTTTTTCAGCACCTTTTCGAGGAACTCGGGAAATGCATTCTCAGAAAAGATGCCGAAAAAACGGAAGCTAAACAGCCTGCTACCATTTTGAAATCAGAGACATGTGAAAGAGAAAAGCCAGCAGCGTTCGGTGAGTGGGCCGTCCATTTAAGGATGTGTGGAAACAGCCAATATAAAAAATAAAACAATAAATATTAAAGGAACAGATCCCAAAAGACATTAAACCCCAATTTTTAAAAAAATCCCTAGGCCACCACCAGCAGGGGATTTTTTTTGCTCTGGCCCAGGCTCTCCCTCACAAAAATTTCCTCCCTATTGAGAAGTCAAAATTTGGAGAGATGAATTGATCCAGAAAAATGGTATATGAGGAAAGGGTTAAACTCCCTGTTCCCCAAAGACTCATGATTTAAAAAAACAAACAAACCAAAAAACAAGACCTTGATCCTGCAGAGCTAGCTACGTTTGGAGCATGATTAATGTCAAGCCAGTAATAGTTCCTGCCAATTAATTCCCATATCTCTTCTCTCATAATTTTGAAAAAAAAACCAGCCAATTAGCTATTTTGTGCTATTGATTTCAAAGCTTGCTGCAGCTTCCCAGTGGGGCTTCGAGGCCTCGCATATGCCACACCAGTCACTCAAACACCTGCGAGGACGCTATCTTTGGAATCCTTTCCTAGGAAGGAGGTGGTTTGGGGGTGGGGGACACCCCTCTGTGGTACTTGCCTTGCTCTTGGAAGCCAGTGGCTGTTCAGGTCAACTAAATGTGTACACTGCAGAGCGTACTGTCGCTCACGGAAAGTGTGTTTAGGGTTCAGCAGTCACTGCTTGCATGTCATTTGTGCACAAAAACCAAATTAACATTCATGGATCCGGTTTGAATGGCACAGTAATTTGTCAAGGGAGCCATGTTTCTGTCAGAAAGTCACCTCTGTGCAGGTTGTCCTTTCTTCTAATTCTTGACACTGCAAAGTCAGTGACAACACCAGTCTTCTCTATATTGGAAATATTTATATTAGTTTAGTTTTACAGAGTGACCTCATCAGGGGAAGCATCAACCCAACGTACAGAAATCAATCTTTAGACAATTAAATTGTAGATTTTATTGAGGTAGATTCCATTCACGGCAGTTTCTTGTAGAAAACAGAATTTTCGTCTAAATTGAACTGTCCCTATTGGACATGGTCAGCTAATTCGGCATCATGCTTGCATGGGAATAAGTGGATTAGGCCTCCATGGTAGGAGCCCTGAAAATGTGAGTCCCCCTCCTTAGAAGACCATAAGGAAAGAACGAGAAACTCTCACAATGAATACAGGAAGAGAAAGAGGAGTCAGGCTGGCGTTCTCACCTTGAACATCGTATCTGTGAAACCAAACTAGCTGGGAAGCCACCACGCCCTGAACTCTTGGAGGTTTTTAAAAAGAGCTACTTAGTTCATTTGCTCTGCTGTAAATCCATGCATCCCAGAAATACATGGAACAGAAAGTTTTGGGGACTTTGCAAAATGCAAAGAAGAGCCTAGTTTGTACGATTGTGTGATGCGTTACTTCATTACACAGGTCCTTTTTTACCGATATTCTTACACATTATGTTTTTGTGATTAAAACTTAATGGCTTATTTGCAGAACCCTAATGCATAGACACATCAATGATATGCAAATATATGCAAACACATATAAAATTGCTTGTATTTTAACCCTCATAACCCTAAAGCATCCAAGCATCACCTTGAATTGTGCGGTCTTCATAACCAAATTTCTGTGGAGTCAGGATCCCAGCGACAGTACAGGTAATGAAACATGCAGCCACCATGTCCACAGCTGCAGTTTCTAAAGTGAAATTCAGATTTGAGCCCTCCTGCATCTCATATGACAAAGGGCCAGATGTATGACTGGGCCCCAGATGTTGACTGAGGGGGCTGGGGAGGGACATTTGGTCGGAGATAGCCCTTAAGATAGCCCTTAAGAACACACCTGTTCTTGAGATAAAGGGGCACTGAAGTATTGCCCCAAAGTGATACATCTAGACATTGAACGTATTGCAAAGCTGCAGTCCATCTGTGTCAACCTTGCAGGGACGGTATGAAATACTTTGCAACAGGGCTTTTTTCTGGGAAAAGAGGTGGTGGAACTCAGTGATGGAACTCGGGACTGCACAATGATGTCAGAAGGGTATAACTCTGTTTAGGATTGTAATGTAAAGCTAATATTTTGTAATCCTTTACACCAACAATCCCCAATAAGGAGCAACATGGCACACATGCACCCCTCATGCCTGCCCAGGGCTTGAGTCTTGAGGATACCAACAGACTAGCTAGTGAAACACTGATCTCATACAAACATCCATTTCAAAGAAGTCTACACGGTACATGACATATAGACAAGTAGTACAAAATACAGATGGGGATTAAAACCCCAAATTCAAAGAAGTATAAATATTTCTATTTAAATAATATATATTAAAATTTAAGAAAATAACAAGCTTGTTTGGTAGTTATCCTACCAATGAATTAATACTGTTGGCTCTAATTTTTAGGGCTGCCAAAATATATTCAGTGATAGTCAAAGAAGTATAATTTTCTTTAGTAGACAAGAGATTAAGTAAATGATGGTCAACAGAATGGTTAGGGAATATTACAAGAAGGGGAGGTATCAGAGAAACTCTTAAACTCTATGTTAAACTATCATGAAATATACAGGTGTGCACCCCGCACCCTGCACCCCCAAAATACAGGTGATCCGGATCTAGGTTTCAGGGATACCAAAAAAATTTGGTATCTCTGAAATTCAAGTCAGATTCTTTAGTCTGGTTAGAGAATCCTAAATTTATCCAGTCATTATTCCCTATGGGGAATAATGGGGTAAACTATATTAAATATTGAGCTTTGTGCTCAAGTGATGTTAGCCAGGCAGCTCATGATAGTAACTTTATTTGCAAAAAGAACAACGTGGCTCCTGAGGGAGCCAGATATATACACCTCCAACTCCACCCCATTTCCGTAACTCCCCAATAAGAACACAGGTACGAGGATCCCTCATTTGCATGCACTAAACAAAAGGTAACATGTTTACACGACCACGATTGGCTCCTATCCAGGGGAAACGATTGGTTGCTGATAACCCTAATTCCCAATAGGATTGGCTACCCGAGCAGCCCTGTTTTCCTTGAAGCTAGTCCAATACATAACAAACTATATTTGGGGGGGGGGTGCTGGGGGGAATAATTTTTCAAGCAAACTCAACCAAATTTGCCAGAAATCTACTCCTGGTTGTTCACTAAATACCCTCCCCCACCCCACCCTAGGTTTCAAGAAGATTGGAACTCTCTCTCAGGCCATACAGAAAGTAAATCCTCCCCGTTGGACTCTGAAATCAAACAGTACCTCTGTGCCAAAGCCAAGAACCAATCCTGGCTTCCCTCCACTTCTTTGGTGCAGGGAGTTATTCAAAAGAGTCCTGCCAGCATTGCCTTTGCCTCTGCAGGGAGTGCCCATTCAAAATAATCTGCCTTCACTGTAGGACAACACTTGGCAAAGAACCACCCCACATTTTTTATTGGTTTTGCCCCCATGGGAGCCATCTGGAAATTAGCCACACCTCGCATGCTGGCCATTTTGTGGTGGTATCCATGGCCTTTTCTCAAATTTCCAACAGTGCTTGCAGGCTCAACAAGGTTGAGGGACACCGGATTATGCCCTATGGATAATGGGAACTGACTAGGTCAGGTTGCATGTTGACGTGCTCCTGCAGCTTTTCAACATGGATTTCACCCATATATTATGTTTGTGGTTGTCATCTATTTTGATTGTAACACCAGGAAAACATGAATGGCTGTTTACTAAAACTCATTGCAGTGAACATTTACATTTGAGATGAGCTGTGGCTCACAAAAGCTCATACCCTACTACAAATTTGTTAGTCTTATAGGTGCTGCTGGACTGTTGCTCTTCTCTACTGCAATAAACTGTGTCAGTGAAGTTAGAGGAGGTGTTTTTCTTTCACATTTACCAGCAGAGGGCAGTGGAACCCATATTGAACAATACTCTAGAACCCTTGTCTTTTCCCGCTCGTGGTGGACAACACGGCACGGGTCGTAGATGCAACATAATGATGGAATGAGAAGCTCTCCCTTATTGCAATTGTCTAGAGATCCTTGAAGTCTCTGGCGTCAACAGTGAACACAGATTTGTAAGAGAAGAGAAACATGATTTTTAAAGATAAGACTGCAATGTGCTGCCTTCCCTCATCTACTTGTTTTCCAAGACATAACTTACAACACATAGGCCGTTTTTCCTTTATCAGAAGCATGTCGAAAAGTCACCTTCTGATATTTCAGAGAGAAATTAGGAGTTTTGAACTGATGGGGCTTGCTGAATTTATGCTTTTTAAAATTATCCATGCTTGGATTTATGCTTTCTTTTAACCGATGCACAATGCTAACTTGTATTTCATATTATTAGCTGATCTTTCCTTCACTGAGTGCTAGGCTGAAAGCATCAATGTGCGGGTGAGTGTGGCTGGGTCTGATTGTGTGTCCACTTGAAGGCCATGGAACATGGCCAGTTTGCCAGGAATATAAAGGGACGTTGTGTTCATAACTGCATACTCTACCTGAGCCATTCTATAGTGGAAGCTTGGCTATTTTGTGCTGACCATCTCTGGCCAAGGTACTGAAGACACCCATCAATCAGGCCCCACCAAGAGTCCAGAATCAGCCCACTCCACCCTTCTGATAAGAGAGAAAGGAGACATTTTCACCAGGCTGTCCCGAACAGAAGGCCGCTCTCCCAAGAAAGCTGTGGCGCCGTCCACTGGCATCTGGCTGGTTGCTACTCCATTCCTAGAAAAGAGAAGGGTGCGGACCACACAGAGCCTGAGACACAAAGGAGTATAAAGCCAGCAAAGGGCAAGGGAGGTGCAGAATCTCTTTTTCCACCTGTCAGGGTTTGCCAGTTTGAATTGTATCAACTGCGCCTAAAGCGAGCTTTGGAGTGTATAGAGGCAAACCTGCATATGAGTGGATTACAACGAGGTTTTGAATTTCCTTGATGTGAACTTAATAAACGTTACTGCTGTACTCAAGGTCTTACTGCCCAGCTTTCTCTCCGTCTCCCGCACTCCCTTACCTCTGGGATAATGTCCTGCTGGGTCAGAGTAGATTTGGACAGAAGTTTGGTAACTCTTTCAGCTCCTTTGAACCAGCCCTGGGCTCATTTGCTTCTGACACTTTCACCTCAAAAACAAAGACTGTCAGGGCAATCCTGACCAGAGTTGTCCCCTTCTTTGTCCATTGAAGTCAACAGCTGTAGAAAGATATTACTGTGTTCAGGATTAGTCTGTAGGTAACTCTATCTTTTCCAAGAGGGTTTCCAGGCAGTACTTCCAGGCAGAGAGCCAGTTTGGTGTCGTGGTTAAGAGCACGGGACTCTAATCTGGAGAACTGGGTTTGATCCCCCACTCCTCCACTTGTAGCCAGCTGGGTGACCTTGAGTGAGTCACAGCTTCTAGCTCTCTCAGCCCCACCCACCTCACAGGGTGTTTTGTTGTGGGGATAATAATGACATGCTTTGTAAACTGCTCTGAGTGGGTGTTAAGTCATCCTGAAGGGCGGTAGATAAATTCATTATCATTATCATTATCATTATCATTATCATTATCATTATCATTATCATTATCATTATCATTATCATTATCATTACTTAGCATCTAGCAGATGGGTTGACATGGAGGGCATGATGTCTTCTGTGCTGCTATGACTCTTCTGAAGAAAATTATGCAAGTGACATACAGTGGTTCACATAATCTAACCTTAGAGTTTCTGGTGATTCCTAGAGCTATCCTACATCACTTCCAGTTTTCCCCCAGAAGTAAAATAGCAGCATAGAGGACATCAACAGGTTTTAAAATCCACCCTCTTGCTGCCACTTCAAGCAGCAGCAGCAGGCTAGAGTAGCTGCTGGTGAAAGGCCTCCTGCCATAGCGGGAGGCAGCACCCTCCTTACAAATTTGTGTTCAGTATCCTTAGAAGGAAAAAGGTGTAACTTACTTCCTAACTCTGCTGAATCACCACAACTCATTTTGGGGCATATTGTCATAACTTCCCAAACCCATGCAATATAATAAAGAAAGTGGTGGGCGCTACAGTACTGAGAAACCATCACCCATCCTTGACATGCTGTGAACTCAAGGGTTCAAAAAATTGGGTTGGAGTTCTCAGATCAGAGATTCCTGGGGCTATAACTACGAAATAAAAGGTCGGTGTATTATGCTAACACCCTCATGTTGCAGTCGGCTAGCTTTCTCCTGAGGACTGGATTAAGATACAGCTGTAAAAGCAGAGGAGTCTGTTGTTTGCTTCAGTTGTATTTCTCTCCTGATTAATACACTGTTATCGGAGGTTTATTTTTGGTTACGAGAAGTCATTGTTATTCCATGGCAACCAGCACTAGGACGTAACATAGCACAAGCTGGTCTGTTAAAAATATCTCTGGAACCATCCAGGTCGATTAAATAGCCTAAAAATAAATGACTTCAACGTTGTAATTTATGTATGATTTTAAAATACGGGTGTCATTCGGATGTCAACCAATATCTAAAATGAATTAATGTAGCTGTTCACAACTTTGCAAAAGGGTCTGATTATTTAAATACACACACACACAAAGATTTTAATTATGAAACAATTTCAGTCTTACCTCTAGAGACAGCAATCTGCCATCTCCTCCCTTTTCCACCTCTAGAGCTGTTGTCTCCATTCAAGTTGCACTTCCAGTTGCAAGCCAAGAACCTTCAGCCATCATATTGGCCAACCAGGCTTAGCGAATACCATCAGCTATGCTGCCCATACTTAAACTAATTTCAGAATTGTTCCCAGGTGCCCTGATCAAGCTAGAGCAGGGGGTCCCCAACGTGGTGCCCATGGGCACCATGGCACCCACAAATACCTTTCCTGGCACCCACCAAGTGTTTATAGAAAGTGGGTAGGGCAACAAGAGGCTTTTGTCCAGCAGGGCTTCCAATTGACCACTGGAGATCTGATTGGCTGTACAGGTTTTTAAAAAGTTGCTGCAGCAGCAGCTGCCACTACAGCACAAGGATCTTTACTGCAAAACTGAAGGTAAGCTGTGTGTATGCAAGGAAATATTTTAAAACAGTATGTTTATTTTAAGAGGCATTGTGATGGACTGCACTTAACAGCAGGTTTCCACAGAGCATCAAAATCAGAGAGCTGGGAGGGGAAGGGTTAACCATTCCCTAGAAAGGAGAGCTTGCATGACAGGCTGCTCCCTTTTCTCTGATTTGTCAATTAGAACCAGTCTCAAGACAGTCAATTGGTTTCTGACAGGATTTTGGAGTCTGGGAGTCTGACTAGAAAAGTAGACAGGTTCACCTTATAGTGAAGGGAGAAGACTCCTTTGCCTTAACTGTAGCATTACTGTCCTGAAGAAGAAGTCTATCTAAGAATTCAAAGAATAAGTGTCAGCATAAGCTGAAGTATGCTTTACACAGATACCAGAGAACTGGAAGAGTATTTTGATGAGAGTAATTGGGTAGTGGGTTGAGACTCCCTTTCGAGGCAAAAAGAAGAGAGGTTATATCTTTTGAGAAGAAGAAGATTAATTTCTGCCCAGTTTTGAAGGAAGTTTGGCTGAGGGTCTGTTGTGAAGGGGAAATGGTTTTAGACTACTCAGAAGATAGAAATATCCTCTAGTTTCAAGAAAGGAGCAAGTTTGGTTCACAAAGAAAGTGACTAACTCCAGAAAATCTGAATTGTTATAAGAAGCTTCCTGAAGAAACACTGTTGTTTTACCCAAATTACTAAGTAAAACACTTCTTCCTGTTAAGAACAAAGAATATATGAAAATAAGAATATATGAAAATAATTTTGCCTATTACACAAAGTATATTCTGTAATACCAACAAAATTTTACCTCCATACTTCCATCCCCTGACTACATGTACTCAGTCCTTGCCTGTTAAATAAAGTTATTTCTTTTTGAATGCTATACAGTCTGTAGTGACATTTCCAACAAAAAGGAAGAGGGCTCCTGTTTTTCCCCATCAAGTTCCTGGGCTGGGCTAAAAAGCCATAATTATATCTGTGTGTCAAGGTGCAACAAACAGACTTTTAAAACCAGAAATATTAACATGCTTCTTGGGGTTACTCAGTCAAAGCAGGGAAACTGAAATTTGGTGGGAAAATCTGCCTCTCGGTGGGGAGAGTGAAGGGAGGGGAGTCCATCATAGGCATCTTGTTAAACAGAGCTTCTGTCTGAAATGTTGAAGAGTTACTATTAGATTTGTATAACCTCACTCCCTGCCGTTCTGTAGTTGGCTCTGCCACATGTGGCAGCCATTTTGTTGTTGGCTCCACCTCCTCTGGCAGCCATTTTGTAGTTGTGCTCACCACCAGGCTGAATAAGGTTGGGGACCCCGGAACTGGAGGCAAGCCTCACATGGGAAAAGGCTTCCTTATGGGTCTCCTTCATTGGATGGGACATCTGGCATGCAAACACGATTGTCCAGCCACATCCAGCAGCTGGGCCCTCATGCACAATAACATGTTTGGCAGAAGTAATGGGGAGGTGGGTTCTCCCTGCTAAACAGATGGTCAACATGTTGGCAAGATACTGGACAGGGCCATGGGGCTGGTTCAAGGCATTTTGTCACCACGTCCACATATACACCCATCACAGAGGATGTGTGTGGACCTGCCTGGCCATGGTGACGTCCATCACCTCCTGTGTTGCTGATGGCTAGGAACGAGCTGAGATCCTGGGATGGATCAGTGCCCTCTCATTGTGCTGCCTTAAGCAGCCACTTTGGTAGCTTGGCTGGAGAGCTGGCCCTACGAGGCTCTCTTTGGACACGTGCAGTTTTGTTCAGATTTTTTGGTGGGGCCCTAAGGATAGTTATCTTGCAATCATAACTTGACTGTGTTCATTAGATTTCAAAATGGATATTTCTTTATTAAGATGTGTAACATGCTTTTGTCCCCAAAGCGGCTCCTAACGAAAACTCCGATCAGCCATTCTAAAAAAACGATAAATCCTGACAACAAACGGTGAATCTCTGAACAAGAGAAAGGGGCTTATTACTGTTGTTACCAGCCACCTGCAAAAGTCCTTCTGAACAATTCGGTCTTGAACTATCTGAGGATAGTTGCCTTCCTGACCTTCTCAGAAAGACCACCCCATAGCATTAGGTTCACTGCTGGAAAGTCTGAAGACTGGATTATTCATGCTTAGAAAGGAACTCAGACTCATCCTAGTTGCTACACTATATTCACCTAGGTTTCTGTATCACTCTAAAAAACTCACACATCTGCAATTGATATAATAGTCATATGGGGCTGAACTGATACTTGAGTTTCTCCCCTATTTATATGGTCACTTTCTCCTCTGTCCTCCTTGGCAGCCCTACATACAGACTTATCCCCCTCATAATCTAAATCTCCTGTATGGAGCTGCTTATTTTCCAAAGCATGCACTCAGATCTCAACCCTCTCATGTTATTGTAACTCGACCAACTTACATCTCTCTTTGCTGGTTGTAAATTTCATCCCATCTGAATGCATGATTGGCTGCTATCCTCTGCTTTACATCACAACAGGACCATCTTGTAGGTTGGCCCTGAGGGGGTGGGAAATTTGTTGCTTGATTGCTGAAACAGCCCTTAAAATGTCAGCAGCCGGGACTGTTAACATATATGCTCCCTTGCTGATTATTCCATTGCCATGCAAATGTATGTGGTGTAGATCCAAGCAAAAGCCTGACATCAGGCTTCAGTAATGATGTCAGGACACAAGATTCTGCAGATTATTAGATTTGCCATCTGCAGCAAAACACTAAGTCAAGCGCATGGTATTCACAATAATTTTTTATGGTATTGTGGGTAGAGATGGGCACGAACAGCAATACGAACAAAAAAAAAGCCACGAACAGTCCAATCTGCTGTTCGCGAACAAGCTGTTCATGAGGCCCCATTCTAAACGAATAGGTGGTCATTGCAACCCTCCTTTGTTGCTGTTTGTCAAGCCAGACAGTCTGGCACCTGCAATCAATTCCCTTGGCAACTTAGGCAGGAATTGTCTGAACTCTATCTGAACTCCTGCTGTTGTCCTGGAAACCCCAATCTAAGCCCAATTTAGCTTGATAGGCAGGTCTTCCTTTCAAGTGTGGAGCTCCAAATTTGTTACTAGGGAGGCTCTGGTTTTTCAGACAGTGCAGAGGGAGAGACAGTTGCTGTTGGCATTTTGATAGAGAGAGTGCATTGGAGCTTGAATTTTCTTTGTGTGTGGTGGGATAGGGATCTACCCCTTCAAGTTCCAGGGCTGCTGCCAGGCTCTGGGGCCAAGCCATTATTTATTACTGGTACCTTTCCTGCTGCTTGCTCAGGTAAAGTTTCTGGGAGTGGTGCAGTAGGGATCTACCCCTTCAAGTTCCAGGGCTGCTGCCAGGCTCTGGGGCCAAGCTATTATTTATTATTGGTACCTTTTCTGGTGTCTGCTCAGGTCAGGTTTCTGGGAGTGGTGCGGTAGGGATCTTGACTTGGACAATGGCTGGAGGAGAGCCTGCTGGCCCCCATGAACAGCCAACCACAAACATGTTCGTGAACAGGGCCATGTTCATGGTTGTTCATGAGTCCCTGTTCATGGATGGCAACGAACAACGAACATCATGTTCATTTTTTTTCTGTTCGTGCCCATCTCTAATTGTGGGTACAGCAGTGAAGCCTCTAGCGTTGATTGGATGATGGAGAATGACATCACAGAATGTTCATCTGCTCTGGGAACAAAAAAGCTGTAGTTACAGGTGGGTAGCCATGTTGTTCTGCAGTGTAAGAGCAAGATTTGAGTCCACCGGCACCTTAAAGACCAACAAGGTTTCCAGGATATAAGCTTCCGAGGGTCAAAGTTCCCTTTGTCAGAAGCTGTAGTCTACCTTCTCTCAAGGAAAGGAAAGCAGTGAGTTTAGCTGAGATTAAAACATTACTGGGATGAGTAGTAACATGGGGACGGCTGAAGATGGTGGGGTTGTGGGAAATAAAGAAGCAAAGGGACAGGGTAAAGCATCTGGAGAAAGGGCTCAGAGAATGAATTTAGAAAGAGGAACCTAAGGACAGGTGAGGAGGGGGAAAGATGCTGGAAGGAAAAGATATAGAAGACAACTGAGGCAAAAAGGAGGGGGCTTTGAAGGAAGTTCATAGATGAGAAGGCTGGAATGCTCTGGGGAAGGAAAGGGAGGGAGGATTGCTAGGTAGGCAGGCTGGTCAAGAAAAAAACAAAGACAAAAGCGGGGGGGGGGTCACACAGCAACTTTCTGGCTTAAAAATTGTACCCGCTCAAAGAATAGTTAAAGGATTAAGTTTACTGAATAAAGTCAGGCATAAAGACCATCTGCTACTATCTAGCACATAATGTGCATGTACAGTATTAGCAGAGTTTTTGGCACCCAGATTCCACTCTCTTTGCAACTTACATCAGAAGAGAAGTGTTAACATGGCTTTTAGACTCACTGGTTCATTTCAATTCTTTTATTAATTCCTTTTTTTTAAATCATGGCTTACCCCTCAAAGACACTCAGAGTAGCTTCCAGAAAATAAGGAAGATTAAAATATTTCACCATTAACATAGATTGTGATGCCTGGTAGCGACAAAACTATCAAAAAAACAAAAGTTAGGTAATGCCTTTTATTAGGACCATTCCAAGTATCATAAAACAGTGCACAAGTTTTCAATTCTTCTCATTAGGCTGGATATTAGAAATAAAAATGTAGAGGGAGGAAAAGTGCTAACGGAACAGCCTCAGTTTGGCAGCTTTTATAGGATGCGATTTAGACTTAATTCGATGAAATATGATGGACATAGCAGGTTTCAGCTTGCATCAAAGCCTTCTGGGGTGAAGAGAGAAAAAAAACTGGTAAATTAAACAGATCACTCTGTCTATCTGTCTAGGATGTTTTTATCTTGCCTTTTATCAAGAAGCTCAAGGCAGTGTACTGTGTTCTCCCTTTTCCATTTTATCCTCACAACAGCCTTGTAAAGTAGATCAGACCGTGACTGGCCTAAGGTCATCCTGCAAGTTTCCATGGCAGAGTGGGGAATTGACCTTGGGTCTCCCAGACCTCACCCTATGCTCTAACTCTGCACCACATTAGCTTTTGCTGCTTAAAAGGCTGAGAGCAAATGTGGTATTGATTCAAACTAGAGGTTAATTTAGATTATGAACTGAGTAAAGGATCAATGGAAGACAAACAGTGCAATATTACCTAGGAGCAGCAAGAAACCCCTATAAGCAATGTCCCATTCCAGATCAACCTCCTCCAGGTAAAGAATTCCTTTCTGATGGCTAAATTCTGTATTTCCCCCCAAACAGACAGAGATTATAGGTAGCTTTTGTCAGTCCGCAGAAACCCCTAAACACAGGTTGTGTAATAGCTTTTATCAGGACTAGAGGTGGGCATGAACTGAAATATGAACCAAAGTTTGTCATGAACTAGGCCATTTTTTGATTCGCAAACAGGTGGTTCGTCAGAGGGCATTTCTGATGAACCACGACGAACTGTGATGATTTTTAGGCCAGTTTGTTAGGTTCGTTTTTCAGTTCGTCACTGGAGACAGCCTGGCGCCGTTCAATCAGTTTCCTAGGCAATGGGGAGATGGGCTTTCTGCAAACCTTCTGCTGCCCCAGAAGTGACGTATTCATGAACCAAATGAACTGGTTCGTGAACCGGGCAATTTCATGCCGGTTTGTGGTTCATGGTTCGTGAAACACAATGAACCACGAACCGCAATGAACCACCATTTTTCCGGTTCATGCCCATCTCTAATCAGGACCATCCAAAGTATCCCAAAGCAGTGTCCAAACTTTCAAGTTCTCCAGAACTCTCCATTAGGCTAGAAGATGGTTTGATGTTCACAGCTTCTTCAGGCAGGAGTTATCCTGGGTCTTCAGCCCAACACCCAGGAAAAGTGCAGCCATGGAAACAATAAAAAGAATAGAACAACAAATCAATACAGAAGAAAAGAAAGAAACCCTTATTGATAAGACTGGAGTAGTCACAAAACGGTTTACTCAAAACAGTTTGGCAGAATAATAACATTTCTCTTGGCCAAGTGAGGGACTGAACCAGGTAGGCCTCTACAACATGGAGGCTTTTTCCAAAGAAAATGATCCAGAATGCCAATTTACAACTCAGTTCCTTCTGCGCACTGTACCATTGCCTAGGGCGTATATTTTCTTCTGCATTAATCTCATTCTTGAACAGAGGATAGTACTATCTTGAAATGCTGTTGTGATGTGGGTAATGCCATGCTTTTAAAAATTAAGTACTTTATTTACTAGAATGCAAAACTAGTTTTCCCCCCATAAAAAGAACGGGGGCTTATATATGTTACAGTTATGTCCAACAACAACAAACTGGTTGGCTTACATTTAGGGTTGTCTTCCTTTTGAGTAAATATGGGCATTTCTGACAAGTATTAGTGATGAATTAGGCCGGACAGTTTAGCACTGAGCTTTTCGTTTGTTCTCTCTTTTCTAATTTTGTATATTATACCATCAAAGTAGATACAGAAAACCCTTCTCAACATTATGCACAAGCACACAGACCTTTACCAGAAATGTTAAGAAACCAGTTAAAATAAGAGAGGAGACAAATCATTACTACAACCGATGTCTAATTCTTACATTACTTTTGCCGACTACTAGATGCTTCTAAGAGCTGCAGGACAGGTGATATAGTCTTCTCAACAGAGTACTGTGGACTTAATTGTAGGCAGTGCCATGGGGGGGGGGAAGGGTGTTCACCCGGAAAACTACCATGCCCACCTTTTTTGGACTCCCACACCAGCAAAAGCCAGTTGCTTATGTTGGCTGTTAGTGGAATTTGTTTGATGCTTAAGGAGTCTTTCTCAATAAAACTACTGGGTACGTTCTGCTCCAGTTTCAGCTAGGGTTGCCAGGTGTCCGGTTTTCACCCAGATAGTCCGGTGTTTTCTTGGACTGTCCAGGGAAAACTCAGTGAAAATACCGGACATATAAATGCCTGGTAATTTCTGTGTGGGACACCTGGGGCCCCACATGCAGGAACAGCAGGAGAATGCCTATCAAGGCTCGCCTCATTCTCTCACTCACTGCAGAGCAAGGGCAGTCAGCACTGGCTAGCCACCTCTGTTATTTTTTGCTGTTATTTAAGTTCCTAATGATGTACATTTCCCGCTCTGAAATAATGAGTCAGAATCAATTGGTTATCTGGTCTAAAAAAAAATTGGAAGTCTCCTTGGTCCTCCTTTAATGAGAGAAAGGAGGTGGAAATGTTTTAAATAAATAAAACAACACGGAAAAATTCAACGGATGAAGTTCTCTTTTGTTCTTCCTTAAGATGGAGGAAAGCTTCTCTTGCTGAGTTTTGGTTGTCTTGCTTTTTAAGGCAATTTTTTCCATTATTTGTCTCTAAGCAGAAAGGAAGGTTTGCAATTTGGCAGCACCTGCAGATTATAGCTTTAAAAAAATTAAACAGGATCTTAAATTAGAGATTTAATTAACCTGCAATCTTAAACCTATTTACTTGGGTGCAATCTTGTGAAATCACTTTAATGTCTTAAGACATTAGGATCAGAGCACCAGTGTCAAATACAGATCTGCCTGGGTTTGGGAAGATTTAATATGTTAGATGCAGCTTGTCCCTTCAGAATCTGCTTTGCTCATTCATCTTGCTACTCCTTTAATATATTCTTCCTGGTATTGCCTCTGGTGGCTGGTTTGGACCTATTTCTTACTGAAGTGGTAAACTTGTGTCTGGTCTATGCTATGTCTTCCATACATTTTCCTATGGGACAAATTTCAATAGTGTGAATGCAGTGTGGGGATGTAGGGAATTAATAACAACAACAACAACAACAACAACAACAACAATAACAACAACATTCAATTTATATACCGTCCTTCAGGACAACTTAACACCCACTCAGAGTAGTTTACAAAGTATGTCATTATTATCCCCACAACAAAACATCCTGTGACGTGGGTGGCGCTGAGAGAGCTCTGAGAGAGCTGTGACTAGCCCAAGGTCACCCAGCCGGCTTCAAGTGGAGGAGTGGGGAATCAAACCCAGCTCTCCAGATTAGAGTCCCACGCTCTTAACCACTACACTAAACTGGCTCTCTACAGGCCAGTTAGCGTAACAGCTGTTCCAGACAAATTAGTAGAAACTGTTATTAAAGAGAGATTTACTAAGCACTTTGTGGAACAGATCCTGTTGAGGGAAAATCAGCATGGCTTTTGCAAGGAAAGTCTTGCCTCACCAAACTTTCAGACTTCTTTGAGCAGGTTAATAAGCATGTGGATAAGAGTAATCTGGTAAACATTGGGGGCAGTCCTAAGTGGGTCTACTAAGAAGTAAGTCCTATGTTATTCAATGGAGCTCAATCCCAGGAAAACATCCTTAAGACTGCAGTCGTTATGTACTTGGACTTCCAAAGGGCTTTCAACAAGGAACTTCAGCAAAGACTCTTGAGTAAGCTTAGAATCATGAGATAGGAGAACAGGTGTTCTTCGGAATTAAAATTAGCTAAACTGCAAGAAGTAGAGTACAGGGATAAATGACAGTTCTTGCAATGGAGGGAAGTGAGCAGTAGGTCCTATGAAGACCTATTCAACAATGGTTCACAATTGGGGATGAGCAGTATAGTGGACAAGATGGTATCAAACTATTCAGGATGGTGAAAACCAAGATGGATTGTGAAAAGCTACAGGAGAACCATTCTAAATTGGATGAGTGGGCAAGCATGGCAAGTGAAGTTCAATGTTAGTAGTAAGTATAAGGTGATGCATAATGGTGGTAGAGATAGCCCTCAAGTCATAGCTGACTTATGGCAATCCCTGGTGGGGTTTTCATGGCAAGAGACTAACAGAGGTGGTTTGTCATTGCCTGCCTCTGCAACCCTGGTCTTCGTTGGAGGTCTCCCATCCAATGACTAACCAAGGCAAACTCTGCTTAGCTTCTGGTCTATCCATTTCAAGGCAAGGTTATGCATATTGGTTCAAAAATCCTCATTTTAAATATATTCTGAACTGTCTGAGACTGAAAACTGAAAGAGATCTTGAGGTTGTAGTGGAAACCTCGATGAAAATGTCAGCTCAGTGAGTGGCAGCAATGCAAAGGTAAATTCCATGTTCAGGATTATTAGTGACTAGCAACAAAGCTCATTGTGGGAAAAAGTACAACGGGCTCTAGAAAGGGGAGGGCAGGCAGGCAGGCATTTGCTCCTCCTCCATCACTGATTCCAGCTGGTGAAGGAGGGGGGGTGGGGATTGTCATCTGCTCCACGCCTGATCTGCCTGGTGTCAGCCATGTGGAGGGGTGGTGGGCTTTGCTACCTGCTCCATGCCTGATACATGCCAGGTAAAGAGGGGGCATTGCCTCCTGTTCTGTGCCTGACTATGGCTGGCATTGCCACCTGCTCCAAGAATGATCCCAGGTGGGTGAAGCGGGGTGGGCATTGCCACCTGCTCCCTGCTGGGTGAGGGGAGGAACAGGCATTGCCTCTTGCTCTGTGCCTGATCCTGACAGGTGAAGGTGGGTGGCGGGCTTTACTACCTGTTCTGCTATTTACTTGGGTGCAATCTTGTGAAATCACTTTAATGTCTTAAAACATTAGGATCAGCTGGGTGAAGGGGGTGCAGGCATTGACACCTGCTATGCTCCGGATTCCAGCAGGTTGAAGGGGGGGCAGGCATTGCTGCTTGTTTGGCTCCTGACTCCAGCAGGGTGAAAGACAGGTTGGGCATTGCTGCCTGCTCAGTGGCTTAATCCAGTTGGTTGAAGAGGGCAGGCATTGTCACCTGCTCTGCTGCTTATTCTGGCTGGGTGAGGGAAGAAGGGCATTGCCATCTGCTCCCATCTTTCTCCCAGCCTGGGCTTCCCACCATGGCACGTTTTCTGGAGGGACATGATTCCTTGCCTAGGCTTCCTTCCATGTTAGCACCCTCTGGTGGTGCACCAGGGTATAAAGTGAGTTGTCTGAAACACGCTTACTCAATTACATAGTAAGATTGTAAATAAAACAGCCAATATTATATCATGCCCTTGCACAGACGTGTGGTGTGCTATATCTCACACAGGATATTGTAGAGCTGGAAAAAGCACAGAATATGACAACCAAGATTATTAAGTGGTTGAACCACCTTCTTATGTGGCTGGGCTGGAGAGTCTGGGATTTTTCAGTCTGGAAAAAAGACAGCTAAGGACGGATGAAACAAGTTTATAAAATTATAAATGGAGTAGAGAAAGTGGATAAAGAGAATATTCACCCCTCTTGGGGAATACTAAAACCCAGGGGCACCCAATGAAGTTGATGGTCAGTATGTTCAGGACAGATAAAAGAAAATACTTCTTCACTCAATGAGTAAATTATAGAATTAACTGCCACGGCAGTGATGGCGATGAGTGTAGACAGCATTAAAAGGGGGGATGAGAGATTCATGGAAGAGAAGATCCATCAGTGGCTACTAGCCATGGTGACTTAGGGCCAAGCTACACATGACAAATGACACTTGAACGTCAAGTGTATTTCTCCCTGTTCACTTGCCCTCCACTCAATCCACTTGCCGTTCTAGTGTCATTCGTCATGTGTAGCTTGGCCCTAAGGGGAATCTCCATGTCCAGTGGTAGCAAACCTCTGAATACCAGTGTTGGGATGCAACACCAGGGAAGGCCTTGGCCCCAATGCCCTGTTGGTTGGCACACCAGGATAACTGATCAGCTGCTGTGTAATGCAAGATGCTGGGCTAGATGGGCCACTGGACTGATGCAGACGGGCTCTTCTTATGTTCTTATGGTACAGTCCCACTCCACCCTCTACTTTAGAGTTGCACGTACTTCAAACTAAGCAGGGCCATGGTTTTCAGAGTGAAGGGGTTTACTTTTTGAACGGAGTTCTGTGAACTCCAACATTCAGTCTGAAGTGGTACAGCTGAAACGTTGGTTTCCAATCTCCAAATGTTGGAACAGATCTTAACTGACAAGTAGTACTGTACTGGAGCAAGCAATCCTTCAGATTCTATTCATGGCTTTATAGGAAGAATTGTGTCTGAAACTGAACGAGCAGCTGGTGACGTTTTGTCCAAGTCTGTTGAAATGTGAGCTTGAGAATGTGTGCCAGTGAACAATCCTGCAATTGCATTTTGAACTAACTGAAGTTTCTGAACAGTCACTATATAGAATGCACTGCAGTAGTCTGAGAGTGGAACCACAAGTGACGCCTGACACAGGTTGGACACTTGTCAGCTTCCCTCAAGTTTTGATGGGAAGTGGAGGCATCCTGGTCTTGCAGCTTGGCTCTCTGACTGCTGTCCAATGGACTTTTCAACGGTCACTTGTCCAACATTCCGCCAAGCTGCCGACATTTCCCATCAAAACTTGAGGGAAGCTGACAAGTGTCCAACCTGTGCCTTTCGTCACTTGTGGTTCCGCTCTAAGCTGGAGGTGATCTTAACATACATATCTGTGGACAGATGAAATCTTTTGAGGAAGGATTGCCACAGGAAGTTTCCATACATCCTCAAGGGGATGGCCCACTCACCAACACTGCCGGCTCTCCCCCTTCACTCCACACATCTTTGATTTCAAAACAGTAGCAGGCTGTTTGCCTTCCATTTTTTTTGCGCCTTTTCTGAGAATGTACTTTCCCGCGGTCCCTGAAAAGGCACTGACAAAACTGAAGCCAAACATCCTGCTAACATTTTGAAATCAGAGACATGTGGAGTGAAGGGGAAACGCCGGCAGTGTTCAGTGAGTGGGCCATCCCTTTAAGGACGTGTGGAAGCGGCCAAAGTTGGCTAAAAGTGCTACAAGAGACTTGAGCTCCCACCACCAGATGCAACAGCATAACAAGCTGCAAACCTGCTCCTTTAGGGACAACGAACCCTTTCCAGATCTTCCTGATTCCCCAATCCCTGATTGCTTATATAGAGTGCATTGGACACAGAAGCACCTCAGTCTTGTCTTAGAGCCAAAAACAAGTGTCAGCCAAACTGACACTAGTTGGACACTTGTCAGCTTCCCTCAAGTTTTGATGGGAAATGTAGGCAGCTTGACGGAATGTTGGACAAGTGACCGTTGAAAAGTCCATTGGACAGCAGTCGGAGAGCCAAGCTGCAAGACCAGGACGTCTACATTTCCCATCAAAACTTGAGGGAAGCTGACAAGTGTCCAACCTGTGTCATTCATCACTTGTAGCTTGGTTCTTAGTTTACAGGCATTCCTTCCTCCTCAATTTGTTTGTTTAATATGACCACTACCTCACCTGATACTGTACATAGGTCTCCTGTCTAAGTTAACCCAGAGGCTGCAGTTGATGCTGAGCACTGCAGCTTGGTTATTATTGAGAGTGAGGAGGAGGAGCCTGAATATTACTCCACTGTCATTGGCTACCTGTCAGTTACTGAGTTCAATTCAAGATAATGACTATCACATACAAAGCTCTTCACAGCCTTGGGCTATCTTATCTATGGGACAGCATCTCTCCCTCTGTTCTACCACAGCAGCATCGCTCATCTGCCCAAACTGTTAATGTTGGCTTGGATACCACCCAACAGGACCATTGGCTAGGGCTTTCTGATTTCCACCCTCCTGAAATGCTGCTCCTAGGTGGAAGGGGGACTTTCAGGGGGAATTAGAGGTTTGCAGGAGGAGGGAGAAACTGGTGTAATTCGTCCCCTACCCCCTTCAATCTGTGTAAATGTTAGGTGGGATACAAAGTCACTGGTTCGATCCATCAAACTTGTCCTACATATTTTTCCATGCACTGAAGGATAGAAGTGTTTGAGTCTGAGAATTTTAGCCCTGGACTCTCTATTTATAATAAACCATTACTTAATTAATTTGGCTTTGACTCGTTGGGGAACATTATCAAACGTTCTGCTGCATTCATCTCGTTCTGCAGCTGGCCAAATACTGGCTAGCCATCATGTAAATGAGTGGATGAGCACAGGAAGCATCCAGCAAATAATATCATGATGGAATTGGCCAGCCTTCGTCATTTTAAAAAGTGCAACATCTAGAAAATCCTGACCTGCCTAAATGCTCTGAATGCAAAATTAGTCAACTTTATTTTTTATAGTCTGTAGCAGAGAATTCGAACATGATTGCCCCAGAACAAGTCAACTGCTTAAGAGCAATGTGCCATTTATGCTGTGTCAGTGTGATCTCTTTTAAAGAAATGTACCTTTTTTGTTCTTAATAAAGGCCATTTCCACACGTCCTTAAAAGGATGGCCCACTCACTGAATGCGGCTGGCTTTTCTCCTTCACTCCACACATCTCTGATTTCAAAACGGTAGCAGGCTGTTTGGCTTCTGTTTTGTTGGCACCTTTTCAGGGACATGGTAAAGTGCGGGAAAGTGCATTCTCAGAAAAGCGCGCTGAAAAAATGGAAGCCAAACAACCAGCTACTGTTTTGAAATCAGAGACGTGTGGAGTGAAGGAGAAAAGCCAGCCGCGTTCAGTGAGTGGGCCATCCTTTAAGGACAGGTGGAAATGGCCAAAGTTTATGCTAAATATGCACAACTAAAATAACAGAAGGCCTGTTTTATATTTTTTTAATACATTTGACCAGCCTGTATAATTATATTGACTGTAAAAATAATTTTGTTACAATTTTAGCTCATCATCTGCTTGAGAGCTAGCATGGTGTGGCAATCAGATCATTGGACAAGTTCTGGGGAACCCCAGATTCAAATCCTGACTATTTGTAAGTTTACTATGTGTATATACAAGGATATGGTACTTACATGTTGAACCACACTGTTGCTGTTTTTAATCATACTTTTGCACTTCTATTTGTTGAATTAAATTAAATCTGTTGAATTAAAACCAGTGTTTTATTTGCATTATATTTGTAGTTCTATTTAATTCACTTTTCCTGTTTTAATTTCTTTGGTTACCCTTCTTCTGCAGGGTTGTGTTTATTCTCCCCCTTTTTTGTTGTCAAATCCCCATTTGCCATGTACTTTACTATTTGACCTTGGACCAGTCATTCTCTATCAGCTTAACCTACCTTTCAGGGTTGTTGTGAAAATAAATGGGGGAAGAGAGAATAACATACTCTGTTTTGACCTCCTTGGAGGAAAGGCTGAATAAAAATGGACCAAATAATCATTTTGTCCTTGCTTTTTGAACCCTAACGCCTCTCGCTCTCCTCTGAACTCCTCTCTCTACCTTGAATTGCTTCTTTCCCTTTCTATCTCTGCATCACGAAAGGTCTGTACCTCCACCTCTTTATTATCATTGGTGTGGATCCTACCCCTATCCTTGCACATTGAGAAAAGTTTGTTTAATTTGATTATACCCAGGGATTTTTTTCTGGGAAAAGAGGAACTCAGTGGGTTGCCAGTACAGGGGCAACTCTTGGCGGGAGGTGGTGCCCCTGGTACCACATGTGCATGTGCAAAGTGCACGCATGCTCCCAGGACCAATGATGTCATTTTGGGTCAGCTGGAACCAGGGGGGAGTTTTTAAATCGCCCTCGGCAAAAATGGTCACATGGCAGCGGCGAGGAGGGCACTCTCAACTCCCTTCTGTCTGGAGATCAGGGGGCGGGGCCACCAGCCACGTGAACATTTTCAAGAGGTTCCGGAACTCCGTTCCACCGCGTTCCCGCTGAAAAAAAGCCCTGTTTATACCCTACCTTTCCTTTTGGCTCATGCTTGAAGCCTGCCTCCAATCCAAAGTGCCTTCCTCCAACTTAAGCGGTTCTTTCATTGGATGAAAGGCATGCAGGTTGAAAGAAGGCTTCTTGGAAGATGGTTGGTTCCAGCTCTCTCGGTTTCTGTTTCTGCAACGGCGGTGTTGCTGTTCATCTCTTGCTTACTTCCCCTTTCTCTTTCCCCCCTAACAACAGGTCTCTCTGCAGTCCCATTCCTTCATGGCCCCCTTTTTTGTTCTCCACACCTTTTAGCATTCTCCTTCTCCTGCATCGCCATGCCTCTTTCCTTTCCCCTCAGCTCAGAACAGTCTTAGCACCCTATGTCTCAGCTCCTACTCCTCTTTTCTTCGTTCTTCCTATTTATCTGTTTCTGGCTCTCACTTGCCTCTGCTCCTCACCACATTTGGCAGCGACAGCACACAAGGCTTTCCCTCTGCCAGCAATTTACGGACTGTTTGCCAAACTATACCTGATGCTGAGACTCCAGGTGTGCTATTTTGCTTAAAAGCTACTGGTGGGAGGGGGGGCAATATGGATTGAGAACATGGCACTCAAAAATGGGGTACTAGCTCTCCTACCATATTGGTTTCACCAATGAATTATGACCCCATGTGGCTGTTTTAAGCCCTAATAAAGAAAAGTTGTAATGTATGATAGCAGTGCTTGTTTCTTCTCTCTACCAGGGCATAAAACATCCTGGGAGAAGAAGGGTCAACAGAGGAGGATGGCATGGGGAAATCCGCTCTCTCCCAACAGGAGGCTATATTCTTTTTTTATATATATAATTTTTTTATTTTTAACATCTAAAACAGTAAACTACAAAAAACTACAATAGTACAAGGGGAGGGAAAGAAGGAAAAAAAAGAGAGGGGGAAGTGGGGTGGAAAAAAGGGGAAGGCAACTTAAAAACACTAAACACTGCACTTCAATGCTTTCCCTTCATACTGCCATAATTAAAAAACAAAGCTTAATATAGTAATGATGGAATGGTTGATCTTACAAAATACAAATTACAGTTCAAATTAAATCTCCCCCCCCCCCGGGCCTCGGACGCAGTTCTCTCTGAGCAGCTACAGCCGCAGCGCTCATTGCCTCCCCCCTCCCTTCAGGCTTCGAATCTTCTTCTTTTTGCTTAGTGTCTTGCCCAAATTCTCGATTTTTGTCCACAAAATCCCTTAGCTGATCTTCCGAATTAATCTTGTAAGCTTGATCTTTATAACTAAACCCGATTCCTTCCGGAAACAGCCATTTGTACTTTATGCCACGTTCCCTCAAAAGAGCTGCCAGCCTTTTATACTTAAATCTTCTCTTCCGAACTAAAAATGGAATGTCCTTCAGTATCTTGACTTTATTTCCCAGAAAGTCCAAATCCGCATTATATGAGTTATATAGGATAGTGTCCCGGACCCTCCTAGATGAAAACTCAATAACAATCTCGCGAGGCAGCTGCCGCTTCATTGCATATTTTGAAGATGCCCGACGGACTCCCAAAATGGTGCTTTTTACTTCTTCTTTAGTTGTCCTCGTGGGTGACGCTAAAAGTTCCGAGGCAAGATCCCTTAAATCCTCGTTTTCCTCCTCTTTAACATTCTGGAGACGCAAAATGGTCTGTGTTCGCTCCACTTGCAGCCCAATCAGCTGGTTTTCCACCAACTTTAGCTCCTTGTTCGTTGCTCTCATAAGTGACGCATTTTCCCGAGCAGACTTCTCTGGCCCCCCCGCTACTTCCTTGATGGCTTTCACATCGCTCTCAATTAAGCCCACCCTTTGATCTGTTTCATTCAGCTTGTCAACAAAGGGTTTTATGGCTTCGATAACCGATGTTTTCACCAATTCCTCGAGCGACTCGCCTCTTCCCTGCAGGGCAGCCGAAACTGACTTGCCCAGAGCAGGACTCTGCTTTTTCGCTGCCATTTTAGGGGGGGGGGACCGCCAATCTTCTGAGACTCTGCGAGGGGGAAAAAATCCGAATCTTCTAAACTTCGGATCCCACCACTCCTTCACATGCGCTTGTAGTAACAGAAGGGATTCGCTTACTTACAGGCTTCCGCCTAGTCCTGTTCTTTGCCGTTTTCCATGGCCCGGCAGCACGCAAGGTGCCGCGCATGTCTGCCGGCCTCCATAGGGACAAACGGGCAATTTACCCCCTGCCTCAATTTGCCAGAGGGCTCTTCCCGTCGCGTCCCGGACCCAGACTCCCTCCCTGGGAGCCCTGGGGGCTAACCTTTGCAGATCAGCCGCCCGGTCAGGCTGCTCGGCCGCTTCTTCTCGGACCTGCCGAGAGGAGCGTCCGACATGGCCGCGAAAACGAAACCGAATCCCCAACAGGAGGCTATATTCCATGTCCCCACCCTTACCTTCCAGAGATGTTTTTTGGGGTCCATACACACATCTGTGAATACAATACTCAGTTGTAATTCCAGAGAAGAGAAAGCCAATAACTACAGGCTTTTCACATACACTATTTTATGTTGCAAAAATTGCAGCTTGCTCTTTTTCAGAATATTAAACACAGATTACTGTAAGACTTCAAATATGATTTACTTCAAATGCAGTTTGATGCACAAACCTTGGTTAGTTTACCAGACGTATGTAACAGGCCACAGTTTGTTTATAAACCCCAGTTGACTTTCTACTTGCCTCCTTCCCAGGCCTGCAGGTAGAATCCCTTGGTGTTATTCTTTGCTTTCCTGAGTTGTCTGGCTGCTGGAAAAGCATCCCTTCAAATGCAGACTGTTTACTATTCGCTGGCCACCAGAAAAGAGCAGGGAAGCCATAAGCCGAGCCTCTGGACTTCTTTGGAGCTTTCTCTACAAATCCAATTTTGGCTAGTCACCCCCCACCTTTCCTGTCTAGCTGCTTGATTGCATTCTCTTAAACTTCTTCTCCTAAACAAAATAAACCTCATACAGCCTTTATCTCTCTTTTTTCTCTTGTCCTTTGCCACTGTCCTTAATATTATTTTCTCTCAGAAACATATGATCATGACCAGATACTTCACTCACCTGTCATCTGGGAGGGTTGGAAATGGGAACTCCTTTATGGGGAGGAAGGCATGGCAGTAAGTGTTTTGAGAACTCTCTTGAGCGTAGCAATATTCTGAGTGGAACAATTTCTATTGTGTATGTTGACCACCTCAAGAAAACCATGAGATGTGAGCTCTTTTGTTCTGCTGTCTTTAAATCCCCGTATGGGAGAGGTTGGAATAACACAAACTTGCTTGGGGAGACATTGTGCAGGTCCCATGATACCCAGTGATACCCAGGAGCGGAAAGGGAAAGAGCAGAGGAATGGAGGGTGGGCATGTCCTAAGACAAGATCTGTGATAAGTTTTTCTGCTGCTCAGTGCTGCTGACTTCATAACCAGGAGGTTAAGAGGATAGGGGATTATTAAACAAGATAAGATTTTTGAATGTAGACATAATGAGAACACACTAACTGTAATCTACAAGCAAGGTACAAGCTGAGATTTAGAATTCCAGTTTTGTACTCACCAACAAACCACAATTTGTTTGGCAGCTTTCATTCAGTCATTCAACCGTGGTTTACTGTGATGTCTGAATGCAACTAGTATTAATACTGTCAGTATACTCTTCCTAAGTGTGTACTAGATCCAGAGGAGTTAGCTGTGTTAGTCTGTAGTAGCAAAATAGTGAAGAGTCCAGTAGCACCTTTAAGACTAACCAACTTTACTGTGGCATAAGCTTTCAAGAACCACGGGTTTCTTCGTCAGATGCATGGAGGGTATGAAGAAACTGGCCAGATATATATAGATGTGAGGGGAGGGGGGAGTAGATGCAAATCAGTTTACTTCTGATAATGAGATCAGTTTGCTTCTGTTAATGAAATCAGTTACTGAAATCAATCTGAAATTAAAAATGGCAACATCCAGAAAACAGTGGGAGAACACTTCAATCTACCAGGACATTCTATCAAGGACTTAAAGGTCACTGTAGTTCAACAGAAACCTTTCAAAACAAAATCCAATCGGAAGCTGCTGAATTGGAATTCATATGTAAATTTGACTCAGGCAGACTTGGATTGAATAGAGACTGTGAATGGTTATCTCATTATCAGAAGTAACTGATTTCATTATCAGAAGCAAACTGATTTGCATCTACTCCCCCTCCCCTCACCACCTATATATATCAGTTTCTTCTTACCCTCCATGCATCTGACGAAGAGAACAGTGGTTCTCGAAAGCTTATGCTACAGTAAAGTTGGTTAGTCTTAAAGGTGCTACTGGACTCTGTGCTAAGTGTGTACTGTTACCTGTTTCAATCGCATTCAACCTCACCCCAAGACCAGTGAACAGAAGACTGTGTGCACACTTCTGATACTCGAGATGGATATAGATGCTTGAAGCAATGCACACAATTATACATCTGTTTGTTACCCCGGTGCTGTATTTAGCCAGTTATTTCCAAAAGAAGACAATTTCACCACTCCAGTACTAGCAGATGGATTACATCCATTGAACTGGAGAAATGTACTTAGCAAAAAAAAGTTCCATTGATTTCAGTAAAATTTGCTTCCACTTGATATGCTTAAGATTACAGTTTAAAAGTTCTTTTGATTTGCATAATTGCTCTTCGTTCGAAGCAGAGAATATTAAGCATAACAGAACTGACTCGGTTAAATGGTATATATTAAAAGACACATTTTGAATAGTTAATTACCCAAAACGTATTGCCTTGCATCTAAAATGGCCAAAAAGATACATCTAAAGAAGCAGTATTTTGTTGCAAGAATAGTAACTTTATAAGAAATAGTAGGAAAATAGCTGTTAAATAAAAATTATTACTTTTAATTTGGTATAACACTTTGACACACTGACTGATGAAATTATGGCAATTTTATTTATTTTTAAGCAAATTTAGCAACAACAATGTAAGAGAGGAATCTTTTTGAGATATGGTGAAAGCCTCATTTAAGATGAGAAATCCAAATTTACTCATTGTGCTGAAGAGTAAAACTTATATACAGCCCACAGTTTATATCTGGAAACATCCTAATACTTTAGCTCTCTTCCATGTTGTTTGGATAATTCATGTGGAAACTTATTTCTTAAGTTTGTGTTGGAATTCTAATCTATAGGTTTCTAGTCAGTTCCATTGATCCAGAGCAACAAACGACTGTAGGAGAGGCATAAATATGCCGATGGATACAACCAACTTGTTCACTGATGAGAAAGGAAGGAGGGATCACCTTTTACCTCCCAAAAAGGCTACACTGGGAATCATATGACCTGCATGGACAAAAACCATATGAGGTGGGAGCTGTAGTAAGGAGGAGAATTTGGAGAGATTAAGCAGAACAGCTGGCTGGATCCAACCCGTTATATTTGATCTGCAAGCCTCCAAGCTGT
Source organism: Eublepharis macularius (assembly GCF_028583425.1). NCBI lineage: Eukaryota > Metazoa > Chordata > Lepidosauria > Squamata > Eublepharidae > Eublepharis > Eublepharis macularius. The sequence continues at coordinate 24,362,975 of NC_072792.1, read as the reverse complement.
ATCTCAGACAGTTTATACAATTCTCAGCAGCATCAAAAGTCATTTTCTGTGCCCCAGTGGGGGCTTGCCACGTGAGAAATACCATTTCTAACCTCTATAGTCCACACAGAACCAGTTAGTGTTTGAATACCAGCCCTTTCTCTGTGCCTGATACTATTTCACTCCTGGGCCTAGATGTTAAGATGGGGACTTTGCAACCTAGAACACTAGACATAAGGTTGAATTTCAGTACTTCCCTGAGAGCCAAGCTACAAGTGACGTCTGACACAGGTTGGACACTTGTCAACTGCCCTCAAGTTTTGATGGGAAATGTAGGCGTTCTGGTTTTACAGCTTGGCTCTCCATTAGAGCTGTAAGACAAGGATGCCTACATTTCCCATCAAAACTTGAGGGAAGCTGACAAGTGTCCAACCAGTGTAAGGTGTCACTTGTAGCTTGGCTCTCAGTTAAGTGTAGAGCTTTCCTACAGAACGAAGAGCATTTCTCCAGAACAAAGAGCATTTCTCCAGAGGAAAAGGAAGAAATTCTTCTGGTAGAGGAAATCTCCTTAGGATAGAGGAAGGCTTCACACTTGGCTGAGCAGAATGACTCAGGGCCAGGCTACAAGTGACGAATGACACTTGAACGGCAAGTGTATTCCGCCCTGTTCACTTGCCCTCCACTCAATCCACTTGCCATTCAAGTGTCATTTGTCACTTGTAGCTTGGCCCTTAGAATACAGCTCAGGGTCCTTCAAATCTCTCTCCTGGAAGACAAGATAGCTTTACTTTCTTCTGCTCATTCCCTGTCTGGCCTGTCATCCATCTCCAGGTGTGCTACACAGTATGACAGGACCACAGAAGGAAGGGGTGGAAGGAGACACAATTGCTCTTGTCAGTCAACTTTAGTAGGGGAGTCGAAGGATTATGTCTGGTCTCCAGACTGCAAGGTGACAAGTCTAAGTATAAATAAATAGGAACCAGAACTATTTTTAATGGTTCCATCAGGATTCCAGAGGTTCTCCAGGGACTCCATCAACGTGCATTTCTTTTATGATCTCGTAAAGCATTAAAGCTATGATTTTTATAGCAGCTGAAATGAAAGTGTGGATAACTACGTGGCAAGAATAGCGAGCTAATAATAACCATCATATTTTTCTAACCTGAAGGAAAGTCACTATAAAATGTATGAATGTCTTTAACCAAAGCACAGTAACTTTGTGGCTTTTAACTCCGCTTTACATTTATGTTTCCTGCTGGGTGTAAAAGGACTCGGACATCGTCAAACTGCAATTCCTCATTTTAAAAGATTTGGCTAGGAGGCCATATTTATCTTTCCACAGTGAGGTGCACTCTCATCACCTTCAGGTTAGATTGCTGTAGTGCATTCTACTTGGGGTTGTCCTTGAAGACTGTTCATTAACTTCAATCACTTTTTAATTTAGCAGCAAGATCTACCCTGGGCATGACCTCACATGGGACACAGGCAGGCTGGGCACCACCCCTCACCTTACCTTGGGTGGGGTTTAGGCAGGGCACTGTTGGAATAGGCGACTCAGCCTGCCTTTGGACACTGGGGGGCGCTGCATGTCTCTTTGAATGTAATGTATAAGTCTAGCAATCTGCCACTCTCTTGTCTAAGGTGGGGACGCCTACTGACTCCTCCTCTCTTGCCTCTGTGCCTCTTGGGAGATTTCACACCTTCCCTCATGCTCTTCCAAGAGAAAAGACGCAAAGCCACCATGCTCCTCATGGAGCCCTTCTCTTTGTCCACAAACCTGCACCTACAACCTCGCTGCCTAGTTTCAGGCCGTGGTATTAGCCTAGAGAATGTAACTCTTTAGATAGGATCTTTCCCTTGTTATTACCAGAAGATATTGCTATGGAGAAATCTGCTACAATAAACTGTAAGTTCTATCTTTCTATGAATTTTGTCTGAGGATTAATTAATGCACGTTTATGAGGGTTTAAACGCTTCTGACTAAATTACTCTGCTATATGTTACTCTGCTAAGTTAATAAACTAAATATATAAAATACCATAATACTTCTAACAGGCACTTCCTCCTCCCCCTTGCCTCAGGCAGGGCTTAGGTGGGCTGGGTACTGCCTTGATTCAAGTAGGCTGGGTGCCACCTCTTTTCCCTTGCAGGACACTTGGGTGACTGGGCTCAGTCCTTATGTCACAGGGCTGGGGATGTATCCCCCCATACATGCCCAGCTGTCAGTGGAGATGCCCTTCGCTCAGCAGGAGATGTCTGGGTGCTATTAATGGGATAAAGGCTACGTTTTTGGCAGGAGGGCAGCAGCCCAGGTTGTGAGCAGTGCACAAGGAAGGAGAGATGCTTGTTACCGAAAAGCATCAGGGTACGTACATCCTAAAAGATTGAAGATTTAAAAAGCTGGCTAGGTCAGAGTCCCCCGAAGTAGAGTGCTGCTTCCTTCACAAGAGCCACTGATAAATTTGATCATAATGATGTCGATATTCTGAACAGTGCTTTAACGGCAATCGGATGAGCTCTGCTGAAGTGGCATTTTCATTGTGGCAAACGGCAGATTTAATTTTTGTTTAGTGACAGGAGTCTTTTTTTTACCGTCCTCCTTGATAAATGATGCCCAAATTGCCATCAAGCTGACCCCATCGCTTTTGACTCAAGATAACAATACTTGCATTCCCTACCCCTCCATTACACTGTTTACTATACAGAGAGGTACGTTTTGCCCATTAGCCTTTGTGGAATACATGCTGGACACGTAATGCACAGTAAAATAATTGGCTCTGGCTATTCTAACTTGCAATTTCCTCTTTCTTGCTCCTCATTAAGCATTTGTACAGATCTGGCCAAGAACTCTGCTTTTTATTTCTCCCTTTTCTTTTATGACACCAACTTGGACTTGCCCTGTGTTTATCAGAGCCATCGTGGCAATGCCCAATGCTTGCCTTCACCCAGCTGGGATCAGGAGCAAAGCAGGGGGCAATACTCAGCCTCTACCTTCAACCAGCTGGGATCAGGAGTGGAGTAGGTGGCAATACTCGCCTCCCACGATCACCCAGCTGGGGTCAGGAGCGGAGCAGGTGGAAATGCCCATCCCCCTTCACCCAGCCTGGATCAAGCTCAAAGCAGGAGATACTGCCCACCCCCAGATTCACCCCACAGGGATCAGGAGTGGAGCTGGTGGCAATGTCTTCCCCCTTCACCCGGAAGGGATCAGATGAGGAGAAGGTGACAATATTCACCCCCTTCACCCAGCTGGGATCAGGAGCGGAGCATGAGGCAATGCCCACCCCCCTTCACCTGGCCTGGAGCAGGCATGGAGCAGGAGGCAATGCCTGCCCCCCATTCAACCTGCCAGAATCAGGTGCGGAGCAGGCAGAAATGCCCTCCCCGCTTCATTCAGCTGGAATCAGGCACAGAGTAGGAGGCAATGCCTGTCCCTTCTTTACCCACCCAGGATCAGGTGCAGAGCAGGAGGCAGTGCCTACCTCCCATTCACCCAACCAGGATCAGGCGAAGAGGAGGTGGCCATGCCCGCCCCCCCCCCCCCGCCGCTGCCTTCATCCAGCTGGGATCAGTGATGGAGGAGGAGGGAGTCCCACAACATGCTTTGTTGCTAGTTGATATAATAATGCCTGATTGTTGTTAATAAGGAAAAGAGGCATTTGAAATAGAAAGGATAATTAGGGTGAACATAGGTTTATATTTGTATTATAAGTGACTGACATGCAGAAGTGGTGGATATATTTAGGCATTCCTGAAACTTAACCTATTTTGGCAAAATGCAGTGTTAATTAATGATGTTATACAGTAAAATACCACTGGATCCTAAGATCAAAATTATTATTCATCTTTCATTACATATAACAACCACCACATCAATTCCACTCCCCCACACCGAGGCTGTTTCCACACTCCCAGTCCTTCCTGTTCTTTGCCCATTTTTTGTGTGTTTTGCTGAGTCACTCTGAAAATGCAGCCTCCACATACACTCCCCCAAAGTGCTTATCTTGTGATATGGGAAATGAGGTTGGGCACTTTCATCATCGTTGCCCACCTCCTTTTGGGGGGAGGAGCTGGGCTGTGATTGGACGATTCCTCAGAGCGCTTCAACCATTCACATGCCCAAGAATGCAGAAAAGGTGCCAAAAAAAGGGGAAACCAAGCAGCCTGCAAGCGGTTTGCAAACAGAGACATCTGGAATCACAGGGGGGAAAACTGCCAGCATTCTGTGAGTGGGCCGTCCCTATAAGGACATGTGGAAACTGCCCTAGACTCATTCAGAATGACTTACTACAAGCCCCCTTGTGCCCAAACTCCTCCACACTCTGCCCCCTGCCTTGTCCTATGACTGTGGTTATAAATGTCCATGTAAAAATTTCATTTCATATTATGAATTGGAAGAAGTGAGGCTTGACTCATGGAAACTTACGCTGAAACATGCTTGGTTAGTCTTAACTTTTGATGAATTTGAATTTTGATGAATTTGGAGCTTGAATGGTGTGGTACTGTTTTGATCTTTGTAAAACTAATAATGTGCTTGACAGACAGCTGCAAAAATATTTCCCATTTATGTTTGAAAATTTAATTCAGCATTATTTTTCTATCAATAGAAGTCAACCTGTCTTTTTACATATTCTTCTTCTGTATTGATAATAATTTATATGATATAAATCCTGAGAATTGTGACTTTAAAAAGACTATTTTTAGTTGATCATAAATTTTACCATTGCTTTGAGTTCTAAGAATCACAGTCCTGTTTTGACAATAACCATTGTAGGACTCTCAGAACCAACATGAAGGATCATGACTTTGTCATCAAACAAGTATTACTTTGTATAAACCTCTGAAAACTTTTAGGGCAGCTGTTTCTTCAGTCATAATCAAATGTTATTGTTACTTACTAATTCTGATGTATTTATTGGGGGAGGAGGGAAGCGGGTTGACTTCATCTACTACGTTACATGCCTTCTAGGCCTGGCCATATTTGCCCTGTGAAATAAGCCTGTTTTCCCATTTTTAAAGGGAAAAGTGGTGCTTTACATGGAAAATGTAGCAGAGCTTCTGAGCTGCTGAACAAGCAAGTATGTATCCAGTTCAGGTAGTTAAGATCTTGCCTTTGCTATAAAATCGCTTGCTAACTTGTCTCTCTCTCTCTCTCTCTCAGACTGTGCACCCCCTCCATCTTCAAGTGAAGATTTTTGCTATAAAATCGCTTGCTAACTTGTCTGTCTGTCTGTCTGTCTGTCTGTCAGACTGTGCACCCCCTCCATCTTCAATATTACTGACTTGCATTATGGGATTGTTGCAAGGAGAGCCAGTTTGGGGTAGTGGTCAAGAGTGCGGGACTCTAATCTGGAAAGCTGGGTTTGATTCCCCACTCCTCCACTTGAAGCCAGCTGGGTGATCTTGGGTCAGTCACAGCTTCTAGCTCTCTCACCCCCACCCACCTCACAGGGTGTTTTGTTGTGGGGATAATAATGGCATAGTTTGTAAACCACTCTGAGTGGGTGTTAAGTCATCCTGAAGGGCGGTATATAAATCGAATGTTGTTGTTGTTGTTGTTGTTAAAGGTGCCCCGTGACTTCTGTTTTACTTTGCTACAACAGACTAACAAGGCTGCTCTTTTGAAAGCATTCTCAGGATGAAGATAATCAAAACTCTGAAATGGTTTGTTCACTGAGAAGTGACCAAGGGCCAGCCATGTGCAAGAACATCACCTGACTTCTCTTCTCTCAATCACTCTCAGCTGGATGGCGTGAACTGTCTCTACTGAAAGGTGCGCCATTGAACCTGAGTCCAGTTTCTCCTGTGGGACTCAATTTGTAAGACATGCTGGCAAAAGAGAAGGCCGTTTTTTCACTGCAATAGTAAAAGGCTTTTTAAAAAGATGTCAATTGGGCTCGCTGTTGTGTCAAACTGTATAAATGCTGCGAACAGGAATTATTTCAATGGGCATTCCATCAGTATTACGGTTTCCATTGGTGCACATGAGCCTGAATGGCAGGATTTACTCTAAGAGCAGAACCACAAGTGACAAAAGGCACAGATTGGACACTTGTCAGCTTCCCTCAAGTTTTGATGGGAAGTGGAGGCATCCTGGTCTCGCAGCTTCGCTCTCTGACTGCTGTCCAATGGACTTTTCAACTGTCACTTGTCCAACATTCCGCCAAGCTGCCTACATTTCCCATCAAAACTTGAGGGAAGCAGACAAGTGTCCAATCTGTGCCTTTTGTCATTTGTGGTTCTGCTCTTAGTCAGGCGTGTGTCGATGTTTGCAGACCGAGTCGAGAATTTACATGGCAATACTCAAATAAAAAGGCCATGAAATTCAGTTGTTATCTGACCACTTTCCAAGAGGTTGTGTTTCAAGGGGACCTCTAGGGTATTGCTGCGAAGTAGAATGACATTATTAATGACTTCTCACTCAAGCGGCATGTTACTTCTGCTATAAGATTTGCGAGGAATCTACTCACAGTGAAGGGAATTCAGGCAAACAATTGTGGCACATTGCGGACAACTGTGTATACAAAACAGTGATAACATGGGGCTCACTTTACATATGCCTATTTGTTGTCTGATTGACTACAGTAATGTTCCCTAATGTAGTGTGCTGTTATAGCAGGATAAGAAAGTTTGTGTATTAGCCTTAGAGAATGTTAGATAATGGGTCTGCACCTTTAAGAATACAGACTCATGGGAACTGTAGTCAGATACTCCCTTCTGACTCTCTTCCTCCTGGGATAATAGGGAAACATGAAACTTATTGCCTCTCTTCCTGCCTTAGTGTGAATTTATTGTCCCCTTTCCTGTCTTTGTGCTTTGTAATGACTTATCCTCAATGAGGAATGGAGAAATTCAGCGCTTTTCTTTATCACAGTCTTCAGATATGAACTCCAATAACAAATAAATCATGTCCTCAATGTAAGAGCCAAGCTACAAGTGACGCCTTACACAGGTTGGACACTTGTCAGCTTCCCTCAAGTTTTGATGGGAAACGTAGGCATCCTAGTCCTGGCTAGTTTTGTCTTATTAATTCCATTTCTAGACACATGGACTGCCTTTCCCCTGATTGCGCACTCTCCACCTTTGATTGTGTATATATATGAATTTGTGATTGCTCTTTGCGACGGACCACTTTATTCGAGTGAAAATTCTGTAAACTGTGTTGCACACTTTTGCACTTTTGCACTTTAATTATATAAATATTTTGATATATAACGATTTGCATTGCTCTCCAGTTTGTATTTCACGTGTTGTTTCCGGGAGCTTCCCTTTTGTTGTTGTCGTAATGGAGAGCCAAGCTGTAAAACCAGGACGCCTACATTTCCCATCAAAACTTGCAGTAACCTGACAAGTGTCCAACCTGTGTAAGGCGTCATTTGTAGCTTGGCTGTAAGTCTCTCTGAGTCAATGAGAATGGGATGCCAGCTCTGGCTGGGGCATGAAGAGGCGTGTTAATGTTACCTAGTGGCAGGTCTGAGCTAACTTTCAGCCTGGATCCAGGATATGTAGTACCAGGGAGTACCATGGTGTCCACTGATATGTTTCCAGGTGTCCATTTCTTTGTTCCTCAAAGCATATATTCCCCCAAACAAAGAACCAATCCTGACTTTCCCCCACCTCAGTAGAGCCGGAAGTGCTTCAGAAGACCCCAGGACAAATCACCTTGTTTTCTAATTGGCTCGCTGGTGTATCTGTCATCAAATCATATCCTTGTCAGTTAATATGCAAAGCCACCCTAAAAAGCCACACCAGATTTCTCAGGCATGTAGGAAACAGGGAAAAGTTATTGCTTGTCAGCTCTGTGAAATCCAATGAGGGGTTTTTGTTGCAATTTTGAATTAAATTAAAATGAATTTAGGAAAAAAAGCACACAACCAGGGCTTTTTTGCAGCTGGAAAGCAGTGGAATGGAGTTCCGGCACCTCTTGAAAATAGTCACATGGCCAGTGGCCCCGCCCCCTGATCTCCAGACAGAGGGGAGTTTAGATTGCCCTCTGCGCCACTCAGCAGCGCAGAGGGCAATCTAAACTCCCCTCTGTCTGGAGATCAGGGGGTGGGGCCACCAGCCATGTGACCATTTTCGCCGAGGGTGATTTAAACTTTTAAAAACTCCCCCCTTGTTCCAGCTGACCCAAAGTGATGTCATTGTGTGGTCCTGAGCTCCACCACTGAGTTCCACCACCTCTTTTCCCAGAAAAAAAAGCCCTGATCCAAGCCATTTTTATCTGATGATAGTGTTGCGTTCCTTGCAGGTGCTATTTATTTAATAATAATTATAGTATGCCTTTCTTCCATCGTGAAACTCAACATGGCAAATACTGGATTTCCAGAAGATCTTCCATCCAGGTACTGATCAGGGTCAAACCTGCTTTCCTATATTATGTGCCATTCAGTTATATGCTAGGCTTGAGTACATGTTATTTTTTTACTTATCTTTAATATGGTATATCCTGCCCCCCACCCCATTTCAAGCCATTTGGACCAAGGAGTCCAGTTTCTACAGACCCCTGAACGAGGTGCCCCCAGCCATTCTATTTGTTTCCATTGTTTCCCATGAAGAAAAAAAAATCAAAATTAATAACCAAACAAACAGGAGCGACCACTGGTTAAAAGCCTCTAGATGCAAACAGAAGCAACAAGCCCAACAGAACTGATGTCAAACCAGAGAATCCATGCCAAACTGATGCTGTGCTTTTAAAACATTGAAACCCTCACCTAAAGTTAACCTCTGTTAAAACCTCACCAAGCAATTTTCTTCAGAACCTGATGTAACAATTACATTTTTTAAAAAAACAATAGGAACACCTCAAAACTCCACAAAACCACTCCCTCAAAAACACAACACAGAAAGATCTTTAAAACAACTATAGAAGAACAGCTGTAAAACCTGAACCAGAAGAATGCAAAGAGATGAAATTTTAAAAACATTAACCAACTGGGCAAATTCTCCCCCTCTAGCATTTTTAAAATTTTAAACTTTTAAAACAGAGAAAGTGCAAAGCAATTCCAAAACAAGACGAGAGAACAAAAACAGCACAAAACAAGACTAAGAAGATCTACATTTAAAAGAACCAGAAAGAAAAAAGCCACCCCTCAACTTTTTAAAAGTTTTAAAAGAAAACAAACAAATTAGAAAATCTGTCCTGAAGATGTCCAGCAGGCAGGCACAGAACAAAAGCTCTTCCTAGGCAAGCATTACTCCAAGGCAAAAATCAGCAACAAAAAAAATGAGTGTAGCTGCATACCGTTTGTTTGTTTGTTTTGGGAATTTAGCAATAGGATGTTTTATTATTTTTTCTTTTTTAATTTTTATTTCAAAAGAAAAATAGACAGTGAACAATAATACAGTAACAATAAGAATAATAAACCATGCACAAGTTAACATAATTAAGAATAATAAACACAGAGCTGACAATGTTTGCTTGCTTGCTTGCTTGCTTGCTTGCTTGCTTGCTTGCTTGTTTGTTCGTAGTCCTCTTTGCCCATGCTCCGGCAGCTATGGAGGGATGAGAGAATTGCACAAATGGGCAAACAGTTCAAGTGCTCCCCCTAATTTATGATCCCATTGTCTTGGGAGAGCTTCACTCCTCCCACCTATTGCCAAGGAGTCCTGTAAAGCCCTGGAAGCCTTAAATCCAGATTTTTCAAGAACCAGTTAATCTGTATCCCAAAAATCCCAAATAGCATCAAGATACCAAAATATACTTGAAAAATTCTGGTAAGGAATTTTTCGGTTATATATTTGGACCAGATATATTCAAGCGCACATCCCTATTGGGATCAAGCTTTCTTTTAGACCTCCAGCATCATGAATTTGTGTTTTTGAAAGCTGTCATTTGTCTTCAGTGACAAATATCACTATCAAAGCAGTCATGACAGTCAGTTCTCGCCTATGCTAAATGGGTCCTATTTAATCACTTGATGATACATGTAAAATGTCATTACTTGCTATCATTTATCACCAGCTAAAAATATGTTATGTTTTAATGCTGCCAATGTCCTTGGGGACAGAAGCTTGAAAAAGAAACCCCTTGTCATTATTTTTTTTGAAAGAAGAGCACTGAACACTGCCATAGCCAATGGTCAGTGCCTCGGCCTAAGAGGTGGGAGTCACACAGTGCAGGATTAGTAACGCCACTGCAGGAAGAAGGGCTGCAGATTGCACTGTGTTTGTGCTAGAAGTGGGGTCCCAGTACAGAGCTTTTTGAACCTGTTGGCACCTTTGGAATTCTGACATGGGGTGCTGGGGACAACAACAAAATGGCTGCCGCAGGAGGCCAAGCCAGCTACAAAATGTCAGGGAGTGAGGTTACGCATAAATAACTCTTCAACATTTGAGGCAGAAGCTTTTTAACCTGCACAGCCCTGTTGGGCACAAGCATGACCTGGCCCTGCAGAAACATATACTGCTTTTTCTATAATCGGCTATAGTTGCCTTGTCAAGGGCCACTTAACGTCGTCAACGGCCTAGACCCAATATATTTTAGGAAGTGCCTCTCCCCATATGTACCATATATTCTTCAAGGTCTTAAGGAGTGACATCTTGAACCCCCAATTGAACAAATGAGATTGACTAGACCACAGAGCAGGGCCTTTTCTATAGCAGCCCATGCGCAGTTGAAATCTTTCCCTCACGAGGCACGCCAAATCTCTTGTTTGGTTGTTTTGAGAAAAGTTTGGGATTGAAAAGCAACAGTAAACCACAAAACTGAATGTCTTTTTTCATCAAGCAGGTTCTTTGGAGAGGTGGCATTAAAAACGCCTAACAATTGTTAAAAAGGGTATCAATAAGGGTATACAAAAATAAGTAATGTAAGGCTTGTTAAATATGAGTCTGCCCCAACGGATACAATGGGGAAAAAAACCAAACAAACATGGGGCTGCCCTACTTATTGGTGATTAATTAATTGTTTTTAGAACAAATAGGGCGCACACAACTAAGGGTGCTAAACTCTCTTCTTTCCCACAGTTAAGCATTTTTCTCCTCAGGCAAAGAAACTTCTGGGTGAAAAATGTTGGAGAAACAACAGCCTGCTAAGAGTCTACTTACTGTAAATATGGCTGGAAAATTAGTTTAGTCCACTTCCTTGGGGAGCTGTGGAGCATTCTCTAGTGTTTAGGGTTTATTGAATGTTTTCTGTTGCAGTTCAACCTACCTCTTGTTGTTTTTCTCTCTCTGCTGTGTATCAGTATGTGTTAGTGCTCTGAAGGCCTCTCTGTTGCATTAATGGCCCGCAATCAGTTATTGTCTTTTGCAAAAATCCTGTTGCAGTAAATTCATTGAAAACAAATTCCAAAGCACTTGCACGAAGCAGACCTCGCTGCCAGCATGAAGTAAGTGCCAGGCCTCCCTCTCCTGGCAGGAGGGTATAGGGACCTGGCAACACTATGGGGCATGTGTTCAAATTCAAGATGCTGAGCCAGGGCCGGATCTAGGATTGCCGGCGCCCAGGGCAACCCAAGTCCGGCCTCCCCCCCCCAGCATGCCTGGCTCTGCGTGATGACGTCATTTCCATGATGTCATCACACGGGGGCTGGAGGCGTGCCACCTGTGTGGCAAGCCAGCTGCCCCGGCACACGGTGTGCTGCGGAGCTGGCAGTGGCAGACAGCTGAGCGGATGGCTGGGAGGCTTCCCATGGCATTAACCTGCCCCACTGATGGTGCGGCTGGCCGTCAGCAGGGCAGGCAAATGGTGTGGGCAGCCTCCCAGCCCTCCGTTCAGCCGCCCGCATGCTCCCAGTGGCTGGCAGCTGCACCCAGTGCCCCCTCTTTGGCGGCGCTGGGGGCAGACTACCCCCCTGCCCCCCTCCCCGTCGATCTGGCCCTGTGCTGAGCAAATGAAACCATTTTATGGATCAGATTTTTGTGAGAACTATATAGAAGGAGAAGGTGCCCACGATGAGCTCTAGTCTCTCTCTCGCTGTCATTTTATCCTCCTAACAACACTCTTGGGTAGACTGGGCTGATAGAGAGTGATTGGTCCAAGGTCGTCCAGTAAGCATTATGGTACAGTGGAGATCTGAACCCAGATATCCCCTTCTATATGCTTTTTATACACATTCATAGTTAAGAGGGTTTCAGCCATGTTGGTCTGCAGTAAAAGAGCAAGACTGGAGTCCAGTAGCACCTTGAAGACCAGCAAGAATTCTGGGATATGTTTTCAAAAGTCAAGCTCCCTTCTTCAGATAACCATATCTGACAAAGGGAGGTTGACTCTTGAAAGCTTATACCCAGCAAAGATGGTTGGTCTTTAAAGTGCTACTGGACTTAGGACAACACATTATTGTTTAGCTTATCAGATGCCAATGTTGATATTTTCTAAGTACTCTAGAAGTTCTGTGTCTTAAACTCTAAACGATCTTGCAAGAAAACTTGCAGCCCAGTTCTATGAATGTTTACACAGAAGTAAATTCCAGTGATTTCCACAGGGTGACTCCAAAGTAAGTGTTTCTAGGTTTAGAGTCATCTAATGATGACAAGAACAATTCACATTTGCACTGGGAAAACACTCAAAGTGGGATTCAACTGTCCATTCTACCTCTGATGGTCAATTTGATTAGGATTACTCATGAGGCCATGAAAATGAACCTTAAATGGATGGATTAGAATCAAATGGGTATTCGAGATGGGAGTTTAAAATAGAAAGCTAACGTAATAATATATTTTTTTAAACTTTGAGCGAATGAAGTCAAAGCCAGTAAGTCACCCCATTAATATAACGAAATAATTAGAATTTCTTGTGGGAGAGGAGAAGATGTGGTTTCTAAATCTGCCTCCTACACCCCAAAACTTATTAATATAATTGATTTACTAATATCTTGGTTGCCAGGCTATACAGATGAGCTATTATGGGAAAGAGCTGCCAAATTCTAATAAGGCAGTAACAAGATTGTGGGTGTCTTATCGTTCCCAGACATAAATATTCATGTTTCCCCATATGGCACATTATAAGTTTGCCTTCCATTATTTGAAAAACGAACACCTTTTTGCATTTTATGGAAGACATCATCAAGGACTGGATCGAGAATGGTTCTCTAGTTGAGAGTACAAAATATTAAGGCTCTTGTTAGGGTGGCGTTGGCTTCCTCTAAGTAGTGGGATTCGTGCCGAGCAACTCCTGTTGGGTCCATTTTCCTTGCCGCATCCGGTGACCCCAAAATCATCCATCACATCCTAAAACCTCTAGAGGCACGTGGGCTCATCGTTTAACGATATATCCTCAGGGCAATTCAATTTGTTTTGTCCTGCTCTCTCCCTCTCTCTGTTGAGGACGGGCCTTGCTGGGCACGGAGAGTTTGCTAATGGCTGTCAGAAGCAGCCTCTTTGCCATAACAGCACTGGAGACAATTGAATGAAGAATATTGAATAATATGATAATCCTTAAATGGCATGCCAGGGCACACTAATGTGCTACAAGGAAGCAGTTGCTGCGCTGCCGTTAAATAATTAAAGGCCAAAGTAACCCGCCTACAGAAGAGGTTGCCTACTGTGACTACTGCACTTACAGCTCTGGCCGTCACTCCTCCCTTCAGCTTGTGCTAGGCTGGATAATTCAGCCACGTCTCTGCACTGAGTGTAATTGAACCATTCAATCAGTACTGATGCTGAGAAGCCAGCGGGATTACCTGTCCTCAGAGAGAAATCTGCCTGTGACATTTCTGCGCGAGTCACGACTCCGGGCTAATCCTTCCAGGCTCACCATTCCTGGCTTACAGATCCGCTAACTGAAACCAGCTTCTTAGCAGCAACTAAAGGCTAACGGAGACATCAATAAACTCAGGTACCAGACTGTGCAACAAACCAAGATGGTCCTCATCTACAACCAGGCAATACTATTGAAGAACCTGATAATGGCTGTTTCCCCACGGTCTACAAATAGCGCGATACTCACGGAACTCTGCTAGCTTCCTCACGGAATTTCTGCTGTCACCCGTTTTCAAAACGGAGGCAGGCAGAGATGATGGCGTTTATAGGGTGTTTTGTAAATGGGTGGCATCGGAAACTGCACGCAGAAGCCAGCCGCATTCTATGAGTACTGTGCTATTTTTAGACTGTGGGGAAACGGCCAACATCGGCTGCACCATCTTGGGCTTATCCTCCAGTGTGAGATATGACATCATACTTCAACATCCTCCTTCTGGATCTCTACAAAGGACAAACAAACCAGCGCCCTTCCTATGTAAAAGAATAAATGGACACAAATCTGACATTAGAAATTGCAGGATTCAGAAACCAGTGGAAGAATATTTCAGTCCTGGACACATCTATTTCTAGACCAGCTCTATGTTTCTAAGACTGAAGATCTCACACATACATGAAGCTGTCTTATACTGAATCAGCTCATTGATCCTTCAAGTTCAGTATCATCTACTCAGACTGGGAACTACCAAGCTGATGAGCTACCTACCACTGAACCACGCCCCTTCCCCAATCACGCAAAGCAGTTTCCATTTTTCCCTTCCAAACCACTCCATAAAAGGTGTGACATGACTTCTATTGGCAGCCCCCACCTTATAGAATGGCCAGCCTGAGGAAGTCAGGAAAGCTCCCACTGTCCCAGCTTTCCACAAAACTGAATTATTCAGCAGGGTTTTTTAATTCAGTAAAAGGGCTATGCCATAAGAATGGCTCCCTTGGTAAGGGACAGAGACTGTAGACTATTCTACTGGGGACTGACTGCTGATGTAGATGTGCTCCTACTGAATAGTTTCCACACCATTAAAGATGTCATGCTTAATTCCTTATTCTTTGTTTCAAAAATGTTGCCTCTTTGTGTTCAGATTTATGCTTGTTTTTAGAGTTCTGCAACCCATGCCCTTTTGTATTTGTTCATTGAATGCTTTCACTGTTGATCATATTGCATTTTTGTTCATTGAATATTCTAGCAGTTGATTATATTGACTTGCATGATGTAATCTGCCTTGGATCTCAATGAGAAAGGCAGACTATTGAATGAATGAATGAATGAATGAATGAATGAATGAATGAATGAATGAATGAATGAATGAATGAATGAATGAATGAATGAATGAATGAATGAATGAACGGTGACTTAGCACTGCACATATACTAGTTCAAAGTTACGTTAGTATATATTGGCTTCAGAACCTTGTGTGCATATCCTTATCTAATTGTTCCATTGGCCTATCTTTAACCATTTCTTTCCCACCCATTTTCTTCATCTTTTTTACTTCACCCAATGGGAGGATCCCACAGAATTCACTGTGAATCCAGCAAGATTTATATTACTTGCTTGCTAAAATGGGAGAGCTCCCTTGGGGGTGGGAGCAGAGAGGACATCGAGAATTCTATGAGCACAACCAAAGCTTGCGCTAAAATGAACTATTTGCAGATACATAAGCAAATAGCTTGGTTTGTCCAAACTAGGGTTGTCGGGTCCCCTTACCCTCTCAGTGGGAGGGGAGACCCAGCACTCACCTTTTTTTGGTTTGTCATCTGCTCAAAGCACGTGTGTGCTGCTAAGCCTCTGTGATGATGTCACTTCCGGGAAATGACATCATCGTGTAGGCCAGGGAGTGTGTGCGCGCTTTACAGAAGGCAGATTTGGGTCCCAAACGGGCCTGATTTGGCCCAATTGGGGCCCTAATTGGCCCACTGAGAAGTGCAGGAGCGCTCTTGGGGATTTAAATCACTCTGTGACCAGTCAGATATAGGCCGATTCCAGATGGGCACTAATAAAGCGAGTGCTTTCGCTTTTTCGCCGTTCAAACCCGTTCACACCCGTCATATCCCGTCCCATCTTACCTGCGCTTCATGGCGCCTTGTTGCGTGATATAGGCTGCCGGTGTGAACATCCGAGTATGGGTTTGCACTGTTCTCGACGCCCCGTCACCGCTCAGAGGCCTGCCCCTTTCCCCCCTGCCGGCCGATGGCGAGGCCATTTTTTTTTTAAAAACCGGGCGCAATTTGTGCAAGAACGGGAATGCGTTGGTCGATGTGCGAAAATGCGCACTTCGACAAGGAACGGCAAGGAATTTCCATTCTTGCGTTTCTCCGTGGGGCTGGAAATTTTTTTTGTTTCCCAGAAAACATTTATCGATGTTGCGAAACATCTCAAAAGGCGCACTTGCGCTTCTTCGCCTCTGCCATTACGGCCCACACGCGTTTTTAGTGCTGCCGCCATTTTGTTCCTCTCAAAGAATCCCGCCACGCCACGTATTGTCGACCTTTGACCTGAACTCCCTTGCGCGCTGATTTGAGGAGCTTTGAGGGGCCCCATCCTGGGGACGAGAGAATTCCCAACTCGCAAGCACAGCAGCCAACGCCGGTGTTTGTTGCATACGCGGGTATTTGGAGCAGCATGGCCAGCGGGGGGGGGCAGTTGCTGGGAAGCGGGGAGTATCCTGGCGACATAGAGAGATTATGGATCTCCTACACTTCTGGGGTGAGGAGAAGATCCAGGAAGCTCTGAGAAACACCCACCGGAACTTGGACTACTTCGAGAAAATCTCGAGGCAGATGGCTGAGCGGGGCCACAAGCGGTCGGCTACAGAGTGCCGCTCGAAGACCAAAAACATGCGCCTGGAGTACAAGAAGGTGATGGCACACAACGGTCGATCTGGAAACGCGCCTACAACCTGCCCCTACTTCAGGGAGCTCGACAGCATTCTGAGGGGGGATGCGAGTGTTAACCCAAAGCGGCTTGCAAGAAGTATTGTGCTGGAGGTGGAGGGCAGGACGAGGCCAGACCCGCTGGACCTTCTGGAGGGCTCTGAGGAGCTTTTCAGCCATGACCTGGTCACCATCAATGCAGACCATCTTAGGACGTCGACCCCTTTCCCAAGCGGTAGGTGGGGGCGGGGTGGAGTCAGGGATGCTGTTGTGGGGGGCCATTCGGGCTTGGGGACAGGAGATCCGTTCTGACGAATGCTGGCCTCTTTCCATTAACAGGGCACATTGGCTTCGAGGAAGAAGACCTCCTGGAGCACGGGGATGATCCTGACGCGACCTTAAGTGGACTGGCAGGAACAGGTGAGGGGCCGGGTGGGGGCTACCCAAGCGGGCCTGGGCAGAGGGTGGTGTGGGCTCAGGGACACAGGCACTCTGTAGGGCGGGCCAGACTCTCCCCTCCCCAGGCCATGCCGTGATTCTCTGGTGCTGCATGGCTCTCTTCCTGGCAGCCATGACTGAACCCCCCCCCCGCTCTGGGCACAGGCCAGGCCCCCCCCTGGCCAAACCGTGATTCTCTGGCCCACTGCCCCTGAGAGAATCCCCTGCAAGCGCTGCCCAGGCTGGACTGGGCAGAGGGTGGTGTGGGCTCAGGGACACAGGCACTCTGTAGGGCGGGCCAGACTCTCCCCTCCCCAGGCCATGCCGTGATTCTCTGGTGCTGCATGGCTCTCTTCCTGGCAGCCATGACTGAACCCCCCCCCGCCCTGGGCACAGGCCAGGCCCCCCCCCGGCCAAACCGTGATTCTCTGGCCCACTGCCCCTGAGAGAATCCCCTGCAAGCGCTGCCCAGGCTGGCCTGGGCAGAGGGTGGTGTGGGCTCAGGGACACAGGCACTCTGTAGGGCGGGCCAGACTGTCCCCTCCCCAGGCCATGCCGTGATTCTCTGGTGCTGCATGGCTCTCTTCCTGGCAGCCATGACTGAACCCCCCCCCCCCTGGGCACAGGCCAGGCCCCCCCCCCGGCCAAACCGTGATTCTCTGGCCCACTGCCCCTGAGAGAATCCCCTGCAAGTGCTGCCCAGGCTGGCCTGGGCAGAGGGTGGTGTGGGCTCAGGGACACAGGCACTCTGTAGGGTGGGCACTCTGTGGGGCAGCCATTGTAGTATTTCCCTAGTCCGCTGATAATGTTGCCTTCTGCGCAGATGAGACCGAGGCGGGCACTGCCAGTGGTGCAGAGGACACTTCTGGAAAGGAGAACAGCCCACCCTCCCCGAGCAGCGGCTTACCAGGTACCCCAGTGACCCCCATTGTGAGGCTGGGCCTTGGAGGCATCAGTCCCTACGGCTGGCCGACCAAGGTCTGTGCCTCCCCCCCCAGACTGGGAAATGGGGAGGCCTCGACTTGATTGGTGCCTTGACCTTGCTGCTGTTCTCTCCCCTTCAGGAGGCCCTCCCGCTGCCGCTGCCCAGCTGTCCCCTGGCACACGTCTTTCAGCAATCAGGCACCGTAAGCGGAGGACCCAGGGAAGCACCGAGGTGGCCGAGAAAATGATGAGCCAGGCAGCCGATCTGCACCGCGAGGAGATTGCCGAGCGGAGGAGGGAGCAGTCCGAGGCTCAGATGTGGCGGGCTGAGTTCATGGAGGCCACTCGTCAGGAGCAGGCAATGTTCCAGAGCACTTGGAACCAGAACCTGGAAGTGATGCGTGCAGCCGTCAGCACGCTGCAAACACTTGGAGAGGCCATGCTCCGGCGACAGGAACCGGTGGCGCCCGCTCCAGAAAGGCCACCCCTTGTACCGGTAGTGACCAACACCCAGCCTGCGACGCCAGCTCAGGGAGAATTAGACGAGGGAACAATCAGCCAGCCTCCTGCCCCTCCTCCTCAGCCGAGGCAAGGTGTGCCAAGACGCTCCTGTGTTGGCAGGTCCAGGGATCGCCTCACCTTGTAGGCGCCCTTCTCAAAAGCATGAATTCCCACTCCCGGCTCCCACCAAAGCACCAAAACAGGGACAATGAGGCGTTCAACAAACCCAAAAACTTTACTTTTCAACAAATAAGTGCTGCAACAGGCATCGAATGGAAACACCCCCCCCCCCCGTCATCTCACTGCTCCCTTGCAGTCGACTGCTGTGCGGACAACTGCTGCTCCAGTGCCCGAACACGCCTCTCAAGCGCCCTATGCTTCCTTCCCTGGTAGAGGAGCAGGCGCTCCACGGTGTCAAGTCTGCTCTGCACATTGTTCACTGGAAAAAAACCAAGCAGATGATGAACACCTCGGCCTCACCACACTCCCGCCCGAACCCAAAGCCCGACTCACTCACGGGTGTTCATGATTCGGCCCTCCAGTGCCTCAATGGCGTTCAGGACGTTGTCCGTCCCCTGTAGGTTGCTCGCTGGTGGCCCTGACATACCGCTGGTAGAGGGGCCTTCATGGGGCGCGCTTGTTGGTGGAGCCTCGCCAACGCTAGACACTGTGAACAAATTGGGGCTAGTCATAAGTGTGCAGTCAAAGCATGGGGTGACCTGTCGGTTGAGAATTCATGCAATTTTGATCTGGTTAGAGTTATGCTGTTTGGTTTGAAGTCACGTTTGGTTAACAGTTATGAGGTTCAAGTTATGAGGTTTGGCGGTGCCCGGGTGGCCCCCGCCCGTGGCCTGTGACTCTGGAAGTTGTCCTTCAAATGTTGGGTGTTCAACCAATAAAGTTATATTGATCGGTGAGACACATACTGCCTGTTCATTGAGTGGCGGATGCACGTCAGGCCTGCACGTACCTTGGGGCTGCTCGGCCGGTGGCTCTGGTGGTGCCTCCACCACAGGTCGGCGCAGCCGGCTCTGTTGTGGCCCACGCCTGCCGCCAGGGTCTTCCCCCAGAGCTGCCTCCCGAATGGCCAGGTCTCTCCCCATCCCAGCATCTGCAATACAGTAGGACACAACACACCGCAGGAGTTAATCTTTCCGATGTTGGCAGTCCAGCCGACACCGCTCGCTGTGCAGGTGTGCCCACTCATGCCAGCGCATGGAGTGGCGCATGTCCTGCGCTCCCCGGGGGTTTCCAGAAGCGGCCTGCAGTGGCTGCTGTTGTGCCCACGCCAGCACCTACCTTGGGGCTGCTCGGCCAGTGGCTCTGGTGGTGCCTCCAATCCCTCGGGCACACCCTCCTCTTGCTCCTCGACAGCAGGTGGGGGAAGTTCCTCCCGCACAGGCCTCGCTTCCTCTACTTCCTCCTCCTCCTCCTCGTGCACCTGTGGCCTTGCGCGCTCTATCCCCCTCTGGACTGCTGCAAATGCAATGGGCGGCGAGGTGGTTACTCTTGCCAGCCATCTCTGTGGGCGTGGGAGATCAGAGGGGTGCGTGTGTGCCCACCAATATATTGCCCACAGACTGTGCACAATTGCCCTTGGAACGAGAGGTCCATCACGTCTCACACGGTGGGATCAGCTTTGGCCGTGGTGGAGGGTCGGGGCACAGGTTGGAGATGGAGTTGTCAACCCTATGCAGGCCAGCGTGTATGTTTTTCCTTGTAAGGCTAATGGATGGCTTCTGGGGCCTTTAACTTATGAGTGCTTTGGTGCAACATTCACACACTATGCACTGAATGGACAATGCAAGAATAGCAATCTCAAGCCACACTGACCCCGCCTATAATGGACCCTTACAAACTTTGGTCCTTGTCGTGGCGGACTAGTAGTGAGGTGTGGACACGGTGAGATATAAATGCGGAGATATGTTCCTGACCACATTTTTTGTTGCATGGGAGTGCTCTTCCACGTTATAGAGTGGATTCAAGCAGCTTCTCTGCTTGCAGAAAAAGGGAGACCGGGTCATTTTTGAACACAAAAATGGGTATCCAGGGGATTCTGCAGCCATGCGGCATGGCCACTGTTGGATGTAAGGGAATTGGGTGAGACTGGGGGAGGGGGCTGGAACTGGCTGGATTCAACCCAATATTCTTTTCATGGGGATGTGGCCTCGAAGGTCGGGGCGGTTCTCACGCAAGATGCCACCCCTGGCCAGAGAGCCCAGTCTTTCGTGACTTCCCGGGAACAGTGGTAACATGGTGGGCTAAAACCAGCATTTTCAGCAGTCCATGAAATGGCCCCTCGAACACGGAACAGTTTCGGCCTAGGGGTGGGGTGGGATGACAGGTGTGGCATCACACCTTGAAGTCTGGGTGCAGTGTGCATCCAGCGTGCCACTCCCAGCCACACCAGCCTGTCTGTTTTCACCCATGGGAAACACTGCCAAAAGGGGGTGGGTGGTGGCACCATCTTATGGAGGCCCGTTGTGAGATAGGCTCGTGCCTTGGTGGAGGTCGGGAGGGGTTGGTGACATCTCGCTAGCGCGATGATACGCACAGCCACACAAGCCTCTCCTTTCCCCAGGCCTTGCATGCCCCCACATCTTGCTTACCGGCGTGTCTCCGGTCCTCCCAACTCGACCGGCTCGCCTGCTCCCAAAGGCGCCGCATCTGCGCAAAGTAGGGCGGCTGCGCAGTCATCCGAGGGATCCCCTGCCAGTGTTCCAGGGCCCCGAAAAAGTCCGCCTTGATCCGCTTGAATTTTGAGCGGCATTGGTCTGCGGATCAAGGGAAACCCCTCGCGCCAAGCTGTCTGGCGACCCTGGAGAAGAGGCTTTTTGTGGGAAGGTGGCTGCTGCACATGATACGAGCCGCCTTGCCACTCTCCAGAAGCAGGTCAAGGAGCGCCTCAACCTCCCGGTCTTTCCAGAAGCGCCCCTTGGTCGCCGCCATTTTTGCTCTGGCTTTTGCGGGGCTGCGTAAATGCGCGGGAACGCTACTGAGCATGCCCGAAATTCAAACTGCTTTTTGCTAGGAGGCCTGCGATTGGACAGTTGAGAGCGGCCATTTTAGGGTTTGCAGAAGGACTGGCTCTCATTTTGCACCTTTTCGCACCGGCGAACATATATTAGCACAGCCAACCCTGCACAATTCGACCACATTCTTTTATCCCAAAACTGCTTTTTGTCCGATAACGCCATACAGCAAACAAAGATATCGTGTAGGCACCGGATTGCCCTCTACGCCACAGGCGCGGGGGGGGGGGTTATTATGCGGAGATCGAATGCCGCCATCTCACGGGGAGCGGAAATGATCCGGTGCCATTTTGTGGCTTATCGAAGTGGTGAAAATCAGGCGGCACACGGCCATCCCTGCATAACCCATACACACTCTTTTAATGTTAATAGTTGGTTGTCTCACATTACCGTTCGGCCAACCCACACATCATGCAATCGACACCCTCCATCCTGCGATCAGGGGGGTAGAACACCCTTCGCCAATGCTGAAACTTTGTTCAGACATATAGCGGGGTCGAAACGTGCCACTGGCATTGACCACATTTTCGTATCTGCGCAAATGCGTCAGCCCAACAGCCCCACTATATACGACCGCCCATCACTCCTCTGAACTCAAAAGTCGCAGGAGCCGCAAATATTCTCCCGCACGCTTAACAACACCAAACGAGACCGCTTCCCCCCTAGTCTGTGCGAATAATACAATTGCGTGAGATGGATGAAATGCCCCCCCTTTTCCCGCTTCAGAAACGATCCCCGCAATGGGGCCCCCTTCCAACCCCCAGAATGCCGCTGCCCACACACGCTCAGTTGGTCACTGGTAATAACTGCGAGGCCACCATCATTTCATAAATCAAATCTTTATTGTCACCAAAGAGTCTGCATTGCAAAAGATACCGTTGCTGGTCACACATTCCCGGGGCCCACAAGGAAAACCAGAGCATCACCGCCTGTCCCTTGCATACATGAATGCCGCCATCGCATCACGGACCTCCTTCCCCTCCTCCAACACTCCCCGGTTGTTCTCCCCGAACTCCAGACCATCGCCGGGCATTGTCAAAGGCGTGGGATCCCGCAATGAACCCAGCACGCCATGGCCTTTGGCCTCACACAAATTGTGCAGGATCACGCATGCAGTCACAATTGTCACCATGTTCTCCTCTCTGGCCCTCAGTCGATGCAGGAGACATTGCCAGCGCCCCTTCAGACGTCCGAAACTGCATTCCACCTTATTCCTAGCCTGTGCCAGGCACCGGTCAAAGTACTTCTGCTGTTGCGTGATGGCGAATTTCCCATAAGGCTTCATAAGCCATCGCCGCATTGGATACGCACCGTCAGTGATCATCAGTGGTGGCACAGATACACCGTTCACAGTCAGGGTCGGATTTCCTGGGACAAAAACTCCAGTGTCCATTGCCGCACAGATGGCCGAGTTGCGGAAGACAAAGGCATCGTGATTCTTGCCACTCCAGCCCACCTCCACGTCCACAAAACGTCCGGTGTGGTCGACTGTCCCCTGGAGCAAGATGGAAGAGAAGTTCTTGCAATTTCCATATTGGTCCGGCCTCCCCCGGGGCTGACCGATGCGAATGTGAGTTCCATCTATCGCCCCGACACAGTGGGGGAACCCCAGCGCGGAATACCCATCCATGATCTGAAACGCAAGGAAAAGAGGATCAGTCTAGACCCCGAGTCGGCCACGCACGACATGACCAAACCACACACACCCAAAAAATCTCTGCGGGCGTGGACTGGCCAATCATTGTTGCGATGGCTCGAAATTCTAAATATCGCTACTGCGCAAATGCAGATAAAAAAAAAAGATTTCATTAGGGAACAGCCTACTTGGCAATGACACTCACCTTTCCAACCTCCTCCCCGAGGCAAACCAGCTTGGAGAGCAGCTCCTTCTCAATGGCGAAGCAGACCTCCAGCACAGCATCCGAAACAGTCGATAACCCCAAACCGAAGTTGTCCCCCGCGACGCGGTAACATGCTCCAGTGGCAAGGCACCATACTGCCACGGCCACCCTCTTCTCCACGGAGACGGGCTCACGCATGTTGGTACTCTGCCGTTCCAAGGTTGGTCGAAGCACACCCACAAGCTCCATGAAGGTCCCCCTGCTCATTCTGAAGCACTGGATCCAATGTTGGTCGTCCCAAACACACAACACTATGCGCTCCCACCAGTCCCAGCTGCGGGGATAGACCCAACAGTCCCGCGGTTCTCTAATGTGCGCAAGTGCATACCACCGCTGGTGAAGCTGATATCTTCGCAAAGCGGCCCTTCGAGCGGTTCTGGCCGGGTTGCCACAATGGAAAAGTAGTGTGGCAGCCCTTCTTCTCCGCATAATGTGCCACAGATGTGCTTGGCACAGCGCTGTCGAGCTCTGGAGCAGGAGAATCACCAGCTGAGCCATCATGAGAAAAATTTCTCTCTCGGGCGCCATGTCAGCTTCTACTGCTCACGACGCACTAAGACAATGATAGAGAATCCAGAAGAGAATCGGCAACCAATACTCTTCCTAAGAACTTTGTGGGTCGAGTTGACCGGCCAATCGCCAGCCAGTTGACGTAGCGTGGTCGCAAAGCTGCGCAATTGCGCAGCTGCGCAAAATACGTAACAAAAAAATAAAAAAAAAACAAACACGGGCCAACGAGGGCCCCCGACGTCAACTGTGACGGGAAAAAAGCAACCAATGCCCGGCGACTGCAGTTGCCCGTGTGAGCAGCCGGGAGCGGGACTACACGGGACTACACGGAACACGATGGGACCACACACTGCAACGCGAAACGAAACGGATGGCCGGTAAGCGAATATAATCGCTAAAGAAACGCGATTTCTGCTCATCTGGAATCGACCATAGTAATTTCCAATAGACACTTTCACACGTTTGACTGCAAATTTTCACTTGACTAATCAGCTTATGAAAGATCAAGGGGATATATATGAACTAACCTTCAGAAAGAGGTTTTCAGTCCATATTAGCCAAGTGTTATTTGTAATTAAAAGGGCAAGATATACATTCATTAAATGTGTCAAGAAATAACTATGGTTGCAAACCAAAACAGCAACAGCATGTCCATTTTCTCCTTCATCTTCTCTAGGACAGCTTTCCTATGTGCTCATCTCACTACAGTCAGCGTTCCTCCACTGTTGCTTGAACTGCTTTGGGTTTTGCCAGGGAGGGAAAAAGAAACATGATATTGTGTTGTCAGGATCCAGGTAAATGTCTTCGATGCAGGGCTTTTTTTCAGCTGGAACGTGGTGGAACGGAGTCCCGGAACCTCTTGAAAATGGTCACATGGCTGGTGGCCCCGCCCCCTGATCTCCAGACAGAGGGGAGTTTAGATTGCCCTCCCCGCTGCAGGGGGCGGGGCCACCAGCCATGTGACCATTTTCTCCGAGGGCAACCCACTGAGTTCCACCACCTCTTTTCCCAGAAAAAAAGCCCTGCTTAGATGTTTTGGAGAGGACTAGGGCAGGCATGTGTTTTATGCACGGTCTAGTTTGGCCCTCAGGGTAGGAACACTGGAAGGCAACACTTCTATACACTTCAGATTCCCATCCCACTTAGTTTATTTTGAATTTCTGTCCACTGTGCCTCAGCAGTCAATTGCTGAGTGGTTGTACTAGTTGGTTAACCACAGCTTCCTGTTTTCTCAAAGACTATAGCATGATTTCTGCAACACAGCCAGCCTTGTGGTGGGCCAGAGAAGTTATGAATTTTAAAAAAAAATCATTTAGTCAATAATTTATTCAGGTGGCTTTGTTCATGGATGTATTTATTTAATGAAGAGAGATTGCCCGTCAAAGAAGATTTGAATGCCTGCCATTGAAATTGCCACATAAGGTATATGTTCAGGGTCTATTTGCAAGGACTGCAGTTTGCATTATGGTGGAGGTGGAGCAAATTAATTGTTTAATATAAATGTTGATAAAGACTAGAAGGAGGCATGTGATTCATTCCCTCCTATGTGGAAAACTCAAAGAGCTGCACATTCAGAAGGGGGCACTTCACACCCCAAATTACTGTTAAAATGATTTCTCAGTTCTTTTCAGGGATTACAATACATAGGAGAAAGAACTACATAAATGCATTTGTCATTGCTGTCACAGGAATCTGGAGTCAAGGGGAAAGGCTGCCAATGTTCGGTGAGTGGGCCGTCCCTTTAAGGACACGTGGAAACAGCCAGAGTCTAATATCTGACTCTGGCAGGGTCTATTATTATTCTATCCCTTTCCTAAAGCAATGCCCAGCCAATTACTGCCAACATTTCTCTTGAAAAATTCACTGTAAAAAGTTCTGAGCCTCCTAAGTCCTGCTTAAAATGTAACTAACGTGTTTCCCAAGAACACAATCCAACACCATTAAAAACAATGGGAATTTCATTGACTACAGTGGCTTGTAGTGCAGCCTAAATATATTTTGTTTTTAATTAAAACAGTTATCTTTGTTTTGTCCTCAGTAAATGAGATGAAGAGTTATTTCCCCTGCCTCTTCTTTCTGACATCTTTTCAATTATTTGCAATCTCTTTCCTTATTTCAATGAAATAGCTCTTTGTCTCTGCCATTCCATATATGATTTTGCCTCAAGATACTTTATCTCCCTTGTAACTCTCTTCTGAATTGTTAATTTCTGCCTTGGCCCATGGTGCTCACGCGCCAGTATGAGTCCCTTTGTATACATAGATATTAATAGCAGGATTCGTTTTCGTTTTCACAGCCATGTCGGACGCTCCTCTCGGCAGGTCCGAGAGGAAGCGGCCGAGCCACCTGGCCGAGCGGCTGATCTGCAAAGGTTAGCCCCCAGACTCTCAGGCAGGGAGTCTGAGTCCGGGACGCGGCGGGAAGAGCCCTCTGACAGATCGAGGCAGGGGGTAAATCGCCCGTTTGTCCCTATGGAGGCCGGCAGACGAGCGCGGCACCCAGTGTGCTGCCGGGCTATGGAAAACGGCAAGGAGCAGGATTAGGCGAAAGCCTGCAAGTAAGCTAATCCCTTCTGTTACTACAAGCGCATGTGAGGAGTGGTGGGGTCTGAAGGTTAGAAGACTCGGATTTTTCCCCCCTCATAGAGTCTCGGAAGATTGGCGGTTCCCCCCCCCCCCTAAAATGGCAGCAAAAAAGCAGAGTCCTTCTCTTGGCAAGTCAGTTACGGCGGCCTTGCAGAGGGGCGAGACGCTTGAGGAACTGGTTAAAAGAGCGGTTATGGAAGCCATAAAACCCTTTGTTGACAAGCTGAATGAAACAGATCAAAGGGTGGGCTTAATTGAAAGCGATGTGAAAGCCATTAAAGAAGCAGCGGGGGGGCAGAGAAGTCTGCCCGGGAAAGTGCGTCACTTACGAGAGCAGCGAACAGGGAATTAAAGTTGGTGGAAAATCAGCTGATCAGATTGCAAGTGGAGCGAACACAAACCATTTTGCGTCTCCAGAATGTTAAAGAGGAGGAAAAAGAGGATTTATGGGATCTTGCCTCGGAACTTTTAGCGACACCCGCAAGGGCAACTAAAGAAGAAGTGAAAAGCGCCATTTTGGGAGTCCGTCGGGCATCTTCAAAATATGCAACGAAGCGGCAGCTGCCTCGCGAGATTGTTATCTAGTTTTCATCTAGGAGGGTCCGGGACAGTATCCTATATAATTCATACAATGCGGAATTGGACTTTGGGAAATAAAGTCAAGATATTGAAGGACGTTCCATTTTAAGTGCGGAAGAAAAGATTTAAATACAAGATGTTGGCAGCTCTTTTGAGGGAACGGGATATAAAGTACAAATGGCTACTCCCGGAAGGAATTGGGTTTAGTTATAAAGATAAAGCTTACAAGATTAATTCGGAAGATCAGCTAAGGGATTTTGTGGATAAAAATTCAGAATTTGGACAAGACACCAAGCAAAGAGAAGAGGATTTGAAGCCTGAAGGGAGGGGGGAGGCAATGAGCGCTCCGGCGGTAGCTGCGCAGAGGGAATTGCGCCCGAGGCCCAGGGGAGGGAAAAAGTTAATTTGAACTGTAATTTGTAATTTGTATGATCAACCACTCCGTCACTATTTTATTAAGCTATTTTTTACTATGGCAGTATGAAGGGAAAGCATTGAAATGTAGTGTTTAGTGTTTGTAGGTCACCTTCCCCCTTTTTCCACCCCTCCTTCCCTTTCTCTTTCTTCTCCCTTCTTTCCCATCCCTTGTGCTATTGTAGTCTTTTGTAGTTACTGTCTTGTAGGTTATGTATGTATGTAGTAGTTTTGTATGTTAGATATTGAAAAATAAAAAATATTATAAAAAAATATATATACATAGATATTAATAGCTCAAGGACCTTTAAAAAAAGGGGGGGGGATTATACAATTGCGCATGTGAGCCAGACGCATGTGTGGGAGGGGTAATGGTGAGAGGAGGGGTTGGAGATTTGTGGGAGGGCGCTTCAAAAGCGCAAAAAAGTCTCTACATGCATTGATACAGTAGATAACCGTGCAGAAAAGGTGGCATCAAAAATGAAAACAGACTAAAACAGGTCTCACAAAAAATGTTTGAAAACCGAGATCATCATTCATGACCTGCTTGTGTATGGGAAACGATGACATGTGTAATGAGTGAGATAATCCGCCAGAGTTCCGTTGGCAGGCTGTCTCATTAAGGACGTGTGGAAGTGACCTTGGTCAGGGTTACGATGTTAATTTGTTTAGACTGCCTTCTAGAATGTGTGTGTGTGCATAACAATTAAGTCATTCTTGGCTGCAGATTATGGCTTCATAACCTTTTAAGCCGCTGTTTATTGAAGACAATGGTAGATTTTGAATTATTTGATAACAAGTGTGTCTATCTTATTACAATTCTGACTCTTATCTCTCCCATAGGGCTTATGTGATGTTTGCCAGCTATTTGTACAATCAAATAACACTGTAAGATCTGCTATCAAACAAAGGCTCCCTTTGTTATGACCCACTTTTATATGTGAATTAAACAAAATTAAATTTGTCTGACACAAAATAGTAACCTTCATTCAGCTTTTAAGTCGGAACTACTGAATCACAGTAATGTTTGCTTAGGCTGCAATCCTAAGGAGACTTTCCTGGGAGTAAGGCCAATGAATAACAGTGTCAGGCTATAGGTGACAGGATATGGTAGACAGATCTCCGTACCATTGCAACAAGAAATCCAAGCTCTTGGTTAAATGGTTTTATTCAGAAATCCAATCATTTCCATATATATGTCCATAGAATTACTCAGAAGCAGGAAAGCATCTAAGCAGTACACGCTTCCTTGATAGGAATAGAAACTTGAAGAAAGTACATCTCTAAATACCCACTCATTTCCCCCCTCCCACTTAGACCACAGGTTTGCGCCGGAAAGGGTCTGGGAATTTCTTTCAGGGTTTATACATCAGCTTAGACAGGACAAAAGGCATAAGAGTAAACTGTCACATTTCAGACAGTGCAAGGTCACTTCTGGGAGCTTCAAAGGAAGGAGATAAGACAGCTGTGTTCTCAGGATGCTTGAGAAACGAAAGTGATGGTCAGAGCATTTGCAAAATGACATTAAGGTACAGCATTAGCAATGGCTCACCACATAGAACAATGACATGGATGTAGGGGTACAGACATGACAAACGGGACATCTTCTGAGAAGACTTTAGGCTCGCTTACTGTGTATCCCGTTGAACTTAATGAGACCTAATGCTGCCGCCAGAAGAAGATTCAAAATAAAGAATACACTGTGAGAACATAAGGAAGATATGTATGGCACAATGTTAACAATTCTTTATCATTATTGTTATTGTTATTAATGTTAATTATAGTCCACCTTTCTCACTGAAACTCAGGGCAGATTGCACAATATGAGATCAGCACAGTCAGTATCAAGGACATTTCCATAAACAATGCCATAGGGTAAATAAATACAAGTTTACAAGAGATAGTATTAGCAAGAAGTTGAAGAAATACTGAAACGGAACATAAGTAATTCTAGGGCTGACATTAGACCACATGAAGCACAGGTAGCTCATAGGAGCGCATATTTAAAACGACAGATAGTATGTAAGGCAACACAGTGGTGAGGTCTATGGTCCCTAACTCATTAGTGAAGCACCTGGGACCCCCTCCCTACAATACAAAAGCCTTTTTGAATATTGGAATATTAGAAGAATGAACCATCCTTGCACTGTACAAAACTGATGTCGCTTTTTGCAGGCACAATGCATTTTTTTGCCTTCTGTATTTCTGAGCGTATCATCTTACTTTTACTACATTGTCTTTTACCTACCTTCATAGTTCACTTTCTGCATTGTTTATGATGCATCATAGAACAGAGGCCCCAACTCTTTGAGCCTGTGGCCACCTCTGGAATTCTGACACGGGGTCACAAAACGGCTGCCACAAAAGCCAAGTCTGCAGTGTCTTTCATGTTCTTTTATTCTTGTCTGGATGCTACGCTTTGTGGTCCCGATGTAAACTTGTCCACAGTTGCAGGGTATGCAATATACTCCTGCAGAGGTGAGGGGTCTCTACTGTCTTTTGCTGATCGTAGCATCTGTTGTATTTTTCGGGTGGGTCTGAATACTGCTTGAAGGTTATGCTTTTTCATAAGCTTTCCCATCTGATCAGTAATTCCTTTGATATATGGCAAAAACACTTTTCCTGTAGGAGACTGTTCAGCACCCCACAAACCTAGTGTATGGTTCCGGTTTGTGGATGATACATTTATCATTTGGAGCCATGGGGAGGAAGAATTGATGGGGTTTTTGAATCATCTCAACAACATCCACCGGAACATACAATTCACAATGGAGAAAGAAATCGAGGGAAAACTCCCATTTCTGGATACCTTGGTCATCCGCAAAGCAAACTTTCAGTTAGGTCACAAGGTCCACAGGAAACCAACTCACACTGATCGGTACTTACACAAAAACTCCAATCACCACTCCCGACAGAAAAGAGGCATAATGAAAACATTAGTGGATCGTGCAAGACGGATATGTGAGCCGCTCTTTCTCAATGAGGAAATTAATCATCTAAACCACGCACTTCAGGCAAATGGCTACTCCAGAAATGAAATCCGAAGAGCAATCAAACCCAGGATGAATCAAACAACCAAGGAAAAACAGTCTCCTACAGGAAAAGTGTTTTTGCCATATATCAAAGGAATTACTGATCAGATGGGAAAGCTTATGAAAAAGCATAACCTTCAAGCAGTATTCAGACCCACCCGAAAAATACAACAGATGCTACGATCAGCAAAAGACAGTAGAGACCCCCTCGCCTCTGCAGGAGTATACCGTATACCCTGCAGCTGTGGACAAGTTTACATCGGGACCACAAAGCGTAGCATCCAGACAAGAATAAAAGAACATGAAAGACACTGCAGACTTGGACAACCTGAAAAATCAGCAGTGGCTGAACATAGCCTAACGCAAACAGGGCACAGTATCTTATTCCAGGACACCAAAATACTGGACAACACTTCCAACTACTTTGTCAGACTGCACAGGGAAGCCATTGAAATTCACAAGCATAAGCAAAACTTCAACAGGAAAGAAGAAACCTTAAGAATGAACAGAGCATGGTTTCCAGTTCTGAAAAACACCAGGCTAACAAAACATTCTATCCCCGACAATAGCCCTGCAGAGAAGATTAGCACATCAAGCACCAATCCATATGCAAAAGAACCTCCTCAGGATACAGTGAAGCCTCCCGCCATTAGCATTCCACACCCTGGGAAACTCTTACAGGATGACTTAGCTCAACCCGACCCCTCCTGAGTAGATACAAATGACCTGCCTACATCTTTTCCACACTGTGACACTGAGAGATCTCTGTCTTTTGGTGCTACACCTCTGAAGATGCTAGCCTCAGCTGCTGGCGAAACGTCAGGAACTACAATGCCAAGACCACGGCAATACAGCCCGGAAAACCCACAACAACCATCGTTCTCCGGCCGTGAAAGCCTTCGACAATACAGTGGCTGGAGATCTCCTGGAATTACAACTGACTGCCAGTCTACAGAAATCAGTTCCCCTGGAGAAAATGGCTACTTGGGATGGTGGATTGTATGGCATCATATCCCACTGAGGTCCTTCCTTTGGTCCACCCCCCAAATCTCCAAGAATTACAAAACCTGAAGCTGGGGTTGCCAGCTCCAGGTTGGAAAATTCCTGGAGATTTTGGGGGTGAAACTAGAGAGTGAGGGATGAGATGGGGGGAACCTCAGTGGGATTTAATGCCATAGAGTCTACCCTTCAAAGCAGCCATTATCTCCAGGGGAACTGATCTCTGTCGTCTGGAGGTCAGTTGTAATTCCAGGAGTTCAGACATTACCTGGAGGTTGCCAACTTGATGTTCTAGCAAAATGATCACTAAACCATAGATAATATACTTTTCCTGCATTCGCATGCACGCTTATTATTGCTACATGTGTTGGCATGATTTAGCCTAATTTAAGCACATGTATTGCTTTATTTTGAACCATTTACTTCACCATCAAATTGCCTTTAGTGTGATTTGCTTGATTGCAGCAAAACCAGGAATGAGAAGAAAGAACTTTGCTTTAGAGGTAAATGCAGAGGTGGTATTTTGGGCTCCTTCGTCAACACGCGTCGATAGATTGGCTTCTTTGCAAACCTGCCATCCTCCCGTATCAGCAGACGGAGGAAGCTCAACTTTACACATGCAAAGGGGGCCATCTAGTGGCCAAGATTGGCAAATAGAAATGTGTGTCAGGAAGCTGGACGTTACTAGTACGTCTGTTAGGGCACTGAGGGTATGTTCAACTCTAGGAATTGCCCTCCTGATGCAACTGCCCAAGTATTCTTATCATCTGACAGTACCAAAGCTCAGAATAGATTTTACACTGGCAAGAATGAATGCCCTTCCCTCGGCAGTTTTGGAGGGTAGATACAAGAAAGTACCATACGCTAACGGAACATGCAGATGCTCATATGATAAAATTGAAACCATTAAAATCTTATTATAGAGTGTCCCATATTTAATGAGTTGAGAGCTAGCTTAATCATTCTTCTACTTAAAAATATGGAACGACCTAATATGGGATACAAATGATTCCATTACTCTTTCTGTGGCAAAATATATAGGGACAATAATTAAATATCAGAGAGATGATATCAAGTAAAGTTCTTCCCATTTTAATCTCTGCTTAAGGCAATAGTCATATGAGCAGTACCAGCCAGCCAGATAGATAGATAGGCAGGCAGGCAGGCAGGCTGGTGTTAGAAATGAGTTTTGCCTTTCTTTTTGTAAGGGAGAAACTAATGTTGGCGCTGTACTTCACTCATTATGGCTTGAGCCATGTGGGCCCTTGCAGTGGCTCAGCTTGGGTTGCCCTATGATTGGCATTCATGATGAATCATTCAAAATACTAGAGTTTTTGCTTGCAGGGAAAAAATAATGATTGCGGATACCTTTAGTATGGGCTCATAACTTGTGTTGTCACCCTCCAGGTAGGTCTTGGAGATATCTCAGAATTACAACTGAGCTCCAAGCTTGAGAGACCAGTTTCCCTGGAGAAAAATGTCTGCTTTGGAGTGTGGGCTCCATGACATTATACCCTACAGAGGTCCCTCCCTAGGCCTCACCTCCAAATGTCCAGGAATTTCCCAACCCGAAGTTGGCAACCATAGCTCATACAGGCCGCTGGCCTTTTCCCCTCTATTAAGTCTCTCCTCATCAAGGCTGACGCTGGCAAGGGATAAAGTTTTAGATGGCCTGGAACTCTGGATAATGCGTGATGGGCGCATTCACCCTGCAAAAAACATGTTTGTGTGGCTACATCCTAATGAGAGTATTTAGACCAAGCAGAGTTAATTTCCTTGAACGATATAGCTAAAAATTTGCAGATTTTTAAGAATGGTTCTCTTCCTGGAATGTCTCCATTTGTCAGCTTCCAGGTTTTCCAAGTGGAGCTTCTCATCCCTTTAAAGAATATATATATTTAGGTACATCGCAGTGCAATCCTAAACAAAGTTAGACCCTTTTGGTCCCAGTGAATTCAACAGGCTTACCAGGGTGTTAAGATCTCACTGTCAGCATTAGAAACCAACCAAATTTATATTACAGGCTATATATTCACACAAACTTCAGTGCCATAAACCAAATAATCTAGAACTTGTACACCAACTTGAACATTCCTATGTAAATATGTGGATATTTATTGAATATTGGAATACAAATCAAAGGAGACCTTTTACATGTATTTAGATTACTATGATTTATGTGTAATTTTTTTTTAGTTTGAACAGATATGCAATAATTTTTTCTCCTTGTATTTAATATTTTTTAAAAATTGTGAACCAACTTAACTGAAAAGTTCTGCTTTAGCTAATATGAAATTTTTATGTGCGGTTAGCTAAGTGATGACTAGGAGTGAGCACGGACTGGGGAAAAAACACGGGCTGTCAACCGTGGTCTGTTGCATTTCATGGACCACGGACCATGAACTTTTCAAGGACCTGCCCTGGTTTGCAGATCAGTTTGCAGATCCACTAGTAGTGTTACTGGATGATCTCCGTCTGAATATAGACAAAGGCCATGCCTCCTCATTGCTCCTCCTGGATCTATCTGCAGCCTTTTGACACAGTAGACCGTGGCATCCTGTTGAGGCGTTTAGAAACAAAAGTGAGCCTCAAAGGATGTGCCCTGGATTGGTTTAAATAATTTCTCATAGAGCAGACTCAAAAGGTTGCAGTTGGAGATCAGCTTTCTCCAGAACGGGAAATATCTTGTGGGGTTCTGCAGGATGCAGTCTTATCTCCCATATTATTCAACCTCTATATAAAACCTTTAGGAGAACTCATTTGCAGCTATGGAGTTGGATGTCATCAATATGCAGATGATACCCAACTCTATATCTCGCTATCTAGGTCCCCACAGGACGCAGTGGAAATCTTAGATCACCGCCTGACAGCTGTGGTGAAATGGTTGAAAAACAACAAATTAAAATTGAACCCAGACAAGACTGAACAGATGTTTGTTGGGAAGTCAGAGATCTTGAAAAACATTGTACTCCCCACTTTCGATGGAGTTCATTTGACCCTTGCAGACTCAGTTAAGAGCCTAGGGGTTATACTGGATCCAGTGCTACTACTAGAAAAAACAAGTTAAGGCAGCTGCAAAAAACGCTTACTACAATCTCACTCTAGCCTGGAAAATGGCTTCTTATCTCAACACAGCTGACCTGGCCACCTGGATCCATGCTATGGTCACATCGAAACTTGACTATTGTAATGCATTATACATTGGTCTCCCATCTAAGTTAACTAGGAAGCTCCAATTGGTGCAAAATGCTGTGCCTCGACTATTATCAGGAGTGAGCAGGAGCTTGAACATCACTCCCATTGGCTACCTATCAGTTACCGTACTCAGTTCAAGGTATTGGTTATTACATACAAAGCTCTTCACGGCCTTGGCCCGGCATACCTACGGGACCGCCTCCCTCCCGATGTCCCTCCATGGCAGCTTCACTCATCTGAACAGAGTCTCTTGCAGGTGCCAGCCTGTACATGGGTGAAATCAACAGTAGCCTGTGCACGGTCTTTCTCTATGGTGGCCCCTACCCTATGGAATGGCCTGCTTGAGGAGGTCAGGAGAGCCCCCACCCTCCTGGCTTTCCACAAACGATGCAAAACTGAATTATTCAAAAAGGCCTTTTTTCTCAGCTAAGAGGGTGGTATTGTAGGAAAGGGGTCCCAGATGTTTCTCTAATGAGTTAGGAACCATAGATTTCACCATTATGTTGCCTTACATATCATCTGTTGCTTTAAATATGTACTCCTATATACTACCTGTGCTTCATGTTGTTTAATGTTAGTCCTAGAATTGATTATGTTCTGTTCCAGCAATTCTTCATCCCCATATTGGATCCTTGCTAATACTATGTCTTTGTAAACTTGTATTCATTTACCCTATGACATTGTTTATGGAAATGTTCTTGACACTGTATGGAAATGCCTGCCCTTGTCCTTGCCATTGTACTAATCTCACACTATGTAATCTGCCTTGAGTCTCAGTGAGAAAGGTGAAATATAAATGACATAAATAAATAAAATACATTTAGGAGTGGAGAGTTGAATTCAGAGGGTATAAAATTATAGCACACAGCCTAGGGAGTTAGAGCTCAGCTACCTGTGTGAATGTGACCTTTAAACCCCACAATGCTAGCCAACTGTGTGTGTGCTGTGTTCAGTATTTGTCTGATTGAGTCCTGGAATAAAATCAGAGGCAGGCAAACTGGGTACTTAGGAGGGAGTGCCCTCTTGGGCAAAGCTGAATGTACTTTGAATGCATTCTTTGCTCCTGCTCTGTCTTTGTGGAAGCTCTACTCAGTAAAGCTTGTCAGCATTTGAAACTTCCATGTGTGGCCAATTCATCTGCATGAAGCAGAGGGAAGGATCCGTTGCCTGTTGCCTGTTGGCACTGCAGGGTTGCTTGGAGGGTGACAAACAATCCCCCAAAGCCAAGCATCTCACAATAACTCAGACTCTGGTGGGAGATTTCATATTTAGCAAGAGCATCTGGGTTCTCATCCTGTACTTAATTCCTTTGCTGAATGGACTTCAGGAGATTGAAATTCCTCTCAAATTCACAGTCTGATTAGAAAATCACTGGCGTTCCCGTAATGATTCCCCTCCTTTCTGCCTTGTTTTTGTTTCGTGTGTGCACATTTTATTGTATTGCAATATTTATTTTAATTTGGTTGACCTTCAGCAGATCTCGAGTGATTAGAGTATCAGGCTAGGATCTGGGAGTCCCAGGTTCGCATCCCCACTCGGCCACGGAAGCTCACTGGGTGACCTTAGGCCAGTCACGCTCACAGCCTAACCTACCTCAGAAGATTGTTGTGAGGGAGAAAATGGAGGAGAGGAAAACAATGTGAGCTGCTTTGGGTCCCCACTGGGGAGAAAGGCAGAGTATAAATAAAATAAAATCTATGGGCACGCAGGTGCTGGTGCATGTGGGTGTTCCCTCCCCCACAACAGTCGTGTGTGTCCAGTGGGGATAATTTGGCCATAGCAGCAGTTCCTACGCATGCCTCTTTTTACTTATGAATGCTTATGCGTTGCTTCTACAGAATTTTAGGAGGGAAAACGGCCTCAGTGATGAAGTTCCAAAAAGAGATGTGATTGGGACAGCCAAATCCCGCTGAGAAAGCCACACCAGATGGCCTGTATGACCAGCTCCTTGAGCCTGTTATTGTTATTCAATAATAAGGAAAAGGCTCTCACTCTCTGCGTGCTCCAAGATTCACTAGGATTTCAAATAGTCCAGGTCTGAAGCTCGGTGTTTAAGATAGAGGCTGGGACTTCTGAATTTCTAAAGGGCAGGTAACATTTGAATGCTAGACACATATATACTCGTTACTCCTGCAGATATTAAAATACTTCTTGCCATGCTCATGTCTGCTTGCACCAGTGGCACAAACCAGTGTGAGGTCCAAATGTTCCGGGTGCAAACGTGACTGAAAAATGCACGCCTCAGTTGATTATTTTAAAACCTGTCACTGTGTGCCTTGTAAATCCACACACACTATAATCCCATGCAGTTACTCCAGTCTAAACTCACTGAAATCAAGGAACTGGAAGACACTCAAACACAAGATTTTCAACTACCTCCGCCTTAGTAAGTAGCAACAGAGGTTCTGAGAGAACCCAGCTCTTCTTAGCTATCTTACACAAATGCAGCCGAGTGGCTGAAGGCCTTTTCTGCAGATCTCTGGCCAGTTTTAGAGGTGAAGAAAAAAAACCTGATCGAAGCAGTATTCCATTTCCATATGCTGAGCAGGACAGTTAAACCAGTTGGCAGTGCCTAGGTGTACGACGTTATTAGCACGTCAGGGTCCAGCGGCATTGAATGGGCCAGGCTAATGTACAAAGGGATGCCAACTCCGGGCTGGGAAATTTCTGGAGATTGGGGGAGGGGGGTGGAGCATGGGGAGGTTGGGCCTTGGGGGCAGGAGGGGAGGGAGCTCAGCAGGGTATAATGCAATAGAGACCACTGTTCAAATCAGCCATTTTCTTCAGGGGAACTGATCTCTGTAGTCCATCGATCAGTTGTAATTCTGGGAGATCTCCAGCCACTACTTGGGAGGTTGTTCACCTGTATGTGTTTTAATGCCTGTGTCATATTTAGGCCCCTGACATTGCTGTCTTTTGACACAAGTGGTGGGGGAGAGTGCCCTCGTGTCATAGCTGACTTATGGCAACCCCTGGTGGGGTTTTCATGGCAAGAGACTAACAGAGGTGGTTTGCCATTGCCTGCCTCTGTTCAACACAAGTAGGAAGGAGTCATTAACAAGGCTTAGCCTATGATTTTGCTCCAGGAAGTGGGGCAGATGGAGAATCTAGGCCACCACCCACCACCTAAGATAGCCTGTCATCTTATTCCCTGGGACAAAATGGGTTTATGCCACCACTAGGATTCTATAGGCAACCAAAGAAATAAAGCAACAAAGAACACAAGACTCTTTATATGGCACATCCAAGGATAGCATGAGGCTGCTGAAATAGATTTCTTTATTTCTGAAACATTCCAGATCAGTAGAATACAAGTGGTAATCAAGTATTAAAATCATAGCCCATCATAAGAAATCACTGATTAGTGCAACTGGGTTTTTTAAAAGGTCTATAAAAACAGGATCTACCTCCGTGAAAACCCATTAGTTCCTCCCCCTACATAATTGTTAATAAAACGCCCCAATTTTATTCTTCATAATAAAGTATTGAAATCTGATCATTTCGTGACCACTGCCTCTTTTAAGTGCAACGTAACATATGCCCTCCTTATAAATTCAAGACCACCATGATAATAAATTAACATTGGAACAAGAAGATGAGAAAATAGACTCAGGTCAACCCGCCCCCCTCCAAATATGGCAGTTTCAAGTGAATATTTGTGTGTGCGTGTGCAAGAGCACGCATATACATTATGAAAACATATACATACAGCGTAGCTGTTATAGTACCTGCGGGAGGCCTTGATCCAGCTATCTGCATCCTCAAGATGGGGCAGAGTTTCTAATGCTAAAAAGCCCCTGGTCATCCCAAGCACTGGCCGAGAAGCACCAAGGCCACACACCCTTGTGCTGCCGCCGCCGCCACAGAGGTTTTCAGCATCAATAACTGCACACATTTCCACACCCAGTTCCTCAGACAGTGAGGGATTCATACAAAAACATCCATTTCTGTGGCAGACAGGCCCTGGCTGAACTGGGGCAGATATGTTTAAGATGTATTCCGAGTGCTTAGCGTTAAAAAAAAATTATTTATGGCACAGACAAAATTTTAATATTCTATGGCCCAAGTGAATGTAAAACACATTAAATACAAAACAACGTTCCTTAGAAAGCTTAAAAATGTTCACACAGGTAGCAGAAGAATCCACCTTGTAAACTTTGCAAGAAAAAAACAAACTTATTAAAACATCACCTTTTAAAGAAGTACACAGATGAACTGTTCAGAAAAATACTTCTTTATGACAAAGCATTCAGAAATCACATGTTGGCGCCCCCAAGTGGGCTACCCCTGATACTTTGCAGATGTATTTTAAAAGGTCAAAATAATAACTCTTAATGTTAATTTGACAACACTTGTGGTTTTTCCAAGCAAACGACAGAAGTGCAAGATGTAGGCTTGCATATGTTCGGTAATCAGTGACAGAGAAAAAGAAACTGCCGTGTGACCAATTCTCCCCACCCACAGTCAAGTTACCCAGCCAGCTGGGTAAGAGGATCAGCGTTCTTTCTTGCCTGCAGTTCAGGTCTCTTCACGTTCAATAACAGCCATCTCTCCAGTTGCCATCCCGTAGAGTACTAAGTGAAGAAAGCGGCTTTGGCGGCTGGAGGAAACTGTTTGAAGAAACAAGCCACATTATAAAGGGAAGTACAGAAGACAACCCTAATCCAGAAAAATACAGAACACCGCTTTGTTGAAGACATTATCTGATTTCCTGTTGTTCGGTTTAAAAAACCATCCATTTGGGTTAGGTCTGACCTCAAGAACGACTATTATTATGGAACATGTATGGCTAGCAGCTAATTTTTAACAAGATGTATTAACTTTGATTGAGCTCAGGATAAAGGGCAGTTATGATAGCCAATGGTCTGTAATGGGTACAGCAGGGGTCCCTTTTCTTTAATGAGAGCTACTTCTGAGTGATGAAAAATAGCCCAAGCTATTCTTTACCCTCCAGTATCTTACTAATTGTTGTGAGAGGACCGTTTCCCCACATTTTACCAGCCACACAAAATCAGGCAAAACTCCTGGAACAACGGCATCTTCCTGGCGCGATTTTTCGTCGAATCGCGCCACAAACTGGAGTCATGACGGGAAATTGCACCAGGAAGACGTTGTCGTTCTGGAAGTTTTGCGTGATTTTGCATGGCCGGTAAGACGTGTGAAAACGTCCAAAGTGTGGTATAGTAGTTACAGTATCAGACCAGGATTTGGGAGACCCAAGTTTGAATCCCCATTCTGCCATGGAAGCTGGCTGGGTGACCTTGGGCCAGTCACACACTCTCAACCTAACCTACCTTGCAGGGTTGTTGTGAGGACAAAATAAAAAGAGAAGAATGATGTACGCTGCTTTGGGTTCCCACTGGGGAGAAAGGCAGGGTATAAATTAAGATGACGATGTTGATTTTTGTTCACTCCTAAAAACACAACATAGACCAGGAAGAGCACCAGAGGTGAAGTTCTCTGCTGTGTAGCACAGAGAAAAGTCCTATGAAATAAAAGCTTTAATCATTCTTCTAAAAGATCCAAAGCAGATATTTCTGCCATCTTTTCCAGGGTCTTTGAGGGGATACATTAGCTACGCAGCAGCAACTGGTGAGCTACAAGGTCCCTTTTGAAGACTGCCTGGGGTAGAGTCTAGACTAGGATCTGGGAGACCCAGGTTGAAATCCCCACTCTGCCATGGTAACATTGGACTTGTCACTCTCCTACCTCACAGGGTTGTTGTGAGGATGAAATCGAAGATGAGAAAACAATGTAGTAAACTGCTTTCGGTTGCCATTGGAGAGAAAAATGGGGTATAAATAAATAACACGTCGGTTCTGGCCACCGACTGACTCTAGTATCAGCCAGGACGAAAGCAA
Source organism: Eublepharis macularius (assembly GCF_028583425.1). Classification (NCBI taxonomy): domain Eukaryota; kingdom Metazoa; phylum Chordata; class Lepidosauria; order Squamata; family Eublepharidae; genus Eublepharis; species Eublepharis macularius. The sequence goes on along the minus strand of NC_072792.1, from coordinate 24,322,453 downwards.
AGGACTTTCTCCGTCCTCCTGTGAGCAGCAACACAGGCAACCATTCGTCAATAGTCTCTTCTGACTGGCAGCATTTCCAGGTCTGCTACCTGATCCTTTTCACTTGAGACGCTGCGTGTGATTGAACTTGAGACCTGCAGGCCAAGCGGATGTTCTACCATGACCCCAATGCCAAACCCCACCCCCATCTGAGTTTTATGGATGAACTGTACATATGTGGGATAAATAGCTTTTGTGACTATCCTTTGCTCAGACTTAATTATAATGTCAAACCCCGAGGGGACATTACACAGTGCCTGTATGCTTGCGGGCTTTCCCAACATACCAGCAAGCTTCACCCAAGCCCACGACATGTTGGGGAAATGGTGCAAGCCATGGGGAGAATTAAGGCCCTTCTCCACGTCTACCACAGCCACAATCTGAATGGGACACCAGGACCTGTGTACTCTGCAGTGTATAACAAGGCCTACAACAGTCACAAAGTCTTCCAAGGACATTTCTCCTTAGCGTCGCCCCTGCTCCACTTTGCCTATTCTATCCCCTGGGAGTTCATGCTTGTCCGACTGTTTCTAAGGTTCTTCAGAAGCTTATCAGGGTTTCTCAAGAAGATACTGGGAGGGCAATTTGTCTGCCATTGGGCATCTTTCCTGGCAAGATACAGCCTCGGAAGAATGCTCAGCACGCCCGGCCAGCCATGCAACGAGGAAGTGCATCCTGGAACGGCCTCCCAGAATCCTTTGCCACAGAGATCCTTTGGCTGCCACACTAGTGCCCCTTCAAGGCCAACTTCTTAAGTCTTAGACATTTAGAAACCGCTGATCTAGGACAGAATGCTGCATCCCGTTTCTTTCGCCGAATGTTCAAGGGCAGCTTCCCTCCTTATGGGAAACAAAAAAATGCATTTTGAACATTTGTGCACCCAGGCCAAATTAGAATTCATTACAGAAGGGAACACTGTGTGGTAACAGAGGTAATAGATCACAACCCACAACAGCAGGGACTAGCACCTAAACACAGGTACTGGAAAGTACAACACACAATTATGGTAGAAATTACCAAACACTTTTATGAATAATATTTATCACAAAAGGCCAATAGCCTACTACTTTTCAATTCCAAATAAACACAAGGAATGCACAACAATGAACCAGCACTCCCCCAAGGGAAAGGCGTCCCGAGAATGTTTCTTAATGAGAAAGCATCACTCCTTTCTTCTTAAATGCAGTGGTCAATCGATGAACACATTCCAGTGACCAGCCCCTAGTTGGGAGACCCCGCAGAAAGGACGCCAAGCCTGCCGGGAGGATGGAAAGCCACCATGCGCTCAACAGGGTTCAGCTTGCGCCAACCAGGGGCTGGTCACTGCCCCTAGTGGAATAAATATTATTCAGAAAAGTGTTTGGTAATTTCTACCATAATTGTGTGTTGTACTTTCCAGTATGTTAAGGTGCTAGTCCCTACTGTTGTGGGTTGTGATCTATCACCCAGGCCGAATGGCAAACATGCAAGACTTTCAACACACACTTCTTTCAATACTCACACAGTTTATCAAACATGCTGTATGTCCATGCTTAAAACAATGTGTGTATCACCCCTATGATCTCTGGGTTTTTTTCACTGATGTTGTAAATCCCTGTTTCTGAACAAATCTGCATTTCTAGTTTACATTATAAACAAATGAAGGATGATGTTTGCCTTTATCATCAAACCATGTTGATGTTTTTTTGCTCCTTTTAAATAAAAAGGTATGGGGATGTTGAGACATTTCAAATTACATGATGCATATTATTATTATATTACATATTACATAGTGTTGCGATACCTCAAGGGAAAATTTCCAATGATTTTGCAGATTTCAAAGTTAATCCTGAACACAGTTACACCCTTCTAAAGTACACTGATGTCAATAGGTTTAGAAGGGGGTTTGGATTGCATGTCAAGCAAGCATTACCTTACCCCAGATTAAAGAGCATAAAATCTGTGTGTATAAAGTGCCATCAAGTCACAACTGACGTATGGTGATCCCAGCAAAGGGCTTTCAAGGCAAATGAGAAGCAGAGGTGGTTTGCCATTGCCTTCCTCTGCAGAGACTTCCTTGGAGGTTGCCCATCTAACTACTGACCCTGCTTAAATTCCAAGATCTGGTAAGATTGGGCTATACCATGCCACCTTCCCTCCAGTGTATATATTTGTGTGTGTGGGTATAAAATAATATATAAAGAAACCCTACATATATTCCTATATTATCCTAACATTTAAATTAGATCTTATTGAGTTAATATTATTAATGTAGAAAATTAAGTAACGCGAAAAAGCTTAAAAATAATATAATTTAAAATTGTATTAAACTAAGTTACAAACTTATAAACTTATATCTTCTTTTGTAAAATAGATCCACAGCAGCATAGAAGGCTTTTGATTGCCATTCCCAATCCCAATTGTCCCAATTCCAATCAGGCCAACTGAGTGAGAAAGACAAAACGGTGCCACCAGCAAAACAACACAGTCGAAAGACAAGAACAAAAGAAAACCAAATTGAAGAGGAAGAAAAAAAAAGAGAAAAGAAAGGAAAACAGGAGCCTTTCTTATATTAAACCAGCCTTGAAAATAATAACAATAACAATAATAATAATCACGAGCCTACCAAGAACAAACATTTCCAAGCTAAAAGCAACCTGCAAACCAGTAAACCCAAACAATAAGAGAAAATAACCAATTAGAAATCATCAATAAACCCAATAAAAAACCTAAAAGAATTCTTGCCCTTCCAAAAAAACTTCTCCTGTATGCCTCCGTGTTACTCTTTTAAGGAAGATGTAGATAATTTTTCTGAAGAATGCTTGAACCCATTTTGGTGGCAATCCTGGAGCGTAATTAAGCCATTCAAATCCCACGGAAGCCCTGGTTATTAAAACAGCTTAAGAACATTTAGGATTTTAGCCTTTGGGTTTAAGCTTTAATTACAAAGCCCAACTATTAGCAGCACTTAATTATCATGCTATCAACACAATTAAAAATGGATGTGAAATTATTCAATGGCGTTTGGCTGAATGAAACCAATCACTTAATCAGAGTTCTCTCCAGGGAAATCACACGGAAGCAGTTGATGGTGTGCCAGCTCAGTTGAATTTTTTAACAATCTGGCCCACACAACTTGTGATCTTCAAAGTTAAACACATCATCCCTATATGGAGGTCTGCGAGTGGACCCCCTCTTTTGGACTGGAAAAGGGGGTTGGCAACTGTCAAGGACCTGGCAGGCAGCAATACACGTAGCTGTCAGGTTGCATCAAGTTTTGTAGGACACAAACAGGCTGGTTTAGATTCTCTTTTATTCTCTCTTCCTTTTGCATTATTTACAACACTTGAGCACCAAAGACACATTGAAGGAGCAAGGCTGGCTTCTCAACACCTCTTGAAGGGCAAGAGATGGAAAAGCAGTGCAGTTAGTTCCCCAAGGGTATCAGGAAGATGCTTGCTGTGGATAAGCCTGTAAACTGCAGGGCCCACCAAACCATAGAGCCTACTGGCCATGCATCATAGCCTGTTTTATAGGAGATAAATCCCCCTCCCCCTCCTATTTTGCAGTCTCAGGTACTCAGGTAAAACCTTAGCAGTATTACGCTGCGGCGCGACTGCTATCAGGAGCGAGTAGGAGCATGAACATCACCCCCATTCTGCAGTCAGTTCATTGGCTACCTATCAGCTACCGTGCTCCGTTCAAGGTATTGGTTATCACATACAAAGCTCTTCATGGCCTTGACCCGGCATAACTACGGGACCGTCTCCCTCCCTATGTTCCTCCATGGCAACTTAGCTCATCAGAACAGGGTCTCCTGCAGGTGCCCGCCTGCACATGGGTAAAATCAACAGCAGCCCACACACAGGCTTTCTCTGTGGTGGCCCCTAACCTGTGGAACGGCCTGCCTGAGGAGGTCAGTAGAGCCCCCACTCTTTAGCTTTCCACAAATGATGCAGAACCAAATTATTCAAAAAGGCTTTTGTATTGTAGGGAGGGGCTCTCAGATGCTTTGCTAATGAGTTAAAGACTGTAGACTTCACCACTATGTTGCCCTATATACTACCTGCTGTCTTAAATATGTTCTCCTATGAGCTACTTGTGCTTTATGTGGTCTAATGTCAGCCCTAGAATTGCTTATGTTCTGTTTCAGCTCTCTATTGGATTCTTAGTAATGCTACGCCTTTGTAAAATTGTGTTTATTTACCCCATAGCATTATGGAAATAGACTGTACTAATCACACACTGTGTAATCCGCCTTGAGTCTTAGCGAGAAAGGTGGACTATAAATGACATAAATAAAAAATAAAATATTAGGCCCCAGAGCAGCACCATACAGAAGATAATTTATTTCTGAGGCTTTTCACATAAGGCCTGCTTGTGCACTACCAAGGCTTCCCTCTTGGCTCAGAACATGGCTGAGGGCACCATTTTTCAAGAGTATGTGACAGCGTTCCTTCCCTCCTGACCTTCTGATCCCAACATGGACAGCCCCCCCTCCCATGATCACTGCATCACTGGATAATATTGTCATGCCTCACTAGTCTGTGACTGGAATTCCCACGTGCGGTGAAAAACCTGAGGTGATATGGGCAGATCCCCAAATTTTCTCCCACAAGAACCGACTGAGAGACATCTCCAACTCCCAAATTGTCCAATCAGTGATATGAAATCCGGTGTCTCCTTGACTACAGAGTGGGATCCTTCATCCATTCCCCTTCCTCTGAAGATCCCAGCTTGCTGATGGCAGCGTGGCTCATTGGCTAGAGCCGGGGCTTTAGATAAAGGAAATCCGAGTTCAAATCCTTGTTCAGCTACAAAGCTCAGTGTGTGGTTTTAGACAAGCCAGACTGATGAGTTAATCCAGTTCCACAAGCTTTTTGGAAAGAGAAAACGACATTCTGGAAGAAGGGTGTGGTACAAATTCAACAAAACAATGTTTAAAAAGACTCCCTCCTCAAAAGTGTAACATGCAGTTTTGTAGCATTTCCTCTTTGCTTGCATTTCCTTTTCAGGTTGCATATTCTTTGCTTGTTACTGGTGCCTTTAACTTGGATTTACAGTGTTGAATACAAAACCCTTAACATTTATAATGCTATTCATTTCCTCTCTGAAGTACTGGATGGTAGATTTTATCATATTCCATATTCAGATCGCCTCTGTTCTTGTGGTCAGGGTCAAAATTGACACTTAGGGCGAAGCTACAAGTGACGAATGACACTTGAACGGCAAGTGTATTTCTCCCTGTTCACTTGCACTCCACTCAATCCACTTGCCGTTCAAGTGTCATTCGTCACTTGTAGCTTGGCCCTAAGTCCCATAAAATATTGGAACGTTCTCTTTGTACTGTTTTTTAGGAATTGTTGGGTTTTACCTCTTTAAAATTGTGCTCCATTTAATAATTTTCAGGGAGAGATTCTTCCCTATCTAATGCTAAACAGTGATCTGAATATAACCTTGTTGGTTGCTAAATTTCTCTCTAGCGTAGTTTCCTTTAGAAATTAATTTATTAATTATTCAATCAGTCATTGCTCAAGATCATTTGATCACAGAAGCTCTGAAAAGGAAAGGAAGGAAAAAAGGGATGCTATTATTTTATTTATCCTCTGCTTTTCTTCCCAATGGTGACCCAAAGGGGCTGACGTGCTCTCCCCTTCCATTTTATCTGCACAACAATCCTGTGAGGTAGGTTAAGTGGAGAGAGTGGGAAGGGAAGGTCCAAGATCACTCAGTGAGCTTACGTGGCATATTGGGGGTTCAGACCTGCATCTCCCAGATCCTAGTCTGACACTCTAACCAATTTACCACGCTAGGTAAGGTAAAGGTAGTCCCCTGTGCAAGCACCGAGTCATTACTGACCCATGGGGGAACATCGCATCACAACTTTTCTTGGCAGTCTTTTTACGGAGTGGTTTGCCATTGCCTTCCCCAGTCAGCTACACTTCACCCCCAGGAAACTGGGTACTCATTTTACCGACCTCGGAAGGATGGAAGGCTGAGCCAACCTTGAGCCGGCTACCTGGACCCAGCTTCTGCCAGGATCGAACTCAGGTCGTGAGCAGAGCTTGGACTGCCATACTGCAGCGTTACCACTCTCTGCCACGGGGCCACATGCTAGATTGCCACTCAGAATGGACCCCTGAACTTCTCCCTTGATGAAACTGTCATAACACAACATACCAGCAGATCCCATGTGAAGACTAACAAGGGCGTGGCCAGTCTCAGACTCTGCAAACTATGGACTTTCAAAAACATCCCAGAAGCTGGAAGTAGGTAAAGGTAAAGGTAGTCCCCTGTGTAAGCACCAAGTCATTACTGACCCATGGGGGGACGTCGCATCACGACGTCTTCTTGGCAGACTTTTTGTTACGGGGTGGTTTGCCATTGCCTTCCCCGGTCATCTACACTTTACCCCCAGGAAACTGGGTACTCATTTTACCGACCTCGGAAGGATGGAAGGCTGAGTCAACCTTGAGCCGGCTACCTGAGCCCAGCTTCTGCCGGGATCGAACTCAGGTCATGAGCAGAGCTTGGGCTGTAGTACTGCCGCTTACCACTCTGCGCCACGGGGCCCATAAGCTGGAAGTATGTATGTATGTATGTATGTATGTATGTATGTATGTATTTATATTTATATTTATAAATATGCCCCCTTTCCTCCAGTGGGGAGCTAAAGTGGCTTACATAATTTTCCTCTGCTTCTTTCCATCCCCGCAACAACCCTGTGAGATAGCTTAGGCTGACGAAGAGAGCTGTGGTTCTCGAAAGCTTATGCTACTATAAAGTTGGTTAGTCTTAACTAACATGGCTCACTCCTCTGGATCTTAGGCTGAGAGTGTGTGACTGGCCCAAGGTCCCCAGCGAGCTTCCATAGCAAGAGTGAGGATTCAAACGTGGTTTTCCCAATCCTAGCCCTACACTCTAACCACTACACATCACTGGCTCTCTAGTTTGTGGGGTTCTGGAACCATGCTCCATCAAGTCTCCACTGAGGATAAACCAGAGGTAGCGGAGCAGCGACCTCACCCAGCCGCTGAGTTCCCTGGGAACCGACTGGTTTGCTCCGTTTGGCGAATCTAGTTGAACCAACGTTTGTGTCGCTTTGAGCTTCCATGCTTTTTCTCACTCTACAGCCTCCCTGTTCCTTGCATTGGCCAGAATCCCCCAAGGCAGCCTAGGAACTGGCTTTTGCCTAGGGTGGTGAACATTTAGACATCCCTACTGCTCCTTGGAGAACTACAGTTCCCAGGATTCCTTGGCCAAGATAACATTGGCACGACCACCGCACAACGATGCCCTCTTTGCTTCAACAAAACCACTCTTACCTTCGAATTGGCTGTGCAATCTTACTCCTGGGTATGCTGCTCCCACTTATAGCCAAGGAGGGCCTTGGAAGACCACTGCGCGTTATAACCCCTGCATTCGCAGTCTTGTTTGGCATCGGGATGCCAGAGTTTGAGTGTAACTGTAAGGTGCCAGGCAATGGCGTGTTATTGCTGCTGCTGTTGCTGTTGTTGCTTCCTTGAACTGTCGGACTCACATAGGCAGTGGCTTTCAGAGGCTGCCTGATGGAGACTGGAAAGTGTCCCACACTGTGAACTCGGTGCTGAAGCTGTCCTGGAGAAGGGACTAAAAGAGGAGGGCAAGAAACACAGAGTTACGGAACTTTATGCAAGAGAAACTCACGTTGAGCTGATTCAAGTATTCTGCCCACATGTCGCTTATTTATATACCCAGCCCTTCCTGAACGGAGCAGCATTTTACAGTAACCCTGGGAAGTAGGTTAGATTGGGATACCACAATCTTAAGAACACTTTCTTGGTGAAAAATTGGAGTTACTTCTGAGTAGACCTTCCTAGGATTGCTCCTAGACAACATCAAAGCACTTCCACATAAGCCATGCCCAGAAGTTGTGGTAAAAAAGCTAGGAGCTTTTCTAGTATTTTTTATTTTTAATGTTTTATTTTATTATAACAATAACAAGAACCATAGTTATTCTCTTATTTTATTTAGTACTTTAGATAGGGCTTTTTTCTGGGAAAAGAGGTGGTAGAACTCAGTGGGTTGCCCTTGGGAGAAAATGGTCACCTGGCTGGTGGTCCCACCCCCGATCTCCAGAGGGGAGTTTAGCGTGCCCTCCGTGCGGCGCGGAGGGCACTCTAATCTCCCCTCTGTCTGGAGATCAGGGGGCGGGGCCACCAGCCATGTGACCATTTTCAAGAGGTTCCGGAACTCCGTTCCACCGTGTTCCAGCTGAAAAAAAGCCCTGACTTTAGTTAGAGTGTTTAGAGTTTCAGTCTAAGATCAGGCAGAAAAGTGGGGCATAAATTAAGTAAGTAAGTAAGTAAGTAAGTAAGTAAGTAAGTAAGTAAGTAAGTAAGTAAGTAAGTAAGTAAGTAAGTAAGTAAGTAAGTAAGTAAGTAAGTAAGTGTAAGTAAGTAAGTAAGTAAAGGTTCATGCCATGAACCAAACTTATTGGTTGAAAAGCAGGCTGAATAAAATTTTTAAAAAAGATTTCACACTTACTACAAGACTGAATTCTTGACATCCCATTACCAGCGCCATGCAAGTTAGAGTCGAAGCTGAGACTGTTCCTCACAGTGACTGCAGAGTTGACGCTGGTATTGATGGTGGGCGTGCTTGGCATCCGGGCTAAGTTGGGCATGCTTCTTCGGAGTTTGTCTGTAGTAAACCAAATGATTGCCCATGTCAGGAAGCGGTTATGGTCACATAACCCCTGGACTGGAATCTAAGAATAATTCTGGTTCAAACATTAAGAGGTATTCTGCCTAAATAATCACTGACTGGAAGCCGGGTTCAATGCAGCCCAAGCTCACAACCTGATCCTGGCGGAAGCTGGGTCCAAATAGCTGGCTCAAGGTTGGCTCAGCCTTCCATCCTTCCAAGGTCGGTAAAATGAGTACCCAGTTTCCTGGGAGTAAAGTGTAGATGACCGGGGAAGGCAATGGCAAACCACCCCATAACAGAAGTCTGCTAAGAAAACGCCGTGATGCGACGTCCCTCCATGGGTCAGTATTAATGACTCGGTGCCTTTACCTTTTAAAGAGTCTCTCTACACAAGACACCCTGGCGTGTATTTGTCAAGTGTAGAGAGATGCAATGTTAGCCGAGAAGTGTTGCTTAAAAAGACACAGCCAGTGGAGGTTGCTCCTCAGAGGGTTTGTTAATTTCATCTTCGTCTCTCCCAAAGGCTCTGTTAATGTCAACTCTCCAGTCTAAAACTATGTGGGATGGCAACCAGAGGGCAATGAGGAATGGAAATGGGCTGGAGCTGCCTTCCAGAGCCAGGCATGGACCTGGAGAGGTTATAATGGACTGAAGTTTCCCTTCTGGCATTTCCCAGCCCCTTCATACAGCTCCAGTGTATAGCCACAGCCTCCAGCTCTGTCTTTTAAAACTACCCTTCCTGGCTAACATTGCATCTCTCGATGCAATTTCATGTGTCAGATCTCTCATGTAGAGAGACTCAAAATTAAGACAAAATAGCTTTGACATCAGATAAATACCCGAAGACAGAACCATAACTGTGGAAAAGCCATACCTACATGGCTCTGACATACAGACGGTACCAAAATGGCATCACTGCAGGGAGACAAGAATTGGTCCACAGTCTGCTAATTTTGCAGTCTCATAATATGGATTTCACTTCAATGTAGACCCACACAACTCGTGACTATCAAGTCAAATTCAGACTGCGAGTCATTCATGGGGGCCTGCCAGGACCTTCGTGACCCGTCTCCACAAAAAGCAGTTGCTTCAGAGGAGCAGCAGGTGAGGAGGGGATGCTTAACCCTTTCTGTGCCAGCAGTTTTCTCCTCACCTGATATACTCCCTCAAAATATGGAAAAATCACACAGGTTCTCAACTCCCAATTGCTGTCTCCAGTGACTTCTCCTCACTGAAGGGACCCAGGAAAATTTATATGGAAGTCTGCATAATGTGTAGCTTGGCCCTCAGTCCCGTCATGTGATGTCTAAAAGCAGTAATTGTAATTTGGGAGTGACTTTTGGTCTGTGACGCTCCCCCCCACCGCCCAAGTAGGCCCTTCTCACTGAGGCAAATGGCCCTCAAGCAAGCAAAAGAGGAGCAGCCCTGAAAGTTGTTTTTAGTGAGGGAAATCCCTCGTGACTCCCCAACCCTGTGATAAGTGGGGGTTCAGAGACTTTCCCTTCAGTCACCCCATCTCCTTCTGTTCCTTAACCCCTCACGCTTTTGGATCCAAGGAGTGGCGATGCGCTGCTAGGGTGGAAGTGTCACACAGTTTATTTGAAAACAAAATTTCCTGCCATTTGAGAGCTATTCACATTATGAGGAAACAGTGAGAGAAGATGTAGTGACCCACACATAATTCCTTGCACTTCTGGCTATTGTGGTAAGAGGAAAAATCACACATTCCCCTCTGTCAGGAAGGGGTACATTTTTAGACTAGGATCTGGTATACCCATGTTTAAATTTCCACTCTGCTGTGAAACCTCACTTTGGGTCCGTCACTATATCAGCCTAACCTACCTCACAGGGTGGCTCTGAAGATTAAAATGGAGGAAATGAGAAGGAGAAAAGCGGGACATAAACATGTAAATGAATAAATACATTTCACTCATTAGAAGTCTAACAAGATCTGTCGTAGCCCATTATTAAGAATTATTGCATCTTCACAACTGAGATTATTAGAACAATTTCCTTTTTAAAAAAAATTAAAAATTATTTCATTGTATTCCTGCTATTATGCTTGTGTTGTATATACAATTATTCATAACGAGCTATTCAGTCATAATGTTGACTATATCTGCAGCTCGGTGACTCAGGATTGATGTAACAAGCTGTTGTAAGTACACAAAAGATTCAGCTAAGCATATTTATCTAAAAATCTTCCATGCATAATTATCCACTAACTGGAGACAATATCAACAGTGTTTACAGCTTCCGTTTTGCCAGGCGAAAGTATTTTGAACAATACTCAGGCATCTTTTTCTTTTCTTGTTTTACTCACAGCAAGGTTTTCGTTGCTGTATCTGCCACTGTTCCAAATACAGGCTTGACATAAAAATGCACACATAAAAGCAACATCTTTCTCTCTGGTTCCTCTCCCTGTGGTATTGCAGTTTCAAAAATTTACAAGATGTATCCACATGGCTGACTTAAGCATTCTGTCTTTGCAGACAACTTTGAGAATTGGCATTCAGGGGGGTTCACAGCGCCTTACTAAATGACAATTCTCTGGAATCTGTGGAAGATACCCTCATTGGTACAAAAGTTAAATCATGTGAACAGGGTCCAAACAAACAGAAGACCATATAGGCACAATCAGGGCTTTTTTTCTGAGAAAAGAGGTGGTGGAACTCAGTGGGTTGCCCTCGGAGAAAATGGTCACATGGCTGGTGGCCCCGCCCCCTGTTCTCCAGACAGAGGGGAGTTTAAATTGCCCTCCGCACCACTTGGTGGTGTGGAGGTCAATCTCAACTCCCCTCTGTCTGGAGATCAGGGGGTGGGGTCACCAGCCATGTGACCATTTTCAAGAGGTTCCGGAACTCCGTTCCCCCGCATTCCCCCTGAAAAAAAGCCCTGGGCATAACTAGATGGGTAGTTGTGTTGGTCTGCAATAGAATAGCAGGATTTTTGTCCACTGGCACCTTAGAGACCAACAAGATTTTCAGTGTGTGTAAGCTTTCGAAAGTCAGAGCATCCTTCTTCAGACAAGACTTTTGTAGGCATAATGATACCGCTGTCTCTTTTGTGACAAAGTGATGCCAAGCTTGCTGGGCAGGAGTAAGTTCTTCAAAGAACATCACACAGAGCATTTTGAGACTAACATTTGTCTATTGCTGTGATCACTAAAGCACTGCAAGTGATAAGCAAAGATAATATTTTCTACCTTTTTCGAAGCACCCCAATTTAAATATTTTAAAATATCTGCTCACAGAGAACCTTTGGGAGTACCAAGGGAGAGCTCCACAGCGGCTTTCAGACATCCCATTTCTGACACGATTCAATCCCTTGTTCCAAACAGGCATGGTTCAAAGTGAATTGATAAGAATATAGTCCTCCCAAGACATGGACATTATTTCCTCACTATATATAGGAAGAGACATGTGAGATGAAAGCACCTCTCCTGCCAGGACTCAACAGGATGGTCTTTTCCACCCCGGGTTCTGCCTCAAGAGGAGACTGGATGGAAAAGGGCTGAGATTCAGATATTTCTTCACCTAAACATCAGTGTTTAGACAGTGGCATGAAACAAAGGCTTGAGGGAGCCACACTAATTTCTGACCTTGCAAACATCAGTGTGGAAAACAGCTGTAGTTAGGGATGTGCGCTTTGGGTTACAGATCCGGGTTTTTAACCTGGATCGGACCTGATTCAGGATGTTTTGGCATTCCCAATTTGCTGAAGCAATTTGGGAATGCCGAAGCAAAGGTAACAGAAGCACTTCAGAATGCTTCGTTAAGCTTCGGCTTGCCGCTTCATTAAGCCATTTTCTGCTTTGGAACATGGGTTTTTCCTGATCTTTCAGGTAAACCTGAAGTAGGAAACCTGATTTTTTTTCTCTAGTGGTGCACACCCCTTGTTGTAGTCAAAGGTTCTGGAAATTACAGAAGAGCACATTAAACATCACCTTTCATGTATAAGCATTAAGTTCTGAATGCCACACATTCTCTCCACCTTCAAACCTTCTTTTCTTTTTGGTTGGATGCATCTGAAGAAGAGAACTGTGATTCTCGAAAGCTTATGCTACAGTAAAGTTGGTTAGTCTTAAAGGTGCTACTGGACTCTTTTCTATTTTCTTTTTGGGAGTCCTTTTATAAAGCAACTTTTCATCCTTTCTTAGGAACCATCATGACCAATAAGAACTCTTTGCAAACATGTTGTGGGAAACAGTGAGGAGGAAAGGAACTATTCCCCAAAACTCTGAAGCCAGTTGCCAATCATAGGATCATCTGTGAGTGGTGGCATCCCAGCTCTATTATCCCCTATGATTTTGGCCTGAGGAAAATGAGTCCAGGATGTGGGCCCAACATTTAGCATCCACGCTCATTATGTACTGGTGTTTGTCAAGTGCTCGCCAGCTCTTCCGCCCTGTTTTGCAACTCAGGGAAGCAGTAAGCACACAAAGTGTATTATGCATCTGCTGCATGAACCTGATAGTTAGCATTCATCTTGGTGGATTATGAGTTTGGTGAGCTTGCCACATATGATGTGCTTGGCTGCACAGCAACAAGGGGCACTATTGCCACATGACATGCAAACGTTCGTCCTTATCCCTTCTCTTACCTAATCCTCCATTTGTTATACTGGAGTCAGTTTTAACTGCACAGACTTGAGCCAGGACCCTGCCAGAATCTATTTGTCAGAAACGCAGAACCATTGTGACAACTATAAATAGACAAACTGTTTTGCGGGCAATGTATTTTCTTTCCCAAGAGATACTGACACACAAATAAGAACTTTGCTGGAAGTGGATACCTATCATCTTGAAGCAGGATGGAAAAGTAAAGAGAAGAAAATGTGCACATCTTATTCGTGTCCATCGCACAGGAATGGCTTCAAGGGTCCTGGCAAATTTGGTCTTATGTTAGATCAATCTGGGTCATGCCTCTAGTTACAGCACTACAAAAGATCCTGCCTCTATACACCAGTTGACGGAGGATCTAATTCTCCTCTCAATGTACAACTTATTAGCTATTATAGACAACATCAGCTGGGTGCGGTGGCCGCGCCTGTAATCCCAGCCTGAGTATGGGAGGCTGAGACCGGCAGATCACTTGAACTCGGGAGTTCGGGCCTGCAGTGGTGTAACGTCAGTGGATGTCTGTTGCTGTTGTTGTGTCTGTGAGCCTGAAGTGTCCAGGGGAGGTGGCCCGGCTTCGAGGATCGCGCTCGAATTCAACTTCTGATGGAGTCATGCTTCAATGACACATTAGATGGAGACATTTTCCTGAGTGAACCAATGCCTGAAACACTGTGAAACTCACTATACAGAGCTCCATTCCCCTTTTCTTTCTTCTTTTCCCATTCCCTAATGGTTAGACACATTCATTGTTCGTTATCCACCTTCTCAACCTGCTACCCAACTCTTTATTCTTGTTAGGCATACAAATTTAAATATCACTGTACTATTTTTTTAAAAAATGTTATAAAAAGACCAATAGACATCAGTATAGGAGATGAGATGAGAAAAAGATTAGGAAAGGAAGCCTTGCCAGCCAAAGGCAGCCTCTATTTTCAGATACTGGGGCCAAAAAACAGGGAAGGGCTGTTGCCTCCATGAGTTTCCAGAGCCATCTGGTCACGCGCTACTAAAATAATATGCTGGAACCAGATGAATATTTTATCAGACCCATTCTCTTATGATTCTGTGGAAGGAAAGTGGGGAGGGAGAGAGAAATGGTTCCAAAATCTTGTCACTTTGCATTGGGTTAATTCAACAGATAGTGGCAAAAAGAACGATATCATCGATGACATCAGGGCTTTTTTTCAGCAGGAACGCGGTGGAACTGAGTTCCGGAACCTCTTGAAAATGGTCACATGGTTGGTGGCCCCGCCCCCTGATCTCCAGACAGAGGCGAGCTTAGATGGCCCTCCACACCGCTGAGCAACCCACTGAGTTCCACCACCTCTTTTCCCAGAAAAAAAAGCCCTGGATGACATCAACTTCTAAATGATTCTAAGGCTTCTACTTTGTCCAAAAAACTTTTTCTTCTGTTTCAGGCTCAGGGCTAAGGCAGGAAGGTTTTTAAGCAATACTGATGGTGTTTTACCTTTCACAATTACACAGGGTTTTGTATTAGTCCTTACATTATTTTTTTCATATTAAATTGCCTTTGTAAGTTTTCTTGAATACTCTTTTTAGAAAGACAATGTAAATCTATAGGTTAAATATTGGGATTTTTGGAAAACTAAGGATGGCCAGCTGGGAGCCTGTGAGCTGATTCTGGCCCTCACCAACTTTAATTTTAATCACAGGATGGCATACAATTTGCTGACAGTTTCACTAGTCACAAAAATAAAGTTATTTTAAAAGGCCGAGTGTGTTTTGTGTGTCTGCAAATGATTCCACACCTTCATGTTACTTCCCTCTTTGATGCCCAAAGGCAAAAGCCCTTAACAGTGAAGCTTTACTGCACCCATGAGAATACAAAATCTGGCCATCTCTGAGGTAAAATATAGAAGATTCCATAGTATTGGGGTGGGGGATCCCTGGGCCAGAAAAGGTACCCTGTCTTACCTCCATTAATCCTGTTTGGTTGCTGTTCAAGAGGACTTTGGGCTTGAGGAGAATAACACTGTTGCTGCTGATAATTATTTGAAGGGAAATATGGGGAGGTTGGGCTTCTCTTGCAGTCCCGAATACTGGAAAAAGTCTGTGAATGGGGAATTCCTCTTTGGAACGGGGTGCAACGAGTGAGGCGAGGCTGTGGGGGCGGCAGGTGGTCGAATTCTTCTTCCTCATCCTCAAGACTGTAGCGATCAAATTCCTGGTCACTGTTGGTGCCTTTCTTGCCCGAGTGAAGAGAGACGCTGGAGCTGTTTCTGGATACAGATGCTGAAGTGGAAGCATAGTCTTGCCTTAGACCTGAACAGTTGGCAGGAAAAAAGACATTTGAGTGATGCACAGGCTCATACCACATCTTTCATCCCTCTCTCAGCATTCCTTTCTAGTGATTTCATAATCTCACCCCCCCCCCCATAAAAAACCAAAAAGATGGTATTAGCTGATGTATGAGACAACCCCATATCCCACTTTGCCCTCTTGAGGTTCCTTTTCTTTGAAGTACATCTAGTGCCAATGCAGTAATACTCCCTCACAGGGCTTTTTTTGGGGCGGGAAGAGGTGGCGGATCTCTCTATTATCACATGTGTGTGTCCAAAGCATGTGCTGCCGGAAACACACAATGACATCACTTCCCAGAAGTGACATCACTTCCCAGAAGTGACCTCGCTTCCCAGAAGTGACCTCGCTTCCCAGAAGTGACCTCGCTTCTCTGAAGTGAGGCCATTGCGCAGGGTGCAGCCACCCCATGGAGTGCTCCCTCGATTCAGGCTTGCTCCCCACTCCTTACCCGGCGCAATGTTCCCTCTAAGCGGTGCAGTGTTGTGAGTAGGGCTGTGCACTTTGGGTTTCCCATTTGGGTAAATAACCCAAATCGGACCCGATCTGGAAAGATTCTGGATATCCGAATCAGGGCCAGCATGCTGGCCATGATTCAGAAATCCCGAATCAAAGCTTTCTGAAGCTTTTGGAAAGCTTTGGAAAGCTTTGGGGCTGAGTTTAAAGGGCCTCGCCACTGCTTGCAAGCAGCAACAGGGCCCTTTAAACATCAGCAGTTGCCTCCACCAGCTCCACTGTGAAGTTGGTGGGCAGGACGGGGACCCTTTCCCTGCAGGGCAGCTGAGGGGACAGCGCCCCACCAAGCTGCTCCTTCGCTGCCATCTCCAGCCAGCTGCGCACCTCCTTCCTTCTCTTGCCCCTTGTTTGGCGCGGTGGTGGCAGCAGCGGGAAGAGCAACAGGAGGGCAGCTTTCTCTTCCTTTCTTCTCCCTCCAAGCCTGCCTTTCAGCCAGCCAAGCAGATTTACCTCAGGAAGGGAGGTAAAGAAAGGGAAGAAGAAAAGACATGGAAAGAGAAAGGGAGGGAGGGAAAGAAAGAAGCAAGCAAGGAAAGAAGGAAAGAAAAAGGGAGGGAGGGTGGGAGGGAGGAAGGGAAAGGCCGGGGAAGAGGCTGGGGAAGCAGGTGGCCCGGGAGAAGCTCCACCCGGGGAGACGGCCCACTGGCCTTTGGGCGCCGGAGGTGGGGCCACCAGTCACATGATCTTTTTTCACAGGTGCCGGATCTCACATCCCGGGAGAACCTGCTGAAAAAAAGCCTGCTCCCTCACCAGTATTTGAGGACATTTAATAGTGGGCGTTTTGGAAGATCCATCTGCAGTTAGGTGCAATAGCTCTTAGTGTGAACTGAGCAACTTTCATGTGGTCATGAACAAGTGGTTTTCCTAAGGTGAAAGTAGTGACATGCAGCTGCAAAAGGGAGGAGGGGAGAGGCAGCCTACTTTCTTCCTGCAGCCGAGCCATGATCTGGACATCCGTGAGATCTTGTAGTTTGTATCCCATGGAGATGGAGTCATCTTCTAGCTCCGAGGTGCTGAGTTCACTGTCTATTGATGACTGTGGGCTGAGAGGGGAGCTTCTAGAAATACAACCTGTTCAAAAGTAACAGAGTATATCCTTTAGCTACTAGATGACCCTATGGGATACCTTTAACATTTGAAGACATATTTCTAAATTCGATATTTTAAAATCATCAATAGCTTTTTAAAAGATTCTATATCTAAAAGCTGGGTTTGTTAGCCAATTTAATTTTAGTGATTTGCTAGCAAATTTGTAGTGAAATCGTAAGCAGAGTTACTCAGTGGGTTTAGACTCGAGTAACTCTGCTTAGGATTTGGTTGTTAGTTTTGAAGAGAAGCAAGAGGCTCAACCTGACATATGAATTTCTGAACCAGATTGTTTTATCCAAATAAAATGGCATTTTCCCACAATTTTCCCCGAAGAGGTCACATGTCAGGTGGCCCCGCCCACCTGACTCTCGGCAATTTTGGGCCCGTTTCGTCCTGGATTGGGTCTGAAACGGCCTGGATCAGGCCTCTGATGGGTGATGGATCACTCTCCTGCTCAGCAGCAGCCCGATCCTGACATTTTGGGCTCCTTTTCGGCCATTTTCAGCCCCTTTTTGCCATTTTGGGCCCAATTTCAGCCCTGAATGGCCAGGATTGGGTCCAAAACAGCCAGGACAGGTGATGTCAAGGGGTGTGGAATATGCAAATCAGCTATGCCAATGACACATTTCCGGTGATGGCAAGAGGCGTATATGCTAATGAGTTATGCTAATGCGTTCCTCCAGCTCTTTTTCTACGAAATGACCCCTGGCCACATCCATTCCATTCCTATCAAAGGTGATCTGCCCCGGGGCTCTTCTTTCCTCTAGAAACAGCATATAACACTTTTATTTCAGTGGTAGCATTTCTGTGCATTTAAGTATCATTCTAGCCATCCTGTATCTTACGACAATCCATTTTATCTGCAAAAGCTTTTTATTGTTCGCCATACCTTTCCTCCAATAGATAAACAGCAAGATCTTTATTCTCCAGACTAAAAAAGGTTACCATATGGTACCCAGCTCTTGGGATAACAAATACACAAAGCCTGCCCACAATCATACCTTAAGATTCTTGCTCAGATTGTTACTGGTACAGAACAAAATAATTTGCCCTAATGTGGGTGAACATTTTACCACTGAAGTAATAAGTCTTTTATCTCTTGGTTCCCAGGGAAAGCAAATTCCCCGCGTTCTCCATAGCTAATCATTTCTGAACTGATATGAGGAAATGGAAAAAGAACCAGTTTCATATAAAAGAATGCAGGGATAAGTCTCCACAAATCAGGATTTTCTACCAGGGTCAAGAGTGATTCAGCCCCAGGCACGGAAAAATTATGGGAAATCCTGGAGATGAGCAATTATGACAGCACAATAACTAGCGAAGTGTGGATCTTAACTAGGCCAGTCAGGTAACAGGTTATACGCATCCTAATAGCAGGAATACATTCCATAGGAATTTATGATAAGCCTTATTGCAGCGCTAGAAATTAGTAAGGCGAGCATTACCTGTCTTTTCAGGTGTTAATATTGCTTTACTGAAGGTTTTAGAAAAGGCAGGAGTGTTAAAGCCATTGCTATACGGAGTGAGCCTTGCAACAGGGCTATAGGGGAAAGCCGAGGAGACAGATGAAGAGAAGAGACTCCGCCATCGGCTAGCTGTTAATGGACACAGAAGAGGAAGAATTCAGGTTATATTTGGCAACAGAATGTTCACTTACTAAAGAGTGCTGGGGAAGGGGGGGGGGTGTAAATCACACAATAACCTATATGTAAGTATTTTGGTTGCTGCAAACAAGAAAGGGCAAAAAAAGCTGGAGTTTAGAGAGAAAAACAAAAAGGAGACAGGATGTAAATTTACACAATTTGTGTCTTTTTCTGCAATGATTTTTAAAAGGTTATCTTTTTTCAATAATGTTCTCCTGTTTGTCCTATGAGCCCCTCAAAGCTGGAAGAGACAGCGAACACATTAAAATATAAAAATGAAAGTGTTAATAAATGAATGGACACTAGAAAATATGAAGCAGTTGGATCTGAGTAGCTACTGTGCCTACTAAATGGTGCTGCTGACCAGATTTTTCACAGAATATGTGCAGACTTGGTTAGTTGCCAAACTGAGAGTTCAGTACCACAGGACACTGGCTCACTCATCAAGTGCTAAAAACAAACTTAATCCCCTTCATAATCTCCCTTTAAGCCACTGGACATAAATATTTCTTCCTCTGACCACCATAAAATTCTTAGTTACATAAGCTGTGGATATTTTCAACAAATATCTGTACACTCTGAGAGGGGCATCTTAGATTTCTGGGAAATATGTTCCATCAAGATGCATTCGATCGAAGTCACATCCATAAAGACACAGAATGCTTTTTCTTAAGAGCATGATAGAGTCCTTCTATGCACCAAAATGAACATACTACTTACAATGACTATTGGTCTAGCAAAGTCAGTATTGCCTGCTCTGGCTGGCAGCCGTTCTCCAAGGTTTTGGACTGAGGTTTTTCACACCATCTGTTCCCTTTTTAACTGGCGTTTCCAGAGATCGAACCTTTGACCTTCTGCATTCAAAGCAGATGTTTTACCTCTAAGCCTTGGCCTTTTCCACTTAAGAAAGCTGTTAGTGAGGGTTTTTTTTAAAATGCTTCAATTTAAAAGAAATGGTGGAGTTGCATTTAGAGGCTAGTCAACCCCAGCAGAATCGGAATGAAATGATCTAAAGTCAGCCAGTCCTGCGAATGGATTGCAAACGAACGAACGAACGAACGAACAAATAAAACAAACAAACAAGTAACTGGCCTGCCTCTTTACCTGTCCCAGTACTGCCTGACAGAGCAGGTATCCTCAGTTTCCACCAATTCCCCCCTCCACCTGCAGTCTCCCCATAGTACATCCTCTGTTCTGGAGAGTCCCCCAACCTTCAGGAATTGCTTTTCAAGGTCAAAGGGACTGCAGCGAGAAGGTAAAAACAGAGTTTCCACTGATTCGCAGAGCTACCTGCTGTCATTTGTGGGTTTTCCCTGTAAGTGACTGCACCCACAATGCTGCTGGGTTTTTTTAAAAAAAAATTCCCTGCCACCATTTGGAGAGGTGGTGGGCAATGGGAGCTCAGGATGGGAGATTTCCTGCACTACTGGGAGCTTGGCAGCCCTAGCTAGGGGAGGTGTGTGTGGTTTATTGGCCATCCCGGATTGAAGTGCTTTTAGGAAGAGGAGTTTCACTTCGCAGTTCAATGACTGCAGCTAACAGCCAGTTAGGTGTTCTGGATGACTCTGGTCAGGCCTGATTTAGACATAAGAGAACAGTTAAGAAGCCCTAATATTCTAGTTAGCTTTTCTGTATCAAATCATTTAACTCCTGGAAAGAAGTACACCAAAGATAACATTTTAGGTTCATTACTGGGTATCGTACACATGTAATACTATCACAGAATCTTTGCTTCCATTCTAAGCTTAATTATTAGACGATTATTTAGAATTCTTAACATCCACTCAATCATACCATTCATTATAACAACTACAAAGACCATTAAGGACAGCACATCGAGGAGTCCAAAAAAGCATCTTACCCAAAGATATGAAGGTCACATGCAAGGAGCCCCTTCTAGGAGGAAGCTCCCGATCGATCCAGCTTGTCATATGTATACCGTTTCAGAACCGTCTGCTTATAATAGCTATCTGCCACATTTCAAAGGCTCACGTTCTTGGCTAACTTAGAACTTCAAATACCAGACAAGGTTATCCATATTTGAAACATCTTCTTAAAATATATAAAAATAGTTCATTCTTGCTATCTCTTATCTTAACTATATAAAATTAGTGATTACAGGTTTCTCACACATATGAGTATCTTTTGGCCCTCCACCAACACACCCATCTTTGAATTCTGTTTCTGGCTTCTATGAAATTAGATATTCCCTGTCATTCTCAAACACTTTCTGCACCTGGGCCTTAGTACACTGTCTATACAGTTAAATGGCTCTTCTAATCTACATGTGGCCATACAACTGTGCTACTCCATCATTTCATGCCACTCTCTAAGGTTGCTCTGTTCTAGGCTTCTAGATGTCCTTTGTGGCCTGTCTAGTTAAGGGGCCGGGCTAGACCAGTTTCTGTGTGCAAAGGCATCCAGCAAATGTCCTCCTATAGTCCGAGCCATATCCTCAACACAGAGCTGCCAACTCCAGGTTGGGAAATTCCTGCTGATTTAAGAGTAGAGCCTGGGGAAGGCAGGGACCTCAGAGGGGTAATGCCATAGACTCCACCCTCTAAAGCAGCCATTTTCTCCAGGGAAACTAATCTCTGTAGTCTGAAGATCAGCTGTAATTCTGGGAGATCTCCAGGCTCCACCTGGAGGTTGGTAACTCTACTGTCAGTTCATTTCACAATTTCCTCCTGATGTTCCTTTTGTGGGTTGTAACAAAAGCTACCTGTTGGTTATATAACTTCAGTGTGGCCTCCTCTTTGTGATAATTCTGCATTTTGTGAAGGGGCAAAGCTTAGCAGATGTGCTGTGATCACATCTTGTTCAATAAGATCCACAAGATAACAGTTCACTGTGATGATATTGGAACTGTGACACCTTTGAATTTTAGAGCAGACTGAAGGTTTTAAAGGGAGAGCTTGTAGTTGCCTGTTAAGGAACAGCAGTCAGAACTGCCAGAGATGTAGACATAAAAACATGTTGTTATGTGTGTTGTGGCTACTATATATAAACACAGTTTTGATAGTTGTTGGGGGTTTTCCGGGCTGTATTGCCGTGGTCTTGGCATTGTAGTTCCTGACGTTTCGCCAGCAGCTGTGGCTGGCATCTTCAGAGGTGTAGCACCAAAAGACAGAGATCTCTCAGTGTCACAGTGTGGAAAAGATGTAGGTCATTTGTATCTGCTCAGGAGGGGTGGGGTTGAGCTGAGTCATTCTGTAAGAGTCTCCCAGGGTGTGGAATGCTAATGGCGGGAGGCTTCACTGAATCCTGAGGAGGTTCTTTTGCATATGGATTGGTGCTTGATGTGCTAATCTTCTCTGCAGGGCTATTGTCGGGTGTGGAGTGTTTTGTTGGCCTGGTGTTTTTCAGAACTGGAGCCCATGCTCTGTTCATTCTTAAGGTTTCTTCTTTCCTGTTGAAGTTTTGCTTATGCTTGTGAATTTCAATGGCTTCCCTGTACAGTCTGACAAAGTAGTTGGAAGTGTTGTCCAGTATTTTGGTGTCCTGGAATAAGATACTGTGCCCTGTTTGAGTTAGGCTATGTTCAGCCACTGCTGATTTTTCAGGCTGTCCAAGTCTACAGTGTCTTTCATGTTCTTTTATTCTTGTCTGGATGCTACGCTTTGTGGTTCCACACCCTGGGAGACTCTTACAGAATGACTCAGCTCAACCCCACCCCTCCTGAGCAGATACAAATGACCTACATCTTTTCCACACTGTGACACTGAGAGATCTCTGTCTTTTGGTGCTACACCTCTGAAGATGCCAGCCACAGCTGCTGGCGAAACGTCAGGAACTACAATGCCAAGACCACGGCAATACAGCCCGGAAAACCCCCAACAACCATCGTTCTCCGGCCGTGAAAGCCTTCGACAATACACAGTTTTGATAAATAGCATGTCTTTGATAAAACACTGAAGTATACATGTACCATCCATACAAAGTACATGAGAATTCCTGAGCCTGTAAAATTTCTATAGTGATAGGTTCCATAATATGCCAGTACTCAAGTGATGACAACACAAACTTTATTTCAGAAGGAATGCTGCAGCCATGACGGATATTCCCTTTGTTAGAAAGTTCAGCTCAACAGAACTGGGAAACTGCAGCTCCACCGAGTTTTGAAATGGCAGTCCCTCAAGTGAAATGTACAATCACTATAACACAACAACAGTGATCATATTTTACTTTCTGGCCGGCATCAGGCAGAACACAGCCCATGCAGGGGCTTGCACACTTCCTGTTTTTTTGCAGCTCAGCAGCTCTCAAGTTGTACAGGTCCATTTTAGCTCAGTCAATGTCTACAGCGCAATCCAAAGCAAAGTTACATCCCTTCTAAGCCAATTAACTTTAATGTATTTAGAAGAGCAGAACTCTACTTAGGATTGCATTGTGGAAGAATTAACCAAACAGTTTAGCCTTTTAATAAATGGCAGGTGGTAACCTGTCCTCGAAGAAAATGCATAGGGAAACTCGCACTCACAATTTTATTATAAGTCACTGTGGAATAGCAAACATGGTTGCTTTAGAAAAGCCTTTATGATCCCACTTTCTTTCTTTTCTTAAAAAAATAGATGCTGTTTTGTAACAGTTTGATCATTTGCCCAGGCCAGTTAATGGCCAGCATGCTTTCACCCACAGATGCGGTCAACAATATAAGCCCAAAGGAGCATTCATTATTTTGTACAATAACTACTGTGGGAACAGCCATTATGAACAAAGCTCCTCTTATTGCAGCTGTGACTAAGAATGACACGAAGGGGGCACAGAAAGAAAGAGAGTATTTGTGGCAAAGGAAGCAGAAGAGAAGGAGGTGAGAACATACCCTAGAGCCATGGGTATCAGACATGGAAATATCATCAATTCCTAGGAAAGGTGCAAGTTTTCATTGCTGGCACAAGCTTGCCACGAGTCTTTTGAACAAATAGGAGAAGGGGTAGAAGAGTTTCAGTCTTATTCCTAGTGGGGGGGGGCAGCCCAGGGAATCCCTGTTCCCTGCAGTTGCTTAAAAGGCCAGTAGTGGGGAAAGGGGGGGGGGCGTTCTTTGGCATCAAAGGAACATGCAATGTCACTTCTGGCACAAAACCAGAAGTGATGCTGTTGTGTCAGAATGATGTTCTAGGATTTACCCGAAACTTTATGGTTGAATTCTAAAGTGTCACCTTGACACAACAGCAATGCTTCTGGTTTTGCACCAAAAGAGATTTCCCTGCCCCTCGAATTCTCCTAGTTATCAATGCAACCTGGGCAATGATCAGGAGTACCAATATGAAATGCTGTTTGTTTGTTTTTTAAAGATGCCAGTACCGATATATAAGGTTGCACTGATTTCCACCATTTCCTCCCTCAGGACTTTGGGAAGTCCATCCCCCCGCCCTGCACAAAGGTGATAGTACTCAGTACCAGTTAGCACCACCATTAAAAATAGTCCTGCCAATATGTATGACTAGTTTATTAGCTCTACACAAGGCTGGTTTTATAGCAGTACTCACCATCAACCAAAAACTGTATTTGCTTCCACCCTTGGAATGAGACCTAAACTCACAGCTTACTCATGTTACTCTGGGGGCATCTGTTCCAAGGCTGGAACCACTTGCCAACCACACACCCCACTGGGCAAGGGCCTTGCTCAATTTCCTGAAACATGGGGCGGGTGCCATACTGGGGCAAGTGCCTGCTGTGGTGCAGCCAATAACATTCTCCTAAATGTTGCTCCTTGGAGACAGGGGACCTTCATGAGCAGCATTTCAGGGGTCCCTTTGGGCTGCAGACGGAAAGGACTGGCTAGAAAGCTGTGCTCCACAGGCAGAAATCCTTCCATCCATGCAACTAGTCAAGTGAATCCAAGCCACTATGGGCCAAGCTACAAGCGATTAATGACATTTGAATGGCAAGTGAACAGACTCACATGTATTCTTCCCTGTTCACTTCTGCTCCGCTTGCTCTCCACTTGAGCTCCACTTGCACTACGTGATCGAGTGGAGTGCAAGTGGAGTGCAAGTGAACAGGGAGGAATACATGCGAGTCTGTTCACTTGCCGTTCAAGTGTCATTCGTCGCTTGTAGCTTGGCCCTAAGCTCTCAATATACACTGCGAGGTTTTTTTTAATAACATTTACTACAAAATAGATCTAAGAACAGGTCTTTGTTGAATCCTGACCTCTCCTGTTGCCACATCTCTACTCTTTGTACCCTTCTTGACTCAAATCTCAAATGCCAACCCTGGTCAAAGATCAAAGCCAGTCGTGACCACCCAGTTTTCTTCCACATTTGCTTGAAATGTTTATGATGACTCGATTTCCCCAGGCTGTACCTTAACCTGGAGATAGAACGGGCATTTTTCAACCCCTGTCATCAAATACTGTAGCTAGAAGTGTAGCAGGAAGAAGGCATTTATGAGCAAACCAAGCCAAAGGTCCTGGCACCCGCAAAACATCCAAACTTGCTTTTGTGCCTGAAAAGGGCTTGGAGATCCTGAGAATACACTTGGGTTCCCAACACTGTCTCAACACTTCTGGGTGGTGCTCTAGGCTGCCTCCCCTAGTCTCTATGCTCATTACCACAGAGACTAGCGGCAATTCCTATAGCGTCGCTATGTGGAGGCTGTTTTTCTATCACTCCTCAGGAGCAGGAAATCGGTGCTGGGGACTAATTCCCTGCCTTGGGTGAGTAAATGGGAGGCCTAGTACACACAGATGACTATGGCACTACTGTAGGTTGCCAGGTCTCTTTACCCTACTGGCAGAAGGGGGTGGGACCTGGCATTCATCTTACTCTTCTTTGTGGGTGTGTGCTCATGGGCCTGCAGGATGAAGTCACTTCCAAGAACTGATGTCATCGTGCAGGCCCAGACACACATGTGTGCTTCTCAGCGGCCTGATCTTGGCCCACTGTGAAGCACAGGAATGCTCTTGGAGCAGTGTGATGATGTCACTGCCGGAAGTGACATCATTGTGCAGCCCTGGGAGTGCACCCGAGAGTCCTGTTCCCCACCTTCCCCCCCCCTCTGCTAGCCTGGTGAGTGGTGGAGGGGATCAGAAGGTCGGAACAGGTGATCCCCCACTCCCACTAAGGAAACGGCAACCCCACACTACTGGGTGGATAAAAACTGGCAACCAATAGGATTTTAAAAATTTAAATTGGAAGTTTTAATGTTTTATGTTTCAGCTATCTTTTTAAAAAACAACCTTATGTCAAAACTGAACTAATTGCCCTCTTATGAAAAGACTGCTTTTCTTTGTATGGAGAAAACATAAGACAGCAAAAATAGTTCAAGCACTCATAACTTCCACAGAGGCAGTAAAACTCTGAATAGCAGTGCCAGGAGGCAACGTCAGGGAAAGGCCTTGACCTCTAGGCCCTATTGTTGGCCCTCCAGAGCAATGGCTTGGCCACCGTGTGAGGCAGGATGCTGGACTAGATGGTACACTGGTGTAGGTCCCTGGTGAGGGGAGGGTACGTGCCACTTAACTTGAGCAGACCTTCACATGCGCACAAAGCATCCGTGTGCTCCTGATGGCAATGTGATGACATCACTTCCAGGAGTGACACTTTCACACAGGCCCCGGGAGCACTCCCACACCCTGCCCCGAATTGGCCTGAAGCGCCGGAGCACTCCCAAGGGCTGCGCAACAACATCACTCCAGGTAGCTACAGTGGGGGGGGGGATCCCCCGTCCCCACTGGGGGACTGGCAACTGTACACTGGTGAGATCCAGTGGGCATCTCCTTAAACTGGCTCTACTTTGAGGGGGAAACAGACTGACAAATTACCTTAGAAGTCATCCACTGATCCATTTTGGTCACCTTCTACTGTATTTTGTATTTAGTAACTACGTAGTATCTGGAACTAGCTCTGTACTCATCATAAATCTTCATGACTCTGCCTACCATGGGCATTTCCCTTCCATCTCACTCACCTGCCCATTAACTACCAACTCTTGCTTCCAACTGAGCTTAATCACTTTTGTGGATCAGCGCAGGGCAGACTTGGGCTTGGTTCACACATACAAGAGAACAAGGCAGCAAAGTGGACTGCGGCTTAAGTCTGCAGGTAACAGAGTCCAATTTTCAGTGTTTCTTTGCATGAAAACCCTCGATGCCAATAGAGAAGTGGTACAGAAAGCATTCACCCTCTACCTTTGCTTGCCATACAAGTGTTTTTTTTTAAATGGCGCTTTTGACAAAGAGTATTTCAAATCCTCCACCTACAATCTGAAAGGGTGCAGTTCATTCCACTGCTTTTCTCTCTTGCATGTACAAACCAGGCCTAAAGGAGAAAAGAACAATGGACAGTCAAAACGCTTTCTAGCATTAGGTCCAATCACCTGTCTACAAAAAACTCTCAAGGCTGCAAATTGCAAGGAACGCCATATCTAAAACTAACCTATTATTATAACAATATTTTTGTAAAGTCTGAAGTCCACACTAGCAGGTCAAGTAGGGTTGCCGTGCCTCCAGTGGGGCCAGGGATCCCCCTACTCCAAGCTCCCATTGCCTGCTGCCGCTCCAGTAACAACAACAACAACATTCGATTTATATACTGCCTTTCAGGGCAACTCAATGCCCACTCAGAGCAGTTTACAAAGTGGTGGAGAAAAATATATATATTTAAAAAGCAGTGGCCCAATCACAGGGTTGCCAGCTTTGAGTTGGGAAATTCCTGGAGATTTGGGAGGTGAAACCTGGGGAGGGCAGGGTTTGGGGAGGGGATGGACCTCAGCTGGGCATAATTCCATAGAGTCCACCCTCCAAAGCAGCCATTTTATCCAAGGGAATTGATCTCTGTGGCCTGATCAGCTGTAATTCTGGGAGATCTCCAGCCACCATCTGGAAGCTGGCAACCCCACACAAGCTTGATGATGTCACTTCCAGAAAAAACCTAAAAGTGACAGTTAAAGCTCTAGAAATTGCAGGAAACTCCATAGTTCTGGCGCTTCCTAGAGTTACCCACTGTCACTTCTGGGTTTTCCTCAGAAGTGAGCTCGTCACGTTTGCTCCTCTATCCCAACCGTGCCTCTGGTTGCTAGACTTGGCCTCACAACCCTAAGGTCAAGGGTATAATAAGCCTGCTGTATTTTAACTGTAGCACACAAGGCCGGCATCCATCTTGGAATCCGGGCCTAAGCTCACCCCACCTTTCTCAGGAGGAGCATGCCTAGACTGACAAACAGTATCTTCCATGTGGTTACTCAGTAGCAACTAACAGGAACACATTTTACAATTTTCAAAAACAACAAACATATTTTTACAAAATGTTACAATTTTTTTTACAATGCAATCCTAAACAGACTTACTACTTTCTAAATCCACTGAAGTCAATGGGCTTAGAAGGTTTAACTCTGCTTAGGATGCACTACTACAGCATATCCTCTGTGGCTGTAAACTAAACTCTATTTAGTTTTAAATCACTGTTCTTAGGGTTTTAGTATGCATGTTTAGGCAGCAACTAAAAATAAAAATATATATTTTAACATTTAAATCAGCCTTTTTCCTTAATGATGAGTTAAAACCAATCCACCCAATGGGCTTGATCTTAACCACAGATGTCAGGATCCCAGTTTAACCACTTTCTTGCCTAACTCAGGCATATTCCAATGTAAGGATTCTCTTTCGGTGAATCTGTACCATAACGTTCTGTGTACTGTATTCTATACTTATTATAGGAGATGCACTTCTTGAAACTTCTACAAACTCCATTAATTTATGGAACGCTGCTTTGCGTGCTGGAAAGATAACCCAAAGGCAAAACCAAGGCAACATCACCTCTCCCTAATGCTCCTGATAGTTTCTCATACAAAAAGGGCAAAGGCGTAAAATATCCATTCTCCCCAAAGCAAAAGAACCTTTGGAATCAGGAAGATCTTTGCCGCACTGACTCCTGCTAAGTTAACATTTGATGAGAACTGATGGGGCAGCTCAAGCATGGAAGTGTGACAATGAAAATATAACTTGCAAAGACACTCAGGCAGGGCAAAAACAAGAGAAAAAAGATCAAGTGCTTGTAGTGCTGTGTCTAAAAAGATCTAGCATCTCATAAAGAGACATTTCTCATTGGAAACTGAAATCATATGGCAAGCAGCTGTACGTATCGCTTGAGCGCACTGTCTCATAGGCATGCTGTGAGCCCTACCCTGATAGTTTGCTCAGATCTACGCACAGGTCTTTCAGGAAAAGGGCAAAGGAAAGAGAGTGGGAACAGGAGATATTGGGAACAAACTCAGAGGAGATTTCTATGAATACAAAGCCACCATACCATACAGAGAGTCAGTGTAAGCTACAAAATGGTGCCCTGGGATTACAAAAGATCAGAGCTGTTGTAATAGTTCTTGAGCAACATTAGGTAACTGACAGTGCCATCCTAAGCAGTGTTACATGCTCCTAGGCCCATTGATGTCAAAGGACATGGAAGGTTATAACTCTACAGAGGATTGTGCTCTTTGGTGAACTGACAGCTGCTATCCAGATGTATCTTGGACTTTCTTCTGTACAAGCTACGCCAATGCAAGAGCTTTCTATGCCAGGATGTTTGGTGACCCTGTTTGGTCAAAGAAAAGGGCTTATTTTTAGTCCTGGATTGTGCTTCTGGAAGAAACACTATTAGACTTGAGCAAGACTCAACTCCAGTAGCACCGTAAAGACCAACACGTGTATAAGCTTTCAAGAATGAACACTTCTTTCATCAGATACTCATGCTTTGACACTCAAAAGCTTATACCCTAAAAATCTGGTTGGTCTTTAAGGTGCTACTGGACTGGAATCTTGCTCTTATACCGTAAACCAACATGGCTACCCACCTGAAACTATTTTTTTTAATTCAGATTTTTGTTGGTTGTTGTGGGTTTTCCGGGCTGTATTGCCGTGGTCTTGGCATTGTAGTTCCTGACGTTTCGCCAGCAGCTGTGGCTGGCATCTTCAGAGGTGTAGCACCAAAAGACAGAGATCTCTCAGTGTCACAGTGTGGAAAAGATGTAGGTCATTTGTATCTACTCAGGAGGGGTGGGGTTGAGCTGAGTCATCCTGTAAGAGTTTCCCAGGGTGTGGAATGCTAATGGCGGGAGGCTTCACTGTATCCTGAGAAGGTTCTTTTGCATATGGATTGGTACTTGATGTGCTAATCTTCTCTGCAGGGCTATTGTCAAGGATAGACTGTTTTGTTAGCCTGGTGTTTTTCAGAACTGGCAACCATGCTCGGTTCATTCTTAAGGTTTCTTCTTTCCTGTTGAAGTTTTGCTTATGCTTGTGAATTTCAATGGCTTCCCTGTGCAGTCTGACAAAGTAGTTGGAAGTGTTGTCCAGTATTTTGGTGTCCTGGAATAAGATACTGTGCCCTGTTTGAGTTAGGCTATGTTCAGCCACTGCTGATTTTTCAGGTTGTCCAAGTCTGCAGTGTCTTTCATGTTCTTTTATTCTTGTCTGGATGCTACGCTTTGTGGTCCCGATGTAAACTTGTCCACAGCTGCAGGGTATGCGGTATACTCCTGCAGAGGTTAGGGGGTCTCTACTGTCTTTTGCTGATCGTAGCATCTGTTGTATTTTTCGGGTGGGTCTGAATACTGCTTGAAGGTTATGCTTTTTCATAAGCTTTCCCATCTGATCAGTAATTCCTTTGATATATGGCAAAAACACTTTTCCTGTGGGAGACTGTTTTTCTTTGGTTGTTTGCTTCATCCTGGGTTTGATTGCTCTTCGGATTTCATTTCTGGAGTAGCCATTTGCCTGAAGTGCGTGGTTTAGATGATTAATTTCCTCATTGAGAAAGTGCGGCTCACATATCCGTCTTGCACGATCCACTAATGTTTTCATTATGCCTCTTTTCTGTCGGGGATGGTGATTGGAGTTTTTGTGTAGGTACCGATCAGTGTGAGTTGGTTTCCTGTAGACCTTGTGACCTAACTGAAAGTTTGCTTTGCGGATGACCCAGGTATCCAGGAATGGGAGTTTTCCCTCGATTTCTTTCTCCATGGTGAATTGTATGTTCAGGTGGATGTTGTTGAGATGATTCAAAAACCCCATCAATTCTTCCTCCCCATGGCTCCAAATGATAAATGTATCATCCACAAACCGGAACCATACACTAGGTTTGTGGGGTGCTGATTCTAGAGCTGTTTTTTCAAAATGTTCCATGTAGAAGTTTGCTATAACTGGGCTGAGTGGGCTCCCCATGGCCACCCCATCCATCTGTTCATAGAATTCGTTGTCCCATTGGAAGTAACTGGTTGTCAGGCAATGGTGGAATAAGGCTGTTACATCCTCTGGGAAAATCTGATTAATAAGTGCAATAGTGTCTTTTACTGGAACCTTGGTAAACAGGGATACAACATCAAAACTGACAAGCATGTCTTGTGGATTGAGTTTCAGAGAACTGATTTTGTTGATGAAATCTGCTGAATCTTTGATGTAAGACGAGGTTTTCCCGATGTGGTCCTGCAGGAGATCTGCCAGATGTCTAGCTAATTCATATGTCGGTGAACCAATGGCACTCACAATGGGTCGGAGTGGGACTGAATCCTTATGTATTTTGGGGAGTCCATATAGTCTAGGTGGCTGTGCTTCAGATTTTTGTCTTCCATCACTTAATGTAAAATTTCACTCAATTCAGGCATCAATCCTGGCACATCTTTTCAATTATTTGGCTACACTTAAAAATACATAATTAAAGACTAGTCCACATTCTAAACCATGCCGGATGACCACGGAGTTAGAATGGAAGCACTACACCAGGAACCAATGTGGAGTAGTAGTTAGAATATCATACTAGAATCTGGGAGACATGGGTTCAAATCCCCACTCTGCCATGGAAGCATGCTAAGTGACCTTGGACCTGTTGCGAGGATAAAATAAAGAGGAGAATTATATAAGCCACTTTGGATCCCTGTTGGGGAGAAAAGCAGGGTATAAATGAAGTAAATATTTGCAAAGTGTTTATCATTAATCTAAGAGTAATAGTTGTAAGATTTTTTTTCAGTGATATCTGGCACCACAAGAAACAAGTCTAATCGATGTAGGCGTTGGAGATATTTCCCTGCTGCCAGTTACGAATGAGTGTGGTAGATATGCACATTAATTCAGATTAAGGTACTAGAAGGGACTGGAAGAACGACCTATTTGCCTTTATATCCAAAAGATGTTTGCCAGGGGAAGGAGGTGATAGACCATCTTTGTTTCACCAGTTTTTTTTTCCAAAAGTGGTTACATAATTATGACAGCACTTCCCTGCCCCATTTTGCTACCCAAGTAAACAAAGCCACATTTCAGCGGCTTCACGCACATCCCCAGTCATTTTGTATCCATCACTGCCTCTAATTGCTCTTTTGTCTTAGTTGCTCTTTCTGTCCCATTCCCTCTTTTAAATTCTGAAGATACACTCCAATAAGGGACACCCGAGTGCAGCAACATTCCAACACACCAAGCAGACATTCCTACATTAGAACTTTCAGTACAAATCCCTTCTGATAATTAGAAGAGGTTCAACAAAGACATTTATTTACACAAAGCATGTGCTCTACCACAGCTATGGCATACTGCCCACTGCCCAGAATACATCAGAACTGCAACACCATCTACTAATTCTTGGGCACTGAGTACTGGACACCTTTTTTTCAACAAACAGGGCCAACAAACAGGGCATAGAGGCGAATGCCTTCTCCCGAGGTTGCCTCCGAGCACTTGTAGACAGAAGTTTACTGCCTCTGAATGCGGAAGGTGGCTTTAATCATCATGGCTAGTAGCCATTGATGGAGCACTGCTCCATGAATCAGTCTAGCCACTTTTAAAGCTATCTATGCTTGTGGCTATTAGTACATCCAGGGCTTTTTTCAGGGGGAACGCGGGGGAATGGAGTTCCGGAACCTCTTGAAAATGGTCACATGGCTGGTAGCCCTGCCCCCTGATCTCCAGACAGCGTGGAGTTGAGATTGCCCTCCCTGCCGCCAAGCGGCACGGAGGGCAATCTCAACTCCCCTCTGTCTGAAGATCAGGGGCTGGGGCTACCAGCCACGTGACCATTTTCTCCAAGGGCAACCCACTGAGTTCCACCACCTCTTTTCCCAGAAAAAAAGCCCTGAGTACATCTGTTGTTGCTGCTGTTGTTGCTTCTAATCCGCTCTCCCTGCGAACATGCTCAGAGCAGAATACAACATATATAAAATACATAAATATGTTAATTTAAAACCAGATTGAAATGTCAATAAATACAACAATTCCACTTCTAAAAGACAGCAGCACACATATTGTATGACCCAAACAGCAATCCGGGGGGCTGGATGGCCAACTACTAGATGTTAACTAGCAATGAATCCCACAGTTTAATTACTCATTGAGTAAAGAAGTATTTCCTTTTGTCTACCCTGAACCTGATGCCAATCAGCTTCACTGGGTGCCCCAAAAAAGTTCTCTCTATTCATTTTCTGTACACTGTGCATAATTTTAGAAACCCCTATCATGTTCCCCCTTAGCTGTGTTGTTCTTAAACTGAAAAGTCCCAGACTTTTTAGCCCTTCCTCATAAAAAAGTGCCTCAACAATTTAACAATCTTGATTGTCCTCTTCTTACTCTCTCCAGCTCCGCAATATCCTTTTCGAGATATGACAACCACAACTGTACATAGTATTCTAAATGGGGTTGCACCATTGATCAAAACAAGGCATTGCAGTATCCTCCATTTTATTTTCAATTTCTCTCCTGTTAAGCCCCAGCTTGGAGTTTGCCTTTTTCACTGCTGCCACACACCGCGCCAACATTTTCATCAAACTATCCACTACAATCCCAAGATCGCTTTCCCTTTCGGTCTCGCCCAGTTCAGCTCCTATCAGCACATATTTTAATTGAGGGTGTGTTTTTTTGTTCCACTGTGCACCATCCTTCATTTAGCTCTGCCTTACATAGAATCCATTTAGACCTCTATTGCCTATTCTGTATAACAGCAGCCCTCCAAGGCTTTAGACAGGTCTTTCTCAGTCTTGTTATTAAAATCATTTCCACCCGGACCTGAAACCTTCTGTGTGTAAAACAGGTTTGCACTCACTGATCCACCAACTAAAGCTTCATCATTCACCATATGAACAGCTGCCTACCTCCCTGGGTCAACAAAGATAGTTTAGCTTTGTGTTCCATCCATTCTAGATGCAAATCTGACGGGGATCAGGAGAACAAATTTCTCCAGTGTGGCATCTAGGCAAATGTTGAGGCTGTGAACTGGTTTGTATACTCTATTGAAAGATTTTTTGTGCGGTTTTATTATGTTTTATAGTATTGGTTTCATTTTCTTACGCATTGCCCTGTGCAATTATTTTTGGGGAGGTAGTTGACTTAAAAACAACACAAAACCAGAATTAAAGCATCTACTGGCCAAAAATACTGTCTTGGAATGGTCTCTTTTACCTTCCATTTTCACTTGCATACCATTTGTAGTTTTTGTGTGTCTGTGGGGGGGGGGGTCCATGTATGTGTGTTCCAGTTTATACAGAATCAAAACTTTGTGAATAATGTTTGCATTACTTACAAGATTGTAGTTCTCAGAGTAACAAACAGCAGATGTAGGAAGATGTAGGGCTGTGACCCCTTGGATCTGCCTCATCCTTTCTAACTGTGAGACTGTTCTTAGTGTTACATGTAGCCTTCTGTTTATAATGACTGATCAGATGCAGTACTTATGTTTGGTTAGCAATGGAATATTAGCCAGTTGATGGGGCCATCATTTTAACTACCCTCTAATCACCAGTGGTTTATATGGTAGTTAGAAACATTGAGGGAACTTGTTGCTATGGAGTTTAATCGTCCCGACCCTCTTTGCCTATCATAGGTCTTACTTCTTGGACTCAAAATATCATCTTATGTAAAAAGAACAGCTTTTTAAAACATATCTGTATGTGATCGCTGGATATCTCTGTATCTTTAAATCTGCTGCTAAAAACTGCTTTTGCTCCAGCTTGGCAAACAATTTCCATATCTATAAGAGGAGACAATAAGGAATATAGTTTTCCTGCTCTTGTAAGGTTCTTAATGTGAATATGTAAAGATCACCTCTTACGTCTGCTAAAGAAGAGATACGACATGACAGAAAACACGTGGATTTTGTAGTGTGTAATGGTTCCCTAAGCAGCAAATGATAACTATCAGAAATGTCAGGGTCCCTACTAAAGTTCAGATGTCATTAAAGGTGCTAACAACCTCTGAAGAGACTTCCTGGAATGCTGGGAGAGTTCCTTGCTGCCATTTTCCTTTGCTGCCATTTGCACTTTGGACTTCAAGTTGTTTACTTCGTCTGACTGGAACTGAAATCTTACATAATCTTGCACTGCTTTTTTTTTCCAGATAAGGACAAAATGCCATCCAGACCTGCAGCCAAATGTCATAGTGATTATTTCAAATCAATATGTGAAATTCTGTGTCTGCTGTTTCCTTGGCTGCCCTGACACTTCATCTGTTTCCCATAAATCACACATGACCCTTTCCTGTCCCTCAGCACTTTTTGAGAGTTTTATCCAGCCTGCCATTACCCAGTGCTCAGCTGCCTCCACCCTCTCCTTTCCTCATGTCTCCATTTCTTAGCACCCTGCTTACTCTGCTCTTACTTCAGTAATCCTGCTCATTTGAGGCCTCTTCCGTACTTCAAGGTAAACCTTTGTGAACCCATGGGCACTCTTGGAATTTCGAGAACAGGTAGTGGACACCACAACAAAATGGCTGCTACAGGGACTTGGTCCAACAGCAAAATGGTGGAAAGTTCAACAAAGTGTTAAGAGGTTCCAAGACAAGCATCCTCCTGTGATGGAGCTAATTGTTTCCAAATGGTGCTCTCTGCAGACTCTAAGATGACTCTAATAGTCTGGACTCTTCTGAAGCTCCTGCGACGCACCTCTGAAGTGGAGGAAAGTCATGATTGGCTTTTTGCCTTGAGTAAGAAGTAACTGGGCACCAAGAAAAATGCTGGCAGGTGCCATAATGCCCATGAGTGCCAGTCTGAGGCTAAATGCCCTGTATCCTCGAAACTCTTCACGCTTATCATTTCTGCACAAAGCAATGCTTCTTACTAGACCCCTGTGATGAGTTCCCTCCATCCAGCCAGGCTACTCTTTAATTTCTTTCATAAAGGTAATGGTAGTCCCCTGTGCAAGCACTGAGTCATTACTGACCCATAGGGCGACGTCACATCATGATGTTTTCTTGGCAGACTTTTTATGGGGTGGTTTGCCATTGCCTTCCCCAGTCATCTACACTTTACCCCCAGGAAACTGGGTACTCATTTTACAAACCTCGGAAGGATGAATTTCCTTCATAGCATATTTTAAATTTGTTAGCTGCCTTGGTGGCTCTGTGAGGGCAGAAAGGCAGGGTAAAAATATTGTTAATAAATAATAAATAACAATAACAGACACAGAGTTCCCCTTTTCCAATACTCCTGGGCAGTAGCCGGGGAGGAATGTTGAATTTGGGCAACTAGTTGCCCTGTCTGGTGAAACCCCTGGGAAGAGGAGAGAGGAGATCCTCTCTAGACTTGGGCCAGGGCTCTCTGGCGGGTCATTAGGGAGTAGACAGGCGGTGAATGGTGACTGCCCTGAACTGCCTGTGAAGCAGGGAGGTTTATGGTGGGTGGCAGTGTGAAAAGGAGTCACACACTATAAGAGCAATGCTAGTTGGTTGTGAACACCAGGCCAGTACATTGTTCCTCTGCTGCTGCCAAACAGTAAAGTGTCGCTCATTAGGGTCACATATCAATGGCAGAGGACAGGCTTTACAGGCCGAAAATCCCAGCCTCTGCAGGTAGAGGGTTGAGAAAGACTTTTCTCTGCCTGAGACCTGGAAAACTACTGCCAGACAGAGGAGAGAATACTGAGTTTGGAGGCTCAGCTTTATTTATTTGTTTGTTTTAAATAATACTTTTATCCCATCTTTTCTTGAGGTTCAAGGTGGTTTACATTAATAGATTAAAAACTTTTAGAGTTAAAATCAAAATAAAATAACAACCCCCAAATCCCTCCCTCCCCTGCTCCCCATTAAAGGTATCTGCCTTTCATCCCCCCTCAACAGCCCTGGCAAACAGACGGGCCTTGCAGCATCTCCTAAAGAGCTCCAAGGTAGAAGCTCCCCTCACCTTTCCAGGGAGCTCATTCCGCAGAGCAGGGGACCCAGCGGAAAAGGCCCGAGCTCTGGCCCATGCCGGATGGGCCACCTCGACAGGTAGGATTGCCAGCAGATGGCTACCTGAAGACTGTGCTAGCCCACAGGGCCATACGTAAGGCAACTTCATGCCCTCAGTCAGCTATTTTTTTATGATCTATCGCCCCATATTGATATCTATCTTATCTACAAACAATGCCAATTATTTAGTAACACAACAACTCAGTGTCAGAATACCTAAACAACCAAAAGGGGGAGGGCCCCCAAACCCCTCAGTGGAGTATTTCCCCCTTTGATTGTCTCATTTTCATAATGAGCTTAGAGGCATTCATGCTCCGTAATTGCTTCTGAAACATCAGCATCCTGGGGGTAAGAGGCAAATATAGACTATGAAAGCCAAAAGAAAAAGAAAAAAAAGTGACATAGGGAAACAGGAACACTTGAATAACAATGAATGTTAGCACACCATGATTGGCTCCAACCCCCTCAGACATTGCTGAAAAAAAAAATTATCACAAGAGACCGACTCACTTAAATATCAAAAGAAATTTGAAAGTAAAATGATCTCCACTTCAATGTGAAGAATCTGTTAGAGAACTGCTTGGCAGCTCTTCAGTTTCAAATTCCTATTCTAGGAACAGTTGGCCATGTCTCTGCTTTCCTACATGTTAGGTACAACTATCTGATAATTTACTACTTTTAATTAAAACAAACCCCTAAACTAGTTCAAGGAATTGGTCCTGGACCCTCCTATTTTCCTATCATTTGGGGAGAGGGGTGACGCTGTGGTAATCTGGAAGGTTTGATTTGCAATTCAGATACGGTGGTTGCAATCCTAGGAACATCTTCCTGAGAGTAAAAATTACGACATAAAACAAGACTTACTTTTGAGGAGACCTGCCTAGGATGGCTCCCTCTAGCTTTTAAAAATTGTTATCACTTCATTAATACCCCACCTTTCTCTCTCGTGTAGACCTGAAGTGGCTGCATCGTTCTCTTCTTCTCTATTTTCTCCTCACAACAACCCTGCCCGGTTAGGTTGAGAGTGTGTGACTGGCCCAAGGTCACCCAGCCAGCTTCCATGGCAGAATGGGGATTCGAACCTGGTTCTCTCAGATCCTAGTCTGACACTCAGACTACTATACCACACTGGCTCTACAGCTCAGCCGTAATGTAGGCAATTATCCAGAACTCAACTTCTATATACACACACAGTGGCCGGACGCATAAACTCTTCCAAAAGTGCGCATCTACTTGATAGCAAAGGGCAGCATCCAAGGTTGGATATGCATCCGTTTTATACCCACAGTTCTGAAAAGCCAGGATATCCAACACGTTAAGTGGCATTTCCATGGCTGAGACCATGAGGTGGAAAAGGAAAAAACTCTGCAGAAATAAAGGGACAGTTTTTGCACATCCCTAATACAGCATCTAAAACAATTCAGTATAAGACCAAGTGGATTCTTCAGTCTCAGTACAACATACTGCTAGCTGGTTTTAGGTCAGCCAGTAAGAACAGCTGCAAAAGCTGACAAAATACTTGAACAAATACTTTCAATTACCTTGTTCCAGTCGGAAGCACAGCGAGCGTTTTGCCGCTTCCATCTCAGGGCTCGGGTGATCTAGAACATGTCGGCACCACTGCAGAGGACTCAGGGGTTTTTCTTGGGTCAGGACACTTTTAGCAGGCGCAACATACAACCTAAACAGAACAAACACAAATCTTTAGCATTATTTATATACTTGATCTGAAGCACACATTTTCATCTTCCACTTCAGGTGTGACAACAACACTCACGGCTCATCTCAGGCCAAAATTGCTGTTATTCACTGTAAATCATAGTTCACAATCATAGGGTGGAAATACACGTTGCTAAAGTGCTTAGGAATGCTCAAGTGCAGGACTGTATGTGGTCCTCAATTCACGTGCAGGCTGTTCTTACTTGGTGCATACGAATGCCGCTTCCACGGGAGTTCCCTTTGTGTGACTGCATCTGCACGTGACTCCAGAGGGCAAAGAGCCAATTCAGCTGTTTTCACTGCAAGAACAAGCACTGTAGGCTCCTTTGACTTGCCAATTGGCATTTATTTAAGATGTGAGAAAGTGTTAAGATCTGCATTTCAATGAATGGATATGAGGGAAACTGCAACCCTTTTAGCAGTTGAGGAGGAACGGATATTGAATGCATGAATGTATTCACATGGAGCGAATTGAAGTGTGACTGTGCGAGTGAGTGCATGGAAAGTTGGAGGGGATACATGTGAAATGAATCTCACTTGAGCATCCCTAGATACTTAGTAATGTGTATTTCCACTGCTAGTTTTCTTCCTACCAGAGATGTGTATTACAAATGTAATTTTACAGTGGGAACTAAAATTGCTTCATATGGAGACACCATGTACATAGATTTGTACATGAATAAATGACTTGCAGAGGAAGCCAGAGTGCAATTTAACAAGTCAGCAAGGTGGAAGTTGGGTACAGGTTCTACAAAGCCCTTAACTGCATCTTAAGTCATAAAAACTGTGGCTTGTCTGACTGCAGTCTAATGGGGGGAAAATGAACTATCAAAGGTTTCATGTGTCCTTCAACAATTGCTATTGGTTTGACAACTGAGGATAGCTAATTATTACTTTGGTTTCAATTAAGGGCCTAACTGCCCTGGCCTGGATAGCCCAGGAGAGCCTGATCTTGTCAGATCTCAGAAGCTAAGCAGGGTCAGTCTTGGTTAGTAATTGGAAGGGAGACCTCCAATGAAGACTAGGGTTGCAAAGCCAGGCAATGGCAAACTACCTCTGTTAGTCTCTTGCCAAGAAAACCCCACTAGGGGTCACCATATGTCAGCTATGACTCGATGGTGCTCTCTACCACCAAGGGCCTAACTAAGACTGAGGGTTCAGCATCCCTGACAGGTAAAAAGCCACCTGAGATGCACACCACTTTCTCTGCTGTGCCTCTGCTAGCCAAAACAGCAGACTGAGAAATTAACAAAGCCAGCACAGTAGGACAATGGGTTTCCCCAGGATTCTGGGCATAAAATTCCCAGTTAACTTATCTTTTTTCCATCTCTCTGCCAAGTAAAGGGCCCATACGTGATTAGGACTTTCCCTCTTAAACACAGCTTTCATCCTCGACTGTGTAAAAAGCCAGGTGCAGTGATGCAACCCTGAAAGTTTACTTGTGGTGAGACAGCTCAGAGGAGTGAGCCATGTTGTGCCTTCCCCTTGTAAGAGGCACAAAAGAAAGATGGGGAAAGCTGTGGATGGCAACATTCAAAACAATCTAAAACTACCTCCACAATCCATTTCTGTGACGAAATGCCCACGGAGGAGCACCTCTCCTTACCTTGTGTTAACTGACACCAGGTTCGTAACAGCAGTTTAGAGCCTGGAGCAAGGTAGGGACTAGAGCCGCCACATGAACTAAGGACAAAGCGCTTGCTTTCCTCACGTGCATTTCTAGGTGCCCAATGGAATTTGTCTGACTACATTCTCAAGTTAAGGATATAGTCCTGCCCCACCTGTCTCACGTGTCCCTTCACATTTGCTTTAAAAAAAATCATTCTAACTTCTTGCAGGTAGGTCTGCAGTGTTCAGCTTAGTTGATTTGAAAAATAAGTGATGCGAGGGCATTGCAACAGGAAGATCACAGGTTTTCTGGCTCCAGCCAGGGGCTTGTGCACCCGCATGGATAGCTAAAATGTTCCATGGCATCAGGTTCTCCCTCCTCTCCCTTTCTCATCACAATACAAGTGTGTTTCCTGCACAGGTGTGGCAAAATCAGTTCTGAACAAATTCTGGTCTCCGACACCAATGGTGGTTACCTACAAAGCAATGTTTAAGCATGTTTCCAGGCAAAACGGTGCCAAGTCAGAACAACAACATAGATCTGGGCAGTTGTGTTGGTTCTGGAAACAGAGACTTCTGAACCCATTCCCAGAGCAGCCAATCTGCTTTTATCCCCTCTGTTCTTGTTACTCTCCATGCCAAAAACGAGGTAACTTTTGAATGCAAAATAAACTCATTATTCAAAATAAACTCCTTGTGTATTTGCACACAAGCAGAACTAATACCTTTTTGGGGGGGCTTTTTTTACCGGTTGCTTCCTACAGATTCTAAGGTGGATCCAACTATCCATCCTGCAAGGAGGATTCCTCCACCTTAACAACAACATAACAACATTTGATTTATATACTGTCCTTCAGGACATCTTAACACTCACTCAGAGCAGTTTACAAAGTGAGTGTTATTATTATCCCTACAACAATCATCCTGTGAGGTGGGTGGGGCTGAGAGAGCTCTCAGAGAGCTGTGACTGACCCAAGGTCACCCAGCTGGCTTCAAATGGAGGAGTGGGGAATCAAACCCGGCTCTCCAGATTAGAGTCCCGTGCTCTTAACCACTACACCAAACTGGCTCTTCCATTGGAGGAATGTTCCTTAAGATGGAGGCAGGCTTCAAACTTTGCTCAGTGGAAAAACAGGATAAGGGTAGGATCTACTCTGACTGGCATAAATAGTGCTAATTCCAGGAGTAGCTCTCAATCTAGTGTGATGAAACTCCCACATGAGAACAATAGACATGCAGACAATAGAACCAAATTTTATTCCCCACTCCTCCACTTGAAGCCAGCTGGGTGACCTTGGGTCAGTCACAGCTCTCTCAGAGCTCTCTCACCCCCCCCCAACCTCACAGGGTGATTGTCATGAGGATAATAATAACACGCTTTGTAAACTGCTCTGAGTGGACCTTAAGTTGTCCTGAAGGGTGGTATATAAATCGAATGTTAAGTTATGTTATATGCTCCATTCTCCAGGACAGATTAAAGAAACTGCAAACTGGGACACAGAGTGGAGTTTCTTCCCGCTGCAGCTCCACTCATGCCTGCTTGGGCACTGTAAGGATGGCCATTTCCACCGTATATTAATAAATGAAAGATGCATCTTGGATAGGGTCTATGATTATATTCTTGGTGTTACTGTCTACAGGCCAAAGGGGAAGCATAAGATTTCATTATATGCTTGAATACATGCCATGTAATATAACTGAATGCAGGTTACCAACTATGTTTAATGTTTTAGAAATGAAATCCATGCGGACATTTATTATTTAATATTTTTTTATTAACAAGATTTTTATCTTGCTTTTCTGCCCCCATAGGGCTACCAAGACAGTTATCAAATTAAAATATACAGATTAAAATTGTCTTAAAAACCATCAAAACCAGTACACAGATGCATCATTAAAACAATGTAAAACCAGAGCTTAAACTAAATACAAAAGATAAAAACAACAGTAAAACTTTGGGGAGGGAGGGGAGATCACTGAGAGAATGCCAAGAAGTCTTCACCCACCAGCAGATGACAACAGAAGGAGACAGGCCAATCTTCTTGGAGTAGAGATGGGCATGAACTGGGGAAAAAACTGAACCGTGTGGTTCGTCGCATTTCACGAACTTTCACAAACCTTCCCCGGTTTGCAAACTCATTTGGTTCGTGAAAGCATCACATCCAGATCAGCAAACTGTCACTTCTAGGTCAGCAGAAGGTCGCTTCTGGGCCAGCAGAAGGTCTGCAGGAAGTCTATCCCCTGTTGCCTTGGAAACTGATTGATCGGCACCAGGCTGTCTGCAGTGACGAACCAAAAAACGAACCAAACGAACCAGCCTAAAGTTCATGGTGGTTCGTCAGAAATGGGCTCTGACGAACCGCTGGTTCGCGAACCATGAACTGGCCCGGTTCGTCACGAACTTTGGTTTGTATTTCGGTTTGTGCCGATCTCTACCCTGGAGAGAGAGTTAGAGTTTTGGTGCCACAACAGAGAAGGCCCTCTCCAGGGTTGTCACTCACCAAATTTCAGCAGGTGGGGGCTCTTGAAGCAGGGCCTCCAAAGATGACCACAGTGGTCTGGTAGATTCATTTACACCTAAAATGTGACAGAGCACCTAAAAGCTGCCGTCTCTCCAGCTGCGAATCCAGAGTCTAAAACTGATGCTGCCTCAATGCCTTTAGCAACACAAAGAAATAATCTTACATCCAGTTTAAGATAGTTGTCTCATAAGTGTGAGTTTTCATTCAGGTTGTGTGTTTTCTGCTTCTTTCTCTTTCAAAAAATTATCTTATGGTGTTTTTTTGTTTTATGTTTGTTAAGAGTTTATAAAGATGTACACCTATCACAATCTTTACGGCAAGACTCTAGGTATGACAGTGCCATCCTCAGCAAAATCATATTTTTCTAAGCCTACGGACTTCAATGGACTTGGAAGGGTGTAACTCTGCTTATGATGGCGCTGTCCATTTTCTAACAAGTATGTTTAAGGTTGCAGCCTAAAATCAAAGGATGGAATCTGCATCACTTCCCCATGAGTTTAATGGTTTGCAAATTATACAGAATAATATTCAAATATTTTTTTACTATTCACAGTAGCTTAAGCCTTTCTATATCCCCCAAGCAATAATTTCATTACATACGACATCTTGCAAATAATTTCCAGCAGGAATTTTGAATATTTATAGCTACTAATGTAGAAGAACCAACACCTCTGTTCCTTAAAGACAATGAAGAGGCCTTCATGACCAAGTCTGCAATGCAGAGTTCTGTCAATCACAAAAGCGGAATTCACTCACACATGATCCATTCACATAAAATATTTTAGGTGTATATTTTAAAATAAATCAGTCTTTGATGTTCATTTACAAGCACCGTGTGTGAAGATCGAGCCAGCCCACCTCAGGAAACAATACCAACAGCTACCTGGGTATGCCTAACTTAGGGTATAACTACATGATATGCCCAATACATGTTGGGTCACAGGTGCACAACTGGACTTGTAGTCCGAAGTACCTCAGGGGAAGTCACCTTAAAAAGCTTTCCTTCGTTTGACTGCGAGAGGGCAAGAAGGAGCTTCTGGTTTCCCTTGCACGCCGGTTTCACCTTAGGAACGGGAAGCGTAGTTTTGAAAGACAGAAGGTGGACAGAGCTTATTGCCCTGGCATGTGGTGAAAGTAGAAAGTGGGTGGTTGGAAAACCTTAAACCCCCTCTTACCGCCCACGGTGCAAGCAAATGAATGCTAATTAAGGTGAGTTCCTCAGTTGTACATCTGACAGCAAGACCAGTCGTCCACTCATGTTGGGCGTATTGTGTAGTTTGGTCCCCAGAGTGAAGGGGTTGGATCCTATAACTCCCTTCCACCAAGACTTCTTTCAATGAAGAAAGACTTTTCTCTCACACTGTTAGCCTTCCTCCATCATCCACTGGAGGAAGTCTTTCTCCCCAAAGGATTTAGCATAGCTCTGGAGATTAACCACTCCATCCAAAGGAAGGCAGTCAATAAGAACTGGCAGTCGTCACTAGAGGGTGTAGCGCTCCAAGTCCTTTCCTTTCTGTCC
Source organism: Eublepharis macularius (assembly GCF_028583425.1). Classification (NCBI taxonomy): domain Eukaryota; kingdom Metazoa; phylum Chordata; class Lepidosauria; order Squamata; family Eublepharidae; genus Eublepharis; species Eublepharis macularius. The sequence goes on along the minus strand of NC_072792.1, from coordinate 24,278,055 downwards.
TGCACCTCAGTTGAGTTGATACTTCTCAAGTGCTTAAATTACTAAAATGATAAGCAATCCGAAAATCATGTTATGTTTCTTGATACCTAGCCAAGGGAAGGGAAGCCAGTTCAATGGTAAGGGAAAGAAATCTGCACATGCTCAAAGGCAAGCTTTCTTTGATATTGCAGCTGCAGTGCTGTCTGGTCAGGTGGAGATAGCTCCACTTCCCTCTGCCTCAGGATTCCCTCAGAACGGAACCACTTGCTACAAGAAACGCAGAACTGCTGCATAAAATTACAGCCCTTTGTCAATTCTCCTTCTTCTCTTAGTACAACTCAACCTAGATCCGGACAAAATTGCTCTCAGGAGGACTAGGGTTGCCATCCTCCAGGTAGTGGCTGGAGATCTCCTGGAATTACAACTGGTCTCCAGGCCACAGAGATCAGTTCACCTGGAGAAAATGGCTACTTTTGGGGGTGAACTCTATGGACTTATGCCATGCCAAGGCCCTTTCCCTCCCCAAACACCACTTTCTCCAGGTTTCACCCCCCAGATCTCCAGGAATTTCCCAATGTGGAGCTGGCAACCCTACTCAGGACCTTCTCATCACTTCATCACATGACTGGTTACTGCCCGTGGGGAAAACATTCAGTACAATAACAGGCGAGGCAAGTAGTTACACACTAGGAAAATACTTCCTGTGGGGCTTCTGTGTTTAGTGGCAGCCTCCATACTTTTATAATGACTTGCCCCATCCTTAGACTCTGAAACTTCCTGACATCCCATCACTTGAAAACCCGGATGTCACACAGACCAGAGCAAGTAAGTCACATATAGGCCCAGAAATAGCCATCTGGGCAGTTCGTGTAAATCTTCAGTTAGGAACGGATTTATCCAGGGGTGGGTTGGCCATTAAGGCCACCAGGAAGAGTCCCAGTGGGTTGATGGCCTTGGGGGGGGGTCAACCCATCACACTGGGGTTACCTGAGCGCAGGGGTCACCACCTGCCAGGGTCACCCCAACCGGAAGAGAGGGGTGGGTGTGAACCTCAAAATCTCTCTACACGAGATGCCATGGCGTGTGTCCATCAAGTGTTGGGAGATGCAATGTTAGCTGGGAAGCGTAGTTTTGAAAGACAGAGCCAGCGGAGACTGCTCCACAGGGGACGGATTCTCTCATAGCCCTCCACCGTCTCTGGCATGCTGGACTGTCTCCCCTTCCGGAGCCTTTAGCCTGCCGCCTTTGCGGCTTAAAACTGAATTAACCAAGCCTCGGCAGGGCAAAGGCTCTGGAAGGGGAGACACCAAAGGCAGTGGAGGGCTAAGGGAATCTATTCCCTCTGGAGTGATCTCTGCAGGCTCTGTCATTTAAAACTATGCTTCCCAGCTAACATTGTGTCTCCTCCTGACATGTGCAGAACATGAGTCAAAAGTATTGTGTAGAGGAGACTCTAAGAGGCTCACTATAGAGAGGGACAAAACGGGTCCACCCAACCCCATCCTGCCTGACTGCCCAGCTTAGTTCAGCACCTCCTGCCGGAAGCTGGCCAAGCAGGCCCTCCCTCCCTCCCTCTTTTGAGGATGGTGAGGCGGGGGGGGGGGCTGGGCCTTTTCTAGGGTCGTTCACCTCCCCCTAATCCACCCTTGAATTCATCTAGAGCTACATGCAACTTAAGACATCTTATCAATTAGCATTCATACAATTACTAGAACATAAAGCAATTACATCTGCATAGGAGCACAACAATAGATCTAAAAATAAAGGGAATGCTTTTTGATGATGCATATACAGACTTTAGCAGACACTAGCCTATAACTACCATTCTGCTCAACAGAGTTGCCAACTGGCCTGGAGAAAAAGTGCCCTGTCCCTTAAATGGGATGTTATTTATCTCCATTTTTTAAAAGCATTTAGATTAAAACAACTTTTTAAAAAATCTGTTTACTCAAGGACCCCTTTTTAACTGGATTTAGTTAGATTGATCAACTAAAGGTTTAGTTAGATTAATCAACTAAAAATGTAAGCTCTAGGTTTACCTCAGATATACCTAGATGTCTACTCTGCTGCAAGCCCCATTAGCGTATAAAGGTTAGACGACAGTCTAAGAGACTAAGATCTCAGCACAGCAAAGAATGCCGTGCTCTAACCAGCTGCTGTGAAGAGATACTGATAACCCTTTGAGATAAACAAAAGTCAATCAGCAATATAAAATCAGAGATGATTCTCTAAGGTTTAATGCTGAGGCCTCAATGTGGAATCAAACAGCCGTCCTAGAAGACATTCAGCTGTTTCAAATCTAGTCTATCAAAATTACAACGTTTAAGCAAAGAAAGAGCTCAGATGTGAGACAGAAATATCCTCTGCCTGCAATCCTTTCTGAGGGTCTAGAATATATTTAGTAGATCAACTCTTCATATTCAAGCTCCCTTAACAACTATTATATTTAGAAAGTATTATTATGTTGTCCCCTTGCAAGACACCCATGCTTAAAGATGAAATGGCACCAGGCGGTCACTCCCTAGGTGTCACAGAAATCAACAGAACACATCAGTGAGCAAGTGGAGGAACTGCTCTGAGTTACAAGCAAGCATCGAGTGCACCTTCCTCTGTGCAGAAAAAGACAGAGACCCTCACGCTTATAGCTTGATCCTGACTCTGGCTGATTCCGCACACGTTGGATAATGCACTTTCAATGCACTTTATCAATCATTTGAGGTGGGTTTTTTGTTCCGCGCACAAAAAAATCCATTCCAAATGATCTATAAAGAGGACTGGAAGTGCATTATCCAACGTGTGGGGAATCACTCTCTGTTTACTCAGAAGTACATCCCACAGATTTCAATGAAAGTCACTTCCAAGGGGTGCCAAACTGGAGATCTGGCATCACCAACAGTGCCATCCTAAGCGGAGTTGCAACTTTCTAAGTCCGCTGAAGCTAATGGGCTTAGAAGGGGTTAACTCCGCATAGGATGGGACTGTAAGAGGCAGTTCTCCATTTAAGTCTCATCAACCACAAACTTTCAGGGCATCCTTAAATTATTCACTCCTCCCCTCCACGTCAGCCCCCTTCCCATTATACTGGGATAATACCACTGGCTTGCCATAAAGGGCTTTGTAGGAATTACCAAGAAAGCATGCAAACTCTTGAAATGTGCAATATACATACCAAGTATTACTGGTATTCTAAAAAAAGAAGGCCAGAGATAGAAGTGGTACCTCCTGATGTGGAAGCTTCCCCCTATAATCTCAGGGGCATGGACCACTGTATTAAATCCCCTCCCCCAGAAACTATTAGTGCCCACTCAACAACTCTGCTCTCACATAATGTCTACATTGGTCTCATGAAGCCCCCTAACATAGAGCTGGGGGGAGGGACAGGTGAGAGGACCCTCACAATATACTACAGACACACTGACATCCTTCCAAAACAAAAAAAACACCCTGAACTAAACATAATTTTGGAATTGAACCAGCCAATAATGCCCCGACAGGATCCTTGGAATGCCATTTGTCACTTACTCCAGGTCTGAGAGCTTTAGGAGGACATACTAATGGTGGAGGATTGCAAGGTGCTCCAGCACCAGTGTGGTGCAGTGGTTAGAGTGTTAGACTATGATCTGGGAGACACAGGTTCGATTCCCTCTCTGCCATGGAAGCTCACTAGATGACTTTAATCCAGCCACTCTCTCTCAGCCTAACCTCCCACCCAGGGTTATTGCTGTGGTGATAAAATGAGCGAGGGGAGAATGATGTAAGCTGTTTCGGGGTCCCTACTGAGGAGAAAAGTGGAGCATAAATATCTTTTTAAAAATACTTCTTTTGGACTTGATATCTTTGCATTCTAATCCATTGAACTTGGTATTCTTGCAAGTGTCTTTCTCACCTTTATTTTTAGCTCAGGTTTGGGGGCATCTTCTTTCCCTCTCCTTTGGTATTTTTATACAGAGTTCCACCACTGGTCCATCTAGCTATGCACTCTGTCTGGTAGAGACTCCATGGGGCCTGTTCGTAGCCCTGTGACCCCACGTTCCTTGCACTGGGGATGCCCAAGATTGAACCTGCTGCCTTCTGCATCCAAGGGACATGCTCGACCAATGGGCCCTCTCTTTTTGACAAGAGTCATCTGTAGGACACAGCTAGAGAAACCATCAACATTTCAGTTCTCTTCCAATGTATACCTGTATTGCGGCATGCTCACCTGGAGATGGGCTTCCAACACAAGCTTATAGAGAGGCAGACTGTGGGTAAGTAGAGAAGGAAAGGGATTGGGAGAAAAGGGACGGCGTTTTGCCACTGAGACCAAGTTCCAGGACTATCTGCTGCTGCCTAACTCTACGTAGACTCTGCCTCTAAGTATATAGGCATGTAGCTTTATACATGGATCGCTTAAGCACACGGAGAATCCCTGGCCTATTATTTTGATGGCCCATTCAGCTTTTACTCAAAATTAAAGGCATTACCTCAGTTCATCATTTATTGACACAGCTTCAAGCAGATGACAAGCAGTATGGTGTAGCAGTTAGTGTCAGACTAAGACTAGAGAGATCAAGATTCAAATCCTCCTCTGCCATAAAAAAACTGGATGATCTGGAGTCAGTCACTAGTAGAGATTTGAGGGCCTGAAAAAACCTGCTCCCCAGAGGACTCCCCTCCCCCTAGTTTTTAAGGGAAATATTATAAATTTTAGGCAACACTAGAAAAATAACCCTCACAAAACACTCGCCCTCCCCCACTTTTGAAATGCTAGTTCTATTGTGATGGGAAGGGAAGGCTCAGAGGAAAAAAACTGGAAAAATTCAGGAAATATTTTTTTCCTGATTCCCTCCCCCACCCCACACTTTTTTTCTTTCAATGGGAAAATTGGAAATTTTGGAGAGTCTGAAAACAAAACAGCCTGTGAAATTATTTTTTCCCTTGTGGAATGACTGAAATGTTTTTTTTTTCAAACAAGGTGTTACTCAAAATGTCCAATATGAAGATTTTAATGTAAGACAATGATGTTATAAAATGGAATGATATTCAAAAAAGTGCTGCCAGTCCAGTTGTAAATGCATGGGACTGTTTCTGTCCAAATAACACTCTTTACTACAAAATCTGCATTTTCTATTTTCAACTTTTCTTTCCCCCCTACCTCTCAGGTAGCAAAAACTAAGTTATTAAAGCACCACCCTAAGTAGGTCTACTCAGATCTTATTCAAGTATACTCAATGTAGTTTACTCCCAAGGAATTTTTTTTTTGCTGCAGTGTAAGACAAAACAGTGCAGCCGTTTGCAGCTCGCTCACACACGTTCAATATATTTGCAATTTTGCTTGTAGAAAACAAAGGCATTGATTCTTCAAAATTATATAAATATGCCCAATAGTATAATTTTATAGGTTAACTCATAATGATGCCTTTTATGTAATTAAACTGCAAGGTAAATTTAGGTTTCATAAGAAAGTATGAATAGCATATATTTCAGTCAAGATGCCTGTGTTTCTTCTGGAAAAAGTGCACCCCGCAGCTTCAAAATTTCTAGTAACGTTACATTTCTAGTCAACATCCCATGGGAACTCCTGTGAGGATAAAATGGGGGAAGGGTGGGATAAAAATGGAACGACAGATGCTCCAGAGGTGGTTGATTACCAAGTCCGCCACCAATTACAGGATTGCTTAGCTTTACGAGCCTAAATAGCCACCTAAAGGTCTCAATGAAATCAATGGGAACATTCATGGTTTTTAATCACACTGCGCATGAGCCAGCCAAAAACAAGCACGTACAAATGCCAGTGGTTTCCATAAAGTCAATCAAATGCCACTGAAATCAATGCCGGTTTAAATGCGCTGAACTTTACAAGGACTGTTCTCACAGGCAACAGCTGTAGTGTGGATTCATAAAAATATTGTTAGGATACCAAAAAGCGTGTGTCCCCCCACAACCCTCAAGCACATCAGAAAGGGAGCTAACGTTGGATGATTGCAAACAACGTGAAATGTTTCATTTAAACATCAGCACTATTCCTTCCTGTAACCCGTCTGTCTCAAATGGATCCTGATCTACAAGCGAGGCTGGAACCGAGGCGCCAAGATTTCAACAGCGGCTGCTTCTAGGAGAGGTTCCCAGATGACAAACAAGCCAAGCTTTCCTTCTGCTAAGCTGCTTTTCTGCTACCTTCCCCTCGCTAACACTTCCCTACCTTTGCAAACACATAGCTGGAAAACTGTTCGGGTGTCATGGTTAATGGGGGGGATTTGCAGCAGTACAGTGGCAGGTGACAGAAGGAATAAGCACCCCTTCCCAAAGCTGCCTTTCCAGGGCCGAAGCAGCCGCTGCTTCCAGGGGTTACAGACATTTGTGCATCATGCGCAGCCTTGAGAGGGTACACTGAGGCGCATAATGTCCAAAATCAAAGGCAGACCCTGGGTTGGGGCTGGGCTCGAAGAAAGAGTTTCACTCCCAGAGGATCAGGGCTGCAGCCTTGGCCGCTCTGGGAAGCGCTCTGGACGGTCCGCCTTTCCGCAGCCGACTGCAACGTATAAATCACGGCTGCTCCCGGCAGCGGCTGCGGAGGGGAAGGCCCAGCCGCCGGGCGCTGACCACAGTCCTGAAATCCCCGCCCGCCTTTTGCAAGAAGGGACCGTCGGGTTTCTTTTCAAGCTGGCCTCGCTCCTTTTTGACGCCTGCTGAAACGCGCGCCTCCGGGGCCCCGCGGGCCCTGCTTGCAAGGAAAGCGGATCGGGGCGCCTCCGGCTGCCTGGAGTCAGACCAGCGGGCCTCGACCGGACTCAAAAGCGAAGCAGAAGCCTGGAGCCGCTCGTAATGGTCCGGGCACTCTCCCGAGCGGGACGCGAGCCCCGAAGACGCTTTAAGCGCCTCAGGGCGCGATCCTAGGCTGAGTTACTCCAGTCGGAGCCCGATGCGTTCAATGGGCTTAGATTGGAGTAACTCCGCTCAGGATCGCTCCGTCAGGGTTCCCAAAGGGGGAGGAGGAAGACGCCGGCGGAGCCTTCCCGGGAGGGAGGCGGGAGGCGCAGGCGGCGCCGGGAGCGGGGTGGCCGGGAAGCGCCCCCCGGGGCGGCAGCGCGCGGAAGACACCCACCAGGTCTCCTCGGCCTCCTGCTCGTCCGGCCGGGCGCCGCCGGGCTCCCCCTGCAGCAGGTCCAGCACCTCCACCTCGTCCAGGACGGTGGCCGGCGGCACGCTGGCGGCGGCTTCGGGCGGCTGCTGCTGCTGCTGCGGGCCGGGCGAGGGCTTGAAGTAGACGAAGGGCTCCGCGGCGCACAGGAGCGCGGCCGCCGGGCTGGCCATGGCGGGCTGGCCCGGGGCGGCGGCGGAGGGGAGGAGGCGCGGCTGCCGGGGGCTGCCGGGGCCCGCCGAGGCCGGCGCGGAGGAGGAGGCGGCCGCCCGGCTGCGCAGCTGCTCGTTCTGCTTCTCCAGCTGGCGCACCAGCTCCTGCAGCTTCTTCACCTCCAGCTCGGCGCTCACCGGCCCCGCCGCCGCCGCCGCCGCCGCCTTCACCTCGGCCACCGCCAGGGGCTGCAGCAAGGCCGCCTCCATGGCCGGCCGGACGCGCTCGCCCGCCCGCCCGCAGCCGCGCCTCTCAGCCCGCCAGCCAGCCGGCGCGCAGCCCCCTCCCCGGCCCGGCCCGGCCCCGACGCAGCGCCGCCCTCCTGCTCGCCGGCGCACAATGGGAACAAAGCGGGGCGGGAGGGAGGGAGGACCAGCGCCAGGCGAGGCCGGCCTCGGCCCTGCAGGCGCCGCCCCCTCCGCCGGGCCCTCCTCTGGGGCGGGGCGGAGGCACGGGAGAAAGAGCCGGAGTGCGGGAGGGGGCCGCGGGAGGGGGCCGCGGCTTCGGAGGGGCCTTTGGGAGGTGATCCCTTCAAGGCGGAGAGGCGGGCGCCGTCCTTGCCGTGGCCTTCGGGCCCTCCCAGCAACCCGAACATCCCGGGAGGCGCATTGGCGCCCATGGAGGGCCCTCCTTGGAGGGCCTCCAACCCGCTGGCGTTGATCGCCCAGGGAGGAGAGGCGGGTTGTGCAGCCACCAAATTTTCAGCCCGCCGGGTGCTCAGGGCGGAATGCGGCGTCCTCCCCTTTCCCTCCATGTTACCCACCAATTCGCGTCACAGACAGTTAAGTCCAGCTATTATGAATACAGTGAATGAATTAATTATTATGTATGGCCTTAGGCCTTCACAATCCAAAACCATTAAAAGCAATATATATATATATATACATATATATATATATATATATACATATATAATTACATACATAGGTGCAGAGGAGTTAGCCGTGTTAGTCTGTGGTAGCAAAATCAAAAAGAGTCCAGTAGCACCTTTAAGACTACAATTTTATTGTAGCATACAATAAAATAACAATAAAATTGGTTAGTCTTAAAGGTGCTACTGGACTCCAATTACATCAGTTCTTCCTCCCCATGGCTCCAAATGATAAATGTATCATCCACAAACCGGAACCATACACTAGGTTTGTGGGGTGCTGATTCTAGAGCTGTTTTTTCAAAATGTTCCATGTAGAAGTTTGCTATAACTGGGCTGAGTGGGCTCCCCATGGCCACCCCATCCATCTGTTCATAGAATTCGTTGTCCCATTGGAAGTAACTGGTTGTCAGGCAATGGTGGAATAAGAGGCATAATGAAAACATTAGTGGATCGTGCAAGACGGATATGTGAGCCGCACTTGCTAAATGAGGAAATTAATCATCTAAACCACGCACTTCAGGCAAATGGCTACTCCAGAAATGAAATCCGAAGAGCAATCAAACCCAGGATGAAGCAAACAACCAAAGAAAAACAGTCTCCCACAGGAAAAGTGTTTTTGCCATATATCAAAGGAATTACTGATCAGATGGGAAAGCTTATGAAAAAGCATAACCTTCAAGCAGTATTCAGACCCACCCGAAAAATACAACAGATGCTACGATCAGCAAAAGACAGTAGAGACCCCCTAACCTCTGCAGGAGTATACCGTATACCCTGCAGCTGTGGACAAGTTTACATTGGGACCACAAAGCGTAGCATCCAGACAAGAATAAAAGAACATGAAAGACACTGCAGACTTGGACAACCTGAAAAATCAGCAGTGGCTGAACATAGCCTAACTCAAACAGGGCACAGTATCTTATTCCAGGACACCAAAATACTGGACAACACTTCCAACTACTTTGTCAGACTGCACAGGGAAGCCATTGAAATTCACAAGCATAAGCAAAACTTCAACAGGAAAGAAGAAACCTTAAGAATGAACCGAGCATGGTTGCCAGTTCTGAAAAACACCAGGCTAACAAAACATTCTATCCTTGACAATAGCCCTGCAGAGAAGATTAGCACATCAAGTACCAATCCATATGCAAAAGAACCTCCTCAGGATACAGTGAAGCCTCCCGCCATTAGCATTCCACACCCTGGGAAACTCTTACAGGATGACTCAGCTCAACCCCACCCCTCCTGAGTAGATACAAATGACCTACATCTTTTCCACACTGTGACACTGAGAGATCTCTGTCTTTTGGTGCTACACCTCTGAAGATGCCAGCCACAGCTGCTGGCGAAACGTCAGGAACTACAATGCCAAGACCACGGCAATACAGCCCGGAAAACCCACAACAACCATTATAAAATGGGAGTTTATCACACTCGGACAGAAGATGGAGACCAGATAAAATATTCGTGAGAAATTTCCTCTTGGTTCCTGGTATAGGGGACAGTGTAAAACATAGTGTAAATCTTCAATTGAGGTTCCACTGATAAATATACGCTGATCGATGGGTTTTTTTTGGAATCGGCCAAGTAGCATCTCGGCATGGACTGGAAGCGTAATGAAGTAAATGCTACCCTGAGCTTATAGACTGCGATGTCAGTCAGGTAACATGCTCTAGTATGGTCTTTTTTGAAGGTTTTATACCATGAGACAAATTTTGTTTTACCGATTAAAAATTTATCAGTTAGGGCATCCTCTCTGTAAACCCATTCCCTTAAGTCAACATTGCCTCCCGAAGGCTGGAGTAATTCATCTGGGATGGTATATCAAGATGGAATGCCATTAGGGAAGGCCGACCGTGTTTTATCCTTATTTTGCAGCTGGTGATAGCTCAGGTAACTCAAATTCTCTTCAGATCGCATAAATCTTTTGCCATTTCACCCACACAGCCAGGGCAGGGTTGAGGCAGGCGGAAGCAAGCCAAAGTTTCCCAACGTGGTGCCCGTGGGTGCCTTGGGGCCTACAGGCACTTCCGCAGGAGGTAGAGTTGCCAGGTCCAGGTTGGGAAATTCCCAGAGATTTTAAGGGTGGAGCCTGGGTTTGGGGAGGGGAAGGGCCACAGTGGGGTATAATACCATAGAGTTCACCCTTCATAGCAGCCATTTTCTCTAGGGGAGCTCGTCTCTGTGGCCTGGAGATCAGTTGTAATTCCAGGAGATCTCCAGCCACCACCTGGAGACCGGCAACCCTACCTTCTAAAAAGACCAGAGTGGCAGAGGCAGGCAATGGCAAAGTACCTCTGTTAGTCTCTTGCCTTGAAAACTCCACCAGGGGTCGCCATATGTCAGCTATGGCTTGCTGGCACTTTCCATCTCTCTCTCTCTCTCTCTCTCACGCGCGCGCACACGCACACACACACACACACACAAATGGGTTTCTCACATGGATCCTCCCCTCTGCTTACTGGAGAAGGATCCAGGATCCTGTAAACAGGATTGATGGATCACGCTGTGAGGCAATGTGGGGTGGGGAGTACCAGAGTACTCCTTATCATGGTAATCAATCAATTTCTTTATCCGCCTGTTAACCAGTACAAATCAGAAACAATAACTATATAGTGGAGTCATAGGAAAATAGAATTGGTTCAACCAATGACCAATAGTTAAATTTTAAAATCTGTACATAAAATTTCACAACAAATTTTGCAGGCCACTGAGAAAAAATTAGCACAGCTAATAGTGACCTGTTGGTTAACACTGATTAAAAGTTTCTTTGAAATATCGGCATCGGAATATCCTGTAAAAATTTTAAGCAGAGGGGAGATTATATTGACCAAACTTCCTGATAAAAACGACAATAAAACAGTACATGTTTGACTGATTCCACCTCTTCGGTGCCGCATGTACAGCTTGTCTCTTTCATAGGAGTCTTTTTATACCTCCCCTCTAGAACTGCTGAGGAGAGGACTCGCCATCTCACAAAATGAACACACTCCGTTTTCTAGATACATCCAGGAGAGAATGTGTTTAATCTCTCTTTGGCCCTTGGTTGTCTTCTGTGTGCGTGTTAGTCCCCCTGGGGCTTCTTCTGTGTTCATATTCCCCTTGCCCGTTCCTCGTGTGTGTACGAGTGCACACAGTTGACGCTGCCTCCTGTGGCAGCCATTTTGTAGCACTGCCCACCATCTTACCTCATAATTCCAAAGGTCATCCAGTGAGCTTCATGGCTGAATGTATTTGAATCAAGGTTTCCCATATCCTAGCCTGACTCTGTTTATTTAAAACATTTATTTGCTGCCTTGCTACCATTCGGGAAGTTGGCGGCTTACAAGGTAAATAAAATAACACTAATAAAAATTGTAAAAACTCAGAATTAAAAAAAACCAGTTTAAGGCTGCCAGTAACTAGAGAAAACTAATTAAAAGCAGTCCTAAATGATACCATCTTCAGCTGCCTCCTAAAATTGCACAGTGAGGGGGCCAGACACACACGCACCCCCCCTGCCAGGGAAGCTGTTCCATAATCATGGGACTGCCACGGAAAAGGCCCTCTCATGAAGCCACCAGCTGAACTTCTTTAGCTGATGGGACAGTATCAGGATCACCTCAGCTATCTAAGCCTCCAGGTCCCTACCGCAAAGCAGAACCACACACTCGGAAGACTGTGCTTTGTCTCACGCTACAAGGCTCTCTCTTCTTGTATCATCAAGCCTGATGAAGAATCTTGGTGGCTTGAAAGCTTGCACAGTGTTTCGTGCTAATTTGATTGCTACAATAACAGATATTGCATGGATTTTGTTCTTGTTTTTGCTTGGCCCCAAAATGCTGTACATCTTTTTCTACTTGTGCTAAAAACCAACCAGATGTCTGCATCAGGATAATCCAAAATTTCTGGCAACAAGTGCTGAATTCTGTATACGTTATGCAAATGGAGCAAATGTAATCCATTTTCTTCTTTTGCATAATTCTGCAAATTTTTTAGAATCTGGTGTGTACTTCTGATTGCTATGGAGAGGCACAAGAATCTGCAACCCCTTAGCCTTTGAGATTTGGATCTAGGGGTTGGATTGCATTCATTAAAGGTGCTCACAAATACAGATCTTTCCCATCTACCAGTGGAGTTCCCTGTGAACCCCCCAAAATGCCACAGACATGGGGGGAGGGGGGCTGCAGTGATGAGTAGCAACCGGCAAAAATTGCCCCCCACACACCTGATTCTCCCTCCATGCCCCATAGCGTTTTTGGCTAAGTTTCCCCCAATCCCCAGCACCAGATTTTTGTGGGGGTCACAGGTAGATCCTGGGGGAAGGGGAAGACGACGAATCCATATCCACAAGCATCCTCCATTCAAGTTTGGCAAAATCCATCTTATAGCTTGCACATTTTTCCTGTACTTTCTCATTGCAAGAGAGCTGACCCCATAGAGGTCTGATCTCCAGAGCATTCTATTTTCCTTGAGGACATGCAGACATGAAACAATATCAGTAGTGTATTTCATTATCTGGATGACCACAATCCTGACCACTCATTCCATATTTAAATACCCATTTGGAGAAGGCAATTCAAAATTGACCTTACAGTTTCTTCCCCTGACCGCTGCATATTCACCATTCCTTTTGTGTAAGAGCCTACCTATGGCCCCCTGAATGCATGTATAAAGCATATGTGTAATCTGTACATTAGGGAAAAAATAAAGAGCACAGATAACATCAGCTCTTCTGCAAAAACAGATTATGAATGTAGAGAGATCAGGACGGGGCTAGCAGGTACAGATGTGATTCTTTCCATTCCCCGCCCACATATCTTCATTTTTATCCAGAATAAATAACTGAATGTGGCTTATTTTCCATTGGTCCCAGGCTGCTTCAAAAACACCTGTCAAAAAGAGATAAAGGTATAGACCAGACATACATGCTTTGAGCAGGTATCTGAGGAGGTGGCATATACATTTTCTGTATACACTTTCTAAATTAATAAATACCAACAGAATTTTACAGGAATTTGACAGCAAGGCATACATGCGTAGCCTTGCTTTCCCTCTTCCACTGTAGGCCAATGAATTTGGAATGCTGGGGATTTCTTGGCTCAGCCTCCTGGACTGGTCCTCCACTTTTCCAAACAACGCACTGAACTGCAAGCATGTGATAGGAAGTCATGTGACATCAGGGTCATGTGACAGGAAGAAAGTAGTTATGAAACCATCAGTGTAAAGCAAGGGTCATGAGCAGCAGATCAAAGTAACCAGGGGTCAGGAAACACAAGCCGAGCACCAGGAGGTGGAACATTGGGAGCAAAAAACCAAGGGTTAGAGCCGTGGAGGAATCCTTGGCACCAGTAAGTGATCTCACTCCCTGTTCTGCTACTCTTCTCAGTATGTATGCAAAGAGAAGCAGGAACTTTGACACCCTTGTGCTCCGTGAAGCGGCCTTTCCAGAAGCGGTAAAAAATGTGCCCACTCTTTTGACTCAACAGGAATGGCTTTGTGAATGACCCACCTGAGGGTCCCAACCCATGTGTTGAAGACCAAAAGCCTTGACCGCCTTCTAGATCCTCCAGACATGAAATTCTCTTTCTGTGCTTTGAACACAACACAAAAAGGTAGATTGTGTCCAATTCTGAGTTAGGGTGCTTCCAGAATGACATCCCTTTAAAAAATGATAACAAACCATATCATTAGAGACTGAAACTGTTAATTTCAGGGTTGTAATTATGCAAATTCCACCTTGCGGAAATGCAACTAACCGAGTAGGTTGATTGCTTAAACAACTGATTGCCTAAATGAGAACTGCACATGTGTTTCCTTTACCCAGTAACTGGGGCAGGGGGAGGTTTTCTCTTAATTCATATGAATTAACATGCAAAGATTAATCTATCGTAGACAAAGAAAATTTCATTTTCAGGTTGCTTTCAGATTTCAAGGGAGAAGATTTGAAATGAAATAAACAGGGACATGGATTAGATAGAGCCTTGGGGTTCTGCCAGACATTGTCAGTAGTTCCAAAAGTAATTGGCCAAGAATTCAACATTTGTGCAAAAATAAACAAGCCTAAATATCACACTGAAAGTAAACCTTGGATATGAATTTTATTTTGATGTTTACAAAACTTTATTTTGATTTGATATTTTGATATTTAAATATATATATATATATAATACAAAAAAGGCTTCTTATGATGCAAGCTGAGATACATATATTTAGCAGCTCTTTATAAATAAAATGTCTTGACAATAATTGAGCAGTAATTGAATTGCGCTCCCTGCCACTTACTTTTTCTGGCCTGTAAACGTTTTCATAGGTTTCATAGTTCCTTAGGATTAAAAAAAAATATTTTAGGGATTCCTACAGGTTGGGAAACAGTGCTAAAGACTCTACTGTTTATTATAGATACTATTATAGGTACTATGTGTTGTTCATGCTCTTTATTATAGATAGTGTAATAGTTTCCCCCTATTATTTGTTCAAAATATTTTTATATTTATTTATTTAACAAAATTTATATCCCATCTTTCTGTCCTCATAAGGGCCACAACAAAAGTGGCTAACAAATTTAAACATACATACTAAAATTAAAACATACGTATACCCGCCTGCGCACTGATGGTGACTGCTCCACCTGCCTACTGACGCATTCACAACTGTGGTTGCCTTTACCATGTGCCTGTTCATGGCAGCGGCTGCTTGTAGCCACCATATCCAGGGCTTGGGCTACCTGCCCACTTCAGTTGCAGAGGCCACCTCTCACTTTGGGCTGGGCTGGCCTCGGCAGGGGAGTGGCCCCCATGGGGTCATGGCAGTGCCAGTGATTCTGGGGCCCTATCCTGGACTTTTGCCCAGGGCCCCAGAATCACTAAGACTGCCCTTGGTTGGGAAGATTGGAACTACAACACAGGGACATGAGGGAAGAGGTGGGCATTCATCTATGTGGGCCCTAGATCATGGCCCATTCTGTATGGCACACTTTAAGCCAGCGATGCTGAGCATTCACGCCAATTGGTACTGAAACGGCATGGGGTCCCATCATTCCACACTGCACAACCTCAAGATGATTTGGTGTCTGCTGACAAGTTGAGATGTGTCTGGAGCCACATTTTGTGGGGACTGGAGCTGATGTCATTGTTTTTAAAAATTTTCCGCCTGCATCATAATGCTGCAGTGTTGGAATCCATCCCCCTCTCCCCCCTGTATTTGCTGATTGGGCCGTCGACTGTGCCACATACTCTTCTTCGCTGTCCTCAGTACTCCTCTCTGCGTTTCTACCTGATCTGCCCCCTTCTGCTCTCTGCAAAGACCACGATAGCTAATGAAACTAATTTCTTGCTATCCGACAAGTCCCCCGAAACCACTGCATCTGTTGCCGAGTTCCTAGCACATGTATGCAAGCTGAGAGCATGAGTTTATAATACTTAGTTTTTATTGTACATTTTTATTTTTATTTAGTGTGATTTTAATGTGGGTTCTGACCAGTGAGAATCCCTTATTTTTCTGTCTTATTGTATTTATTTATTTATCTACCTATTTTCTTCTTTCCCTTTTTATTGTATACCAATAAAGGTAATTGAATTGAATTGAATTGAATTGAATTGAATTGAATTGAATTGAATTGATTGATTGATTGATTGATTGATTGATTGATTGATTGATTGATTGATTGATTGATTGATTGATTGATTGATTGATTGATTGATTGATTGATTGATTGATTGATTGATTGGGCTGTCCTCTGCCCACTGGAGAGACAATTGGTGGTAGAGTTCTGGGGGTAAACATGTACTTTTCATGCTTATTCCACTCTAATTTATTTTTTTAAAGCCAAACCAGGAAAGGGTTAAAATGCTGCTGCTTCATGCCCTCCCGGCTTGCCTGCCACTTTGTTTCACAAAGGGCTGTGTGACAGGCCAGGAGGGAAAAGCAGCCTCTTTCCTGGGTTTAAAGCCAGGAGGAATGAGCAGTAATGTTACAACTCATTCCTGGCATCCAAAAAAATAAATGAGTGCTTGTGCATACCCCTGAGGGAGGAAGGGAAAAGCAGCCATTTAACCCTTTCCTAGCTTTTAAAGCCAACAGGGAATAAGCAGTAATGTTAGGACTCGTTCCTGGTTTTGCAAAAAAAAAAAAAAAAAGAGTATATGCATACCCGGGGCTGAAGAAAATAAACGGAGAAGCAACCTTATGACCCTTACCTCCCTTTACTGAAAAAATGGCGGAAAAGTTGTTCAGAGAGCTAAGGAGAATGGAAGAAGTTACCAGTGGACAGACTAATCAGACCAAGCAGAACGGGAGTTTTTGATT
Source organism: Eublepharis macularius (assembly GCF_028583425.1). Taxonomy (NCBI): domain Eukaryota; kingdom Metazoa; phylum Chordata; class Lepidosauria; order Squamata; family Eublepharidae; genus Eublepharis; species Eublepharis macularius. The sequence goes on along the minus strand of NC_072792.1, from coordinate 24,261,583 downwards.
CTGCATGGACATAATACGCACCAGCAGTGACTGGGCAGTGGCTTAAAAAAATTGCGGAATGTGCACAGGGAAAAGATGGACAAAAATAATTTCTGCTTCACATGACTCCGTTGCACGTGCGGAACAAACTAATCAGGAAGAAATTGTGCCTCTCCCTCTGCCCCAAGTCCTGCTTTTAGATGGATTTTCCTTCTCATGCCTCCCACGTGTGTTCTTTCTCTTGCTGTCTGCTGTGGATAATGCCAAGACATTCTGTTGCTATACTTAAATACCTTTGAAATGGCCCAGGCATCCAAACCAGTCAACTAACACTGATCTGCTAAGGACTGCCGAGTGGCATCGCTGCGTCCTTTGGCATCTCTAGGATGAAAATCCAATATAGTTTGCATTAGATGTTAGAGTGGAAAAAACAATTCAATCGTAGACTAAAAGCACAGATATACACTGCTTTAGAATGCGATTCTACTCATGTTCTGTCTCACCCGTAAAAGCCTGCTTGCACAAATGCCAGAGTTTGGGGGTGGGGGGCACAAAGCTCCACTGAGGCCTGTGGCAGACCCTCTTTGTAAAGGAACGCACCCAACAGTAATTGAATCATACCACTGTTTTGGAGTATTTTTTTATTGCAACTTACAAGGTTGCAACGTGAATCAAACTATCTTCTAAATTAAGATTTCTTCTTTTTACAGTCAGAAATTTAACAGCTCATATTTAACAGCTAAATATTTCCAGAAGATGTCATTTTAAAAAACATCTTGGACTTCATATAACCTTCCAGCCCTAACTTCAGATATCTTTTGAAACACATCCAGCAATTTTACTTCTTGACTGAATTTGAAATGCTACTGCCTGTTCCTGAATTCTAATTTTGAAACTTTGCTCTGGGGGCCCTGGCAGCTATTTGAGGAACTGACTTAATTGAAATGAGTTTGTGAGTGTTGGTTCACAAATTGCATATTTCAGTGTAAATACGCTGAAATATGTAATTTGTGAACCAACACAAACTGTAAATACACTGAAATACACAAAGTTCATGCATCTCATTGCATACCTAAAATACAAATTGCAGGTTCATGCTGCGTCTGTTTGCCTTGCACTGTGCACGGAAGGAAGGAAGGTTTTAACCTTCTACCTGTATTTGCTGTTTGAAACTGGATCCCAGCCTCTATTTAAAAATAAGTGTCTCCTCTCTTTAAATTGCTAACACAAAACAGCAATTTATGATTACGAATAGCAAAACTGAGCAGAGGTTGAAGGGTTAAAGAAACCACATAATCTTTTCATATGCATGAACCCTTAGACTGCTTATTTGAAAGTTCATGTCAGAAATACATACGTTAGTTTTTTACAGTCCCTGTTGCTTTCCCCACAGGCCAACATGGCTGCCTTCGCTCTAGGTTAGGAAATATATACCTGGTTCTGAGGTGCGGAGTTTCTGGGGCACTGATGCTAAATTGCAAGGTCCCAGGGGAATCCTCCATGAATTCATCCATGCTGGCCCAAGGATTTTGAGAATCCTATGCTAGCATGCCCAATCTGCCCCCCTCTGCACCACAGGGATGTGGAAAGACAGCACTAGCCCTCCTGCTCCCCTGACCACTCCCCGACCCTTGCTGAGATCCGGTGAGGAGCTGCCGCCTGTCCTTCTCACTCTGCAGCTGCAGGGTGAAGCCTGGTGGTGGGGCATGGCAGTGCCCCCTGTCCTCAGCCCACGAGGGAAGGGATAGCACAAAGTCATCGCCTGCCTCCTTGACCCCCATGGTCAGACGAGGTGAGCTAGCGAGGCATGGCAAAGGGAAGGAGGAAGGGGGCCTGTCCCATCTCCACTTCACTGGCAGAGGGAGGAAAAGAGGGAGCAGGTTCCTTACTAACTTCCACTGGGGCTGGGAGATGCCTCCTGATGCTTCTGGCAGGCCAATCTGACTGGCACCCTTCCACTTCTGGCTGGCACCCCAGGTGACTGCCTAGGACCACCGAGTGAATGGGCCACCCCTGCCTCCATGAATTCAGAGAGCTTGCAACTGAAGGCTGCATGAATGCTCAAACATACCCACTTTTGCTTCTTTCTGGGAATAAGATTTCAGACACAGTGGACATTCCCTGAGAGAAACAGGGAGGCCTCCGGATTATTTACTTATATGACTATATCGTAACAAAAAATTAAAGCAGATGCATATATTAGGTAATCTTTAAACAGTACATATTGGCAGCCTGATTAGGGTGAACAGATCTGTCGTTAAAGGTTTGCATAAAGTTTTGCTTGATAAGCAGTCAGGGACTCAACAAAACAACATTGAACGGCTGTGCATTTTTCCTGGATGGACAATTCACTCACAGGAATAGACCCTCAGAGTAGCACACTGCAGAATCTGTGCAGTTTTATGGGAGAAACAGCCATTTGCACAGGAGACAGAGGCAGGAAGTGGGAGCTGAAAGTTCCTGGTTGCAGTTAGCTTGAACTAGGATCATGGCCTTGGAGGAGAAGGTATAAGTTGTTCTCTGAGGATATGCTTCCTCCGCAGGAGTACCTGATCGTTTCCAATCGTTTCTGAATATTTTAAATGAAATAAATATTACAGTGATACCGTTAGGTAGGAAACCAAGGCTGGTAAGAACTGACCCTAGAACTTCTCCCCACTGGGAAATGGAAAGCGTGCAGCACTATTATCATGGTAGATGAAATATTCACGATGCACTCGCAACTGAGTCTATGAATCAGAGACCTATCTAACCACTGTTTTTATTGAAACGCATCAGCAGTCCTGAATATTTCGCCCAAACCATTCTAGCGGCAGCAGTGACAGCTGCTGCTGTTTGATTCGGTATTCTCTTTTTTCTTGCCTATGTACAGGTATCGCTTTTTGCACATAGCTCCACAGACATCCGAGTGGGTCCCCGGCTGTTCTGCAACTTGCTATTTCCTTAACTGAATTTAATGCCGTTTTCCAAATGGTCATAGCTAGCACTAATGAAAGAAATCTCCTATAGCAGAACTATTAAGCTTTCGTTCAGATTCCTGCTCAGCCATACTAACACTCATTGGGAAGCTTTGACCACTGGTTGTTTCTCAGCCTAGCTTACCTCCTTGGATACTTGTAATGGCAGAATTGGATAACGATACCCTGAGTTGTTTAGAGGTAAGGGAAGATTCAAATGTAGTCAATGGAGATGTAAGGTGGTTCGTGGTGAGCCAAAAAGATGTGTGACAACAGCAGGCTGAAATTGCAAAAATCAATCATTGTGTAATGCCCATTTCAAAAATTAAGGATGCTTTGCAAGTTTAGAGCAACCAGACTGATTTTCTCTCCTCACCACACCACAGATGCCCTGATGATCTAGGGGCAGACTGGATGGCTTGTTCCGGTTCCAGTTGGTTCCTTTCCTTTTTATAGTGTGCCGCTGATATGTAAAATGAAGTGGTTTCATTATGTGGTTGGAAAAATGGATTTGATGAGTCACAGATATCCCTATAATTTACGGGAGCGTCAATGCAGCTCTCGCTCCAAATTAATGCATTATTGAAGACAAGCCCTTTCAATAAAACAGCTGCCACAGCAAAAATGCTCGTTTAGATGTTTCTGTGAAGCACCCGTCAAAAGAAAGAAAACACCCAATTCTAGCAAAATGCAAAAAAAATTAAAAATCTAATCAGCTTTGAAATGTTAATTTTTTAAGAATTAAGAGAGTATCACTGCCCCAGCCTTTGGTGTGCTACATTCCCAAATCCGTAAAAGCATTCTTCCCTGCCTCATTCTTTCAATAACCTATAATGAGAGCGGAGAAACACCCGCTACAATTGCCACAGCTGCTCAGCAACACAGAACTCCTCCTTATTGTTTATGCCTTGCTGTTCTTGGGAAATGGAAGACCAAACAGGATACGATGAGGCGGCCATATTTGTTTATACATGAGTGGGGAAGTGTAAATAAAATATAATATCAAAACCAGGCTGGGAGAAACAGCACCGAAGGTGAGGGTTAGATGGGGATGGGGCAGGTTCAGCTAAGCAGACATGTTAACAAGCGTTGCTGCAACTGTTATGTTTAGGTTTGGTCTTTGGTCACCCTTTGACCATTTCAAATGGTTTTCAACCATAGTTACTCAATTGTTGCTATAGACTGTAGACTGATAGGGCTATTCTTTGGCAATGCAGTTGGTAGAACCAGAATGCCAAGAATATAGGAACTTCTGAGGAATTACATGATCTGCGACCCACCCCGCCCCGACTCCATTCCAGTTTCATTTATCCAAAGATGAATTTGAATGGACAGCTTACTATAGGAATAGCATACACTATTTCTGAAAATATGTGTTTGAATACATATTTTACTTCCTCATTCCATGGAACACTTCCTTGTGTCATATCCCATTTTTTTATTACTGAGAATCCTAACAAGACAGTCGTGCTCAGCAGGTTACAATATGTGCCTCATGGACTGTATTCTCTTAGTGGAACGCATAAATTCAGTGAGTGTCCCTTTAAAACACAATTTTGCTGATTCAGAATGTTTTGGTCTGCCTTGTTTACTATTATTTTTCATTCCACGCCAGACGTTGTATTCATTCATTTATTATATTTATATCTTTCATTTCCTTTTCAGCCGAAAAACCCAAGACAGCAAACAAAAAAGAAATATAACATACAAACTACTTAACTGGTTTCTTCACCTAGAAAATCTCATATAAACACTGATTACCAGGCTATTATTTTCATGCTTTTAATTTTCATCTCCTTTAAAAAACAAAGTGGACTCTTCCATTTTCATACAGGGTTGGTCCTTTATTAACATGATCTGGGAAGGGCAGAAATCAACTTCAAATGACATTACTGATTTAAGTGCTCAAGCAACATGCTGGACAGCCACCTTTGTTTAATGTCACTGGTTAACAATCCCATCCTAAGCTGAGTTATATCATTCAAAGATCACTGACTTCAAGAGAAGAGTGTAACTTTGCTTAGGATGGCACTGTAGGTTCACTCCGCACACGTTGGATAATGCACTTTCAATGCACTTTATCAGTCGTTTGAGGTGATTTTTTGTTCCACACACAAAAAAACCCGTTCCAAATGATCTATAAAGAGGATTGGAAGTGCATTATCCAACATGTGCGGAATCACTCATTATTCCACAGGAGTACAGTGACACATTAATAAAATTAATGACACAGTAATAAAATTTATTCCACAATAAGTTATTGAGTCAATGGAGCTGAGGCTTACGGGAGCTTCTGCTGGAATGAAGTTTGGTACTCGTTTAAGGAGCCGCTGGACTCTTGTTTTATTTTGCTGCTTCAGACTAACGCAACTACACATCTAGAATCACTGTAGATATGCTTTTAAGTCTGTGATTATTTCCATAAAGATATGCTTTAAAATACACTAAACTGTTGTTTTAGTCTCTTACATTTTAATGTTATCTTTTATACATTTAATATATTTCTCCATATTTCTATGCTCTCTACGGTGCTAAGCTGTTTGCATACAGTTAGATTTAAGAAAGAGTAAAAATAGGTTGACGTTTATATTTATGAGTTGACAACTGTAAAACCATACATTTCAAAACATACAATATGCAATAGTAGTTGTAGGGCCCTGATTTTTAGAACATTTATCACTAGCATCAGAAGAATCACTTATGCACTTGCAGGTTCAATCCTCTTGCTGTATTCTTTAGACATTAGGATGCAAAAAGAACTGCATATCAAAATCTCCATATAGTGACACTCCCAAAACATACATACAGTTCAACCTCCACTCCTGGCTCTCCATAACGGCTAGCTCATATTCACCCTTTGTTTTCATTCTCACCACCACCACCACCACCACCTCAGCCATCTCGTCAGATCTTGTCAGATCTTGGAAGCTAAGCAGGGGCAACCTTGGTTAATAATCGAACGGGAGACCTCCAAGGAAAACAAGGGTTGCAGAGGCAGGCAACGGCAAACCACCTCTGTTAGTCTCTTGCCATGAAAACCCCAGCAGGGGTCACAGTAAGTTAGCTATGACTTGATGGCACTCTCCCCCACCACCATGACCCTGCAGACTGCACTGTCAGAGCCGTTGCTTGCTCCCACTCCTCCTGTTTTTTGGGGGGAGGGGATCTGTTAAGGGTTTGGGAAAGAGGATACGAATGGAGGAGTGAAGTTTGTGTATGCATATGAATATTATGTTCCTCATTGAAGAGTATAATTACCTGAAAATCAGGACTGGCTATTCCTTTAAGTAAGTGAGGCACCGCCTTGGAGACCAAATTTTAAGCATCATATAAAAGAACAGCAATAATACTTTGGGCTGGCCCTGCTCACAAGCCAATATGTCCAGTATGATAGTCAGCCATATCACGTAGCCCATGTCAATCTATCACCAGTCCAGAATAAAGATGCAGAAAAATCATGACTGGTACAGTCCAGCCAAAGAAAGGGTGCTACTCATGTACAGATATCCGGGCCCCATCAGATCTTGCCCTCCCCCAAGCCATGTTGTTTCTTTCATTTCAAGTTCAATGCCGAAGAGCTGAAAGGGGAGGGACGAACGCTCCTGAGTGCTCATGCCCTCAGAAGGTCTTTGACAGCAATCTCTTGGGATTGCCCATGTGTAAAACAAAAAGACAGTGGGGTGGAGAAGCAGAGAGCTTTGTTTCACCACCTCTCTAGCAACTGGACTGCCGCTAGCACTCCCTGTTAAGCAGCCACAGTGTGAAGGAGAGCTCTTAAAGGGATCTGGTATATAGTGTGGCGGAAGAAAGGATGAACTGTTCTCCTCTGAAAAGCACCGGTTCCACGTGACAGCCATCATGTAAGTATGAACCATCCTCGAATGAATAGAAAACAGAATACAAATTCTTCAGAGCTAATCAGGTATCTTCTTAGAATACACTTAAGACATCTTCTTCTTGCAGAGACTGCAGATATCTTCTTACACAGTGCCACCATATATTTTCTTATCTTTTAAAATTTTGATATAATTTCATTTTTTCCTTCTCTACAAGCGTCTACAGTTTTTGCTTGTAGGATACATCAGTTATCCCCTCCCGGAAAGTGTATGATTTTCAAAGATAAATGCACGTAGCTAATCATAAGAGATTACACCAAACCAAATAAGTCAAAATTAGTAGATCCATGATGCTGTAAGACAAGAAAAGAGAAATCAGAAGGTCAATGTGAGCATCTTTGTAACTTTCTAAAAAAATAAGTTGATGGCAATGGATTTATGTATGTTCTTCTGAATGTTGACAACAAAATGTTGGCATTGATAATCCCATGGAAACTTTGCAAAGTTACAAAAATTCAGGATTATACCAATTTACAATAATCTAGATGCAACTGCCAAGTGTTATGGTCAAGTAAGTCGAGGAGATTTATTTAGAAAATGTTTTATTCACTTTACAAAACGAATGTTCTCAAAGCAAGGAACAACAATTTTTAAAAAAAACCAAACCCTTAACAACATCAACAACTGTGCTTTTGTCCCACTCAGAGCAGTGAGTACGTTCAGCGTTACTATTATCCCCACAAGACAACTGGGGAGCTGGAGCTGAGAGGAGTGGCTTACCCAAGGCTAAGCTCATGGCAGTGGTGGGATTCAAACCAGCAGAGTGCTGACTTGGAGCCCAGCCACTTGACCACTATGCTACAGCAGCTTCCATCCCAAATTTATTTGGCCATTATTCCCAGTGGGGGAAACTACCCGGAGGGCTGTGGACGGGCATAAAAACAAATAAAATTTATCAACCAATAGAAGGAAACAAAACAACTGAGATTTTGACCCGTTAACCACTTCCAGTCTGTGTATGTGTTTATTTCCAGATATTTATGAAGTCCATCAGGGACTGCTAATACGCACTTGTAGACGTCCACAGTCACCAAATGTTGGCCTTCATTGGTTGTTTCCTTCTCCTATTTATCAGCCCCTTCACTTACAAGAAGGCGTCTTCCCCTCTGTGAAATTTACCTTTAACTTTAGAATAGCAGGGCTCACAATGCACTGTGTTCTTGTGAATCCAAATACTGTCTCCTGCCTTCAGGTTTTCCAGAGGGCCTTTGCAGACTTCGCACTTGAAACACACACAAACACAAACCTTTAGTTATAAAAGTCTGTTGAGGAGAAATGCCCGGTGCAGAGGCATCTTTAATATATGACTATGATGCACGGAATGCAGAAGTCTCAGTAGAATTTTGGTATGACAGAACAAGAGCTGTTGGACAAATGCAGTCCTGCATAAATATTTTTTTCCTTATTACTGGACTGTCATATAGAATCAGTTAAAATCATTCCCAAATTCTTTCTTACCCACTCTACTTTTACTGCATTCCATTATATCATGATTCTTGGGGTAAATGCACGTAATATTGTCAGAGCAGTGATTTGGAAGTATGCTTAATGCGTTATTTTTAAAAACAGCTTTCCCTTTCCCAGAGCAAACTCTGAAAAACTGGTTCCGTGAGTTCACAGTGGGGTTCAGTTAGAACCTGGAAAAACCTGGTTATGGAGGAGGCCAACTGGCTGCAGCTTGTCGTGCCACCAACATTCTTTCCCAAGTTCCTAGAGCTAATATTGCAAATATCATAGTGCAACTGTCTAATTTTTTAAAAAACAAACTGAAGGAGAAGCAAATAAGCATGGGGGGGGAGGCAGAGTCCACTGTATGGAACACACCTGAGTCTTCAGCAATTGTTGAAACTAATGGAGCAATCCTAATCAGGTCTACTTGGAATTAAGACCCATATGATTCAATGGGATTTGCTCCCAGGAAAGCATCTTTAGGATTACAGTCTTTGTGAGATTCCATCAATCAATTAATTCAATTACTTTTAGTGGCATACAATAAAAGAGAAAGAAGAAAATGAATAGATAAATAAATAAATACAATAGGACAGAAAATAAGGGATCCCCACTGGTCAGACTCTACAGTCATATCACACTAAGTAAAAAGGAAAATATACACTAAACACTAGGTATTATAAACTTGTGCTCTTCACCTTAACTACTAACTAGACAACTATATAGATAACTAACTTTGTCAGTTATCTGGATGGGAGTCTACTGGAAGATCCATATGAGAAACACTACTTTTTTGAAAAAGCCATTTGAAAGGAGGAAGAGCAAGACAAACAGCTGAACCACTGTTTGGCTTGTACCAGGATATGCCAATTAGAGGTGTGCACAAGAAAAAACACATGTTTCCCACATATTTCCTATGTGGGAAACATTTCCAAGGATTTCCAGGCAAAGAGAAACTTTAAACAAAGGCAGCCCCTGGACAAAAACCAGGTCCAGTGCAAATCCCACTGCTAATGCAAGTTTTGCTAACAAAGTCCAACGTAACCAAACTACTGCAAGGTAATGTCAAACCAGAGAACCCCAATATCAAATGGAAGAATCCCAAACTGAAGCAAGGGGGGTGAAGCTTGATGGAGCCACAGAATTTAAAAAGGGGGCAGCAGCTTGAAGGGCTCTTTTGGAGCTTGGGAAGAGGGGTGAGATAGGAATCCACCTGCTGCCTCCTGTCCTCCCCTGGCCTCATGCCTCTTTCCTGCCATGCAGCAGAGCTAGCCTCTGCTTCACACCACTGCCCATCTCACTTGCTGCTGCTCCGCCTCTGCTGCAACTGCCTGCATTTCTACATTCTAGCCCAGTACTTCTGATTAGCAAGGTCTCAGCAGAGGTATTTCTGAGCCCTGCTACATGGATTCCTTGAGCTAGAAATCCCAAGTTTTGAACCTCAATTCTTATTCTTGCAAAAAAAAAAAAACAACGCTCTACACATCCATCCTTATTAGCTAGTCAAATGACTATAGTGCCTGAAAGCCCAAATACTGCCACATTTTCCCATGCTAGATCAGGGACCACATATGTCCATATGGGTCAAGTTATGTGCTAACAGTTCACCATCTTAATAATGCACAGCCATGACTATTTTATCTTTTATACCTGGAAGCAAGTTGCATGACAGCAGATCTGCAAGGCATCAAGGATCATCTTGGTGTCTGTGCCCAAGGGCTTCCGGCAGTAGGTGCACATTTCCTTTTCAATAACGGCCCTGTGTAAGAACAGAATTTATGGCGCATATTGCACAGAAAGGCCGGAAGCATTGGGGGCTTCATTGATGAGGGATGACATTAGTATTCCCACCCTACCCCCCTCCATCTCACGCCACTCATCGCTGTGCCTGTGAAGTTGGGGCTTGCATGGATGCTCTGAAACAGAACCGTCTGACGCCACTGAGAGGCACAATCCACTTGGGAATTCTTTTGAACACGGTCCATTGAAATGAATGGGATACTGCGTTAACTGGCTCCTGCTCGGTCTCCCTCCATTTCAACACATTATGTTCAGGAGGGCTTCCAGGTGGATTGGGGCCACAGTGCAGATCAACTCTACATGTCAATTTCTGGCTCGGTGGGTCAATATTTTGTTACACTGCTGGAGAAATGATCGCTTTGAAACATTGTTGCTAATTTTGTAGGCAATCAGTGAAGCGCCAAAGGGGAAGATTATGGTTTTACATTTCCTTCCTTCTATCCATCCATCCTTCCCCCAAAGAATCCCTTTAATCACTTTCACCTTAGAAGCAAGTCTAGCTGAAGTGCCGTATCACACATGCATGTTCATACTGGGCAACGAGTTGTATGTGTGAATGAACTGCACGTACTTAACAGCAAAGGCCAAACTTTCATATCCCTGGATCAATTCTTGTATTCTCCTGTCAATCATCAAGTATTCCACCGAGCAGAAATCATGTACGTGGAAACCTGGACAAAGCCTCAAGGTCAATTTGCAAAGTGCTTTTATCTCCCCCGCCCCTCCAGTGATAACAGACATGCGCATGCATGCACATTCTCTCTCTATATCCTACCTGTCAGAAGTTGAGTAAACAGTTTGAATGGATTTTCCATGGACGTTGTCTTCATAAGCATCACAGGGAAATTTGCTGCAATATAACAAACATGTGCCAAGTGAGGAACACTCATTTTCACTTTTCAGTTTTGCACTTGAGAGAGAATATCATCCATCAACATAAAAGCCATCGATGCAAACCAAAGGGCTGGCTGAAACAATACACTAACATAGAAAAAGTATATTTTAACATCCCTCTAAAAAGTCCATTTGAGAAAAAAATAAAGCATGGTAGAACAAAGCAAGACAGCACAATGTAAGAAAACATAAAATGCACTGTTTTATGCTTTGCAACATACTTCATTATTCCTCTGACTGTCTATTGCATGATCAGATGTCAGTCCATACAAGGGCAGCAATCACTGCCTGCTCGATACACACATCGGTGACAAACCGATGCAAAGATGGAAGGAAGATCAATATTGAATTAGGCAAGTGAGGTGCCACACATATATTTAAGGCCTCCCTATATGAAACTGAGTTGGTACAATTTCATGTGAGGACTATGCCACGTAGAAGAGTCAGCCTGAACATGCTGTACTTTTGTCTTTGTCCCCTATGCATTATTTAGAATTTGAGAAGCAATAAATAGAGTGTTCCCATTCAGCCGAATAGGAGAACATAAAGACATTTTCTGTCCTCTACCATTTTGAATCCTAACCAGACATTACATACAGGAGTATAAAATCATAACAACCACAACAATAACTGTGTTTATATACTGCTGTTGTAGATACATTAGTGCCCCACTCAGAGTGGTGAATAAGTCAGTGCTATTATTATCCCCACAATACAGCTGGGGAGCTGGGGCTGAGAGGAGCGGCTTATTCAAGGCCACCTGCAGAGTTCATGGCAGGAGTGGGAGTCAAACCAGCAGAGTGCTGACTCACAACCCAACCACTTAACCACTATGCTACAGCAACTCCAACCCAACATGAACAATATTAACCGCACAGCCCTTTAAAAATAGGAAAAGCCACTCTGGAGGGCTGATTCAGAACAGAAACACAGCAGTCAGTCAGAGAGAGTAATCATTTCTGTTATTTTCTGTTACAAATTGTCCCTACAAGCAGCCCCCCTCCCTCTGTGGAGTTCCAAATACATGTTCTAAGCAGAAAGAATTGGAAACAAACACAATTAACAGCTAGTTTGGCCCTTTGGCCTCCAGGGAAACAAAATACCTTCTTAAACTCCTTTTGTAAGACATGTAAGATAGCAACTAGGAGCTTAAACTGGAACTTCCCAGGCCTAATCCAGCCATGAACTTCGTAGGGGCCTTTACTCCCCCGGCTGGAGATTGGGACGCTGGCTCTTACCTCCCCTTCTTCTTCGCTCCCAGATGGCATGATGATGTCACTTCCAGGCAGTGACATCATTGCGTGGGTCAAAGGGCTGCCCGGGAGCACTCCCGCACTCACAAAGACCTGAATTGCCCTCCCACGGGGCCTGATTCAGCCCAAAACGGCCCCCCTGCAGGGCGCGGGAGTGTGCCGCTGTGGGGCATGGGAACACGCCGTGCTACCTGGGGGGTGCCCAAGGGGGCGCCCCCCACTGGCCTGGTAAGTGGGGGTGGGAGGTGGGAGCAGGGGATCCCCCGCCCCTGGTGGGGAAACGGCAAGCCTAAATTAGGCATTTGGCACATAGAGACCCATTACTTCACACTATGTTGCACTGTGGCCATAGCCTCTAAATATTGATCTCCCTAATTTCTCCTGGTATGCACTTAGCTTTTATTCTTTAGCCTGACATATCAAAACATTTCAAAGCCTTTAGTCAAAGGTTTCTGCACACTGAAGAAATCAGAAGCTTCAGGTTAGCCAAGCCACAGCTGAAAAATAACATTGCTTATGTTTAAACGGTTTCGTTTAAACAGTTATTTTTGAAATTAGTATATAAGGAAATATTTGGGGAAAATACTGCGAGTATTTTTCAGGTACCTATTCTCATATGTTCTTGTGTACACAATAGTTTCCTTTGGATGATAGCAACCGCTTGAGGCATTATAGCTGAAATACACACAAAAATGTAGAGAACTTCATTCTCTAAAAATAAATACACGTAAATGATCAGAAGAGAAGCCACCATAATAGCATTACTTCCTAAACCAGGATTCATTACTCATTTTAGGTCCCACTTTTGCCTGAACAGAACTCCTTTTTTAAATAACTGGATTGGCACAATATGCATATAACCACTCAGAAATCTGTACTGGTGAGAAGAATATGATTGGGGTAAATACATATACCATGTGTATACCATGAAGCAGAATGAGATGGGAATAAAATGTGCAGCCCGCTATGTCTACACTTGACCTACGCGCGGCCTGCTATGTCTACACTTCATGGTTGTTGGTGTTGAGCTGGCTGGGTTGGTCAAATGGGCCTGGGAAATAATCAACTACGCCCGTTCTGCAGGAGGGTCAAGTTCTGATGGCCTGTATTAAAAAAAGATCCTGCAAGTAGAAGACTAGGGCAGCAAGGAATAGGGCTTGGCTGGAATGTTCTTCTTCTCCTGCAAGCATTTTAATCCCAGGAGGCTTTCAAAAACATTATTCCTAATCACAGGCTGAAGTGGCAGAGACCCCTGTAGCACCTCAGATTTCTACCATCTTGGTCGGGAAGACCCAGCCAGAAGACCATTGACTAAAGACATGTTCTTATGTTGCTGGACCAGCATCTCCGCTCCTTCCCATGCCCATGGGTACCAGGAGAAGCCTGGGGCTACTAGAGAGGAGCTAGTCCGGTGACTCCCCCTCAGGCCACCATTAACCCCTCTTCTTGAAGAGAAGCTGTAGGTTGAGGTCTTGCCACACTGCCTAGGCTTTTCACGTTACTCCAGCAGTGCAGGAAGAGGTCTTACTACAAAACCTCCTACTTTGCTGGGGGGGTAAGTCGAGTATTGAATCAAAACTTACCAACTTTGTTTGTGTTACTTGGGAGTCTGGTTGCCTGTGTTGTCTCTCCAAGTGGTTTGGAGTATTTTACTTGTCCTTTTTTTATGATCTGTTCTTACAGGTGTGTATCATCACACTGTTTTCGCTAATACAGCTAACAGGTTTATTGAATGGATGCCTGTACTCCGCAAATGACAAGATGGTAAACGACTGACATAGATCCCCTTCATACAATACCATGCTGTGGGGGTGGGGTGGGGATGTATGAAAACAGAAACTACATAGATATTGATAATCAGATGGGTCTTTGCAGAGCTTTTTTCTGGAAAAAGAGGTGGTGGAACTCAGTGGGTTGCCCTTGGGGAAAATGGTCACATGGCTGGTGGCCCCACCCCCTGATCTCCAGACAGAGGGGAGTTTAGATTGCCCTCCGCGCCGCTCAGCAGCGCAGGGGGCAATCTAAACTCCCCTCTGTCTGGAGATCAGGGGACGAGGCCACCAGCCATGTGACCATTTTCAAGAGGTTCTGGAACTCCGTTCCACCGCGTCCCAGCTGAAAAAAAGCCCTGCGTCTTTGTCATAAAATCAGTACTCTAATTCATATCCCTTCTTCTGTAGGATGGCTTCCTTGGGGCCATACATTCTCTGTATGAAGGTGTGTGTGTGGGGGGGGGCACATTCAACCTGGAATTCTAGTGGAGCAGAGAGGAGTCTTAAAATGTTTTTCACCGTTTGGCAAGATGAGAACTGGCAACCAGTCCAAAGGTGTGTGTTCTCCAACGCATATGCAGCATATCACCACAAACATTCTCTCTATTCATTTAAAAGGAGAGGGAAGTTCTGTGTGTGACTTTTGAAACAAGTGGGCAAAATCTTACAGGAGGAGGTACTCCTTTTGTCTGTTAGAGCTCCAGTACCCATAAGGAGTAGCTAGATGGCAAAATGGACTTTCTCTGCACAATCTCTGTGTATTTAGGCTAGAGTCAGCATTTTGCCACTATGGGAAAATTCAAACAGTCCATTTATTAATTTAAACTATGTTACCTGGATCCTCGTGTAACCTGGTATGAATGGTTTGTGTCCACCTGTTTGTCTGGGACACTGACAGATTCACAGTCTTGTTCGAGAGTCCTGGGGAGGGGGGGAATTGAAGTAAGAAAACACAGAAAAGAGTATTCATTATTTTTGCCTTCTTATGCTACACATACAATTTTAAAAAGCATGTAAAGGAGACAGGGGAAAAACTTAGGGGGAAATTCCCCAAGAGCATGTGGTCACCACAAACTTTGACACTGGCTACTATGTCTTGGAGGACTGTTGTTTGGGGCTCAGACCTTACGCTCCACTCAGTGAATGATTCTCAGTGCCAACCACTATTTTATATGCACTGTGTGTACTCTGAACTAAGTCTCTTCACTGTTCCTCCAGTCTAGCGCAGCGAAGCTCATCTGAGAGCCAAGAATGAAGACCATTCTTTGTATACATCTTTGGCAACATTCCTACTCGTGGTTTGAGGTGACTCGCTCTGAAGTAGAAGAGATTTTATAGCCACAATGCAAGTGCTCCTCCGACGGCCTCATTCTTTCAAACAGTCTACTGTCTAAAGGGCCTACTGTGGACAAGGGAAGCAGGCAGCCGTGCTGGAGGGCACCGCAGGTGAAAGGAAATGGAGGGGTAGGAAACTGGAACAGAGGGTTCTCTCTTCAGTCTCATTTAAACAGAAAACTGAAGAGGCAAAAGCATGCCAACAAAGGATTTGCAAGAGCTATAGATCTCTGGCGTGCAATACCAGAGTGTGTGTCTCTCCGTGTGTGTTTCAGGTCTTATTGAACTTAATTAACACAAATTATCATACTCTAATGATCACTAACACTGAAGATCTTTGCATTTTCATATGGAAATAAACCCCATAGAGCACAGTAGGCCTTATTCTTTTGTAAACATGCTCAGGACATGGGTTGCGCAAAGAACATGTCTAGATGAACATAGAACCACCATGTATACCTTGATTACTATTTACAAACCACTGTCTCCATAGAATTCAGTAGAACTGATAAGTTGCTTGTGGGTTGCCATCAAATTAAGGTTGCCAGATCCCTATACCCTCCTGGCAGGGGAGACGGGGGACCTGGAACTTACCTTGAGGGTAAATCCCATGCACGTGCAAAGAGTGTGCAATACCGACACTGGCACAATGACATCACTTCCAGGAAGTGCCATCATCACGTCAACAGCAGGCATGCTCCCATGCTTTGCATGGGGGTTAATTCAGCCTGTTGGGGGTGCAAACTAGCCCCTGAGAAGTACAGGCACATGACCTTCTCCACGCATGATGATGTCACTTCAGGAAGTGACATCATTGTGGCCAGCGGGAGCATATCTGCTGCATGCTTGCCTGGGAGGTTCCTTGCCTCCTGGGCCCGTTTCCTGCAGATTTCCCCCCTGCTGGCAGAGTAGGGGCATAAACCAGGGGATCCCCACCCCCACCGGGGGACTTGCAGCCCTACATCAAAGGCATTAGCATGATGCCTTGGCAAATATCAATAGGCTTTCCAAAGTTAATGTACAATCCAATCCCCCATGATCCATGCACATCCATTGCTCATGTTGTTCTGCACAAGAGATTCCCCTAATGTCAGCGTTCTTCTCCTGTGGGTTTCTGTCCCACATGTACAGAGCCATGCTTGCATAAGAATCGTGCCAGCAAAATGCACACAGGGCAAGGAGTAGTAGTAGAACATGCTCTTAATTCCTTGCATTACAGAACATATAACAAATACATCCGCCCTTTTAACAACATACATTTTGTACTTATTTATTTATTTACCATATTGTTATTCCTTCTGTCATGGAACTCAAGACGACTCCAAAAAAGAATACTCAGTAGTATCCATAACAACCATCAAAGCACAATCAAGTAATCCCAGCAGCCATAAAATGCGCTTAATCCACTCCAGAAAAACAACTCCACTGTACCCCACAAACACTGAGTCTCCCTTCAACCACCCAGTGCCAATTCTCCAAAACATCTCCAAAACAGCCCTGATAACCAGCTTTGCTTTGCATTTCTTTTGAAAGGTCACCAGTGAGGGAGCCCTCCCTACTTCCTCATACACAGAAATTGAACCAGAGAACATTTGGGAAGGAGTGCAATTATAGTGGGTGAGAAAACAACTATGAACAACATGGTTGGAGAGCTACCTAGCTTTTTTAAACATAAGATGCATTGTTTTCAATAGGTCATGGATAGCAGATAGTCCAAGACTATACTTGCTGAAAGAAATTAGATTTCAGACTCACCACTTTTTATTTTGATCCACAGTAGATGATTTGATTACAATGAGATCATCAAGTTGTTGGCTTCTGTTAAAGATAGAAGATATCCTTGCATGAAACCCCCAAACATTCTTTTATTGGATATTGGGACTGATATTATTAAGGGAGAGGGGATTACAGCTTGATCGAAACACCATTTCTTTCAAGTAATTTTAACAATGTTTCTTCTTAATAGCTAACGGCTAACATCCACTTGGAAGTAAGTGCCACTGTATTCTGTGGGGTTGTCTTCAAAGTTAATATTTATGTATTCTGTGGGGTTTGCTTCACAGGATTGCAGCCCAAGTCAGCTAATATCTAATCTCGAATGCATTCTGTAAAAGTAATTCCAAGATTATTGAGAAGTATGTTTATAATCATCCTCACCTGGATAGCCCAGGTGAGCTTGATCTCATCAGATCTCAGAAGCAAAGCAGGGTCAGTCTTGGTTAGTAATTGGATGGGAGACCTCCAACGAAGACCAGGGCTGCAAAGGCAGGCAATGGCAAACCACCTCTGATAGTCTCTTGCCATGCCAAGTTGGCTATGACTTGATGGCACTCTCCAACACCACTCCACCACATCTTTATAATCATTCCATCCTAACCACCATGGGTACAAATCTACCAAGCCCAAACTCCAGAAACAAGGAAGTGGAAGTTTCCTTGCAGTTAGGGCAGGGCATGAAAATTGTATTCGGAGTTTGAACTAGGGTTTCCAACTCAGGTTTGGAAAATTCCTGGAGATTTGGGGCAGTGCCTGAGGAAAGCAAAGGTCGAGGAGAAAGCTCCATGAGGATATGACACCACAGAGTCCACCCTCAAAAGGTGCCATTTCCTCCTTGATGGGAGGGAAGTACAGATAGAGAAAACACACAACAATAGCCTGTATGTGCTAGGGTTGCCAATTGTGAGTTGGGGAATTCCTGGAGATTTGGGGGTGAGGACTGGGAAGAAACCTCAGCAGGCAGTCTACCCTCCAAAGCAGGCATTTCCTCCAGGGGAACTGATCTCTGTAGTCTGGAGATCTGTGGTAATTCCAGGAAAACTCCACACCCCACCTGGTAACCCCTTCCCCAAGATAGCTGTGCCTTGACACAACAGACGTTCCTGTCCACAAGCTCCCTTCACCTTCACTCCTGGAGAGGAAGGGGATATGCATTTTTTTTTGCATGCATTTTTTTTGCCGGAACCCGGCTGTGGTACGGAAGTGAATGGGGGTGGCATCATATTCAGAAGCACCTTGCACCCATGGCTGCACTTAGGGGTACTGGTACATCTTTTTAGCTCAAAGGAATATGTAAAAGCACAAGTAATACCTACCCTTAGGCAGGCTTGCATGATGCATAAGAAAGAGAGTTAAAGGCACTACCTTTTGTTTTGTGGTGCAGTGTTATTTACATCAATGAAGTCATCGAGATCTTGTCCCCTGTGAGAAAAACAAGAAGATAAGCATCAGAATGATGGTAAGTATGGCTTCTTTGGGGGGAGGGGGGAGAGGGAGAGAGAGAGAGAGAGAGCTGACTGCACACATACCCAGGAAAGAATCACTGGTAGAACCACAGGTCACATATTTGCCAGCTACTGAGAAGTTATCCCTAGTCTGCAAAGGGATTTATATTTTAAGTACTGTAAGAATATTCTTATAGATTATGGCCATTTCCACACGGCTTACCTTCCCTTGGAATGACCCAGAACATCGAGCAAAAAACACAGAAGATCGCGTTTTCTTGCACAAGATTTGCGCGACGTCGCGCAAATCTTGCGTGAGAAAATGTGATCTTCCACGGTTTTTGCACGATGTTCCGGGTCATTCCAAGGGAAGGTAAGCCATCTGGAAATGGCCTATGTAACTGCTAATAACTCCAACAATATTTTACTCTTCCAATATTTGAATATATTAACTCTTTTGAATGGTTTCTCTTTCCCTGGCTGTCTTCACACTGCTTACTGGCCATGGAACATCACGCCGAGCTCCCAAAATGACAGCGTCTTCCTGGCGCAATTTTGCACGAGAACGGTAGTTCTCACGCGAAATTGCACCAGGAAGATGCTGTCGTTCCGGGAGCTCGGCACGATGTTCCGTGGCCGGCAAGCAGTGTGAAAACGACCCCTGATTCAGTGTCATGGCAAAAACCAAAGATTTCTGAAAGTTTGATACCAGCATATTAACCCACAAGGGTTCATTAGTGTTTTTTACCCAATTATAAGACATGGGTGTGGTCTTCTGATTGGGTAGACCCTTTGTCCTTAGCCTCCATCAGTCCTTAGCCAGTGATGGGGTGAAATACCAGGTTGCTATGAAAACAGCCTTGCCTCAAGCTAATGTGGTATTGCAGTGGATTAGATTCGACGTTTCTGCTTCTAGAGTAGGGGCCAATGGCAAGAGCTACGCTGTAACTATGAAAAATAACTTCCATATCTTTTCCTGTCTCTGGCCTTTTCAGTTGTTATATTCTGGGCAGAATTCTGAACCTGATACAAGACTCTTGGGTGCATGCACATTCTTACCCTTGGGAAGAAAGTAATGAGTGACTTATCAGAATGCAAGATATAAGTTCTCCTAATAAATAAGTATAATTAGTGGAAAGGCAGGATATAAATGTGATCAACAGTGTCTTAAAATCCTTATATAATCATAATATATTCAACACAATAGTACATTTTTATCCCCTCCTTTTTCCAAGGAGTCCAAGGTGGGCATACATGGATCTCTCTTCCCAGCTGAATTCTCATACAACCCTATGAGGTAGGCTGTGCTGAGAGACTGTGGCCCGAAGACACCCAACCAACTTCTTGACACTGATATAAATAATAATAATATAAACTATTACTGGACATGCGGCTTATAGCAAAAATAGTGATGAATTCTCACCTACTTTCAGGAACCTTGAAAATGGATGCCAAATACATAATCCCTGGCAGATGTGGACCTCAGAGTCACATAGATGGCTCTGCAGCTTATTTGAGAGCCCAGCCTTTTTGTAGTAACACTGACAGCCTTTCAGAACCGTTGTAGATAGAACTGGAAAATCCTGCTACTAGTCCTTGCCTAAATATTGTTTTGACCATTCCTCAGTGTCATATGTAACCTTGTTTCCTGCTTCAATTATTCCCCAAGGCTCTTCATTAAACGGGCCCTTTTTTGGTTCTCTGTTCTTAAAGGAACAAGTAGTTGGTAGGGACCTAGTATAGGTACAGTAGTTAAGAGTACAATTCTAGGGATGGTGGAACATGACTTTTTCTGAGACAACAGCAAACATGGCAGCATTCTCCCTCCCCTGCAAAATCTCAGGCTTGCAGGGCACCTCCTGTATCTCCCTTACCTTGTAAAGATTGCAACTTTTAAACGGGGCTATGCACATTTATCCACATGTGGGGTCTCCATGACTCCATAATCTGTACCCCTCTTTCAGTCTAGGGATGGGACTGCAAAGTCAGGGACAACCTGTGCTAACCATGGTGCAATCTGGGTCATATTCAACTAGGAAGGTATGGATGGGCCAGAGGCTTGCTACCGCTGTTCCATACAGCCATTCTCACCAGAAAAGCAACTTTTGATGAAGCTATAATATTGTGAAACCTACATGCCCCATAAATACTGTATACACACCACGAAGAGATGGTTCACACAGTCAGTTTCTGTCTCTTTCTCATGTTCCTCAAGTGTCACCAAGAATGGAGGTCTTGTATAAATCAGGATTTCCATGAATACAGCCAACGCCTCTCAGAAGAATTGTCTAATTGTGGTTGTGCCAGTGAAATTGCTATTGAGAAGCAGTGGCTGTGTATCTGGTATGACTTCCACTGAATTATTATTATTATTATTATTATTATTATTATTATTTATAAACCGCCCATCCTCAGGGAGCAACGCACAGAGACAAAATTGTCCACATGAACAGCTCAAACAGACTTAAAAGACACATGGTTTCCCCCTTCATTAGTGCAACAGAAAGTGCAGGGATAGAAAATTCAGGCAGAAAGGTATACAAATAGAACATTAATTACACCTTCAGTGACCACTGACTTTCAGGATACGGAACAGATATCCATGTGAAAATACAGCAAGACGATCTGCCCTGCTGACAAATTTCGACACTGAACTGCTCCTTAGAGTCTCTCTACACGAGGCCTCTTACACGAGGACGCTCAAGTGAAGGGAGACGCAATGTTAGCTGGGAAGGGTAGTTTAAAACGTTAAAAAAGAAGGGGAGGTGAAATTGACAGAACCTTTGGGGAGGCAAAGATGAAATAAACAAACCCTCTGAGGAGTCACCTCTGCCAGCTCTAGAGAGGTGAAACTGACAGAGTCAAAGGCTCGGTCTTTTTAAACTATGCTTCCCGGCTAACATTGTGTCTCCCTTCACATGAGCATCCTCGTGTAAGAGGTCTTGTGTAGAGAGGCTCTTATTTACCTTATGTAGGTTGATTTGTGGAGCACAGGTGGACAAGACACGGAATTTCAAGTAAGGATTTCTTTTTAGTTGGTTTGCTCTTGCTTTCCAAAATTAATTCAGTCTCTGATTCTTTGTAATAATGAGCAAGCTGTCATATGTTGAATGGGGAAAAATCAGTATTTCATCAAGGATTAGCCTATGAGCTCATAATGTCAATATTTGGATTTACTTTTTTGACCTCTGTGCAGTGAGTGTATAGGCTTGGAATAGTTCTTTGTGAACTATTTGTGTGATAGCTTTGTTTTGTTGTGACAAAAGTGTCTCAGAGTTGTCTCAGAGCGGAACCACAAGTGACAAAAGGCACAGGTTGGACACTTGTCAGCTTCCCTCAAGTTTTGATGGGAAATGTAGGCAGCTTGGTGGAAAGTTGGACAAGTGACAGTTGGAAAGTCCATTGGACAGCAGATGGAGAACCAAGCTGCAAGACCAGGATGCCTACATTTCCCATCAAAACTTGAGGGAAGCTGACAAGTGTCCAATCTGTGCCTTTTGTCACTTGTAGTTCCGCTCTCATTCATCAAAATGATATACTGAGACATGCTTGCATATCCATTTCCATGTTTATCAAGGAAGAATAAGTCCAATAGGAGGAGCAAATAGAAATATACCAAATAAGTGTTTCAAGCTGTAGGTGCTTCTGACCCACATTGCTTCCAAAATCTAATAATCTTCTACAATGCTGTAGTTGTGTAGTTCTCCTTACAACACATATCTAATTATGCTATTTATCCCACTCAACAACGCATTAATTTGCCAACAGCCAACAGAAAAACGAAAGCTATTGTTTCTAAAGCCCTTTCTTTTACTTCTAAAAATAAATTCACACCAATATAGAAACAGAGCTGTGTATGATCTTTTAATTCTGCCATTGGTCTTTGAATTTGTTTACTGAGAATTTAACCTGCTTCAGATCTTGTAATCTATTTTGGTTGCTAGCCAAGGAACCCTGGGATCTGGAGTTTAATAAAGGACCTAGGAATTGCCTTAATACCCTTGCCAAAAAAAATATTCAGAAGCCTCTTCATAGGATACAATGGAAATTGCCCAGTTAGATCTGCCATGTTCAAGGCCTTTTCTCTATTAATTGTATCGTATTTGGGAAACTTTTTTCTTTAGGCAGCTTTATATGCTTAACTCGGTAGCTTTCAGAATGTTTTATCCGTATTTTAACTGTATTTTGAGTTCCCCGCTTTGAGAACTTTGAAAGGTGGTAATACATTCTCAAAATAAATAAAATAATGTCGGTTTTCAACCTAGATTAAATTAGTAACACAAATGTGATCCTTGATTGCGAGACTTACCCTTTGTTATATCCGTTGGGTGAAGGATTCACTTTGATGAGATCATCGAGGGTTCTAAAGTTTGAAATAGAAACAAAAGCAGTTGCAGTCAGTGCACCTGATTTTTTTTTTTTAGATTAAAAGGGGAAGGAACCAGTCTGTACCCAGCATATGAATTACCTTGAGATCAGTTTCATTATTCTAGCAAATTTGCATGAGAAATTGACTGCCCTAACAACTTCTGAAATCAGAAATAAAGCCACAGAGGGAAAGGAATGTCTGTCTGCCACAGGAGTATTATAAATAATGTGGATAAAAGTCAGGTATATGTGGAGGCTAGAGACCTGAACCCTGAAAGGTGTGAGGATTTCTCAGTAAGTTGGAACTTTCTAAGTCAGAGAGTCTGCCTTAACAGAAACAGGCATGTACAGAGGGAGGGACAGAGGAATCACGTTTTTATCTATTTACTTTGAGTTCCCTTGTTTGCTTTGGTGCTTAAAAGTGTGTGAACATTTTTTCCCTTTTATTTAATACTTGCTCTGACTCTCAAAAGCTTATCCCCTGAAATTCTTGTTGGTCTCTTAAGGTGTCACTGGACTCTGGATTTCAAATGCTAGTTCTAATCAGCTTTGTGCCACTAGCATGCTGGGTCAAGCACCAGATAGC
The DNA here is from genome assembly GCF_028583425.1 of Eublepharis macularius. Taxonomy (NCBI): domain Eukaryota; kingdom Metazoa; phylum Chordata; class Lepidosauria; order Squamata; family Eublepharidae; genus Eublepharis; species Eublepharis macularius. The sequence continues at coordinate 24,238,073 of NC_072792.1, read as the reverse complement.
GACTTCGTTTGACATTACCCTGTTAAGTTATAATGGGGACCCTTGTGGGAAAGCACCGGCTCCGCAAACAGAGGAAAACAGTTGTTTAGACAAAGTTTTTAATGGTTAACTTCTTTGCCTTAATTGGCTGCTGTATTTGTTCTTTTCCCACCAAAATTCTTTCAGACAGTTCTATTGATGTATTAATTGTATTTTGTGTTTCCTGAGAACTGAGAATTGTTGGATAAAAGGAAGATTATAAACACTACATAAATAAATCAAGATGCGTAGCCGTGTTTGTCTGTAGCAGTGGGAAAAAGCAAGAGTCCAGTAGCACTTATAAGACTAACAAAATATTTTGTTAGTCTTATAGGTGCTACTGGACTCTTACAAAAACAAGGTGATGCTGGTTTCAAAACTGGATTCAGCTTGGGGCACAGATGCGTCCCTCGACTTACCCCTTGTGACATCCGTTAGATGCAGGTTTCGCTTTGATGAGGTCATCCAAGTCTCTTCAAGAGGAAGCAGGAAGAAAGGTTGCAGTTAGTACATCCGAACTTGTATTTTGGATACAGAGGCTGGGGCGAGGGAGGAATCAAAACAGATCAGCTCCGTTTTTCTAGTATCCGAGCAAATTTGCACGAGTGAGGAAGTGTAGCAAAACAGGACTGGTAGAATTATAAAATCAAGAGCGGATCTGTCCCAATTGCTTTGCATAATAGGTCGCTTTATTTTGCAACAAACACAACTACTGTGAACGGACTGCTCGACAACGCAACCCCATCTTGGAAGACGAGCTTGGATCACAGACTCGGAGAGAAATGTTTACATAGACAATAGGATCTCGAAATGCAATGGTAATATTCTAGGCGCCATGTGGAAGATTGGTAGGGAAGGAAGCCTGGAATCCCAGCTCTTGGTCCTTATGTCAACATGCTACAGGGTCCAGGAAGGAAGGGGAGGAAGGAGAAGAGTATGGTCTAAATAGGCCCAGGGTTCCCAACCACGCTTTTCTTGGCTTCATGTGTTTCTTACCAACTGTCTACACTGGGAACTCTTAGGTTCCCAACAATGCAATCCTAATCAGACTTCAATGGCTTTAGAAGGGTGTAACTCTGCTTAGGACTGCATTGCAAGTTCCTGTCTTCTCCTGTCTTCTCTTCCTGTCTTCACCAGGGGTCATTTTGTAGGAAAAGAGCTGGAGGAACTCATTAGCATAACTTATTAGCATAACTCATTAGCATATGCCACACCCCCTGACATCGCCTATCCTGGCTGTTTTGGACCCAATCCTGGCCATTCAGGGCTGAAATTGGGCCCAAAATGGCAAAAAGGGCTGAAAATGGCGGAAAAGGGGCCCAAAATGGTCAGGATCAGGCCACTGCTGAGTGGGAGAGTGATCCACCATCTGTCAGAGGCCCGATCTGGGCTGTTTTGGCCCCAATCCAGGCTGAAACAGGCCCCAAATGGCCAAGAGTCAGGTGGACGGGGCCAGCTGACATGTGACCTCTTTGGGGAACTGCTGGAACTGCGTTCCTGTGCATTCCCACTCAAAATGAGCCCTGATCTTCACCCACCAACTGGAAGTGAATGACATGAAAGAACCTCCTCAATCTTACCCCCTTTGACTATTGGCATCTGCAGGCTTGCCTTGGATGAGATTGTCCAGGTCCTGGCTTCTTTGGAGATGAAACATTATCAGTGAAAATAAAAATGGAAAAATAAAACTGTCAAATAGTTAAAATTATTAACTTTATAAAATTATTAATTTTATATTAAAAGCAAATAAACTGTGGTGGCAGTGGAAAGCACTGTATATTCACAGCTGACTTATGGCCAACCCTGCTGGAGTTTCCAAGACAAAGAAATGAACAGAGGTGGTTTGCCATTCCCTGCCTCTGCAGCCCTGGTCTTCATTGGAGATCTCCCATCAAATTACTAGCGAAGGCCGACCCTGCTTAGCTTCTGAGATCTGATGAGAGTTTGATTTTACTGACCAATACAAATGCTAATCTTCCTTAATGATGAGCCTCCCACTGCCTTGCCCTGAACACTGTGGTATGGCTCAGACATGCATTGGCTTGGGGCTCTGACTTGCACCCTCCCTCCCTCCAGCAGCTCTGACTCCCATGCTCCCTAGACCAAGGAAGGATGTCTAAGGGACAGGGGGAAACCTGCTTTCAATGCTTTTCTCTGGAGAACTCTCAAGGATAACAGGAAGAGGAATAACCACCACTTACATCACTTGCCTGCACACAGGAAGTGACGTCAGCATGTCGGGATGCAGCTGACACCCCTCCCATTTCCTGCCATCCCCCCCCCCCCTTGCAGGCCAGTCGAGAGGCAGCAAGAAGCATCTGTTGGTGGCCGGGAGCCCTCTACCACCAGAAGGGCTTGGCAAACCTGGGAGGAACTCCAGTGTAAGCTTAGCGAAGCAAACTGTAGAGGGACAGAACTGCAAGTTCCAACATAATTACTAGGTGGCAACCTAGTAACTGCCTGCTGTAGTTGTTCTTTTCCTGCATTATCTCTTTATCTACTTTATCTATCACCCGCCTTTCTTGCTGAGACTCAAGGCTGATTAAAAAACTTAACCGTTTTAACAGTATAAGACATCTTGCTTGGATAGGTTTATTGGTGTTTATTGGTGTTTTAATTGCATGTTGAGTTCCCTGACTAGAGAATGGATTACAAATGAGTGGAATATAAAGTGAAGAGTGTTTCAAAACTAGATCACGTTTGTAACACAGATGGGCTCCTCCTTTGCAAGACTTACCCTTTGCTATGTCCATTCGATGAAGGTTTCACTTTGATCAGCTCATTCAGGTTTCTTCAAAGAATGAGAAGGGAGAGAGTTACATGTAGTACACCTGACCTTATTTATTAGATAAGCAAGGAGGGAAAGGAGTTTCATACTCCTAGCATAATAATGGCTCTGAGATCAACTGCATTTTTTGAGCACTAGGGCAAATTTGCATGACTGAGGGCCAAGCTACAAGTGACAAATGACTCTTGAACGGCAAGTGTATTTCTCCCTGTTCACTTGCCCTCCACTCAATCCACTTGCTGTTCAAGTGTCATTTGTCACTTTTAGCTTGGCCCTAAGAAAGTAGAGCAAAGGGGGACTAGAAAAGTTGTAAGATCAAAAGCTGCTCTATTCCACTTGCCGCACATAACATGTTGGCTTACTTTTGCAACACAAACATTTCACATACACCCAGACTGGTCCACAAACAAATCCCAGCATGAACGAAAGATTTATGTTCATATGAACTTAGGATATCCCAGTACCAGAGCTGTGGGTGGAAAAATGTTCAGTGCTTTATTTGTCCATGGACAAAATTCCTATTCCTAAGGAGGCACCGTTTCATAAAATTAATAGTCATGAATGATGCTACTGTCAATCACACCAACTGGAAAGTTTCAAAATTGTAATCAATGTTTTTCAAATGATTAACTGTGCAAGGGAGGACAAGTTTGTCTTATCGATTTTTAAAGGGAGGACAATAAAACCACAAATGCATATAATAATCCAAATAAAAATGATGTATTCACTTGATTGGCTAGGAGGGTTAATTAAAAACTAACAAAATTCCACCACATAGAAGTTTAGTGTGTGTGTGTGTGGGGGGGGTAGCCTGTAGACCCACGATCTGGTCCCGATGTCACCGTGCTATTGCCTCCAGGAAGGAAGGGGAGGAGGACAGAGAACTGGTGCTTGAACAGATCCAGGGTTTCCTAACCTGATGCTTTTTATGGCATCCTTTTCCCATCCCGAGTGATTACACTGGAAATGAACTCATTCTAGGAGTCCAAGTCTTTGCCCTCTCTAGAGTTCTATGATCATGCAACTGCAATTGAATGAGATGAATGAGCCTTCGGAGACTTACCTTTTTTCACTTTTATCTCCTGCAGCATTGACTTGGATGAGATTGTCCAGGTCTTGACTTCTTGGGAGACAAAACATCATCAGCGGAGTGCGGGAAAACATATTTATTTATTTCATTTTTGTGCCATTTATATCCCACCTTTCTGACTGAGACTCAAGGCAGATTACCCAGTGTAGGTCAACACATCAAACCGCTGGGACATTATAAAAAATGTTCAGCTAACAATACTGTAGGGCAAGGATTGCGGAAATTTGAAAACAAGCAGAAATCTAGTAAGAGATGAAACGACGCTGAAATGAAACATAAGCAAACTGACGTACTTACTACATGACATGGAAATGTCCAGTAGCAGCGTACTTACAGCAACAGACAGTAACCAGTAGTCTAGTCTACAGTCCCTGTCCCTTTCCAGCGCATCTCTCTGAACCATTTCCTAACAGCACAGTCCTATTAACTGTGTAAAAAAGCCCTCCTGAATAATCCAGTTTTGCCTAGTTTATGGAAAGTGAGGAGAGTGGGAGCATTTCTGACCCCTTCAAGCAGGCTGTTCTGTAAGGTGGGGGCCACCATAGAGAATGCTTGAGTATGGGCAGCTGTTGATTTTGCCTGATTGCAGGGCGGTATCTGCAGAAGGCCCTATTCAGATGAACGAAGCTGCGATGGTAGGACATAGGGAGAGACGTGGCCCTACAGATATGAGGCACCAAGGCCATGAAAGGCTTTGAAACCCTGAACTGAGCCCAGTAATGGATGGAGCAACTGCAGAATTGGAGTAATGTTCATGATCCGCCTAGCTCCTGATAATAATCAAGCTGAGGCATTCTGCACCAACTGGTGTCTCCAAACTGACTTTGAGGGGAGACCTATGTAGAGTGTTATTGCAGTAGTCTAGTCTCGATGTTACCATGGCATGGATCCAGATGGCCAGATTGGTTGTGTCAAGGTAGGGGGCCACCCTCCAGGTTCAACTGACTTTGGGGAAGGTATTTTTTGCAGCTGCCTTAACTTGCTTCTCTAGCAGGAGTATTGGAACCGGTATAACCCCTAGGCTCTTAGCTGAGTCTGCAAGGGTCAACTGAACCCCATTCAAAGTGGGGAGAACAATGTCCTTCAATATCTCCACCATCCCAACCTGCATCACCTCTGTCTTGTCTGGGGTCAGTTTCAATTTGTTTGCTTTCAGCCACTTGGCCACAGCTGTCAGGCAGCAGCTTAAGGCTTTACTGCATCACCAGGGGATTTGGGTAGCGAGTTAAAAAGCTGGGTATCATCTGTCTATTGATGACATCCAGTTCCAAAGTTACGAATGATTTCTCTTCAAGGTTTTACATAGATGTTGAATAATATGGGGGATAAGACTGTGTCTGTGGAACCCCACAAGATAATTCCCACACTGAAGATATCTGCTTGTCTCCAACAGCAACACTTCGAGTCCGTTCTATGAGGAATGATTTAAACCAGTCCAAGGCACATCCTGTGATACCTACTTCTGCCTCCAAACTCCTCAACAGGATGACATGATCTACTGTATCAAAGGCCGCAGATAGCTCCAGGAGGATTTTGGATTTTGTTTACATTCAGATGGAGGTCATCAACTAGAGCCACTAGAGCCATCACTGTCCCATAGCCTGTTCTGAAACCAGACTGAAAAGGGTCCAGACCACCAGAGTTATCCGAGAAGACCTCGTATTGGTCTGCTACTGCTCTCTCCAATCACTTTGCAGATTAGATATTGGCAGGGTTTTTTTCTGGGAAAGGAGGTGGTGGAACTCTCAAGAGGGAAATGAGGATGAAACACACGGGATTCTTTGAAATCAGGGCTTTTTTAAAGTGGGAACACGGTGGAATGGAGATCTGGCACCTCTTGAAAATGGTCACATAGCTGGTGCCCCCCCCCCCGGATCTCCAGACAGAGGGCAATCTAAACTCCCCTCTGTCTGGAGATCAGGGGGCGGGGCCATTGGCCATGTGACCATTTTCACCGAGGGCAATCTAAACTTTAAAAAACTCCCCCCTTGTTCCAACTGACCCAAAGTGACGTCATTGTGCGGTCCTGAGTTCCACCACCTCTTTTCCCAGAAAAAAGCCCTGTTTGAAATAATATTATTTTCATGCACTATTGCCGAGTATTTTGAAGAGGTGTCGGAACTCCATTCCACTGCGTTCCTGCTGAAAAAAAGCCCTGGATATTGGGCAATAATTGGCCACATCATTTTTGTCTAGGGATGGTGTTTTAAATAGTGGATGGATAACCACTTCTTTGAGTGGCCAAAAAAAGGCACCTTGAGATATTGACTGATTTATGATGGATATCAAGAACTTACTTATGTGGTCTTTATGTGATTTTAGCAGCCAAGAGGGGCAAGGATCCAAGGCACAAGATCCAAGGCCTTCACAGATGCCAGGATCCTGTCAATATCCATCACAAATGTGCCATAAGAGAAGCAGACAGAGTATTAAACATTTCTTCCACCTTTCCTATATTACAGACAGCATTAAGGCCAGAGCGTATTTATGCTATTTTATCAGCAACTGTCAGTTACCTAAATTATTCACTTGATGTTCAAAGCAAAGAAGCCATGCAGAATCTTTATAATGGAAGTTCCTGGATTTTCAAATCAATTGAATAGTTAAATTAGACTAATTTTTTTTCCTTAAGAAAATGCTCATCAGCCTTAATAATTAGTGTCGTACTAGACATCGTGGGTTGGGGTTATATGGCCAAGACTGGCATTCATACTCCCTCCTCCTTTCATGCTCTCTCATACCTCCTTTTTTTAAAAAATATTTTTTTTATTGTAGAAAAGTTAAAAGATAGAACAAGAGAAAAAAAGTGGAACATAACAAGAAGACAACTACAAAGGGCCATGAAAGGCTTGCAAATCATCTACAAAGTCAAAACAGTAAGAAATGTAATAGGCATATTATTAATCCATTACAGTTTTTTGCCTACACAACACTTCCCTCTTTATTATCAATCTGCTTGTGGTCTCATTAATATCTTTTTTTCTGTGTCTCTTCTTGATATCTCAGAATCTTATTTTTAAAAATCAAAACCACAAATCAATTCATTTTAATTTGGCTCTCACAGATAATCCATAAAGGGTTTCCAATTTGCCATGAATATAGAGAATGTTTTATTTCTAATTAACACTGTAAGTTTGGCCATCTTAGCTAAGTCCATCATCTTTCCAGTCCAATCTTCCAATACAGGTAGCTCCTTGCACTTCCATTTTTGAGCATATAAGATGCTCTCCCATACCGCCTGATGGTTAGTAAGCAATTGTTGGCCCTTCTATCAAAATCAGCAAATTTGCAATTCTTCTCCAAAACAAAACTGTAAACTATGATTGATGTTGGCTTGCAATTCTGGTTTGGAGGGGAACAACAAAATACAGTTTGACAGTTTGGAGAAAACCACGAACTATGGTTTGCTGATAACTAAGAAGTATGAGACTCGGTTGTATTCACTTAGCACTTTGTTGAGAGCAGGGAATGTTAAGGCTGTTAAATTAGCATAGGAAAAGTAGGAAGACAATTATTAGTGGTTACTGATGCTGCGTATAGTCTCAGTGCTTGGAATGCTGGGAACCCAGTGAACTCTTATACCCCCTCACCACAAAATTTTCTTTCTACCTCAGAACAACTATTAGAGATACTGAGGACCTAGTTCATACTTATTGAGTAGATGTCACTTGAAGTATTAAACCATCCAGGGAGAATTCAGTTAATCTCTGTAATATTCAGTCCTATTGGTCCTACCTTCTAGTCGTCTCTGTAGTAGTGTTTCTGTCAACATGAGATCCACTGGGTTTTGTGGGAGACACTTGCCTACAAAACAAACAATATTGTCTCATGTAAATAGCTGTTCTTACCTAGATGAGAGCAACAGACAGACCTCAATTGTAAAAATCTTCTAGATAATCTAGACAGAATGGTCTTGGCAGCTATGTTTTGTCTACAGCAAGAAATAAGGAAATTCTCAAACTCCAGGAATTTAATTATGTGCAGCACAAATGCTATATGATAAGTTGTAGCAAGGCAGCATGAGTTTAATTATATGGCATAATTACCCAAGTCTGACAGGTTTTAAAAAACTTTCTCTTTAGACAAAAGCAAAAATAAAAACACATAATTCACAGGAGAATTTCACAGGAGAATACATACACATGCATATTATCAAACTAAACTATCTGAATTAATATTTAAACATCATTATTACCCTTTAATAACTTAAATCTCCCCTGATTTATAATCCTTAAGTCTTTAAATGAACAAAGAAATATGATAAAATAAATACTAAAAAATCAACCAAATGGCACGAGAATGTTCTCATCCATAAAGGTGTAATCTCCACAGATGAATGAAGAATATAATTATGATATATATATTATTTCATGCCCTGACTAAGTTGGTCTAAACCTGTTTTTAAGATTCAGGCAATTCACTTTTTTTTTTCCAAAATGGATGTGCATCCAGTCCTTCCGAGGTGATACCACTTATCTTTGTTCACATACAAAATCTTTCTCACCCATGCCATAGAAACTGAGTGTACTCCCTCAGTCTTCAGTACTCCTCAGATAAAACCCTTCAGGTAAAACTACTCAGGAAAAATAGATGGGCCAACTGTCACTCCCAACGGTTGTCCTGAACATTCCGCCCTCCCTTCAGAGAGAACCTAGGCAAACTGGCACACTGACTGTGTATAGGACGTTGTATTTATCTGAAATTTTGCAGAACATAGTTGTTCTTTAGAACATCTTCATTGAAGTGTGTCTGTCTGTGTGTGTCTCTCTCTCTGTGTAAGAGAAAGAACTGTGAGAATTATGGAATAACAATGTCCCTCAAGTGTTCAATAAAAAAATTAGATTGTGTGTCCCTTTTGCATAAAATCCCATGAAAAAGCATGCAATTATAAGAATTGCTGACCTGCACAGCACAAATTTAGCTTGCCTTTCCCCCTTTAACTGATTCTCATCTACTCTCAGTTTTCTCCTAGAGTACATTCCATTCTCATTGCACTTGTTCTTTCGACAGCAAGTGTGTGTCTTTTGATTTATTTACAACTCTTTTTTTGCATACTCAGGGAGCCCCCCAAGTTAAAGTGCTGATAATGCTGATGATACTGCCTTTAAATCTGAAGGTTTCATTTAGTTATCACAGTTAATAATCACTGATATATGTATCCTTTGTAACTTGAGTTAATCCTTTTTAAAAGCCATTTAGGTCAGTAGCCTTCAACAAATATTGTGGCATTGAATTCCATGTTAATTATGCATTGGGTGCCTGCATAAGGTGCGATGAACAACTATTAATTTCAGCAAATGACCCCTGACTTCTAGTGTTATGACTGAGTGCAACAAAATTATCTTTGCCTCCACACCATTTGTAACTTTATAAAACTCTTATCGTATCTTCCCTTAGTCATTCTTTTGTCTAATCTAAAATCCTCTGACAAAAGTCTGCAAGCATCAATTAATCCATTTCTGGCTTAACACACTGACAGTGCAATCCTATGCAGAGTTACTCCAGTCTAAGCCCATTGAAGTCAATGGCCTTAGACTGGAGTAACTCTCCATAGGATTGCACTGTGAGTGTCCCTCAAGCCCGGATCAGGCTTAAGGAAGTGTAACTGCATTTGCTTGCATATTTATACCTTTCTCTTTCTCGCTCCTCCACAAATTTAAATTGTAAATTTCTTAAGGGCACAGACGGGTTTTCTGCTTATGAAACTCTTGTGCCATGTACGTTCATGGCACAGTATGAATAAAATAATAATTGTATGCTATATCTTCCACTTAATCCAGGTGTTGTGTTGCCAGTCAACATATCTAGAGACACAACAAATAGTCAGCATCACCCTGAGACTCCTTTTGCGTATGGGTGTGTGCTGAAGTTCTCATGCATACAAGGCTCTCCAGTTTTCTTCGATGACACAAGCAGTTTCATGTGTGCATCCCAATGAACCACACAATTTTTATTAAAAAAAAGTCCAGTAGCACCTTTAAGACTAACCAATTTTATTGTAGCATAAGCTTTCGAGAATCACGTTCTCTTCGTCAGATGCATGGAGGGCCTCTCCATGCATCTGACGAAGAGAACGTGATTCTCGAAAGCTTGCGCTACAATAAAATTGGTTAGTCTTAAAGGTGCTACTGGACTCTTTTTTATTTTGCTACTACAGACTAACACGGCTAACTCCTCTGGAGCTATGACAATTTTTATTAGCATTTGTTAGCCTTCTAAATGCTAGGCGACAAAAAATTTGTATACATGAATTAACATAAGCAACAACAACAACAACAAAAAGCAACATCTCTTTTTCTTGTGGTGGATGATTGGCAACAAAAAGACCAATATCTCTTCATGGAAACCTGGAACCAAACCTTAGTAAACGAGAACTGCATTCAAATACTGTGTCATCAAGTATGTCAAGATTGCCTGGCTTCTATTGGCTAGTCTAGGGCTATTTTGGCTCAGGTCAGCACACAAATGGGTGATTTGTAAGCTAGCCAGTAAATGAAGTTCAGACAGGAACCGCATTTGTTCTGATTTAGGACACAGCTTCATTCTCTGCCAAGGCACTGACCAGTTAGTGCCAGGTTTATTTAAATTCAACTCACTGAAATTTAGACCATAAATAAGAAACTAAAGAGCTCTGTACCCAGCCATGAAAGAATTTTTGCAATCTGCCAAAAATATTCTGAACTGCTGAGTACAGTGATTTTGGGAATTAAATGGTGGAGAAGGAGCGGTCTTTCAGGATGTTGAGCAAAGAATTTCTGGGAAAGGAATGCCAACTTGCTCAGTTGTGCTTTCAGTATAAAAATAGTCTCCTAAACTCACTATTGACTTTACAACAAATAAGCCCGCTTGCATATTCCTGAATAGTTCGACAAAATAGAAACGAGTAGATTACTTGAACCGAAAAAAGAGATGATGCTAGAAGGTTTGGCTGAAAATGGAACCAGATGGCAACAGTAAATGGCTAGGAAGAAAGCTGTTCAAAAGTTTTCTTTCCACATATTGTCAGATCAATGCAGCCTCCCTTTCCTTGTTTTGGAACGCAGCCTGAAGGACAGGAATTATTTATCTGCAGGACCAAAAATATATGCAGTCTTTATAGCTATGTCTTCATAGCCATTAGCAACATTTCCATGAAAGACAGATGTAAAAGTAGCTAATAAGATGTATATGTAGCTAATAATAAGCAGCTTTCATATACTAATTTTCTTTTAGCAAGAAACCATTTTTACCATATATTGGTAAAAACACAGGTAAGTATGTGGTAATCTGTAGTTTCCTAATGCTCTTTGCAATGAACTACAATGTTTCATGAATTGCTGGCCGGTGCAGTGCCAAAGAATTGAGAGCAAGGCCAAAGAATTGAGAGTATTATCTACAGTTGACCGCTATCTACAACATATCCAGTATTGTCAGTATTTAAAAACATGGCATTATCCAGATGCCATTTAACGTCTTTTTAACTTCAGCATCTCTAAAGTTTTCCACTAGAGCTTCAAAATCTCTGTATATGTAATTATATTTCAACACCAGGGATCAGAATAATTAAGGCTGCCCCAGAATGTACCATTGGTATACATAGAATCAAATTCATAATTAATTTAACAACCAGTAAGAATTGACACAGGCACAATAAATGAGAGAGAAAAGACTGATTGGTGAAGTTACTTAGGATTTTATCAGTCTGAACTCATGGTGGTCTGACATTTTCAGCGAACATGTCTAGAGAACAGAGTTGCCTTCCAATTCTTCCCAGACCAAGAATGTTAATGGATTAATATTCCAACTCTTTAAAAAGAGGTTAAAGTGAAAAGCAGTGATTCCACACTATTCCTAACATTCCAAACTAACTAACGGTGAAATTTTAAGCAGAGTTACTCCACTCTAAACCTATTGATTTAAACGAGCTTAGACTGGATTAACTCTGTTTAGGATTTCACTGTAATTAATGACATGGGTCATGACAAACCAGAGTATCATGTAAATAAAATGCATCTATACAGCCAGATGTTTTGGTTTACATTTTTTCTCAGCAGCAGCCCACGAGCTGTCATCTATTACAATAGTCCCTGCCCCATTACAATAGCGGTTTGATCTATGTACATTAGCAGCCAAGAATCCTGATCACTGTACTACAAATGGTGTCACCTGCTGGTTTCGACAGATCTAGCTGACCCTAGACGCCGGAGAAGACCAAGCCCAGGTAGCAGCAGCTCCACATCACATTGTGCCTGGAGCACCATTTCAAACCAGATACCAGTTTCAGACTTTGGTGCTTCACCTGCCACTTTAAGAATCTGGAGGCAACTAAAATGTACGAAGTGGCCCTGCTTCGAGATTGCTTAACCCATCTTTCCCTCCGGCTGATTGTAGCAAGCAACACTCTGGACATGCCATCTTCTCAGATTATTGTATCTTGTTAACTTGGCTTCTTTGGCCAACAATGCTTCTGAGAGCTAATTTCCAATTGGTATACTTATTTGTCTCAAACACTTCATAAATCCATTATTTTGGATTGCGGTTTCTAACCACGTCTGTGCATAAAGATAGTGGTCCTCTCTACACAGCATCAATTTTCTTAAGAGCAGGCATGTCCAAGGAAAAGTTTGCATTTTCAGAGCATACTTTGCTTCATTTTCCCTCTACCCCAAAATTTTTCTAGTGCTGACATTGTTAATTCTCCACTAACAACAATAGATAGGCTGAGATGAAACAGGGAACTATTTTGACAGCAGATTTGGACTGATAGCTAACACGGAGCGTTCAGGTGAGCACTGTGCTGTCCTACCAGGCAACCATGGTATGCGAATGATTCCTTGCTAGTATTTGCAAAATTAAGACTGAACTATTGGGATTAATTTCACAAAACTACATTTCACGCTCCTTTTGTGCAAATGCAAAAACCACTTCCCCCTTCTCCATTCATTAAAATATATAATAATGCTCTTAATATAAGTGGGTTTTTTAAAAAAGACAGGTTTCTTTTGACATTCGTTTTTACAGGGGTCTATCATTCCAGAGTAATTCATAGACTCTGAACTCTCCAGGTGCCAGATTTGGCTCCAGGACCAAATCCAAAGATACTGTTTCAGGGTAAAGAATTGGCCCAATTAAGCTTTTCAAGCTGCTTATAGAGGCGATACTGTCAGGAAATAGCCGTATAGCAAGGTTACCATAGCAACTTGTAGCTCAGTCAGAGGCTGCTACTATAGCTCTGGTGAAACTGAAAGGGAAGGCCCAATATGATAATAAGAACCACTGGGGAGGGTGAATCTGAAATTAATGAGGGAGGGGATTAGGAAAGGATTTAAAGAAGCCTTTGTAAGAAGGCAGGTAGCTTTCCCATTTAGTGCCCTGGTATTTTATTCTCTAAGATCTCTGAATCTGACAACAGAAATGGGACAGCCACACAAGGTTTCCTTCCTAAAATAGTGCATAGTGCCAAGTCTGTAAAGGAGTGGAATGGGGGCAGGGGACGTGCCTTCATTATTCTAAAGCGCTCCAATTTATGCTGTGGGATTTATTAGAACAGCCTCAGATACAAAGATGCGGAAGAAACACATCCCCAAAAATTACATGGCTGTGACTAGGATTGGCAGGCTGCAACCCAGAGTCTCTTCTCCCCGCCCTCCATTTAAAAATGATGCTGAATTAGGAAATGAGGACTCCTGTTCCTGCCTGAATCCTGTCATCTACCTTCTTCACCTGCCTGTTTTTATGACACACCCAGATTTCCTACTTGTTACGGCAGGCCGGGGTGTCAAGCAAACAGGACCAAGGGAGGAAAACAAACAGGAGAATCCAATGGCTTCTTCTCCCAGTTTGCTTCAGCAGCAGATTTAAGAATAATTGGTAAATACTCCTGGTGGCAATCTCCAAAGGAAGCAAAAGAAATCTTTGTCCTTTGTTTTATCAGTAATTGTATTATTTCTAAATAAAACTAATGGATATCAAATGTCAACATCTATTATATATTCAAAATTATCTTGATTTTTGCCAATCAATTTAACCACTGTATATAAGGGCCAGTTCACAAATCTTCACATTGCCCTCGTGTTGGATTGACAGATGTGGCCTGATGGTTCTGTACAATTCTCCAGTGGGGTAAATAACAGCTCCTTAGGTCTTTGCAGACCAGGAAAATGGGGGGGGGGGCACTTAAGCACCCTCTCTCCCTATGTCACAGTCCCAATCAGAATGAGGCATGCATGCACTGGGGAATTAAGTTCCAAGTACAGAACTTCAGATGCTCATGTGATCCAAAGGCCTTGCAGGGGACACAAAGACTTTGTAATGTGTGAATTGGCCCAAAGTCAGAGCTGAAATCTTCTTAGAGAGCCAGTTTGATGTAGTGGTTAAGAGTGGCAGGACTCTAATCTGGAGAGCCAGTTTTGATTCCCCACTCCTCCACTTGAAGGCAGCTGGGTGACCTTGGGTCAGTCAGAGCTCTTGCAGAGCTCTCTCAGCCCCACTTACACCACAGGGTGATTGTCACAAGTATAATAATAATAACACACTTTGTAAACTGCTCCAAGTGAGCGTTAAGTTGTCCTGAAGGGTGGTATATAAATTAAAAGTTGTTGTTAGATGTTGGTCCATCTCGTGTGGAGGCTCTTCCTCCTAATCTTTATTCCTATTTGCGAATTTATTTACAATATTCATAAGCCCGCCTTCCTCCTGAGGATCTCTGGTTGCCTGGACAAGAGGAGGGGTGTGCTGCATTTCATATTAAATTTTTTCCTACTCAAATGTATGCATAATATACAGAAACTGTATAATGATGGTTCATGCGTAAAACAAGACCTAACACTAACACAGCTGACTGTGATTATCTGCCCTTCTTGCTCAGTGGTAAGTTTTTGCAGAATCAGGTTCGTGGTGAAGGAATAATTTAACTTTTCTTCTGAGCTGAGAGCCAAACAACATGGGGTTCCAGTTTGTAGTACAAGAAATGTGGCGGGGATTGGGGGTAGTCAGGGAGAATTGCAGTAGAAAAGCAATGTGAGGGAAGGGCTAGGTATTCCCTCCCAAAGAAGCTTTGGCTGCTTCCACACACATTGGATAATCCACTTTCAATACTCTTTAGTGAACATTTGAATCTGCTTTTCCATGTGTGGAACAAAAAATCCACTTCCAAAGGATTGCTAAAGTGCATTGAAAGTGCATTATTCAACGTGTGTGGAAATGGCCTTTATCTAGAAGCAACAGCAGTTGGGCCCCTGATTTTTAGGCCACAAATCACAAGGGATATAAAACTCTTCTGGGAAACTTCACTAGTGTCATTAAAATTCTCCTAGCTTCAACTTCGCATGCTGAAATCTTTTAGTGCTTAATTTAGGCCGAGTCATGGCTATTATATTACTCCATAAAGCACTAATCATTAGTTATAGCAGTTTGTGTTACCTCGTTCTGAGTTGGTCGTTCACATTATTTGGCTTTGGAGATGTCATGGGGTCTGATGAGGATACGGTCCTGTAGAAGGAAGTTGAACAGTTGCTTAATGCAGGAATAACATTTACTTATCAGTTATATTACTTATTCAAAAGTAGTCTTATTGCTGAGGGGCAGGTTCCTTGGACTGCATTTGTACACATAAAAAACTGGTTAAATATTTCATTGACTGTTCCTGAATATCTTAAAAGTCTTGGCATCACTATGAACATCCAGAATAAAACTGACTGTTTTCAGAACAGCGATGTTTAAAGATGCCTTCAACTTAACATCTCCTACTCTGGTAGGAATTGCGGCATCCAAGAGCAAATTCAACGTGGAGCTCCTGCTAGGTCCAGCTGGTTTCCAAGGCATCTGGATGGGGAACTACCTCTTTCTGAGATCTTTCACTGCCAGCCAGAGTAGAAAATGCGGATCTAGAGCAACCAATAATATGACATGGTGCAAGGCAATTTCACATGTACCTCGACATCACTTCCTGTTTTAAATAAATAAGCAGCTTCCTTTGTGGTATAGTTCCAGCCTTCCATTAACAGGTATTCTAACACTGAACAAGGCCCGGTTTGACCTTGCATCCGGGATTACCATTTTAGCATCGCTTCTGTTTTTGGAAGCTTCCTTGTCAAATAATAGCACTCCCAATACCACTGGTATATTTTCAAGGTCCAGTGCCAAAGATTCCATAAGCAACAGCACAACTGTACAATTAATGTGACCTGGGCTTCAGTAACAAGTGTGAATGTTTCCTTCTCTATGAACCTCCCTGTGCCTTGTCAACTAGGGTGGTGAACTTGCTCCAGTTGCTATTACTTCAGGAAGTCAAAACTAGCAGTCTGCAGGACAGAGCTTTCTCAGTGGTCTCATCAGAGCTGTGAGATATTCTTCCCCAAACTGTTACATGCTTTATTTTATTTATTTTCTATTTTATTAAATTTAAAAACTGCTCTCCCTGCAAGCGGGCGTGCTTGTAACACCTTCTAGAATTTGCCCTTCCAGAAAGACATAAAATCAACACAGAACAAAAGTACTGAAACCTAATCCTGCCAGGCAATCCAGATGGATAGCACATGGTTGATGATATCAAATGATATCACAGAGGGATCCAGGAGGTCCCACAGGGGCACACTCTTCCCTTTTAGCAGATTGGTATAGACCAGGTCAGAATCCAGACTGGAAAAGATCCACATAATTTCAAAGAAGTGGAAATACTATGAAATAAAACACATACATCTTTGGCCCTCCTGGTTTGTCTGAAGTAGAGGGCACTCTGAAGAAAGGAAGAAAGAAGACTGATTAAAACTAGTTTATCAATAATACATATTTAATCAATTATCAACAGTTAATCAATCATTGATATTGATTAAGATAGGTAGCTGAGTTAGTCTGTCTGCAGCAGTAGAAAAGAGCAGGAATCCAGTAGCGCCTATTAGACTAACAAAATTTGTGGTAGGGTATGAGCTTTCGTGAGTCACAGCTCACTTCTTCAGCCACAGCTAGCACGGCATTCAATATTTCAGTACTGAATAATCAATATTTCAGTCGCATTTTCAAATGCCCCAAAGTAGTTCTCAATACTCGCAACATAATTTGTTTTAGAACACTGACATACCCCACCTTTCTCATGAGACAGTCAATGCCCGAGGAAGTGACAACAATAGATATAGTTTTAAAAATTAATTAAAAACACATAGCTAACAAAAACCATGTAATTAATAAAAGGAGTTAAACAAGAGCAATTTGAGTTTCCCTCATTGTAGGGCTGAGCCCCACACCAACGGCAATCTGGACGGGCTCCTGTTGGGCTGTCAAACACAAACCCCAGAGCAGCTTCTTCTTCTTTAATCTAGAGCAACATCTCGTAATTATATACTTCCAATGCACACAAAATTATAAAGTATTTCTGGGCATCAAAAGGACTTCTTCCCTTCATCTGCAGTAGAGAGGAAGTTTGGGGTGATTATTTTTAAAGTCAGAGAGGATATTTGGTGAGAAAGAGACCAGCAATACCGCATTCAGTACAGGCAGCACCCGCCCCAAACAACTCCATCGTCGACTTAGCTCATAGCTGGGCAAAGCCTGTTTATCTTTTCTGAAAAAATGGTTATCTTCTTGACTTGCTTACTGTTCCTTTACTTACAAATATCATGAATACCCACAATCACTCCGAATCTATCTGTGATTCATTTCACATACTAAAGGATTTGCCCCAAGTGTACCCTCAGTAACAAAATGCAGCCACCGAATCAGGGATCCCTAACAAAGATACCTGTACACAATATCCAGTTGTGTTTCATTCATATTTTATGTGTACACTTAAAATAACTTTTTGTGTACTCTTAAAAACGTGATATTTGAAGTATTTTTTTAAAAAAATAAACACAAATAAGTGTCATATCCATTCTTACAGTTTAATATCGTTTATGATGACTGCTGCAGCTGTATTGTGTGGAGGACAGGATTGCCTACAAAAAGAAACAGAAGCATTGATTTACACACTGAACACATGAATATATTTCAGAAGAAATGCAAAGGATTATGAAATATTGTGCATATGTGTTCTTTAGACACACCCCAAGGCCATCAGAGGGAGGGAAGGCAGCAGCCGGGGACTTTCCATCCAAGAACTCAGCCCCTGATGAGAACCTCCTCCCGCAGTGCCATTTTGCATTGCATTTTAATTGATATTTGCATTGTATTTCATTTGCTGTTAACCACTTTGGGAGCCACTGTTGCATTCAAAAGCACGATAAAAATACAATAAACCATAAGCCTATATGGTCATACATAATACTTAGCAATTTGCATAGATAACACTTTAAGGTGTTGAAGGAACTTTATTATATCAGCAATTCTTTCAGCAGCCTTGTAAGTAATGCATCCCTACAATACAGAAGGGCTGAAGCTATAATGCTTTCATACATGTTAGAAAATACACTTTCAATGCACTTTTGCAGTTGTATCCAAGTTGCAAATGATTGCTAAAATGCATTAAAAGTGCATTATCTGACATGTATGGAAGCAAGAGATATTAGTTTAAATAAAATGGCAAAGAGTCCAGTAGCACCTTGAAGACTAACCAACTTTACTGTATCATAAGCTTTTGAGAACCACAGTTCTCTTTGTCAGACTAACACGGCTAACTCCTCTGGATCTGTGACCCTAGTTTGAATAAAGTCATCCAGTTCATGTTAGAGGCAAAAATCTGAAGTGGGAACTTTCTAGTTTACATCTTGGCTCATTAGACTCATGGCTACCAACCTTTCCAGACTCAGTGCCACCTTTAACCCCCAGGTAGCATCGGGTACCCCTCCTGAGAGCCAAACTACAAGTGACGCCAAAAGATAAGGCTGTTCCCGATTTCAGTCACTAAATAGAGGTGGTCAAAGGACCATTGGGAAGAAAGATTCTGCAATACTATAGTGCAACAGTGTATAACCCTTTTCAAGTGATTTTAACAATAATGCATAATTACATCATATTACATATCATTTTTCAACATTTTTATCATTCATTATACACAAAAACAAAAGTCCTCTGCTAGAGGACCTGAGGGTGTGACGGCAATGCAACAGAAAAAGTCTTTGACTCAAAATAACGTATCTTCTTTAACTTTTTTTCTTTTTTTTATTTTTTCAGAAGCCAAGATGGAAAGGTACGTGGCTGGTCCAGAGATGAAAGTTGGAAAGCCCAGCAGTGGCCGGAACTAAGACCGGCAGATTTTCTTATAGTTCTTCGTCCATAAGGACTTCCTCAGGGGCAACCAGCTATATCTACATTTCAAAAAATAAATGCCATACAATATAAACCACTCCTGGCTTTGCGTGTATTCCTTTACTGTAAACTTAGAGCCAAGCTACAAGTGATGCCTGGCACAGGTTGGACACTTGTCAGCTTCCCTCAAGCTTTGATGGGAAATGTAGGCAGTTTGGTGGAATGTTGGACAAGTGACAGTTGCAAAGTCAAGCTGCAGGACCAGGATGCCTACATTTCCCATCAAAACTTGAGGGAAGCTGACAAGTGTCCAACCTGTGCCAGGCGTCACGTGTAGCTTGGCTCTAAGTTATAAGTGTGTGACATCACAGTCATGTGACAAGAAGAGGATGAACCAGTCTCTCTGCACCTGTCTATGCAAAAAAGGAAACTTTTCCACTACTGAATGATGCCTTGCTGTCTCAGGGCTACTCTCAGAACATGCAAAAAGGTATGAGGCACCCCTTGCTCTCTATAGACAGGCCTTAGCAGCAGCTCATTCCAAAAAGTACAAAAAAAGCATTTATGGGAGGGCTGATGGCTCAGCAGATGGGGCCCTGAAACCCACCTGAGGGTCTTGACCCATTGGTCGGAGACCATTGCTTTAGACATTCTCCTACGCTAATTGTACAGCACTTATATATGGTTACACGGTTACATACACCCCACTCCTTTGGACAAATCAGGGGAGTAATTTGAAATTTAAATACAGGTTGTTTTATAAGCTGAGTTTTTATACTCCATGCTACAAAAAAAGGTTGAGGATGCAAAACGTGTAATTTATTTATACTAGGAAAAGCTCACGGCATTGGCAAAGTTTCTCAGCCACTACTTGCCAGTGCAGAAGTCTTCTTGAAAATCATTCCAACGTCTTAAAACCCAGCATCACTATTTCATTGATTAGATTAGCCCTGAGGAAAGCACAGGGACTGCTAGGGTTTCAGGATACATTTTTTAAAAAAATCCAGTGTGAATTACATACAATCAACATGTCCAAAGACTCACGTGGGGGAGCATAGCCCTCATGTTGTTGGATGTGGGGAAAACAATTCTCCCTGAAGCCTTATTTGGACGTTTTATGTGACAAGTTCACTGAAAACCTTTTGTTTGTATATTGCTATTCCTTTAATTAAATAATGACATAGATACCTATATCTGAAACACACATGTAGCATTACGAATGCACTTTAAAATCTGTATTCATTAAGTCTCAAAAACCATTGGGAAGAAAGATTTATTACCGGAGGGGTAGCCCTGTTAGTCTACTGCAGCAAAATCAAAGAAGAGACCAGTAGCACTTTAAAGACTAACAAGATTGATTCCCATATAAGCTTCCATGAATCAGGGCTCACCACATCTCAGGTTTAATTTGCATCTGAAGAAGTGAGCTTTGACTCACTAAAATGTATGCTGGAATTACACTGTAATCCTAAACAGGTACACCCTTCTAAAGCCATTGATTCAATGGGCTTAGAAGGCTATTTAAGGCTGCACTAGGGACACATGCTAAAAAGAATCAATATTTTTTGGATTCAGGTTTCCAGGATACCATATATATTAGGTATTCTCAATATTCAGGACCAAAAATACCAATATAGGATTCGGATTCAGGTTTTATTTCAAGCAAATGACACCAGAAGTGAAGCAAATCTAGTCCTGCCTCTTCACTAAAGCTCCTCAAAGTTTCAAGACTATTGGGTCAAAGGGTCCAGTTCTATGGGTTCCTGAAATGGCCACTCTCTATTATTTCCTGGGGGGGGGGACATTATCCAATCCTTCCTCAAGGTCAAAGACATGATCCTAAATAAGAGCCTAAGCCTAACACACAAGAACAACCACACTGGTCGAGCCTTCCACTGAGAGCAGAACCAACAAAGCCTAACAGAACAAGTGTCAAACCAGAGAATCTCAGCAGAACCAATGCCAAACCAGACACTCCCAACAGATCAAAACTGAAGCAAGGGGCATTGTTACAAGCCCAACAGAACCAGTGTCACTCACAGATGCCAGGCAGAGCCCAGGGTCAATGCAAGCCCAACAGAATCAAACCAGAGAATCTCATCACCTGAACTGGCAAGCCAAGTACTACCAAGGCAGCCAGCCAGACCTGGCAGTGGCATCTGGCAAGCAAGCAACACTGACACAGACACACATACAGAAATGCTGCCTCCCTACAAGGAAGGGGGAAGCAAGCTGCTGCCATCTTTAAAATGTGACTCCCAGATATTCCTGAATATGTATCAAATAAAATGTTCACCCACCCACACTGAAAAGTCATGACTCAGATTTGTTGTTAAAACAAAAGGAAAACACAGGATTACTTCACCTCACACCTCTACTCACAGCAACTAACATTTCAGCGTTTACTTTCAAGGTTATGTGACTCAGATTCACCCCAAGCAGAAGCATTTGGGTAAGTAAAATCGCCATTTGCAAGCAATCCTGCCCGTTTGGAGCTGAAATGTCTTGAATAGCAGCATTAGATGATTCTCCCAAAAGCTTGAAGATTTTCTGCCAATCACATTAGACGGTCCGGTCTATTGGTCTGATGATTCATAGTGGTCTAGCTATTTGTGAGACTGAACTTCTGCTCTACAGGGTCTTGGGTAGAGAAGAATTTTTCCTTAGAATGACTGAGAGCTAAGCTACGAGAGACGAATTACATGAGTTCGCACACGTGAAGGGAGTTGCAGTGTTCGCTGGGAAGCTGAGTTTTAAAAGAGATCGGAAGGCTTTGTCAATTTCTCCTCTCTACAGAGCCAAGGGGAGATCAGAGGGTTTGTTAATTTCCTCTTTGCCTCCTAGAAGGGGAGGTGAAACTGACAGAGCCTTCAGGAGGCAAAGAGGAAATTAACAAACCCTCTGAGGAAGGATCTCTCTGGGCTCTGTAGAGAGGGGAAATTGACAAAGCCTTCCGATCTCTTAAAACTCAGCTTCCTGACTAACATTGCAACTCTCTTCAAGTGCGTGTCCTCAGGTAATTTGTCTCTTGTAGCTTAGCTCTAACTGGGATCTTTTGAGACTGGTGAGGACTGAATCTGGAACCTTCTGCAGGCAACAAGTGTGAGCTTTCCTGTCCTTTGCTGAAGGACATACAGACACTGGCAATTTTACAATAGCATTCAAATGGGATAAAAAAGATTGGGAGAGAAAGAAAAGTAGCTCAGCCTTTGAAGTCACTGAAGAGTTCTTTCTTTGAACCACTCTAACCTTTCCATAAGTCAATCTGCATGGCTTTAAAAAGCATTATCTACAAGAAAGCTCATCACAAGCTTCTGTCATGGCCCTGTCTCTCTCCACAGCCTTTTTTAGTGTTTCTTTTTAAAGAAAACATTGTGATACAGCGCCTGATTTCAGATTAGCAGAAACAAGAATTTACTGTCACGGGATTGTAGAAAACATTTGTGCATCTCTCTGAAGTACAGTTCCTCTTACTACTGTAATAAAAATAATAATTAAACTGGTTTAATTGGTAGATTAATCTATTAAAATATAATCAGGGGGATTAAAAGAGCTGAGAGGTAAGAGTTTGTTGATTTTGGAGTATTAATACAACAGAGAATTAAACAGTGCCATAGGTAAAGGTAAAGGTAGTCCCTTGTGCAAGCACCGAGTCATTACTGACCCATGGGGGGATGATGCATCACAACGTTTTCTTGGCAGACTTTTTTATGGGGTGGTTTGCCATTGCCTTCCCCAGTCATTTACACTTCACCCCCAGGAAACTGGGTACTCATTTTACCAGCCCCAGAAGGATGGAAGGCTGAGTCAACCTTAAGCCAGCTACCTGAACCCGGCTTCCGCCAGGATCAAACTCAGGTCATGAGCAAAACAGAAATCCAGGGGCAGCTTAAAGACTGACAACATTTATACCAGAACAAGCTTTTGCGAGTCAATGCTGGGACTCAATCCAGAGGAGTTAGCTGTGTTAGCCTGTAGTAGCAAAATCGAAAAGAGTCCAGTAGCACCTTTAAGACTAACCAACTTTGCTGTAGCATAAGCTTTCGAGAATCACAGTTCTCTTCATCAGATGCAAGGGACTGCCAGTCGATGCTGGGACTGCCAGCCTCCAGGTGGGGAATTACAGCTGATCTGCAATCTACAGAGGTCAGTTCTAGAGATGCCAGCCTCCAGGTGGTGGCTGGAGATCTCCCAGAATTACAACTGATCTCCGGGCCCTAGAGGTCAGTTCCCATGGAGAAAATGGCTGCTTTGGAGGGTGGACTCTATGGTATTCTACCATGCTGAGGTCCCTTCCCTCCCCAAACCCCTCCCTCTCCAGGCTCCATCCCCAAAATCTCCGGGAATTTTCCAACCTGGAACTGGCAACCTTAGTCAGCTCCCGTGAAGAAAATGGCAGCTTTGGAGAGTGTCTCTACTGCAAGACATCCCTGTGATCTCCCTCCCCTCTCCAAACTCCACCCTCCTCAGACCTTGTCTCCAAATCTCCAGGAATTTCCCAACCTGGAGTCGGCACTTCTTCCAGTGCTCTCTAATTTACACCTGACTCTCTGACTCACAAAAGCTCGTGCAGGAATTAATGTTATTAGTCTTTAAGGCGCCACTGGATGTTGGTTTTACTTCGTCTTCGTTTACTAAATTATAAGTTATCTTGCCACCCTCTTCAGCATCGCAAAAACGCACCTACATTCAATTTTTGGCATGATGGTTTTTTTTTAATTGGTTGACAGTCCTAATAGTAAGTATTTAAATGCTACGCCCCTCAATCATTAACTTTATTGCCCATCCAAGAGTGTTGCATTGCAGTTGTAAGCAAGTTACACCCTCCTAAGTTCATTGAAGTCAATGGATTTAGAAGGGTGTAACTTTTCTTAGGACTGTTTGTGTGCTGGCGTGAGACTTCCACTTATTTTTATTGCCAATTGTCTGACTCAATGCAAAATAAAAATATTGGGCACTGTCCAGCCAAAATCAAACATATTGGGATTTTAATTAACACTTGCTGAAATCAATATGACTGTGGCTGAACTGCAGGTAACATTTGTTGTTTACACACTTTTACATTTTTACCTCACAACATTCATATCATGCAGGTGCTCCTGTTGTGATTTACAAACTTGCAAAAAAAAATACCCTGATTCTTCAAGCCTGGATCAAAAATTAGAACAGTTGTTCTGTATTTGTTGGTCAGAGATGAAGCCACAAGATTTCAAACAGTGGAACAGAAGTTGTTAAAGTAACCTGAGCCCAAATTGTTTCCAAGCAACCTGAGCACAAACTGTTTTCAAGCATTTGACATTTTAGAATCCAACATAAACTTTGGTAAAAAAAATTATAGTCCTTACCTTTTATTCTGTTCCATATAGTCAGCGGTGGGCTTCTGGCCTGGGACTGGGGGAGGCATCCATGATTGCCTGTTAAGAATTAATGGACAATTGCTTGTTTTGCAATGCCTTTCATATTTGGAAGAACAAAATCTAAGACATTTTGCAGCCTGCGGATCAATTTAAGTCCCACTTAAACTCTCCCATTAATGTGACTTAAAAGTGTTTAACATTTGCCGGATCGCACCGATTTTGGTTTTTTATTTAAACATGATTCAAGTCTTGACATCAGGTACTTCAGCTGTTTTCCCCTCCCAATTAAAAAAAATATTCAGAGAGTAAATATCATTCTAAGGCCACTAGTAGATCTACCTCAGGACTAAAGCTGCCAGTTCTCCCCAAAGGAGAGAAAACCTCACAACTATTGTTGAGGGTTTTGGTTTTTTAAAACCTATTGTTGTTTGTTTGTTTGTTTGTTTGTTTGTTTGTTTGTTTGTTTGTTTGTTTGTTTGTTTGTTTGTTTGTTTGTTTGTTTGTTTGTTTGTTTGTTTGTTTGTTTGTTTGTTTGTTTGTTTGTTTGTTTGTTTGTTTTTAACCCGCCCTCCCCGCAAGTGGGTTCAGGGCGAGGTACAACATGGATTAAAATACAGCTTAAAATCAATGATAAAAACAGATAAAATACAGATAAAAACAGTATTATGATTTCAGAGAGAATCAGATGGTTGAATCCAATGTCATCTCTCAAGATGCAGCGCTTGCCAAGGGGGATTTTCTCACTCCCCCTTCCCCACTGCAGCCCACTAATTCCTCCCCAATAATATTCCTGGGATCCTCAGGATGGGAATAAAGAGGAAAGGGGTTGGGTCTAAAGTTGGACTAGGAAACTGACAGAAATTGCCACCCTTATAAAAGGGACCTTCAGTCTTTGGAACTGTGCAGCGCAGGGCCACAAATACAATCTCTGACATCTCCCGTTTAAGAATTTCAGGATGGGGAGGCTGGGAAGAGCCATTGCCTGAGGTAGCAGAGGTTTCAGGGATTCTCTCGAGTTTTATCGTAACACTGGAGATCTCTGCAGATTCCACAACATGCAATTCTGTACGCCCAGAGGGGGGAAAAAATCCTCTTTAAACCTACAAAAGGTGAACCATGCCACATGTATTGCATGAAAACAAAAACACCCGGAGGCGAACACATTTTTATGATAGCATGAACTTCTCATTCCAGAGCTCGTTTGGTCAGAAGCCTGGTGGCTTCCTGCATTTGAAGCCCACAAAAAAGTTTTTTGCTGCAATGGATTAAAACCAAGATAGTGTGCTGCTAACCCAAATTATTTTAAGCATTAATAAGGGCCCCCCACCCCACCAAGACTTTGGGAGGCCCTTTTGCCCCTTCTGTATAAGGAGAAATTCTTCTGCACCACTTAATATTTGGTCTCACTGGCTCAGCTTCAGTACAAAAACATTTATGTTCACTTATACACCGTGTCTTTTCCACAGCAGAAAGACTGAAGAAGTCTTTAAATACCTTTTCTTCTTCACAGGAGATGTGGCACTGTCCATGTTCCCAGATACGACAAGTTCTTTGCTAAGAGAATAGCACAGTGGAGTGCTTTCAGACGGAATTTAAGATCACAGAACGATAATAACATTGCCTCCGACAAGATTAGCCCCTCCTTTACCTTCCTAGTTGGGTTTTTCGAATAGATATTAAATGTTCTTCATTTTATTATAATACTGCCAAATTTAACATTGTTGGACTCGTATCCCACACCCATATATTAATTCTGCAGCTGGCTGATTATTTGTTAATAACAATAGTGATAATAACTGTTACTATTAAAGCAACTTAAATAGTCTCTCGAAGAATAAAATATGTTCTTCAAATCTACTGAGGAAGACCATCCTGATGGCTAAGCTGCACAAAGAGCTTCTAAATATCATGAACCAAATGCTCTCTTTGGCGGAATCCCTCACTGACTACAGCCTGCATGCCGGCTTTTGATCTGCAGAATAAATATCAGTAGCAATGCCAAATATGACCAATTTGAACTTCAGGAACTGTGCATCGGTAATGGGGTAGAGGAAGGCTGTGCTATCTTACTGACCCAAGACAGGTACATCTGTACTCGCAAGCTCTACTTGCTATAAATATTAATCAAGGCACAAGTCATCCACCAGCGTATATGTAGTTGCGTAGGATTTAACAGGGTTCTTGGTCTTTTCTCCCTACCTCTTGGAGTGTGCATGTCGCAGCATACTAAGCTGTTACCAGCAGCTGATGCATTCATTTCATATCTCCATCAAGACCCTTCTTAACTGGGTGTACACTGATGGCGGGAATGGGCTGCGTCGAGGCCTATGCAGATCCCTCTGCATCCCCATGAAGAGACGAATCATGCTATGAGTGAGCTAAACATTTTTTTAAAGCATAGATTACTTACGTAATATTTATATCTATTTGCAGGGCCTTTTTTCTGGGAAAAGAGGTGGTGGAACTCAGGACCGCACAATGACGTCACTTTGGTTCAGCTGGAACAAGGGGGGAGTTTTTTAAAGTTTAAATTGCTCTTGGCGAAAATGGTCACATGGCCGGTGGCCCCGCCTCCTGATCTCAAGGCAGAGGGGAGTTTAGATTGCCCTCCATGCCACTTGGCATGGAGGTCAATCTAAACTCCCCTCTGTCTGGAGATCAGGGGGCGGGGCCACTGGCCATGTGACCATTTTCAAGAGGTCCCAGAACTTCGTTCCACCACGTTCCCGCTGAAAAAAGCCCTGTCTATTTGTAGTGAAAGGTTGCTTGCAGCTCTATTAGCTGCAATTAGATGATCCAAGAGATGCTATAGTTCTTATTCAAAGTAAGTAATGCCAAATTCAAGAGTTATTGCTTTCATACTAGGCTTGGTTCAAACTTGCCAATCCCTCACTGAGGTCTGTTTCTCATGTTATTGCACAGCACTGGTTCCACCCCCCTGGCTAGCTTCCGGACCATATCAATAATACCTGAACGTTCTTCATCCAGAAGGGTGACTACAACATGTGGTACTTCCATTAAAAGCAACAATGGCCGCCATGAAGGAGAGATGGTTACACAGGAAGTACCCAGTGACTATATAGGCCAAAACCTGGTGAAGTTGTTTAAGTCAAAGTCTCTGAAGCCATGCTCGTACATACCCATTATTTTGTCTGCTATCCAAGGTGGGAAGCTTATTGGTTTTGTCCACATTATTCCTGTCAGAAATTCTAAATAAAAAGAAGTAGCAACATTAAGTTTTTACTGAAAAATAGAAACTATCTTTAAAAAAATGCCTGAATTAAAATGTCAACTTCAAATATTTCCTAGCAAAGCAGAAAAAGCTTGCCGTAACTGCAGCACGCTATTTACAGTGATAATGAGAATGGACTAGAATAATAGCTGACTCGATGCAATGTTATTGCTTATTTGTTTGAAAACATTTGCTAGCCTTTCTGAGTTATTCTAATTAAGTTTTTTATATTAAAAAACAATGAATAATTCAATGTCCCAGTATCATTATACACTTCTCTCTAAGCAAGCCTTGTGTGATAGGAAGCCATATCAAATACTTTTGACAAGTCCTTTAATGAAGATTTAAATTTCCTTTGCAATCAAAGCAATCCCTCATTGCTCCATATGGGATATAATTTCCCCCCGCAGTGATGTCTGGAGTTCAATATGATCTGAAGAGGCCCTTCACATATGATTCTTTGTGGAACACTGTTGAGGAGTTTATGGCCGTAACATCAAACCAAGGTATCTGGAGTCCCTGTGCTCAACATTGATTTCATTAAGCCATTAGATTTACATTAAAGAAAAGGCACATGCCCTTTCCTGGCCTTTATAGATTTTATATCACTGTTGAAAAACCTTTTCCTGACTTCCATTGAAATGGCTCAGTTATCAAGTTCCTGGTGTCATGGTATTGTAGGTGATTTACAATTAAAAATAACTGTCTGCAGTACAATACACACACAACTAGGTATGCCAGGGATTCTTTCGGTTGCCCACCAGCACCTCAAAGGCTGCAGGAGAAAAATAAGGGGTCACGGCGTAGTGCACCAGCAGTGAACTGGCACATGACATCACATGACACATGACATCACTTTCTGCCATTTCTTCCCCAACCTAGGCCTGAAATCAAACTGAAATGAGTCCTGCAGGGTCGTCATTCAGAAAACCTTGAAGTTGCTCTGCCACCATCTTACTCAAAAACACAATGCAGAGCATTACAAAATATATTTGTAAGGCATTTATTATTCACATCTCTGTCGTACCCATTCTCCAGGGAGCTCAGTACTTCACACATGGGTTTATTCCATTATATCATCAAAACACCACTGCAGAGTAAGTTACGGTTCAACCCAGGGCTTTTTTTCTGGGAAAAGAGGTGGTGGAACTCAGTGGGTTGCCCTAGGAGAAAATGGTCGCATGTCTGGTGGCCCTGCCCCCTGATCTCCAGACAGAGGGGAGTTTAGATTGCCCTCCGTACCGCCAAGCGGCGCAGAGGGCACTCTAAACTCCCCTCTGTCTGGAGATCAGGGGGCTGGGCCACCAGCCACGTGACCATTTTCAAGAGGTTCCGGGACTCCGTTCCACCGCATTCCAGCTCAAAAAAAGCCCTGGTTCAATCAAAGCAGAGTTACACCCTTTCAAGTCCATTGGGCTTATCGGGATGTAATTCTATTGCACTGCTACGATGAGACACAATAATTTACCCTACAGTCATCTAGGGAGCTTCATGAATGAATGCAGATTGAACTTCAGGTCTAACCTGTCAAAATGAAAACTGCTGTACCGTATCGGGCATCCTCACACCACAAGTATACAGTGTGAATGAAATAACAAGCATAGCCTTTTTTTAGCCATCCAAGAGCACCATTACATTCAATCAAGATAATGCAGACCACCAAATGCAAGGCAATAAAGCAGTGCCTGTAAGTCCAATACCTATCTAAAGTAGTATCCGATCTATACCGGCTAAGCAAAGCTTTCTGATCTTCCTTTTCACCAGCATTCCTGTCATTAAGAAAGATTAGTTAATTATCATAACAGAGGGATTTTAAAGACATTAAAGATGACTTTCAACCGCCACAATAAACAAATGAATCTGCCAGCTGATTGACCTCTGATATGTTGATTTTAATGAATATATTAAAATAGTACACTATCTTAGTTGAGGTGATTGTTTGAGGATATTTAATAAATGTTATAGCTTTTCTTGACTAAGTATTATGAATAAATGACTAATTGGAAACTGTCTTCACACTTCCACAAAATCATCAAATTTGCACACAGTCATATCCTGGTTGTCCAAGCCATCTTAACCGATTTGAATGTGCACACATTTAAGCATGATGATAGATCCCTAATGCAAATACAATATTTTATTTTTGAGTTTTCATTGTATTATTGGCAGCTTAATAACCAGTAAAATAAAGTATAACCAATAACCACAACAAGAGATAGACAAAACTCAAAATAAACCATGCTCCCTAAATTGATAACATAAATAAAATGCCTTGTGAAATACAGATGCTGCACATCTCTTTCCAAGGAGTATTAGTGTCCTCTTAATTCTTCAGGTAGGGTGCAGTGACTGAAAAAGTGCACACATGGGCAGGGACAGATTGAACAACTCTAGGGGGAAGTGAATTAAGCAGAAGCTAACTGAATCATACATTTACATTGGAAGAGGAAATTCTTCAGATATGGAGGGCTCAGGTCCTATAAGACTTGGAAACTCAAAAGCAGCACCTTATTTAATTATTTGTTGGATTTTTATCCCGCCCTCCCTGCAAGCGGGCTCAGAGGGGTCACATCATAAAACCACAATTCAAAAAATATATATACAATAAATAAAATAAATTACAGTTTAAAATCATAAAACAGTAAATGGAATTTGGAAATCCACGAAGATGTTCCAAGTGAGGCATAATATGTTCAACAGAATGTTCTAATAAGATAATCAACAGTGTCAAATGCAAGAGATTCAATAGGATCAAGAGAGATACACTACCCTTTCCCGGATATAAATGGCGATTGTACACCAGAACAGCCAAAGTTATTTCCATCCCAAAAGAGCGCCAGGAAGACGCTGTCCTTGCGGGAGCTTTGTGTGACATACTGGAGCCGGTAAGACGTGTGAAAACTGCCTTAGGGCCAAGCTACACATGACGAATGACACTTGAACGGCAAGTGTATTTCTCCCTGTTCACTTGCCCTCCACTAAATCCACTTGCCGTTCAAGTGTCATTCGTCATGTGTAGCTTGGCCCTCAGTTTCTCAGCTCCCCTCAAAGAGCAGTATGTGGTGCAGGCCTAATATTAGCCTGCAATGTAGAACTAGGCCATGAATACGTCTATTAGATTTTGCGGCTATGTCTTAATAGGCTCACCAAGTACTACTTTGAAGTCAAACAGAAAAATCTGCATAAAACCAAACTCCTGAATTCATTCAGGCAGCTTGCTGAACAATGGCATAGTGGTCATTGGGGTACTTTACTAGGGTTTCAGTTGAGTGACAGACTGAATGAGGGTAAATAATATAAACGCCAAACAGACAACATATGGGCACTGATGGCTGGATGAGCAAGTGAAACAAGCGTTCAGCCAGAACTCGAGGAGCAGATTCACAGCTGAGGGATTCTTCTGGAACAAGGCTGGATGTCCAAGAGGTGGGAGTGGCTAGAAGTGTCAGTAATGCCCTTTCCTGGTTAAAAAGATCCGGCCAGTGCCATTGGTACTTTTACAGCATCCAGGCAACACGTGTCTAACATGTTCTTTATTTGCCTAATTTGAGGACTGTTTGAAAAGTACAACTGATATATAATGTGGAAAGCAAGAATGCTATCTAGATGGAACAATTTACTCCAATTTTGTAACATCTTCACTGGCTGCCAGAGCCCAGTACAAATTGCTGCGTTTGACCTTTGAAGGCCTGCAAGTTCTGAGGCCAGGGCACCTCTGATGGAGAAAGCAATATTTGGTGTGCAAAAGAAGAGAGGAAGACCCTGCCGAGGGCAGGAAAGGGTAGTTAGAAAGCAATGTAAGGTAAGCACCTTGTAAGTTGTTTCCTTGTGGTGTTTTTTGCATGCACACTTCTATCGGGTTTTCTGGCTATTTGATCCACAAGGATCGGATCTGCTTTGAGATTCTGTAATTCTGCACTTACTGATGTGGTGTGTTTATTCTGTCTGCACTTGAAAAACTCCATATTTCTGCTGTGGGCTTTTTTGGGGTCAGTTCATAGGCTGAGGACTTGTCAGATGATCAGCTAAGGACACATCCGTTTCAGCAACTGATGAGCTCAAGACTCCTCAGTTTCCTCACTTGATGGGCTGAGGAAACTTGCAAGGCTTTTTAAAAATGCACCAAGGTTGCAACGTTGCAACGCTGTTGTTTACAAAAATAATTTTAAAAGGATTTACTTCTTAATGCAGAGGTTAGCGTGCACACACAACACACTTTTTAGTTTCTTTGTTTTTAACCAGCTAAAGTGTTACTATACCTGTGCAAGCTGTCTTGTGACTTGTACTGGTTAAGGACAGCTCTTCCATAGTTTTCATCAACACTGCATTAGAAGACACATATGACTTCATCATCATCAATACCATCGTCATCATCATCTACATCGTGTTTATACACTACAACCATGGCTCTGATTGCATGTTTCTACTCTAAAACCCCAAGAAGTGAGAAGAGATGGAACAAAAGGGGGAAAGGAGGGGGAAAAGCTAGAGTGGAAAATATTCAAGGAATAAAACTTTCATGTCGTTTTGAAAACAAAAAGAAAGAAATTTATTCCTCTAATATGTTTTTCTCATCTATTCTAAATTCATTGCAGTATATTAAAGCATTGGGCAGATGTTTACATACTGGTCTCCCAAAGGGCACTTTTGCACATTTTATGAGTACATATGGAGCCTCTCGTGGGGTGTGAAATGCTGTAATGCTTTTGGTGCGCACACTGGACCTTAAAACACGAGACAATACACTCTGACTTTATAGGACCAATAATTTGGCTTCTTGGAAGCTGGAATTCTGCAGCTGCATTTCAGTTTTGTTGGCCTTATAATTGTTAATGTACAACAAACAGATGCCAACGCACAACAGATTATGTTATTAAGGCTGTTAATATGGAAGTACTCCGTTCCAACATGTGCAGTATGCCTTGTGTACTTGAGCCCTGAAGGGTTTCGTCAAAGTTTTTCCATAGTTCAACAATGCCTCTGGCACATTATTTGTCCGTGACAGGAGACCACATGATGTAAACCCTATGAGCTCCATGTTGGAAGAAAGGTGATATGTGGGTGTACAAATAACAATATTTGATATCTCCATTTCCCTCTTTATGGCTATTATAATCTGTAATATTAAAACAGACGGGGAACCACTTGCATCTTGAGAGATCCAGAATGGAATTCCTCAGTGTTGAAGATTCTGGGTAGGAATCCCAGGTTCTTCAGTGGGGATGGGGGATCCCCCGCTCCAATCCTCAGCCCCCTGCCACCACTCACCTGGCTGGGGGGGGCAGAGGAACAGGCCTCCCAGGCGCACTTCTGGGGCAGCACAATGACCTCACTCTGCGCTTTGCAGTGGACTGATTTGGGCCCCAAATGGGCCGAATTGGTCCTATTTGGGGCCCAAATCATCCCGCTGCAAAGCACACACACAGTCCCATGCCATCACCTAGGCAAGGGAGCATGTGCACGCTTTGAGCACATGAGGAACACTATCAGGGTAGCACGAAGATAAGCACTGGGTTCCCTCCTCCTGCCAGGAGGATAAGGGGACCTGGCAACCCTAATTCTGGGGGGGGGGGTGTTCACACACTCTCAGTTCACATGGGCTAGGCCTGATGGGCCTCATAGTCACAATGCATGAACACAAGCTAAGAAGAATGCTCCCCTATGACCATACATTGTAAGGAAAGATCAGTTATTAAGGTATGCCTTTTTGGTAGGCCTATCTTCACTTATCTTCTCATTGAGGAACCCTTAATAAGTTTCCGAAGAAATCTTTCTGGAAGAACTATTACGAGAAACAGATTGGGTATCACAGAAGCTTCCTGGGTATGAGAGAATGAACAGATGCCTGCCAGATCTACATTTTCTTTATACTTTTTTACAAGCAATCTGCCATCTGCAGTGAAATCCTGTGGTCTGCATGTCTTGCAAAATACTTCACATTGCAAGCTCTCTCTGAAGCAATGTTGAACATCCAATTGCTCGAGTTATCTGTGGCTAATTTAAACCTTTTCCTGCAGTACTTTGATCTCTTTTGATCTTCAGTGCATTCTCCTGGGAGAACTCCCATTAATATTACACACAAAAGTGTGCATGAGCACACATGCACATCTTGTGACCTGCCTCCCGCCCCTCTTCTGTTTGAAGCTATTGGTTTTATCAAGAGAAGCAAGCGGAAGCAGGAGCCTTTGGTTGAAGAATGAAGGTTACCCAATCACTCTACTTCCTTAATCTTTGATGCTTTATTTAATGAAGGGCTTATTGATCTAGGAACATGATTTGATCTTTGGATTCTGGATTCAAATCCCAAAGAAGCCCATATAACCAAACAAAAGAGGACTGTGTCTTTGTTAGATCAGTCTCCAAGGCTTGGTTTTTTAATGGCTATGACTCATGGTAGCTAAATGGGACAATTAATAATTGCAACCTCATTCTAGATACAACCAGTGGTGGTAGGGGGCATCTGGCTGGTAGCTTGATCTGGCAGGATTCTTCTTATGTGCTTAATGGCTTTGCTTTTAAATGATAAATGAACTGTGTCTGTGGCCATTTCTGCATGGCTTACCTTGTTCCAGAAAACAGCAAAATCGTGCACGAAATTGCGCGAGAAGACGCTGTTCTCACGCGAAAACAGCGTCTTCTTGTGAGATTTCGCGCGAGATTTCACTGTTTTCCGGAACAAGGTAAGCTGTGTGGAAACAGCCCATGTTTAATAAAATGCTGAAACAAGATTGTCCCACACCACTGTCAAGAGCCCCAGCAAAGCTGCCTGAGCAACTGCCCCATCAACTAGAAGTGCAGTGGCATATACAGGAAGTGACATCAATGTGGAGAGATCCAAGAGCATCAGATAGAGCTGCCTGTTTTAAGGAGGTACAGAGAAGTATTCAAGCCTGGACAATGCCTGGTAAGGTACTCTTTGTAGCATAGGTGCACTCAGCTATGAGGCAGCTTCCCTAAGCCCCTGGACTGGAGGTGCCCCCAACTGCTGAGCTGCCTGGCTTCCCCCTCTGCCACTATCATGGCTACATAAATAACAACGGCATGGGGCCTCTCCCAGGTAGCAGCCTGCGTGATCAGATGTAGGGCAGGGGAAAGTCCCCTGGCCACCTGCAGCTGAGCTAACTGAATCTCAAGCCACTGCCCCGAAGCCATCCCACTTGCTGCATGCAGTGATTCTAGGGCCCCATTTCTGACATTTGCTCAGGGCCCCAGAATCATGAGGAATCACTGCCCTTCCATGCCAGGCTAAAAAGAGGCAGGAGGACCAGAGATGCAGCTAAAAAGTCTTGGAGCATCCCTGGTAAAGCAAAGCAGGGAGGCTGTCTGGAAACAGAGAGCCAAACTACAAGTGACGCCTTACACAGGTTGGACACTTGTCAGCTTCTCTCAAGTTTTGATGGGAAATGTAGGCGCCCTGGTATTACAGCTTGGCTCTCCATTACAGCTGCAAGACCAGGATGCCTACATTTCCCATCAAAACTTGAGGGAAGCCGACTAGTGTCCAACCTGTGTAAGACGTCACTTGTAGTTTGGCTCAGAGATGTGAAGAAACATCCTCCATTCACAGAGTCAGCCAAAGGCAGCATGCAGCTCAGGGCCAAACTACAAGTGACGAATGACACTTGAACGACAAGTGTATTCCTCCCTGTTCACTTGCCCTCCACTTGCTCTCCACTTGATCCACTTGCTGTTCAAGTGTCATTTGTCACTTGTAGTTTGGCCCTCAGATGAGGCAGGCGTGCTCCTCTGTGGAGTTGGACCAGGGGTACCCTGTGGGCTTAATGTCCAGGGCTGGGCTGTAACCTCTAAGGCCCATGAACACGCAAAGGAGTGGCAAATGTGTTCACATTTTAATCCTGCTTTCCATTAAAAGAAGGCTTTGTGAAGAGGATGCATCTGCCAGTAGGTTTATGGAGTGAAAAACATGCCGCAAGCTCAGAAAACCTTCTTAATGTAGGACTGTACAACATGCTGAAGACAGCACACCCGCTATGCGTCATGCCCCCACCCTGGGGTTCAATAAGTTCCCTGTTTTTGCTGCCTCTGCAAGGTTCCAAAGCGAGGGGATTATTAAACAAATAAATAAGCAAAGCCCCCTCTCTCAGTAGGCCATAATTCATGGCTTCTTGGCTGGCTTTTCCTCGGTAAGTTAAAAGTTGTGCAAACTTTCCTTCAAGGGTTCACAAGGGAAACTCGGCTAATGAAATCTGCATTTGCAAGAGATTAGCCAACACAAAACGAGCCAGAAGTCTAGACTTATGGAATAAGCGAAGAACCCCATGTGATGCCGCTGACAACAATCTCCTTGGCAAAAGCCAAAATGTGTTCTTTCCTTACGTTTCCTCTTCTGGTTGCTTTTTTATCCAGCTGTTATCTTGCAAGAGTGTCCTTCGCTTGTTGACCTCATTAATAACTTGCTGTCTGCTCTTCATTGCAAGAGAAGCATTCTTGACATCTGTTAATGCAAAGACAGGAATATCGGAAGCTGCACATCAAAAACATTCAGTATGTCCATGTTCCCCTAGGCCAGCCCTGAATTCACTCGCTGCATTATTTGTGTTACACTCATACATCCTAAAAGTCCATTGCAGATGGAGCCCAGCAACCAAATGTATTGAAGTGTGCAATTCTCTCAATATTTGTGGTTGCCATACTGCCTGAACAGGACTGACACATATATTTATGTACATGCAAGTACAGCTTTGGTACAAGCAAACAAGACCCCTAAAAAAATCCATTGGTTAGTTTGTGGGTACCGAAGCTGTACGTAGACAAAAAACACACATTGCCCCTGTTTAGACAACATGGTGACTGCATGTATCAGGATGATGTACACACAGTTGAGAGGTTTCCTGTGCATATGGGTAAACCCAGCCTACTATTGGTGCTCAGCACTGCTGTCTCAGTGAGTTATACAAGTGCTGCACACAAGTGTGCAGCCACACTAATAAAAGGAGCATGGGAAATCAGAGGAAACATGGCAAAGAAGAGGGGCAATGTGAAGATGTGCTTTCACAAACAAACACAATACTTACAAGTGCCATAAGTATACATGAAGATAGAGAATCATGTAGGTCCTCAGGCACTGGCCTATCAGTGCTCTGCGATCAGTTCCCTTAACTGGAAACACTCAGCATCAAACCACAGGCTCCGAAGAGCTACAGCATTGTTCCCTAGGGAGTTTCCTTGCAACACATGGACAGCATGCCAAAATAATCATGTGCCATTGTTTCTAATAAAATCTCCATCTAAAATAGTAATTAAGTGCTCCCTTTTAACCTATGCAATTATCTTTAGTCCAGACGTGTGTACACATGCTGCAAGGAGGGTGTGGAAATTAGGAAAGCTTTTCATTTCCCTTCCAAGGGAAAAGTCACCAGGCACCACTGAAATCAGGATGGTAGCTTACTGCCTAAAGGACAAATAGCTCTTAACTCTAGCTTGCCCCCTAGGGTTACCAATACCAGAGTTCGTCATGCCTCAATGTACTAGTTAATCTCTGGGGCATTCCCATTTCATCTCTCAAATGTTTTGTATGTTCCATGAATATACTAACAGTTTAACCTATTGCTCATCTTAACACAGTGCTCATTGGTACGCAATCCCAGAATATGAATTTGGACAATCAAGACTGATCACCAACTATTTTCAAGCATCTGTTCAATACCTGACATTCCAGACCATAAATGCTTTGCCATTGCACTCTAATCAAACATAACATATTTATTTTGCAAATGTATTTTATGAGCATTAGGTATACAAATAATCTCTTTCTTGCAGGAAAAAAATCCCAAATCTTCCCAAGGCTTTTAAAAGGAAATAATAACCACATTGGAAATTAACTTAGAACGGAAGTCAGGGTGCAAGGGACAAGGGGGGGTTAACTGTTCTCTTGTGGTTTTAGCGATTGTTACTGACCTCATTATAGTATATATGCTCCTCCATAAAAAAGGATTCCCTGTGCATAGACAACTGGGAATGCGTTCAGACGTAACAATAAACTGGTATATAAACAGTGATTTCATCAAACCCCATTAGGTGTGGCCTCTAAACGAAGATGCCCGATAATCCAGAGCTTTCTGGATGTCATGTGCAGAAGTGGAAAACAACCCTAGGCTTCAGTGATGGCTACCTTAAAGTTGGCCAAGCTGATCCAACTTCATTTTGTCTAAATGGCAGATTTTATTTCACCTGCCCTCTGTGTTAGCAAAAGGCCTCCACACAAACTAGGATTTGTTCATCTGACAGTCTAACCAAAGATTGTTGCATAAACCATGATTTCTTCTGACATCTGAAAGCAGACTAGATATCAAGGATTATACCTTAACTCTTTCACTGCCATGCCAGTTTCCCAAATAAAAAATACCCTTCTTGTATATAATAGCCCAGACTATCTGGAGCTTGTCAGAGCTTGGAAGCTAAGCAGAGTTGTCCCTGGTCAATACTTGGATGGGAGACCACCAAGCAAGACTGGGTTTGTTATGCAGAGAAAGGGAATGCCAATCCGTCTCTGCTCATGTCTTGCCTCAGAACCCCATGAAGCGTTGTC
The DNA here is from genome assembly GCF_028583425.1 of Eublepharis macularius. NCBI lineage: Eukaryota > Metazoa > Chordata > Lepidosauria > Squamata > Eublepharidae > Eublepharis > Eublepharis macularius. The sequence goes on along the minus strand of NC_072792.1, from coordinate 24,199,880 downwards.
ATGTCCTTCGAGACCCGACAACAATTATTATTATTAATTTGGGACACTGAACTATGCCAACTCCACCTGAAGTAAAAAATTGTTACACTGAGCACTTGGAGTGCATAGCCTACAGTCCCGTTCTCCTCTCCTCCCCCAGAGGCATGAAGTTGGGAGAGGGTTCAGCTTTATCCATCTTCTCTCCCTAAGTTTGCCAATGCCAAGTTGGTAAATTCCTGGAGATTTGGGGGGTGGAGCCCGAGGAGGGTAGGGTTTGGAGAGGGAGGGGCCTCAACAGGGCTCTGATGCCAAACGGTCCACCCTCCAAAGCTGCCATTTTCTCCAGGGGAATTGATCTCTGTCATCCAGAGATCAGTTATAATTCTGAGAGATCACCAGGCCCCACCTGGAGGCCGGCAACCCTACCTCCTTTCATCGGGTTGCTCCTTTCGCTCCCCTGTATCTCTGGGTGTCGGCCCTGGGGTCAAGAGTCAGCCCGGGTTGTCCCCCTTTACCTCTGGTTGGGGAACTTAAAAAGCTCCTGGCAGCCCTGTCCTGATCCTGCACGACCATCCCGTCTCTTGGGAATTTCCCTGTGGAGATAGCATGGCTCCCCACCCTCCGCTTGCTAGAACCGGATCCCTCCAGTGCCCAATGCTGAACGAGCAGCTCAGCTAACAATGCCTCATTGGGCTAGGGGCCTGGTTCTGCCAGGACATCATAGCTCCAAGCGGCCATGCCCCAGTGTGCAGGAGCAGGGAGATTACCATTGGAGGCAGGCACCCAAGTTGACTCTGGACATACAGCCTACACACAAGTTTGCCCCCTCTGTGAGGTCAAGGGTAGATTCCAGGGAAATGAAAAAATGGTTTGCATATGGAAATACAAAATTTTGAAGAAAAACAGATTATTTGGGAATCTATAACATATGAGACTCAGTCCACTGCAATGGTTTATTATGCAATAGATAACCCAAATGAAACAGAAACGATTATTCTTTTTATTAGAAAAAATGTTCTCCCAAATATACCCTGGCATTGCATTCTTTGCCAGATGCAACCAAAAGATTTACAATAAAGCACTGGTTTCTCTCCATAACTTTGAAACTAAAAATTCACCATGGTCAAATTAAAGAACTTTGACCAAGTTAAATAAAACATCACTTGTATCTACGTTGCTCCCGGCACAGTTTTTCTTTCTATATTGATCATCTTAAAACAACTGTAAAGGAAAGAGAATAATGCAGAAAATACAAGACTCTGTTCTGGGGGGAAAGTCAGGCTTTAAATAGTAGGGAAAATCTGCAGGTACAACGCTGCAAAAGCTAAGGGCTTCTACATTCTATTGTTTTTAAAACGAGAGTGTTAATCTTAGCTTTTCTAGAAATACTTATCTTTAGCGAGATCATTCTCTGTGTTCTATTTTTTGGTCTCAGTGCATTTATTTTCTAACAGCAGCATATCTGTTTACTCAGCATTTTTACTAACTAGTGAAATTTGGCCATTTGTTTATTTTATTTTATTTATAATAAGACTATTATCTGTTTTAGCATCTATTTAATTTTTCAGGTCGATCTATGTGTGGATGACTGGGAATAAGAATGGGATGGGTAAGCCATCAGAAGGGCACTTCCATTGGTGGAGCGGGTGTGTGTGTGTGATTTTCACCGATACTTTCTCTCTGTAGACCCTTGTTTTGCCCCCAGTCACTAGGAGCAGAATTGTGCAGGGCAGGGGGAGGCTCAGGAGGGTGCAGCAGGAGGGCAGAAGTAGGAAAGTTGGAGTCCGTGGGTTTCTCTCTGCTTGCAATTTCTTGGATACAACCAGGGCCGGATCTACGGTTGCCAGTGCCCAGGGCAACCGTAGTCAGGCTTGTTGCATGAGCGCTCCTGGTGCTGCGTGATGACATCACTCCCGTGACATCATCATGCTGGGCACCCCCCCCCCCCCCCGCGGCAAGCCGGCTGTCCTGGCGCACCATGGAGTTAGCAGCGGCGGCAGCGCAAGTGGCTCGGAGGCTGCCCGCGCTGTTCACCTGCCCCGCAGGACAAGGGGCGGCCGGCTTGCCGTGCTCCCCTTGTCCTGGGGAAAGGTGAACGGCGCGGATGGCCTCCCAGCCACCCACGCTGCCTTTTGCCTTTCCCACAGGACAAGGGGCAGCCAGCTTGCTGTGCACCCCTTGTCCTGAGAAAAGGCGAACAGCGCTGGCGGCCTCTGAGCCACTCGCGCTGCCGCCGCCTCTGCCAGGTCCGCGGCGCGCCGGGACAGCCGGCTTGCCATGGGGGCGGGGGGGGAGGCGAATGGTGCGGGTGGCCTCCCAGCCTCCCGAGGTAGGCAAAAGGCAGTGCGGGTGGCTGGGAGGCCACCCGCGCCGTTCGCCTTTCCTCAGGACAAGGGGAGCGCAGCAAGACGGCCACCGCTTGTCCTGCGGGAAAGGCAAAAGGCAGTGCGGGTGGCTGCTAATGAAACTTAATCATCATTGCTGTCTCTGTCCCCCAAATAAGTCTTCATTTTAAAAAATATATATTTTATTATAAATTTGTTTTATATATAAAATACAAACACATCACAGTGAGTTGAGAGGACTGTAAACAATGGTCTATCATAATACAACATTACTCAGTGAGACAGATAGATTATAAATAATTATCCATAAATGAGATAATTTAACGTTAGTTTACTCAGTGAGACAAGCTGACAGTAAAACATAGTTATACAACAATTACATGATAATCTCCTCTTTTCTCATCTCAGTCATCATTAACTTGGGGAATAATACCTATTTTACCTTACCTCAACACCTATCTTTTCTTCTACACATTATCACCTGCAAATGCAGTTTTCTTGTTTCGTTTAGCCTCTTCTACCCAAAAATTATTCAAACAGTACTTTTCTGCCCATGCCTTTAGAGCATATTTCTCAAAGAAAAATAGCACATTTATACAAATCTATATCAAAGTGTAGCTATTCACTCCAGTAGTTGTAAAAGGTTTGCTACTCATCTAAAAAATAGAGTTTCTTTAACATTCCATCTTTTAATTGTACCAATTATCTTAATATGAGTAGTTTTGTCATCTGCCATACTTTAGTAATTCAAGTTTTAACATTTAATCCTTTGGAGGATTTCCAGCTGCTTGCAATCATTATCTTAGCAGCAGTAAGCATATGCCATACCATAGATCTGTGTTTAACGGGAACATGAGCTCTTAACAGCCCTAATAATCCTATCTTAGAATCCTCAGGTAAATAAAAACCAACCATTCAACGTATTTCACTCAACACTCCTTTCCAAAACATTTTTACTGTAGTGCAGCTCAACCACTTGTGTTTAACATCAGCTGCACAGAAGCCGTATTTCCAGCATACGTATCAGTTAGTTCCGTAGATTCAATTTAACCTACGAGGAGTCAGATGACATTGATATATAATCTTATAATGATTTTCCCTCAAATGAACATTTGTAAGTGCTGTTAACTTAGACTTAAAAATAAATTGCCATTGCTCATCAGAAATATTACCTACTATTCCTTGCCATTTTTTGTTAAACCAAGAGTAGTCCAAGACGGAACTGTGATTTAAGATCTTATAAAGTGCTGAAGAAAGTCCGTTTGACTTTTTAGATTCATAAATATGTTTTCCAAAGGACGTTAATTCTATTTGTAGTTGACCTGAAGCTTTCCTATCATACACAAAATTTCATAAGTGAAAATATTGAAACCATTTAAGAGAGGGGACGAGACGGGTCCTGTCCAACATAATGTCAACCAGCCTTATGCAATTTATATCCACCCATCCTTTCCATGGCATCATTATCCAAAAATCTGCATTATATATAACAGAAGCTCTCAGACTCACTGCGGGCAGAGTGCCACCAAGGGCAAGGCTGAAGTGGAGACGCGGTCAGAGGAGGAAGGGGAGGAACGCAGGAGGCCTCTTACAAAGAGTGGGGTGCAACGTGGTTGGCTCCATTCCAGAGATACTCTGGTGGGAGCAGGACACTTTCCCGCCCACCCACTGCTCAACTAGGGCAGCCGTGGGCCTATCACAACTTTAAGGGTTTGGTGGTTTTGAGGCATTGGGCGTGATCCTTAAAGGGTGAGTGCAGCAGTCGGGTGGCTCACCCCGGCGGAAAAGGGAGGCAAGGGCAGACCAGCATGGTTGGTGGCGGAACACGGCTTGCTGTCCCATGGGGCCAGCACTGGGCTGCAGTGGTATGCCAGCATGGCTGGAGTGTTATGCATCAAACAGCATGGGACCTTTCGATGCCAATGGAGGATCCGTTGCCCATATGCCTGGCCAACGCTCCAATCTGTCGTAATCAATAAAGTTGTGGCCGTTCCAATCAAAACGGAGTTGTCTGTGTATTATTCGCCAGAATCCAGGTGGAACATAGCACATGGGGGGGGGGGAATTGTAGTGGAGAAATTCGAGGACTAAGGGTGAAATCCTAAGGAAAGTTACTCCAGTCTAAGCCCATGGCTTCTACACCATACCATGGTGCTTGCTTTACTACTGGCAGGCATCCTTTTAGTAATGGATTTTAAGATGGCAGAAAAATAGTACACTTTTAAATTCGGACATAATAACCCTCCCATCCTCCTCTCTTTCTGCAAGATCTCATATGTCACTCTAACTCTCTTACCAGCTCAAATAAACTTATTTTTGCCAGCCTGGCAAATGTGAGATATATATTGGAAATTTCTCAACAGAAAATTTAATTTAGGCATTACCAACCAGGGCCGGCACCTCCATTGAGGCAAGCCCGGCGACCGCCTCTAGAGCTGGCACTAGAGGGGCCACCGGGGCCAGGAGCAGCAGCACATGCAGCAAAGCTGGTAGCAGCAGCATGCGGGTGGCTGACCAGGAGGGATGGGAAGCTGCCCACGCACCACCCCAGCCACCTGCCGCACCTGGCCCACAGCTATTGCAGCCTCCCAGCTCTCCTGCGCTGCTGCTGCTGCCAACACATGCCCCCAGCCAGGAGCAGCAGCCATGGGCCAGGTGCAGCAGGCGTCTGGGACGGCGTGCAGAGCAACAGAGCAGGAGGGCTGGGAGGACGCACGCATGCCTCCTCAGCCACTCACCATGCCTAGCTGGGCCGGCAGCCTCCCAGCCCTCCCGCCCAGCTGCCCTGCAGTCTGGGTGCGAGCACATGCATGCTGCACATGTGCGCGCACGGGGCCAGGAGCAGTCCTGAAGCTCCCCCCCACCTGGCCTCAGGCGCCAGAAACCCTGGCTAGTAACTCTGCACATCACATTTATAGTAAGAACTACATGACTTCCTCTGTCGCTTGACCGGCTGAAGAGAAGCAGAATAGGAAGAGTATTAACATTACCACTTTTGTTGGGAGATGATTTTGCAATGGTGAATGTTGCCATCTTGTTCACAGGCTTGTTATCTTCTGCGGGAAAAAAATGGGGGAAAATACAGAGAGTAAGCATCAGTCTAGGGAAAGCGTTTTTTATTTGGCAAAACCTGGAAACAGCAGGTTAATGAGAACGTAGATATTCCTTACTCCCCAATTTTCAGCTTTAGTAAAAAATAATCCAATACAGCTCTTTCTAGTAGTCATTTAAGACTTGACTCACACTTTGCTCAGCTGTCTAGGAGGGAATCTCCCTTCCATCCATCAACAAATGTAGCCCGTGTGAGAAAAAAAATAAGGTAGCATAAATTAGGAGTACATCACTAGAATCAGTAAGACAAAGATCTTTTTTTTATTTCATAGAAAGCAGAAAGCCACCAGAGACAGCTATTAGATATGAGAGGATTACGGAAGGGGGATAGGGAAACTGCAGAAGAATTGAATAAATATTTTGCCTCTGTCTTCATGTTGGAAAGATACCTGTCTGATAAACAAAATTTCAAGAAAAGACATGTAAACAATTGAGCCAAATAGAGGAGTCCAAAGAAACTGAAGGGCTAATTAACAAATCAGAAATGAATAAATCACTGGGGATCCAGATGGTATATAGGCAAGAGTACTTAAAGAACAAAAAAATGAAATTGCTCTTCTAACAAAAATATATCATTTGCAATTAACGTTTTTTAAAAATTTGTAATTAACATCTAGAGCCCCGTGGTGCAGAGTGGTAAGTGGCAGTACTGCAGCCCAAGCTCTACTCTCGACCTAAGTTTGATTCCAGTGGAAGCTGGGGTCAAGTAGCCAGCTCAAATTTGACTCAGCCTTCCATCCCTCCGAGGTCGGTAAAATGAGTACCCAGTTTTCTGGGGGTAAAATGTAGATGGTTAGGGAAGGCAATGGCAAACCACCCCATAAAAAGTCTGCCAAGAAAATGTGATGCGACATGCTGCCATGGGTCAGCAATGACTTGATGCTTGCACAGGGGACTTCTTTTACCCTAATTAATATTAGCCTCTGTGCTGACTGTTAGAAGTGGATCTAGGGAAACTATAGATGAGTTAGCTTACTAACTGCCCAGGGCAAATTGGCAGAAGGTGGCATGTATCCAACTAAGCAGTCCCAAAAATGTATTTCCACTTAAGTCTTTGGAAGATGGGATAGCAATTCCCACCAATTCTCTATTCCTCTGCAGACCTTTAATCTACTTGCCCATGTTGTTTCTGAACATCTACTGATCCCCAGGAACAACATTCCAAGGGGCTCGACAGACTGCAGCATAAGAGAGAAGTCCTGCCCTGCTCTATAAAGTTTGTGGGTGATTAAATACACCCCTTTGTTAATAAAGGAAGAATGGTCGAACATATAGAGGAATGAGCCTTGCTGAAAAACAAATTAGTGTGATTTCTGTAACAGGAAGTCCTGCCTCACCAATATCTTAGAATCATCTGTGGCAACAACCTTGAAGACTGGGATAACTTGGCAGACTTTTTATATTTGGGACTAGAGATGGGCACAAACTGAAATATGAACCAAAATTAAGCACAAACCAGGCCGGTTCGTGGTTCGCGAACCACAGTTCATAAGATCCCATTTCTGACGAACCGCCATGAAATTTAGGCTGATTTGTTTGGTTCGTTTTTTGGTTCGTGACTGCAGACAGCCTGGTGCCAATCAATCAGTTTCCTAGGCAACTGGAGATGGACTTCCTGCAGACCTTCTGCTGACCCGGAAGTGACCTTCTTCTGACCCAGAAGTGGCCTTCTGCTGACCCAAATGTGATGATTTTCTGACCCAGATGTGACATTTTCACGAACCAAATGAACCAGTTCGCGAACCAGGGGCAGGTTCATGAAAGTTCATGGTTCGTGGTTCATGGTTCGTGGTTCGTGGTTCGTGAAATTTGACGAACTACAAACCACATGGTTTGCCCATCTCTATTTGGGACATCCAAAAACCCTTGCCAAAGGCTTCTGTGTAAACAAGATAGTCATGGGGGAAGAAGACTAGTCATTGAAATGGAAACTGGCTAAAAAACGAAGCAGAGGGTCAAAATAAATGGATAGTTTTCACAGGGGAAGGAGTGGTCAGTAGGGTCTTCTGAGGATCTGTGTTGGGGCCGATGCTATTTGATTTATAATTGACCTGGAACTGGGGGGTGAACAATGACGTACTAAAGTATATGGATGATACTGAATTGGCCCAGATGATGAAAACACAATGGGATTGTGAGGTGCTCCAAAAGGGCCTCTGCAAACTAGTGGAAGGAACAACACAATGGCAGATGAATTTCAATGAAAGTGCAAAGTGATACAAGTCAGGGCAACCCAATCCCAATTTCATGAATAAGTTGATGAGATCTGAGCTGGCAATGACAGATCAGAAAAAAAAGACCTTAGGGATGTGGCGGATATCTCACTGAAAATGTCAGGTCATTTTTCAGCAGTGATGAAAAAAGATAAATTCCATGCTAGGGTTCATCAGGAAAGGGACTGAGAATGAAAATGCCAGTACAGTACTGGTGTAGGCACAGCTGGGCAGTCAGCAAGAAACCGGGAAGGAGGGGACATGGAGGGGTGCCATCGGCAACAGCTTGTTGCCACTTCTGGACAAAATCATAGTTTCTGGTGATTCCTAGGAGGGTTGCCAGCATAATTCTGGCAACCACTGGGAAACTCATGCTTGAGGGGGGGCTCTTGTCAGAGACATAATGACATAGCTGGAAACATGGTGATATCATTTCTGGTTACATCAGATGTCAGTGCATTGTGACATTGTGACACTGGCCTTCACCCCCCATTTTCCCCTTATTTTCCTCTCGCTGCCCAGTTGAGTGATTGTAGGAAGGGTCTACTGGGAGTGGAGAATCCCCCAACACAGTGGGAACTTGGAAGTCCTAATTCCTTGAGAGGACTGATGTCACTTCTGAGTTTTTCCAGATTTAACCACACTATCACCCAATGGCCATTTTTTTAAGATTAATTTTGTCCTCCCCATTGGAAGAGGAAGAATAATGCTGTCTGTTCCTCAACTTTAGGAGGGGGACAAACCCGAAAATTAGAATTATAGAAAGGTCAGGGACCTGTTTACTCTTTATTGCTCTGAACTATCATTTGATGTTGCTATTCTCAGGACTTCCTCCTCGTGACACTTCTTCTTCCTCTCTTTGTCACAATCTCCTCCTCTCCTCACCATCTCCCATGATGGATGTAGGACTCATTTTGCCATCCAGTGCCATCCTTAGATTTAACAGACAGATAGAGATCTATCTCTCCTCTTTCCTATCAAGTATGGAGTTCCTAAACATTAACCATGGCTCTGAGTGTTTGTAGTTTTCTCTCTCTCACACACACCAGCCATGCAAAGGCTCCTACACCCACATGGTCTTCCCCACAAATGATACAAATCTTCTAATACTGCCAGCCACAGTGGTAGGAAATGGAAGCTAGTGGCCAGGTAGTGTTTCCAGGTCCCCTTACCCTCCCCGTGGGAGGGTGGTCCTGGCACTTACCTGCTGCCTTCTATGCGTCTACATTTGAGTGCATACAAAGTGCATGCATGTTCCTAGCTTGCGCGATGATGTCACTTCCGGGAAGTAATATCATCATGCCGGCCATGGACATGCTCTCGTGCTTTGCATGGGACTAATGCTGGCCCATTTGGGGCTAAAACTGGCCCCAGCAAAGCATGGGAGCATGCTCAGGGCCAGCGCAATGATGTCACTTCAGGAACTGATGTTGCACCTCCCGGGATTGCACGCACCGCACATGATCCCAAGGTGCCCAGGAGGTGGATCGGTGGGCAAAGGAGCAAACCCTGGGGTGTTTGCTTGCTACCAACAAGGGGATCCCCTGCCCCCAGCTGGGTTGTAGCAACCCTACTCACGGTGTAGAGAAAGAGCAGACAGAGAATTCTGTCCACTAGACTAGAACTCAGGGTCATATTATGACTAGCAGTGGATTCAATGCAAAGGAAAGTAAGTGCTGCTCTTCAGTTGGGTTGTTGACTTGTGGAACTTGTGGTGAGGGCCACTGGCTTAAATTGATTTGAAAGGGTGTTGGGCAGATTTATGGAGGCTTATTGTTATGATAGTCAAATGGAGCCTCCGCATTCAGATGCTGGGTCAGTCAGCGGGGAGGGTCCTTGTCTGCAGGCCCCTCTTGATCTAATCCAGCATAGCTAGTCTTATATAACATACAGATCAATCTGTTGCTATAGAGAAACTTTGGGCCTGGCTTACCAGTACCTCATCCAGACTTTTCAGAGAGGAGAAGGTTCCAGGAGGAGCTGCTGTCTAGCACCAGCCAAGCCTCTTTAGTATCTTCAGGAGGTTTTTGAAAGCAAGATTTCTCATTTCCTCTGGAAGATTTTGCTTTTTCCTGGTCAGAAATCAATGGCTGCCTGATTCCTGGCCAAACAGCAAGAAATATAGTACAAGGGGCATATTATTGCCTCCTACACCACGGCAGCCATAACCAAAAATTTGATGGTCATGCATGAAGAAATCTGGGAGGCTGCCAAAATAATACAGAAAATAATAATCATCAGATTCATTTTATTGTATATGGCCATTGACCTTCACAATATCAAAACACTCTCGAATGTCAGTATAATACATAGTCAAAATGATCAGGTAATCAAACACTTCAAAACCACATAAAATGCCCCACTGAAAAAAAACTTTAAAATTAATAAAACCTTCTAAAAGCAATCACAGTGAATCAATGGCTGATTCCTTTGCTCTGATCTTCCTAGCAGCTGAAGCAAAAAAATAATAATGGATGACCCTGTAGCTGGTTAAATAAATGTAAACTTAAGTAACGAAATTTTCCAGAGCTAGTAAACAATTGTGGCTTGGCACAGCTACTCCATAAAAACAGGACAGGGATTCTGGTTTAAGTCCAGTGACACCCATCATCTGATTTATGACAGAAGCCCTGCCAAACAGCGACCGACGCTGTTGAAATTCAGGTACTACTTTTGGAACTTCCGGTTTTGTACTAAAGCAAGCTGTCAGGTATATACCACAGACTATTTGTGTGTTGCTAATTCGTTCTCTATGTAAGGAATTAACCAAGGCAAAATCCTCCCATACTCCCTTTGTCAACAGCCCATATTGTTGGACAGCAAAGTGACATTCCACAAAACCAGTGTTGAGTCAGTAACTAAGTACGGGTGAGCTGGCTAGAAGCCTCCTCATTGCTGTGGGCAATTTCAAAAGGATCCTGGCAGCAACTTAGCACAATAATGTGGCATGAGGATAAATTCCTCCACCAATTTAAAAAAATGTATCTTCTAAAAGAAAAGAGAAACCTTAGATGATCTGCTATCGCAATGACTGTAACAACCAAGGCACTGGTTAAAACGGGCTGGAATGATTTGCCACCCACAAAGGCCAATACTGTTCACCAGCTACCATCTCTTCACATGGAGGTTTTCCTTGATACCCCTTTTTTCTCCTCCAAGCTTCCTCATCCTTGTTTTCCCTTTCTTGTCCTTCTGTGCTTTTTCATATATATGAAGAAATGACAAAAGAAATATGGAAAGAGAACCAATGAAAAACAAGGATGTGAGGAAGCTTGAAGAAAAACCTGGGCAGGTCAGCATCCAAACCATGGGAAAACCTTCCTGTGAAAAGACCCTATGCATGAGGGACCATGACAGCAGAATAAACCAGCCGTGAGCAGCAAAACACGAGGTTTTTCAAGCATCCAGAAATCCGCCAGATGTTGTAAGATGGTTGTATTAGCATAAATGGATTACAGGTTGTACAGACCTGGTTTACTTTGACAGCAAAATCAGATTGAAGTTCAAAAATCTTAGAGTTTCCAAACCGATTTGAATTGGGTCTATACAAACTTGAGAACTCAGTCTGCTGACAATGGCTGTTTCCAGACGGCTTACCTGCACCCGGGACGTCGCGCCACGTTTTGGATCGTGCCGGGGAAAACGCGAAATATCACGTTTTCTCGTGCGAGTTTTGCATGACGTCGTGCAAAACTCGTGCAAGAAAACGCGATATTTCGCATTTTCCCCAGCACGATCCGAAACGTGGCGCGACGTCCCAGGTGCAGGTAAGCTGTCTGGAAACGGCCAATATAAACATTTACAGCATTCTTGTCCTTTTCATTTATTTTTGAATACAAACCATTCATTGGCATGGTGTAATGTAGAGCAGGACCTTAGTAGTGGTGAGTGTTGGGATGGGGGAGGGGTCGCTGGGTCATTTACACACCCCGTGGCACCCTGCAATGATGTCACTTCCTGTGGAATGTTTTGGGCTGATTCCTAAAGAATCAGCTCCAATATGACACTGTTGCTTCTGGGTCGCACTGGAAATGACATCATTGTGGGGCACTGCAGAGCACTCAACTCCCCATTTTCTGGGCCTGACTCTTCCTACTGATCAACTGGTGATCAGTGGGCAAAGGAAGAGATTGCTAGGAGATTGCCCGGTATTAGTAGGCACATGGCATCTCTGTCTAGCAGGCTGTTGCTGCCAGAACCCAATACCCAGATTTGTTAAGACCTTTTTACAATGTACACATGTGGGAAGGAGAACAGGAAAGGAGCTGACCCCTCTCTGTGTAAGGGCGATCCTGCTTTGGTGTCCTTAACTGGACAAAAAGGCAGATTATAAATTGTGTAAATAAATAAATACATAAATAGAGTGTTCAGACCTATGATTCTTGGACAACACGTGTATCAAATCTGAACTTTCTACATAGTGTAGAAACACATTATACATTTTTGGGGTACACTTTCAATCCCATGTTTGGAGGAAGAGATATACAGATGTCCACATCACAAAACAAGATTCCCGTGGTATCTTAAAGACGAAAGTCCCTGGTTCAGATTTATGTAGTTATCAGGGTGTCCAGAACTAAATTTCATTTTCTTGAGTCATGTAGAAGTAACATAACAATTTTCATATTCTGATGAATGAGCCAGTAATGGAAAAAAAATGGGGTGTACATTTGCCCTTTGGATGGCAAGTTGAATGTGAAGAAAGCTGGAAATGACTGTAACTGACCCAGGGATGAGACAACTCTCCGTCACTTCCTCAGGTGTGGGAAAAAGCTGGGGAAGAGAGGACTATACTTTCCCTCCCCATCTGGTATATTTGCCCTGTCCAAAACGCATAATCTCAGATTACACAACTGATTCCTGGGAAATTCATTGAGCCCAATGGGCATGTATGCCTTGTGAAGTGCAAGGAAGAATCAGGGACAAGATACACATTACATCCAAATGCACGTTAAAATGTCTCAAAGCCAGGTTTTTTTAGAATGAAAAGAAGTCTTGGTAGAATGAAAAGAAGTCTTGGTAGAATGAAAAGAAGTCTTGGTAGGAGAGGGAGGGATTTATACTAGAGAAGCAGCAGGAAAAAAAACAGCATTTAATCTTCTCCTCTCTAACCATTTTGTTCCGTCGCCCCACAATCTTTTTTTCTCATCTGTTCATTTTTTCAAAGAACTTTATCGATAAGTTACAAGATACTTATTGATAAGTTACGATGATACATTTTACAAATTTTAAATTTTCAAGTTTTTAAACAAAACACACAAAACAACTTTCAACTATTTACAATATTGCTCTTCTTGATGTTTTCTCGTCAGTTCTAAACATCAGTTCTACAAATATCTGGAACCTCATAAGAGAGAAAGTCGCTTGAGGAGAAATTTGGAGAACAAAACAGCTTGTGGCAAAGGATTAAACACCGCCTTCCTCCCTAGCCCTTCCTCAATCAAAAAAGGCCCTCTTCCAAACTTTTTTTAAGCCTTCAGGACATTCTTACACATATTTGCCACTTCTAAATCTTGGGATATCTGAAATCAGTTGCTAATTATATATGGTAGTATTTTATTCTGTCCTTTAACACAACCAACAGAAGCTCATACATTTTTATGATACGAGTCCCAGTTGATTGGACAGCTAAAGATGGACTCCAACTTGACCACTATAGGCACAGATTTGCAATCAGCATCTCTTATTTTAAAACAACTCCAGTTTAAACAAATTTACCTCTTCACTATAACACTAAAACTATCAAGTTCACCCTTCACTTGTGCCCTGAAATGAAGGGCGTACAACATCATAATGAGATGAATCTTATGTTGAGATTTCTCCCCCCAAATGTAACACCCAAATATTCCACCCCTAACACGGTATGGCTTACTGTACCATTTCTCCCCTGTGCTTTTTGTGTGTTTTCTGTGCACTTGATAGAGGGAAGGACCCATAAAGGGGGTTGTCATGATTGGGGCAACCCCTCCAAGAAGCCTTCCTGCTCTACCCACCACATCCACTCCCAACAGTCCCCAGAGCAGGCAAATGCCTTTCCAGTTGCCTCCATACTGGTTCAAGTGGTCTTGATGAAGGTGGGCCCAGAGTACCCGCTTTAACACTCTTTACTGGCAGGTCACTGCCAAACATAGAACCAAACTCATGGCGTGAGGACCCAAGCAGGATAAAGCAATGGGTTTTATTAACAAAATATGGGAATAGTCAAAGAGATGGAGAAAAACAGTTGCAAACAGGCAGATCTAACACAGGGTATGTTCCCAACAAGCAGGGCAAAACGGGCAGGAGCTAACAAGAAAGCCTCCCGAACGTGGCTACCTCACTGGTTCCTAGCTATACTTCAGAACCAGGCTCTCCCAGGGAAAACCCGCCCTCCTTTGATTCGGGATCATCTCCGACTTGCACCATTAATGTGGGTTAATGTGGGTTACAGACAAAGCAGTGGATCTAGACTAAATTCATTCAGCCACTGAATATTGCTACAAAATTTCTTAGCAGATAAAGGTACATCCACCAAATCTGGAGGATAATTTGGCCCATCTTTTAAATGTTTCCAACATTTTATACTGCAGTTTTAACTTATCATATTTAAGAATACAGGAGTAATTTGTTTGCATCTTAAAATTCTTTTACAGCTACACTTAGCAGGAAATGGTGCTACTCTTTACAAAGATGTCCCAGATATTTACGGACATACTTTTTCTCCCATAACTTGAACCAGTTTCACTATGTATTTGCCCAAACTTGCACTCAGATTGCAGGAGTATTTTGTAGATGTTTTAACCAAGTACCTGCCTCTGAAATGGAGTTAAGAATGGAAAAGACTGCTGAGTTTAAACCAGGGAACTGAATGGGTTTTATGGGAAAGTAGAGGATGTACAGGAATGATGACACCAACTCATCGTCTGGCGGGGGTGGGGGTGGGGAATGACAGGCCCAGAGTACCTGCTTTAACACTCCCGAGGCCCGCACAATGATATGTCTCCCAGAAATGACATTGCCGGGCTGGGAGTGTGAGTGTGTACCTGAGGAGGATTAAAAGGTGAGTGCTGGGCCCCCCCTCCCACTGGGAGGGTAAAGGGACCAAGCAAGCCTACAGTATACCCTGCTGAGGTCCCCTCCAACCCTAATCTGAACAGGCCCCATATACGTACATATTTTTTAGTCCTCAAACAGTCTAGACATCCTAACCTTCGTAGTGTCTTGCAGACTTCCTTCAGTATTTTTCTTAATCCCCTCTCCCATCCTGTCTCTTGTGCCCCCTCTCTTACTCTTTATATATTCTGCACGGTTCCTAAACTTTCCTTGAGTGTTTTGGACTTGCTAGACCAGAACTTTGTCTGCATCCCAGGTTAAAAACCTGTTTGTTCTGGGAGTAACCTTTTCCTGCACTTTACTCCTGCTCTTTCATCAGTGGGATAGATCTGGTCAGGTTTCGGCATTTGCAGAATATTTCTGTCTACCTATCACATTTTTATCTGCCCTTCCTCTGAGGTGGCTTTTAAATCCAACCTTTATTATTAATTTGCTAAAGCCTTTGAAAACATAGATGCCAAGGGGCAGAACAAGACATTAGCAGAGACATGGGGCTGCCACAGTTCCACATCTCCTTCATGCTTTTCCTTCATGCTGTGCATGTTGTGCAGTGGGAGAGGTGGGTTGGGGACATGCGGAGTGCAGATGTTGATGATGTTACCAGTGAGTTTCCGGAGATTCCTAGAGCCACCCTTTGTCCCTTTGGGGTTTTACTTGGAAATGATATAGCATCGTCAGTGGTGTTGCAGTTTATTAAAAATTTTCTCCAGCCACCACTCTGAGCAGTGGCGGGAAAGAGAGCTTGCCAGGGGGAGGCCTCCTGATATAGCAGGATGCCAGGCAAGCATACCATATTTTCACCTCACATTGACAGAATGGCCAAGTAACTTATACAGGGAAACTTCCTGTATAAGTTTCCCTGCTCCAAAAGGCTACTAGTGGTCAAGAGCAAGGACAGCCTGGCCATTATGGGCACCGGGACATGCCAGGTGGACCGAAGGCCTGCCACCCGTACCTGAGCTAGGCCAGCCCGGTGGTGAGAAGGGCAGCATGGGGAAGGTGGCACCTGAGCCCCATGCAGGAAGGCAGCACCTGGGCAAGACGCACACAGCATGGGGCAGGCTGGGCAGACAGGCTGTTCTTTCTCCCTCCCTCCTTGGGATGGTGGGGTCCTTTTCGTGGACTGTTTTTGCTCCCAGTTCTCCCCTGGTCAGGAGCAAGCCAAGCCAAGTCCCAGAAACTTTGCCAGTGCCTCAGGTGCTGCTTGGCTCAGATCTTTCATTGGCAGTGCTAATTGGTACCAGCTCACCAATTTGTCTCTTCCCACACTGCTGCCAATTTGCAGGAAGAAGCAGTGGTTGAGTCAATGCTAGACATGGGCATGAACAGAAAAAAAAACCCTGAACACCCTGTTCGTCGTTCGTTGCCATCCACGGACAATGAACAATGAACGCGGACGAACATGAACTGTTCCCAGACGTGTTCATTGTTCGTTGTTCGTGGGGGTCAGAACCACCCCCAACCCCAACCCCACTTAGCCCCCTCCCCTCAAACCCACTTACCTGGCCCTTTAGGATTCCCCCCTGCCGCCTGCCAGCTGATAGTTTAAAGGGCCCTGTCCTGGCAAAAACAGCAGTGTCTGCTGGCAGCTACTTTGAGGGGTTACCAACTGACCGTCCCAATGTCCAATACCCATCAAATTTGCAGGGGACATAATCCTCGCTGTTCTCTGAAGACCCCCAAGTTTCAGAGAGATTGCACCCCGGGAAAGGCATGATCCACAGGTCTCCCTGTTGGCTGTCATTTTCTCTTCACAGTGGCAAAAACAGGACTCTGCTGGAAATACTTTGAAGGGTTAAAGCCAGAAGGAAAGGCAGAAGGAGTTCAGACAGAGTTCAGTCCCTTGCAGATTTAGGACACTGTAGAGTGCATTGGCAGGAGCCCCCGAACAAAGAAAGGAATCATAACAGTGATCTCCATTTATAAATTACTGAACTTGAAACAGAAACAATTGCAGGCATTAATCAATACTGGTGTCACATCAATGTTTTCTGCATTAAGCATGCAATATTTAGGGTCCTTACACTGGTGTACACACATCTCCATCACCCATGTAAATGGGTCTGCAAGAGCTGTTTAGGCACATGTTCCCGTATGTAGATGGATATACTAGCACACATATATATATAGCACCCACATGCTTCATGTTTGCTGCAAGAAACACTGGTGTAGCGCTAGTGCTCTCACTGCAATCATGTGGAGCTGATCCAGCTTTTTAAAGGTAACAAGATATACAAATCCCCAGGAAGTGTGTATTTCTGGTTTAGCCATTACAGCATGGCTTTTTTTCAGCCAGAACGCAGTGGAATGGCATTCCGGCACCTCTCCAAAATAATCACATGCTTCGGGAAACCCGAGGCGGAAAAAAAGCCAGGGTTTAAATGCCCCTTTCCATGCTGCTTTGAAGCGGCACAGAAAGGCACCCTTAAACCCCCCCCCCCCAGCTTGGTTGGGCTGCCTGGCAGAGAAGTCCCCACCAAGCTGCTGAAGCCGGAGTTTAAATGCCCCTTTCTGTGCCACTGCGCAGCTTGGGCTGTCTGGGTGGGAAGTCCCCCCCAAGCAGCTGAAGCTGGGGTTTAAATTCCTCTTTCCATGCTGCTGCACCGTATTTAAACCCCACCGGCTTGCCTCAGCTTGCCATACCAGTTTGCTTGGGCTGTCTGGGTGGGAAGTCCCTGCCATGCAGCTGAAGCACGGGGGTTTAAAATTTAAAGAGCCCTTGTCTGTGGAACCCTGCACGATGATGCCACTTTACAGAAGTGACATCATCACGCAGTCCCAAGAGGGTAGCCACCTCCTGTGGGGAGTTGCCCCAGGTGCTGGCAACCGCTACCCTGAATTCCACTACCTGTTTCCCCAGAAAAAAAAGCCCTGCATTTGTGAATGTTTCTACAAATGTGCAAATCACAGAAAGACTAGTTCCTTCTTTGTCTGAGGCCAGATATTCTGTTTATGAAGGCTCTTTTCCCTACAAAATTTATTTTTTTTACAATCTGAGGCTCTGTGAGGAATCAGGATTGGGACATTTCTTCAACCCAGATCTCCTCTCTAAGGATCCTGCTAGCTTTTAGGAGATGGGTTGCGTTTCCGTCTCCCATCCCTCTCTTTTTTCTTTAAATGCTCAACTGCCCTTAGCGTTCCAGGGCTCCTAGAGACCACGGAGCAAGTTCATGAGGACTTGAGGGGTGGTGGTGGTTACAAATGCTTTTTTACATTCCTGAGGAATTCCCTTAATATGTATAAACTCGTATCAATTCTGTAATTACAATGTCTTCATGACAGACCATCAACTTTGCTATTAGTAGGAACAGGTTGGAGGTCCACCAGAAATCGAGGACAGGTTGGAAATAAACAATTAGGCAATTTTCTTACAGAAGCTCAATTCTCCCTTTCAAGGATTTTATAAACTCTCAAGAGCTTGAGCAAGTTAATTTTCTTGTCTCCCACTGCTTTCCTGTCTCTGTCTTGCAACTGCTTTCAGTATTTTGTACTGCATAGGGCATCATTCTCCAATGTGGAGCCTATGGATGCTGTGGCACCTGCCAGTTCTTCCCCCTGAACCCTCATGCTTTTCAGAAAGTGGGCATGGCCTCTGTTATTGGCTGCCCTAATTCAAACGAAAGCGCTTTCCATGGATACAATAGCAGCAGCAGTCATTGGAGGATCAAGAAGAGTAGGAATAGCCTTGCCAGGTCGCCCTGGCAACCAGTGAGAGAAGGGGTACCCTTACTGGGCTTTGTCCTTTGCATGTGCTTTACACGCACATACTCCTGGCCACTGTGCAACAACATCATCACACTAGCTGTGGAATGTTCCCACACTGCACAGGGCCAATTCTTTGAGAATCAGCCTGTTTGTGACCAAAATAGCCCTCCCGTGAAGAGCAGGAGCATTCCTATGGTCAACACCTGAGGAAGTGACATCATCACGCCCTGCCCGGAGAGCATGTTCCACATGCTGGTGGTGGGTGATCGCCACATGGCTTGCACCTCCTGCTGATTGCCAGCTGTTGGCAGGCAAAGGAGCAAACTTTTGGGTGTTTGCCCACCACTAGAGGACACCTGGGAAGCCTAACGAGTCATCCAGGCTTGTGGTTCCATTCCCCCTTCTGGCTTTCCTTCTTTTTATTCCCCTCTTCTCTTTCTCTTTCCTTTCCCTTCATTTCTTTTTATTCCCCTCCTGTGATTCTTTTGCAAAGTGAGGAGGGAGGCATTATATTTGGCTCCACCTCCTGTGGCAGTCATTTGGGTTTGACTTCACTTCCTGTGGCAGCCATTTTGGGGTGACGCTCACCACCCTCTCTCAAAATTCCGAAATTATCTGCAGGCTCACAAAGGTTGGAGACCTCTGTCCTAGAGAATGTTCAGTCCTCATCAAGATTTAGGGGCAGGAGATTGGGGGGAGGCAATTTACAAAGTTACATTTTCTGCAGAGTAATCTAAGCCTTGACCTGGATATCCCAGGAGAGCCTGATCTCATCAGATATCAGAAGCTAAGCCGGGTCAGTGTTGGTTAGTAATTCGATGGGAGACCTCGAACGAAGACCAGGGTTGCAGAGCCAGGCAGTGGCACTGGCAACCCACCTCTGTTAGTCTCTTGCCATGAAAACCCCACCAGGGGTCGCCATAAGTTAACTATGACTTGAGGGCAAGATTTCAATTCAACCTGAGCATATGGAAAACTTTGACTGAGGATGTCCCGGTTTTGTTGCTTTTGCAATTGGCATGAGCCATCCGCTTACTATCGAATATAATAATTATTATTCTTGACTAGTTATTCCCATTGGATGCAACCGTTTTACAGCAAGGTCAATATTGAGTCAGTAATCATGGAGAACATCTATGACTGAAGTCTCGTGCTAATGCAGTTTCTTCAATGATACTTTTTTGTTACAATATACATTGTTGGCCTAAGGTTTCTATGGAGGTGTAGCCAGGGGGGCATTATGGCTCTTGCAACCTATATGCCAATAATCTAATTGGAAATAGAAATAACAGGACCTTTCTTATGGGCTTAGAGC
Organism: Eublepharis macularius; assembly: GCF_028583425.1. NCBI lineage: Eukaryota > Metazoa > Chordata > Lepidosauria > Squamata > Eublepharidae > Eublepharis > Eublepharis macularius. Next base: position 24,180,120 of record NC_072792.1, on the reverse strand, counting down.
AATCACAAAGTATAAAGGAGCAGTTACTGTCATGCGTGCTTGTGCATGAAAGGCGTTTGTGTATTAGTATCCAGGTAAAGCCTGGAGAGGGTGGGGCTTGGGGAGGGGAGGGACCTCAGCAGGGTGCAATTGCCATAGAGTCCACCCTCCAGAGCAGCCATTTTCTCAGGGGGAACTGATCTCTGTGGCCTGAAGATCAGGTGCAATCTCCAGCCACCTCCTGGAGTTTGGCAACCCTAAAAGGGGGATTTCAGCAGGTGCAGCTTTTCCCACCTCTGCAATATAATTCCCTCTTCTACACAGCTATTAAACATACAGGATTCCTGTCCTCCAATGCACACTGACCAAAGTAAAAATACCATCCCCTATTTTCTCCTATTTCAAGAGCTTTGACGTACACCTTGGAAATGTAGTTGGTCTTTAAGGTGCTACTTAGGCTTGCCAGGTCCCCTTACCCTCCCAGCAGAGGGGAGTGCAGACCTGGTACTTATCTCGTGCCTTCCGTGTGCTTAGTTTCACATGCTTGCAAAGTGTGTGTGCTTTCTTGGCACTTGTGTGATGATGTCACTTCTGGGAAGTGATGTCATCATGCCGGCCATGGGAGTGCTCCCGCACTCTCTGTGGGGCTGATTTTCAAAGAATCTCAGGAGCACACAAAGCACAGGAGCACTCCTGCAGACAGCACAACAATGTCACTTCCAGAAGTGGTGTTGTCACGGCCATAGGGAGCGCATGCACCGTGCATGTTCCCAGGGTGCCTGCCGGTGGTGGGAAATCTCTGTGTGGCCTAAAACTGCCAGCAACAGGGAGGCAAGCAGTTAAACCACCAGGAGATTGCCTTCCACCAGCAGGCACCTGAAATCACCAATGCTGCTGGACCCGAATCTTGCTAATACCTTATCCCAGTTCTTATCAGTATAGACAGTGGCTGTTTCCACATGGTTTACTTTTTGCCGGAACACAGCGTGCTCTCGTGCAAAATTGCGTGATAACAACATGTTCTCGTGCGAAATTGTGCGATAACAGTGTCTTCCTGGCGCGATTTTGTGCATGAAGACGCTGTGTTCCGGCAAAAGGTAAGCTGTGTGGAAACGGCCAGTATTATGTCAGTATTTTGATTGTTTGTAGATGGTACCCAGGGCCGGAGTGCTCATAGAGGCCAGGTAGGCGGTGGCCTCAGGCGTGGGGTGCTGGAGGGAGCGCCGGAGGAGACGCGGGGGGTGGGAGCGGGAATGTGCACCACAAAGCAGCAGCCTCCTATCCCTCCTGCCCTGCGCCGCCACCGCCAGCACAAGCCCCCAGCCGGGTGCAGCCACCGCAGGCAGGCATCTGCGGTGGCACAGGCAACCAAGCGGGAGAGCTTGGAGGCCTCCCGCTGCAGTGATCGGGCCAGCGGTGGCGGCGTGTGCGCGCACGTGCACGCTCCCATGATGACGTCACGTGTGATGTCACATGTGACGTCATCACGCAGGCTGGTGCGGGGGGGGCGCCCAGCTGGCCGTGAGCACCGCAAACCCTTGCACCGCCCCTGATGGTACCATACAGCAATATGGGAGCAGCAACTATGTACTGACTTGTAAGAAAATGTAGAGGAAAGGAGAAACTTATCTGCAAAAAGCTATCTGCAAAACTTAGTAATCAAAAACACATTTAAGGCATTTTGTAATGAGGTGCCAAAAGCAGATATTTAGCTCATGGTGACAGGTATATGGAATTAGGGTTCACCATGAACTTGGAGCAGGTAAAGTCAGCTCAGGTCAAGCACTACAGGCCAAACTAGTGGAAAAATCAAGCTGCTAGAGATAAGATCTGGTTACAGTGGCACATAGCCTTGGTGGTGATTACGTAAAATTTATAAAACCTGTACTGGAAGCTGTTAGAAATGGTGCCATATACAAAAGTACATTTTCATTTATGAGGACCAAACCTAATGGTTCAAAAATATGTAACCATTTAGGAGATTATTGGATTTTCTCTTCCATTAGATGCTATAGAATATGACCCCCATGCTAACCCCACGCCCCCTTGTGTGCTTGGCCATTGAAATAGTTGCTGTGGGGCAGAGAGGATTTGTCTCCAAGAGTCCAATTTGCCTTTCCTGCTGAAAGGATCTTTGGGGATATCCTTAGACCAACATTTCCTCTACTCTCAGATGTCTTTATGGATGATAGAGGGCTGCATTTCTGCCAATGAAAGGACCCAGCAGGACAGAAATGGGCACTGGGTACGCTTACTACAGACTTCATGCCTTTTTGCACAACTTCTCTCACCTGCTACCAACAGATCCTTTTGAGAGAGAAGGGAAAGCAGCCACTTTCGCTCCTGAGAGGCAACTTTCTGTAAAGCTGGGGAGGGTGGGCTTAAGCAAATACAGAGCTGTTTTTGCATTCTGCCCAGCCCACCAGCTACCTAAGGCTGGAAATGACAACACTTTGAAAAGTGCAGTAGTGCAATATACTTTTTGTCATTTTTTGGTGATGGTTCCTCAAAAATATGCTTGATTGGGGACTATTCTTACCAAATTAGTTAGAGTACTTAATACAAAAGTCAGCCATATTCCTGAGAAATGCTTTCTTTAAAAAAAAAAACTCAAATAGTAATTTATGATTGCTCACTGTCAGGAAGTAAAAAAAAAGTCCTGTCCCTTTAATATAGGATTAATGCGACATTATTTACCATTTGATATTTTCCTCCATACCATGAAAAGCTTCATTTCCACATATTAAGACTCATTTAAAAGGACAGGAGATCTCTCTCCTGGCCAATTGGCAACCTTACCCAAAGAAAAATTCCAAAATCAAATGTAATGCCTCTTATTAGGACCAATGAAAATAACACAGAACCATCTGCAAGCTTTCAAGTTCTCCATAACTCCTCATCAGGTTCAATGTTCAGCATCAACAAAATTTTATATGGGATGGGGGGGTCAGTTTTATGAAAGCAGATCAAGATGGGTAGCTGTGTTAGTCTGCCTGCAGCAATAGAAAAGAGCAAGAGTCCAGTAGCACCTATAAAACTAACAGAATTTGCGGTAGGGTATGAGCTTTTGTGAGCTACAGCTCACTTGTTCAGTTTTTTTAATGAAAGCATGAGATTTTTTAAGAAATGCCAGAAAGGTCCCCAGGCCTTTCATTTTAAGACTCTAAGCTACAGAGCTGTGGTCTTTCCACCTTAACCTGAAAAAGCTTATCCCGGCCCCACCATTTTTTTTGGGGGGGGGGGTGGAACTCAATCTGATGAAGAGTTCTGGAGAGCTCAAAAGCTTACATGCTGGTTTGTGATATTCTTGTTGGTCCCAAATCTCCCATTGTAGAAAGAGGGCCAAATTACAGGGTGACTTAGCACATCAAGGCAGAGATTCCAGTGGGTTACTGTATCTTTTCCCTACCCACGCAGTCCCCTGAAATTGCTGTTTCCCAGCTGTTTTTCTCCCAGCTGAAATGCCTTCTGATCTCAGAGATCAACTAGGAGGAGAACATGGGGAGGGGCTGGCAGCAGGCTGGGGTGCTCAAAAGTAGTGGAAAAGTTCAGCATTCCCTCTGCTATCAAGCTCTCTCCTGTTGTTGTCCTCCATCCAATTTTATAAATAATCAGCAGTGACCTAGGCTGGACACACAGGTCTAAGCCTCTCCCATCTTCCTTGGTCCAGTGAACAGAATTTTAAAATCCTCATTGTGCATTGGTCAAAACAATATTTAAATGGTATCCGGTGCATATTTTAGAATAATAAAAATATACCCAAACGGCAGAGCCAGTAATGTATAATGGTTATTTTATATAAAATGCCAAAGGCAATTCACTGATCTTCAGGGAGATTTATTTTAAAAATTAAACAGACATGTGTTACTTCTAGAGGCAAAGCTCCTCTAGGTCTTACTAGAAGGAAATACAATTTGTGTTTATTTAACTGTTAAATAAATTGTCCCAGAAGATAATCAATGAAATGTACTGAGAATTTTCTATTAAATAAACATTGTACCTTACTAGCTGACCATTATTTTCTTCTGGTGCCCTCTCCCCCTTTGGTTCATATTTCAAAACCGAAACAGATCCTCAGGGGTCAATCCAGTTTTACAAGCTTTCTTTTTTAAAGTATTTTTTATTTTATCAATGAGATTAAAAGCCCCAATAAAAGGAGCAGAGAAATAGAAGAAAAAAGGCTTTCAGTGATATAAATGGTATTTTTCCAGATTGGCATTGTATTTTGATTCTGCAGTTACTTCTGTGGGACAAGTTAGCCCTTTCATATCCCATTCGTAGGTGAAGATCACAAATACAAAACAGAAGCTTCGACTACTGAGCACAAATGTGTAAAACTTAAAATCACTTATCTATTCATAGCACTGACTGCAATCTGCTAGAACTAGTTTTTCAGGTTTAGGGTGGAGAAGATTCTTTTCAAACAAATTAATAGCTAAAATTGTCAGTAGTAGTATGGAACCAGAGAGTTGTTCTGTTGCAGTTTTGATCAGTGCAAATTCTCTTTTCCCTTAAACACTAAACAAAAGTTAATTGCACAGTGCAATTTTGGTACAATTCTTAATTATTAACAAAGAAACACCTCCTTATTAAAATACATGTTGTTTATTGCAACAACATCATAACAACAGTTAACAACATCATAACAACAGTCCATTCCCAAATAGTTTTGCTTCCTTTGTTTCACATACATTTTTTTAAATGACTACTGGGTTTTTAAAAAATTGGCCCATAAGCAGGGGAGCCCCTCCTCGGTATATCTGTACACGCTTCTCCTTCTAAGCTGAATGAACCTTAAGACTATTATTTAATTTTTTTAAACACCCCTCAAATACTTCTAGGGAAGTAATTTAAGACAAAGCTAACTGAATTATACAAACAAGTTTCTCAAAAGTCAATTGTGATTTACAATGCTCTTTTTGAAAGTTTTTCAGAATGTATGCTCCCTCCCACAAGTGTGGTATATAAAACAGAACACTGAGAAAATCATAAAGTTAAAACGCCCCCTCCCTCCAATGTTTCGAGTTTGTTCCTGTAGATAAAAATATGACTTCGGAATCATTTTTCATATAAATATTCCCAACATGTATTGTCAGTGCTTACCTTTTTATACCATGAATGAGAAACTCTAGAAACTGGCCCCTGGTATTTCAGCTGTGCAGTTCAGCTTACAGGAGTGTGATATCGTTCTCCATCTGAGAGTCTTAACAGCTTCCCAGCTTCTTCACCAGAGGCTGAGTCACTCAGGGAGGAGAAGGGAGGTGTGGAAGAGGGAGTTCACCTTCCACACATACCAATTCAGTTAAAATCCACTTGCAAGTTTTTTTGTACTCTGGTACTTGCTTCATATCTTTCTTATAATACACAGCCAGAATGGGGCAGAGAGAACGACAACAAAGAAAAAGGAACAGGTTGTCATCTTTTTTAAAAAAATATGTTTTGCAAAACATGTCTGACCCTAGAACAGTCATTGTGCGATATGCTTGCCTTCTGGCTTTAATATGTATAGTGCGTTTTTTAAAGGATAGGTACGTCTAATTTCTAGTCTAAAGGTGCAACAGAATGGAGTGGTAGAATCTTTAGGTGATGGAATGTGCTATACCACTTCGGGGTGGAAAGAACACCTTAATGCTCCCTAGGGTAGCCAGCTTTTAAACCGGTCCCTCTAGCTGCCCTTTTAGTATCAGTTTGATCTGCAAGCAATTACCAAGGGATGTTATTTAACTTCATGCCATGAAAAGCCTATTTATCTCCACTCATTTCATTTCTGTTAAAGGGACAAGATCTTTTTTGGTCCTGTCCAGTTAATGTCCCCCTCATGTAAAACAAAATCCCTACAAATAAATGTGACATCAGAGAGAAAGCCTTTAGCCAACCCTTTTAGTACCAGCTTTCCACTTAAATGGAATTATTAACATCAAGGAGTTTGGAAAAATGAAGTCTCTCATACAGTCTGAAGTGGTACAGTCCATTGTACCACCTCCCTTGTCACATCATCCTACTACAGGTCTAGACTAGGCCTAAACTGCAAGACTGAGGAAAAATATTTTGGGTGTAAAACAAAAAGTGGGGCTTTCATTAGCTCCTGAAATATTCTGCTTCCCCCAAATACTCCTTGCTTTTTTCCTACCAGTTTACTTCAGTAACCTGCAGGGTCAGCCCCATTTTGTTTCAAAATCAGCCATCTTCTTCCTGGCACCCATGATGTTATCATGTAGCCCATCTGATATCAGTTATTAAAAGAGAAAGACGAGGGAAATGGCAACTTTGGAGGGCATGGCTTCAATCCCTGCTGAGTTCTCTCCCCCTCCCCAGATTTGGACCTCCCCACTGGCTCCAGCCCCAAATCTCTAGGCATTTCTCAAGCTGGAGTTGGCAACCCTAATTGCAGTGTTGGGACACTCCTCCTCCTGCCTTATATTGTGACCCCCCCCCGAGGTGGGGGGAATACCAGGAGCAAATTTTACAGGTACTGAACATGTTCACCAACTGCACTGCCTTCAGTTTCAGCTCAGCACTGAAATCAAGCAGGAGCAGGGCTTTTTTTCAGGGGGAATGTGGGGGAACGGAGTTCCGGAACCTCTTGAAAATGGTCACATGGCTGGTGGCCCCGCCCCCTGATCTCCAGACAGAGGGGAGTTGAGATTGCTCTCGAGGGCAATCTAAACTCCCCTCTGTCTGGAGATCAGGGGGCGGGGCCACCAGCCATGTGACCATTTTCTCTGAGGGCAACCCACTGAGTTCCACCACCTCTTTTCCCAGAAAAAAAGCCCTGAGCAGGAGTAAGAGAAATTGTGAAGGAAAATTCACTCTAAAATACAGTATTAAAGTATGTTTGTTGTAGTCTTCTTGAAAGCAGATGGAAAAGCTCCAGAAGAAACTGAATGTGGGAAAGCCAGGTTCAAATTCCTGCTCAACTATGAAGCTCATGGAGTGGCCTTGAGAAGTCACTAGCCCTAACTTACCTCACAGAGTAAGTTTTGAAAACCAAATGGGATCTTTCCTATCCTGACCCTATAGAACAAAGAAAACTAAAAAATAAATAAAACTTGAGAGTTGCAGTCGCTATATATAAAGAACAAATACTGAGAACTTTTGTTGCTCTTTTCTTAACTATTCCAAACACTTCACATACTTTATATCAGTGACCATTACAACAACTTTGTTATCCAGGTCAGCATAATTATCCCCATATTATAAATGGAAACTTGACACTGTGATAGAATGTCTTGCCTGAGGCTTCACAGCAGAGCTACTTTGCAACTGTGTACCGAACTATTGCTTACTCTTGACTGAGGGTGGGGCTTTGGGCAATCGAGCCCCCTTTCCCCAAGAATGGGGCCCGGTACAACTACCTCTATTATCCATTGACTAAGACCGCCTCTGTTCAAATAAATATGTGAAATGCAGGATTCCCCCTCTCTGAGACGTTCTGGCCATCATTTCCTCCTAAAGCCACCAGGTCACCATGCTACAAAGATAACCAAAGCCACAAATGGCAAAAATTCCCTTTTCTCATTATCAGGATATCAATTGATACCTGGGCCATTTCCACACTACTTACCTTCATCTGGAACGCTGCAGAACGTCGCAAAAAAAAGTGGAAGATAGTGTCTTCTCGTGTGAGTTTTGCATGACATCACGCAAAACTCACGCGAGAAGACGCTATCTTCCGTGTTTTTTCGCGATGTTCCGCAGCGTTCTGGATGAAGGTAAGTAGTGTGGAAACGGCCCTGGTTCAAGCATGAAAAAGAATGCAACGTCAGAGAGGTGTCCAAACTCTGAGCTGGTCACATGGGCCACAGCATTTCAGACTGCAGGTGATGGATTCCAGCTCCGAAGGCTCAATTGAATCTACATATAAAATCAGCACAGCGAGGAGAAATGCTGTACCCCAATATGATTCTCCACCTACAGTAGTGCGCTCTGTTCTACCACCTTGTTCTTCATGCATGAACCAGGCCTTAGATAAAACATCATGTGCCAGAGGACATGTGGATCTTTGTCATGAACTCTACCTGGGTTTTTGTCTAATATTTTTAAAATTATTTTGACATTCTTTGGTCTTTTGTGTTGCGCTTCCTTTCTTCCTCTTCCATGATGGATCTGTTGGGCTGAGTTGAGCAAACAATGATTGTTGTTCATTGTCATGTAACTGCAGATGTCATCTAGAGGCAGAACTTCAGCCTTCCCATATGCAAACAGGGATTCGCACGTTACAGAGATCACAGATTGGATCCGGGGTCCCCATCTTTGAATAACAGTGGTGCATGAGATGTAGGTTTTCCTCGATTCACATGTCTGCAATACTCAGTTTGAATTATGGAGAAGAGGCTTAATCCTTCCTCAGTGCTGTTTTCCTGATCAGCAAAGGTCTGGAGGGGAGGTCTTTGTTCTGCCAGTTGGATACATGGCTTTTCCCAACATGGACCATTTCAGGACAGGAGAACAGCGTGTGGAGTCATTGGATGACTTTAAATCATCACTATTTTTCAACCTAATCTATTTCACAGAGTATATGTGAAGCTAAAATGGAGAGGGGGGAAGGAATGTATTTTGCCCTAAGTTCTTCAGGGGACTGGCAGATCTGGCAGGATACAAAGGGAATAATAAATACTCCGACTATATTCTTGGAATGATGATAGGATGCTAAGAAGCTACGAACAATTAGCAGAACTGAAAAAGCAGCAGTAAATAAAAGCGTTTCAGGTAAGTGGCCATGTTGATCTGCAGTAGAAGAGCAAGATCTTAGTCTAGGGGCATGTGATGGACTCAGCTTCAGATGCTGAGATTTCCAGAAGTGAAAGTATGATTGACGTTTCCTTTCCCGTCCCCCATGGGGCTAGCCTGAACTGGCAGTTGGGGATGGAATGTTGGGGAAGCTGCCAGTTGGAGTTGGAGGGTAAACAAGAGAGTGGAAGGGAGTTGGAGCCTGGCTTTAGACCAGAGAGGGTCAGCCAGAGAATCCTCTGTGAGAGGAAGTAATGTTTGTGAAACACTTTTAGTCCTAGGACTAAAGTGGGGAAAGCCAGCACTAACTCCTGCTTAGACTTGAGAGATCTGGGAATTACAGAGGGCCAAGGAAGTGGGTAGAGAGGGGTCTCCCCTTCAGTGCCAGGAACAGGGTTATGTCTGCCCAGTATCTAGCAAGGGTTTGTCTCAGTGGAGCACTCTTAAGTCTGGAGAGGAGGGAAAGTCGTGCTGTGTCTGTGCTTTGAAAGTAGAACATCTGTGAAGCAGTGTCAACCTCTGAAAGAAGTCAGCAATCTAGTGTTAAACCAAGTGTTTTGTCCCTCACACCAGTGAAGTTCCTGTACAAAAACCTTTCTGTTTCTTCAATTCAAACACCTGCTTACCTGCCTTTTGATTTTAACCTTCTGTAAATAAACCTTCTGTTACCTTTTGAACCTCCCCAAGCATTGTGTGCCAGTTTCTGCTAAAGGGAAGCGCAAACCCCTGATCTGCCCCCTAGTAAGACTTGGCTGGGTAACCATTTTTAATAATCCTTAAGGGTGGGACAAGAAGGAAAGTTGAAGCTTAACATCAACCATGCTACCAGAGGCTTCCCAGCCCAGTATACAGCTTCACAGGCTTAAAGAGGAGAAGTTTTACCTCAGGGTAGGGGAAGGTCAGCCTAAGCCTGAGTTGGGCGTGGGTTTGTGGCAGGGCACCTTAAAGACCCGCCAAAATTCCAGCATAAAAGCTTTAGAAAGTCGACATTCCTTTGTCAGACACACGTAGGAGAGGACATCCCTGAACCCTTATATCCCAATCAGGTGAGAAGGGTGTTGCAAAGAAGGGAGTCAGGATGGAAAGGTACAATATAAATGTAACCAGCTTTTGTAAAGTAGGGGAGAAAACGCAAAAAATTAGCATCTGTCGTGAGATAAGAATTCCATGTCTGTATTCAGCCCAGGGGGTTAGGGGTCTATTCTGAATTGTGAATTAACTCAAGTTCAGTAAATAAAAGCGTGTTGTTTACCTTTTTCCAAAGAGTGATGTTGCTGAAATGGATAATTACCTGGCCAAGGACACAAATTTGATCAGTCAGTAATGTTCAGCGGGATTACAAACTGAACGCTGTCGCTGAACATGAGCAGCGTTTCTGTTTCAGAACATTCAAGGAGACTACTGAGTAAGCACAGCCAGTGTTCAGTAGACCAAGCATCCAACGTTCTGTAGATGCATGCACAGAAATTCTTTAATGTGCAGCCCTTACTCTCGACAAAAGACCAGTTAATTGCTGTGAAATGAGCTGAAGTCCAAAATTATGTGTTTTTTAGGTGCATATTTTTTTTAAGTTTTTAATGCTACTCTTGTTGATTGCTTTCATCAGACCACTGGCCAAGTAGTCTTTTATTTGGAGACTGTTGTCACTACTTGAGTCTGGATTGTTCCTTGCAAATACAGTTATTGTTTCACATCCATATTTAAAACTCCATTCGTTTTTTTTTTCCTGGAGAGTTTATTTGAGGGAGGGAATCGCTAGATCTAAAGGAAGTCATAAGAGGATAGATTTTGTCTGAGGAACTTCCTAACAGTAAGAACAGTTTGAGAATGAAACCAATTACCTAGGGGAGCTGTGCAACCTCCCTTGCTGGAGATTTTCCAAGCAGTCTGGAGTGGACAGCCATCTATTGGGAATATTGTCATTTGGACTTTGTGCACTGAGCAAGGGATTAGACTAAGTGGCCTGTAAATCTCCTCTCAAATCTAGGATTCTATGTTTCAGTTTCCACCTGGCTTTCTGCTGCAGCTGATGCTAATGGCCAAACTAGGCATGGAGTATTCTGTGCACATGGAGCAGCAAAAATAAGAAAATAGCTTTCCCCCCCCTGCACTATTTCAGCAATGGAAAATGGCTGGGGGGGAGAGGAGCCCTCCCCCCCATGGCAGTATTCTGAGGCCAAATGGGGTCACCTTTATTTTTTAGAGCCATTCCTCACAGCTGTTGTGTGGCTGTAGGGAACCCAAATTACATCTGAGGAACCCAGACCCAGCTCTTTAAAAACCTGCACATCTAGTTTGGCCCTCAGGGGTGATTGGGGGGGCAGCTGAAACCAAACCTTCAGTTTCCAGGTAGCAATACACCTAACATTCACATACACTATAGCACTATTAGTGTGTGCAAACTAGAGATGGGCACAAACTGAAATACGAACCAAAATTAAGCATGAACCAGGTCGGTTCATGGTTTATGAACCAGCGGTTCATCAGATCCCATTTCTCACAAACCGCCATGAACTTTAGGCTGGTTCGTTTGGTTCGTTTTTTGGTTCGTCACTGCAGACAGCCTGGTTCCAATCAATCAGTTTCCTAGGCAACAGGGGATAGACTTCCTGAATACCTTCTGCTGGCCCAGAAGTGACCTTTTTCTGGCCTGGAAGTGATTATTTTCTGACCTGGATGTGATGTTTTCATGAACCAACCGAACTGGTTCGTGAACCAAGGGCAGGTCTGTGAAAGTTCGTGGTTCGTGGTTCATGAAATTCGGGTTTTTTCTGGTTCATGCCCATCTCTAGTGCAAACTAACTTTACAAGTTGGGTCAGAACTGTCAGGAAATAGACACACTTTCTCTGGATGCTTAGTGAGAAAGCTCATCAATTCCAAACCAATCCTGAGTGAAGCCTATGATTAGCAAAAGTTTGGAGCCTGCTGCTTCATCCTAGGAACTAATTTATTTTCTGCAGCGCTGTCTTGAGAGAGGTATGCTAGCCTTTTAGTTTCAGGTATGCAGCAATGGCATGATCACAGCCACACCTTAGTACATACAAGAGAGAACAGAGAGAGAGTGGCTGCAGTTTGGCAAACACATACCTCAGATGCCAAGAAAGCCTTGAGAGACAGTCAAAAGGCATTTGGCAATGCATACTATTCCCACAAGTTGCAGCAAAGTTCACGTACTGAGTACTGAAAACAGTAAGCTGGAGTGATATGTTTGCTGTGGCTGCTATCCGTGCTCACTGAACCCCAGATATTTGTTGAAATTTGTTGAATTTTTATAGCAGCTCTTGGCTTGGACCCTCTGGAGTTTTGCAAAGCCTTCCACCTGCAGGGCATGCATTTCTCACCTCCCCCCTCCCACAACAGACTGAAATGCCCCATGAAATCCTCTTCTTGAAGGCTCCCTGTTCCCTAGAATAAAATTTGGGGAGACATTTCTGGCTGCCACAAGAGGGAGAAAACAAAAAAGTCTTGCACCACAGGTGGAAATGCTTGTGTGCAGCAAAACTCCAGGGAATCCATGCTAATACATCAAATTCAACTGGCCTTAGTTCAGAGGCAGCAGGAATTTCGAGTCTTTTTGAGAATTGCAAGATAGCATTCGAATGCCTCCGTTTCAGCAAATAGCCCTGATAATGGAAAGCGGGGTGGGGTGGGGGGGACAAATCAGCCGGACATTTAAGTATTTTGCTGACACTCATGTCAATGTATTGGAAGCCAGGGGAGATTTCAGAGTACGCAACAGACATTGAGCAAATGAAAGAGCTAAAATTATTTTTCACCGTCTGCTTCCGCTAAGTGAAAGCGTATCTGTTCTGTATTCATAGGGCGTAGTATTTCTTCTGCTACAACTTAAAACCCAAGTTAGGCCATTTCCACAGGCCTTTAAAGGGATGGCCCACTCACCGAATGCTGGTGGCTTTTCCTCATGAATCCAGACATCTCTGTTTGCAAAACTATTGTGGGCTGTTTGGCTTCCATTTTTTCAGCGCTGTTTTGGGGGGGATGCACTTTCCACAGTCCCAGAGAAGACGCCAAAAAATGGAAGCCAAACGGCCCACATCTGTTTTGCAAACGGAGACGTTGCCAGCATTCCATTTGTGTGCCGTCCCTTTAAGGGCGTATGGAAACAGCCTTAAATGAATTTATGCAAACTATCTGTTGAACATTCTATCACTGTTTATACACATTATTAGTTTATTAAAGATTCTATCGGAGCCCTATGTGTTGCTTCAGCCCTTGAGCTATTGCCTGCCCATTCTTCCATGGAAGCTTGCTGGATGACTTTGGGCCAGTCATACTCTCTCACCCTAACCTACCTCACAGCAGAAAAGAGCAAGAGTCCAGTAGCACCTATAAGATTAACAGAATTTGTGATAGGGTGTGAGCTTTTGTGAATCAGTACTCATATCCTACCACAAATTTTGCCAGTCTTATAGGTACTGGTGGACTCTTGCCCTTTTCTACTGCTCTGGACAGACTAACACGGCTACCCATCTTGATCTACCTCACAGTATTGTTGTGTGGGTAAAATGGGGGAGGGAGACTGATATATGCCATCATGATTTCCGTGGAGGAAGGTTGGGATAAAAAATAGCAAATAAATAAATAAATAAATAAACAATCTCTATTCCACTCATGTATCTCTGCATCCAACCCTTTGTTTATACAGGACACAAGTTAAGGGAGTAAGGAGGACTTCCCTCAGTCAAACAGAGATGTAAATCATTTTTATTAATTCATAGACAATTAGAAAACTGGGTTAAATAATTAAGTACTGCCATTTCTTAGCATATGCCAAAATGAATATGCACATACAGTGATGAGGATATCCAGACACTGCCATTTTGATTACTGCTTTTGCAGAACATAGTTCAAAATGGCTTTGTCTAACCTGCTACACCCAAATCTAGATTTAGGCATCAAAATATAGGGTGGGTTTATACAAATGACTTTTTAATGGAACAAATTAGTGCACAGAGCCAACTTTTATCTGTTATGCATGCACTTCCCTATCTCATGAATAGTTTTGTAGGCATCCATTTCATGAGAAAGTTGGTTTTGGACATTTTCAGAAATCAAGACTCCTAAAATCAGGTGGGTTCATAATTGGAATATTCCCTGGGTTGTTCTAAAACTGGAAAGTACCAAAATATCTAACATAATGCTGGGAAATATCTCTTCCTGAACAGAAATGCATACATGTATACAGCCAGTTTACGCAAAAGCCAATCATTAGTAAATATACCAGGTCTGTGGGACTGCCAATAGGAAGCTTCACACATCTGTATACTCCCTTACAAAAATAATTCTTATTCACTGTTAACTTGGGGGGGGGGGCTAGAATAATTCTCCCTGATATCTAATATTCTATTAATAGGGAGTTTTTTTTTAACATGATGGGAGCTTTCTACCTCACCTGCAGTGTACAAGAAGTAAGCCCACCGGTACGTTAAGGAATGGTTTAACCCTGTAATAATTTTTTTTAGTAGAGTAATTCATAGCCTGATTTTTCAGAGGAGTCCATAAGTACACTTTAATGTAAGAGAAATCAGCAAAGCTTATTGAATGTCTTCTCTTTGGCATCCCATGTTGCTGCTGTAGCTCTCCCTGTAGTAATACTATAGGATGCTGCTTGAGCCAACTTGTCAATGCCTAGGGTGGCAGTTTAACTCTAGGTTAACTGTGAGAAGAAAGAGAATTGGGACACCAACCCCAGATTATCCATATCTTAATATCTTATACCAGACACAATGCCTGTTTTGTGAAAAAAATACAACAGGCTATAGAAAACTGATACAGCAGGCCTCCTCCTGGTGGCAAGCAGGTGCTTCTCAGCAGCCTGGAGGCCGGAGCAGGAGGGCACTGAAGGGAGACAGGAGGAATGTTTAGGCAGCTGATTCAGTGGGCCCCCGCCTGGCAGCAAGCGGGCACTTTGCAGCAGCCTCAAGGCCAAAGTAGTCAGCAATGTGCCTGCGCAAGGATAAAAAGTGAGTTGTCGCCAATACAGCTTGCCTTTTATATAGTAGGATGTATGACCATATTCATCTGTATCTACCTTCTCTTCTTCCTTACCAACTGGGTTAATACAAGGCCCCAGATTTTTATCCAACTAATCAATTATTTGGCATGACAGCAAATTCCAGATTCTGAGAATCCTTCACTTTTTGTTCCTGTTACCTGCTACTCTGTTGCCTCTTATTCCTAACCCTATATGATCTTTTGACTCAGATCCAGTTCTCTAGTTCTGGGTCTGGCCTCTTGGATGTGACAGTCTTGCCTGCCCACCTGCTCACTTCTGTGGGTGGTCTTCCTGAACTACTCTGCTTTAGCCAGAGCTGGATGGTGGTACCCAGGCTGAATACTCGCCTGAAGACTCCACAAGAAATGACACCGGTAATTCTGTGAACAGAGCTCCCAGAGATTTGTTTTCTTGAAAAACTACGTATAATAATAACATTTGATTTATATACCACCCTTCAGGACAACTTAACGCCCACTCAGAGTGGTTTATAAAGTGAGTGTTATTATTATCCCCACAACAATCATCCTGTGAGGTGGGTGGGGCTGAGAGAGCTCTCAGAGAGCTGTGACTGACCTAAGGTCACCCAGCTGTCTTCAAGCGGAGGAGTGGGGGATCAAACCCGGCTCTCCAGATTAGAGTCCTGCTGCTCTTAACTACTACACCAAACTACACAGGTCACCAAGGGAGAGAGGTCTGAGTCTTTCCCCTGTGCCATTTTCCCAATGTGAAACAGCCCCAAGGATCTGCTATTCGCCCCACTGAGCAAGCATACAGGTGCCCGCATTAGTATCTGCATATCCCAGTGAGGCAAATAGCAGCATCCGTGGCACCATTTCATATTGGGGAAATGGCTGGGGAGGGTGGCTTAAATCCCATCACAGTCCCAATTTTTCAAAGACATTGAATTCCCAATGTCTCATTGTTAATCCTCTATCTTCCGGTTACATGTTCAAAGCCTGCAGTACGAGTCCGAACATTACCTTGAAATGAATACAGCTGTGTTTATGTCCTCAAAGTGTATTTTGCTTGGGTGAACTACGCCCCAGTGGAAATGTGCTCTCTATACTCATAGAGCTATGGAAGTCTGCAATTACCAGGCTACAGCAGTTCCAATTTAAGGTGAGCGTTACAGCCCCAAGAGTTCTTTGCAGGCTCAGATGGCAATCTGCACTGGCAGAAAAACTCCTGCTTGTCTGCCTCCCTGCTTATCTGGCTGTGATGGCAGCAGTGGTTATGGCAGAGAGGGGCCCTGGGAAATGGTGTTTCTCCAGTGTTCGTCCTGTAGTAACAACTCTGGTGAGACCAGGGAAAAATACACGTGTCAGGGTCCACAGCACTGGGGAAGGAGGGATGGAGGCCTCATATGGCAGCCTTCAGAGAGATTTCTGTGCTGCTACTGCCACTGCTGCTATAGCAAGTTATGTATGAAGACCACTTCTATTAAAGGGACAAGATCTTCTTCAACGTTCTAACTGGCAGTCTCTCTCTACAATCTCAAACATGGAAGGATCTTTCCCAACATCTTCTACCCAAAGTCCTTTACCTGGAGATGCCAGGGAATGGATCTGGGACCTTATGGCAGGCACACTACCAATGAGCCACAGCCCCTTGCAAGAATGGAATGGAATGAATTGGAATGGCGGGGGACTGAGATGCCTAGGGAGGTGGTGAGCTCACTCTCATTGGCAGTTTTCAAGAAGAGGCTGGATGAATACTTGTCAGAGATGCTTTAGGCTGATCCTGCACTGGGCAGAAGGTTGGACTAGATGGTCTGTATGGCCCCTTCCAACTCTGTGATTCTATGATTCTATGAGATGAAGCAGGGTCCAGGGATTCTCAAGGGGATTGGTGAGGGATTTTCATCTTGTCACGCTTCTGAAGACAGCATTGGGCATACGATGTGCTCCAAATTTTAGAACTGGTCTTGGTATAGGGGAGAGAGAAACAAGCTGTTTTCCAGCGGGAAGGAGGGATCGTTTGGTTTATTGTGACCCGTTCCAAATCAAAACACCATCACCCCACTCAGCAAACTTACGGCAATACAGCAGTTGGGTATATGCAGTCATGAGAAATAATTTCAGGCTTCTGCAGAGAGTGCAGTGTTTGATTGCCATCTTGCCACATTGCTGAATCCACATTGCACAAAGGTTAGATCTTGTTTGGAGCTGATCTGAAGCAGCGGACGGCCACGTGAAAAGACCCTTAACTCTCAGTTT